>NC_044192.1:11168974-12434808 GCF_900880675.1 Sparus aurata | reverse complement strand
GAATGGTTTGTTTTCCTGGCACCTGGCCCTTCCTTTTATCAAGTCTCCCAGGTGTCCTACTGTTGTTGACTCACACCTGTGTCTCAGTTCCATACTGTATACACATTTATCTGGGTTGTGACTATGTTGAGTGCTCGCATTACTCATGGATGTCAGTATGAGTACTGAATTACCTTAGTTTTGATGGGTGCTACATAATAAAAATGAAGTGGCTGCTCAGCCCGGGAAATAATAGAAGTTTTTGAGTCTCGAGAAACATCTTGAAAAACTGATAATCAATGGTGCAATATGTAATCATTGGTCACCTCTCGTATGCACACAAAGAAATAAGGGGTAGCACATCACCACATATCTAGCTCAGTTAACAGTGAAGCTGTCGACTGTATTAGTTGACTCTGTCTGGACTGGGAGCTCTGAGCATCAGGGAAGTTCCGGTTTTGCTGATGGTTTGTCTTTGCCTCTTCAGGTACAAAATGGCTCAATGTTAGCTGGCTAGCATGCTAACTTCGGTTGATAGCTCTGCAACACAATACATAGACGTCTTTGATGTCACATAAAAACTGTTACTTCTTCACATTCTGTTGATAAGTATTGTTAGTTTTGTAAGGTTTTAACCTACGACTGTTACATACTGCACCTTTTCAAAGCACTAAATCATTAAAGTAAAATCACAAGAAAAACATTTAAGCTTTATGTTAATTTTGCTTCCAAATATGAAACTGGTAGTAGTTTCCAAAGTCACCGCTTGTTCAACTTCTGTTAGTACTTTTCCTGTGGACCTAGAAAACATCATAACCTTATTCTTACCTTTCTGTCTTCCTGCCTGTCTGTCCTTCTCTCTGCTCTAATGCCATTCAACGGCTGAATTTTTTTTTCTCCCTCAGAGGAGCCATTGATTTCTAATCTAGCTAGCTGTTAAATGCCATAGCTTCACCGCCATCATTCACCCTGTTATTCTTTTTCTGTCAGAGGGGGGACCGTTATTACAGTGTCGATCAATACTAATCATACACCATTACCTATGTATGTCTGGGCTCTATTTAATTTTCCAAAGAGCTGTTTAAATTGAATGATATAATAAGAGGCTTCTCCAGTGGTGGGCGTTGTAAAGTTTAATAGGGAGCTGCGGTGACATTGATCGGACAGCAGAGGGCAGCCAATTTATTGTTTTTAACTGAGACACACAAGTCTGATGCTGTGTGTGTGGTTGCTGAGTGCTCGAGGTGTCTCTCTTTGACAAAAAAAAATATGATGCGTTCATCTACGACTGATATGGTTTGAACAGTTTTTCTTGCATACGCACAAATATGAATTGGAAGGCTGAATGCGCGAGTTATTTGCTCTGCAGTGACCCAGACGAGTGTGTTTCTCTACTGAGACAACAGGGGGCAGTTGTGCACTAATCAAGACTCCCGCCATCTATGCATATTTCCTTCAGTCAGAATCCTGTGGTACAAAAAACTGAGGTAAGAGGGGGATCAGGAACCCAGTGAATTACACAATTGTCTGTATTGTGTGTGTGTGTGGTGTGTGTGTGTGAGAGAGAGAAAGAGAGAGACGGAGAGAGAGAAAAAGAGAGAGGATGGGAGAATGGTAAGTAAGAGAGAAAAAAAGGTAACAACACAAGAGGGGGAGTAAACCTCCTTTAGCCCAGAAATCCTCATGCCGTTATGTAACCGTGTCTGAAAATGGGGGAGGCGTGTGTGTGTGTGTGTGTGTGTGTGTGTGTGTGTGTGGCGGGGGGTTGGGACCAATTGATGGAAAGTGACAAAATCCTCCTCACATGCAGGCAGGCTGCAGGGCAGACCTCGGTGACACTAACGCGGGATGAATGGGGGGGGAGAGAGGAGGAGAGGAAACATCATGGGGGAGAGGTAGAACATTTCTACTCTACCACGCAACTCCGACGATGACACATCCATCACAGGTTCACAGATCCAGCTCCAGCTCCTTCTGCGGCACGAGGGATGTTCTGCAGCCTTTGCACTCGAGATTTCTATCGTGTCTGTGTTCTTGCATTAGTCACTACCATTAATATCCCACACCGATTCAGCATGTCAGGCCGGTTTAGAACATCCTGTAAGAAACAGCCATATGTGTCTTTTTTAAAGATTGTGTAAAGATCTTCTAAGGAAAAAAAAGTGACCCAGCTCTGGTGCATTTTGTGTGTATCTTTTATATTTCCTGAAAAGTGGTGTTCTGTGGATGTTTCCTGGCAATGTTTTGGAGAATAACAAAGGCATGCATATTGCTTTTTTCCCTGATATTTACTAGAGCTAAACAATTAGTTGACGTTGACCAAATTTGTTGAGCACAAACTTCAAAAAGTATCTCACATGAAATATGAATATTTCTATGATTTCTATGATGTAAACTAAATATGTTATTGTTGGAGACCGCTGGACGAAACAAGCAAGTTTCTCCAGCTGATACAATAACCTAGGGATGGACAGTATTTACGATATATATCACTATCATGATATAAGAACTCTTTATAGTCTTGGATTTAGTTCATCATGGTAGCGTGACATGTCATAACCGTTGTCTTTTCCTTGTTTTAAAGGCTGCATTACAGTAAAGTTATATTTTCTTAACTTACCGGACATGTTCTACTTGTTCTAATACATGTATGTGAAAATACCAATAGTCATCCAAATAATATTTTTGCAGTATCGATATCGAATCAGGGCCTTTTTTGACTTTTTTCCCCGATCAGACAGACCACAAATTTGAAGTGAGAGGCTTCTTTTCCAGTTGTTTTCTCCAGGCAGTAACCATTTTGCTTGCTGCTTACGCACCCTGGGTGCCTTGTGATTTAAGACGCCAGGAGCACCTCACGTTTTTGCAGGAGCTCTCTGAACGCCCTGAGCTAAAAAGAATAAATAAACATCAACTCAGAGCAGAAAAGCGGCTCCTGTCGCTGTCAAACTGTCCCCAGCTCATCCTTAAATAAGTATGATAATAAGCCTTAAACTGACCATCATCGAGGCGAAGCTCGTGGACCAGCTGGTGGTACCTCCTGTGATTTCTCCTCGGATCTCTGTTCGCCCGTGTCAAGGGAACAGCCTCTCACCCTCAAAAGGAGACAGAGCTCTTTTATGCAGATGTAGTTTATTCATGAGGTAGCAAACTATCTACTCACTATGAGGTTAACTACTGTACTTCTAGCCAGCCAAAATAAATGGTAAAGGAAATTAACTGCGCTGCTTTTTCTTTGGTTGGCTTGAACAAAAAAAGGCAGTGTGCGCCTGTCTGACTGGGCCATAAGTGATATCACCATTAAAGAGAGGAAGAAACAGTACTCCTCTGTATAACCTTTGGGGTTTAACAAACAAGTAATACAGGGGATCATTATGAATCAAATGAAAAAAAATTAGATTTTCTGTATGAAATAGCTGTGAAGGCTTCTGTCTTTCCTCCTCCTCCTCTCCTCTCAGTGACTTGTCTGTATTTTGCATTTGATTTTTGTATTGCATGTGTCACAGATGGCATACGATGGTGTTGCAGTCGGTTTCGTCATTCAGAATTTATTTATTAGTCCTGTGGGATCCGCCCTCTCTCAGCTCGTCGGCGTCAGGATCTGTGGGCAGCCAAGTCTCTCCGGACTCTTCTGCTCACACTTTACAGCTGAACCCGAGAGGGAGGGGGGCGGCACAATTCACTAATCACTATTGTCTCGCAAAGTGTGCCGTGTAATATATGCCACCAAATAATATGCCTTTATCAAGTACAGTACTCGTGATACAAAATGGAGCGATGACTGGGAACAAGATTATTTTAATCTCGTTCAGTTTGATAATTTATTGCACATAGGTTGCCAGAAAAAATCACTGCCAGCAGCAGCATGTAGGAGCTATAGAGTTGTGGTGTGTGTATTTGTGTTTATGTGTTATTTTGGTCTGATTTGGAGAGCAGCACGAGGCGATGGAGGCAGAGAGCAGCGGGCCAGAGATGCAGGTCATGGATCCCCATGGGGCTGGGCTGGTATTCAGGAATTATACCAGGCCTTCCTGTCCCTGAGGACCGCTGCTCTGTTTTCTCCCTCCCTCCATTTCTCTCTTTCTGTGGCTATGAGAGAAATTGGGTCTGGAACTGGGGGCAGAGTTTGTGTTTTGAAAAGGTGAACTGTAAGGGAAGATATATGATATGATAGCTGGGCCACTAGCTAAATGAATTTTAATTATGCTCTCCCAATTTGACTTTTTGTGTTGTGAATTTCAACATTGTTTTTTGGCTGTCTGGCTGCCAGGCTAGTTGCCATAGTGCTGCTGCAGCGGGCAGGTGGGAGAAGGATGAGCCTTGGCCCCATGTGTGTGTCTCACTGGAGTTGTTCCACAGCCCAGAGATTTCCACAGTCCAAAGGTTCTGTCAGCTCGTTGCGCTCAGTTGGGGGTACACACTCTCCATCACCATTACCGTACATGCCACTGCTGTGGTGCAATGTCAAGAGGGTGACTGCAGAACCAGGCCTGGGTCAAATATGATTTCCAAATACTTCACGGTGTCTTCCACTGCATACATCAGTTGTTAGCCACAAGGGCAGTAGATGGAGAACTTTTACAGTAGCAGTCTTAGGTGAAAGTAGACAAGGTGGCTGCTACTTAGTTGGAGACAATAGTTGAGTATTACCATTAATCATAATATGATCATATCTGAAGGAGTCTATAGGAATAAATCATTTCAATAACAATTTAATAAAAAAAAAATAATTCTGAAAAGCACTGTGTGTAACAACAACAACAACAACAACAGTAGTCTGAAAGTTTCTTAGAATTGTAAAAGATTAAAACATTCACAACATGGTAGGATGGAAGGATAGCAATGGAAGGTTATTTTTTTATGATGGAAAACAACCAACGGATTGCCAACACAGGCGTCTAATCAGAGTGCCCTATCTGACCACCTGTTAAATATAATGTAAGTCCAATCATTGTTCAGTGTTTTGGCCCCGGTTTGGTTCCCTGACTCCTCCTCTGGATGTCTTTGACCTTTCAAAGGTTCTCATGATCACTGTTGTTAGGATACTGAAATTTCTAATTTCGATACAATTTCTTGAAAAATATTGATATTTGCTACCATGGGGAAAAATTGACACATCTTTGAGGGCATAACATTTAGATTTTTATTAAAAGATGAATATAGCAGGATTTGTGTTCTGTGTGGTAAGCATAAACGCATTTAAGGCAATTGGGTTTTAGGAGGCGAGCCCATATGTTCTGAATAAACCAGCAAAGATTCAGCCTTTTGCATCTTTTGTTAATGAATTCACATTTTTTGCTAGTAACTGAGTACATGGCAATCATTTTCATTTGTGTACATTTCTTTTCACAGTTATGGTTTAAGACTATCTCTCTACCTCCCCTCAGTCGTATTTTGGGTATTTTATTTGCCTATAAGGAGACAAAGCAAACAGTAAACAAAGTTAAATATAGATTTGATTGATTAAATATATAGTAGGTAGTATTGTTATCTTGAATTTGTTTGGCCAGAGTAATCAACTAGTGAAAATCTGGTATTAAAATATTCATTATCGATATTTATCAATATTTTGATATTTATTTTTGATTGGCAGTGGGTTTGGCAGTACTGGCAGTAGTCTGATATTCTGTGAATATGAAGAATATTGCTAATGTATTGAAAATGTAAAAATTGTAGCACATTGCAGTAAATCTGCATGGCAACTGTACCCCCCTCGACACCAGATTGTTTGCTGCCCTAACTGGTAAACACTTCAATATTAAAGAAGCAGGGTGTATTATTATCGACATATTTGAGTGAGCATGCTGTTGCGTAATACTAATGAGCTTAATGCTGCTTGTGCTTGTAGTCTTATGCTTCTCCCACTACTTTAATCGCTTAAAATGCTTAGTTGGATTTTGGTCATCTTCTTAAGCAAGACACTGTGACATAGTATTTGTCATTGTTGACTTTTATTTATTCATGTATTCATTTGATTCTGATTATTCATAACGGAATAGCAACACAATACAAGAATTGACGTACGAAGCAACACCAATGCACGTTTACAAGACTAGATAGATTAACTTTAAATCCAGTAGAATGAATCTGTATAGATTGGATAAATACAGTTGGTAGCTGATATCTCTCTGCCAGCTCACTTAATGTGGGCGTTGTAGCTTGCTGCGTTTCTATCTTTGTGTTAAATGTTTGTCAGGGCTGTTTCTGTAAAATAGGGAAGCCTTATATATGACATACTTACAGCCATTAATACAGTGCTAGCTAATATAGTCTGTAAGTTTAGTTGATTCATTGTAGCTGTGCTCTGCTGTATATAACCATAGAACAATTACATCTTGTGTTAATTTTTTTTTTTATTTGAATCCAAATGTATGTCACAATGCTTTTAATTAGTGAAATCGATAAAATACAACAAAGGATTTGGAGTATTTTTAACAGCAGACAAAATCTGAATTTTATCAAAAAAGTTCTCAAACGTAATTGGATTAGTTAATTTTCAGCATCCATACAACAGCTACACAACTTCCAAGGGAAATTACTAGACAGACTCCAATCTCTTTAGCTGCAGGTTGTAGTTTTGGCAGTCGTTGACTCTTTCATGTTGTGAATCAACAACTGTGAGCTTCGGAAAACTTTATTTTTAGCTGTTTTACAAGCAGTCATTCATTCTTTTGTAAAAACTTCCAGCGTCTCTGACATCTTGCAGGCATTTGCTTTTGTTATCTCATGAAGCTCTTTTATTAAATTACGTTGCTCACAATGTTTGATGTTGCCTTCAACTGCTCTGTAAACTTTGGAGTTACAAATATGTAAATGGGACTTGACATGTATTGTGCTTGTGGATAAAAATAACGTTTTTTTTTTAGGCTCAAGCAGCATCAAGCTTCTTTTAACAGAGTAAAGAGGAGAGATAACATCCTGCTGTAGTTGCTGTTTTAGATAAGACACATTTTGTCACTGCGGCAACAGAAACATATAATAACATCAAAATGTGTAATGACAGAATACAATATATAACACCAGTTGTTGAAATGGTTTTCTACACTCATACACACCGTAAATGTCATGACTCAGATGCAGCAACTTCCCTGGTGTGTTAACGTGTGTGTGTGTGTGTGTGTGTGTGTGTGTTCAGCTTGAACTGTAATTATGCTGTTTTCTAAAGCATTTGAAGCTAGGCCTGGCTGTCTACAATGATGCACTTGTGCAAGACGCTGAAACATGTAATTTCAAGCTATAATGTGATCTCAGTTTTTACAGTACAAAGTGACTAGTTTTATTTAAGCTGAACATGTAAAATGCTGTATAGAAAACTGTTTAAAGCTGGGTACAGAGCTCAATATCATTGAAACCTGCAAAGAATAGAAGCTGCACACACAATGACACAGACTATTTTGTCTTGACTGACAGAAAGCAGCACATATTGAATGACTGGACAACTGTAGACCATGATTAGAGTCAGGTCTCTAGCCAAATACAGAAATCTGTCGTGTTGCTGTTACAGCCAAATAGTAAGTTGATTTATCAGAATCTGCAACAATTCTGATAACTGATTAATTGTACAAGTCCTCTTTTAAGCAAAAGATGCCACCCAAACCTCACTGATACAGCCTCTCAAATTAGTCCTATAGAATCATAACAGTGGATACCGTTTTAAGTTCTCTGTTGAACATTATTTTTTATTACAATAATTCTTAGTTGCAGCTCCAGTTTAAATACCAAAACATAAAATCATTAAAACACTAACTTGTGATGCAATTTGTTTGGAAAAGGCAAAGAAATAGTAACAGTAGTTTGTGTCCATGTGAAACCAAAAGTCAACTTTCAACAACAAAAGCTATTTAAACTTACCAGCGTGCTTAAGTTGCATCATAGTGTAACTCAAGTTACGTAATCCCAGGACCTCCATGGTATTTTATCCAAACCACTTTCCTGCCTAAATCCTGCAAAATAACTGCAGCTGTACGATGAAGGTGCGGTAAACCTGACGCTGGTCTGCTGCAATGGCTATGTTGTCATTCTGGAAGTTGCTGGCAGTTGACCTATTCAGGCGATTGTATGAGGATGTTTTTTCTTTTTACAAAGTGTTCTCGAGCCCATGTAGAAATATCCTTTTATACGATCATGTTTAACAAAGTGGTTGACCTTTCCCCATCCTTTCTTGTGAATGACATAGTCTTTCAAGGATGCCCCTTTCATAACAGATCATGATGCTATAAACCCTGATTCCAGTCGAGACTATCAGCCTCCCAGCTGTACTCTGTTCTATTCATCCATCCATCCATCCATCCATCTATCCATCCATCCATCCATCCATCCATCCATCTCTTCACGAGACCTCTAAGTTTATTTGGCCACCCTCCACTTTGGGAATCAGCCCAACAGTTTCTCTTAGAGTGGATTGAGTCATGACAACCCATTAATCCTCTCCCTTTCTTTCCCTGCCTGACGTTTGCTCTCTTTCTCACCTTCCCTTTTCATGTCTTTGTGACCTTCCCTTTATCTGTCTGCCAAAAGCCCAGTGCCTCTGGAGTTGCTGTACCGACCAGTACTTGAAGCAGGCACATTATGATCCTCTGTCTCCGCAGTCATTTGTTTTCCCACCATGTGCTCGTTGTCGGCCAGGTAAACTGCAGACATTACAGCTCTGTCGCGCGCTTGATTTATCTTTATCATATGTCCCCCTGATGTGTATTTAACGCCCGCGCTCAATCATTTTTAGCTATGATTTTTCGCACAAAGCACTTTTTCACCTGCTTCCCAAATCCTTTCTCTTTTCTACCAAACCTCTCTCCCTCCCTCCCTCCCTCCCTCCCTCTTTCTTTTCCTCCCCTCTCGTGTTATGTTCATTCAGCTCTGGGCCACTTTGCCTGTCTAGCTCGCTGAATGGATGGCAAAAATCAGCAGTGTGTGAATGGGTGTTTGGTTGGCTTGCTTTGTTAATGGTGTGTGGAGAGGATGATAGGTAGACTGCACTGCCTGCATTTTGTGTGTGCAGTCAAAGAGCGTGCAGATGTGGGTTGCTTGTAGCAGCAGGGATCAGGATTGTCTCTGTGAATAACAAGGTGAAAGGAAAAGTGAAATACTGACATCTTGGATTTTAGCCATTAGCTGCCCCCCCCCCCCCCCCCCCATTCCCACAACCCCCCCACCAACCCAATTGTTACCGGCGTGAGCTAAAGCTAGATGGATGGCAAATAGCTTTTTTTGTGCCTCTCAGACGCACATACACTCTGTCACACTCCAGGTTTGCTTGCGTTCCCTCCGTCCGTCTCTATGCGATCCTTCTTCCTTCTCTCACTTCATAACGTCTCTTTTTGCCAGTGCTTTTACCCCCTCTCTGTATTTTTTGACTCCCTCTCTTTCCTTTCCTCTCTCTATCTTTCTTTTTCTCTCTCTCTCTCTACCCACCCCCTCACTCTTACACCCTCTCTCCCCTTGGTTTTGGTGCATTGCAGTGGCTCCACCACCACATTGGAGACACAACAGCCTTGGCAAACGAGGTCTCTCTTTTCTCTCTCTATCACTTTCTCTCTCACTCTCTTTCTCTCTCTCACACACACACGTGCGCACACACACACACGTGCGCGCACACACACACACACACACACACACACACGGTCACAGACACACACACTTTGTACTTTCTATTCTCTTGTTTTAGCCCCAATTTCCCATCTCTTTTAGTTTCCCACTCTCTCAAGGCTTATCGAGAGCGAGAGACAAAGCCTTGAGAATGAGCCGAACAGTAACCTCAACCATTTCCATATCAAAAAGCTGCGCAAGATTTGAAATAAAAGGCACAAACACAATCCTTTGCCCTCATTCTTGCTAGGAAGACTTGCAGATTTCCATATGCACACACCACAGCCTTCAGAAGCCCCGTGCTTCTCAAGCGGTTGCAAGGCAACCACCTCTTCAATTTTCATGATGGATTGCTCTCTCATTTCTGGGGAATAAAGACACTTCATAGATCTTTGGAGGACAAAGACTTTGTAAGATTCGCTGTTTGTGTCATCTATCACACCTGAATAGACTGCCAGGCGACGGGCACTGTAGGAGGTGACTGGCATTGTGTCACAGCAACAATCCAGCTCAGCCCTCTGTCGTTCTGGATCTGCAGGCACTGATTAAACATATATTTGATGAGGGATTCTCCTCCAGTATCACGTGTTCTCAGCTGGATATACCAACAAACTAACAAAAGGATTTCAGTATCACACGTGCAGTACAATGATCTGTAATCCTTCAACACCTTTTGTTTTATTTCAAATGTTTTCATTATTGTTTCTCTGACTTTATGTGCAAAAAAGAAAATCCCAGAAACACCTTTAGATATTGTCACAGCTTTGTCTTTCTATAATATTTTTATTTGCAAAAGGTATAGCACAGCTACAAGACAATCAAAAGCAAACATAAAAAAGCACAAATCATTCCTTTATCCACTAATTTAAATACTAATGCAACAGGTAGATAATTGTTTGTATGGTGGGGACTTGTTTCAAGATGTTAAAAATCAACTGAAAACAAAAAACAGGCTTGATACATCTTGTCCAGCGTAATTCCATTCTCCAGCCCCAAGATCCCAAATTGTTTCGAAAAGACATCAGTGCTAGAGCTCGACCACACTCCAAGGGTTTAGATAACGTCTTTTCAAATCAATTTGGGATATTGGGACTTCTGTAAATTTGGATAACGCCTGATGAACTGTATGCCGCCATCACGAGGTGGTGATTTGTTTTCATAACAAGTAAAACCTGCCTAAAACATGGCAGACTTGAGCTCACATTACTCATGGTTCTTTAAACAATATTTACAGTACAGTGAATTTTTGTGTGAAATCTCTGCTTCCTAATCCTGTCAAGTCGTTTTGATCTTTACACAGCATAACAGACAGAATTTTGTTCATTAAATAAAATAGAAAAGAAAGGAGGCCCGACTTTATGTCCTACATCAGGACATATCTTGGGAGCACCTGCTGCTTTTGATGTCAGTAAAGGGGCGCTCTGGTGTCTAAACTCTGTCTGGCCCGGACTCTGACCTGGACTCCAGCATACCATCCCAGGTTGGTCAGATTAGTGTTTGGCACTGTAATTAGACTGTATTCGGGCCAATGTTTAATACCTATATGAGAAGCGGCCAGAAATACATTAAATACTCAGTAATGATACAGTAGATCCACAATCTGAGAGAATGGTTCAAGAATGGTTACTGCAGAGAGGTTTGAACCTTTAACCTTTTGAGAATCCTTATTTTGAAAGTGTATTTAAAATGCAGAGTTGTATCACTGCATTATTTATAGCCCTTTCACACAAAGTTATTCTTTTACCTTTTGAAAGGTCAAAACAGGAAATAGTTGACATGATTTATTGTTGTGAGGTTTCAGTCAAAGAAAAAAAACTGGACTAAAATAGCTGAAAAAAGTGAAATATATTATTTTTATGATATGAAGAATTAAGGCTCAGTAAAGGATACAAAAAATAACTTTATGCTCACCAATTGGTTTTTGATTGAGACACTAAACTTTGTGCTTCTATCATAATCACCAGACTGCCCCTCCTTTTCCATTTACAACCTAAAATACATCTTATTCAGTCATATATTTTAGACAATAATGACCTTTAGCCCTTTCACTCTGGATGAAAATACCCCAGCCACCCATCAACATCTGACTTTTGTCTTTAATGCGTCAAAATGACTGCACTACTCACAATTCACTAAATAGGAAAGGCATTGCTTCAAAGGAGGAAGCCGTTCAAAGGACCTGGAAGCAGCTGGATAAACTGTTTTACTGTCTGCATTTTACTCAACCCGGATATCTGGACCAAAAATGTAGACACTGATTGAATATCAGCAAAGTATTGGACTAAAAACAATAAATGACTGTCAACAGGATCTTTGATCACAAGTTGTAGAGAGCAGCAATATGCCGTTGCAGTGTCTAGTCTGCCTGATGCAAAGAAGAAGAAACACAGACATTTTTGTTGTGTTTTTGTCATTACAGCAGTGGTTGCTTACTGTAATATTTATCTGTAAATTTTGGACATAAACATTGCATACCGTTTTAATTAGGGATGTCCTGATCCGATCTGCAGGTTGCCGTTTTGAGCATTTTTTCACTGACGGCAATATTGAACCTGGACCCAAGTCCAATTTGATATTTACGTCATAGCACAGTTTGTGGCAGGATGCGCACGTAACGTTACTCTGGCAAACCTTTGGATAAAATCTCTGCAGTTTGGAAATAACTTAAATTAGAAAGCAAAAGCAGTCCAGCAGCGACATGTAACATCTGCAATACAACCGTTTCGCGAGAGGGTAACAAAAGAGCTGCATTTAATACTACTCATTTGATACGATAAAATATTACAGGGAAGGTAATTAAATGAATCGCCCTAGATAACCAGCCCATCTACGTGGTAGAAGATCAGGGTTTTCTTCGTCAATCTCGGCATTACATTACATTTATTCTACTTTCGAGTTACAACGTGCCAGTCTGCACACAGTCTCGCAGTAGAGCATGTAAAACAGGCAATTGAGGAGAGGCTGAACAGACAAGCAACGTGTCCACATCATTTTCCGTGACAAAGTAAGGAATATGAAAAAAGCAATGGATGATATGGAGGTACCAAGCGTGGGCTGCGTCGCACACACACTTCAGATAGCTGTACACGAGGGTCTGCTGTCACAGCGCAGCCTAACAGACTAATGCAAGGAAGGTGGTAGGCCAATGTTGCAATAGCATATGCAGAGTAAGAAAGATTAATATGAAAGTATATACTTTGTTTCAACAAAGTAAAACCTATTAAGAAACAGCTTGGATGCAGGTACTTTTTTCTTAATGCAGCTGTATTATCCAGGAAAATATTAGGTAAGGCTAAGTATCGGATCGGGACTCGTTATCTAGATATAGTCACTAAATATTACAGGACGCGGATCGGGATCGGGGAAAAAAAAAAGGAATTTCGTATGCTGCTAGTTGCTAAATTCTGGCCAATGCTAGCAAAAATGCTAAGATGACATTGACCAAGTCAGTGGAAAATCAAAGTAGCCAAGCTAGTGTCACTAACTGAGCCCTGAACCAGCTGCCTGATCGGTACTTCACATGTGTAACTCTCAACAGAGATGAGAATGAAGTGACATGTCTGCCTAGCTACTTCACCCTCAGCCCAGGAAACAACATAATGTGTCTAACTCAGAAAGTCAGTAAGACTTTTCAAAACTATTTCAAAGTCTTCTGGATGTAGTCGGATGAGGTATATGATCTACTGCTTGGACACTTCTCTTGATACTGATGGTGGCTGAATGGAACACGTAGTTGGTTTTGGTCTTTCCTTGGGAGATTTATTCCTGCTATTGAGAATTAGTCCCCCCATGCACCGTAAAATCCATCAAACCCAACAAATGATCCATCCATCCATCCATCCATCCATCCATCCATCTAATCTGTTAATGCTTTTTAAGTTCCTTGCACTGTATATGACACTCAGCTCGTTTCACCTGAAGATGGGAACGTGTCACAAAAATATACTTAAATAAAATAAAAGTTAAATAAACCTCCAAGGTAATCCTATAAACGGGCAGATAATATAGTTTTCAGGAACCCATCAAAGTCAAACAGGAGTGAATAAGTGCATTTGTTGGGGATTATTTTCAGCCGTGGATTATTATACGTTTGGGGCTCTAGTGAGTATTTACAGAAACAGGGTAGTGTACGTGGTATCAACTCAAAATAAACTACAGTGGCTGCTGCATTCATCAGTGTGCCTCACTGATGTGTTTTTGATAGTTATATTATAGATCTTTCAGTGGAGGGCAGCTGCACATGGGAATAAGTTATATTTGGTTTTACAAGCACTATTTGTAATGAAAATCTAATCATTGTTGGGTTTGATCTGTCTAAGAACAGAAAAACGTCCACTCTAAATGTCCTGGCTGGGATAATTGTGTTAGTCACTTTCTTGCTGCAGTTAGCAGCACATTAGCCTACCGCTGCCACGGAGACATGCAGGACTGGATGAAGCAAACCTGAAGTGAAGCGTCCCTCGTTATAATCCGAGCTATTTAAGGCGAACACTCCCACTTGTGAAAACCCAAAGCTGAGCCTGTGATTTAGAATTCCATGCATGTGTTACGTAATGCTTTTGTCTTTCATGCTTGAACTCCTCTCCAGGCACAGGCATAGTTTATTAATGAAAGGGATTGCATGATTGGGGGTTGGATGTGTGTGCGCATGTGTATTTGCATCAGTGAACAATGGTATGTTCTGTGTGTGTGTGTGCATGCATACGCTTTGTGCTTTATGTGTCTTGCTCACATTTGTGTGTGTGTGTGTGTGTGTGTGTGTGTGTGTGTGTGTGTGTGTGTGAGTGAGTGAGTGAGTGGGAGGGGATTGTGGGGATTCCTGTGCTCTTGACAGAGGAGCATGACAACTTGGACACCCACAACTATGAAAGGTTAGGGTTTGTCTTCCCTGAAGACCGTATAATGGCCTGTCACAGTTTGCATGGAATACCCACTTTTGCCAGATGACATATGTGACATGTTATGTGCGCTGGCTGAAAGACCCACAAATTGTAGCCAGGCACAGAATAATAACCAGGAGTTATTCTCTATTCTAGATGACGAAGTAGAACTGAGCTGTTGTACACTAAGCGTTGTTGTCCTGTTTCTTCTTGTGAATTATTCAGACACCCTGCCTTGTTGAAGTTTAAATTCAGTGAGTGAAATCTAAAAGTGAAATATGACATCACTTGTCTTTTGGGTCGAACAGTTATCCAAGCTTACAGGACTAAAGCTGTGTTTGACTTTTAAGAGTTTTTCTTCTGAGGGCTAAATAATGTACATCACAAGTATTATACATTTATAGAGGACATGTATCTTTCCCTACGTACAATTCACTGCAAGTAAAAGCCCATTCGTTAAGTAGTTTTAAGTAACCAAATTAAAAAGAAGAGTATTTTCTTAATTTGTTTTAAGTGTACACTCACAAGTGTAAACCCACCATGATGTAGCCCATTGTTTTGGACAACTGGTTTGAAACCTCAAGTTTGGCAATATGTCCATCTCCATCTTGTTTTTTTGGAGCCAAAAGTGAACATATTTGGACGAGACAGTGGGGAAGGATATCCTAGAGCAAGGACACACCGTGGTAGCGACTTGTCAGTCACACAGTAATCACGCCATAAATTGTACTCGTCTATTTTTACTCTAAATGGGACCATAATGTACAAACTGAACTTCATGCTGTGTTGGAGAAGGCTTGAAAGTAGCAGTTGAGACTGTAAACTCATTAGGAATCTGTAATCTTTAAGGTAGTCAGTCAAGTAAGAAGAAGGGTCTTTTTCTCATAAGCTTACATACAATTGGGACTGTCGGTGCAGTCGCCCCCTGCTGGCTTTTAGAAAGAGCGCAGGTCAGCTTTGGCTTCACTTTTCAGACCCAGAAGCTCTGCCCATATTGTGTACAGTCGATGGTCTCTACCCACACAAACACAGAGAGAGTTATTGGCAAAGATCAGTTTTTGAGAGCAGTGTTAATTTTTGAGACATTTCACAAAGAAAATGCATGTTTGGTTGTGTTGCACTATCTCTCATATGCTTGTCTTTTGTCTGAATGGGTATATAACTGTTCCTGACTGCAGAGTATAGCCCAGAAAGACCAAATATCTACAAGAATACCAGCAAGAAGATAATGCAACCCTCTCTTACACGTCTTGTTACCTGTATGGATTTTGTGTGCATCTACTGACTCGAGTCGAGGCAATGAAAAATTATGTGATTGAAAAAAATGAATTCAAGACAGAACTCAAAAGGTCACCCATGGGGAAATGGATTATGTAGGCTTTGATCAATGGATCGTTGAGGCTTTTAGCGCGTTGGGCAGGTCCAAGTGCTCATCTGCTGCTAACTTCTGGGTCAAATTTAATACATGCCCCGTGTGCTTGTCAGCGGCTTATGTTGAAGCTGTCATTTGCTATCTCCGCCCGTCTCTCAGCCCAGAAGTGGGGGCCTGTCTTGGCCGAGGTTGGGGTTTTAATTGAAATTGATTTTTGTCTCCAGCGTAGGAAGCTGCTGTAATAGATAGGCAATGTCGCGTAGCTGCCTGCATATCTCCCATTGCATCCTAATGGTTTGTGAAGTCTAGAATTGCACAAAACAATGCTCCTCTTGTTAGCCTTCTCTCACAACAGAAGGATAGGCAGAAAAATACACACAGATGGATGTTAGAGCGCCAAATATATCCTTTGTGAAGATGTGACTATTGCATATTATGTTTATTGTTGCCTCACTTGCTGCGTAAACATCTAATGAAGCCATTATTTCAGATGGAGCTGCTCTTCCACTCCTGTCTTATTACCTCTTTTTCTCCATATCCCTCACTCTCTCTTTATACTGTGACTATTCATCTGTGTAGGTGTGTATCAGTGGATTTTTTATTTATTTTTTCCCTTTAAGTGGGAAAGCAATGACGAGGCATTGAAGAGCGTGGAGGCTTGTCCTTCTGCATTAGACTCAGATTGACCTGGTGCAATGGTCCAGGCTGTTTGTGTTCACCTTTAATTGAATTGAACCCAACCAATTGAAACCTTAAACTGCTCTCTATTGAGTGAGATGCGTAGGTGAGTGCCACTTTGTCACTCTTCCCCTGCCGTGCTGAAGAGAAAGCCACTTGCTTCTTCCTCATACTTGGTATTAAACTGCAGGTATCAGTACCACGGGTGCTGCCACTGGAGCTGTGTCGCCATTGATGGTTTCCTCCCCGACGCCTCGGCGAGCGCGACACAAAACCGCTCTTTCTTCATGGCTAAAGGTCTTGTCAGCCCTAATCTCCTACACAGCCCTGTGGTATGGATTGGACAGTTGAAATCCCAATAGTCCGTACTGTGGTCAAACATTTTGTTTCTAGCTCCTGTTAGAGGCTTTGGGAATAGGGGAAATAAATACTGACACAGAGAGATTCATATTTTCATCCTCTCTGCTTTTTCTAATCCATTTTTCAAGGAAGGAAACTAGGATCGACGTCACAATGTGCTATTAATGGATGTGCCAAGGATGCCGTGTAGTCAAGGAAACCATTTAAAATAGATGTTGTGTTTTTTTAACAGAGAAAGGTTCGTGCTTAGAGCGAGACTGAGTTGAGTGATGCATGTAAACGACAAATCTGATAAGCGGTGTTATCTTCATATTTAAAAACCTGTCCTCACGAGAGCTCCTCAAGGTTTCATCAGCGCCTGATGGCTTAACAGGGTTCTGTGGACTTCCTTTTCCCTCTGACTTTTGCCGTTCTGATTTGGTTTCTCCTTGGCAGAGAATGAGATGTGGGAGAATTATAGTGATTCATCTCACTACTGTGGTATCTGGCTCAGTCATAGAGCAGCAGTACACAAGCTAGCCTACTCTCATCCTGTGTGTAGGACCTGGCTCCAACGTCACACTCTGGGAGCTGCAGCATCAGAACAAATGAGAGATATTTAGTTCTATCCGTGCAGATCCAATGCATGTTGAGCTACCGCTGTGGAAAATTGAAATAGATAAATTCCTTTTTTTTTCAAATGTTTTTTATTTATTGGTGGTTTGCAACTTTCGATCTGATAACATTTTAGAAATTTTTATACCCAAATGACATTTATACAATTAAAATTAAGCTGTAAAAAGTGTATTTTATGTCAGTCATCGATTTATGCCCTCGGCTGTTACACCAGAATATTGCATTTTGCAATTAAAAATTGCATGACCATACAGTTATTTTCTTTGTGCCCCCTGTGTACAGTACAGTAAATCTCATGCCTCCAGACCTTTCACCAGCTCCTCCTTAGGCTGTGTTTATCACCCCTGAACAAACGCAAGTTAATTCATGAAGGAATAATTAGCCGTGCTAATTAGTGAGCTGTTAAAATCTCTGAAAGTGCATTCGCCTGACTCGGACACCGGCTCTCACACCTCAGAATAATTTGGTTTCTGCCTTTCCCTTGTGGATCTATAAGAGGCTTATGCATTCGCCAAACATTGATTTGATATTCTACGCTGACACGTGCACGCTGTGATGGTCATGCTTGTAATCCTGTTGGCTAAATATGCTTAGCTGTGAAAGCAGATTAAGACATGGCTGTGTTTTCTTGGCCAGATATTCCCAGTGGCCTGGGTGATCTAAAGCAAGAGCTCTGAAATATCTGTCCAGTGTTGTTGTGTTTAAGCATGACCTAAGGCTGATTCAAGGTTCAATCGGCGCAGCATGCAGGTTCCTATGGCATTATGTTACTCTTGTTATTAATTTCAGCTGAAAACAGAACTTTCATATTGTGTTATGAATAAATTATGTGTTAATGTGTTATGAATGATAAACAGTACAGTCTATTCTACAGTAAATGTGTCAGTTTAAAGAATCAACTTGGTTTTGAAGACAACAAGGCTGTTGCAGAAATGTTTATATTCAACATGTCAATAAAATTGACAAGCCAATCTTACAGCATTATTATTTTTAATGGTTATCACAGACATCTCAATCTTAATTGCTCTGAAAACTCTTGTTGAATACACAGTTATTCAGGGATAACTTCCTTAGATGCAGATATTTTCTGGAGCATCGAAATAATCCTGCTGAGCTAACTACAGATCCAGTTGTTTAATTTGAATTTATTTCAGTTTATTGTAATGTTGTGCGATCATTAATTGTTGTTACGAACAGCTATGATTCAGATTTAGCAATGAAGAAACATTAGGTAATCCAATGGAACTCTCGTAATTACCTCTGTAAGGGTGTTTGGGTGTTTTGTTTTTGTCAGCAAGAAGAAGAACTACTGAACAGATTCCCATGAAATATTGAGGATATGTCCCGAAATAAACCCCATTAATGTTTGGTGCGGATTTTAAAGATATGGTGTTTTTCAGCAGTTTTGTTAATTTACCGTACCTTTGCAGTCAAAATGACAACAGACTTAATCACAAATCACCTAAAGTCAGCATAAACCATGAATTAGAGTGTTTTCTTCGGAAGTAGCTGTCATCTTGCGAAAAACAGAGACTAACAGCTGCTTCTATCATCTCCATTTTGCTTGATGAGACTGTTTTATCACAGTGTAGACTGCTTGGGGCCTGACTGTCAGGCAGGAAGGTGAGTGGAACGTGCCTGGTGAAGGCTTCATGAGGCGGAGGAGGGGCAACGGACTGAAAGAGGGCAAAGCTTTGGCAGTGGGCACCACAGCCCGGCACATGGGAGGCCAAGCAGCCAAGTGGAAAAGGGCAGTCTGGCAAAATATGGGCAATAAAGAACACAGTGGATTGATTCAAGAAAGCAGCAGCACAAATGCGTTTGTACCCGTTGGATAATTGCATTAAGAAGGGTGAATACAGGAAGGATCATCGTTAGTGCAAAAAGAAACTACAGCTACAAACATCCCATTTCAGTCCATGTGTAAATACATGTTGCAGTTGGAGCTTGCTTAGTCAATATTTCATATACGTTTTCTGAATAATCAGTAACGATTTTATACCAAAAGTGCAAGTGCAGCTGAACCCATTTTGCTCCCCAGAGGAAAAGCGGAACATACTCAGTGTGGAAGGACTGTCAATAGATATCCGATTACTCACAAATCTATCCTCGCAAATTGGGATTGAAAGTCAAATGCTAATGTTTCATCTTGTCGGATCACGTCAAACATGATCAGAGCCAGCAGGACTCACTGGCATCTTGGGGAAAAAAAAATAAAAGAAAAAAATCCCTCAACTCCTACTTACAGTACGTTAAAGGCACGGCCCATAAATATGGGCTATCAGCATGGGGCCAGTCAAGCCACAGCCACAAAATAAAAAAAACAGCAAACATAGCAAATCCATGCTGTGGTATTTACACATGCGACACAATGATAAAGCAGCGAGGAAGATGAGAGAAAGCAAAGAGCAGGGAAAAAGAGAAGGAAAAGAGAGAAACAGAGAGACTGGCAGACCCACCGCTTGCTATATTGGACAGGAGTGCCGTTGCCATGGCAACCGGCAGCCCTCAATTGGTATTTGGAGCAGCAAGTGGAATTACTGCAGAGGATTTGATGTTCAGTACACATCTGGGGGTCAGCTAATATGGCGCTACAATCAGCTACTCTGCTTGTTCCACGCCGCGCTCGCAATCCCTTGTTTGGGACAAGCGGCTGGCACCCGAGCCACAGGCGTCAAAATCTCTCTCGCCGAGTGCCAGATTTACAGACAGCTCTCTCCATCCTGACAGATGTTTGTGCCGCCACGTACAACGTCGGATTGGCAGATGTACACAGAGCACGAGCATGAGCGCTACTCTAGTTTAGGTGACAACTTTTGTTTTTTTTGTTGTTTTTTTCCTTCCGTCCAGCCTGTTTAAATCTGCTTTCAGACCTTTTTTAAATGGATGAAAACACAGCAGTAAGCTGTTTCACGTGTATCACTGTACTGTCTCTCTGTCTGAGGACCTTGGGATTGTACATTACCTGAGGATACATATTTTCATTGTCAGCTTTTGAGTATGCTTCCCTCTTTAGTGTTTAGCCTGTTAGAATGTTACTGCTCTTTAGCCACAGAAGACACATTCTCAGACAAGATGAGGTGCAGTGAAGCATGACCATTGATTTTGCTACAAAAAAAGCAGAGGAACTTCTGGGTAGTCACTGCAGTGTTCTGTTGAAAATATTTGAATATCATTTTGTTCACCTCTACTGATGTGTGTGGATATATATATATATTATTAATCATCCATTGATTTAATTGGTTTATTAGCCTTAATGCCTTCTCTCCATTTCAGGGAATATAAAGAAAATGAGTTTATATTTTGCGTGTACCGCAATGTGTGTTTGGATTTGTGTGCTAAGTGTGTTTCCTGGCTGGGCTGGTGTGTGAGTAAAAGAAGGGATGTTTTCTGAGACAATGAACAGATGTCGTCATCGTAACATGTTGTTATTTCAGATTCCAGCCGAACCCTGAAAGCTGCAGATGCTGATTTTTTTTCCTTTTTTAAAAAAAGATGACAGCCCATTTTTCATTACAGTGTGTCTTCCTCTGGTTTTTGTTTCTACGACACCAGAGCCGTAGGGTGTTCACTCAGATTTGGTTTGCAACACAGTCTGATGTCATTTGAATTGGCTCGTCCTGTATTGATCGTCCATTGATTTCTGCTCTTATACGTTTAACTCTGCTTCATGTATGAATGATGTTTAAGAGCAGTACTGAGCAATCCCAAAAACTGAAGCACAACACCTCTTTGTCCTCCTGCCAGCAAGAGTAGTCTGCATTGCCAAAGCCTTATTTAGCTTATTTCTCTGTTTATTGTAAAATAGGTCACGAAGAGACCATAACTAACAATGTGTTATCCATCAATACTTTCTGATACCATGTCTGTCATACTGAACCCTCTTCATGACCCTTTTTATTTTCACAATGGTAAAATGTAAATATTTGAGTGATGGCAGCTTTGATCCTTAACCCACAGTTTCCAAGATATTGATAGTATTTACTACTGTGTTACACGCTTCATCCTTTGTACTGTCAAACATCTCTCCCTCCCCTGCATGGCATGCCTCTCTGAGTGATCCTAAAGCAGGCTAAAAAACAGATTTATAAACAGACGTTTCATGGTTAGGAATGAAATGTATGTTTAGTTACATCACAGCACCCATTTTTGAAAAGAAAAAAAAAAAGAAGTATTTTGCGACCAAATACTTCCTGCTGCGCACTCTGCCCCACAAAAGCAACCGCATCGTGTAGCTTTTTGCGATTTGATAAACAAGCCTCTGATTTTTGTGTAATGATGTTTTTCTGTGCACGGCATGCTTCGCTAAACAGGACTTCAAATAAATATCTTTTTTTAAATTTCAAAGCAAACACTCTCTCTCCCTCCCTCTATTCACTGGTTTAAACTTTCTCACTTTGAATCCCTTCATTCTTTCTACTTGACTTGATAAATCTGCTAAAAGGGTTCAATGTCACACCAGCATTGTCATTTAAATATTTGAATGTCGGTTTCACTTCCAGCAAGAAAAAAAAGAAGGCGGCATGCACTTTGAGTCCATTTTTAGCCTCTGGTTGTGTATTCTCACCACTCTAACATCCTTCACCACACACATTTCCTTCCCCCCCCCTTTACACGCATACTCACATGTGTATACTATACACAAGGGCTCACACACTCTCTCTCTCTCACACACACACACACACACACACACACACACACACACACACACACACACACACACACACACACACACACACTTCCATAAAGTGCACATGCAGAAGAGATAGTATATCCAAGCCTTTGAAGTCTACAAGCCACGAAATGTTCCAGAAATAATTAGGAATAAGCAGTGGTGGAGGAAGTCTTCAGATCCTTTACTTAAGTAAAGTACTAATAACACACTAAACACTCCAGGAGAAGTCCCACATTCAGAACCTCACGTAAGAAAAAGTGTGAAAGAGTAATCAGTAGAATGTATTTCAAATTTGGAAAGTAAAAGTCATCACTGTGCAGTAAAATTGTCCCTGTCAGTGTTTTACTGTTATGCATGTTGTTTTTAGATACCTATTACTGCTACATATGTGTGTTCATGTATGTTGCATTTTACTATTGTAAGGTTTGACCTCATTAGAACTTATTTAGCAGCAACAGTTCCCTTAAAATTCTGGCAAAATCATCTTTTTTCCTGTGACATTCTTTGTAATTTAATGGGTATATTTTGGTGAAATTATACATTTTTGTTGCATAAAAACAATTAAAGTCTCCAATTTAAAGGCTTATCAACGGATTTTATTAAATTGAAATAAAGAAAAGTTAGTTGAAGTTACAGTCACTTAAGTTTTAAAGTTCACTAAAAACATAATAAAAACATTTCAACAGACACAATCTGTCATTAATTCTTATCAGAACATTTACAGTGGATAATATTAAATATTGGTTGATCAACCCACAAATTATGACGATATATTGCAGCTCCAAAATTTCTCTCTGTTACAGCACTGGTTACTACTGTAACCATAGCCCATGTTTCAACTACCAGAGATAGATTTAGATAATGTGAATCTTTCATGTAAATGTCGTGGTGCAGCAGGGTCTCAACAAATCTGACGGCCAGCTCATGGTAAAAAATACACAAGACAAGACAAAAATGACAATTACCAATTTAAGACATGGTAACATTTGAATCCTGGAAATCTGTGAGTAATGTCTGGAAAATGCTTTTTTTTAGAGAGTAGCAGTTAAATCTAAAGCAGTGCATCATTATTATTATTATTATATAAAATCATCGCATGTCTGTTGAGACGGGAGCTCAGAAGCATTTTGCAGCTAATCCAAAACATTTTTCATATAGATTATTTAGTTTAAGAAGATGGTTTTAGTGCTGCTGCTCTGCCACTTTGTTTTTTCAAGTAAGGAACATTTTTTTTCAAAATTTGTATAATCTGACTGAAAATCATATACATTTAAAGAGCTTGAAAATCAACTTATCACTGAAGTGTCTGTCATGCAACATCCCCCCAAAAAAACCTCCAACAACACAAAAAACAGATGGAGTGGTCAGAGGCATCATATTGACATTTAAGGTATGCTGATTGTTTTTGTTTTAAAAATCCTTTCATTTCTTAGAACATCTAAAAAGGTAAAAGTTCACAATGTCGTTGTTGGAAAAATAACTATAAAAACATTTATTTGGCAGCAGATCCTCGTCCCTCAAAATGAGCTATGATGTAACCACCCCTGCTGACGTAGGAGAATTTCCTCAACCAATGAAGGAACACGTCATTCTTCAGTTCATCAGGAAAATTCAACATTACCAAATTTGGATTCATGGTTTTCACTGGACAGGAAGTGTATGAAAAACTTTCCTTTGAAAGGTAACTGGTATAGATAGCTAAAGCTGTCAGACAAATGTAGTCGAGTGAACAGTGCAATCTTGGCCCCCTGAAATGGAGTCAAACACCTACGAGTACAGCATTTGAGTAAATGTACTTAGTTGCATTATAATCACTAAGAACAAGGATAAGAAACATGATAAATATGATGTCAAGATGCTGCATTCAATGAGCCATTTAGTCAAAATCTACTTAAGAAACCCATATACATTCAGCTTTAATCAGGTTTTATCAAAGACATTACGATTAGTACATGGTCTCCACCCTGCTGAGCTGAATGGGCAATTAGCAAAGCATTACGGTCAGTCTGTGAGATTGTCAGTCAAACAACGGACATCGTGATTTGTCTACCTTTTTCACTGAGACAAATTCATCATTGTTTTGTTTTGTTATCCAGAGACAGGGTGATTAGTTGAGAACTGAGTGGCTGCAACATCTCCCCCATCATTTTTTGTAAACTGAGCAGGGTAAACAAACTCATTCAGCAACATAATGCTCGTGGCAATCAATTTTCCACAAGTAAGGCTCAAACAATGCGCCGCTGCTGCTGCTGCTAGCATTCAATAAGGAACTCTGGCTGAAACACACTGTCATTGTTGAATTTGACATGGATTAGGTTTCCCATTTTCCTGGAGTGATGTTTTCTACTGAAGAGATGAAGTGAGCGGAGTGTGACCAGACACATTCATCTATTGAGGAGGGGCTGGAGGAAGTTTAACTCTGGAGTTTGATGGAGGAGGTGATAAAAAAATCCTCACATTTACTCTTCTCCATGGTCTGTCAACATGTTCTCACTAACTCACAAATGTGGCAGCTTGGTCAGTGGCCCTCCATAAAGTATTACGCTCTTCTTCCCCTTTAGCATCGTTTTTTAAGACTGCAGGGCTGCAGTCAAATTAGGACTAACTGGTGCACTACCCGTTCGAAACATGCTGATCGGCACAGATTATCATGTAATGTGAGGGGTTTACAGATCCAGTCTAAAGCCCTCTGAACTGTCTACAGACTCATCGGGGCTGCCCCAGTAATATCAAACATGTTTGATATTTAAAATATGGATGATTGTGGGTACTTTGTGTGCTGGACCACAATTACTAATGAGAGAGGAGAGGAATCCCAGAGTAGCTGACGGTGCTGTGAGGCAACAGTCAACAACTAATCAAAAACCCCCTTGATTAGGTTTAGAAAAAGGTCATATTTTGGGTTGAAATATCTGCACTACCTATATTAGTTCCATCACGTCACTAATGTAACTGACGTTGTGTTATCTACGCAAGTTACCTTATTTCCGTGCAGGTACTTAAAAAACAATCTATCATGACACTCAGGGCCAGTGTCCACATAGAGTTTTTTTCTGAGTGTTCTGCTTTTTTTGTGCAGCTGCTCCTAGCACTTTTCAGAAGGCGCAACCAGTAGATTGGTAATCGCCATTGTAATCCAGAAAATGGAATAGAAGCTTGTTCTGGGTGTGTCGTTCTATCCCGAGCTTCATCAGCCAGAAACTCTCATAACAGAGACAGTAAAGTCCATTTGTGGGAGCAAATTGTCTGTACAGTGAATGATCCCGGTGAGTGTTGTGCATTTATCACCCTACGCGTTGTTAGCCCTCTGTTACTATAGTGTTAGCAGCTGTCAATCAAAACCAACACGCAGTGCTTCATCCCATTGTCCTGAGCACACCGCCAGCACTTTTCTACCCAAAAAAATGCTATATGGTCCCAAGACCTGAGTCAAATACAGGGCTAGAGCGCCCCCCCTCCATGTAAGAGCCATCCAGCCACCACTCAAGACGTGATTCTAGAGCAGTAACTACACTAAGCGTAGGTTCACTGACCAGGCTGCTGTGTTTAACGTGTTGGGAGTGAGAATGGGCTGGCAAACCAAATAATTGGTGTTTTTGTTCCGTATAGCAGTGTCCACAAAACCGTGCTTTCTTAATTTGTCCTTCCTTGTCTGGAACATCCTTGTATTATGTTTTGCACCATGACCGTCTGGTAATGTTAGGTAAGGCACATAGTGCTCTGAGAGCTTTTCATTGACAGAAAATGAAATTTGTGAGGGCTCCGCCTGTTGAAATTATGGAACAAAATGTACCTGTATTGAAGCACAGTACAAAGTATCTTAAGACGGATCTGTGGGGACCCGTGTTATACAATGCATTTCTCCCCCGTGTGAATATTTGATAGAAAGAAAGAGCTTACTGCATATCGCAGAGTCTCTGTGGATATAGTGGGGATAAAAGCCCCACATTCCTCCTCTCACTTCTTAAAGACCCACAAGGTTTTGTAACGCTCTCTTTTCTGTGGTCTCACATGAGCTATGTCATGCTCTGACTTACCCTCAACCTTTATATATTGACAATTTTTTAATATAAACAAGTGAAAGACATTCATTTGTCACTGTCATTTCAGAGACTAGATGGGTAATGAGAAGGCAGAATTCCTGTAATTAATTGTATTATTATCTAAGAGAACTAGTGCCCCTTCCTCTCCATGCTCCACTCCTCCCTTCTCCTCCTCTGTGTATTATTCATCATAGAGGACTCCTGCCCTGCTTCCCCGGGCTATTTTTACCCAGCATGCCCGTCACATTAACTGAGAGCCCCAATCCCCTGCTGCTCCCAACAGCAAGCTTCCCTCCATCTGGATCATGGATTACATCCCTCTTTTTCTCCCCTTTCTCCTACTCTTGGTACCTCTGAGCCCCCTCCCCTCTCTTAACATCCCTCCATCTCTCTTTTTATCCCCACTCCTGGATCTTTACGACTCCACTAACCTTCCCGCTCTCCACTCCTGTCCTCTTTCTTATGTCTTTCAATCATTCATATTAGTGTTCTCGGTCCCCCCCGGGAATACTCACTACACATCTCTTCAGAGCGCAGTCATCGCCCGCTGAGCCGGTGCAACAGCGTGGCCGACATACCCAGCTGCACATATTAGTCACTATCTCTGCCACGCAGTTAGATTTGTTTACAGTAAACTCGAGCCATGTTGACAAGAAGTTTAAAATGACTTCCAGCCAGTGCATATGGTGTCCAGAGAGATGCAGAGCTCAGGTTGACTCTTACCAAAAGTGTGACTAGAAGGCGCAAACGTTACAGAACTGTCCGCATAAGAATAACAATAGCATGAGTTGTTTCAGCAAGTGCCCCACAGTTATAGATAAATATTTTAAAGTTCAAGTGATGAATTGTATTTATGACGACCAAAAGAGCATATTTTTTGGTTAAATAACATTTATAGATGATTCACTCTTCCAGTATGCAGATGCTGAAGGTCCTTGGTTGGGTTTTTTGTAGTTGTTCATCCCTCTTCAAAGAGGAGAATTGTTGAAGGTGCAGTATGTAGGCTTGGATATCAAAGGAATATGCAGCAGTTATATTTAGTTTGCGCTATTATAAACACACACATTGACCCGTGAATGACAATAAAGTAAAGAGAAACCTGTTAAAATGAAGAGGTGGAGATGCATCGCTTAATAAATGCAGGGACAAGGTGGTTTTACATAAAGGCAGTAGAGCCTCTATTGGTATCCTCTCTGCAAAAAATAATGTTCTCCCAAGCACTTGAAGTTAAGCATTTGGCTTTAATGGCTCCTTTTTTTTAATAAGTCTTTTTTGGGAACAATAAGCAGGTTACCAACAGGGAATTGCAGGGGTACAAACTGCACACAAACAAAAACAAAAACAAACAGTCCTCTCTGCCTGGTGAGTCCTGTGCAGACTACAAAGCTCCTCCAGCTTTTGAGAATGTGCTTATTGGCTATAACCACAGCCAGGTGAGGCGATCAATATCAGCTGCAATGGTACAGAATGTGTTTAGCATAACTAAACTTTAAAAATTGAATGCTGGGGAAGCAATCACAACTAAGACTAAATTAGTGTTTGTTCAATGGCTGACATCTCACCTGACACTACAAGATGTATGTGTGGTAGCAGATTAAGATATTTATCAATACGTTTTAGAAACGTACTCAAGTTCTGGCTTCAGGATAATCTCTTTTGAGGTGGCTTCTCCAAATGAGGGCATGCATGTCCGCACCTCTCCTCCTCTCCCTTCCTCCCTCCTCTTGTTTACTCGGTGACTAACGAACTACTTCATTTGCTTATAATTAGAGTTCAGAGAGTCACTTGTTTATGTGCTGGATGCCGACAGCATACAGATATGACCAAACATGTGACTGTTTAAACAACAATACAGTACACGCTCACAGCCACAGACCCACATCGAGGCTATTAGGCAAACACACAAACATGTACGTCGATGCTGATTGACCAATCATGTTCAAATTTATGAGATTCATTTTGCTCAGATTGGACCACATTTAATCGACAGGATAAGCTTCAGCTTGGACAAAGCTCGTATGTACATGTGCAAATGTACCTAAGTTCAAACAAATTCATATATTACATTATGATATATCTTGAAAATAAAACATCGTAGAAGGTTGCAAGGCTTTTTATAGTTTGCGCTTGTAGCTATTTCAGATATTTTTTTTTTCAGAGGCACACAAAGTACCATTCCTGGAATGCTGCATTCATGCTGCTTCAGTGTCACTCCTTCAGGACATTTTTACATAAAAGCAATCGTAGGGCACGATGTCATTTAATTTTCAATGAGTTCCCTGTCCCTCATCAAATAAATAAGGCCTCCTCTGAGAACCAGGGCCTGTTCATTACTGGTCTTTATGTTTCAGTCTTACAAAGCACTGAAAAGACACAATGAGGTGCTCATTCGGCAGTGTCCCCTGGCTGTTGCAAGAATTCTGTTTATTTCCCATTCAAGCCCATTTTCCCTTCAAGGTAGGAAAGTTAATATTTTATAAGACCCACGAGATGACATCATTTCTAGGTAGCGCCGGTCCATAAGAGCTCAAAACAATCTTTGAGATATTTGTGCTATTTCTGAGTCAGTCTGTTGTCAACTTGTTTTTCTCCACTTTGTGATTGTATGCAGATGGGTGTACGTGCGCTCCAGCACTTGCGATGAATGCAGGTTTATGGTTTTGTGCCCACGGAGGTGATAAATAGTCGTGGTTTCTAAACTGCCAACAGAAAAAAGTACTGTTTGCTTTTTAATCAGAAGACTGCAGCAAGAACAGTAAACGCTTGTTGATGGAACATGCACAGTGGTCACCTTAGTGTTTACTGATATTGAATTTCAATACATATTCTCTTGAGAAAACATGAACTACAACCTTAACAAGACGCTGACGTGAGTTTTAACCTTTTGGGGCCCCAGCCAAATAACCAATTGATGAAAAATGTCAATCCAAATGACCGCTAAGAATTACTCCTCTAAAATGACTCTCGTAAAGCAGCGATTCCTCTAAGGATGTGTACAATTTCAAGGAACTCTCTAACTGCATCATCTGACAGATCTGCTCAGTAAGTCATATGTCCTGTGTAATTTAAGAAACCGAAAGGGGGAAATTTATATTTCTTATATTTATTCTTTTTGGTCTCAAGATGACACCCTTGATTTTTGTCACACTGTCGCACAAACAGCCAAACAGTAGCACAACACAAGAGCCACAGACTCTGAACAACATCCCACCTTAGTGTCTCAAACAAGCCACCAAACGGGCACTCACGAGGGAAAAGTCCAACACTAATGTCTGTTTCTGGGTAAGATGGCTGGCTGTAAACATACCTGTAAGTATCACTTTGGTTGGGTTACATGCTGGTCCTGTTCCTACTTTTCAGTCCCTAACTTACTGACTTATGCCTGACACCCCTCCCAGGGTACAGGCTTTTGACAAGGGACCTCCAGTGTTCTCGGTCATTTGCTGTTTTTTCTGTGTGATGCCATTTGTATTCCAGCCTCTTGAAGTCTGCTTAAAGACCCCTTTTGCCAGGTGTTCTTTGGCTGTCCTCTTTTCCTCTTCCCTGGAGGGTTCCATGTCAAAGCTTGTCTGGTTTTTGCAGTGTATGTCCGATCCATACTCTTCAATACCACCGCTAAAAAAAACAAGAAAACTAACAAAAAAAACCCACACTGTCATCCCAAAGCTTGTCAGCAACATCACACATTTGTTTGCTTTTGTCTCTCGTCACCCTGATGGCCGCACAGACCGCAAGTTGCTGTCGATCAACTGCAACTGCTCTCCGGACGACTGAGATGAACATGAGTGTCAAAAAGACATCTTTTTGTTCCTTTTTGATGTAATTTTAATTTACAAATAAACACATAAAAAATGATTGACTAAACAGGGTTTCAGTAGGACTATAAAGGAGGTGAAAGAGCAACTAAACAACTAAGCTCCTGAGTTTTAAGCTTGAACATGTCCCCTTCTTATATTCCAAGAATATGCTGCTCTGTTAGATCATTTCTCCAGAATCCATCTATCCCTCTGAATGTGTTCAAGCCAGGTTAAGGCCTTAATAATCAGGATGTCTTCCAGAATTCATCGAACTGTGCTGGCATATCAGCTCTGGTTTTACTGTTCATTCACACAAGGATTTATTTGTATGACCGAAGAACATTTTTTTTGTCTGTGTCGGACTTGATCAAACCACATCCGGCTGCAAAAGTAGCCCCTCTTTAAGGTACGTGCTCCTGGTTTTGTCATGGCTGGTTGGAGATCTTCTCACATTCAGAATTACCCGATTCTGACTCGTCTTCATGCTCCTCCATCTTTGTCTTATGTTGCCTCCATGGACATTTGGAAGAACACAAGGCGTCGCCCCAAGGACAAAAAATATTGACGGAAATATTTAGACACGACGAAATGTTCTCCTTTTTTTCCACATGATATATCTCGCCATATCCATTGACATATATACAAATGGGCTGAGCATCTCCACTTCCTCCCACTGCACGAAAAATTAAGCCAAAATATCCTGGATGCAAGCGCTGCCATCTTGAGCTGGTGACGTTGTTTTCGAGCCAGGGTCTCGACATCCCGCCAATACACCCGCATACTTGAGCTAGATCTGTCAATCATGACGTTTGACCCCTTCATATAGCATCAGATGACTAATCTCAACCAAACTTTATAGAAAGATGGACACATGAATATACATCAGTGTGATAAGGACAAACTTAAATGAGGGAAACCTTCCAGAAACCAAGTGTCCTTGCAGTTTTTTGATTGGTCCATGTCCAATCTGCGAACAGGAAGGGGGAGGGATTTCTACTTATACTGCAGCCAGCCACCAGGGGGCGATCAAGATGTTTAGGCTTGCCTTTTGGAGGAGCTGTCAGTTCATCCATCTTCATATACAGCCAACGGTCATATCACACAGCCCTAAGTGTAAAAGTCACAATAAGGACAAAGGTCAGAATTCAGATCTTGGCAAAAGAGGCAGGATTGGTACACACTCTGAGACAAAGGTCTGCCTCGGAGCCCGAACTCAGTGACAGAGAAACCCGTGAGCTTAATTTGCGCTAAGAAATCAGAAAAAAGCATCAAAGCTGTGAACTGAGTCTTTAATTACATCACACCTTTGTATTGTTCTTTGTACAAACACCCTCCAAAATTAGACAGATGCTAACACAACAAGGTGAGGGCTCTGGGGGCAGATGTTGTTTCCTTTTAACACTTACTGTATTACGTCATCTTCTGTTCTTCGGTGCTCTTTTTTCTTTTTTGTGTCTTCCTCCGCTCTCCCAGCCTTCACCCTGCTGCTGCGCTTCCTCTCTCTCCTATTCTCCCTCCCTCTCTGAAGTCCTCTCTCCCTAACGCACTTCACATTAGCTTTCAGTCTCTTCATTTGGCTCTGTCACTTGCTCTGTCACCTCCGTCCACTCCTTCAAACCCCTCCCCCCATCTCTCTCTCTCTCCCCCCCCATCTCCCCCGGACCCGCTGACTCAGCAGCTGGTTTCTGAGCTCGTACCAGTTTGTGTGTCAGGTGGGAACAGGTGACGCCGCAGGGTGCACGCTGACCTCACTGTGTCACTTTCACTCCAGCTCACATCAAGTTTGTTTGAGACGCTGCCTCTCTCCTCGAGGCTCCTTTCAAGCTGGCATGAGCTACATGGAGAAAACAGAAAGAGCTAGCTAGAGGCAGGAAATACTCAGGTTCACTGCACTGTAAGGTATACTATCTGGTTTAATCATTTATGCAGTCTATTTTCTGATCTTTGATTAACAATAAAGTGTAATACTCTACTGTAATGCTGTTATGACATATCGATGTGATCAGATTAAATCTAAAGCAGTCCCCTAACAGTTGATTCAACTGTCTCGACAGTCTAGTCTCGACAGTACAGGTGCAGCAATGCCTTTTGTGTGTTTTGTGTATAGCTAGTAGCTAGGCTACTAGCGTGGTTTGACACGGACAAGCAGACACACACACACACTAAACTACTATGCATACCACGCCATGTGAGGGCTACACAGTCCTTCAGAAAGCAAATAAAAAGATCGCTGACCTGAAAGAAGACATCCGTCGGCTCTCCAATGAACTGAAAAAGAAGGATTCACTCCTGTCCAGTTTCATGGAAGTAGCATCTGAGCAGTCCAAACAAATCACTTCCCTCAACACAACTATCCAGGACACCGTCAAATGGGACCCTGTCGCCAACCTTCGGCTTTCTTCCTGCTCAACTCCTAACCATCAGGAGTCATGGGCTGAGGTGGTGGTCCGTGGTAGGACCAGTCGGGCGGTCCGGTCTGCCTCGCCACCGCACCTGGACCTCTCCAACCGCTACACGGTACTGTCCGATGACGCCACGGCCCACCCAGGTGACCCGGCTGTCGCTCCAGCTGCTCCGACTCGCCTTGTCCTGGACCCATCGCCGAGCACGACATCAGCCGACACTGTCACTTCACCTCGGGAAAACAGTGTCCAGGCGGGCAGCCACTCCACCGTGAGGCCGGACCGACGGCCGCTGCCCAAAGCAACATCGTCTTCCCGCTGTAAGATGTTAAGGGACGCCGTACTCAGACGGTCTGGACGTCTTCCTCGCACTGAGCCGAGAGAGGATCCTCCGTCTGGGTTCAAGGCCCCCGGACCCCAGTCACATCACACACCTGCCCAGGCTGACCACCTCCAGCCGGTGACCACCGGCGTGCAGGCGGGTCGCGCACTTCCAGACCACGGGAGTCCCCAGCCGTCACCTCCCCGTACTCGCCCCCTCTTCACCCCGACCACACTTATAACCGGGGACTCCATCATCAGGAATATTCGGTTCTTCAACGTTGTCACTCGCTGTTTTCCTGGAGCCACCGTGCCAGATATCCTGGACAAGCTCCCGGGGCTGCTGCTCTCACTCCCCTCCTCTATCAGTCGGGTGATAGTCCACGTCGGGACCAACGACTTAGCCCGGGAGCAGTCAGAGCTGACCAAAAAGGATTTTAATGGTCTTTTATCCTTTTTAAGTACCTGTGGTAAGTCTGTTTTTATTTCTGGCCCAATCCCCACAGTGGTCCGTGGAGCAGGGCGTTTTAGCAGATTGCTCAGTCTCCACAGCTGGCTCCAATCAGCCTGCATAGCCCTCAACATTGGTTTTATTGACAATTTTAACCTGTTTTGGGGGCGTTCAGCCTTCTTCAGGAGTGATGGCCTCCACCCCAGCACGCTGGGTAGCCGCATGCTTGCAGCTAATATACAGTACGCTGTACAATCTGCACAAACCACCTACTGACTCACTGCTGATACACCTGCACACGGACCCTCTACCCCTCACTCACCTTCACCCTCCCCCTCCTACACTACACACGCCCCCTGTTCAGCCGCCCCTGAGGCACAGAACGACATCCACACCATCAAAACCAGAATTTCCCACAGACAAATTACACCCAGGACTGTTTTTAGACCAAACTGTGTTTTTAACATTCCTTTAAAAAGACATGATGAGCGCACGTTCAATACAGACATTAAATTGGCTGTGCTGAACGTGCGCTCTCTTTTAAACAAATCCTTTATCATTAACGATGTAATTTTAGATAACAACCTCGACAGCATTCTCCTTACAGAGACATGGCTTGGCACTGATGCACCTGTTGTTCTCACTGAGGCTTCCCCACCAAATTTTAACTTTTTATTTTCTACAAGAGGAGGACAAAAGGGAGGCGGAACTGCGTCAATCACCAAAGACACCATGTTGTCAAATGAAGTCTTTTTTAACAAATATTTATCATTTGAATACCATGCCTTTGTTTTTAGCAGCCCCCCCATCCTCTGTATGACAGTCTACAGACCACCCCGCTATTCCACCTCTTTTAACAGTGAATTCTCAGAGCTATTGTCAATAACACATAGCAATTATAACAGAATACTAATAACCGGTGATTTTAATTTACACATTGATAATTCCTCAGATCCTATGTCGAGAGAATTTTTAAACCTTCTCCATTGCCTTGATTTTAATCAACATGTCACACAGCCAACCCACAGCAGGGGGCGCACCCTGGACCTGGTCATAACCTATGGCCTGTCCGTTGGTGCGCCCTCTGCTGTGGACCTGGCTGTGTCTGACCACTTTTGTGTGTTTTTTACAATCACCAGTTTTAACCAGCAGGAGGCCCCAGTGAGAACAGTGAGGAAACGCTACCTAACTTCTGAAGTGGCTGCAAATTTTATCCAGATTTTACAGAGCACTCCTGCAGAAATTTTACCAGCACCATGTGATTTTATTGTTGACAATTTTAACCATATAATAAAATCAACGCTGGACTCGGTGGCTCCACTCTCAATAAAAAGAAGTATTACAAGACCTACACCCCCGTGGAGAAATGCAGAAACTAAAAAACTAAAGAGAAACTGCAGGAGTGCTGAGAGGAGATGGAGAAAAACAAAATTAACAGTTCACTATGAAATTTTACGTGGACATCTCAAAACATACAATAACGCAATCAAACATTCAAGAATCTCCCATTTCCAAAAACTAATCGACGAACATAAAAACAACCAAAAATTCCTCTTCTCCACAATTGACCTTTTAACAAACAAAAATTTTAATAGATCCTCCAAAACACCAACTGATGCCCTTTGTGAGGACTTTGCAGACCACTTCAGAAGTAAAATCAATGACATCAGATCGAGTCTTTTACCCCAACAGATTTTAAATGTTGACACACCTGAATCGTTGATTTTACCCGAGGAAACACTGGAGAGTTTTGCCCTGGTTGATGCGAGGACACTTGGTCGAGTCCTCTCCCAAGTAAAGCCCACAACCTGCCTATTAGACCCAATTCCCACGCCGTTTTTTAAAACACTTTGTGGATTCTTTGAGGATCAGCTGTTATACATGGTGAATTGCTCTCTTCAGACGGGGGTCTTCCCCGCCTCCTTTAAAACGGCGGTGGTGAAGCCCCTTCTGAAGAAGAGCAACTTAGATCCCAACATCTTTAATAATTATCGGCCTGTATCCAACTTACCGTTTTTAAGTAAAATTTTAGAAAAACTTGTTTTTAATCAAGTAAATGACTTTTTAATTGCAAACAACATTTTAGAGAAGTGTCAGTCTGGTTTCAGGACGAACCACAGTACAGAGACAGCCCTTTTAAAGATTTTAAACGACATCAGGTGCAACTTGGATAACAATAAACTCACAGTCTTGGTACTACTGGATCTAACCGCCGCCTTCGATACAGTAGACCATCACATTTTATTAGATAGACTGAAGACCCTGGTCGGCCTCTCTGGTACTGTTCTTAACTGGTTCATTTCTTACCTCACAGATCGACACTTCTTTGTAAGTATGGATACATGTTCCTCAGAAAACCACAAAATAAAGTGTGGGGTTCCCCAAGGGTCAATTTTAGGTCCAACTCTTTTTAATCTTTACATGCTTCCCCTTGGGGACGTCATCAGGAGGCACGGCATCAGCTTTCATAGTTATGCTGACGATACGCAACTGTACATCGCCGTGTCTCCTGATGACACAGGGCCTATTGATGTCCTTTTTAACTGCATTTTAGATATCAAGACATGGATGGCAGCGAATTTCCTACAGCTCAACCAGGACAAAACAGAGGTTTTACTCATTGGTCCTGAGGGCCAGAAAGAGAAACTTTTACCAAAACTAAAGGATTTTAAACCATCACAATCTGTAAAAAATCTGGGTGTGATTTTTGACTCTGAGCTCAGTTTTATTCCACACATCAAAAATATAACAAAAATAGGTTTTTACCATCTTAAAAACATAGCCAGAGTCCGCCCGTTTCTCTCTCAGGCCAGCACGGAGGTGATGATGCATGCTTTTATCTCTTGTCGTTTAGACTACTGTAATGCCCTGCTCTCTGGCCTTCCAAAAAAGAGCATTTCGAATCTACAATTATTACAAAACTCAGCTGCACGAGTGCTGACAAGGACCAGAGGGCGGGAGCACATTACACCAGTTCTAAAGTCGCTGCATTGGCTCCCCGTGCGTTTCAGGATTGATTTTAAAGTTCTTTTACTAGTTTTTAAGTGTCTTAACGGTCTTGGGCCTTCTTACCTATCTGATTTGCTTTTACCTTATCAGCCGCCGCGGACCCTGAGGTCCTCCGGCACCGGCCTTTTAACCATACCACAGGTAAAGTCAAAAAAGCACGGGGAGGCGGCTTTCAGTTGTTATGGGCCCCGACTGTGGAACAGCCTGCCGGAGAACCTCAGGGTCGCGGAGACTGCTGAGGTTTTTAAAAAGAGGCTTAAGACCCATCTTTTTAACCAGGCTTTTAATTGAAATCTTAACTCTTTTTAATTCCTTTTAGGCTGTGCTAATCAGAGCACTTTTTATCCTTTTTTACTGTTTTATTCTCTGTGTTTTAGCCTTTATGCTTTTATTTTTTATAGTCTCTCATGTCTTATGCTCTTATGCTTTTATGTTTTAGTCCCTCATGTTTTTAGCCTCTATGCTTTTATGTTTTAGTCCCTCATGTTTTTAGCTTCTATGCTTTCATGTTTTAGTCCCCCATGTTTTTTGCCTCCATATTTTAACCAATATTTTAACCCTTTACTGTTTTAGACTATCAGTTTTTAATCTCCAGTGTTTCCTCAGGGGGGCCTGCCAGATTGGGAGTTGTCTCTGGTCTGGCCGCGGGGGGTGCTGTCCCGTGGTCGGTTCCGGCCTGGGCGACTAGAGGGCTCTGCACTTTGGTGCGGGGCCTCCTGTCTGCCCGGGTTGGGGTGGTCTCTGTGGTGGGGCTCCCTGCGACCTTGGACTGGGATCTCTCCCAGTGTGGTTGGCCCCCCAAAGGTAGCTTCCTAAAGCTTCCTCTGTGCCTCAGATCTCGCTGCCCAGCCATGTCTCTGTAGTGACAGCTAGCGTTTGTGTAGGTGTGAGTGTGTGTGTCTGTGTGTCTGCGTGGCTGTGTGTGTAGGTGTGAGTGTGTGTATGAGTGTGTATATATTTGTGTGTGTCTCTGTGCATGACTATGGGGGTGGGAGGGTTGGGTTCTTTTAAGCTTCTTCTCCTGATTTTATTTGCTGTTTCTCTTTTTCTGCTGTAAGGCACTTTGTGATACTTTCTGTATGAAAAGCGCCATATAAATAAAGGTTGATTTGATTTGATTTGATTAAACCCTGTCCCCTAGGTGGTCCTCAGAGTTACATCAGGGGGCCGCCAAGTTATTATTTAATGATATTTATAGTGTTTTTTTTTCTTCAAAAATGTAAATCTGTCAAAAACACATAAATCAAACATATTATTGGCAAAGTTAAACATGTTAAAGAAAACTAAACTAAACTAAACTAAAGGGTGGAGATGCACTTTCTTTTTAACCACACCTTTGTGTAGACAACCAGCTGCTTCATGAAAGGATTTTTTGAATGCATCATGACGTTCCTGTTTGTGCACCTTTGCTGTACGAAGCGCTGTAGCTTTCAGAGTTTAATACCTGCGCCAGAATGCTGTCTGCTGTCTGTCTGTGCTGGAGTTTGACAGACTCAGAGGAGAGAAGCAAAGATCTAAAACAAGACAGAGACGCTCAGCAGAGTTTTACTTTCAGTACAAAGTTCATGTCCACATTTGGCACTTGATGACCTTGTTTGATGTTATACTGAGTTTAACCTTTTTTTTTTTTTTACGTTACTCCTTTTCCCATTACCATTAGCATTGTTGTTGTGTTCCAAAAAAAAAAATATATATATACTTAAAGAATAAAATGAATATCATAAATGTTTGACCACTGGTCACCTGTCTGCTTGAGCTAATGAATTCTAGTCCTTAAGGAAAATCTGTAGTCGAGAGGCAGCCCTAATTAAAACACACAAAACAGGTTTTGTTCATGTTGAACTCAAAATCCAATAAGTCAACAAATGTGTGTTCCCGTTGTGCACTCTGTTATCAAAGGCAGCAGACACAGATGGATGCTGAGCAGCGATAAAGACAAAAACAGTCTAACAGCTCAGTTCACAAGTCCTCAGCTGAGAGGATTCGGGACTTCTCAAATTGATAGAAGCAGCCTTCTTCTCTCTGTCTTGACCTCCCCCTCTTACCAACTGAACCCCCTTGAGATGCAGCAGCTGATAGAGCTATTCACAGTGCTATTTCGACACATAACACAAATATACACACGCACGCACACACACACACACACACACACACACGTGGATAATGCAGTGTGACAGAGTAAGTGCTAACAAGCAAAGCGAGGCAGAGGGTGCTCAATTTCCCCCCTGAGTATCGGAGTCAAATGTAAAACAGAACGCCATAATATTCACATTAGACTTACATTATATTCACCTCCTCTCATGAAACATTCATCCTCTCTAAATATTGCATATGTTGTAAAATTTTGTTGATACCTCTGCCTCCTATGAATAATTAACCCCTGCTGTTATGACCTTTTGAAAAGGTATCAACCAATTAGACTAAACGCTGTGGTAGAAAAGTCTGTAGAAATGTTAGTTTGGATCTGCAACCCTAATACATGAAGGGATAAACACAACTGGAACACATATGATGCATGTGCTAGGTTTTTTTTTATTCGAGTGAGCTGAGTAATATCGTCAAAAATACTGAGTTAGTTAACTTCTTGTAGTGGAGTTACACCAAGAAATCCCAGTTCTGCAGCTGGGTACTAGTTTGAAACAAAAATTAATGTATAATAATTAGTCACATGCAATAAGCCAAGGAAAAAGAGATGCAGAGGGTTTGTACTTGTGTCACTTGAAATGTGTCTTTGCTTGTATGTGCAACAAAAAGGACATTAAAAGAACATACATATCATATTCAAAGCAGCACACAATACGCACGATTGCAGCTACAGTTAAAAAAAGCACGTAGTTCTCTATGTTTAGGGCTGACTCAGAAAAAGAAAGACATAAAGTGCTTTGAGATGTCCTGCCAATTACAGACAGACAAACAGGACTCTAGACACAACTTCCTTGGCAGTGGTTGCTGATTGACAGCAAACTGAAGCTGTTCAGTACCACTTGATATGTTGAAGCCCTGCTTGGGTCCAGTGAGGAGCCCATTAGTGCACAGAGCGCACAGGAGACTTGAAGTATCAACACAGGAACTCTGGTGAGATTCTTCTCAAAAATCCTTAGATTTCTCCTGTAGAAACTGTATTTTTCACTCTGTGCCTCCTGTCACTGGAGTGACACACCACTTAAAACCATTTTTTTTCTCCTGTCAAAAATCTCTTACGATTCTGACAGCAATCAATAAATCAAATGCTCTGACAAACAAAGGAAAAAGATGGTATCTGTGGCTGTTGTTGGCCTCTAATAAGCCCGTCTATAGACTTATTCTTTCCTTCCTGCACACAATCTGTACTTTGCACTTTACTCTCATTGTGCATGTCAGCGTCCGCTATTTTGCTGATGTTTACCTGATTGTGCGTCTAACAGATTAATTTTTTTTAGAATAGAATAGAATTACTTCATTGATCCCAGACTGGGAAATTATTTTGTCACAGCAGCAGAGGGTCCACAAAAAAAGAAAGAAAAAGAAAAAACACACTGTACATAACATAAATAGAAAGCAAGATATATACAATGTATATGCACAGAGCAAACTATACTATAAACAATAGTAATCTATACAACTATACAATAAATAAACCATTCCTATGAATGTGCAATAACAGAACCAAAATGTACAAATGAGTACATATGATTTGTTTATTTATTTATTAGACTAAAAAACTAAAAGAGCGCTTTGTACGCAGCGAACAAGCTGCTTACACATCTCCGGCTGGCCAGCGAGAGCTTCGGGTCTGTTGGTGTCAGTGAAGTAAGGCAGTGCACGTTCATGTGTTTCGGAGGAGTGGCTTATAAGGGAAGTCTGAAGGAAGGGGGTGGAATATTTTTTCCGTTTGATATTTTCTTAATATAGTTTGTTCTTACTGTTTTTTTTTTGGGGGGGGGGGGGTTGCTTTAACTTGAAGCCTGTGGTTTACAGTCCTTTAACTGCTGTAACAGCTTTAGAATCTGCATTTAGATTGGTTCCTATAAATCTCACTTTCACTATGCTAGTATGTCTACCACTGGGCATGAAATCTCCTAACTAAATGAAATAAACAAACTCGCAAAAAGTTTTGTCCTGTGTTTTTGGTAGTTGTGGAAGACTGTTCTACTGTAAATACGATTCGAACATTCATTAACTGTGACCAAGGATGAGAGATTTTTGGCAACCAGACCTACAAATTGTGACAATTAAGTGACAAATTGAATGTAATTGTCCTCTAGATTGACACATTAGTGTTTTGTGATCTGATTTCTCCATAGGTGCAACAGCAGCCAAGTCCCTTGTTACCATAACTGATGGTACTGAGAGAGTTTAGCTGAATCTCTTAAAGGTTCAAGGCTTCTTTATAATCGGCCAATGGGTACATTTGTTGGAGACGGGAGATTCAGCCTTCCAGAGTTAAAAACAGAACTAAACAGTGGGATGGATTCAGAGGAAATCAAAACACAATACAGTGAAACAAGTGTCATCATTGTATTAAAAATAGTAACAAAGAGTAAGAGCTGTGAGGAAGGTCACAACAAAGTGCTTCTTCATACACACACACACACACTCTGAAAGGGCACTCTGCTAATTAGCATGAAAATAAAAAACATCTTAACACGATCCAGATACATATATGTACATGCTCACAGCCTCACAGTAACCAAGCCAGTTACCGTCTCAGGCAGGTGATACCTTCTAAAGATACATCACTGTTTTCTTTTTTTCTTTGTTTTATCTTCACACTAAATTACAAAATCAGAGGAGTAGAACCAGAGAAATTCTCTCTACTACTCGCTTCTGGATGTCCAATAAGTGTGTGTGTGTGTGTGTGTGTGTGTGTGTGTGTGTGTGTGTGTGTGTGTGTGTGTGTGTGTGTGTGTGTGTGAGAGAGAGAGAGAGAGAATCTACCAACGGTGCCAGAGCCAATCACCAGAAGGGAATTTAGTGCCTCTCTGCTTCCTGCTCCAGTGGGCAGATAAGATTATAGCTTTTTAGATTCAGACGCAGACATTCTCTCACTTGAAGCTGACTAGATCTACACCTCTCCTGTCGAAATTCAGCAGCACTATATCAAAAACATACTGCTGCCTTTTCCTTTTAATTTGTGGATGCCTTAACAAGACCTGTACCGGACCACACATTTCTTCATTATCTGTAGTTCCAGTTCAGTTTGTGTGTGTGTGTGTGTGTGTGTGTGTGTGAGTGTGTGTGTGTGTGTGCGCGCGCTAGTTGCTGCTTACGTAGCAACGCGAGTTTGGGCTTTGTTGGCTCCAGAAAATTGAACAAAACCTCTTTGTGCATGTACAGCCTCGGGCTGCAGAGGCACAATAGTGATGAGGGAGCATCATTTTTGCAGGAGTCCTGAGTTTAAAACCCAGTTAGCAGTTGATTCAATCTATGTTCAGCAACCAAGCATACTTTAAATTCAAATCAAAGCAATGTTTCCCCTGAGCGTTTTGGTGACAGAAAAAGATATTGCTGCCGTCCTGCCGTTGGACACCACCTTCTGTACCTTTTCCAATTTTGCTTGCCAGTGTTCTGTTTCTGCACAGGGAGAACAGCGCCTTCTCACTGTCTTACAGCAGATTATCAGCAAAAGCCAGTATGCGAGGAATTTGACAACTTATGATCATAGTAGGTTTTCCATGCTGTAGTGTCAGTCTACTATTGGGAAACAACACTGCAAAATTATCAGACATCTAATTATTGAGTTTCCATTGAGACCGATCATTTAACCCTGACATATAGCATACGCTACAGTACTTTCAAGAAATGCTGTGTATATGCTGGCTTTTGTTTGTTTGCCAAAACATTATGGTAATGAATATTGATTGTTATTCTTCAGTGGAACCTATAAAGAACAAACTGATAACAAAAAAATATCTGAAACCATTGGATCATATTGACAGTGTGTCACCGCCCACAAGACGTGCCCCGTATTACGAAAGTGAGGTGACACTGTCAATGTGTGACAGTTGAAAGCAGTGGCATGCTACAACCTGAAATGATCTACCTCCCTGATATAGTCGTAATTCTATCAGCCACGGGCCGAGCTCTAATCTTATTATCTGTTGTTAACAGAGTTGGGGTTGGGTGGGGGCTAGGCAGCGATGGGGATCTCCACAGGGCAGATTACCTCTGCATTATCCACTCAGAATAGGACATTATCACCTATCACAAGCCAGAGGTGTCAATTGATCCAATCAGATTGTCCCTCTAGTGATGTGGGACACTCCCATCTCCAGTTAATTATAGAGACGATGAGACACTTTAGCTCGCTGGGTAGAGCTGGTGCAACCTGCTGGTCTGATGCTGTACTGCATGATGTTCCACAGTGGCATGACATGTTTCGTGTGAGAAGCTTTGACCTCTTTGAAGGTTGTGAGTCATTTCGCTTCACTTCGCTCAGTCACTTCCAGATGTAAGCAGCAGCTGCTCCTCAGTTACTGCTGCTAACAGGGTGTTTTTATTAATGGGTTATAAAGCTCAGCCTTGCTCTGAAGTCTTTTAGTATTTGTAACTAACCTGAACATGAATCAATCCAATAGATCTGATGGGTGTCAATCATATATTCATCTGCTTGAGGGCTGCAGCGGTTATTTGATTATTGATTCATCCGTCGCTTATTTTCACATTCATTCGTTGTGAAGCCACAGATCCTTACGTTTTAGAAGCTGGAACAGCAAATGTTTTTTCAATTGTCAATTTCTGCTTGAAAAATGAATAAGTGTTGATCAATAATCAAAATTGGTGGAAATTGACTTTCTTATCTTTTATACTTGGACATATAAGAAGTAAATGCCATCTCTTCATTCAAAACATTGGGTTGGATCATGCTCTCAGTAGATCCCTGTGCAATCAACAGCAATAGCTCATCCAGGACATCTCAAGGAGTGTTTGAAATGAAGTTTAAGAGGCTCACTCTGCATTGAAAAGTATAATATATATAATTGAATTCTGCATTAAAATGTTGATGACTAGGTCTCCATGATATATTATACTGAATTGTGTGCTTAGATCATCCCAAATTTTCCAACACAGTTCAAACCCAGTGTACTCAACGTGACCGTGTGTTTTATTTGGTTGCCCGATGGTATGACTTCCAGGAAGGAAGTAAGTCCATAAGTGTGACTTAAGATAATGCGAGCAACACTAAAATATTACATCATTAGTGAACGAGTCATTTCAGATAGCTTTTCTTCAGCAGTGGTGATTATTTAATGTCGAGTATCCTTCTGCTTGTAAACCGCACCGGATCAGAGCAGGATCCCATGTGACTCAGGGTGTTTATTCCTCCAGAAGGTCTGGCCCTCCACTCACACTTGGCAAAATCTTCAGTGTTGATATGGAGACCCTACTGTGCATTTAAGTTAATGTGGTGAACTTGTTAGTGGAGAGTTGATTATTTACACGTGACTTGCAGCCACCTAATGAATGCACATTCACTGAGCACTTCTTTTTGGTCTCTACCACCTCCTGAAGGAAATATCTGCTGCTCAGTGCTCCACTATGTTCACTTGCTGGCTGCTAACGTTTTCTGTCTGTTGTATGATGCTTAGCAGTTAGTGTACAGTGCGTTATTCAAGCTTTTTCACTGAAATGAGCTGCCTTCAGATTGGCTGTTGCCATAAAGTTAAGGGGAGCTCCATATCAAGGTTCATCAAGACAGCCCTACTTTATATTGTGCCATAGTATTCACATTGTCATGTCACATAGACATTGATAATAGCTTTTTTAAGGTTTGGGTGTGATGGTCAAAAACCACCACAGGACAAATGCTGAATACAATCCCACAAGATGTTGTGGTGAGCTTCAAATGGTGTGCAGGATCTGTTCCTTATTGATCTGCCATGTCGTGCATCATCCTATCCAGTTTTGTGACCAAAAAACCAGCACAATCAATCTAGATTCTCCTTTTGCCAACGGAATGACAAAACATCCCCGTGCTGAGCTTTTTCTATTCAGTATTAAAAACAGGAGCATCTATTATTTGATTTCCTGTCCTGCTGAGATATTGTGGGATCCACAGAAAACATAAACACCCATGTACAGATTTACTTTCTTTTGTACCAGACTGTAGTAAAACTGGGGACTAAAACAGCTATAAATAGCCACATACAAGCAGCCATGTGCAGACACACCTTTTATCTACACCCAGTGTTGAGCCACCCACTGCCCGGACAGTTTTCTGGAAGCAGTCTGAATAGTCGCTGAGTGCCTGTGCCAATAATCAACATTGTGGCGTGAAAGTGGCCACACTGGTCCTAAAGGTCTGCCAATTGGTGGAGAAAATAGCTTGGGTGGCTGTAGCTGGTGTAAATGTAGAACATGGCATACTCCACTAACTACCCATTCAGTGCCTGAGTGTTTTTCTGTCGTGGGTGCAGTTGAGTATTTTTGGTGTAAATGTCAGCTTAGTGCCGACAAGCCCATAGGTGCACTGTTGCAGAAGAGGCAAAAATAGAAACAAAGGTCAATGTGGCATAAAATTGACATCAGATTGCGTAATGTGGGAACAGTAATGAGGTGACCTTTTATGAGCAAAGCTGATCTGTGCCGTTAAACACATACAGTGAAACGAATGTGTCTTAGTTATTTCGGATAAAGAGGAAGCTATTTCTGAATAGGAGCGAGGTGTCATTTTATCTCCTTAGGAACTATTTTTAAAAGCTGACCAATGTTCAATTGCACTTGTAGTGTGTTGCATTTGCCACCTTTTCTTGATTCTGGTCACAAAACATTTTCACTCATAATGCCTGACCTGTTTGTGCATGCCCCATAAGTTTGTACAGCTGCACACACGCGGAGCAGATACACGACAGCTCTTTTGAAGCTCACTCGATCTGGACCTCGTATCCTCTGACCCTGGATGACAAATAGTGCGTTACAAAGCAGGCAGAGATAACACCTGGCTGCTAAATATGTTCGCTTGGATACCCTTACAATTATATATTTAGTTTTTAGCAAAGACCTGTGCTCCAACATGCTGCTTTGCACGTGATAAATGAAAGGGTCTTCATAGTTGATGCTAAGTGGTGAATCCATGTATTATTTTGTAGGGTTTAGAGTTTCTAATACCTTTTCAAGAATAATAATTCAACAAGCAAATACACCATTAGGCTGAGTTGATACAGGAATCATTTTGAGTTTTTATGTGAAACTATCGATCTGGGGTTCAACCCATAATAAGGTATTTTCTTCACCACAAAGTGAAATAAAGTTGTTTGATGCTGCGGTATGTGTTTGTCAGCTGGTTTACTGGCACCAGATCACTGCTCAGCTCTGTTATCGTTTGTCTCTGGGTGATGGTGTAAAAAGTAAAACACGTGGCCTCCTTAATGTTCGTTGCAAAGTATTATTATTCAGTCAATAACAGAAATGCTTGCAACCGCTGCCTTTTTTAAGATGGACTTCAAGAAAACTTGCCTGTGCATGCTATTAAGTGTCGGGCTGTTGCATTACCCTCATAGTCCAGTTCAGTTTGTTTTTCTTTCCATTAAGATCACGCTGTTAATTAAAATTTGTGAATGGATTTTCAATAATAGGAGATAAAAATCTACATTCCCATGCAAGTCAATTTTTACCCACCAATAATACTCACAAATGAATCTGCTGTGATCTGGAGCTGTTTACCAACGAGAGCAGAGTTTAGAGATTATTTAGAACTTTGGGGATCAAAAAGTAGATTAATCTTCACTCCTGTTTATCAACCTGACTGCAGCAGCAGTCAGTTGAGGAGAGCTCCACTGGCGGATGCTTATGTACTGTGATGTTGACTGGAGCTGGAGAGTAAATGCACTTTATTTCACGAATGTAACGTTACAGAGAACAGAAAAGAAAGAGAGAGAGAACCAGAGTCTCAGGTGAGTGTTGAATTCAGGGAGAGTTAGCCAAATTGCAAACGCAGACACATACAAAGAAGCACACTCTTAAACAGTCACTGTTGCTAAAGAAAATCTGGTGTGACTCAGCCATGAATGTTGGATGAGGTAATGTTTTAAAGTTTTATGCATGTTAAGTCTTGTGCTGACTTCCTTCCTCACATGGTGACAGGCGACCAATTAAAGCACATTGTTGCCTTGCGCAAACTTGAGGAGATTTCTCTGGTTTTGGAAACCAGGTTTTGTTGGAAAACATTTTGGATAATTAAAGTTCACATCTATACAATATATATATTATCTTTAAATCCCTAGTCTAGAAAATTAAGTTGCTTTTTTACTAACCTTCCAAACTCCCCTGATTTACTTTTTTAGCAGTAGACATTTTGTCTAACCTGTCTTAGATAGACAAACAGGTATAACCACAACATTTATAGCTCCATTTCATCTAGTTGTGCCAGTATGGCTCGCCAGTGCGCCAGCATGCACATTAGCAGGATCCTGGTCCTGGCACATCCAAATGGAATACAGCTATTATTAAGTTCCACTTGTTTGTCAAAATCTCTGCCAACGTCGGTTGTTAATCTTTTATTAAAGCCCCTGTACAGACTTTTCATTTAGTGTTGATTTTGGCGGCCCCGCTGGACGAAAGCGGTAGTGTTTTGCCGGAATGAAAACTGCATTTCCCATGAGCTCTAGCGCCCACTGTCGTGAAGACGTTTGTCTGGCCGGCGCGTGTAGATTTGTTTTGGAAACGTCGGAAAGACGACGTGACTTGCTTTGAAAACTTTTTTTTTTTTTTTTTTTTTTAGCAGCTATCTGCAGCGTGCATATGGACGAGGTACTGTGTCTATTTGTATTTCTACTTAATATAAAATGCCGCCGGTGAAACAAAGTAATGCTGCTGTTGCACTGCAATTTCCCAGCTATATATATTACCCACGGTGCTACAGAGCTAGCGTTACAGCAAAGTCACAGTGATTGTGATGGATGTTTTGTTCTAAGTAAGAAACTGAATCATTTATAATGACAGAGGATATTACCGATGCATCGTTGCAGGTCGGCTGGGCTGATACACACAGCTGAAATGGATGCGTGATCTAAGACGTTTGTTGTCGTTTTCACGAGTGTAGTATCTAGAGCTAATCTAGTGGTAACGTTAGCCAGCTTTGCTGTAACAACATGAATTCATGTATTGCTGTAAACTACGTCCCGCATTACATTTCATAAATGAAATAAAATTTACAAACCTGTCTAGGAGGAATCGGGCAAATTCTGGATCCGACCCTCCCTTCAAGCCCCGCAACTCTCTCCATCTCTGGAAGGAATCGCCAATGTTTATCCGTGTTTAGCCCTAGCTCGATCGGATTCCCTCTTGGCCTTTCGTTGGTCTTCGGTTCGAATTCTTTTTCTTTTCTTTGTCTCATTATCAGCCATGACAAAAGTTTTAGCTCGGTTAGCACTGGCTAGCGTAGCAACAAAACAGCTATGCCGTATCCTGAATGTCGTCAGTTCCGGTCTGACTGCCGTAAATCGTTTCGTCAGTGGTCCGACCCGACCAATGCCTTTCAGAGGTATAGAATTAGACTACTTAGAAAAAGCGTATCTTCACGCTGATGGGCTCATTTGCTGTTGTAGGTAACAGAGACACATCAGCAGAAAGCAGAGGCTTTTCTATATCCAGTTAAAAACTCCGTACAGGGGCTTTAATGTACATCTTTCATATTTGACAAGTATCTGCTCAGTGCAGACGGACGGCACTCAGAAAGTGACTTTAAGGAGTAGAGATTCAGTAGACTCACTAGACTGTGTCTTTTTGTTTTATTTATGTTGTGACTGTCCTGTCTGGACGAGCACAGGAGAATCAAAGCAGCACCTCTGGCATCTCGGTGTGGCGTGGTCAACTTAAAACAACAACAGCATCAAGTTAGAATCTTAAAACAGTTTTTTTTTACGCCAACGGCAAACACACAAAAAAACTTCTCTGCTCTTAGAGGTCAGTTTAGTTTATGTTTGTAGGAGTGTATGTACAAAATTAGTGGCAGCCACAGTAGAAGGTCTATAAAAATCTGAATGCCCACACACCTTTCACAATAAAAAAAACTCCCAACTTTAGTACTGCAGGCAGAGCATTGTTAAATGTTACACAACAGATCCAAATTCATATAATATGACACAAAAAATAGATTCCTGCCAACAACTCTGAGATCATTTCTCCTTTCAAATGTGTTGTTTCCTCTTGGGAGTGGAGCAAATGAGCTGCTGAAACTCATCAGGGAGGTAAAAAGGCTACTGTTCCAGTTGTGGAAGTTTCTTTGTTATTTTTAACACAACATCCACTGCATTTAATTTCCACAAATTTACCAAAATAAGGCTGCCAGCTTCCTACTAACATAATCCCTCTGATCATGTTTCTGTGAAGCCTGAACCAAACATTGATTTGTGTTACACTGGATAAATCGCCCCCCTTTCCATCTCAGTCAAGTGTCTCCTTTCTGACGTAAACAGATGTTCTGTGCTCTAAAGCAGCTTACATGAGCAACCTACAAAAGCCTTCAGTATGTTGCTCCAAGGAAGAAGCTGCCTACAGTACCTTGGTGTTCTTGACATCATGTACCAGCTTACTGATGCGCTGTTAGAGGGGTGTTTCGTATTATAAAACCACCTCAACGCCATCCAATTAGGCCTTATATAAGTATACTCTTGTACTGTTAGGTTTAACTGGTTTAGATGGTTAAAAATTCAAGTCAAAATCATCAAACAATCATATGAAAATGGTGGATCTTTGGCCAAATTAGATAAGGACCAAATGTTTTGTTTATTTCAGATCACTAAGCTCAGAAAATTACCCAGAAAATACTCAGATCTTTATCATATATTACTAATTACTAATAAGATAAGGAGGCAGTAAACTAAACATTGTTCACAGAAAGAAGAATATACACAAGGTACAAACAGCACCACAACCAGTGGAGAGAGCGAGGTTGGTAGGGAGAGCAGGAGCAGGTGGAGGTGGAGGTGGAGATGGTGTTTGTATGGATGTCAGTACTGAGGTAAAAACAGCCAAATGCTCTCTTTAATGTCTCAACAAGGAAGAGAAGTGTAGCTTGTAGTGGTTTTACAGGTCAACAACCGTCCAACATTCATTTGCGTTTACAGCTGAATGATCACTTCATTAAGATATATGTCAATCATGAGACACTATACTAAATCATCAACAGATTAATCATGAAAATAATCCCCAGGTTAATTGATAATGAAAATATATGGAGCCTGACCGCTATATCGGTTGACCGATTTTTTAAGATGAGATTAAAATGCATTCAAAGATGGTGGGGGTAATTTATTATTTTGTAATCTCCAGTGAAATACACTGTTTCAGTACACCGGTGTCATTTAAGATAATATTATTTATTGTTAAAACTGTAAAATATTCTGCCTCAAGTACATATCTCCATCACAAGTGTTTGATTTGAGGGGTCATAAGAAATGTGTGTATATCTGCCAATATAATGACATCTGAATTTTTCACTCCCCAGTCGGCATTTGAGTATCGGTCGGATTCTAAAAATAATTGTTAGCCCTGTTGGCATACTGTAATCAGATATTGATTTCATTAACAGTAGTGTATCTGTATTTGTGTGTATGCTATTGTTTATAATAATACGTTGCCTATATTGAATGCAAATGTATTTTCCCACCACAGACTTCATTGTGGCTCCTTACTCTTATTTTTATGTATTGGAGAATTTTCCCTGTCAAACAGGCATTTACAAGTAGCACAACCCCAGTAAGTATAGCGGAATACACAATCCACCATGTATTATCATCTCCTTATGAATCTGCAATGAGGAGACAGGTGGACGTTCATACATTCTCTCATTTAAACGACACGCAAAACTCTGACTCCAGTCTGGTGCATCTACTTGATAAATACAGTACAACACATGTTTGGGGCAGAATGCGACACATCTGCGCCCAAAACATGGATTCAAAAGCCATAAAGATGTGGCCCGATGAGTCTTTTGCACTAAGATATTTCAGAGGAGCCTGATTTTTTTCTGGTTTGACCAAACTGGGTTGATGATTATTGCGGGTAGGCCAGAAGATGTAGAGCCATGCATGAAAATTAGCCCTCATTACTTTGTGCTCTCATTCAGGCTGATGTTTCCCCGCTCCTCTTCTTCTTCTTCTTCTTCTTCTATCACTTCATTTCTCTTCTCTCTGTTGCTCCATCTGTTTTCTTCGGAGGAAATAAAACTGGGTCATGTCTTCTTTCCTCCTCCTCCTTCTCCTCCTCCTCCTCCTCTTCAGTGACTTAAATGGAAGAAATAGAAAAAAGGGTGAATTAATGCAGTGCTGGTGGATGTATGGGAGAGATGAGGATGTATGGATGGCAGTATAGGCATGGTCTCTCTCTCTCTCACACACACACACACACACACACACACACACACACACACACACACACAGCTGCTGTACAGGCAGAGATTTACAACAAGTGCAATGTATGACACTCCATCCACTTGAAACATATCTCTGCTCTCCTCGGTGCATCTTATCCACCATTGTGTGCCTTTTTCTCTCCTGTACAAGGTGCATCTCGCTGCTGCTTTTCTTCCTGCTACGTCTTTATCTAACATTTCAGGGGCTGCAGCGTGGACTGCCTGCCGCCACAGCTCAATAGTTCTGTCAGGTTCACCTTTTTAATGTGGGAAGATGTCAGAGACCCCCCCCCCCCCCCACACACACACATACACACACGCACATAACTGCCAGCGCACACACACAAACACACACACACACACACACACACACACACACACAGTTATGCTGCGTCTTCACCAGTAGTGGAATCACAAAATAACTAGCAATACAATACTATCATGGTACTGAGTGTTGCACATGATAGCAATGATGATACAATAGGAAAGCCCGATTGATACTTGATTTTTCAGGCTGATATTGAGATTTGCAGTGTTTCCACTGTTTTAGGGGGGTCAAAGAAACAGTCGGAGGAAGCAAGTTTTTTTATATATTTTATTGCGTCTTCCTAGATTTTATTTCCCAGTGATCCAATCAGAACAATTTATTTTTTTACAAAGTCATCCCAGGTCCACTTGGGATTAGGACAGGCTGTTTTATCATTTCTTTTTTTGACCTTTTCATGGCTTTATTTGAAGGACAGGGTAGACAAAGTGCGAGAGGAAACAGGGAACGAGAAAAGGGGATGACACGCAGGGCCACAGGCCGGAATAAACCCGGCCCGCTGCAGTGAGGACATAGCCTGCATGCATGGGACACACGGTCTAACAACTGAGCTACTGGGGCGCCCCAGGACATGCTGTTTTGAGTCCCTTTTCAGTTCTATTTGAATGAAAGTGAAAGTATCTATTGTGAAGTTATCTTCACAGTAGTGAGGAACTGTTACTCTTTTTTACCAAGTTAAGAATAAAAGCAAACAGCATATTACAACAACGTATAGAAAGTTGTAATGTAAAAGCAGTGATGAAAGGTTCCAGTATACTATCATAAGAGAGCAGAATTGCAAAAGCCTAATTCCTTCAATGTGTGGCAGCACATGGTCAGTAAACATACTGAACTATATTATATGTGTATTATATATGTTTACATGGAAGGTTTTTATCCAAGAATTTTAACATCAGCATTCAGCATTCAAACTTAACTGTCTCAGTTTTCAAGTGTGCAGTGTGGAGTATCAGGAAAAGAAAGGTCTCTGCATTTATCGACTATTCAGACTTGGCAATATATCCGCGAATTTAAGCACATTTATTGTGGTTAAGAGTTTCTTTGGGATCTGTTTTTAAGGTTAAAATATTCACCTTCCACCACCATTTTCATCTCAACACTTATATTAAACGTCTGTTTGAAATATGAATATATAACCCGTTAGTCATGTTATGCAACAGCCTAATAATTAGAGTGAATTTCCATTTTAATTATCATTTCTTATGCATTAGGGGAATAAGATTCATTAGATAAACCAATCTGGAAATGAAAAACCAAATATGAGCCAAAATTGAAGTTAAAGGAGAAACATGAACGTCTACAGGCTGAGCCTGAGGTTGACTGACAGTACTATGAGCACGAACAGATACATTTCAACCTCCTCAGACAAAATCAGTCTGTTTATACAGCAGGTCATTTCACCAAACTGCAGGTCTTTACTGTGTGGTATTTAAACAATAAGGATGTGGATAAAGATTTAGCAGAAATACGATAGAAGCACTACAGTGATTTATATAATGGCTATAAACACAACTACTATACAGAAGGGTTAGGGTAAAAATAGTTACTTTATGCCCACACCACATATTTGAAGCCCGTGCAATATGGCTACATAAATTAACATGATTATGATGAGGATAATGTTAATTTAAGTAAATCTCAATACATTAAAGACTAGAGTTGTCACGATACCAAAATGAGTAACCACGATACTATACCAGACAAAGTATCACGGTTCCGGGTATTATCGCGATACTGCAGCCTTTTTTTATTATCATTATTTTTATGAACTGCAATGTATTTGTACAAGTTATAAATACTTATTAATTACTTATAATGTTGTTTGGTGCATGATAAACATAATACTAGTGAAGCATGAATTAGACTGAAACAAATATTTTTATGAATAGCATTTATTAAAAAGTTAAAATTAAAAAAAAAAAAAGGTATGGTCTTGGCCATGGGTTGCTTCCCTTTTGGGTTGGATGGGTCTCTCTAAAATAAGGAGTGGGAAATACATAACAAATTAGCCTAATGGTCCTAATGGTTTTAGTTCATAACTGGGTCAATAAGAGTACATGAACAAAAGCATACGAGCAATAAAAAACAAATAAATGAAGTTAGAATTTATATGGTTGAAATCATATAATCATTTAGTTTCCTTTGCACATTATTTATGTTTAACTAATATAAATAATCAACTTAGGATAACAAATCCTCTGTCTTTTAAAAATATCTATTTGACAATAATATAACATAATAAACCATAGAGGACAAAATACAATAAACAGGAACTGATTCCCTGTGAAAACTATATTTTGATGCATTTTCTAGGTGCTTTATACTTTGACATCCTTTAACTCTTCATTCCTCAGCCTGTACACGGAGCATATAGACTAATATTAGCCAATGAGAAAATAAACAGGGCATACTAACCTGGTATTCGACATATAAATCTGGGTGACGACCCTACAGGTGTTTATGAGGTTGGATGTGTTCCCTCCTTTGGCTTCTATAGCTTGGTGGCAGCGCCTGCACAGTGGACGGCCATCGTCTATTGCTTTACCATCTGTGCCTTGTTTAAAGCTAAAATAGTTCCAAATGTGACTTTTGGAGTTTGGTTTTTTGAGCAAAATTAGTGGTGCCACTGAGACGCCGCCGCGGCAGACTCGCCGCTCGGGCCTGGTGCTTCTGCCATGGTGAGTGTGTTGTCTCGTGTTAGTGACTGTAAGCTCGCATCTGGGTGAGACAGAACTTTAGCTTGTTGTTTGTTTTGAAGCGAATTTCTATCGAAGCGGAGCTGTCTTCACGGAGTTCGTTCTTGCCGGCAGAAACACACGAACAGCCAATCAGCTAACAGACGGGCGGACCCAGCATCATATCCCCGGACATCACCAGTAACAGGCAAACAGCCAATCATTCAGCAGCTGTGTAGTTCGGTTGCAGTAGTTAGCATGTGGGTTTGTTTACAAGGGAGTAGCATGCAATGAGAAGCCGGGAGGAGAGTAGAGGCGGCCGCTATGTAGCGGAAAGTGGCACCGGTAGTATAGTAATCCACGGTAGTACCGTCGTGTAGAATTTCTAGTATAGTAGGAACCGTGGGTACCGCGGGTATCGTGCAACTCTATTAAAGACTGCTTTGTTTATTTACGTCTTTCCCTGTTTTTACTTTAATTTCACTGAAGCCTCTTCTGTATTACAAGTCTACGTTAAAATTGCCATCAGCTTTTATCAATCTGCTGCTTTCGCTTTAGCCGGATTTCTTTGGATTTAATGCAGCTGTCCGGTTTAAAGGAATGAGTTACATTCACAGGAAATCCCTAGATCGGCTTAAGCGACCACATAGCATGTTTAAATGCAAATATCTATCTTTTGCATATCATAAGTTTATGTTTGCACCTACGCATACACATGTACACATCTGTCTACAGATATGCAGCACACCTTAACACGCGCGTCAGTATATTCGTCAGTTTTTTCCCGAGCCAGCGGCTTCTTTGGAAGGATTAGGCGATTAGAAATACAACTCAGTGAGATTGGCCAGCAGGCCTCATCAGATAAAACATGTTTGGAGCAAACAAAAGCCCGGCTCTGCTGTGTCGGGACATCGCCACACCACTTTGATCTCCTCGTTCTTCCTGTCAAGGCTACAAGAATCTCCCTCACATCTTTAGATGCCTGTCTCCCAATCAAAGCCCTGTCAGATGTGGGGGCTCATTTCTCAGGGCTGCCCCGGCTATTCATAGATTAATTACTTGACAACCCCTCTGAGAGCCAAGAGGTTCTGCCAGCCCTGCAGGTTTTCAGCACTAAACAAATCTCTGACACCATACACATGTACAGTAGTGGAGTCTCTGCTCTAATGAACAATATATTATTTTGTAAGGTTATATAATGATAATCCTTTAACTGTGGCTAACATGGACTGGGGACACATTTTGAATCATTTAAAAACATTTTTTACAGAATCCTACAGAATTGATTTTTGTCTATGTTTCCCAGTCATATTCAATAATGACCGTCAGACCGCTGCTCTTTCATATTACAAAGTCAGCCTTTCACAAGGGACAAAGCTATGATTAGATTTGTTTGTGAAGGGCAAATTCAAAAAAAGCGGGTGGATTCAATAAAGAGAATTTACACAGTGGGCGCAAACATGTTATTCTATTTGGCAGCACCAGGTAAACTGATGGACAGCCGTAGATGAAATCCACCCATCTAATGAATAACATCCATTATCGTCCACAGCCTACTGTAGATTACCTGTCAGGAGAGCAAGGCGAAATCCAACAGTTGCCATGTAATTTTCTTGAGCCAAACCAAACACAATTTCATACAAATAAACTGATAATCATGTCCTTTATTGTTCGTGCATGCGTGTATGTTTGTATTTGTCCTCAGGCATGCCGTAGGAGGATATTAGGCGGTACTGATCAGATTTACAGTGGAGCGAGAGCGAGAGAATAAGACACATGGGAAATCTAGTCAGGCTGCACTCATCAACAGAAGTGCTCGAGTGTTGTACTAACAAACTGCATCCTCAAATTGTTTCACAATGCCTCGGCAGCAACACTGCATGCACATCAGCCTCGTTATTATGTTTATGGAAGTCATTTTCACGTTTGCATATTTGTTTCCCAAAATGGCTGAGACAGAAAGCCAGAATGCATTATTTATGACAATGCAGCTTCAATTAGATTTATTGCAGTCATCATCAAGTAAAGATCTGGCTTAAGAGGGCTATTTTTGGCTGATAAAGACAATGTCTCAACTCAATACTATTTTAGGTTGTGTGAAGCAAACAAACCTGTTGTGTGTTGTCATGTTTGCAGATAAAACTGGTGGCTCAGATGTGCCTAACACTGATGCTGACTGAGCCTTTTTCTGGCTCAGATTTCTGACAGAGGAAGAAAAGTATTGCATTATTTAAGTGCAAGTGCCTTCTCTCACTCAAAATATTTTTTTGGTTTAAGTCACTGAGGGAATTCAGAGAGAATATTACAGATGCTGTTTCATTTCAAAACTTTTGACGCTCCGCCAGCCGCACACTTTGAGATGAGTAGCAAGTAACAGCCTTTTAAGCTCCCTGAGTATTTTTTGTTTCTTGTTTAGTTTTTGTCTTTGCGTCGCTTGTGTCCAGTTGAAGTGTCCAGGCCTTTTGCTTTTTGCTCAGACGGACCATTATGATCTGGCAGGAGTCCAGGACACCGCAAAACATGAGGAGACGCGACTCGACTGCTACTGATACCGTATATTGGAAGTGGTCGTCCTCTCGCTTTATCTCATCCTGTAACAACCAAAGCTCCTTGAGCCGCTCACCAGTGTGCACTGAGAGAACATGTAGCAGTTCTGTGTGTCCAAAACTCTGGTACTGAAAACTTATTCTTAACTGGAACCAGTCCCACTGAAGCCCTGGGGACTCATTGAAGATGAGTGATGATGATTGATCTACAGCGTACATCAGGGTTTGACTGATATGGCTTTTTCAGGGCTGATACCGATTATGAGAAATCAAGGAGACACAAAATTATATGTGGTACTGATATTTATTTGCAGTGAAAATGTAACTTGTCATGAAATAAACAGTACAATCTACTCAAAAACTGATCTTCAGTACAATTGTCAGGTTCTTTACTTGAGTAATTTGATACTCTGCTACTTAAAACTTCCTCTACACTACATGTATTTGATACATTTAGACACTGGTTACTTTGCAGAAATTCAAGCTAGGATTTACGACCCATGGTGACGTTTGTTGTTACGCGGCAACCGTAGTGAAGTAACTTCATGTACGTAACATAACATCAGTTTCTCAGGTTAAGAAGGTACATTTGTAACAGAAATTGTGGAGGTAATGTGGTGATTTTTACCCAAACCAACCAGGTAGTTTTACTGTCAAAAACTAACCAAGCTGCAACCATGTGATGTAGTTCTGTGTTTGTCTGATAAACTGTGAAATAAAAGGTGGTGTTGCTAAGGGAGACGTTCACAAACGACTTCCTCAGTCAATCAGGTATGAGGACAACAAACACAACACAAACTTCTCGTCTAACTCTTGATGGGAAAGTGAATAAGTATATGTCCCAAAATGTTGAAATATTCTTTTAAGTATAAACGTGGTTTTATCTTTACAGTTATTTTCTTACTACAATGATAATTAGTGGTAAACCAACCAGGACCAAACTCACTAATCACAATCAGTGTCTATCAAATCTGAACCTGGAAGATCTTGTGTTTATTTAGTGTTACCATGTGCTGCAATTTATTATGCGATGTAAGATTTAAAGTACAATCTGGTTCAGCATCATCTCAGAAGCGTAGTCTTATGCTCCATGGTACACTAAATCCTTCATAGTCGGCTAAGATGACTAGAGAGCTTACGTTTTTTGCCAAAAATGCTACGTGAGTTCTTCCTCCTCCTCTTCCTTTTTATGACTCGACTCACATCCGTTTACTGCTTGTATCTCTTAAAAGCCAGCACCCTCCCTCTCACCTCCCTCTCTCCCTCCTCTCCTTTTGATGACTCAAGGTCACAAGAGGTCAGCAAGCCCTGCTCAGAAACATAATTGAATTTCTTTTGACCATGGCCTGTCATCATTAAAAGTATGTGGTGTGTGCAAGTTTCTCTACTTCATTAGCAGGCTCTTGAGTGGAGAGAACCAGGTCAATATGACCTTAGCAAGGCTTTATTCGGTAAAACATCACTCAACAACGATCCTCCCTTCTCCTGTTTAGAGCTCTGAGTTAATGACATTTAAATGAGCCGACAATCTAAACCCTTGAAAATGTAGCTTTATCCATTTCTTTTTTAAGAAAATTGTTCTCTGGAAAGTGATTATTGGTGGGAGTACTCCCCTGAGGAAAGCGTGACATAAAGTTGAAATCGCACATGCACACAAGTAGGTTCGCACATGAATTGCTGACTGACACGCATGTTATCAGCCACAGATAACAAGTACAACTTCAGGGAAATATGTGACTCATGCATCTGCATTTAGTCATAAAGGCCTCTTATTTGTCAATAGTCCAGTTGATCTCTCTCTCTCTCTCTCTCTCTCTCTCTCTCTCTCTCTCTCTCTCTCTCTCCCTGTTTGTCTCTTTATCACACACTCTGCCTGTTGACTGCAACGCCTGTAGGCTCAAATTCACATATTCTTACTCTCTCTCTCTTTCTCTCTCTCTCTTTCACATACAGGCGCTCAGAATAAGTGCCCCAATTTTAGTTTCATTGTAGTATGAGATGCATCTACTATTGCTGTAGTTTCCACTGCTTCTACCTCCCATGCTGTAGCCAAGGAGTTACTTTTGGCAGAGTCTTATTGTTGTAAGCGTTTGAGCTAATCCAATAAGAGGGCCCTGTTTGTAGACAAGACACTGTTAAGTTGTCATCAAACCATGCTGCTTAAGATATAAGAAAGCCCTCTGATGCCTGGGTGAGTCAGCAGTACACGCACAGAATAGCGCCCACAGAAAATTTGAATAGCATTAATTAGACTTTCTAATAGCTTAGAGTTGAACCGAGAAACACGAAAGTGAATTGCATAATTTGGGGTTGTCTCTGGAGTAGAAACACTTGGTTACATACAAGTTGTGAGTAAGAATGACTCAAACGACTCACAGCACACGGCACAACAGCACCTCCGAACAATTAATTTCTTTATGTGGATGATACTGTTAAGTAGCGGAAGGAATACCCGAGTAAACCCAAGTAAAAGCCTGTCAGTCAACTCTTCTAACACACTAGTGTCCCAAGCAAATATGCAGCTGGATGTTGGGGTTAGCCTATCTGCACTGTTCAGTCTGCGAAGAATTCACACTCATTTCCCTGATGACCTGGTCAATCTCTTTTCGCCCTGGTGGCGTTATGACATCACATTCTAACACTGCTAACAAAAGAGGTGAAGTCTGTTTTAGCTGTTTTCTCATTGAGCTTAATGTGTAAATAGTTCTTTATTAAACGTTACATAGATACAATGCATGTTTAGTACGACCGCCAAGCAGGTCGTGTTTTCACCTGTGTACATTTGTTGGTTGGTTGGTTGGTTTGTCAGCAAGATTACACAAAAACTGGACTTCCATGAAGCTTGGATGGAGGATTGGTCTGAGACCAGAATAGACCCCATCAACTTCCAGGATTTCTTTTCTTACTTTCTCCAATGTTATGAGATCGTTTCACCATTTACATTAATTTCTCAGGGAATAATGCATTTATCTTGATGAAAAAAAATCTGGAATGTTTAGGTGGCTGGTTTCTATGTGTGTGTACAATTTGTTGAAGATTCTAGATTATTTTAGCTTAATTTATAGTTAAGAAGTTATGGATGGTATCCAGCTTGGTTGACTTAAAGGGGATTGTTGGGCCTTGGCAGAGGTAGGCACTCTACTGAGTTCCGTTTTCTTTTCTACTGAGTTGCTGAAGGTTACGTATGTGCATCCCTACTGCCAAGTTAAATTCTTTAAGCTTGCCTGGTCTATTTGAATAAATCTGTGCTGTTCATAAATCCCTGGATAAAAAAACTAAACAAAATTTTAAAGTTTTGTCTGTCATAACTGCATTTAGCCTTTAGTCAATTTTTCTTCTGTTTGTTCTTACAGCTGCTTGTTCTACCCCGCTGCATTCAGTGTTCGTCTGCCACCTTCCTCTTACATTCCTACTTCACATTACCTTGAGACACAATAGATTCTCGTCATTCAACATGTCGTTGGATATAAATGGTACAAAAACAACTATTGTTTCTCAAAAACACATTTTGAGTTTCAACACCTGCTCCATTTGGTAAAATTGCAGAATTAGTTGAGTAGTGGTTATTGTTTGTCTGTTTATGAAACTCTTACTTGTCAAGAACATTGAGCGTGAATGGCAAGTCCTTCCAGCAGACTTGTGTAAATGAGGTATTGACTGGCAGATGCATGCAATAGACCACATCCTCGAAGTGGTTAGTAAGACATCCTGAAGTAAACACATTTCGTTGCCATCATCTGAACATGTTCTTACCAGTCCCTTGTTCTATTTAGGTGATGTATCGACCAGCTCCTCTCTGTCCTCTTCTTTCTGCCTGTCCAACAGGAGATTTCACTTCCCCTACAAACAATCTAATGTGCGCTGACTGTAAACGCAACATGACAGGAAAGTGATAGATAACTAAGAAATTTCAATACAATCCTCTTGCATTAGATGTAAAGAGAAATAAAAACTGTCCCATCTCATGGTCAGCTTTGTCAAACAAGATGTTGCTCAATAATGTAAAACAACAATTTACTCAAGTTTACAATGGCTCTTTGCCCACCTTGTTTCCCTCCCGATTGAAATAATGCTGAGATTTGGCAGTGTGTTCGCTAACGTCAGCTATTTTTGTTGTGTGCAAAATACATTTTGATTTCATTCACCGCCGCTGTTACATAACAGTTATGTCACGGTTATATCAACGTGTGAGTTCAGAGTTTGCACAGTTAGTGTTTGGTGTCCAAGCTGTGACATTTAAACCTGCTCACAGAGACGATAACCTTCCTCTGCCTCTTGTTGAGGTAAATTTTGGTGTACAGGAGGATGCTGAAGGCTGATTTAAATGCTCTATGTAAACAGCTGCAATGATGATGCAGTGTTAGCACCTTGGGCGTACCCATTGAGAGGTTAAGTGGATCACCTGATTTTAAAGGGCATGTTAGATATCTACTGCACAAGGTCGAGATATGTGTCTATTACGTCCTGCAACCAATGATTATTTCCAATGTTGATTAGACTGTTGTTGTTTTTCCGACAATATATCAGAAAATAGTGAACAATCCTGGTTTCTGAAAGCTTAATATGACGTCCTCAAGTGTACTGTTTTGACCACAGTTTGGAATGCAAATGTTTATACATTTTTAATCAGTGGTTGGATACCTTAACAATCAATTATGTATCATTATGATTCATTATGTGTTATGTGCTGGATTTTCTTTCCAAACTTTTTTTAACCACTGACATGATCTATGTTCGAGTGCACAAAAGAGATATGGCTTGTGGGCACTGTCTACCCGTGTGGTGTGTAGAGTTAGCGATAAGCTCATAACCAATGTTCATAGTCCCTGGGCGGGAGGCAGAGACATCATCTCCAGTTAATTACAGTACAAAAAAAAAAAAACATTTTCAAGACGACACATATTCACTGACTAACAGTGACTAAGACAACAAGATTTCCAAACATTTAAACACTACAACAGTATAGATGTATACAGCATCTATAGCCAAAACTAGTTGTCAATGTTCATCCCAAGATGGACCTTCATGAAAAATACCAAAATTAGAAAGAACATAAAGAAACTAAGATTCCTGTGTTCACAGCAGAAAATTGATTTAACCTTTAAGTCGCCTTCCATCAATCACAATGACGGCAGTAACAAACGATCACTGAGGAGTAAATGACCAACCAGCAGTGACTGTCGCCGGGCAGGACTCTCATCTCCAGTATATGTACAATATGAATGAGAGCTGCGTCTATGTACGTCAGCTGCTGTTGCAAAGCAGAAAAACATAGAATAGAGTCCTCTACCAGGGTTTGGGAGTTCACTGTGTGACACATGTTCATGTAGTGTAACCATTGAAAAAAGGTTAGCAAAAGAGAAGCAGTCGTCATGATTTCATATTATGCTCATTCACATTTAACCAATCAGAGTTCTTGCTCGATACTACAGGTAGTATAATCTACATAAAGCAACAATGAGCATTTAGGACACAATCAAACTGAATCTTTCAGCTGTGTAAACGCAGCGGCTCGCCCCTCATGGATATTCAAATTAATTTGTCCGTGTCTTCTGTCGTTGCATGCAAACTGCTGGCTCTGGTGTGAGCACTAATGAACAAAGAGTGAGAAATGTATCCGTACACACAGCTCGGTGCAGAAATGTATTGCCAAGCTTCAAGGTATTGGTTCTTTGTCAAGGTAATTGTGCCTTGACAAAACCAGTTTTGTTTGAGATGCCGGTAATAAATTTATTCACTGGAGCCGAGCGTGCAGATATATTTTTCCTCATTCTCTTTTTGTTGAAATCTATTCTGTGCATCAGCGCTACCATGACTAAAACCAAGATTAATTGCTTTCATATCTCTTGTGTGGGATCACGACTGCTGGGACACGGGTAAAAAACATACACACATCACACACGCACTCAGACTGTCTTCATACTACACAGGTTTTCTTTTTTGCACACGGTACACCGTGTACCAGATCAAAATGAATCTGCGTGGATCAAAATGCGAGCGCTCTAATTGACAGCGAGGCTTCAATGCTGTGCCGATAGCGTGCAGCATGCAGGGTCCTCTCAGCTGGAACCAAACATCTCTGCACTCTAAAGGACGGATTAAAAGAAGAAATGTAAAAGATAAAGAGAGGTGCCCTGATTTGTTAGCTGCACATACAGAGAGAGCAGAGAGGCGTGTCGGTGTGTGGATTTGTGCATATATACAAAACCAAATGGTTGCTGCTGCAGTGTGTCTTTTCGTGTGTGAGTACACGGCCCCTCATGTTTATCATAACTGCATACAGATGATGTTGATGGGGCTTGTTCGTCGCTTGAAGGAAACAGGGGCTCTATTTGCATCTGACATTAAAGTAGGCAGTGAGCGCAGCAGCTTATTACAAAGCCAACAGGAGGAAGAGCCGATGCATAATGCACCTCTGTGGACAGAAAACATCAGAGCAGTGAGGCTGCTCACTCTTCTAACAGCATCAATTCCACTTCCCCAATCACCTCTCTGTCTGACAGCCACGATGAGAAGAGGGAGGCCGGTGGGGGGGGGCAGATAGAGAAGAAATCACACTACTGCTTGAATATGCAATCAGTTTGTCGGCTACAGTGACTGAGCAGCATCATCTGAGCAGGAGAGAGTGAGTGTTTTTATGTATCTGTGTGTGGGAGAGATCGAGATCAGGAGTGAGAAAGGCAAGAAAGAAAGAGATTGAGAGGAGAAGGAAAGAGGGAAGGAGGGAGAGAGAGAGCAAGTGTGCAGCTTTGAGGCGTTCCATCATCTACCAAACTCCTGCAGCTTCCCTATTCCCTCCTCCTCATCCTCCTCCTCCTCCTCCTGCTGGAGAGAGAGTGAGAGAGAGAGGGAGCAACAGAGAGAGAGAGAGGGAGAGGGAGAGAGAGAGAGAGAGAGTCACGCTTACAAGCCAGCGGAGAAGAGACGTCAAGAGGAGGATCTACAAAGGGGGGGGAAAAAAATCCTTCCCTCTCTTCTGCTGCCTCTCTCCGTGCATCCTACGGCAGCAAGGAGCGAGGAGGATCCGGCTGGCATATTTTCTACGCTGCTTCCCCGCGATTTCTGAGGCTGTGTAACAGTGGGTGGAGCGCAGGGAGAGCCGCCGAGAGCTCGATCGGTGACACCGCTCCGCAGCAGAAGAGTGCCATAGAGGAGCCGGGATGCTTAACAACCTGACCGACACAGAGGAGGGGGACGGGGGAGCGCAGAGCCAGGGTGAGTGATGGGATGTGTCATGCAGCCGCACACACACACACACACGCACACATGAGCAGATATGCATAAACATTCACATGGTGATGCATGACACGCTGTACATGTGTTAATATATGTCGACAGAAATACCTCACACAACATTTTTAGAGAACAATTTAGATTGACACGCTCAACCTGATGAGAGAGAGCGGTTATTGGAAGAGGGAGTGTGTGTGTGTGTGTGTGTGTGTGTGTGTGTGTGTGCGCGCGCACGCGTGTATGTGTGTGCATGTGAGTGTTACAGCATTGTACGATGCTCGGCCTGCTTGCCTCCTCTGCTGCTGCTCTTACTGCAAGGCTGTTGTGACAGGAATAGTAATGGGGCTCACTCCATACGACGGATGGCGAGTGTAAGGGCATTCCAGCTTTATCCAACACACACGCACACTGACGCGCATTATTACACAAACACACACACACACATACACACACACTGGAATACAGTCCAACGTACATGAACGCACAGCACGGAAGCGTTTTATTCTGACGCAGCCGTCCAATTGTTCATTCACTCTTCATGGCAACAAAAATACTCCCACCACATATGGCGCTCTGTGGACAGGCAGTATGGGCATGTGTAAGCACACAAACACACACACAGCCACTCACAATTACAGATACCAAGCCCCCATTGCCGCTAATCCCATCGCCCCCAGCTGTCAAAATCAGCCCTCCATTCAATCCCCATCGCACAGCTCAGTCCTCGGTCTCTGCAGGCTCTCTAGAGGAAACCTGTAGGTTGCTGGTTTGTGCAGAGTGGTGATGTGAGTGCTCTTAAACCGGTTGTTCACCAGAGAGTACGTACCTTCTCAGGCCTATACACAAATTGAACCTGTTCTTCTAAGTGCTGGTGACAAGCTCTGCACACTTAAATGCAGTGGAAGTCCCTTGTAACTTTGGTTTGGTTGCCATTTTGGTACCCACTGAAGAAGCTGCAAACCGGCAGAATTTCTTTTCTCCTCTCTGCTATATGTTGAGGATTATCGCAGCTCTGCACGCACATCTCTCCAGTCCCCGCTCTCTCCCTCACTGCCCTCTTTTTTTTTCACTCTCCTCTCTACATTTGTCTCAGCTTCTTTCTTTCATGTCTCCCGCTTTGCGTTTTGCACAAATCTCCCTGTCGTTGTCAGTCCTGGGCTCTCAAGGATGCACCGGAGAGACAGGTTGCGGATGAGAGAACAGTCACTATGCTGCTTCTCCTACCTGTGAGGGCTTAATGATAAAAATAGACCGGCGCTGGGAACATGAATATTTAACTTAATGCGGGCTTCTCTTCTTTTTTTTTTTTTTTTTTTTTTTTTTTTGTTTGGGGGGATTACAATGGTGCTCTGAGAGCACGGACGGCAGTTGTAAGAGGTTGGCGGCCTTGGTGGAAGCGTGACCCCATTTTATAAGTATGACGAAATTGGAGCCATCAAGGGCAGGTTAGCATGCATGACACAGAGCCACGTAACAGAGTGTGCAGAAGTGTTAAGGTAATATGATTACTTGAGCGTTGCCGCCGCTGTGTTTGCTTCTACCTTTAAAGCACCGCCTGAATGACACGTTTTAAGCCGGCACGCATGTTCAAACTGAGCCCACGCTAGCATGCCAAAGTGTGTGGCTGTAGCTCATCGCCTCTCCTGCTACAAACAGATGTCAGACTGGTTAATGCAATGATATAACCTATGCATGTAATGTGCACAGAGCCACGCTGGAACCCTCAGACGGGTGGCTAAGTGCCCACCACCACCACCTCCTCCTCCTCCTCCTCCTCCTCCTTCCAGGACATCTCTCAATCTCTCTTGGCCTCCCCCCCTTCCATGTCACACTCTCAATATCTCTCTCTTTTTGCCACTCTGCAGTAGCAGCATCTCTCAGGATAAGACCTCATTCTCACACACACACACACACACACGCACGCACGCGCAAAGACATCCTCCCTCCCCCTTCCGTTTCATCTGAATCACAGTGGAGCTAAGATAGCTGTGCAACAACCTGAATAACTCTGTTTAGTCATCAGTACTATGCAGGGCAGCTCCGGATAGGGAGGGCTTTTCGCCTCTTTACAGTAGGAATGTCAGAGGCTGTCGCTGTCCGCTCTGCCCCGGTGCTGAAAGCGGCTCCCCCCTCTTTTCTCTCGCCTGACTCCAGCAGTACGTATATCCACGAGCTCAGGGCTGCCTGGCGCTGTCCAAGGTGCTGATTTATAGCCTTCATTACACGGCTGGGTTACAGCCCGGGAGAGGACAGCACAACGAGTTACATACAGTGTCAGGGTGGAGGTGTGTGTGTGTGTGTGTGTTTTTGCACTGCACACCCTTTTTTTTAAAATGTATTTATAAGCGTGCAAAGATGAAAGGCATCATTCTCAGGGAAATTAAGAAAGGTTGTGAGAAGTGGATCCACATTGAGTCACGGCCAGATTTACATAAGTAGTCACGCTGCTCTCCCACCATATTGTTAATTATCTGCCTGATTTTTCTCTTTTGAGCCGTGGAGAGGTGAAGTGTCAGCGGTGCAAGGAGGAGGTTGCAATCAAGAGCTGAAGGGAAGGTGTAGTTTGATCCATTTGCAGCACAGAAAGGGTTTGATGGGAAGCTGTTCCTCTTTGAAAGATGTCGGGATGCAGGGTGATGGATATTGAAAGGAGGGCGAGGTTCAAGAGTTCTAGAGCAATGTTATGTTTTAGGGATTGCTTTTTGCTCACTTTGACATGAGAGGGCCTTTTGTTTTAAACATGGAGTACCATTCTACCTTTTTTTTCACATTATAACAAATAATCTACATCTACTGCGGAGGTCTGTCATCGTTACAGCGATGAGCTACAGTGTAAAGCGTGTCTCGCTTGGACAGTCAGAGCACTCATTGTTTTGTGGCGCCGTATTAAGAGGAGCTGTTAGTGTTCACCGGTCTGGCTTCTTGTTAGCGAGCAAAAGTAATTTCATGCTACTTCTCCAAATGTTTGTTACTGGCTGCAGTTTTTCATTTATGTATTCAGTCGCTCATTAATGTGTCAGTTCAGTTTATTCGCTCCAGTTTAATGAGTGAGTAGTTTTTTGTAACGTGTGCATAATTGAATATTGCTCATGAGTTCTGCCTGGACAATCTTTGGCTCAGCAGGTCAGCTGATGGCTGATAGCCGGTTTCAGTCCAGATACATCACACTCTGGAGGCTTATTTAGGAAACATTTCAAACATCATAGCCTCTGTTAGATGAGATGCATTTTATTGATCCCACGCAGGGAAAGATAAGTGTCACAGTGGAAGAAGTGCAAGAACAAATGCACTGTAGATAAGTGACTTTATTAGGCACTGTCATATGTATTATGTGCATCTACTAAACACAAATGAGTTGAGAGTAAAAAAAACAAAATTAAATGGTCCAAAAATCTCATACAGAAAATATATTGAACCAGTCACAATGTTTGTAACTTCTGGGTAAAAAAAACCTCCTGCGCTGTGCACTAGCATACATACAATTAAGTTGTGTATACATCTTATTCAAATAAAATCGTGTTGCTGACATATGATAACACTTCCACTAACAATTTTCCTGTAGGGCCACAGACTAAAGAAAAAAACAGCTTGAGTTAACTCACAGCTAGCGGTTAGTCCGAGATCTTGCTGTTGGGTAGATCGAACCGTTGGATTGGTCGCATCGCTGTGTTTATGTTAACGTCTTTAAACATTACAGTTATGGCTGGATATGACAACTGAAATGAAGCAAGTTTGCTGATTCCACATAAATCACGAGTGCCAATCAACCTCAACAACGAACCTTGCGGAGCTTATTTGTCAAAAGTACATCTGAGGGGTAGTGGTTACATCTGTTACAGTGCAGCCAAACAAACTCCCATGGTTTTAAAGAAGTCCGTCAATAAAAACTGCAACTGCGATTTGATTTTACGCTGCGCACACAGCACGCCTGCAGCTCGGTTTCATTACTCCCTACAGTATATTCTTGGAAGTTTGGTGGAAACTGATCCACTGACCAAAAATGTAAAAAAGCCAAATGTCTATTTTGTAGACACACTTTTGTTGAACAATCACAGTCAGCGTTCGTAACGAATACGTTGTGTTTCCCTTGACAGCCTCACAATAACTTGTACACGGTTCACTTTTAATGTGAAGCAGTGACTGAGAGAGATGTTTTGTCTTCATTACCAGCAACTTGACACAGCTCCCATGTGGCACGAGAAGTGTAAACAGTAAGGCTGAAATCGATGAGATAGATTTATAAACAGTAAAGCAGGATTACAAACACAACACACCTCGACTCCTGTGAATCCCAAACATTTGAAGGCAAAATCCTGCACGGGAATGGCTTTGACTAGTTGTGGTTTAATGTCTCTTCTTTCGCTGCTGTTTAATGACTTTTTTAATGACTTCAACTGCATCTGGATTTGAGTTTCATCGGTATCTGCTCATGAAGAGTTTTTTACATGGCTCGTTTACGTATTAACGACTTCACTGATTGATTTGATACGGGAGGAAACAACCTGAAGGCAACAGCCTCAGTTTTACTGCACTACAGGTAGACGCGATGAAGGTTAACATCTGTGACTTGAATGATGTAGAACTAAATTGACTTCGAAGATATTGCTGATACATTAAACCATCATAGCTGTTCACATGTAATACCATCTACAGCAACACCAATCCATCCATCCATCCACCAGTTGCTTTTAGTTAATTCTAGTTTAGTTTAGTTTAGTTTATTTAAGTAGGCTAGGTATGGTGCAGATTGATAAAACACATGGGAATGCATGAGTGAAAATGTCAGAATTAGCCAAAGGGTTAAAAAGATTCCTAAGACAAAACACAGCAAAAGAGTAAGATAATAAAGTAGAGCTTGTTTCCACCTGATACGGTTAGTTGATTGATTATTTAGTAGACCAACAGAAAAAGCCTCAGTTGTTTTAGTCAATTTCCATTTATGATACATTTTGTGTGTTTCCTTGTTGTCTTTGATAGTAAACTAAATATCTTTGGGTCACAGCAGCAACAAGCAACTTTAACAACAAGTAAATTAGATACATGTCCTTAGGCTGTGAGCATTTTTTGTAATACATTTATAAATCAAAACGATTTGTAGATTAACTGAGAAAATAACTGATTATTTGATAAAGAAAATAATCATGAATCCATCCATCCATCCATCCATCCATCCTCTATGCTGGTCCGTACTCTCGGTCAGGGCTGTGAAGAGGGCTGTAATGATGTTTTAGTTATGGCTGGCTGCATAATACTGCAAAATGCTCCCTGGGGCCCTCTCCCAGGGAGGCAGTTGTTGTGCATGCTCAACGTCATTATTCTCTGTCTACCCGCTCTGCGACTTATCTACTGTGAATGGAGAGGGAGAGAGCAGAAATGCACTGTAAGTGAGAGAGATTGCTGGCTAATACAGAACCACAGGCACTTGTAACTTGGAAAGGTAGCCGCACACACACATACAAAAAAAGAATTTTCAGTAGCTTAGCGCTAAAGCGTATCATCTCCACGTGAGTAGACAGACACATTGGCCGGTTTTTAGCCTGCAGTATAGAACAGGTCAAGTTCAATACATTACTGACATGTCCACCAAGTTGATCGCTGCATACTGCTGCATTCTTCATTGGACACCAATGTGGGAACCAGAAGGACCAGAAACTCGTTACTTTGCAAAGATTACAGTTTTGCCTGTATCATCTCTTTTTAGCTATTCCCAATCCCCAGTCTTTTTGCTATATGTCTGTGAGTCGGTGCTATTTTTACAAACACAATCGGTCAAATGCTTCCTGGAGTCCAAATATAGATTGTAATTATGTATCACATAATTGAATTTAATAAAGGTAGGTATTAATGCAACATGGATACAGCGGCTTACGCAATGACGGGGCAGATGAATCGGTTTTCTCGCTAATTAGAGTATGGCTACCATCAGGAGTGGGTGTCCACATATAATGGATGGGTATTCATTCATTGGTTTGTCAATTAATAAGCAGGAGAGTATAATCAGCAGTGAAGGGCCCTGCTTCCCCAAAGCTTGATGTTGAGTCACACTGTTGATGCTGAAGCGCTCGCACAAAAAGCATGTAGAGGCAGAGGGGCTTGTGCATGCACAAACACAAACACCGACATTAAGACATTAGTCACACATGTCCTGCTTTACCACATCATTCTAGTCTAAAAAATACGGCGACACTTGTGTGAGTTACAAAGGAGCAAGTGAATCAGGAGCTTCATGAATCACAGTAATTCAGAACTTACTCATTAATGATTCATTATCAAGGACCATCACAAGCTAATAATGACTCATTCATTTCTAGTTGCTGTTTTTTGCACCTTCAAGGAAAGTCAAACAAAGTGCTGAGTAGTTTGAGCGGCAGGTTCAAATAAGATTCAAAGTCACAATTATTATGTTTGCCCAGAGGGTTATGTTTTCACCTGTGTCTGTTTGTTGGTTGAATTATTAGATCGTCAGCAAAATTACACAAAACCCACTGAACAGATTCCCACAAAGCTTGGCTGAAGGATGAGTCTCAGATTAAATAGACCACTTAAATTTTTGGTGTGGATCCAGATAAAGGGGCAGGTCCAGGAATTATTTTCTTTCACTTTCTTAAACATTGCAAAATAATGATGAATGTGATTTTCTATATTTTGTTTATTTATTAGGAAATAATTCATGGATCTAAATTAGTCTTCCTGGTAACTACTCATTATTATGTTTCACGTTACGTGCACAAACAGTAACTACTGATTAAGTAATTAGTAATTATTGAGTCTACCTGGTAACTACTTAGTATTATGTTTCATTTACAATTCATCATTATCTACTTTATAGTCCTTGAATCACATTTATTCCGGAACCCGTTAACTCTTGATTCATTTTTTAGTTGTTCCTTCGTTCCTCGTTCTTTGGTTACTACTCACATCTTTGTGTAGCTTATTGTAAAGTGTTACTAGAAATATTTACATTGCATTTGTTTGGATACTCAAAAATGAATATGTTGATTGAATTACTTTGATTCTCCCCCCATCACTACAGCAGCTAAAATCCTTGCACAGCAACCAGAATTGTGACGGAAAATTTCAGGCTGCGAGGGTTCCTGAGGTAAAAGATTTCAAATGGATGGATGGTCTCAGAGAAATAGATAGATGGTCGGGTTTAAAGAGGGGAAGATGAGGTCATTGGAAGTGAGGGGAAAGAGATGAATCACGCCAAAAGCGGCTCAACCAAGCTGAACACAGGAACCTCTGTTGTCTCTATCACCACGTTTATTAAAATGTACAGAAAATTGTAGTTTGTAATTGCATTATAACCACCGTATGAGACGACTCAATAGATTTCAATGATTTAAATGCATAAGACTGTTTTCATTTAAGCAGAGAACATAACGAATAAAAAGCAGATGCACATGACATATGAAAAATAAACATATTAAAGAAGTATTACATACCAGAGAAATCATGTAGAGTATATAATATACTTTTAATAGAGAGGAAGCTCAATTTGTTAGCAACTGAGGACAACAACAACAACACTTTGTAGCAAGATCTCAAAGTCAAGAATAGGTGTCGCATCATCAGAACAGACAATGTTTGCGCAGCTTCATGTTTTATTCAAATATCATCGCTGAGGTGTTAAACAGCAGGCTGCTTTACTGCCCAACCTCTCTCGGTACAGAATAAAGATAAAGAAATCTATTCTTCTGGGCAGATATCTGCTTTGAAACACACACAAAAGTAGCTTTCAGGTCATCTTTAACTATAATATAACTATCATAAACAAGAGTCTTCGATGTGGCCTCACCGGGCGATCTCTGTATTCAAAGGGCTTAACTGTACTGCAATCAATATTATACTTTATGTTTAAACATGCACTCTTGGGATTGCCAAACAGCATGCTGGGAAATGTAGGAAATCAATGGAAGCAGAGTAGAGATTGCCACAGAGTGAGGTAAAGTAGATTACAACAGTAAACCTCATCTCTTTAATAAATGCATTAAATGGGTTATAGTAGAATAAACTATTTTGTCCTCATGAGGTATTTCCCCTTTAATGGCCTCGCAGGTGTGTCTGTTGTGAGCTTCTTTCCTGCATGGTTGCAGTTTTCATTTGGTTCAGGTGCACCACAGTGTGTGAATCATGCAGCAGATAAAGTAAAACAAAGTGATTCCAGTGGAGCTGACATACACACACACACACACACACACACACACACACACACAGTCACTGGTGTGGGAGTGACACTCCCTCGCTATCCTCCGGCTCGTTATTGAAGAGACCTAAGTCCTTGATGAGTCTCTCAATATCCAGCCGATCTGGCGTTACTGTGAAGCGACCTGCGCCAGGAGATGGAACCATAATGAAAAGCCACGTATTGATTTTCTCTCACTCATGTACCTATTTGTGGTGATTTAGCTGGTGTATGGTTTCAGGACCGTGATGCCCAGTAGCACAACAATCAGGCGCTGCATCAAGTTTGTACGAGGAAGCTACTGGTCGGGCTTTTATTTCGTGTCAGGAGACAAACAGCCTCTGTTACCTTAATATCTAGGTGCGTGTGTGTATGTGCAGAGCCTGGCTTGATACCATTTTATCAAGCTGTTTCCCTTTGGCTCGGGAGAGAAAAATAACCAAGTAGGTAATGTGGATTGCCATGGTTACAGTCTGGGCTGTTGGAAATTTTCCATATATTTGCTAAACATGAACCCTTTACACTGAGGTTAAAAACAAAATACAGCACGTTCTGCTTCTCTCCTGCCATTCACTGGTTTCTGCATGAAAATCCCTGCTCTGCTGGATTCACCCTCATAGGAAAAATACAGCATTTAAGTTGGGCAATTTCCCTTGTGGATAAATCATTTGCATTTCATAAAGCGCATTGAGAAGTCACGTTTTCTCTCTTTTCAAGCCTGCACGTTACCTCTGCGTCACGGCGCTCTCTCTGTCTCCGAAGAAGTTTAAACAGTCCTCTCAGCTCCGTCTTTAATTGCCTAGGTAACTGCCAGCCAGCTGAAAAATTGTTTACGTCTTTCATCTTCAGAGCAGTTGTTATACAGTATTCACTTGCCGTCACGTGTGCACTTGGCCCTGAGCATGTGTGTGTGTTTGTGTTCATACTGTGTGTGCTCGCTTTTTATGTATATGAATGCTAATATTGGGAAACCACATGAATTCAGCGCTGATTGGCTGGACTGGAAGAAAGCAGGGAGGCTCATTATTGTGTGTTTGTGTGTGTGTTCGAAGAGGCAGTGAGGGGTGGGGCGATGTGGACGTACAGTTTCAGCTGTGGAAACCCCAATTTGTCTGTGTGTGTGTGTGTGTGTGTGGGAGGATCCTCTGTTGTAAAGCATGGCATTGTGGGATTGCTGTGTCTTTACACTAGAAAGCAGCCTAATTGGTGGGTATGAGTGGGCAGAGGGACTGAAAGGCGACTGTGAGGCCAGCGGTGGAGGTTTCTGTCAAACCAAAGAAAAAGCACCCGGCAGCCTTGGACGAAAATCAAACACACAGTCTTGTAATTGGGCAGGGGAGGGAGGTGGGGGAGGGGCTCGGAGGGGGATCAATCCCTCACAGTCTGCTTCATCGCCAGGACTCTAATTCTGTCCGGCAGTACACCAGTGGACTTGCTGCACACACACATACACACGCGTGCACAGAAGAAATAATGTTTGCGATAGACTGGAATTGCTAATAAGGCAGATGGGCACGGCATCAACATCATGCTCTTGCATAAGAACTTCAGTGCACGGATTGAAGTTCAGATCTTGCAAATGGAAAGCTTAGATGATGAAAAAAGTTACTTTTGATTAATTACTGATATAGTGAGTGAACAAGTTAAAGTAATGAAGGAACTCTTAAAAGCAAGGAATGGCTGGAAAAAAGCAAGAACATGTTGGGGAAAAAAGGAGAAATGGAAGCAAATTCAAATGATCGTCTTCTTTACGTCATCGTGGATTTAAACACTGAAAGTATGTAAATGGATAGTATGCTGATTTTGTCCTGCTGTTGACCTTTTCATAATGTTTCACACATGTTACCAGGGATAAATTCGCTCATATGTGCATTTTTCCTGTCTTTTACCCAGAGTTTGCAAAGTGTGATGGGTTAGTTGCAGTGATGGTCCTGGGGCAACATTAATTTTGACGTTGCAACAAAACCAGCATGCTGATGTCAGGTTATGCATGTTGGTGATGTCCATCCTAAAATAGCTACTGAACAAGGTTGTAAGTACACCATTAATTGATTATCTTTAGCTAAATTATAATACATCCATCCATATCATGAGTTCAGGCATCTCATTCAGTCCAACAGGAGACAAACTAAATCTAGACCCTTATTTTATGGGACGGAGCAAACGTTTAGTCTCTCTACATAAGATATAAATGGCCATAAGTTGAAGAACCGTGACTTCTTCAGTTGAGCCTCTAGGAGCATGCACGTGATACAGGATCACTCACCCTTAGTACCAAGAATCTTTACCGTAGGTTTGGGTAGAAAAAATCCAGTATAATGAGAAAATAGATTCCCGCCTGTTAACCACAGTAATTCAAATTGATAGGGATGTTTCCACTGATGAGTATTGATATGACACAGACACGGCGCCTCTGCTGTCCAGATGCCTCTGTCCTATAAAGGCTGCGACTGATTATAAATCTGCCCATTTGCGTGATTGACCACATTAAAGCCCAATGGTCCATTTGAAGTTTTGGCTTTAACGGCGAAAACGGCCAGCACTGGTGATGAAGTTTTGGCTGTTTCTGTCGTTCCAGTTTTCCTGTTAGTTCCTGGCCATTAGGGTACCCAGAGCGTCATTAGAGGATATTAAGCTTCTTTTTTTTTTGTTGCTTCTTTTTTTTTTCTTTGTGAAAATGGTTTGGCGGGGGTTTGGGGGGGAATGTGGGTGGAGGCATAATGAAATGTCCCTTTTCCGAAACTTGTAATGTGGAGAACAGTGGGGAGCTTCAGAAGCACTTCCATCATCAGCCACGCTTGTGTTGTTTTTTGACTTCATTTAAAACATCCACGGGGTGATTTGAGATCTGCCTTTTTCAAGGGAAACCAGTATATTCTTTTTTCCAAGCCAGAAAACTGAAATTCAGATTTCACGACCATTTTATAATTATGATGATGAAAAGGGATCTCAACCAAATATTTATCTATATTTATAGTCAAATTAATTGGTGTATTGGTCAATAAAGTACCTCTTTATCCTGTCCCCCCTTTACACATTGCTTGAAGTGACAGATAAATGTACAAGGACATTACTGGATCAGGGCCATTATGACTGGGACACAAAGAGCAACACTATAATTTGAGCATTTTCAATGGCAGGGCTATCAGCGGAGCTGTTTGGGAAAATTGTCATTCATTGTGGAAAGAGGACACTTTTTCCCCCTTTCGCCAGTACAAACTGTCGACTGCTAATTCTATATAACACACACACAACGAACAGATCACTTATTATCAACTGAATGGACCAATTTGTTAAACAATACAAAAGTGTAGTGTTTTCTCGGTCTAGTCTTTCATGCGTTATTTTATGTCTTTTGTCGAGAATCACAAAGACATGTGAGGACATGTAGAGGTAGACAGATTGTGACTGGTATTGCTGTCATTGGCTAGTAGTGTCTATGATTATTGTTTAATTTACTGCACACAATCAAACACACACACACACACACACACGCGTGTGCGCGCACACACACACACACACACTGCTGTATGTCTTAGCACCAGTGATGGGAATACTAACGGCGTTATTTTTTTAAGTAAAGGGTAATCTAACTAATTACTATTTCCATCGTTACAACGCCGTGTTTGTCCACATCCGTTGTAAGCAACTCTAATCTATTGAAGCATCTCTCAGCGGCACACGCTTCTACAAAACGTGTCAAACGTCATTGACAAAATACCGGGGAGAACACCTGCAAAAAGACATTTTCTAAATACATAGATGCCGAGTACGCAAAAATGAATGCCGAGCTCAAAAGTGGGAAGAAGAAAAACACAATAGTTACTTTCCCTGGTAACTAGTTACTTTTATAGTGGAATAATTCAGTTACTAACTCAGTTACTTTTTGGGAGAAGTAACTAGTAACTATAACTAATTACTTTTTCAAAGTAACATGCCCAACACTGCTTAGCACGAATGCATCAACGCAAATAATTCAGCCTGGTAGATATAATTTCATTTCACTAAATAATTTACTACACTTATAACCACTTACATTCATATTTCAGGTTTACTGCAAAACATTTTGCATAACGTCATCTCTTTCGCTCTCATGGAAAGCAATGCCACTCCACGCCATCTCGTTCAATCATTGCCTTTCAGCCCGGCACTTAAACACAGCCCTGCTCAGTGGGCATACAGTATAGATGTAAAGTATAATCTCACAATCAAATATTTATGTCTGTAGGTATGAATTTCATGCACAGTCCCCCTGAGTATAGTGTCGCCTTTGGCAAGGCCGACCACTCAGCTTACGGTGCTACAACCCCTCTCTTTCTCTCTCTCTCTCTGTCTCTCTCTCTCTCTCTCTCTCTCTGTCTCGCCCCCTGTCTATCTGTCCCTTTCTTTCTCTCTTGACGACAGCTTAGTTGACATGTCTGCATAACTCTCAGTCAGGCGAGTGTCTGGGGCTGATATGCCTGTGTGAATAGTATTTCCCATTTCGCCATGGCCCACGGAGCCTATCAGCATCCTCAGCAAATGGAAATAAACCATCTGTCAGCCGGGGCCCCCTCCACAGGCGACGGAGAAGCACGCCACTTGCCCCGTGTCCCATCTCGGCCCTCAATAGGAACCCATTTAGCTATTGTCACACAGGAAATGGAGCAACTTAACTGGAGAGCTGTGGGATTGGTGTGGTGTGTGCCGGCGCGTAAATACAGAGGATTTCTCGAGGCGGTCTCAGCGTTTGATGTTTTATGTTTAGTGAGCAGGATTAGAGGAAATTCTGTCTCTGTGGAATTCCCAATTTACAGAAGTTTTATTAATTTCTGGGGTATTTGACGGATGAAACTGAACTATTTCTCACATTTATTCCCCTGAGGTTTATGAAGGTGGTCTATTGCTTAAGGTTACAATGTTATGAGATTTTCAGAAGATATCCCAGTTTCGCGGTATTACACAGTTACTTTAATTATTATTAATTACAATGACCCTTAAAGGAATGAAAGCAGAAGGTATATTTTGGTTTAAGAAACAGGTCCTTCTAATGTTACAAAATGTTATGCCCTGACAGACACGAGACTTGATAAAAACTTGAAATATACATGTTTTTTGTATTTTTCAGGTTCACTCTCAACAGTTCACTCTACCCCAAAAGCTCTAAAAACTCACTCTGCGCTACCTTCCCAGCATCAAACAGCAAAGTTAGCTACTAGTGGAGAACAGTGGTGCCAAAAAGCATGATAGAACTTGAGGTGGTGGAGACCAAAACAGAGATTTAAAGAGAATATTTACAGAAGCATGACCCCATGCAGTGTTCCTGCATTCACTTGCTCAAATCTGTGAATACTGGCAGCTGTTCACTGACACGTTTAACAGAACAGCTTTACAAGGTGATAAAATGTGAGTGTTGTGTTTGCAGCTTGTTCTGCTGCCCCCAAGTAACCGAATAAGGTCAATTATGGCCGCTTTGATAAGATGTCGTATGACACTTCATCACATGAGCCCAAAAACTGCCAAGAAATTCTTGCACTGCGGCTGAAGTTTGGATGGAAATCCATTTAAAACTGCCCACTAATCCAAATGAGCTGCACTGCTCATTGTGATAATCAATTGAAACATCACAAGCATCAGGAAACAATGTCGAGATGTTGTTTGGATCATTCTTCTGATTTGACACGTCTGTCTTTCTGTCAAAAAGATATTTTTTGATATTTGGAGCTAAAGTGATAACTTGAGTCGTCTTTCTCTTCACACTCAGCGGCCCTCTTAAAGGGAACAAAGAAACTGGGAAATGCTAGATGAGCTCAAACTGGTTTTTAGTTTGCATCTTATTTTATCTCCAGTGAAATAATAAACTACATCTCTCAGATGACAGCCTTCAGTGCTATTCTAATCTCTTCTCCAACACTGATTTGAATAGATGCTGTCTTTTCTTGAACATGTTCAAATTGCACCATTCAAATGATGGTAGAGGCACTTTCCATCATTGTACCCCCAAATGAATGCATTTATTCTGGTCTTATGGCCTTAAAGGTTTTTATTATTCAATAATGCATCTTTAGACTTCTGCTAAGGGACATAAAAGCCCCCATCCTCTTAAAATAGAACCCTTTATGGTCTCCTATTTTGCCTTATAATTCATGATCCATCAGCCAAAGGGTTTCATATATTCTATGAATGCTTAAAACGAAAAGCCCCCATCCCTTGTGCTTCACATTTCATAATTTTTATTCATTTTTTAAGAGCTGTCAAGTCACGTCGTTGCCCTCACTTCTCAGTCCATTTGCTCCATGTCCGTCTCTAAGAAAGTGATTTCTGCATGTATGCTCCCGTCTGTGAGAGCGAGAGCCGGCCGTGACCTCCATCCAGTAATCCCTGGACCTCTACTTACACACTACTGATCCCTCCACATTTGCTGTCTATCGTCTTCTCCTTTCCCGCCCTGTCATCTTCGTCCAGGATGTCTAGATTATTAAACCCAACACGTCCTAATCCCCTCATCCTCCTACTACTCCACAGCTGCCTAGCAGATTGGTCATCAGACCGCTAGTTTTTTTTTTTAGCTTAGCACAGCTCAGGACCTTGGCTGAGCAGCTCTCTTTCACAGCTGGGCTTCGCCTAAAGACCTTTCTGCTGCCCAGTCAACAGTGATCGTCTTTTTAGTTGCTAATGATTGCGCCGTATTAACGAACAATAACACGTTCGTGTTTGTGAGAGCTACTGACTGAAACTCTGATCATCTTCCCTCATTCTTCACCTTCTCTTCCCCATCACGTCCCAGGTGTGGACTCCTCTCGGATGGGATTGCTGCAGCTTGTCACACATTCACTTAATTTCATTATCGTTGGTGGTGCAGAGGGAGGGAGCGAAGGAGTCTTTGATATTTTGGAAGCACAATGTGCAGAAAGAAAGAAACAGAGGGGCTCGTGGGATGGGGGGGCTGCCATCACGGCTCAGGCACATCAAAGGAATCCTCAGCAGATGTCTCTAAACAAGATGGCTGCCAGGTCAGCTTAGTCAATTACCTCAGTAATAAGAACAGGTTGTTGTTTATGCGGCATGCTCAGGTCCTCGCACTGCTTTGTGGTTTTTAATGCAGCGGGCAGTTGTTTTTTCCAGATCTTTGAACTCGCTCTGAGCTTTTTAAAATCTGTGTTTTATGTGGATAGATTGAAGCATCTTTTGATCATACAGAAAGAAGTGAAGAGATGAATGTTGGTCGTGAGGGACCATGCAGTGAATTAGTGACTGCCCCTGCTTTCACTTTTAAGAGACAGATAAAGGAAAAGAGTTAAAAAATCTTGCCTATGGCTTTGTTTTGTTTTTTTGCCTCTATGGCAGCTGTCATCCTCTGTTTCAGAGGAGAAGGCAACGGGGAATAATCATCTCCGTTTGTTATGTTTTGGCCCTAAAGGCCTGACAGGCCTAATGGTACATGGGTGACCAAACCATGTCTGACTGAATGAGGCCATCAGATTCATATTTGGGATTTTGGTGCAGGAGGCCATACGTTAACACTATGATGCTGAGGTGACAGTCGGCCACGCGTTGGCTCTGCGAACATATACTTGTTCGTTAAGAAGACCACAGCCTCGGCCATTACTGCAGCCTCACTGCTTATGCTGCTGCTCCTCTTTCAGCTCAGAAATATGGACACAGATGGCATCAAACAAAATGTTACGCAAACATCTCTGCAGCCTCCAGGGTTACTAAATCTAAATGTTATGACTTCTGGTAGACATTGAAATCACTCAAGGCTCATTAACTGACAAAAGCCTCTCCTCGTTTCGTTCACAAAAGAAACTATCATTGTATAAGTTAATTGTTATCATCGGTGATAGCATTGCAGTGTGAATATTCATAATATGTGCACAACAGGTACACACTGCCGCAGTGAAAATATCTTCTTGAGCTTCACTGCTGCTGTAGGAACCAGCGGTCTTCCAGGCTCCATTATTCAGCAACACCGGCTCTTGCCTCTAGAAATGATATAGGCAGCAACATTGTCTCATGCATACAAATGGGAAGGTTAGCATGTGATCCATCCTGGAATGGATCGCACTCTCAGGCTTTGGCAACAGCAAGAACCTCGTAGCGGGATTAAAGTGCCTCCCCCACCCCCTCGTGAGTAAATGCGAAATGACACAGTCAGATGGACAGTATTCTCGACGTGTTATCTGTTCACCGAGAGCATAAGGAAGCTGCTCAGATGGTCAAGTGGCGGCTCTGCTTGTGTATCTGGGATGAGAGAGGGAGGGAGAGAGAAAGGAGAGAGAGAAAGGGGCCGCGTGCAACTCCAGCCTTTATCCTCGGCTGCATGGCTAGTTGCTATAGCAACATGACTTGGCATTCCTTTTCACCTGCCGTTTTTGATCAATTCTTACTCTTGCCTCTCCCTCGCCAACCTTCTTTTGTCCTGAAATGCCTCGCCACTGCGGCTGACTTCCCTCCCGTGTTTCAGAGAGGACCGCGGCTGACTAGAAAGCTCCTTTCGATCAGAGGGGTCTCTGTTTGTGGCAACACCACTCTGACCGTGCTCATGATTCATCAGTAGCCAGGGGTACAGGAACCATATAGAAAATGACAACCTAACCAGACCTTCATTAAAGTCATAGGGCATCCTTCTCGCTCTGGAGAGCTGGAGAAGGAATGAGAAAAATGTGCAGCTGGAGGTCAGATGCAACCAATTATGTGCCACACATACCCTTTATGATGTATTTGAACTATGCGTATGTGTCACAGCTTCCATAATTTGAACCCTGTTTTCTTGTTGGGTTATTGCGCTAATTAGCCCGTTTTTAATCAGCCAAGTGAATGGACGAGCTCCGTGCAGGGTCCTGCATAATGGGTATATAGATGGATAGTGACAGTCAGTCCTGCGTGAGGAAACCAGGCATGCAGGGAGTAAAGCCTGAGCTGGAGCCACTGAGGCGTGATAACTTGACTCTCACGTAAAAAGTGCATTTCTACTCCTGTGATATCTGCTTAGAGTTCATATATACAGGAAATATCTGCAAACAATGACAGGCAGCCTTTCAACATTGATTTATGTGTACATTCTGGATTTCTCATATTGCTGAACATACATATAAAACATAATGTGTATTCTTCTCTTTCTCTCTACACTTGAACAGAAGCTAACGTGCTAATTCATTCCCATCCTCCCCCACCCTCCTCTATGTGTACAGTGCAATCATGCAAGTGCCTCAACTTATTGAATGCACATATGAATTTCTGCGGAATGGCTGATCATTAGAATGGCGCATAATGGAGGAACGGACTGCGGTTGTTTTTCATTAAACGTCTCTAGGAAGATGACTAATTGGATCATCTTACATATTGCTCCGTTCCTCTTGATTGCACTGCATGGGATTGTGCGTAGAGGTGATTTCACCGTGCATCTGCAGAGGTAGGGAACGCAGAAATCCAGAAAAATTAACGAATATGGTTTGCCAAAACATGTAAAGCAGCGCGGAAGGTAAAACCTTTGTGGTTACAGGGAGCAGAAACAAACAAAAGCACAGCTTTGTTACCCTCAATTAATATACATGGTTTGACAAGGTGGCAGTAATCTCCCAGCTCATTAGCACAACATCTGGAGTAGGTCATACAATCCTGCCAGCAAGCAGTCAGAGGACGTTACAGGGAAATGCACTCTAGCCTTTCACAAGGGAGCTGTATTTGTCATCACATTCATATGCATGCATGCAACAATCATGTACACACACGCAAGAACACAGACACTCCTGGCAAACATGGTCCTGTAAAACTACACTGTGTGCAGTTTTTATGTGTTTCCACTGAAACAAATAAAACTGTATCTGGACTGTCAGCAACAGCTCCTATACCAAAAGTGTTCCCCAGTCAATGTAGGTTAGGCAGAGTCATGCAGTGTTTTTGTTTTTATAGTAAGGGATTATTTATTAGTGCCACTCTGGGTTTAACTTGTGTTTTTGTAAAGATGGCATGCATATAGGCCTATACGTCCAGAGAGAGAGCGGAGATGAATTATACAGGAAAGTAACAAAACAGAATTTTTTTTTTTTCCCTTCATGATGAACCCTCGCGTCTTTGTGTTGTCGATGTGGTCCCACTGTGGGTTTTATGAAGTTAGAGAAACAAACAGACCAGGGTCAAAAAGTGGCCACAAAGTTTTTGTTTTGAAGAATTCAGTGCCCAAAGGGACAAAACAGTGAGCGTCAGAAAGTTACTGCAGAGTTTCTGAAATGCAGGTCTGGCACTTAACTGTCTACACTGATAGGGATGGGAATTGATAGGATTTTAATTGATACCACTGCCATTATATCAACTGTCCTTGTCAGGTCCAATTCTTTATTGATTCCCCAAGTAATTCCTGAAAAAGAAGGCCTGCTCGGGGTTTTAGCGTCAGCAAAACTGTTTTATTATCCAAGTTGGATATATTAGAACTATGTCTCTACCTGGTGTGAATCTGATCATACATTAGAATATATACCCTTTGTAATTTTTCATTTTACAGACATACAACTAGGACTCACACACCTTGGTGCGTTTCTTCTTCTCCAACATCACTCCCTCTTGCTGTTAAGTTTCCAGCAGTGTAGACGATGAGTTTGACATCATTGTTCTGCCAGAATAACACGCCAGCGTTTATTAAAGAATGAGAATCTTGGAGGCACAAGGTTTTTGTTTTTTTTTATTATTATTTTTTTTAATGGATCGGACAATTTGGAACTGCTTCTTAACAGGAACTATTCTCGATTCCACTCGTTGATCTTGTTTTGTAATCCGGCTGGACATCAGCAGTAATAAGATTACTACAGCAAGTTAGATGTCTGGTGAGCTTTATAGAATTAGGAATAGAGACTTACTCAATAGCTAGCTACCAGACTACGCTCATGGTGACAAGCATGCATGAGATCAACACAGCCGTAAAGGTTTACTCGTTAAAGCTTATTTGGCAAACCTGTTCTTGCTGTATGCAAAATGCAACGCTAACATACACATGCATGTGTTACAACACATCTACGACAAAAAACAGTGAGATAGAATAATTTGCTTCCCTACTTTTTGTAATTCAACCAGCTACCAGTTTTTTCCAAGAACCCAGTTTCAAGGAGCCTTTTTTGTAAGAGAAACCCTCAGTAGACAGGAAGTTGTGAGTACGTCTCACTATCAGAAGCAACAGTTTATGAGCGCCAATGCTGACATTTAAGATATACAGTAAACAGGACTTGTGCAGTTAGCATTAGAAAAATGCAAGATTTCTACCTACAGATGGAATTACAAATGGATCCGTAAATGAAACACTCCTACTTGCTTACCTAATTAGGAAACTGGAATCTTATAACTAGTCTTGGATTAAACAGAAAAACATCTCCAAAATGAACATGAGTGAAATTTACATCCAGAATGTACATCATTTTTGATCCAAAGTCTTTATCAGCTGCTACCACTTATCAGAAAGTCAGGAGACATGCAGATGCAGGGTGAGCGGTTGTTCTTTTGGTGCTCGGTGAGTTTCTTGTTGGCATCGCCTTTTCAAGGGGGCCTCTGGTGCCTGCATCACTATGCCAGCTCTCAACCATGCCACTCAGCAGCGGCAGCAGCAGCACAGCTAAGTAGGTCACGCTGCAGTCACACTGACTCCCGAGCAAGAGAAGGAGGCGCGAGATAGACAAGGAGGAAAGAAAGAAAGATACAAAAGAGAGATGGAGAGGAAGGCAAAATAACGGAGGGTTTATGTGAGAGGACAATGCAGAAGATAAAGATATGAGATGAGTGAAAGAAAAAGGCAAAGAAGGGGGGAGGAGCCAGAACATCAGGAGTGAGAAGCGATGGGACTGACTGAGGAGAGATGGCAGCTAACTAAGGCAGAGGAGTCACGGAAGCAGAGGAGCTGATTTATAGATGTGGATTTTTTAGAAAAGGCGTCACGAATGGCACTGAGAGTGGAGGAAGGTCGAGCGTCGATGAACACAGTGTACATAGAAGGTGATGGTGAGGCAGATGGAAGGAAATCTTTCATACGCACAAGCAGCCTGCACAGACACGACAGTCACATCCTGCAGAATTATCCTCTCATCCTAAAAGCCTGTATTGTTGTTCCGTTTCTATTTATTCAGCAAAGCACATCAAGACACTGTGGCGCTAATGAAGTTCATCACTTGAGAAAAACGTATTACGTGCAGGATTTAATCTCACACACCGAGTGAGGATCACATCTTTTTTTTTCATAGCTGTGTGTGACTTGAAGTATTAGGGCTTCATTTTTGTGACACTGTGCATCAAATCTTTCTGTCGAGAGCACACAGATTTTTTTTTTTTTCTCGCCTACATTGGTTTATTTTGGTGTCGATTGCAAATAAGACACACGATGCAATTTTGGGGACAAGGATTAGATTTCCCATGTCGGCTCAGACTGCGTCAGAAGCACAGAGTCACAAGTCAGTCATCTGTGCCAAGTCTGGGGCTTTACCGAGCAATGCACACATAAAGCTGGATCCCCAATCTGTCACTGTAACCTGTGCACACATCTATTTACAGAAGGAGAATGTTTAAACTCTTGTGATTTAAGAAAGGGTCACGTCAAAGGTATAATCCATGCCTTTCTGCTTGTTTAATACTATGAAGAAGATTACGTTGTTTCACCATGGTTAAGGCTTAGAGAAAGAAGTTTTCAAATTAACTTTACAAGAGCTAGAGTTAGCAATTAGATGCTTGTTCTGCAGCCCAAAACTCAAAAGATATGTTAGTTACTGTTTCAGAAGGTTTGGAAACCAACAAATGTTCACATTTGAGATGCGGGAAGCAGTGACTTAACCTATTTGCAGTTTATGCTTCAAACTGACCTGAATGTTTAACCTTAACAAGCACCCTTTTTTGTGCACACAAGTTTTGTCTTTTTTTTTTCCTCTCCTTTTTTCACAGTGTGTGTGTGTGTGTGTGTGTGTTTTTACTACTGTGTTAACGAAGGAGACATTATTTTCATTTTTTAAGGTTCATAATTTTGTTGTTCAACTATTTCAGCTGACACTGTGTCTCCTGTGTGCTGTCTATCCATATATGTGGATGTATCATTTGTGGAGTGATTAAGCAACACTAGTATCGTCAAAATATCAGGTGTCTTCCACAAACACACACATTTATATCACAAAATTTTGTATTAATTTCCGATTTTTTTAAACTGTTGGTTCGATTTGACGTGTCCAGATTGAATGTCAAACTGAATGATCTGAGCAACGCCGACAAATGTCTGTGACCTCACTTTAGCTCAGCTAACACGGCTGTGAGGTTTGTCTTTTCTGGTGAATACACTCAACTCTGATACATTAACAACACAAAACAACATCACTTCTGTCCTTTACTTCTGTCCTTTCTCCGCTGTACTCACATCATCATGACACCAGTCTGGCACCGGACAGAGCGTTGAGGAGCACACACACACACACACACACACACACACACATAAATACTGCCACTTCCACACATACGCAGTGTGTTAACGAAGCACACTGTGACAGTTTGACACCCTCATTATGTTATTAATACCTGTGGCCGTGTCAATAGCCTCTAATGCCAGTGTCAACGCCCTTTAATGGAATCACTTACATCAGTGCTGCGTCTCACCTCCTCCCTCTCCTTGAACTGTTTGCCATGCAGAGGGTGTGCAGTCCTCCAGCCCTCCCGCTCGGCGAACAGCAGGGGGAGGATCAGGGCAGAGTGGCAAGGGCAGGAAGAGAGGAAGAGGAAAACAGAGCTGACACATTTAGCAGATGTAGTATGGATCGGATAGGTTACCCCTCAAAGGTGATTGAGGTTTGTCGTAACAGGTGTGTGTCTATCTGGCCTGCTCCTTTTTAAAACATCCCGTCTCCTTTTATCACCATCATTGAACTATCTCTTGTTATGCATCTACATCTACATTTGTCCTCTGCAAGTGCAAGGTCAGCTGCCGCAGCCGAGGTAGAGACATGCACAGTGCCGTAATACGAAATTCTCTTCAATCTGTGATCTATCAATGGCTTGAAATTGTCATGGCAACAGCTGCTCCATCCTCCTCACTTCCCTCCTCTTCTGTCTTTATTTTATCTGATTAATCTCTGGCCTTGAGCCTGTTGAATCTCTGCCAAGGATGGTGACGAATGAAGAAGTGTTGACTTCCGTACCACAGCGGTGGAACACCTTTTCTCTCCACGATATTTATCACTACAGTCTGTGTGACACCATTAAAGGCTGGCATTATTCTGTGTTTCCTGGTGTCAACAAATCCCACTGAAAGACCATGACCAGCCCAGTTCATATTTAAGCTCGATCCTGTCTCCAGATTTTACCCTAACCTCTCATTTCCAGTGTCCCTTATGATGTTGATGGAAACCTTCCCCAACTTTGCAAAGACGTTTTTAATGCTCGCTTGAGTTGGTTTTTCATTATTTTGAAAAAAGAATTCAAATACTTGATTGGAGATTGAAGCAACTTTTCTGACATGTCAAAGTTCTGACATGGCAGATATTTGACTAACAGGAATGATCCCAGATGTTTTTTTCCACATTTCGTTGTAGATGGCCAAGGCTACTGTTGTTGTTTTTTCTTCTTCTTCTTCTTCACAGTAAAAAGCTGTGTTTGTTTCCAGTTTACAACCTCTACTTATTCTACTCTGTTGAGTACAGCCATGCATAATGTAGCCCATATCGCCATCTTCTGATGGAACAACCTTTTGCGTAGCCAAGTTTATTCACTTTAAATAAGTTGATGGGAATGCTTGTAATTCCCATTGTTTTTCTTTTCTCTTTCTTTTTTGCAGTTTTATAGAATTTTGCTTCCAAATCCCTTTACAGTTGGATGGATAGTACTACTGACTGCAGCACCGTGGCATATCGCAATTATCTTACTTTGTAGCCGTCCAAGGTGAACGAAGCCTTTCGTAGAGGTGAAGCAGCATTTACTAAGTACTCAAACTAAACCACCTTGATCCAGGTCAACCAGTTTGATGTTGACGATGACACGTCTTGTGGTTTGACAAGAACTTGAACCAAACAGTTGGCTGTAAAGGAAAAGAGTTGCAGGCCAGATGGGGCTCAGTTTTGGGCTCGGACCAACCTTGAGAATCTGGAATATTTAACATTTAGTCAAGCAAGCAAACCTCTGACAGGTAGGATCTACTGTTTGAGCTCAGTTACCTCAACAAAAGACAGGCAAAGCCAGCCCTGTTCTGCCAGTCTTCCCCTTTTATACAGTGCCAATCCACAGAGCACAACCTTTACTACATTCTGAGCAAAAGAGGAGGATGAAGATGCATGCCAACCTGCTACGTTATTGGATCCCCCCCGACAAAAGCAGGCTATAGCTTTTTTTTTCTCTCATCCTCTCCATAAACACTATTTTCGTACAACATTTAACTTGGAAATGGTTTTGCGCAGTTGAGCTGTTTCATGTAGCTGCGCCTCATCTCCATTCGTCCACGTGTTTACTGACAGTCAATGTGAAGGACAGACAGGGGTAATTTGCTCGACTTGAACTGGCTTGACTCTGAACTGGTCAGAGGCAGCAGAGTGTGAAGGGGGTTGTAGACTCAGATGAGAGGAACATTGTGAAAGTAAATAAAATACTCAGTTCCTTAACACTGCAGGCATCCTTCTGTTCCTGTCTGAGACGACAAGAAACTTTAAGAGCCGCAGTGTTCCTTTAGTGTTTGGAAATGTAAGTGGAGATGACATGTTGATGCATTTCTTTTTAATTAGAGAGCAGTCGTTGACACAGGTATCTAAAAAATGTAAAATGATTAAACATTTATTCAGACCTCTGTTGAGGACAGAGCCTGTCTGCTGAATGGGACAAAGCTCTGAGATGAAACTAGAAATGATGTCCCATCATCCCATCGTCACTTCTTCAGTCACAGACACCAAACCAGGACGAGGCAGAAATAGCACAGTCAAGTTTTTAACCACACTGCAAAGTTTTACTTATGTGTCTTTTTAATCACCGACTGGAATCATGTGGATGCCACATTTCACAATGCCACAATTCTTTACTTTTATCATAAAGCGCGTAAAGTGTGTGTGCGTTTGTGAGAACTTGTGACCTCTTCTAGTAGCGTGACCTTCCTAAACGGTTACAGACAGCAAACTGTCAATAGAAGCAAACTGATGCAATTATTCTCCGGCACTGATTGATGATGCAGCGAGCTCCGTCTAATGTTCGAACTGCCCTGTACTACACGCCCTTACGCTATGCAGTCAACACAGGCAGGCACGCACACACACACACACACGTTTTGTCAGAAAATGAAAAAAACGCATCCAGCAGTAACTTGTTGGAACTGGGCATTCGAGGGTGATACATCAAAATCCTCCCTCAAATGCAAACACTTGCAAAGCCGACACGTTTCATAAATCACCTGAGAAGGAAGCGTGTGTGCGTGTGTATGTGTGTGAGTGAGTGTGTGTGAGTGTGTGTGAGTGTGCGTTGCTTGCGTGTCTGTGAATCCTCCTCTGTTATCCTCCTTCAGGAAGTGACCTCTATTTACCTGTCATACGTTGTAACCACCTCCCAACACACACACACACACACACACACAGTCACTGCAGTGCAATGCAGCATCAAGTCATGGCTGTTCACTCCACTTGTGAGTACGTTGCCAGCTCGAAACCAGAGGGATAGTTTAATGCTTCGACTAAGACGACGCTCTAGGAAGAGGGCGATGAGGGGACAAGAAGTCTGAAGGAAGAAGAACATCTAGCAGGAAAATCTGGAAGAGAAGTGATGTAGGAGGGATGCTTTTGAAAGGACACCGCGTACAGAACGAGAAATGAGAGTGTAGCTTTCAAATCAGCATCACAGACACTGAAGTGTCTTCTAATACACGGCCGCCGAGGACAAGAGCTTTTCATTTTCGCCGCGCTTACAAAGCATATGCACCCACACCCCCGCACTCTGGAGGGTGGTGTTGTGTAATGCATGTAGTGAAAAGGGGTAGAGAGGGTGTCTCCGCTGAGGCATCGGCCTTCGGTAGTTGAAGAGCCTCGGAGCGGAACAGATTCATCCCGGCGCTTTGAGGTTCGGCTGCAGCCAGCCCAGCCTTTGAACTGTGCACGCGTCCAGCCTCGTGGCCCGGGGTAATTAGCATTTCACCGGCATCCATCTTCAAAGGCGGCGGGCAAAGCAAGGAGCATCGCACTCACACGTCCATATCAAAAGGGCCCCTGTCCTCGGCGGTGAGGTCTAATGTCAGCGTTTAAAAAGCTGCTGCAGTTTAAACGTTCAGTGTGCTCGGGTCCCTCAAAGGGCCCCTGACAACAGAGGGGTTTCTGCATTATAATGCTGTATGTGCATGTATTAATAACAGCTGTAAAAGATTAATCAAAAAATGATTCTAATAGTTTGTTCGAACCTAATATATGTCAGTATATCATCTTGCTCAATTTGAAGATTAATGAATCAAGAGTGCACTTTTCTTCTGACAAATGAGGCTGCTGTGAGTATAAATGAGCCTGTGGTCACAGCATTTGGTCAGATCATTAGTATGCTTTTCAGAGGAGAGCTTCTGTGATCTAAACGCAGTTTAGGAATAATGCTGACAGTTTTTTTTTTTTTATATTTATTAATCGTCTTTTCAGTAAATCCCATGAAAAGACATAAAAAAGGCAATAAAATGATCCTCCTAACAAATATTTTCTGTACAGGCAAAACTTAATACAGTTTATTCCTCAGCGACATAGAGCTCTACTGTTGTCCAACAAAAACACATCAGTGAGCCTCACTGTTTTACTGAGTGACATTTTCCTTCATTACAATACACGAGGGCACTGTAGTTTCATCTTGAATCAGTGCTCACTAGAGCGTTTAATGTGTAATAATCCGCCACTGAAAATAGTCCCCAACAAATGCACCATTAATTCCTGCTTGAGTAACGTTTGCTAATAACAACAGTGCCCAGCTGTTTTGGGAAATTACAGAGCCCTTTATTTTAGGCTGAAACTGCAAGTTTATGCCCCATTTTTAACAGTGTCTTCCCACGATAAACAACGTTAGTGTTCTAGCGGAGTTTATTGTGATTTGAAAGGAGGACAAAGCTTTGACATGGGCTAGTCATACACTACCGACACTCAACCATGAAAATTAGTAATAAATTACCAAGAGATTATTTTAAACTAAACCATGATCTTCCTCTGTTGGCTTTTTGGGAAGGCTTTGATGAACAATGATCTATTCTACTATATACTGCAGTTGGTTTTTTTTGCCAAGGACAGAGGAATCTGAAAAGTGTTCTGAAAAACGTTGAAAGGATTTGTTGACAGTGAGGAAAAAAAAATGAATAAACCTACGTTTATTTTTAACAGCTCATTAAATCAGGCTAAAAGAAAATTAAATAGAATGGCACAAAAACAATCTTCAACATTTGATCTGATAACAATCTGATTACGAGATATTCCGTGTTGCTCGTTGTCTTGCAAGATAAAAGCTTGTTTCCTTGATTGAAGTCGCCTCTCTGCGTCTTATTTTTGTTAAGGGGCCAGACTGCTCTTGTGTCTGCGCCCCTGCAGTTGTCAGTTGGCCCGGTCAACCTGCTCTTTCAAGGCTTCTGTCAGATGCGTACTTAAGTGTAGCTCAAGTGTACTTAAGAGGAGTGTACTTAAAACCAGCAGCACATCTGCCAAAGCTCAGGGAGCGCCAGTGTCTCATCAATGGGAATCCACCGACAGAGACAGTGGATCGCCAGCTGCTTATGACATACAGGCTGGGAGGGGGAAAGAGGGGCAAGAGCAGGAACATGAGGAAAAATAAGAAAGAAGTAAATCGGAAAGTAGGCATGGGGTGAGGTCGCAGGGACGCGGCAGGAGAATTAAGAAGAAGATGATAAGGTCAGGGGGAACAGAGATTACACTCACAAACATATTGGAGAGATGACGCTGTCTCGTGGATGTGATGAGGTTAAGCTGAGCAGGGCTGAGAGGCAGAACATAGCGCACCATACGTAAGTCATAAATGACTCAGCTGTGCATGATGTTTACCTCTATGCCACACGCAGGAGATCTTCTGTGTCTAATAATGGGTTTGATATTGTGTTGTTTGGCTACATATGCATTTTCTTTCCCTGAGGCGATGCGGTTGCGGAAAGAATTGAATTAATTGAGCCTTGATGTTCTGCATGAACCTATATACAATTCCTTACAGTGTGCCTCTATAAAACGCACATTCTCATCTTTAGCTTCATTTTGATGATATCTACTAGTTATTTGTATATGTTCTGTGTCAGGGCTCCCCCTAACCCCCTTACACTGGAAGATTAGTCTTTTTTATTATTTGGTAAAAGCAACAAAGCAGTAGTGCAAAGCGTTCAACATGCTAACGACATTTTAATCATATCCACACAAAACATTTCTGGCGCTTCACAGCAAAACAGTGTTGCAACATTCTCCAAAACAGTTGAAGTAGATGGGGACTTATAAGCTCGTACGAAGTAATCCAAGTGTCCGGAAACCACAAAACCCCAAATTGGTTTGTAAAGATTTTTGATCTATGGCCTTGACGCAGCTTGTGCACCCACTTCAGACAGAGGTCGCTGTACTGCTTTTAGCTTAGCAACTTCAGCGATGAGTTTAGCTTTAAAAAAATATTTTTAACCTGTTTTACAATCAATTTGGGTTCTTTGGGCTTGCAGAGACTTGGGTTTGCTGGACTTTTCTTTCAGTTGTATAGGGGGTTGAATTGATGATGATAATGTATTTAAATTTTTGGGTGAACATTTGGGAGAGACCCTTAAAAAGACCAAGACAGCCTCACTAGCAGCTCTGTGTGGTGCTTTTAGCTCACTTAGGAATGCTAACATGCTGAAGTTTAGCAAGTATTATGTTCATAGCATGTTCACAGTCTTGACTTAGCTTGTTATCGTGCTAACATTTGCTAATTAGCAAAAAATCTGAAGTATGATAGCATTAGTTTTATTGGAAAGATTCTACTTTTGACTTGATATTGGAGGTGGATGACAAGTCAGGGGATCACCCAAAGTAATGTATTAGCATTTCTCAAGATGGATGATATTAAGCGTCTGCGTGACCACTCAAAATGCACAATATTTCTGTGCTCATCCATCCATTCACACGCGCTCATAGCCGATCGGGAGCAATTTGGCGTTTAGTATCTTGCCCAAGCACACTTGGACATGCAGTCGGGGGATCCGGGGAATTGAACTACTGACCTTCCGTTTAGTGGACAGCCTGCCCTACCTCCAGAGCCAAAGCTGCCCCCGGAGAGGTGATAAAGAAAAGAAGCACATTCTCAAATGTAAACAAGAAAAAACACCAAAAAAGAAAATGAGAGGAAGTTTCAGCTTTTTTCCTCTTTTACACAAAATGATTATGATGAGCTTGTCAATGTAAACTTGAATGAAGGAGCTGTTATTGTCTCACGCATATATGCACATCTGTCATATCATCCGACGGAGGCTTGTTCCTGCTGACAGTGTGTCTGAATTCATGTTTTATTCAGACGATGTGCGTTTCCCTCCCATCACTCAGACAGGGGAGGAAGATGTGCTGCGGATAGCCAAGCACGGACGGCCTCCACCTCACTTAATCCACATGCAAGGACACGCATGCACACACAAACACTTTCATACATAGCAATACAGTGAGATATAGTGCAACCCTCATTATTCAAAACACAACTACAGACGCTCGCACACACACAGTCAGATATGCTCAGTATTCATAAGGAGCGCAGCAGAGGGATACGAAAGAACTCAGCAGTTACGACAAATCACTGACAAGCTGAATTCATCACACAGCCTCACAGACGGGAAATGGAGCGATGACTGACATCCAAAATGCGATAATTACACCCAAGGTTACCTCATAAAACGTTATGGTCAATAAAAGCAGAATTCCCACATTTCTACCTTTTTGTCTAACCAAAAAGGGTGGGGACAACGGCGAGGTTCGCTCGCACAGCTGCTTGGTGTTTTAAGACATTTTTTGAGTGTTGTGGAATACCCCAAGAACTCCCATTGTGAATGTTTAAAAAAAAGTCCCACTAAAATATGCAGGAACTCCGTGTCACTGACTGTTCCTGCGGGAAGCTTCAAACCAAGCATCCCAACAACAACAGGCTTTTTACAGTAAAAGCAGTCTCTGTTGTTACCAGAGAAAAACAACCAACAATAAACTGGTTACAAAAAGCTGCATCGATACCTTCTTGACAGCTTCCTCCTCATGTCTGGTATCGACTTCAGTCAAGCTGTGTCATTATTGTTCATAAAAAACCCTGTCGATTGTCGGTAGAGTCACTGGCCTGTAAGCGACTCCCAGAGACAAAAAGGACTTTCCAAAATGGTGGCCTTGTTTAACGGCCTCTTGGTAGGAGTCCATTAAATCTCAATGAGGGAGGCTCACAGGCGACTGTGCCAGTCCTGTGGCTGGAGGCAGGAGGCTGGCAGAGGTGGCTTGTCAAACACTAGACAATACACACAACCAGGGAGGACAGGGAGAGATTAGCAGCCCGCTGGCTGGTTTCTGCCGAACGCTGCTGCTGCTGCAGCAGCCGGAGGAACATCAGTCACATTGGCAGCCAAGAAGAAACGACTTTGAACACGATTTTTTCTTTTGCCCCTTTGTATCTTTACATTTTAACATTGCTTAGCGAGGATCACACTGTACATTATGACATAATTTCATCTTTTGTTTTAGCTTCAATTAGTAGTATAAAGAGATCTTTAAGTTCTTTGATGTAGTGGAATATTGTTGTCTTGTGTGGAGAACTTGTCATCAGATTAAAATCGAGGAACAGGATTTCCCTCTGTGAGTTCATTAAAGCACATTGAGAATGTACCACATCTTTGACAATCGAAGATCATTTGTACTGCAGCACTGTATTCCCCCTCCGTCTGAGACGCTCTGTTTTAGCTCCCATCTCTTTGAGGCCCCCCCCCCCCAAATACCCAGTCTCGTCTAATTGGTCAGCTCACACACACCTGAGCCAGCACCAGTAACAACAAGAGAGCAGCTTTGTTGAATTCATTCCTACATGCAATATCAGCCACTAGGCATAGATTATGCAAATATGCGAAATGGTGTTGTCACAAAGAAGCAAAATTAAATGCGGGGCTGCTGGTGAGGTATTACAGGAGCTGTGTTTTCTGTACCTTCAGTATTTGTCAATTTGTCATTGCAAAACAGGCACGCCATTTTCGCGAGAGGACAAAACAGTAGAGATAGTTTAGACTGTCTTCCCCTCTGTGCAAAAAGGGTCCAAATATAGAACAAAACAAGTTAAGTTATGTAACGTTTAACCCTCACAGAGTCCACCTTGTCCCCACTCAGAGAGACGGTGAGCGTTGGCTCTGCAGAGTGGCGACGTTTTTATGGCAAGATCAGCGGCGAGGTTGTGCTCGCCGCGCTCACTAAATCTCCTCTGCCTCACCGCTGATGATCACAACATATGTGGCCCTGCTCGTGCTTCATTTATTTCCGCCTGTGTGTTTGTAAATACTGAAAAATCTTGTTTTTTATTGGTTTGTTTGTTTTGCTAACCGTGCCATATGGTAAGTTGAGCTAATAGACCAATTTTATCTCTCTAAAAACGTCCACATGTAAATGAATCCAGGTTTATTTTCGTATGAGCAGAAATGGTGCAAAAAAAAAAAGAAAAAGTTTCCTATCTTGCCTTATTTCTCCCTCCTGTTGAGACTGGATAATGTGCGCCATGGGAGATGGTGAGAGGCAGGACAGGTGCGTGGAGGATGTTCAAAGCTGCAACAGAGTAAGAGGCCCGACATTGTGTCTGCTGTCCCCTGCTGAGCTGCTCTATATCTTAAAGACTGTATCTTTTATTCAGTGTAAATGTGGTGCGGGCTGCAGAGACTGGTGCATTGTGTCTGAGATGGATGGATCTCGATAGCAGAACAACGTCACTGTGAAAACCAATGTCTGGACTGAATGGATTCCCTTTGTTGATCTCTTCCTCAATTTCTATCTCTGTTCTGGCTCTCCTCCCGAGCTCATATCCGACACTCCATCTCCCCCTCTACTGCAGCCATTTTTCTTCCACCGCTGCAACAAGGCAGAAGTCACCCTTTCAACCTTTCCACTTCCCCTTTTTTTCCCTTCATCCTCAGTACTCCTCTTCCCTTTTCTTGTGTTTCTTTTCCTCTCTCTCTCTTTCACTGAATTTCCAGACAGCTGGCTGACTTCATCGCCTGCTATCTTGACAGTAAGACGTATGACTGTGCAGCATCCAGTCACAGTGTAAACCACTGCGTACTTCCCAACACCCAGCCGTCCTCATTGGTCCACATGCACAGCACACACATGCCGTCTTGAGGGATTTCCTCGGCCATGATTGCGGGGTTATTTCAGACTGTCTCTAATGTGCTATACAGCGTTGGAGGACTCCGCCAGGCCAGAGATAGGAGATATATACGACAGGCATGATGGATGGATGTGGTGATGTAATTTAGACAGCAGAAGGTCACTTTATCAAAAGTTACGACCAGAAGACTGTTGTGCCGCAGCGATGCAGTCTGTTTTGAAGTAAGAAGTTTGTATCTGACCAGTAATTCTCACACACTTTCGTTTTGATTTCCCCACAGAACAGCTACTAATGGCAATTAGTTAAGATTTGATTCTTCGGTGTGTGATGCTCAGAGAACTGACGTACACAGCATTAATCACAGATGTTGTGAGAGCCGTCATGAAGCTCATGGTAGCCGTCGCCGGCCCAACTAAACCAAAAATGGGCAAAGAGGTCAAGCTGAGGTGAGCTCAATGAAGCACGGTTGATGATGTATTGGCAAGTTGTCACTCAAAGCACCAACGCTTTTTAAAATACAGAACTGTAAGCCTTAAACTAATTTAAAGGAGTGAGTTATATAAAAGTTCACAATTCTATATAGTTGTCTTAAAAGGAAAACTTAGCTACATAGGTTAGAACTGTTTGTTGTACCAGACAGTAAACATGTTTGTTCCTGCTGTAAAAGTTATGCATCTTAATTTGGGGGTCAACAAGGATTGGTTTTATTTTTCAACCCCTGAGGTTATTGTAGTTGTACATTTCTGCCAACCACTAATATGTTGTTACTTGGTGTGTTTTTTTTTGGTTAGATTTTCATTTAAATGTTGTGACAGTGCTGTGCTTATGGTCTGGTTAGGGTCGTTGCAAAAAATACTTGATATCCAGTGGTTTCACATTGCCAGATGTTACAACGCAGTCTTGAACTGCAGTCACTGGCTTGGCAGCCTTCTTGGCTGTAACTCCTCCAGACTTTGGACTTTTGAAAGCAGAAATAACTTTTTTTTTTTTCTCTTTTAATATTTGAAGTTGAATTCATTAGCAATAAAAACTAACCTTTGTTAAGTCCAATGCACTTATGAGTTTTACTGCTACAGACTTATTTGGTAGTTTATGGCATCTAATGTTAGCTAACAAGTATAAATTTTAATTACATATTGGTATGAGTTTGATGGCTTGGTAATCATTTTCTTCTTGTGCCACTGTTGTACTACATTTTAGCATTTACTGTACATTTGTCACTGTGCATTGCTTAGATAAATGGACATATACAAATAATCAATCAGAAACTGATTGGAAAAAAGTATTCTATGTCTACAACAGTCTGTAACATCTGTCTGTGTCGTGGACACATTTGTTGAAATGGATCCATGATACAGAGCGTTCTGACGACAGAAAGAAGCCTCAGACATTTCACCATTTTGAGGGCTGAGCTTGTTTTTATTAAGAAGCTCCATTTTTGTCTGACAAGTTGTCAGCTCACCGAGATTATTTCCGACCACAGGATCTGTGTAGACTGAAGCGTTTGTATATCAATATCCCCACTTGACTCATACCGTCTTATGTCAAAACCAGCGCTGTGCAATTTAATCCAATTGACAAAGACGTACTTTATCAGGCAGGAATGAATAAACATCCTTATTTCAACTTCTGAAATGTGAAGAGTTTGTATCACGTAAATTGAAAATCTGTGGACAGTTTTACTCTTATTTGAAACAGTCGAATTGTTCCAGAAATTCTCAGCCGCACCCTGCTTTTAATTAAATCCACACAGCTTTGTTAATGCTGCACACAGCTTTTTGACCTTGACGGTGTTCAGACGTCCAGGCTCGAACCCTCTGAGGGCCGATGAGCGACGGGAGAGTAAAGAGCAGACAAGGACGGATATCAGTCACTGTAACTAAGTTTCCGTGTGTGCATACGTGTGTGTTTAGTGTGTGACTTCGTGGGCACGCATGATTTTATGTGTGCGTGGGCGTGTGAGGGAGAGTGTCTGAGAAGGACGAAGCGGTATCAGTCACTGTCACTGAAAACGCTGCAGTCGCTGGCTCGGTTCCACACACACACACACACGCACACACACAAACAAAGACACATGCGGACACACAAACAGAGAGGTGCAGGATGCATAATTCATAGAGTAATCAAAGGCAGACAAAAGCCACAGTCTTTGAGTCTGTGGGCCCACCAGGATGCAGTCTGACACAAACACACACACACACACACACACACACACACACACACACACACAGCAGCTCTCCCTATTGAAGTGAACAGTGGTTCTTACCAGCCAGGCAGCAGTCTGCAGAGGGTAACAGAGAGAAAAGGAGGTGAATAAGAGGAAACGATGGAGAGAGAGAGCGGATAATATTTCAAACAGCCCCTTCACTTCCCTCCTCTGCCTAGAGGCCCTCTTTTTACAACTTCCTCTCGCCTTTTTTTCATTTAAAAAATAGTTCTGTCTAGACCAAAAAGAGGCGGTGGAGTGGAGATAAACTCCCTGAGCTCGCTGGCTATAACTTCCTGTTTCAATTGGAGCCACAGGTTTTCTCCAGAGTACATCCAAGGAGAGGGGGTTTTGGTGCTAAGGATCCAAAGTAAAAGAAAAGTGTTTTGGTGCATTAATATTTAATAAAATGCAGATGACTAGCATTTAAAAATCTATATTAAGCTCTACATCATACTGTATGATTCCGCGTGTGCCACCAGTGCACTTTAAAGACTAGGTCCTACTTTCTGGGGTGATGTGTTTTGCGTGGTGCCACTTCCACCTTTCTATCGCTCCCTGTGTCTCTCCGAGGACACAGCTGTAAAAAGCTCAGCTCTTAAAGCTTTCATCTCTGTCTAAATCCAAACCAGTGTTCCATTATTTATTTATCTGCCAGAGACCAGAAATATCCGCTGAGATCTGCTGGGCTTCGACAAGATGAGCCGTGGCCTTGCGGTGGGTCTCTGGGCAGAGCAGTCGCACACAAGCAAACACGCTCACGCGCACTCAGGAATAAATGGGAAAATGAGCACAGAAGTGTTAGAAAACTGAGACTGACACACATGCACACACACACACACACACACACACACACACACACCGAGGCGCATATACTGTACGCTATCAGTAAATGACTGGGACTGCGCTCAGCCGTCCAGGTAATGCACCTGTACTGAGGCACCTGATAAATCCCTGAATGCTGTAGTCTTATCTGCCCGGGCCAGATTGAAGAACAAGGCTCTAATCTTTTTGTGTGCGGCTCCGTCTGTTTGTGTCTGTCTCTCCGTCCGCCTTCTGCAGTGCTCCAGTCTGTCTTTCCTGACTCCATTACTTTGCCCGTTGAAGTTGATAGGCTATAAACTCTCGTCATTATGGGTGATCCCTCGCTCCCTCCTGCACCCTTCTCTCTCTTTTTATTTCCATCAAAATGTCAGGTCTTCAGTGCTGATGCAGGACCACTAGCCTCACAAGATGTAGTTGAACCCAAAGCCGCAAGGAGCTGTATTTTTTTTTTTATAACCAGTCAAACGATTATGCATTAGTGAAAGTTGTCATTTCATCGTTCGACTCTGCACTTACACTCAGCTCTGCGGAGTGGATTACCGTCTTTCGGCTTATTGTTTTGGTTATACCACCTAGACTTAGCAGTTTTGGTTGGCCGTCACTTCTTTTTTTTTTTTTTTTTTTAGCTTTTTTCAGTCGAACAGTAGCAGGCAGACGCAGTTAGCAACTAGCTGGTGAACATAGTGGAGCATTCAGTAGCTGAAGAGTGAGATATTTCCCACAGGAGTTAATGGAAAGCAAAACAGAGCCTCATCGAAGAGTGATTATTGGACAGTCAGTCAACACAGTGGGGGTGCAGACGTAGCTTTTTCTGCAACACAGTGCCAAGTTACCTGGCAACGTGCTGCACTGTCCAATCTAACACATGCAAGCGCACACTGCTGGTGGATTACTTTGCAACGCGGATACTGTCGGTACCTCGCGGCCGTCAGAGCAGAACGTGAAATAGTAGCTGCTGCGATTACTTTGCTGTCTGGAGTTGTAAAATCCTGTCCTTTTAACCTTACTTCAAATGGACTTCTTGGATCATCTTTCAAAGTCTTAACATTAGCCAAATCATTTTTTATACCGTGAAATAATGTCAACATTATATATTTTTTGTGCCCCCCAGTGGCCACAAATAGAAACGTATGCTACTGTTAGGCAACACAGGAAAGCTGAACGGACATGACATACTGTAGATGAGGACATAATAGTCACAGTGCAAGTTGAAGTTGTTTTTCATCATACGCCTGGACAGGGCTGTGATTGAGTTGGTTGCATGAGTTTTATGACCGCTGATGTTGTTGCCTTGCAAATCAGCTGAGTTTATGCTGTTAGTTCCTTGCAAATTAGTCTGATGTAGATTTATCCCCCTCAGCCTTTTCGCCCCACCATGCCAGCTTGCCTTGACTTTCAGAGAGGATGGTGAAATGTTCCATTGGAGTTATTTTTGGCCATGTTACGTAATAAGTCTCTCTCTCTGTCTCTTCACGTGAAGTGGTGTGATGCTGCTCAGATTGCAGAAAAAACGTTGAAGTCATAATTGTATCACAGGGATATTTAAGGATGTTTTGAGCTCAAGCCAGCAGCTGATGGTCAGTCGTAAGAATATTAGAAAAACTTATCTTGAGGGACAGCTGAGGTGCCATATCTGTGTGCCTGCATGCTTTAATTTTTGAGCAGTTGGAATAGTAAGAGATTTACCAGGCCAGCAAAGCAGACAAACCATCTGGGGTTGTGGAAGTTTTCCCAGTAGGAAAGTCGACCTGTGAACCAGAAGTGGGTCCAGTAAACATAGAAAAAGTCTCATGCTGCTCCACGGTGGATTTCCATTACATTAACCAGCCAGCTCGATGATTATGTTCTGCTTAAACCAAGACGGTGTAGACTTAGCAAATTAACATTATGGTGCTTTTAACCCCTTTAACTGGCAGCAGTGGGGAATGAGCTGTAAAAGATACTGCACTTAAAAACTCATCTCATTTACTTCTGAGTGAAGCAGTCCCTCACAGTTCTGGATTTCATGAGTTGTATCTCCCAGAATGCACTGCCGTATGAAGGTGCAGCACAGTCACAATAGTAATGGAGAGAAGTGATGCATTCTTGTGATTCACAACAAACATCCAAGTTTCTAATTTATGTCTTTTTTATGAAAGTCTACAGTAGATCTACCACAACCTTCAGTGAACAGCAACAGTAAAACAATAATTAAATGAATAATAATAGCAGTAATGATAAATAATTTCATGTAGTCAATTTTCTAATTTGTCTGTTTCAAAAGTTTTACTTTAATAAAAATCAATTCATCATTAATCTATAAATAATATCCATAATATTCAAGTGAACAGAATTACAGTTTGAAACAAAATTTTGAGTGTCTATCTTGGAGGACATACTTTTCAAAAGTTGCTGAATAAAACCACGGAGGATCAGCGTGAGGATAATAAGACAATAGTTCTAATTGTTTTGAAGAATTCATATTGTTGTTTTTGTTGAACACAACTATGACTGATGTAAAATTAGGCCTACTTCACGCCTGGTCAGCATGTCCTTCACCACTGGCACCCATGATCATTTCTGATCAGGCTGGCTAAACAATGACAATGACTAAATCAAGTAATGTGAAGTCAATAATAATAGCAGATGACACTTTTGATTGATAACTTATATGGTAAAGTATTGTAAAACCTTCCATCATACCCCCATACAGGACCTCACTTAACCTAACTTGACCAAAATATACAATGAAATAAATACTGTATAAAAGGGAATGAGAATCACATTTGAGTCAATTTGGGTTGCAAATATATCATAAATTATTAGTCATTTATTTAATGATGAATGTATTCATCATGGTTCTCATCATGAATGTATTCATCATTGGTTCTCATCATGTTAACTTGCAGGCTTTTATTTAACGTCTTACTTTGTTAGCTCGTCTTTGTCCACAGCCCTGCCTGTTGACTTTGTTATTTTCGTGGAGGAGGGAAAACTTGCGGGGTGAGAAAAAGGGCACAAAGTAGAAGGAGAATGTGGAGAGCGGTGTGGGAGAGAGGAGACCACCGGGATGTGGTATCACACCCTGTGGAGGAGAAGACTGGAGAAAGAAATAAATGAGGAAAGGTGCTGAGAGAGAGAGAGAGAGAGAGAGAGAGAGGGAGAGGGAGGACGTGCCTCCTCTCTCCTGTTGTCCTCTGGGCTTTGGCTAGATTGCTTTCTCTCTGACTTGGAAGTCAAGGCGTGGAAAGATGAGGAACGTGGCCACAGCCGGGAGGGGGGTCTGGTCAGCAGAGAAAATACTTGGTTGTTAATTTGCACCTGGATTCTCACCTCCAGCGTTCCATCAGAGAGCCAGAAGTCTGCTGGCCTGGCGAGATGATAGCCCTGTCACCTTCGATCAGACCTCGCCATCGCATAAACCATCCCTGCAACCTATAAGACTTTGCTGCAGGTGATTGGATCGCCGGCCCCTCTCCCTCCACCAACCCTCCCTCTCTCTCTCTCTCTCGTATCCTGACGCAGCCAAGATAGCTCTCAGTCGGCCTGTCACAGGCTGCTGAACCCTCTTATAGGAGCCCCTTGTCCAAAAAAAATGTGCCAAATGTAATAAAAGTGTGATAGTGCTTGGCTCGTCGTCCGGACCTGGCACCAGAGCCGCGAGAAGGGAAATTATGTTTCCCAGTTAAATTGGTTTCCTGGCATGTGATAAGTTGGGGTGAATTTTTAATCCACGACCTCATGAAAATATGTCAATCTCCAAGCTGCTATCGTTTCTCCCATCCTGTCACCTCCCTCCCTCCCACCTGCGTCTTGGCCCCTGCATCTTTCTTCTTGCTTTCGCTGTTCTTTAAAAAAAAGTAAAAGATAGCAGGTGTGGGACACCTTTGCTCCTCAACCAATTACCTCACCAGTGTATAATCCTACCCAACCTCACCTCTCTTCCCACTCAGTCCTTCTCCCTCCCCGCTACGCTCACTCGCTCACCTCCGCCCACGCGATTCTTTCCTTTTTTTCATGTCTTCCCTTCATCCCTGCATCCCTGTGAGGCTCCATGGCTCACCAATTACAGCGGCAGTCGGCAGCTAGCTGGAGTTACTACCACAGGCAGTCTCTATGCATGCAGCAGGCGAAGCAGCTGACTGACATGACACAGGGCGTTCTCCCATAGCCAGCCCGCAACCTGAGGGAGTCTGATAACCGGGCTCCACCGGGGCTCAGTGTTAGCGGCTTTACATGGCTAGTCATTCGCCGCACCTCATACCAGGCGGGCCCGCTGCCTGCCTGACACTTCCCCTTTCAATTGAACGTGTTGAAAATGCTTGTGGACAGGCGAACGAGCCGAGTTGTGACTGCGGAGAGCTGAAGGGTTTCGGTTTACCAGCGTGCCAGAAAATTTGGGCGTGAAATGTGCGCTTTTGAGAGGAGAGAACTGGTTTATTTTCCCTGAATGTAAAATGACTTAAAACTGACACAAATAATCAGTCACTAGAAAACAAGTCAACAGCTATTGTGATAATCAATTTCAGTCATTGTTTTAAAAGCATTTGCCTGTTCCAGGTTCTAGAGCGTAAGGTTCGCTGCTTGTTTTCTTGTTTTCTGTCCTTTTTAACTAAATGTTTTTGGGGTTTTGAACTGCTGGTCATAAAGGTGTCATGTTGAGCTCTCACCAGACTTTGGTGGACATTTCTTGTTACTTTTGGATTTAAAGATAAGACAAGTATTTGTCTTATCTTAATCTTAAGTAATCGATTAATTGTCACATAGAACCCCTGTAATGTTATATCCCCATATTCACAAAGACCATTACTGCATTATCTTTGGCTGATGGTCAATTCTTGTGTCTTTCTAGAAGAAACAGTAAATAAAAACAGATTTAATTAAATTCAGTTGCTGATGGGCTGAGTGCTTCCCTCGTCTGGATTTTGGTTGTTGGACAGTAAAAGAACAATGCTTAAAAAGAATTAAAGAGAGTGAAACAAAGTGAAACGGTCAAAGTGGGGGAGGGGCCGACAGTCTGATTGATAAACCAATCTAAAGTTTATCTCAAGGGCATTGTTGAGGCCATAAATCTATTATCCAAAATTACTTTTACAGTGTAGCAGCAACTATCTGCCAGCCCACTCTTGCTTCTTATCTGATGTGTAGAAATCCAAGACACTTTAGGAAGGCTACTGATGTGTTTTTGTGTCGAACTGGAGGAGATTCGTATCTGTCAAATATTAGAGCTTGAGATTATTGAACTGTATTCCATGATAATGTGAAAACAGAAGCGGAGGAATAAATTGAATTCTGTCATAGAACGATAAGAGTTTATCGAAAAAAAAAACCAAAAAAAAAACCTTCGCAATCTGTCTTTCTCTGCATCATTTCATAGTTGAGTCTGGCAGTTGTCACCACCCAGAAACATAGATGTGTATCTTCCTCCGTCGAGATGTTCCTCCTGTCGGCCGTCAGTAGCGGAGGTGAACGAATAAAGGGGGCGAGGGATGGCTTAGTTTTATTCGTCTGTCAGTCTCACCCTGCTACAATCACCTTCCGTGGCTGATGTCAGATAGAGAGGGTGCTGCTGGGAAGCCGTTGCAGGGGCCTGCCATTAAACAAAAATTAATCCTGACGTGCACAGCTAGAGGCGAGGCAGCGGCAGCAAGGGGGAATAGGTCCAAACCCACCCATTCATCATCAGACATCAGACGGTGACATGCGCGGAGGCCGCGGTCAACATGCCAAGAGCCGCTGTACACTCTCATGTACATGCACAGGCATCCTCCTGCCTCCCTCCACTCTCAGCCAATCGGCTGCCGTCAGCGCATGAGCCAATCAGGCTCGGGGATCTCTGCTGGAGATGTTGAGGGGCTGAGGAGAAGGGACTGTGTCAAAGTCGTACCCTGTGAGGCAAGGCTGCATTAAAATTCATACAGCGCTGAAGCACCAGGCTGAATACTGATCAGCGCACAGGTCCCATCCTGCAGCACCACTCAGGGAAAAAAGGGGATTTTTCCACAAAGGTATCCACACTTGCAGGTTCCATATATACATATAAGCATAAAACCACATCATGGATGAAAGCAGCGGGAGAGAAAAATAAGAAGAAAGAGAGTTAGAAAGGGGAGAGTGGGAGAAAATGCAGAGCATAAGATCCCGTTATACAAGGCTGTTGTGTCTCTGATGTGGTGCTGCAGCCATGATAGGAAGGAGGAGAGTGAGGGAATATCTATTTATGATGACGTGTGGGGGCAGATGTGGGCATGTAACCATATGCTGTTGCTATTTTCTCCTCTGTACATTATGTTTGCGCTTTCTGTAAATCACTTGTAAATGCAGTATTTAAAATACAAACCAACAGGTACTTTATCACTTCTTCTTGTCGTCCTACCTCTTCAGAAATAGATGTATGAAATAGAGCATAATCAATGCTTGTGTCATAACCTGGCAAAAATTAGCAAATATATCTTGGTCTAGGAATTGAACCAACTGAGGCGTTTGACTTTGTGCTGCATTCAGTTTCAATCAATCTGAAAGGTTGAGCCAATTTTTAGGTCTACGAACGCACAACGATGTTATATCATTATTTGTCATCGTCTGACCTTTATCGAGTCGTGATGATACGATCACATCTCGTCATCATTTTACGAAATTCTTCTGTTGTCCTAGAAACTCCGAGACAAATTATGAATGGAAAACTGACTAGCAATTTAAAGGAGCACTATGTGGTTTTGGAAAAGGAAATTCATACACAGAATTTTTTATAATGAGGTAATAATACAAACTTATTTTTTCCATAACAGAATAAACAAGTTGTTCTCAGAAGACAATAAGGTCCCCAGAATATTGTTTGGAGGTGACAGGGTCCGCCACATATAAAACAAGTAGAACAGTATGAAATTGTGTTGTCCCTTAAGATCAGCTTGTTTATTCAGTTTATTCAGTCACGAAAACAACGAGAGTTTGTCTGTTTTGTTTGTTTAGGAATAAAAAGTCAGTCGATGAAGATCTTTCTCTTCCGATTGAAAAATGCCTTCCCCAAAACTACACAGTGCACCTTTAATATAGCAACACTGACTTTAACTATACTGATATGAATAATTCTGCATGGGAGCTCTAAAGTTCAACACGTCCTCCTGTGCCCCTCTGTGATCTGTTTAATATTAAACCACCTGATAACTGAGACCTCTTACACGTGGGTCAATTTTAGACAGATTCATATTTTTCCAGACTTGCACATGGATCTATTTGGGTTAAATTCCTGTCAATCCTGATTTGACTGGAATTTAGATTAAAGTGACCTTAATCCTTCACCTGACTCCACCCAATATCCAATCCTCCTCTCTCTCTCTCTCTCTCTCTCTCTCTCTCTCTCTCTCTCTGTATATACATGTAATAGACAGAGAGGAGAGGGAGTGATCCCTCTGCCATTGACTGCCAGTCATGAATAAATGTATTACTGTGGTGACAAGAGAATCAGTGAGTGAACTCATGACCTGCTTGGATTTGGCGATGCACCAAGGAACAATGCCGGGGAACGCAGCCAGAAAATCCAACTCTGTCTTGTTTTAATTGTTTGTTTCCATCCCACTAATTCCATTTAAATTCCTCACTCTTCCACCGGATGAAGCGTGTCTCTCTGGATGCAAATTAAATGTCTCCAAACAGCCACATGAACTCACTGTTCACTCCACTGTGAGTCTGACTAACAGCCAAAAGGATAGTCTATATTTGCTTTTTCATACATGAAGTAGCTGTGAGTACATTTTGGACGCATATAAAAAGCCTCATTTGTCAGCGGCAGTGGAGCAGTTATCATATTTCACGTGGCCCTATTTTCACATAAAATGGCTGAAATCCAGCCATCTCTGCACAGACTAAGATTAATTGGCCACAGCCGGTATTCTGCTGCTGCACAACACCGTTACTGGGGCCCGTGCCAAGCATATGCACCATCACATATAAACTGTGTTCACACACACACAAGCACCAAACCAACAAGTGGTCCCTGAGTCTCTGTTGAGTCAGCTCCTCAAGAATCAACATCTAGCTCTTTGGCTTTTCCCCTTGAAGTGAGTAAGCAGAGACAAAGACCAGATATGGCAGCGTGACACTGAGCAGGGAGAGAGAGAGAGAGAGAACAATAACTGATACTGTCACCACCTCACCACTGTTGCAAGCAGGATCAATAAAACAAAGTCAAATAGCTCTCACCAAGTACTCCTCTGTGGCTCTGTTCAAAGAGCCGCCGGAAAACTGTGAATTGTCCGAGTGAGAGCAGGCCCCCGCTCATTTGCAGTAAAAGTTTGTATTTGTACTCAAACACTGGAAGTGGACTCCTGGTGCAGCTCATCCTCACAGACAGTAGGAAGCAGAGACTACATGTGAGGAATACACTAGTGGGACAGCACTCACATATTTCCATCATCACAAACACATACAGTATGTACGTACGCTCATACTTATAGTACACATGTAAGTATGGCTCGTGCACGCAAGATCTATAGTCTGGTTGTTGTAAATGTTTGTAGCTGCAGGACTTAGTCAGTACTGTCAAAGCGATTTTATGTGTAGATTTATTTGCCATCTTTAACTCTGAAATTGAAATAATTTTGGTTTTATCAAATCTACATAACTGTGGGAATTCAAAAACGCACAAAATAAACTAAAGTTGCTGCTGACTCACCGGAAGTACACTGTGTGTGTAAGCCTGCCGTTGGTTGACCCCTTCAGTCGACTTACTCCTCCCCTTCCACTCTACGTTTGTTGGCGTTTTCCAAATCCATCTATACAGTAAACATCAAACTCCAATGAACATTACCAAGCTAGCAGATCAACCATTTTAATTCCAGGGCTTGCCTCCCCCAACGCAAGATCCACTTTTTGCCACGGGTGTTGTCGCTACATCCTTGGCTTTGCACCACCCAGTACAATTTATTGGTTAAGCAAGCATTTTATTCCCCTTCCCCTAGACACCATGATACTGTACCTTGCGTGACTTATGGGCACGACCGGCAGTGCAATACATCATCAGTATTTCCTGGAGAACCAAAAGTATAATCTTCAGATGTCTTGTTTTCTCCAGCCGACACTGCAAACAGAGAAAATCCTCCCGATTGAAAAGCTTCTACAACAATATGTTTGACATTTGTAGTCTTCAGAAATAATCGGTTGATAATCAGAATTGCTAGTTACATTTAATAGAGCTCTTCTGTCAGTGTCAGAATGCCCTGTGGATGGGTGCTTGTTGTGCACACTGACAGCATTGAAAATCTTGGCGTCATCGCATTTTTGTCCTCCCATGCTACAAACAAAGGCACTGTTGCATTCTATTCTGAATGAGAAACAAGAAAACAGCGAAGTAGCACAATAAATGAATTGCCTTGCTTGGCATGGCAGCGACTGAGTTCTAAACCACAAAGAGCATCAAGTATGAGTTTCGGTATATTGACTATAAACTTCTCCAGTGAAATGTCTGGGATAAGAAAATGAGAGAAGAGTGTAGAGATTCAGTGTCTTTGTTTGGGAGAGGATTTGGAAGACGATCGCATGCTCAGCGAGCAGTAAAGCTGTGGATTTTGACCATAGATAGGGAGAGGCTTTGATAGCGAGAGCCATTGTTGGATGGATCCCATCAGATTGAAGGGAGGATAAGCTGCTTGGGGGATGCGGTCAGAGCAACAACAACAAAAAAAAAACACTCTTTCAGGCACTGTCATTTTTCCAAAAAGGGGGGATCCATCATTCCTTTGATGATGGAGTTTTAATTATTAGAAGATGAGGAGAAATGGGCCGTGGAGAGATAAGTGATAGGATAGAGTAGTTCTCTCGGGGTATTAGCCCTTCAGATATACAACAGTTTGTGTGTGTGTGTGTGTGTGTGTGTATGTGTATTCTCACTTGCATCGCTTATCCTTTTGATCCTTTAAGAAATGCGCTGTGTGTGAAAGAGGGTAAGTTGATCTGTGTATCCACTTTGATCCTTGAGACGCTCATTAACCATTCGATAAACACTCCATAGGGTGATCTATAGTAAGTTGTAAATTGAGACGTCAGACTCCTAGGAAATCAGTTTGCAGTATCGATGACACGTGTAGGTGTAGTTTTTCATGGCTCGCAAACCGTGAGGCATCACATTGGGGGCTTTTTTGTTAAGCAGTGGAGGCTGAAGATGTCGGTAGATTGGCTGACTTGCTCATTCATCAGTTGTGTGGCTGTCACAGTGATTTAGGTGTACAGCACAGCCAGTAAAGAGAGCAGAGTGGCCGACGTGTTTAGTACCAGAAGTAAAAAGCTAATGGTAAGTAACTACAGTGCGGACGCATGACCTCAACTTCAACACCACTAAGCTTCCTACTACACTGTAATATACACACTTTACTCTTTATTGATCAGTCTACAAGTTGTCAAGTTTCGGTTAGTCTGCCTGTAAAAACAGACTAGTGAGTAGATGAGTATATATCCGAACGCCATAGTGTGCGTACATGTCAGGCTGCAAAAACAAAAAGAGATTTTCATTATGGAATAATCTGTACCTTGACTTTCATTTAGTCTTTCCAGAAATGACCCCTCTATGTTGCTGGTTTTGTCCAAAAAAAACCAGTCCAAAAGGGACAAAAGTAAAATTTTCTTCTAAACCGGTTGTGACAATTTTCCATTCATCGGTATATCAAATTATCAACGAACTGTTTCAGCTTTATATAAAGTCTACATACGTTTTATTTCATTCACTAGGACAATGAGTCAGATAATGGCACAATACAACTATAGTAACTGCAGGAAGTAGCTATAACTGAGTCGTTTCAGTGTTTACGTGCACATATATTAGTACTTGTACCTTTCCCTTCGAGTTCACGCGTCCATCCGAGTTCACTGCCCTTTGTCTCATCTGCCCTGTTGCTACAAGCCACACAGAGTGCAGCTCGTATTATCCTCACATGGTCTCAAAAGGTAAAACATTGGTTAGAAACAAACTAAATAATCCACGTGCTCTGAAAACCCTGCGCTCCGGCTTCACTTTTAACCGTCGTGTGTTTTTAACCTGCAGGTCAAAGTGAGCTGAACCTTAAATGCATCAAAAGCTTTTACGTTTTACAGCCGGAGAACCTGCAGAGGGGTGGAGAGAGAGAGAGAGAGAGGCACTCTCCCTCTGCGGGTTACCGTTTCTGCCTCCTCTTTGTCTGTCTGAGCTCATATCTTTCTCTCTCTCCTTTCACTGTTGGCTCTCGCCCCATCTATCTTTGTCTCTCCCCATCTTCTCACCTGCACCCTCATTCTCTTTCTTTCAATCTCTTTGTATTAACATGTCCCCTGTCTGCGTCTGTCATCCCTCTCGTGCTCTTTTCTTGCCCCAAATCTTCACACACAGCCCCTTTTCTCAGCGTCCCCGTCTGAGTGGCCCTATTGCTCTGTCTCTGTAGAACAGTGCGCCGGCTGCTAGCGGTGCCCCGACGTCATGGCACATGGCTGCTGCATCCCGGCTATAAATAACTCTGCCTTGTGGCGCTCGGTCCAAGACAGGACCGAGAGCCAGAGGGAGAGCAATCTGCTGTCTCCCTCAAGAGATGCTCGAAGGGGATGGCACGAATGAAACCAAACACTCCTTCATTGGTGAAATGAATGATTCTGGATTGAATTGTTTTTCAAGACAAGAGCCAAACATCAGGTCAGGAAACAGTTCAAGCACAAAGGCTAATCACAGCCAGAGCTCAGAACAGTGAGGTGTTCGATAACACTGGCACATTTTGATTATTAAGCCAAGCATCATATTTTATTTACTCGTCACCCACATTGGGTTACTCATTGTGAAATGAAACTATAGTAGCTGTGATCCCTCATACTTTGACCAATTTGATAACTTTCAATGGTTCTGCTCGTATTTTAAAGATCCACTTTGTAAGAAACTCTGGTCACAAAGTCGGCAAATACTGACGCTTTGGGATTGTAGGTCGGGTCAGTCGTCATCTCAAAGCGTCAGTACTTGACAAGTTGAGAGTGAGGCTCAAAAATTCACTTTCTCACAAAGTGGACCTATAAGTTACGTAAAGGAAATTACATACATTTCACTGTTCTCCAACAGAAACAGCTTTATTTACCCTTGATAATGAAGCCAAAATGACGTCCTGTGGCTCCTACACAATAAACCAAATAATTAAAGGTGGTCGGCTCATTCTTTCCGGTCATTCTTATGGTCGCTTTTGTCACTCTTACTCCTCAAGTCTTTAGCATAACAAAGACCCAGGGGTAACGTGGAGAGAAAAATAAGACATTTTGTGTTTAGCCACACATGGTGTGATTGGAGCACAGCAACAATGGATCGGTCACTGTCCGGTGTTGTTTGCAATCCATTTTCAAACCTCAATCGGAAATCAATGAGCTCATCAATGATCTTAGAGAGAGTTCGGTCAATATGTCTCCCCAGGGATGGACGCTGCCCCTGTTTGTCTTGACAATTTATCTATTTTGAAGATTCGCCTTGTGCCTCAGACTGTGAACTTGCAGACAGATGCTTCTCGGTGGAGTCATGATGCCCACAGCAAGCTGTCACCTAGATAACATCACACTGCTTCCACTGTTCAGTGTTTTGAGAGTAGAAAGCTGCCGAGCGTTTGAACTTATTATTCCTCCTGCGTTAGCCTTCAAACTTGTGATGTCGTTGTTTGTCAGCGTAGAGAAAGAACTGATTGAGATGTTCCAGTTTGTGTTTCTCTCCCGTGGCCATATGGAATATATAGCGCTGCACATATTGTGAATGCACACTCCATTAGTTATGGCTCTGTTTCTCTGCATTTCTGACTGCGGGCGCTTTGCGGAGACGACGAGCCTCCCCTCCTCTCTTGGCACGTGTCCTCTGATTCGAGCTTTCTGTCTGCGTGTCTTTCTTGGCTTGGACGATAAATTAAGTGATAAATAAAAGCCTGTCTCTTTTTGAGGGGTTTTTTTTTTAGTACACAAAAAAAGGTTACTCTGACACGAAGGTACTCATGTCTGGCTTTCCGAATGATCCTCTCTTTATTATCTTTCAGTCCAGTCTAAAAGAGTGTGTCTTTTTTTTTTCCAGGCGACAGTAACCCCAAGGAGAGCAGCCCCTTCATCAACAGCAGTGATGCTGCCGCAGAGAAGAGCCAGCAGTATGACGGCAAGAACATGGCCTTGTTTGAGGTACGCTCCGATATTCTGCACACAATCCGGCATGATCGTACGAAGCAGGATACACTCGTTCTCACAATTCAATGATTAAATAGGGGCTGAGACACCGATTAATGAGGGTAATTTCTGGGCGAAGGGCATGTGGGAACTTCAGGTTAATGCAAGCAAACCGCACACTGCTACAGGAAAGAACTTCAATGAGGTAATTTGCCACCAGTCTGCACAAGTGTATTTACACTGTGCTCTCAGTGGGATGAAGAAAACAAAACCAGAAAAGGAGCTATTTAGTGTTCAGGCGCCTTGTGTTTGTTTTTCGACCAGGCTAGAATTTGCAAAAAAGGTGTAGCACAGTAACTGAGATGGTAACACACTGTATCAACACTCACCATGTGCAGCGCAATATGAATGTAATAGTTAGTCCCAAGTCTCAATTGCCGTGATTTTTGCTCATCTCTTCCTTCGAAAACCCTGATGAAAGCTCTGACTCCGGCCTTCTTGTGTGTGTGTGTGTCTGTGTCTGTCCCTCTGCAGGAGGAGATGGACACCAGCCCCATGGTGTCGTCTCTTCTCAGCAGCCTGGCCAACTACTCCAACCTGCCCCAAGGTAGCAAGGAGCACGAGGAGGCTGAGAACAACGAGGCCGAGTCATCGCGCAAGAAACCCGTCAAGGTAAGAAACAAAATCCACTTATGAATAAAACCATATGATACAACACGCATCAGCATCTTCTGTATTGTGGAGACAGTACACTATATTACATTTGGGTACATTAATCATGTGTTCGGCTGTAACCGTGGATAATGTTGGTAATCGCATACAGAGAAAGTGTATCTCTTTCCTTAAAATGGGCTCTCTAAATGATCATAAGCATTTTATATGCAGGTTGCAAGTGCAATGAAATCATGTTGATCAGTACAAAAAAAAAGGTAGAATTTTCATTTTCTTTATCTCATAAATACTCATAATGATCCAAAACTCTGGCTTCAAGGTGATTTATTTGTCAGGATAATGTGTTCTGCATATTCAAATTAAAAAGTTGGCCATCAGGTTAACACTGTTCATCCACTTTGACTCTTTTTGAGCACCAAACATCAATGATGTGAACACAGCGTCCACCTCTCCTCATCCTGCCCTCTGTCAGCTCACAGCACAGCCAACCCGTCGGGTGCAACAGCTTGATCCAGAATGTTGTGGCAGAGGCAGGTCTCTGTACAGATGTGGGCACTACAGTCTTTGATTTCACATTGCTTGGCCAGCTTGAGTCCCATTTGTCCACTTTATTTCCCTGCGACCGGATAGGCAGGAGCAGCTGTAAAAACCCAAACTGGATTAGCATAGTTCTCATCCTGGATCTCTCCCCCCGTCCTCTCTGGAACGGTTCAGGTTAGATGGTTCGAAAGCAGCTGTCGGCTGTGATCATCTTAAAGTCTGCTGCTTTTAATCCTAATCATCAGCTTAATCATATTTGAGCTGACATGACCTTCTGACCAAATATAATATACAACTATGGGGATTTGTGTCTTGTATAGTGACAAACACAGCCCATTCTTACATGAAGATGTACAGTCTGGGTGAATATCAAGTGAAACTGACCCACTCCTGTTTATTAAGATCCCTCTATTTCTACTGTAAACCAATAAAAACTGCAAATGATTAGCTGCAGAGAACACTAAATCACTAATAGATTTTCCGGGGTCGTTGTGTATCATAATTCCTATGAGTCATTCTAACTGCTGAGGTGTTTATCATCTGTTTGTACAAATCTTTAAATATACAATTTGAAAAGCTGTCGCTGATAACAATAAGCTGCTTTTGAACACCTTGTAGAGGAGTTATATGTTGCAGCAGTTTGATAAAGAACAGACTTAGTCGCGACTATATAAATAATAATGTTTTAACGATAGTTTAAGCTGTCTGCACGGAAGGGGGCAGGTTTTTAGCTGTGACAAATGATTCCCTATAAATCAAATGACTAAACAGGCTCCTACTCAGTATGACACAGTGTGCAGAGATGAATCACTTTGCTGTGGCTTAACACTTGCACCCTGGACAACTTGCTCACCTGACCACGAAGGCCCGTTATGGTTGTTGCCAGGGGACGGTCATTAAGGGTTACTAAATATAGATTTGCACTTGCTGTCAGATTACATCATGCATCCCTAATAGCAGAGTTTTTTGATTGTTTTGTTAACACACTCAGTGCAAAGGAAGGAAAAAACTGCACCAGTTTAGAAGTTGTCAATCATTCTCTGTTGATATTATAAATCCCCTGTTCGTGTTACTGGATTGCATCTTAAATGCCACTCACTAATGAGTTCCTTCCACATCATCCCCTGGTATTTTCTGCTGTTGTCTGTTGAGAAGCCAGCAGGAAGGAGTTTACTTCCCAGACTTTATTTATTTTATTTTTTCTCTGCTCAGCACTTGATAGACAGACCGGCAGCTACATTATTAATCCTGTGGGAAATGGTTGGTGGTTTTAGCATCAAGGCGAGACGTGGCATGGCGAAGCTGAAATGAGAGGAGACGCTGATAATGATGATGATATTGCAAAGGGTGAAATAAGTCATCTTAAATGAGAGTGACCGACTGGTATGGATCTTAATATTTCACACTGACTTTTCAAACTCTGTACCTCCACACTCAGATGATGAGAGGTAAAATACACACAAAAAAATACTCAGTTTAGACATTGTGAGAGGCTGCAGCAGTGACAGGTTGACAGCTCTTCTGTGACCTTTGACCCCGTCTGTTTCACTTCTTCTTCTTGTTACTCACCTTGAAGTGAATCAGCGATGATGACCTTGGATGGAAGCGCACCTGTCTGAGATACTGTCAGTTTCCCCCACTGTGACTCCAGATGAGTCCAGCAGATATACAGTAGATCCTGACAGCGGAGATAAGGACTATAGGTACAGTCGAAAGTCATGACTGCATTGATTTCCGCATGTGTGTCTCTCTTCTACTTTGTGTGGCGATAGAAAAACAGCTTGAGCGAACAAACCGTTAAATTGCATTTAATGGAAAAAAAATTTTTTTCTAATTAGGGATTTAAGCTGCATCTCATCAAGCAGACAGAGTTTGCTCTTTTGTCACGGAGACGGTTCAGTTGTTAGCACACGACCAAGTCTACCCCATAATGGATACCTGTATCGGTACCTTGAAAAATGATGTATTGAACCGTAGAAAATATGCAGAATTATTATGTTTTGACACTTACATGACTTTAGTGATGATTTTTTAGCCACACTAGCAGTGTGGCTCACTCACTAGCAGTGTGGGTGACTGACATCCAGTAATGTCCATCGACCACTTAAGACGAGACTAAAATTTCGCAAATACTAGTGGATGGATCCCTACGAAATTGTGTGCAAACTGTCATGATCCCAGATGATGAAGTTAATATGATCGTGGTGATCACCTGATTTTCCCTCTATGCTGCCAGCAGGTAAGCATTCATTGTCGCATGTATCGAAAGAGGTCCCAAATGCAGAAATCAGTGGCAGCGAGCTTGTTCACAGATAAATGGCAGGAAAACAAACAAAGAGAGGAAGTGGAGCGTGAAACATGACACATTCTGATATAAACTACAAAATAAAACAAGTGATTCACAAAAAACCCAAACCATGTGATGTATGGTTTTTGTGTGTCAGGCGTCAAGTCAAGTCTCAATTCAAGTCCCACCTAAATCATTATACTTGTTTTCTCATTTCCAAGGTCAAGAGTAAACCCTCAGATAGAGTAGAAGAGCTTCATGGGTCTGTGGAAGCATTTGACAGACAGCAATGATGTGCTTAATCTCTTTGGGTAGCACACAACAATCCACTTGTGCACAAAACATTCCATTCAAAATACAGTACAGATTAATTTTTAAAAAAATCAGTTCTCCCTGATGAGCAGAGAAAATCCTACTACAGTATTTTTTTCCACTCGCTTCTTGTGATATGTAGCCATGCAGATTGTTTTTTGGTTTTATTAGCGCCGCTTTTTAGATATCTGCATTTTGAGTTTTGTGCCTCCAGCTCGACAAATTACTTTTGAAAACATCAACAGCAACCTCTCTTTCCAGAAACAATTTCTCTGTTTATCACGATAATCCCCAGACCTCGCTGTGAACAGTTTCCACTTGTTTCCTCCGAGGAGATAGCCAGAAATATATAATATACTCATAAAAACAGACTACGGACTATGAAACGCAATAGTGGCTGTGTTTCTAGAAAGACATGTAACCTTTAAGGCTTTAAAGTGACTTTCTGTTATGTCCAAATAAAACGGGTAGCAGCTTCAAGTGTCCACATGGGAGTTCAACAGTGTTCAATTTGTCCTCGCTGTGGATCTGTTTGCTCGCGGTATATACCCCCATTATCCCATCCCTCCCCGTTGTCCCAGATGTAAGGTGTATTTGTCTGACTCTCCTCAGCTCTCCTAACCCTAGGAGCAGGTCTAATCTTCCCCCTGTCACCCCAACCCCTTCAATACTTTAATTAGGCTGCATGCTACACCAAGCTGCTGCTTCTCCAATCAGTAGCCCATTCCACAGGCAATCTCTCCATCGCCATGAGAGGCTTTTCATTAAGGCAGCCTGTGGCGTTTTATCGCTCACACAGCGACCCCTCTCTCTCTCTCTCTCTCTCTCTCTCTCTCTCTCTCTCTTTCCCTATCGCCTTTCCTCTCTGTTTCTCTCTCCGCTCCATCTCTCCCCTTCCTCGCTCTCCATCTCCTTCATCGTTGCTCCCTTGAGTGAGGGAGTGAGTTGTGAGAGAGGAGGAGGAGAGAGCGAGGCAGCAGGCTTTCTTTTGTCGCAGCGTGAAAGCCAAGATTAGAGATTTGGTTGTTGCGTGACATGAGGGAGCCGACTGGAGGTCGCACAGGTTACGATGGAAACCAGTCACAGATAATCTGCCGGCAATTTTCTCCTCCCCGACCTCGGCCGTTTGAAATCTGACTTAACAAGGCGAGTTTATTTGAACAGCATCTTTAAGTGTTTTACTTAAAGCAAAGCGGTGCATTAAAACGCCATTTTAAGTGGCTGTAGAATAAATATTTCATATCAATGGGGGGAATTTAATGACTACCTGTATGTGAAAGTGGTTGCTTGTAAAAACCCACAAAGAATCATCACCTGATGCTGCGGTTCCCCTCAGGTCTTTGCAGCATTTTAGCTCATTGTTTTGGTCTGGTTTTGTTTAGTAACGAATAATATGTCTAGTTCCCCTGAGTTCTTATTGGAATGCTGGCGGCCTGAATTTGCTGCTGTCGTCTAATGAACTTGCTGCCCTTCTTAAATCTTGTCCGGACGTTAGACTTTTTACTTCTTCCTGTTTGTCAGGAATGATAAAAGGTTGATTAAGTTATTGCCTTGACATGGCTGCTTAACCTGAAATCTGTCTGTGACAACGCCATAAATGGTCCATTAACAGTTACCTCATGGTGCTTTTGTTTATCTCATCAAATTCAGCATATCATATACGATAGTATTTGCTTTATAATGTCTTGTGAATTGGCCGAAACCAAACCCAACACAAACCATGAATCTCTTTGCTTTTATTCAGGTAATTTTCTACATGAGTGCTCTTGCCAAGAATTACAGGAACATAATTCCATACGCTCTCCGTCGCTGCTTTTTACAGCGCTAATGTTCCCTCACATAAATGTTGTTTCTCCTCAAGGTGTTTTATAATCCACGCTCTTATCTTTGACCTCACCCTCCTGTCCCCATGGCTCCCTCTCTCTTTCATTAGACCGATGCATCAGATCAGTATTCCTATAAGCATCCTTCAGAAGGATGTACCCTGATTAATGTCAGTTCATGTTATATATTACAGCTGGGCTGCACATTAGTTCACAGCAGAGTTAACAGGAATCTCTAAGCTCATATTTTGTCCAGCAGGCTAACAGGCTACAGTGTAAAGCAGCAATTGATTTCATTATCAATCTTTTAGTCAATGAAATGCCAGAACAAAGTGAACAATTGCTTCTCGAAGTAGTGACATTTTTAGATGTCTTGTTTTGTCTGAACAAAAGTCCAAAACTTTAAACATATTAAAAGAAGATCTGAGAAGCTGGAATAAGCACATTTAGGACATTTCACGTTGATTTCACTGCTACCAAACAATGAAATGCAGATCATGTTTATAAAAGAACTATAAAGTGTTTAGTAGCATTTACAAAGGTCTATAAACATCAGTTGGAACTTTACAGTCAGCAAAAGCTTAATAGATGATTTATACAGCATTTTGTTGTTTGTTAACAGTGAAATTACCATTAACTAAAGTTTATTTAACTCTCAATTTACCATTAATTAATGCTGCTAGTTATAAAGTGTCCCCAGGGTTAATTCATTTTCTGTCAGTGGGCAGATACCAAAACATTTCTCTTCTTGTTTACTGCATGAGCAGAGGGAAGAGAGACATGGGTTACTGACCAAACACTTTAATGCAGAGGTTACTGTTGTTATAAATAGCTATTTAATACCTAGTTTATTAAAATATAGAATTTAAAGCAGCTTTAACTGTCTAAAACGTATTATGACTAGTTCAAGAAAGTCCTGTCAAGCACATTTTCCATTCCACTGTCAATCTTGGTTGTGCTAAGTAAAGCACAACCAAGATGTTTACAACACCGTATCATGATGAAATGCAAAAGAACACAACAAAGTGTCAAAATCAAATTCTCTGCAAGTGAGTGCGGCCAGTGATACATTAAAATATCACAAAAAACATCACTCCCAGTTGATTGTAATGCTTTAGAGCATGTTGTCCCAAAACCAGCAGTCAGCCAGTGGCATCCAGGATAACGAGCAATCTGGAGCAGTTATATGGGGCATTTTAAGTCGACGTGTTATCAGACATAATGTTACACAAATAGGGAGACCCTAAACAGACCCTTAACAGGTCATCTGGGATAACACTAAAAAACATTCCAATACATATTTGATACATCTCTCTCGATAAAACACTATTTTGCTCATTTGTAGACAGCTTTTTGCCGTGTAGAATACATTTTCAATGCTGCTGACCTGAATTTCAGGGAGCAAGCGACTCCGTGTAGCTTGTGTTAAGCAGCACATGTGCATTAGTAGATAACGAGACTTTCAGCTTTAAACGTGAGCGTGCCGCTGGATGGAGGTTTCACAGCTGGGGGGGGAACACATGAGGCTTTGTGGAGTCTTTTAAACCTAGAATATTCTAGTAACACATGTAGCCGCTATTTCGAGGCGGCGAGCCCTCGGCACCACAGAGCGCGTTAACTGTCGGTGTTTTACAGATAACCAGTGGATAACACTTTCACACACACATGCAGTGTTGACCGCTGAGTGACTGGTTCATCCGCAGCCGGTCATGGAGGCTGGTGTTCGCTGGCCTCTCCTCTCGCTGTCTGTTTAATAATTCAGCACACCTGAGCAGAAACACATTTGCCCTATCAGCTCCTGTTTGGCCAGCAGAGCGTGGCGATGGCGTTACAAGCTCCCAGTCTGCCTCCCTCTCTGTCATTAGCCTCCCCCCTCTCCTCACCCTCCCGCCCGCCTCATCTGCTCCACTTCATGTCTCCGTCTCTGCCTCCAAAACTTAGTGTGCTCTCCTCTCCTCTCCTCTCCTCTCCTCTCCTCTCCTCTCCTCTCCTCTCCTCTCCTCTCCTCTCCTGCTGTTTCCTCTTACCTTCGCCTTTCCCTGCTCTCTCATTTCTTTATTTCCTCCCCTTTTCCTCCTTCTCTCCCTAAATCTCTGTTTCTATCCTCTCCTCTCGTTTCATCCTTTCCTTTCCTTTCCTTTCCTTTCCTTTCCTCTCATCTCTTTCGTCCTTCTCTCCCTCCTCCCATCTCCTCTGTTTTGTTTCCATTCTCTCCTTACGTTTCGTTTGTTCCTCTTGTCTCGTGTCCTCTGTCATTTCCTCCCCTCCTCCCTCCTAGGTTCCTTCCCTCTTACCCAGCTCTTACCCATTCAAAGAACCGAAATTCGATAGAAATGTGGTATAAATTGTTTTACATTGGTGTATGAACGTTTGACAAATTAATTCATGATCGTACGTATTGATAAAGTATCGGTATAATACAATCAGTCAAGCATTTCATGGTGTTGAACTCAGTAATGTGATGCCACAACAAACTTTGCATACTGTGATCAGCTGGCCTCCAACGACAGATGCAGCTCTGATAAGGAATTAATAAGCACTGGACCAGAGGGCTTTCGATGTGCGGTAGATTCTGGTCCTGCTGGAGAGGATTTTTAAAGAATCCTGTAAGAAGTGATTTAGAAGACGACACTGGTTCTGCCAGCCTAAGCAGGTTGGCAGGGTGTCCCAGAGCCCGAGGGCCTGGACGTTTCCTTTCCTCTCCTTGCAACTTCTTTCAGATGTATGTAGCCTCCCGCCATTCCTCCCCCCTACTTCTCTGCCCTCTTTCATTTCAGGTCCCCCTGCAGCTACTGTAGCCGAGTTGTTTTCACCTTCCTCTTTTTAACCCTTCTCTCCTCCAAACTCTGATGTATAACAGGGAGAAAGTGCTATCTTTGCTAGCCTCAGCAGTTCAGGAGATGTCCACAGAAGGGTCAGAATGTAACTGTGGGGGTATGAGAGAAGAGAAGGAAGGGGAAATAATGATCAGTACAGTTTATGCCAAATAATAGACAGTCTTCAAGGTTGATATAAAAGATTTTTTGGAAGGAATAAAAAACAAGTCTTTAAAGGTTCTATGTGTGACATTTTGAACATGAATATAGCAGCAATATAGGGCTCACTAATGTGAGTATTATTTCTCTCAGATTAAAGATTTGGTTAAGTTTATACTGCTTAATCTACTGAGTAATGATCAGGAAGGATTTAAAGACATTGCCAGTGAACTAGGGGTGTTGCAATTTTGCAATATTCACAATATCTGATATTAAAAATTGGTTATCGATGTTGTGTTAATGATACGCAGTTGAACATATTACTGTATAATCCAGCAAAGATGTTCAGTCTTGTGCTCCTTTTTGTCTCTGAGGCCATCTGGTTTCCTTTTCACAAGTAATGAACTCACTGCTGCTACTGCTAGATCTATCTTTCTAAGTGAAGTGACTCTTTTTTGTTTGTGGCATTTTCAACAGATAGAGAGAAACGCTGGTATCATGTCAGATCATTTGTGCATGATGCAAAATAAACAGGTGGCGTTAGGAGATCTGCAACAGTTAAACAACCTCACATTGTCCACATTGAGAGGACAGTTGTTACAACCACAAGAACTCTCTCTGTCAGGAGAGCTTAAACTTCTAGATTTCGAAACACGAAATCAGCGCACTTGTGGATCTCAGTGGCTCCTGATGGATGGAGAGGCTGGAGAGACTTAGCCTGGTGAGGGGCTAGTGGTGAGTGGTAGGGCAGCAGGAGGCAGCTGAATCTGAAGTAGGTGCCACGGCAGATGTATCGAAAGGTCCTGTTGTGCATCTAACACACCTGAGCCATCCATTCAGCGGGCTGACTGCACTTCCCAGGGGGGTCAGGGTGCAGCTGTTCCATCCTAGTTCAGTGGTGCCACACTGCCCTACCTGTGGCTCTGCAGCAGTGAGTGTTGCCTCTGCTCGCGGTGGCCCGCTCTCCGGGGAAATCACTCTGCCGGCTCCCAGCCCATTAAACAGACACTCTTTCTGCCTGTGTGTGTGTGTGTGAGTGTGTGTGTGTGTGTGTGTGTGCTTTAGAGCAGGCGCTGGTCGGGACTGCAATCCCCGTCCACAAATGAAACACCAATTGAATGAAAATAGAAAAGCGACACTTTCAATAAACGGCCGGCCTTTTTACCCCAATAGGGTCCTTGAATCAATACATGCACAATAGTTTCATCTGTTTTAGGCATTTTCTCAATAAAGAGTCATTAGAAGCATCCATTAGATCACCAGATTTTTTCATCTTGGTGGCTGTTTACCAAACCCACAGAGGTGTTTTATCATGTTCAGGTTCTCCGACTCGGTGTAAGCCCTCTCACTATCTATTATCTGTGTCTGTACATCTTATGTAACACCCAGGATTTCTAGCAGACAAACACTGTGTTTCAAAGCCCGCCTATTGTTGAATCTGGATTATAATTCATCACTCAGCTGTGAGCTGCCGCAGACACTCGCACAGCAGCCAACATACGAGGCCTGCGTGATTGTGGTTCTCCATTGTGTGGGAGAGCAGGCGGGGAAAATGACATTTTGCAGTCTGGAGAGGGTTATTGCCTACTTTGGTTATGTTGCTCTCCTGTGGAGTGTTGTGGCGCGTAAACACCTTTGTGCTGTAATTCTGAACACTATTTACACACATTTTAGGGCCGATTAGTATAATCTGTGATCATTATTTTCAGATGCCTGCCTTTTTCCAAGTCCACAGATGTATATGAAACAAACAGGGGCTAAAGATGCAAAGGTGTTATCTTTTTTTGGATCCTGCCGTCTAACCTCAATGTACTGTTTGAATTTACAAAGCGTTACTTTTGTCTTTTCTATTTTATGATCAAAATCAACTGTCTAGGAAACCGGTATCATGACTGCAATTAGTTTTCAGACAGCTCTTTCTCTTCTTTCATCTGTTGAAATGATTTATGCAACAGATTCAGCCAAATAAAGGAAACGCGTCACCTTTTTGACTTTAAAACAAAGTTGCTGTTTCAGAGATCCATTTTAATTAGAATCACCCACCTTCAAAGGACTTACAGAGCCGTCATCCTCTTGAAGGTATTACGTCCGCTATTGTACACCACGGTATGTAAATGCTCACAGGTTTTCCTCTAATAACTTACTTGTTATTACAAACTGACCTCAGACCACTTTCTGCTGCAGCAGCAGTTTTGAAGACGAACAACAAAGTGCTGATTGCAGGGGAACCTTTCTACCTGCAACCCCAGACTGCTAATGTACATTACACACAGAGCCCCTGAAGGACCTGTCAGTGGAAACTCAGTCTCTTTTTAATTACAGCAGTGCTACTGGGTGGTCTGGGAGACATGAAAAGGAAAGAATTTGGAGGTGAAAAAAGGTGAAAGCGCGTTTGGTCACTTTTAGAATAAATGAGAACCAATTAAATAATGAGAGATAACAGCAATTGTGAAATTCTGGGTCGATACAAATGTTTAAAAACACAATTGGCTGATATTTAGTGCTGATACACATGTATTTATGTTGTTTCTTTTGTTTTTGTAGTGAATTATGTGATGTGTTTTCTTTTAAAGTTATTCAGCTCTTTGTTACGTAGTTTTTTAAAGGGTACACATCTGATCATACACATTTTTTAAGCAACCTTTGATATAAACTGATATAGCACTAAAGTGCTATAAAAATGCAGTTTTCAGACCGATGGCCAGGATGTCACGTGTTAACATCCTTTTTAGCGCACGTCTTCTTGTGAGCTCATAGTTGAAACACAGACAGCAGCTGCTCTGACTGGTTTTTGTTTTAGTAAATTGATTTTGATTGTCAAACGTTGATTATTTGAAGGAATGCATCCTGACCAGGCTTAGGCCGATATGATATATCATAGAGTGTTGCTCTATTCGCTGTTATTTGTATTATTTATCACAATATCGGATATCGATCAGCTGTCACAGCATCCTCAGGCTTTTCTTTTGAAAAGAAAATGCACGTTGAGATGACGCGGTGGCGGAGGCATCGTATGTTAATAATGAATAATTTGCGGTCAGACGATTATATTATCTATTTTATTTGGTCGGACAATATCGTAGTATAAAATTGTGGATGTCGCTCAAGCCTAATCCTGACTTCAACCATTTTTTTGACCAGCAGTCTCAACTGCCATTGCCCATGAAATACTCAGATAATACAAATGTCATTTTAAAGTTAGAATTCCATTCAGGGTTTCAGTAAGATCCTTGACAGGTAGATGATAAAAAAATCCTCTTCACCACACACTGAGGGGCACAGTCACCCTGAGTCACAAGCTCATTTGCATAGCTTAGACAACAGACAAACTGTGCACATGATTATCATATAGCGGGGGAGGTGACAGAGATGGACGAGGTTTGTTCTCCTGTAGAGGCCTCGATGTGGATCTTTGATTAAAGCACAATGAGGCTGAAGGTTGAGAGGTTCCCCCGCTGCGAGGATTAAGATGTAGAAGAGGCAAGGTGGTAGGTTTCATGTCAGCCCTCCTGTGGAGAAACTATGTACACATGTGATGAATGCACCATCACTCAGGAGGCTAATTTAAGCAATTTCCGTAGTCGATAGTTGGCTGCCTTAACAATCGATTATCAGGTGGTTAGCATTAACAATGTGCGATATTTGTTGGATGTTTTTCCAAACGAAACAAACTGTTTCACCCACTGACCTCAGCTGTGGTTGATGCAGCTATTTTAGAAGTGAAAGCAACGGATACATTAAACACCTAGTTTGAACACGGTACTTTTAAATAGATACGACGCCTGATCCATTCTTTGTTTCTCAGTTTTTTTTCACAGGTTTTCTGACAGATGGTGCAGACTTCATGTTTATAGCTAACTGCCTGAGTCCATTCATGTCATGCTCCTGTATATCATGCTGCATTACTGTCATAATCAAATGAAGATGTAGGGCAATATGTGATGCCATATATGTGCACATACCACATGATATGATATGATATATGATATATGATATGATTCGATTTGACACGTTCATAAACCATTTGCCGCTCTTCACAGCCAGGTTTCCAAAGTGATAAGCTCGCTAATTACAGTCCTGAGTGTGAGCTCTTGCTCTGTTGTTTATCTGAAGGAAATTAGAAGGTAATTATATTTGCTGGTCCTGTTTGGACTTGCTCTCGCGCTCTCTCTCTCTCTCCTGCTCTCTCCTCTCTACCCAGCAAACAGTGCATTATTAATGCTGGAAAGCGAGCCTCTCCAAACAAATCACATACTGTAGCATCACACACAATATTATTCATTTGATGTCAGCCACTTGTCAAGATGATTTGATTAAAAGTCTGGTTTATGAATCCTGCATCTGCTGTCGCTTCCCAGTGCAGGGCCGCGTCTGAACTCCTCCATCTTGTGTAGTAACCGTCCTGTGAGAGTGAATTTTATAAGCACTTTTAAAGAAATATATTAGTGGCCCTCACTGAGCGTTAGAGGTACTTTCTAAAGCAAATCATTATTTCATGATGAATTCTGGAGACGCAAGACAAGCTAAAAGCTTTCTGACTGTTATGACTCTTTGAGGCTGATGTCAATATTTGACAGTTTCAAGACTCTGCAACAGGCTTTTTTTCACATAAATGTAAAAGTTGATTGAATAAGATTTGGCTTTTAAAGAGTTGAGACCATGAGAAGAAGTTATTTCATGCAGACACTGTTTTAAGTTTCTGCAAGCCATGGGTATCTTGAAACTTTACATTTCTTTATGTTACAACTTTGCATTTTTTAGGTTCAGTTTTCTATTTTATGTCTCAACATCGATTTGCTTTTGATCTGATTAGGTTTAGGAAAAAAATGAATTGTGTTTTGGCTCAAAATACCAAAACCTGGCTTCACATGTCTTAGAGTCTTGTCAAAAATATGTTAGTATTATTGTTACCACAAACACAGCTGGAAATTGTCCCAAGGACTACTTAAAAAAAACCAAGTGGTGCATTGTTGAAAAGTAGTTAAAGGTATCCTTAGTAAAAAAGATACCTTGTGGTTTCACACCAACAAATGTTGAAACCATGAGTGATAGAAACAAAAACAGCCACTCGAGTCTCACAAAGCAGTGAACTGTACAATGTTATGGTTCAACAGTATTCTAAAAAAAAAGATTAGCGTTCGGTAGACAGAACTAAAATAACCCAACAAACAGCTCGACTAAATAACACAGATGCTAATCCTTATTTTGCTGAAACTGCTCATATGAGATGAATTCTTGTCCTCCATTTTGTTTCCAATCTGAGGAATAAACATCTTTTTTTGTGACAAATCCTCACTTGTTATAACATCTTAACTGACATAAAGCCACTGCTAATCAGCTTTCTATTCATCCTGTTTGTCTGCATTTACACGCAGAGAGGCAGCATCTGTGATGTAATGACATGACAGTTAAGGTCTGTGCTCTCGCTTGGTAAAATGGGTCATGGCTGGATATCGGCATAATTACCCTTCATTGGCCGAGCCGTCCTTGAGCAGGAAATGAATATTTCTCTATTATGTACAGGGTCAGCTGATGTGTCCTTCAGATTTAATGCATGCCATCACGACGGTGCACACACGCACATGCATAAACGGTACACAAACAAATAGGTGCGCACAAACACAAACCTTCAGAGAAAGAAAGCTGCTATAAATCAACGTTAAGAGCGACAAAATACATCTTCAGTCTCAAAGTGTCAGTAATTGCCTTCGATGGATCGGCCTTGAAGCTGATTCCGGTCCTATATGAGGACGTTCAGAGCAGCGCTCTCTTTGTTCACTAATCCACACCAGGGACAGCACTGCAGCAAAAAAAAACGACAAGAACAAATCCACTGCAAGGAGCCTGAAAAGAAAATAGACTAATATCCATCCATCCATTGAGCAGATTGGTCCCTCTGCTGCTTCCTGATCTCAGAGTTTTCTTTGTTTTTCTTGACTCGAAAGGAAGTATTGTTCTGAAGATCGACAAAGGATTTACAGAAAGCAATGTGGGACGCTCAGAAATTATAAAACAGCAATTAAAAGGTGCAATTTGTCGGATGATGTAGATGGAGGCAACGGAATCTTTTAGGTTTTTAGATAATGAAATAACTTGCAAGGTCAAGATTCATATTAAGAGGAACAATAGCGAGGAGAGGAACAAAGAATCCGTTAACGCAGAAATTATTCTGTAGAAAACACACATTAGCAATAGATAAAAAATAAAAACATCAGTAATGTGGCAACAGCAGCTACTTCAATCCCTGAGCGCCATATTAAAATTACAAATTGGGCCTTTGAAAGTAACAATCTGTGAAGTCCTACGAAATAAATGTCTGTTTTGCCTCGATGGCACTGTGGCCATCTGTAGACTGTATTGTCTCTGTGCTCTGTTTTCTTTTCACGTCACCCTCTGAGGGGGAAAAAAGGCAAAGAAACTGCAAGCAAATTTGCACACTGTGACTCCCAGCATGCACGGCTGCCGTGTTGACTTTCATTGATTCACTTAGTGAAGCAGGAGTCATTCAGTGAGTGCTGCACATCTGGTGTGTCAGGCGAATAAGCAAGTGATATTTAGCTAAGCGTTTACCTCCTGTAGTCTGATGGCTGTCAGAGACTCATCATTAAAGGGAGACACGACAGGTGAAAACATTGTGTTTTCATAACATGTTCTTGGCTTATAAGCTAAAATCTCTACCTGGTCAGAATTTTTGTCTAAAGATGTATAGAATTTTACAATACACGTCTTTAAGTTCTTTGTTTTGTTTTTTTTTTAGTTCTTTCTCTTGCTCTGTAACAGAAATCTCCATTTCAGTAACACTTACAGACACCAAACTTCACAGTTATACGCCTTTCTATAATATGATGGACTTTACAGAGGGGTTTGTTCATGTATTGTTCATAGCACGAATTTATTCTTAAAAACATGTGATCTGTACAGTGATGTCTGCTATTTAAAGTACTTTATGATGAGTGATAAAAAATACATTTCTGAAATTCCTTTCTGTATAAACCTTCAACTCTCACATGTCAACAACATGGAAAATGTTGTGAACTTCTATCCGGTGTTCAGATTATGCATTATTTACATATTTAAAGGTGCACTATGTAGTCTCAGAAAAGAAAATTCACAAACGAAAATAATGTTAACGTTTACAATATTAATAAGGTAATAATACAAACTCAGAAATATGTATTATTTCCATAACTGAATACATAAGCCTTCCTTAGATGAAAATACTGTTGAGTAGGAAATCGTGTTGTTCTTTTCCTTATTCACCTGTAGTGTTTCTCTTTAAAACTACATTTGAATCCTCAAATGCATCAAAACTACAAAAAAAAATGTTGTTACAGTGCAGGCAAAATAACAAGCTATGTCTGGGATATGCAGGGGGAAAAAAACACAACAATCATGACAACTTATTGTGTTGCAAATAAAACTTATTTGTTATCCTTTGTCATCGATGAATAATGTCTCTCCTCATCCTCATCCAGGCCCCCCAGCTCGGCACTCTGATGGGCGTCTACCTGCCGTGCATCCAGAACATCTTCGGCGTGATCCTCTTCCTCAGGATGACCTGGTTGGTGGGAATCGGAGGCGTCATCGGGACTTTCATCATCGTCTTCATGTGCTGTGCCACAGTGAGTGTGCTACCTGCCTTTTAATTTTAGCCCTGCGCATCGTCGCTGACCTGGTTTGTCCTGAAATCAGCCGGTCGCACATTTTGAAAGTGTCAATAAACTGGATGGGAGCATATTACTGCATACATGGCAGCAGAGAGAGGATGGGGTAATGAGCTGTGCAGCAGTAAAAAGATACCAGATGTTCACTATTATTACCTTCACTGAGGGCAGCGGAGATTGAAGAATCAAGAGAGGGGTTGAGTAGTCTAGCATGGCAAATTGAATTTTTCATTCATACTGCAGCTTTTACTTTAATACTGAATCTTTTTCTGGTTTAAGCCATCGTGCGCAATGCTGCAAATCAATGAGCAGCATTGTTATGACTCTTTTTAGGAATGTGATGAGGTACCTTGATATATGAGATGTTTCGTTTGCTGAATTCTAGCCAAAAAAACCCACATTCCCATCTGGTTACTTGACCTGTAGACGGTTCCATAAATGTTCAGCAGGAACATTTCTCCATCATGAAATATGTGGATATGGTCGTAAACACTACATATGACATAACATCCTACATGAGAGTAAATCTTGGCTGTAATTCTCTTCTGTCCCACCGCCTCTGTGGAGTATAAAAAACACCTGAGCACAAAGCCAGCATTTCCAACTTCCTCCTGTCCAATGCCTAGATTTAAAGGATAAGTGCAGTCATTATTTATTCACTCTTATGCCAATGAAAGTTTGGTTAAGTTTTGTAGCCCACAAAAATGTTTCTAGAGCCTCACAGCAAAACAGCAGCACAGCAACACACAAAGTGGCTCCATACAGCTCGCATGGCATAAACGGGTGATCTTCAATGATTTAAAGAGACATTATTTCCGCCCTTTTAAAGCTGGAACCATTTAACTGTAGCTGCTAAAAGCGTTAGCATGCACCCTGTCTAAATTGGATGCATAAGCTCAATGCATCAATGGGGTAAATAGGGGTGCGCCGATCCGATATTAAGATCGGATATCGGCCCTGATATTGACAAAATAGTTGGATGGGGAATCGGAAAAATTACCAGATCCACGGGCCGATCCAGTTTTGTTTTCCTCCGTCGCAGCACATCCTACATCATTCGTCATCAGCACACGTGTCGCATGCTGGAAGAGTTCAGTTAACTGTTAAGCAACATGGAGCAAGCCAAAGAGTTGGCTGTGTGGCCACGCAAACTAGTTTGACGGCTGTTTGCAATGTCTGCAAAGTAAATGTTGCGAGGGGTGGTGGAAGTACTGCAAAGTACAATACTACCAATTTAATCAAGCACATCCAAAAGCACTATGCTAAGGAGCACGCAGAATTCCTGCAGCTCAACAAAACCAAAGGAGCAGGAAACAGTACAGCCCAGCAACTAACTTTGGCAGATGCACTTCAACGACGCGTAAAGTTTCTGACAGGAATTTTCCGGGACTGAAAAAGTTGGATCGGTGCATCCCTAGGGTTAAATATTTTTGGGATCTCAAGGCTTCCAGAGAAGAGGATTGTATGGATCTGCTAGTCAGTGACGTTAAGTAAAGTTTGGAGAGAGAAGAACGAGGACATTAAATACCCAAACCCAGTTGTTCGAATTTATGTTGGCAACGTACGTTTCTGCAAACTGCAAATATGTTGAAACTTTACATTTGTTCAGGTTAATTTTTCAATTTTATGTTGTCACAATGCACAACACACAGCAAAGGGCCACAGGTGGGAATCAAAACTGGGCCGCTGCTGAGGACTCAGCCTCCATACTTGGACTGCACGCTCAGATGAGCTACCAGGGTGCCCTGGTTTTGGTCTTTTGATGTGATTTGTTGACAACAAGAAGAAAACAGAATCAGAATATCCCCAGACACATCACATCTGAATCATCCATATACACACACACGACTGCACAAGACACAATTCCAACCCAACATCATCATCATCGTCATCATCGTCATAGGTTCCTTATCAGTTTGATCATACCGGCCATCGGTTGAATGATATGTGGCTGTAACTGCAGTCACATGACTTGAGCTGTGCATCTTCAGAGATTTTGTACCACACAAGGTTCCATTTGAGGTATGCAGGGAAGGGAACGAAGGAAGCGGCCGCTTTTTCATTGGTCCAGTTGTATTTTAAAGATTCATCATTCGATCTGTGAAAAGAACAAAATGGACGATGACACACTGTGATGTTTCCTGGTTCTCATTAATGTCAACGCCACGGAGCTGACATGTGTCAGAGTGACTTTGGTGCTGGACTGACACCGCGTCGTGGCCATCAGACTCGAATTACAAAAGACAGTGTCCCACAGGATCGACAGCGGTGCTGTCAGTGATCTGAGTGGCTGTTACAAGCTGATTGTGTTTGACTTGCATGTGATTGTCAGCAAACATATAAATGCAGCTCCCAACTGAACGCCTTACATCTTATCCATTCAGGAGAAAAGAGTTATTATGTATGTTTATGCTGTCGCGCAGGGCAGCTGAATTCAAACTGTGCCGTCTATCAGCTCGTCAGGGTTGTGTGTCTTTTCTCTGGTTTTACAGCGTGCGTTGTAGCAGGATTGTATGTTGGCATGTCTGTGTGTTTGTGCAGCCTAGATTCTCCTCTAGCACAGAGTGTATTTATAGAACAACCCCCTCAAATCCCAACCATAGCAAAGTTGCCTGCACAGACACACAGGCAATATGCTTCCCAATAATGTTCTCTGTGGCAGTAAAGACAGCGCTTTGAAACGGGAAACTGGAGAGCAGTATGGCTTTTTTTTTTTTTACTCATTGGATGGCTGATGAGGTGTCATTGTTGTATAGGCATTTTTATGGAAGAGGGTCAAAAAAATCTAAATTAAATCGAGGATAGAGTACAAAAATCTACTGCAATGACTGAATTTAAATGTACTTACATTCGACTGTATATCATTACCTCCAACAAGGAGGTTATGTTTTCACTCGTGTCTTGAAACCTAAGAGAGGATGAGTCTCAGCCCCGACTAGATCCCAGGGATTTTTTCTCACTTTCTTTAACATCGGGAGGCATTTTTGACTTTTTTGTCAAATTCTCAGGCTCTTTTTGACAGCAAAGTGATTAATCATTGCAGCTCCAGAGACATTTAACCCAATTTATTTATTGATATGTTTATTTTCTAATTAGGAATATATTCTCTTTCATAGCAAAAATAGCTTCAAAAAGTGAGCAGTGTGTTCGGAAAAAAAAAGGAAGAAGCTGATCAAAGCTGGCTCACACTTAAAATGCATGCAAAACACACACACACACACACACACACGCAAGCACACGCACACGCACACACACACACACACACACACACACACACACACACACTATGCTAAATCGCTCATGCTCACACACCATAATGTTGTTACATGACATATACTGGAGTATTCAACCTCTTATACATCCATTCTGTTACTCCGTGTGCTTCTCTCACTCATTTCTTTTCTCACCATTTCTGTCTTTCTCACACACACACACACACACACACATAAAAACACACCCTCATTCCTTATCAGTCACACCGTGCTCATTGCAGAGCCCCGGGGCGATAAGCCTGAGCGTGAACGGTGTGTGAGAAACCCCCACCTCTCTCCTCTTGAGCTCCTTACATAACACATAACCACCCAGTCCTCCAGGGTTTGCCAGAAACACACCACAGGAGTGTGTTTGTGTGCATGCGTGTGTGTGTGTACATACATGTATATAGTGATCTCCACCTTAGGGAAATCCACAGGACTTAAAGTGGGAAGGAATCACGCATGCTGTAAGGCTCGACGATAAACAGCGGGACCCCATGTTTTATTCACGTGAACGCGTGATGGGTTTTAACTGACGGAGCACTTTTCATTAGATGCTCAATCACAGAAGCACATATCTGTCCACGCTGTTATTTTTCCGTCACGCGGCATTTTGACAGAATATTAACGAGCCGCCGAACCCCCACACATCCTGGGAGTCAGTATTAAGCGAGAAAAGTACCCGCGTGAGGAACAGCTCTGACACGTTATACCATTAACCATGAAATTATACACACAAGCATGTAACGTGTGTGACTGCAGACGGTGTTCTCCAAGCCGGTATATTCAAACATGCACTGCATTCGTGTATTTTTAGCCCGGATAATGAATGCAGGCTTGTCACTAACATAAAATGAGGTTTAATATTCTAGATGGAAAGTCATCTGTTGTTTGGCCCTCCTCATTACTTCCAGGTCTTGAATCCAAATGCTGCGAGGGGAAAGGGTGGTCTGCCCTCTGTCGTGACTCATTTAAATGCTAAGGATGCTTTTCTCCCCTCATCCCTTTCATTTTTTACTCTCATCTCTCTCGCTTCCTCAATTTCTCCAACCCTTTTTTCATTTTACTGTCTCATTATTCCCTCTCTCTCCCTCTCTGTCCACCTACAGTCCAATTTTTGTCCTGCCTCGCCACCTCTTTTTTCTTCCCGCTCACGCAACTGCATCTTGTCCTCCTGTGCTCAGATCCCCGATGTCGGTTGGAAAGTAAAAATCACCTCCGCCACCTTCGCCTGACATGTTTGCCTTCTACCGTACACCATCCGCAGGGATTTCAAGTGATAAACAGCACACTGAAAATAGAAATCGACGGTACTAATGCATGTGAATTGATGAAGTTGTACTTGACGAACTATTCTGCATCTGTGTAATGAAGCATGCTAATGAAGCTCGCTCTCAGGGCAGTGCGAAAAACTCCATTCCTGTCAAAACCAATTTCCGCTCAACTGCGGAGGTCAATTAAAGGCCAAATCAGAGTTTGTCTGTAGCTTTGGGAAGTAGCAGACCTAAGGTGTCCTCTGCAGTCAGTGTCGCAGCTAAATCAGCGCGAAGACATTTCTTCAAAACGAAAATTAGCTTCTTCATCAAATACATTCCTCGGGCTCAGCCCGTAATCCTGATGGCTTAGCAATTAATCAAGTTTCACTTGCATTCACACTGCCTTGGAAGGAAATCGTCCCTTTTGTCTGATATGTAAGCTGTCTGCTGTTGTACCACATACGAACAAGACAGATGGCGAGGCGGCATAATCTGGCGTTTTCTACTGGCGCGCGTGGAGGCCAGAAGGCATGTGGGTGCATGTGACTTTGGAGGTACAGGCGCTTACAGAGGCTCCATAGTGTTAGCAATCCAGACTAAGGTGTACATCAGGCAAACTCTGAAAAATTCACAGTTTTAGGTTACCTGCACTGCCTGAAAGTGGGACGATAAAAACAGGCCACAGGCTCTGGGTCAGTGGGAAAAAAAGATGCTGCACATCCTGCAGAACTCTGCTGCCTCCAGTGTCAGTCCACCAATCAGCTGCTGATTCACACAGGAGGTCATTGGGTGAAGTAGTTCGGGCTCTTTGGCTGTCACTCATCTGACCAGGAAACAACAAGAAGCAAATATTTGTCGTAAATTGTAGATATTTAATCCACAATATCTGGTTGGAGGACACATAGAGTTCATCTGCTTAACAAAACAGTTTTGCATATACTGTCCGAGATGAGTCCAAACTTTCTCAGGTCAGTCGAAGTCATTTTTTGTGTTCCTGACAGCAGCCAATTGATGACATTTGTTAACGTCTCCATCTGCAGTGACACCCGGAGGGTCATGTGCAAAAAAAGTAGGACAGTGCTAAAAGTAAAGGTAAAATGACCACAGAGGATTTCACTTTAAAAAAAGGAGCCGGAAAATAACAGACAGAGCATCAGGACCTAACCAGAGGACAGAAGTGAAATTACCAATCTCACCAGAGACAAAACGCTTGAGTGGGTTTGGAAAGGTCACTGTATCCTGTCTGGAGCTTGTTATGATCCAGACAGAGGCATGTCTTGTAGACATTATTAACACTGGAAAAACAATGATTGCTCTGATTAATGGGTAGCGATCTTATCCAAAGCTATCTCATGGAAAGGATAAATAGTTACTGAAGCTGCACCACATACATGTGCATCATATGTAAGGTTCTTGATTTCACACAGAGGAACTTCAACTCATGTTATAGGCTGAAATAATGAGTCAATAACATAATTTATCATCTGTAGCTATCTAGCTAGGTAATTATTGTTAGCTCAGTAGTATTGGCTCAAAAGGCTGTTCTATTTGAAAAATAAAATAAATATGCGCTCAGTGACTACATAACACATATTGTGCTAAAAGACAGAGACTACAGCATCAACCAGGTAAATCTTCGGCTGATGCCCAATGTAGGAGAAACGGAGACAAACAGTAGCATTGTTTACACACAGTACAATATGATAACGGTAGGAAACTGTTCTAACATAACCTTCTTGAATTTAAGTAACTTATAATATAATTCAGAGGAAATGCTATAAAGTAGTAAACATAGACCTTACATAGGCTGTTTATGGTCATAATCAAGTTAGCCGGACATGCTGCTGTTTGCAGTTTGTGTTTGAATCGACAGACACAAAATGTAATCCATTCCTTACACTTCAGCTCCGGTGATTTTGTTTTTCTAAAGGATTAAAACAAGAAATCACCCCAAAAAACTCGATACACCATCACACAAGAGTTTATGGTTTGTCAGCAGGATTACACAGAAACTGCTCAACGGATTTAAACGAAACTGGGATGGGTGGTGGATGGGTCTCGACCCAGAATACACTACATTAACTTTCGGTGCGGATCTGGATAAAGGGAAGGATCCAGGAATTTTGTCTCACTTTCAACAATGAGTCAGGTGTTCTTTGACATTTTCCTTAATGGAAAGATCTTGATGAAAAAAATCAGCAGTATTTAGATGGCTGGTATCTATGAGTACAATTTGATGCTGATCCAAAGGAAAATACGGATCTAAAAATCTGGATGAGGCTTAATGATATTAGAGAGGACTATTGAGCCTTGGCGGAGGTATGCACTCTACTGTATGCACATATATATTTAACAAATGTATGTTTTTAAGACAAAATCAAGTCTTTTTTGGAAAATGACTTGTTTCTACCCATAGTTTCGTTGTTCCTTACAATTACTGTAATAGATATAATTCAGAGCTATGTTTAAATCTAATGTACAGTACATCCACCATATTTAACCGGACTATTAAGCTTTATAAATCCGTGTACAGTTGTGTGGTGATTCACTGCCTCAGTATGCGACGGAGTACCTCAGCATGGCAGCTTCCCACATCAGATAAAACACTTAAACAATTACTGTCTTATCTGCTGTGGTGGGAGAGGAGCTTGTGGCCTCATTATGACCAGATTAGAGAGAGGAACAGAGCCCAGTCCCACTCAGTCTTCGCTCCTGATCGTCAGTCCATCGGGCCCTCAGGTGACACTAACCACATTACAGTCCTCATAGAGCCAGACGCAATGATAGTCCAACATAACCGGCTGGGACTCACCAGACTCCCATGAAACGTCTCACGCGGCTTAAGTAAACTGGGTTGGAGCTGAATCAGTAACAGCTGTATTAAAATACAACAGACTATAAGAAGTTGTATTTTAAACATTGAAACAATGACTAAAACAACAAAATTCAATAGCAAACAGGCACAATGACATTGGAAATATAGTATTACAGCAATGTGGCAGTATTTACAGAGAAGTAATAAAGAGTCAAATAAAACTAAAAGCTGTTTAAGGGGATGACATTGATTTTTTTATTTTTTTTTGCTCTCACTTCTCCTCCTCATGCTTCTTTCTCTCTCCGTCACTCTGTTTCATGTGCAGACGATGTGAAAAGACACTCAGATATTCAACAATGGCGTTTGAAAGAATGATGAAATCTTAATGCTGTCTTTGTGCTGTCACGCACGCTATCTCTCTCTCCATTTCTCACTTTGTCTTTTTTTTATTTCTCTGGCCTGTTCTTCCACTCGCTGCGTTCGTCTCTGCCTCTCTTCCTCTGCAGGGCAGTGAAGGCCGGCTGTTTGTGTTGCAGGCAACTAGTGCTCTCCATTCTAGCATGCCCTTACATTTCTTCTGGTGTTTTTCTCCCTCTCCACACCAGAGCTAGATTGGAGTTGTCATTGGCTGTCTGAATGTGCTCTGACAGCTGTTGACAAGCCCAGTGGCGTCATTATTTATCCAATCAACAACCATGCCGCTTTAGCATTTAGCACTGAGGTACATCTGTGTTGTCCTCACGTAAACTCCATCACAGGCTGTTTTGATATAATGTACCACAGGCCTGAAATTGTTATGATGGACATCACTGGGAAGAAATTAAAATATTGAAAGTTAACTTCCGACTGACTTTCACTAAATGGCAGAAGTCAAAATATTATTTAACAGTGGATGGTTCTTAGCAGCGCTGCTCTAAAGATGACAATTTTTGTGGTTGGTGGTCCACTTTATACTGAAATTTGTCAACGACGATTGAGTGGATTGCTATAAAACTTTTGTTCGTGAGAACAAATCTTAATGAGTTGGTTAATAAGTGATCTTTTAACTTTTTCTTTGGCACCTCCAGCAGGTCAAAGTGAAAAATCCCTCAATTTTTTGGGGTGAATTAGCAAAGAAGACAATAAATGATACTTCCTCGTCCACAGTATTTTCTGCAGAAGTTGTCGAATATGATTTAATTTTCTGTTTTCTTCTCCTCTGTCATTTCACCTCCCTCTCTGTGCAGACCATGCTGACTGCCATCTCGATGAGTGCCATCGCTACCAATGGAGTAGTGCCAGGTGGGTGAGCAGACGCTGGCACCACACAGTCATCACTGTTTGAGTCTGTCCGCTTCTAAATTTCTCTTTTCTACTGATTGCTTTTGGCACATTACACCCAGCGCAGCTTGATATCCCCAGAAACATTTAAAGCTTTAGTCTGGGATCTTGTGCACTTTAAACTCGTCGCCGCACAACGTTATTTACACAAAATAAAACGTCCGCCAACTGCCCGACATGTTTAACCAAATGTATGTGTTTGTATCTGTATGCAGACACATTAATGCACACGTTATGCGCCGTAGCTATATTTTATAATGTGAGTTTATGCAGTAATGATGGCCTGCGTCTTACCAGTTGGTGTGTGTACAGCAGGGGTCAGAGAAAATTACAGGCTTGTGGTGAAGTGTGAAAGTGTATGCCAATTATATCTGTCTCTGATATAACTGGTACCAGCCTTTATGCTGCTGCGGAGTGCTGATTAAGGTCTATTTATTTATGTTGGGTTAATTCATTTGCACACTGTTAGGAAATACAAATGCAGATGAGCCAAGAACAGCACAACTAAAATTACTGCTGTTGTCACACAGATACCTCATAAGTTGATCAATATCAATATGATATGAAGTCCAAGTGTGACAATCAATTTATAAATAATAGTTAAAAAGGTTATGGCCTCACAAACCCGATTTCCTACTTTACTTTAAATTTGATAATAATAAATGAAAATTCTGGCGGATCATTCCACAATTGATTAATCCCCTGGCATTATTTGGGCCTCTGGTAACATGATTGCCATTTGTCAACAATTTCTTACATTATATGGCACAAAGATAAATGAACTGACATTATTTATGATTATTTTTCAGCCGCAAGTGGTGACCAAATTAAAGGCATGGGTTACTATGAAAATGTCATGTTGCGTTGAACCCGTCAAACATAATTGTGATTAATACTATTATTCCAATAATAATCGAAATGTTTTTTAAATTTAAATTAAAACTAAACTGTTGCTAAAAGTTTAGTAGTAATCATAAATCATAAAGTATTCCTGTTCAATAAAAGGATAAATAAATGGTGGTAACCTCATCTCCCTGCCATCTTTTACTTTGAAATCCATAGTATTTACACACATCTGATTCAAATGAATGTAAGAATTTTTGTTTGAAACGTTCAAAGAATGAATTAAAATTAACAACAAAATAAAAAGAAATAACAGTGATGACATTATGTCAAAGATGTCTTTTTGTTGTGTTGTAGAGCTATCTACTACTAATAATAATACATTTTATTTAAAGGCGCGTCTCTGGGCACTCAAGGAACACTGTACAATACATATAAAAAAAACAGTAAGAAACAGACAGAAAAGTCTGAAGTTAGCATGCTAACCAGCTAACTTCCAGCTACTTTGTAGAGTGAATGTCTGATAACAAACAACACCAACACTCCACAGGAGTGAGTGAATTTCGCTGGTAATCAGTTCTTGCACTTGTAACTAGTGTTTTATGGGTGATACGATGTGTAAGCCATGCCTTCAGCTACAGGTTTAGGCAATTCAAAATAAATGAGCAAACCAATAAAGGACTGTACGTCAGCGAGCTAACCGCATTTTCAAGACCTTAAATGATAATCTCAATAATAAAACTTCACCATAATCAACTTATTGTTTTACGTAATTCATGATAAAATATTTTACCCTCCCATCCCGACCCAAATATCAAACTTAAACAAGTTTGTGTCTCCTAAATAATGTAAAGTAATGTGCAGAGAACACGTAATTTATTTAGAATTTACGTGGAGAGGTAATGAAAAACACCTTGAGAGATTGATAGAGTTGCACATAAACACATATTTCTGTTAACATGGTTTGTGTTTGTGTGTAGCTGGAGGCTCCTACTACATGATATCCCGCTCCCTGGGCCCTGAGTTCGGGGGAGCAGTGGGGATCTGTTTCTACCTGGGGACAACCTACGCTGGAGCCATGTACATCCTGGGGGCCATTGAGCTCCTCCTGGTGAGAAACATCCTCTTTACTCCTGTATCATTTTCTTATCTTCATTATCAGGGTGTCTGCTTTATCATTTTTTAAGGGTACAATTTTTCGCCATTCAAAGTATTTACAGTGTGAGCATTAGCATAGATTAGCATAGGATTAGCATTGAGCAGCCAGTGTGGAGTGGAGCCCGGATCGTGGGACTCATCCTGCAAATTACTCAACCCTGATGACAAATGAAACGTTGTAGATATGAAACAGTACATTTCTCTGCAGGTGCACGGCCTATCTCTCACCACAGATTTATTCTGAGACCCGACTCCGGTTAATAATGGGTGGAAAAATTTGACAACATTTCCAGCACAGCTGCCAAGATTTCTCAGACTGTAAATTAGACACAAAGACCAATGACAGCGCAGTGAGTGGGTTCACGTTGATGTGCGTAAAGTAGAGGACTGTCAGCCGTCTCTTTTGTTTAGCCTACTTGCAATTTCAAGCTAATTCATCCGTGGCATTGAAAGGGAAAATGATGGGATAGCTTTGCCAGGTTAGTAGAGGATGACCACTCAAATCACAGCGTTTCCTTCCCCGTAGTAAACTCTGCAACATCGTACTTGCCAGAGTGGGAACACGGACACAAAAGCTGCTCTCAAGGGGAAGGCGATGTCACTGTGCAGCCACTGAATATGACCTCTTGATCAAATTATGTCAGTAATACATAAAATATTCGGTCCCACGTCGCTCTGGTCCAGGAAAAATTGGTGCCAATGTTGGAAATGGTTCAGTGATATAAGGCAACGAGCCAAACAAAACCAGAAGTACTAAGGCATTCAAAAACCAATCACTGGTGTCTGCTGAGGATACAGTTCATCTTTCTTCCTTCTTCTCTCTCATTTAACCCAGAAAGAGTGTTATTGATATTTAAGTGTCTTTTTGAGACTTGGCCTATTTTTCTAATAAGACTGGGATACCATTTTGTTTTGCACTTTATTATTCAATCTGACATTAACTTAATGTTAGCCAATTTCTGGTTGGGAGCAGGGGTATTTTATCAGTCAGTTAGTTTAAAGCAATTAGAGGTTTTTGTAAATTAGTTCTTTAAAGGTGCTGATTGGTGGATTTTGTTACCATTGAACAGAGCTATGCTAGCTCTTCCTGCCTGTTACCACTCTTTATGCTAAGCTAAGCTAAACGCTATGTTGGGAGTAGCTTAATATGTAGCACATGCACACATGAGAGTGGTTTCAATCATCTCATCTAACCAGAGTTGATAGGTAAATTGATGATAACCTGAATAGCTGCATCAATCTCATCCACTGTTGTTGCTATGCTTTTTTTAAATTATTTTTGTCAGCCACAGCAAGATGACATCTTCATACTTAATTCCACCTTCAAAGCTCTGATTGGATTTAAATGAGTTTCTTAATGGGATCGCTCAGAAGGGGGCGTGTCACAGAGCTGTAGAGGACAGTTGCCCCCGTGTTGCTAGACCAGGAGGAAGATGAGGGAGATGTGAAAAAACACATTTTTGCCACGTGATGTTGAAACACACACCTCTGACCCGTGATATCGCTCTGCTAACAAATATGAGTCATTGGTGTCATTTACACCGAAGACGCTGAGGACGTGTCCCCATCGCCTTTTGAAATGAAGAATTTTGCCCCAGCAATTTCTTTAAAGCATAATGTGTCTAAAAGAAATCAAATGAAATCAGACTAAATTAATTTTGATGTGCTACAATGCTAGTTTTTTCTCACCATAATTATCTACTCTGACCTCATTAAAAAAAGGTTTTTTCATCAGAGCCCTTATGTCCCCACCACTTTCAACAAAAAAAAAATGATGCCCTGGCTACAAGACATGAGCCAAGGGTCGAGTGCAGTTTAATATCATGGGCACATTTTATCAGATAAATGTACGTATGAATCCCCAACTTCAAGTGCAAGTCATTAAAATATTGTAATGTTTTCGAAGAAGAGAAGACAGGACTTTTTAACATAAAAATGAAAAAGAAATGTTTTTTACATGTGTTTTGCATTAATCAACATCTCAGGAGAACTGGCTCTTTTTTCACCGTCTATTTAATAGGTTTTTTTTTTGTTGTCAAAGTCTAATAGAGCAAAATATCATCCAGGAAGAGGTTTTGATGATCTCTGTTCTCCTTGACAGCAAACTGCTGTGCTGTTTGATTGTCGCAGTCACTGACACTTCAGTCCAGTGGAATTAACGGTGAATTGGCAAACGTGAAAAGAAAAAACCTGCGTCTTCTAACGAGCGCCGCTCTGTGCCACATGAGTTCCTCTCCTTCAGTTGATTTTCCTCCTCACTGTGCTTTGAAGCTATTTTTTCCCCAAGATGTGTGTTCTTCGCCGTGAATTCTGATCGGCTGATGAAATGCAGGGATCTTTCATCTTGATCTTCATTCCTCTCCTCCTCCTCCTCCTCCTCTTCCTCCTCCTCCTCCTCCTCCTCCTCCGCCTTTTTATTCCACATTCCTTCCACTGCAGTCCCCCATGCTGCATGGGCTATTGGGTAATTATGCAAATAACTGCATTAGCGAGCGATCAAGACACTGGCGGAGTAGCAAGACCATTCCTTGAAACAGCTCCCATCACTTTGGTCCACTCTTATTAACATAGTGTGTTTTCTTATTCTACCGTTATTCTCCTCCTGGATGCTTCTAATGGATATGCAGAGTTTGATCATGCCTGGAGGTTAATTCTGTCTTCTGGGTCAAAGATGGCTTAGTTTCCATTGTAAAATAACAATCCCTGCAGAATTGTAAGGATCTTGAGAAGGCTGATTTGAATATGTTTCATCCTTCCACCCGAGCCAAGAACACAAACTGATGCTGCTATTTTGGGAAGCATGAACAGTTCACAGTGAAGCAGGAGATTTGTTTGCCTAGTGATACGCCGTTCTTAGCATCAGATCACTTTCTCCAGCCGAATGACCGTAATGAGCCATGACTCCCTGCTTTTTTCTTCTCAGTTTTATTCCCCCTTCATGGTGATTTAACTGTTTTGGGCGGAAACCAAATGATCATTTGACAGAAAAAGAGAGATTCCCACGTTATGTAACAGCTCCGCCATGAATCATCTAAAGCCGATGACAGATACTGACAGGCTAATTAGGGGTTTACCGTTTTATATATGATGGGACTATTCTTAGATTGACCCATAGTAAAAGTCTAATAATGGCAGTTAATTTCGAATATTAATACCATGCTCGGGTTCTTTAATTAAGCTGAATTAAAAGAGCTGAGCAGAATTATGTGTGCTGCTTGGAGCTCCAGTAGAGGTCTGTTAATGTGAGCATCACATGTTTTCACACTTCACAGAGTTGTCCTCCCCACTCACCTCATGCTTTTCTCACCTCTCTTTTTATTATATTTCGCCTTTTTCTTTTTTTTTTCTTTAGCCATGGTGAAATTTATTAAATTCAGCAGTAAACAATGAGCTAGAGGAGCAGGCTTGTGACCCGAAATCTGCCAGTTTGAATCCCCAGACAGGCCGGGAGAAGTGAGGAGGGGAAGTGGATGAGTAACACTCCCTGAACAGCTACCGCTAAGATGCCCTTGAGCTACACTGAGATTGTATGGAACTTTTTATGAGAAAAATACAGCTGTGCTTTGCCTGGATGTATACAGGGGGAAAACAAATAATAACATAACCCCTCTTTTTCAGATCTACATAGCGCCCAAGGCGGCCATCTTTCCCCTTGAGGGCCTGGAGGGTGCCGAGGCAGAGGCCGCTCTGCTGAACAACATGCGCGTGTACGGCACCATCCTATTGACCTCCATGGCCACGGTGGTCTTTGTCGGCGTGAAGTACGTCAACAAGCTGGCCCTGGTGTTCCTGGCCTGCGTCATCCTCTCCATCCTGGCCGTCTACGCCGGGGTCATCAAGACCGCTGTGGACCCTCCAGTATTCCCGTGAGTGTCTATGTAATATAACTATTTTCTTTGACTTTCTTTGTTACTTTGCAGTTCTCTGGTTAATCCATCAAGTGTCTGGACTATACTACAACATCTTTATTCTTACTGAGCTGCACTTTTATAAACTTTGTGGCTATTAATCAATGGTAGTTAAATGCATCTTTGGTGACAGCTCTGTCCTTCATTTCACACCTGGCTTTGTGCGACTGGACATGAGTCCCGAGTGACCACTTGCGATTGGGTAACACGTCTCTGGTCTGCCCAAATAAACGCCAACATCGCTGGGTCAAATGGACACAATCCTTTCTACACAAGGACAGAAATAACTTAATGTATAACATTTGCCGGATTTATAAGAAGGTCCAAATTATTACAACTTTTTCATAGAAATTATTTCATAAAGTTTATTGATCTTCTCCTGACCCAGCAACTTACAAAATGTAGTGATTTTTTAAGGGAGTCTGGGGAATGTCGCTCTCTCTTCATCTCCTTGCTGCTGTTGACTGTAGTTGCTGTGGCTCCAGTATGTTGGTGTTTATGTTTACGGTCTGCTGTTGTGCAAAATGTTTTAAAATCTTTGTAAATAGCTGCTAATAACTATCAGATTCACATGTATCCTGGCCTTTCAAATTAAACATGAATGTCACGCACCATTTTCAGTGACATCGTTCTATAGATCGACCTCTCAGCAACCAAAACTGTGACTGACTTCAAGCATGAGATTGGCCACAAAACACATCCACACCCAGGCGGAGAAACACACTTGGGCACATACAGTTCACACCTGATGTAGGAACACAGGCACATAATTCTTCTCCCCTATTTGGCAAAGATATTTCAGAACTGTGCAACTAAAGTACTGATTTATTGATCTGCGGGTCCCTTGAAGATTTAAACTTTATTGTTTCAGCAGTCGTTAGCTAGAACCTGCTTTTCACTGAAATATAGACATTAAAATGCTGATGACTCAACAGTTTTATATCCTAGAGGTCTACTTTTCAACCCCCATTGGCACATTTTCAATCCAGACGTCTAGACCTGATTTGACCTGCAAAAATCACTAAATCAATGCTTCCCGGGGAGATGTTGTTGAGGCAAAAGTTTCCAGCCGGCTGTATTCTCTGACTGAGTGCTCTAGTGTTTACTTACGTTGTTTATCTACGTATTTACTATTTAGATTTGCACGGCTGCTTTAGTGCTGATGGAATCAAATCAAATTGCAAGCATACAGTGACATTTTGTGATTGAATATATTGGATCATTACTAAAGAAGTCAGAACACCAAACACACACAGATCGACGCTGACATTTTGTGCTTTTCGTTATCTCCAGAGTGTGCATCTTGGGCAACCGCACTTTGGTGTGGAAGACGTTTGACGTGTGTGCCAAGACCGTTGAGACGGCTAACGGGACAGTCACCACCCAGCTGTGGCGCATGTTTTGTGACTCAACGCTCCTCAACGCCACCTGCGACAAGTACTTCACAGCCAACAATGTGACTGAGATCCAGGGCATCCCAGGGGTCACCAGTGGGATCTTGGCAGGTTGGTTCATCCAGACATACACACATCCATGTCAGCATTATCTCCTGAAAGGGAAAAAGTAGATTATTGTAAAACAGATTATGGAAGAAGTAAAGTCATAATTAGTGCAGCAGGGTTAAGCTAACATTGGTATAACTCGCAGTACTTTCAACACTAGAAATATGGCAGATTGTCAAGTTTTATCTGTTCCAGCGTCTGTGGTAACAAATGTCTAATATGTTAAATCTGGATATGTTTTTAAATATCACCTTTCAAATGAGGTGCCTTCTTCTGTAACTGGAGGTCACTTCCTAATGTCTTCAATTCAACTTACCATGCAGACACTGATTAACTGCATTTTTTCACAGTTTTAATGGTGTCAACGCCAGATGCAGTACACAAATTGGCGTCCAGATTCCTCTGTTGTATGTCCTTGATATACTTCACATACGTTGCACTGAACTTGATCGTAAGAATGTTAAGTTTCATGTGAAGCGTTTCATTTTACATTTTTTTGTCGTTAGTTTCCATTATGCATCTGATGTAGTGTTATTCTCACTTTTTTCTGGGCTTGAAAACAGATTCTAGCCTCTCACTCTCACTCTGCTGCTGAACCTCTTGATTGTGGGTCTGAAAGTCTTTCCTAGATTGTACAAAATGACAACGTTTTAGCAAGACAAAGCAGAAGAAAGTAACCCAAGCTGATTGTAACAGCCCTTCGGCAACAGATAGCCCAGAGCTAGCCTAACCTTGTTTCTCTCTAGCAGTTATTACAGGGCTAACTCTGAGCCTTTTGTTGATGATCTACATTTGCAAATCCCTGTTTATATAGAGCCCAAAAAAATTTATTCACAGCACTTGGAAACGTTCATGTTTTATTGACTCAATGTGGCTTTTTTTAATTTAATCAGCAAAAGAACCCTCAAACATCAAAGTTAATCAATGAATTCTGAAACCAGGGCTGCAGTTTAGTTATAACTGGTTTAACCAGTTATATTTAAATTAAATGGAGTTACTTCTTGTGCAAATATGTATCTTGTATTCCATAACTGTAATTAATTTAGAACGCTGTGTAGAGATCTGTTTTCACTTTGTCGCTGAAGGTTCTCTTTCTGTTAAGTGTCCACAAAAGACACTTTTAATCTACTTGTATTAAATATTTCTTCTTTTTTTTTTCTAAATAATTCTTAAATTGCAGAGAGAAATTGCAAACTAAAAATATGCAAACTGGTTGGCAATCTGGAATGAGAGCATGTTTGTGTCCTTTCTAATGTGCAGCATTCACCCAGTTCTTCCCTTCCTCCCTGTCACCCTACAGAGAACCTGTTTGGGACCTACTATGAGAAAGGGGATCTGATTGCCAGAACTAACATGGAGTCTGTGGAGGACCCTGACGACCCTCTGACTAACTCAAACCGCTACGTGTTGGCCGACATCACCAGCTTCTTCACGCTGCTGGTCGGCATCTACTTCCCCTCCGTGACAGGTGAAAATCTTTGTTTTTTTCTCAGCTGGTGTGTGATTACTTGGATTTTTATTCATCTAACATTTGCACTGTTGGCACTCGGAAGTTCTCTCCATGTAAAGGAAGTGACTGATTTTGTGTTTGTGTAAATCTCCATGACCTTGATCACGTCTGCTTCTTGACTATCTGTTCAGGGATCATGGCTGGCTCCAACCGCTCTGGAGACCTGCGTGATGCCCAGAAGTCAATCCCCATTGGAACCATTGCAGCCATCACCACAACCTCCACTGTCTGTATCCTATTACTACTGCCCCCTGCAGGACATCAAGGGCCACTGCACAGACTAATTGCAAAAAAAAAAAAAATCTTTTTAGAAAAGTTTTAAATGTTTGATAGCCAGAAGTGAGTCAAATATAAAAAACCTGATCAGCCAGAAGAGGACACTATAACTAAGATCGACTTGTCCCACAAATCCTTATTATGACCTTTTTTTACGAGGCATCTCTGGTCAGATATCCACTCAAGTTGTATTTTAATCTCAGTGATGATATGTGACACCACTGGTCCAATGTTGACAGGACTTGAAGGGATGATGCTCTGTGGGGCTTTGCTCCGCTGCAACAAAAAGCACACTGATTGGCCTGCAGGGAGCACCATAATTAAAGGTCAATGTTTTCAACTGAGAAAGGCCATAACCACTACAATACCAGTCTGATTCTGATGAGGGGCATCGCATTGTGTGTCCGATCAGCGACACGTTTTAATTGCCTTCTTCCATATTGTTGAAATGAGGCCACGTCCTCAATGATCCCTCAAAATTCAAAGGCTGAATGAAGGTATAATTTATGGGAAATGAGGCTGACTCTCTTTTGTTGAATCACGGTGGCATGGCAACTGAATCAGTTTGGTGCTACAGGGTCAACGTGAGCCTTTTTCTTCTTCAGAGATTCTTCAGAAATGTTTTTTTGAATTTCTTCTAATGTGAAAATATTAAACCAATTTAAAAATGCTAGCATCATTTTGGCACATAGTAGTGTAAAACAAAAGGTTAATGATTATAAGAAAAAACATTTGTTGTGGTTTAGAAACATCTGATTTGTTGACGTTGTTTAATGCTGCTGGACTGTGGATTATGTTGCGAAGGACTCGTGTCGGCTTCTCCGCGACAGTCCAAAGGGTGTGACTTTATTCGAGTTCTCCAGTGCATCATGCTCGGCTAACAAAGAGCAACAGCAGCTAACATAAGTTTAGAAATGGAGTCTGCAAACAAAAACAAACGACCGAATTCCAGTGCAACAAAGAAGTTCCTCGAGCCGCTTTAAATGCCTTCCATGTATCTCCAAGTAATCAGCTCAGGGTCTAAACAAATGTGATTAGGACGTCTAATCGCATCATTGGGCTGCCTATGCAATCATGAGTTAATAAAGCAGAGGGATATTACTTACAATGTCACTGATCTCTGAGATATTATCCTAAACAAAATCGATGGATGTCTTTTCTCGGCAAATGTAGTCACGTAATCAATGAGTTTATCTTAAAAGGGAGAGGTTTATGAAGTCCTGTCAGGTCTCATCAAAGGAACAGCCATGCCTGCAAATGTTTTCATAGTGCTTTCATTGTAAGAAAATGCCTCTACTTTCCTGATCTATAACTGCTCAGACATGTCCAGTGTGTTTCTGTTTGGTGCCTGCATCGAGGGGGTGGTCCTCAGGGACAAGTAAGTCCATCCTTGACCACTGAAACAGACAGCTCTGTAATAAAAACTGATTAGTCCTTTGATATTATGTGATGTATAACGCAATACAGTTCTCAGGTTTCATATGTTCTGAAGTGGTAAGCAACCTTTTCCCATCTCCTTAAGGTTTGGAGAAGGAGTCCACGGGAACTTGGTGATCGGCACGTTGGCTTGGCCGTCACCGTGGGTGATTGTGATTGGCTCCTTCTTCTCCACCTGCGGGGCGGGGCTTCAGAGTCTGACAGGAGCTCCTCGTCTCATGCAGGCCATCGCCAAGGACAGCATCGTGCCCGCCCTTCGGGTCAGTCTGTCTGCTTGTTCACACTCATAATGTTCCCTTCCTTACATACTGGGTGCAAAGAAGCACTCACTCTTAAAAAGCGGCGGTGTTAAAATGTTTCCGTGTCGTCTCTGCAGATCTTTGGCCATGGAAAGGCCAACGGAGAGCCCACATGGTCCCTCCTGCTGACAGCTTGTATCTGCGAGAGCGGCATCCTTATCGCTTCCCTCGATGCAGTGGCTCCCATCCTCTCCATGTGAGAACTGCAACAAACTCTCTAAATCACTGCCATTTCTCAAGAACCAACAGTGGGAGATTTCAGAGCAGCCAGTCCCCTGCTATTCCTTAAACGACGCGAAATGCCAAATTTTATGGGCTCAGGATTTAGCTCATCACGCAAAAGGGCAGACCGCTTTTCTGCTTTGTAATAATCTGTGTAAATACCAGTGAATGTGACAGATATTAAGATGATGTACTCCCTGGGTTGCATTCAGGCTGAAATGACTCTACTATCTCAAAGTCTAAACTGAATTTCTGTGTGTGTCCTGCAGGTTTTTCCTGATGTGCTACATGTTTGTGAACTTGGCCTGCGCTCTGCAGACGCTGCTGAGAACTCCAAACTGGAGACCTCGCTTCAAGTTCTACCACTGGTCAGTTCAGCAGCAACTAAAGAGTGAAAAAGCGGCTTTTTAAAATAAATGAGTCTCTCTGGGCCTCCGTCTGACTGTCTGTGTTGTTTTTGTCTCTGTTTATCTTTTTATCCATCTCCACAGGACTCTGTCCTTCCTGGGGATGAGCTTGTGTCTCACCCTCATGTTCATCTGCTCCTGGTACTACGCCATCGTTGCCATGGTGATTGCCGGCTCTATCTACAAGTATATCGAGTTCGCAGGGTGAGTGGAGCGCAACCCCAGGAGAGATTCACGGTCTGCCTTTGGCTTTTGCTCTGTGTGTGTGTGTGTGTGTGTGTGTGTGTGTGTGTGTGTGGCTTTGTTGTTAATATTAAAATAGCTTCACTATTTTTACTGTCTTTAATTGAAATGCTACCTTGACCTCAGTAGGCTGAAACATGATGTCAAAAATAAACAGCAAAAACTAATTTTGGTTTGGATTAAGTTCGTAGATGCTCATTATTAAGTCTCAGTATCAGTCAGGGGCCCTCTGAGCTTTTTGGCCCCCGGTAGATCCGTGCAGTAATCCATCCATGCTCATAATGGAGCCGTCCACACTGAGTGTTTAAGTGCAGTGATTCCCTGTGGTGAGTGACATCATGTTAACTTGACATTTACCAGCGATGTCGAATCCTTAATCACATTGCGTTATGTCAGAAAAAAGTAGATTTTTTTCATTGTGTTGACTGTATCACTGTCACATTTTAGAATTTAGAATCAAGCTGCAGAACTATTGTTCATGTTTTGACTGATACAGTCGCTTGTCTTTGTCACAGTGCGGAGAAAGAGTGGGGTGATGGGATACGAGGTCTGTCTCTGAGCGCGGCACGTTACGCCCTCATGCGGCTGGAGGAAGGTCCCCCACACACCAAGAACTGGAGGTACGACACAAAATCACAACGTCACACGTTGTATTGTTTTATCATGGCTTTAATTAACATAGTAATTAACAACATGTCTGTTCATGTTGAGCCATTGTTTGGGTTAATGTGATTCTCCTCATCACAGCTGTCAGACAACAAGTGCTGAATTCATATCAACACGTCAACCTTTCGCGCTGTTTTTTCTTGTCTCTCTTTCCCAACTAGGACTGTAATTTGGCCCGCACTGACATTTCTATCCTCACGACTTTGTTTGATTTTTCATCCCTCGGCCTGCTCTGCATTCGATTTCCTCTACTTGTGTTTTCACTGTCTCTCCCGTCTCTCTTCAGGCCCCAGCTGCTGGTGCTGGTTAGCACGGACGCAGAGCAGAACGTGGAGCAGCCTCGTCTGCTCTCTCTGACCAACCAGCTGAAGGCAGGCAAAGGTCTGACCATCGTTGGAACGGCTCTAGAGGGCAGCTTCCTGGCCAACTACGAACAGACCCAGCGTGCAGAGCAGGTAGGGAGCCGCAAAGAAAAGAAAGCTCTTACAAATTCTGTTCTTCTGTTTTATTGAATTGAGCTGACATGAACCTGCTAGCTGGCACAGAGAGCACCACCGATATATTGGCCTATAACAGATATATTGGTATCAGTGTATAAGTTGTTCAATATGTGCTGATATAAATAACTTTTTTTTACTGAATATAGTGCATCGATTTATGATTATTAAATGTTACTGTTTTCTGTTTCAGTGCAGTTGATGTATTGTTAAACTCCTCCATTACATAACATCCTTCTCACATGTGTTTGATAACCACAATTGAGGTATCATTGGGGTATTAATGATATATTCTGTGTTTATAAGAATATCGGCCAATACATTGACAATCGTTCATTTTTGACTCCCTAATATCGGGTATGTCTGCAGTTCTGTGCACCTTGGTAACATATCCTGTCTTACCTTTCTAGGCACTTCGTAAACTTATGGAGACCGAGAAGGTGAAGGGCTTCTGTCAAGCGACCGTCTCGTCGAATCTGCGTGATGCCACCTCCCACCTCCTCCAGGCCAGTGGGCTGGGAGGCCTGAAACATAACGCTGTGCTGGTGTCTTGGCCACGCAACTGGAAGCAAGGAGATGAACACCAGACCTGGAGGAACTTTGTTGGTGGGTCGATGGGAAAATAAAATAAACCAACAATCCTTTTGAAATGGCTGAAATCCAGAATATTTGGTTATGCTTTAGGCGGGTTTTAGGGTAAAGCATCTTAGCGGGACTTCCTACCAGCTCCAGCTTTGAGACACTCATCCTGCTACTTAACCTCTGTTGAGGGGAAAGTGAGAATAAAATCTCCCTAATAAAAGTACAGCAAGAAAGAAAAGAGGGAATATTTCATGGACAGCAGGATTATTCATGTCAAAAGATGAAGTGACAAACTACCACAAACATACAATACAATTAAAGCTAATAAATGTCAAAGCCTGCCATTGAAGCTACAACAAGAGAGCCGAAACAAATTCCCCAAAAAACAATAAACATGTGAATAACTCCTGTGATAAGAGTTTGAATAATGAGAAGATAGTCTGTAGCAGTAGAATGACCAACACCTTTGTGCCTCTCTGTGTGTCTGTTCTGCAGAGCTGGTCAGAGAAACCACCGCTGCTCACCTGGCACTGCTCGTCCCGAAGAACATCGCTGCCTTCCCGTCCAATGGAGAGCGCTTCACCGAGGGTCACATTGACGTGTGGTGGATCGTCCACGATGGAGGCATGCTGATGCTGCTGCCCTTCCTTCTCCGCCAGCACAAGGTACCGTGCAGCAAGAAGTCAAAATCTAAATTCCTCCTAACAAAATACACACTGCATGAAAAAGGCCTTGTACACAATCTATGCCATATTCTATAACTCTTTCATAATATTGTCTATATTTGCTGCTCAGGTTTGGAGGAAGTGCAAGATGCGCATCTTCACCGTGGCCCAGATGGACGACAACAGCATCCAGATGAAGAAGGACCTGACCACATTCCTCTATCACCTCCGTATTGATGCCATGGTGGAAGTTGTAGAAATGGTGAGCTTAAATGTCTGTAACCACTTTGATCTCAGTGGCACTCTTGGGCAAAAAAAAAAAAACAAGGGCAAACCTGCTGATTGGGGAGATGGACCGCATGAAATACATAGAGTGTGTTATGGCATCAGTAGGCTGCCTGCAGGGTTGATGAACAGAGCCAGCAGGGACAGAGACATGAGGGGTTTTGGAAGTGATTATATTGGTGAATAAACGTGAAAAGCACAAAAACAACGGGTACTTTTGTAAAGAAAAAAAAAAATCAACTGTCCGTTTCTTTTGTCGTAGCACGACAGCGACATCTCAGCCTACACTTACGAGAAGACCCTGGTGATGGAGCAACGGTCGCAGATGCTGAAAAAGATCAACCTGACCAAGACTGAGCGCGAGAGAGAGGTAAGAAAGTTTTGTAGCCTTGGAAAAAGATGCGCACATAAACTTGACATGACTTGACGGGCCAACTTAGCATGGCCTGGCATGATTTGACTTGACTTGACTGAACATGACACATGAGCCCCTCCAGACAAAAGCACAAGTGCGGTTGCAGCGGAGCAGTGGGACAGCATATTTACCCTTTCTATCAGCGTGGACTACAGACACAGCAGCAACTCTGCTTTGCTTTTGTGTGCCATGGTGTTTTGACAACTGTGGAGAATAAAAGATATTGATCTCAGTGTTTTACTATTATTACCTCCTTCACACTCTTCATTGAACTTTAAGATTGCCTGGTTCCCCGGGTCAATATATTTAATTTAGCAATGGAGTTATCCTCACTTCTGTTTGCTGTAAATAAACGTCTTGTAAAAACACATCCCTGTCTGGTTCTTAAGATTTCTCCTCTCATATGACTCATTCCCTCCTTTCCTGTGTCCTTACAGATCCAGAGTATCACCGATTCATCCCGAGGGTCTATCCGCCGTAAGAACCCGGCCGCTGTGACCACCCAGCTGAGTGTGACAGAAGACCCGCCAGCAGCCAGCAAGGAGGAGAAGCCTGAGGAAGAGGTAGAGTGCAGTTACCTCAGTTTGAACTCAGTAGGCCATTTTTATGCTCACCTCAAGGTGATTTAGCACAGAGCGAGCACGAAGGGAAGAAAGTGACAGATTGAGTGGAGAGATGAAATGTGATAAACAAACGCTGGATAAAACAGTCTGAGAATTAATATTATCAGATTCATTTAAAAGGATAGTTCGACATTTTGGGAAATAACTGTGTTCACTTTCTTGCCCTAGCAAAGGGTGTTTATGTATCTCGAGTGACGGGAAGGTGAAGCGGGAGATGGTGGCAGTTAGGCGCACCGTCAGCAGTGTTGCAGGGTTAGTGTTGTGCTGGACTGTCATGGTGAAATGGGAGCTAAGCTGGCAGAACCAGTTGGTCTGCGTTCCATCCCTCACCTATGGTCACGTGTTGTGGGTAGTGAGTCAGGAGCTTGGACATCAGGAGGAAGCTCAGAGTAGAGCCCCTGCTCCTTCCTGTGGAAAGTAGCCAGCTGAGGTGATTCAGGCATCTGATCAGAAGGGCCTCTCGAGCACCTCCCTTTGGAGGTTTTCCAAGCACAACCAACTGGGAGGAGACCCCAGAGCAGACCAAGAACTCACTGGAGGATTATCCCATCCGGCCTGGGAATGTCTCGGAATCCCCTAGGAGGAACTGGAAAGTGTTGCTGGGGATGGGGAAGTCTAGAATACCCTGGTTAGTCACTCTTCCACCACGATACGACCCTGGCGACGCAGAAGAAAATGAATTGATGGACTTCTTGTTGAGCGTTATTGAGAAGATTGATACCTTTACTCATGTCTGTCTGGTAAATAAGGTTCACAGCCAGCAGCTAGTTAGCTTAGCTAAACATATACACTGGATACAGAGGGAAAGGGCTAGCATGCCTCTGTCCAAAGACTACTAAAATCTGCTAAGTAATTAAAAGATCCATCTTGTTTGTTATCTTGTTTCTTTAATGTGAACCAAATGGAAGTGTAAATGTTTCAGTTTTACAGAAGTTATTTGTGGACTTTTTGTTCTCAGGACACAGTAACGTCCTAGTTAGCCTGTACAAGCTGGGTTAACAGTTTTACCTTCTTTCCACCTCTGTTTCATATTTCACTACAGACGTGAGTGGCGTTAATCCACTTGTTTAAATCTCAGATAGAACGGGAATAAGTTTGTGCCCTAAAATGTTGAACTATTCCTTTAATGCACTAATGTACATCAAAGTAATTGTTTAAGTTCTGTTGAACTGCATCTTGTGCGTCAACTGCAGGTTATTTTTAAGGTAATGTCATAAAGAGTAATTTTCCCTGCCTGGATCACAGCCCCATGTTTCTACAAAACAGAACACAACGTAAAGCTCCTTAATAACACTTCTGTTTCCTCCCCGTCTGTCAAACACTGTGGCTCTCTGTGACTTGACCTGCATTCCTACATGTCCACCTCAACTGTGACTCTTTCAACCTCCCATGTAATGTACATGTGAATCCACATCCGTCGTCTTTTCCTCTCGTCTCATAGTCAAAGTCGGCCTCTTCCCCTGTATCCCCCCCTGACCAGGTCCAGCTCATCCATGACAATACCACCCCAACCAGCCCCGCAACCCCAGCCACCCCGCTGACCCCCGGAGAGGGGGCTCAGAGCCCCGGGGAGCAGGTCCAGATGACCTGGACTGAGAAGTGCGACGGCGAGCCAGCCAAGCCGCCTGGCGCTGCCACACCAGAGGGCATCAAAGACATCTTCAACATGAAGCCGTGAGTGCTCTGAAATGCTCATTGAACCTTGGCCTGTTGTAAAGGTGAATTACCTTCTTGTTCCCGACAAAAAGAGCCTCGAGTCTCCGGAGTCTTTTTTCTGTACAATGTAGCACCAAAAGAGGTCTGCCACAGTGCTGTTTAAGGATTATAAGGTTTTTGGATTTAGGTTCACAATGAATGAACATTTGTAGCTTAGTACTGATAATCATGTGTTTCTCTTCTTGCCATGCTGCAGTGAGTGGGAGAACCTGTAAGTATCGAAGTCCCTACGAACCTCCTTCAGTCCATTCACAACTCATACTGACCGATTCGGCCACATGAGCAGATGGAGATGAAATATTTGTGTGTGAATGAGCATCCGTCACCTCGAACCAGCTTAGAGTCACCAAATGCTTCACACCATGTTTTTAAAATAGTGCATATCTGCGCCTTCACCAGCATGAGGCATTTTGACCTCATCTCCTGCTGCTTTGTCTTCACTCAGGAACCAGTCCAACGTGCGGCGCATGCACACAGCGCTCCGGCTGAATGAAGTCATCATCAAAAAGTCCTCAGAGGCCAAGCTTGTCCTCCTCAACATGCCCGGGCCACCCAGGAACCGGACAGGTGACGAGAACTGTATCCTTCAACCAGACAGAAGTAGGTTCACTGAGAGATGAGGTTAGAGACAGTGCTGCAGTCCCTCCGAAACAGAAGTATGAAGTACGTGACGAGCTTCAGGAGCAGCTCCTAGATAGCTCCAACTCAGGGGGCTCCAACAAAATAATATGAGTTGATATACAGGCGGCGGTAGCTCAGTGGGTAGAGCTGGTGGACCAGTGATCGGAAGGCCACTGGTTCGAATCTCCGGCTCCCCTGGGGTGGGACTGAGCTACATGCCGAAGTATCCTTGAGCAAGATACTGAACCCCAGAATTGCTCCTGATGCGCAGTTGGCACCCTGTGGGGCAGCCACTGCAATCAGTAAGGGTCCTGCAATGAGCTGGCGACTCATTCAGGGTGCACCCTGGCCTACGCCCATGAGTAGAACTGGATTTGGCCCCAGTAAGCCCCGCAACCCCTCAGGGGGATAAAAAGCGGCAACATCCCGCAACCCTCGCGGAATAAGCGGAAGAGAAACGAACGAACGATATACGTTCAGTTGTCAGATGAGTTTTTGTTGGAGCGTTGAGCACCACAACCCGAGTGCCATCTAGTTCCATCACATACAGAAGGCAGATATCTCTCTGTAGATAACTCCAAGTTCACACCGAACTAATCAAGATGGATAAATAGGTAAAAAAAAATAAGATACAAAAAAAGTATTTTTGGTTTTGGGGTGAACTGTACCTTCGAGCCTCTAAGCCCCGCTCCACTCCAGGAATTAACTCTGACTTTGTTTTTGAAGTAATAGACGGTAAGTTAATTGACTTGGCTTCAGAAATAAAAATAGCTCTGTGATTTGTTATCAGAAAATATGAGCAAGATGGCATCAGAGCCAAAGAACTAATTAGGATTTATAAGCAGACGGTGTTATTGCAGGCAGACTACAGACCTTTTAAATAACATTTGCAGGTGTTTTTGTTTCATTCCTTTTAATTACTTGTGCCGTTCGTGTCCAATAGGTTTTTGGCAGTTACAGTCAATTGTATAAACCTAATTATGAAATATGTGTCTGAGACTGTCCACATTTTTGTAGCACTCTTTAAATCATCCCCTGCAAGTGGGCAGGGATTAAAGAGTTTATCTAGTTTTCACAGCAATTTAAAGCTGCAGTCATCGATATTTTTACAGCGTATCACAAGAGAACTGTATGTGTAAAATGAATTACTAGAAGACTGCAGTTGCTTTTTATCTTTTGCGAGTTGTCTTTTAGCTCGTTTATTTCTGGTTTTATGAACTGCAGATTTTGGTTTTGGTTGACGCTCGCTGCTTCCAGCAGCAGGCAGCTGTTTTCAAGCCAAAAAAGGCTGTGAAGAACTGACTGTACACCACCTGCTCAGTGCCAAACAGCTGACAGACAGCTACTGGAAGTACCAGATATTTTCCCAAGGAGAGCAAACAGAGCTCATAGGAGAGTGACTGTAGGACTTAGATTCATTGCCATTCTGTCGTAACATCAGACAACTTGTACTATTACTGCAGGAGAATAAAACAGCAGACCGAAAACAACGACAGACTGTCTCATCACAGAACCCCAGACAACTGTAAAACCCAGAATGTGTGCTGGAGTAAATAAAGCTGTTCCTCTTTATCTACTGCTGTTATCCAACTAACTAAATGTTATAGTTTATATAAGAGTGTCTGAAGGCAATAGTTTGAAATTTGGGGAAATCCTCTCATTTGCTTCCCCGCTAACCAGATGAGAAGAACAATACAACTCAAATGTGTCGGTTCAGTTTGAAGGTGCAGCCAGCAGCTGGTTAGCTTCGCTTAGCATAAAGACAGCCGGGCTCCATCCAAAGATTCTGAAGCTCAAGTGTTAACAAGCGTTGTGTTACGCCATACAAAAGCCAAAGTACAAACATATTTTATGTGAGGTTACACACCACTAGTCTGGCTCTGTCCAAAGATAAAAAGAAAATCTGGATGTTCGTATCTCTGAGTCTTCAACGATACTTCAGGAGCTGACGGCTTCTGGCAGGTAGCGTCCCGTAAAACCACAAGTTGGGATTTTTGTACTTGTATGGATTAAAAAAACAGACTATTAATTCTTAAGTAGTGAGCTTTTGAAGGATTTAGGTGCTTTTGGACAGATTGAGGCTAGCTGTCTTTATGCTCAGTTAAGCTAAGCTAACCGTCTCCTGGCTCTAGTTTCATATTTATTGTACAGATGTAAGATTTTTTTATACTTAACTCCCAGTAAGAAAGCGAATGAGTTGTGATATAAGACTCTTATCCACCATATTTCCAGCCCTCGTGGCTCCTAAATTATGGACACGACTCCTGGCGTGTCCTGCCACTAAACAAAAAAACTGTGATTTCCATGTTAACAGCACGCTAATCCTCTTTTTTTGAGTGAGTGAGTACGACGGATCATTCAATCATGATGAGGTTTGCAACTACCAACACTTTTATTATTGCTTAGCTCTCTTAGCCAACACTTCTTAAACCTCAAGCCGCAACTGTGTCAGAAGTATTACCCAGAATCCCTTCCCTTGTGACCTCCCCAGGAAACACGTGGACACAATATATGTTGTATTTGCTTCCCCTAGTTCCCTTAACTCTTCTCTTCCAGACATGGAGTTCCTCGAGGTCCTCACTGATGGTCTCAACCGGGTCCTCCTGGTCCGCGGAGGCGGCCGCGAGGTTATCACAATCTACTCCTGAAAAAGCAGTCCCCTCCCCAGTTACCACCTCCCACCCCCCTCCCTCAGCCCTGTTCCTGTGTCACCCGTACCCCCACCCCCTCATCAGCGCTGCTTCATCATCATGTCGTTTATTTCTGTAAGATAGTCCTCTCACACCCAACCAATAGCCCAGCTCAGCTTCAGCACCTCTCCCTCAGCTCCATCCCCAGCAGACCAATGAGCAGTGTCACACGCTCAGCTACCACGCCCTTCATGCTAGCCCAGCAAGCTACTATAACTATCGTAGGCTCTAGACTAATTTTAGATGCTGTCTAGATTTGTCCTCACAGCGACATTGTATTTCTTTGCTAGTCTGTAATCTACTGTAGTAACTCGCATTGAGTCGGAGTCACTCGGTGAGGTGGAGGAGGAGGAGGAGGTGGTGGTGGTGGGTGCGGGTTGTTAGCTGAGGTGTGAGCGCACATGCATGTGTGTGTCCGTCTTTGTCTAAATCTCTGCAGATTCTTTGTTTTTTGTTGTTTTCCTTATTTGTTTTGGGGCTTTTTTTTTTTTTTTTCCCAATACAAATGTGGCATAGCAGCGGCTTCTGCTCGGAAAAGAACGAGAGCCAGCTGACATGAGCTCAGTGTAGGATTTGTCTGTTTAGTTCCCCTCGTTGTGATCGGACACCTCCCACAGCGCTCCAGCCTGTCGTCTTTGACGTGATTTATCTTTCAAGGCAAAAGACACTGCTACCCACGGTCAGGAGCACCAGCTGGAAGGAGGAGAATAGAAGTCGTTGGGTATGAACTGTGAAATCTCACAAAGAAGACCGAAAAAAAGGCACGTGGATCCAAACCTGCAGTATTCTCTCGAACCTTAGCATGGCATCCTTATAACTCTCTGTGTTTTTACTCCATTCGTTCTGTTAGTGCCATCACGTTCCTCCTTTTCATTTCTTAGTGGCTGTTTATCCCTGTGGCCACTGTTAGTGCCAAAAAAAAAAAGAAGAATACAACAAGCCTAGCTTAGTCTGTAGAGATTGACACGTAATTAAACTGTGAATAGTGCGTTTCCTAGCAGAAGGCTGGTGTGACAGCAGAATGGGGAGACAGTACAAACCGCCGCCCCCCCCGAGGAGATTATCATTGCCAGCACCCCTCGACCCCTCGTGTGGATCACTGTAAATAATGTACAAGCTCTGACGCGTTGTTCAGTATGAGTGTAGTATTTTTGTGACATACTAAAAAGCTTCTAGTGGAGAGAAAACGTTCCCTTCGCTCAGAGGGGACAAGCTCGACAAAAAACGCTGTTTTTAAAAGTTTATTTATTTATTTATTTATTTATTGGATGGCATAGGCTCCTGTCACAATGGTAACTGTCATTGTAACCTCGACAAGCACTGCACCTGCACTGTCCGCCACTGTGCAACACGTGAAATTTTGATGAATTCATCAAGTTCATTAAATGAAGAAAAAAAAAAAATTACTAAATGTTATTTTTTCATCTAGAGAACAAATATGTATTTATGTTTATAGACAGAAGTTACACATATTGATGAAATAGTTTTATGTCATTTTGTCACTCGAAGATATATCATTGTTGTTGTTGTGTTTTTTTTTGCCTGATTTAGATACATTAAATGTGCCATATCAAAGTATTTTTCAAATGGAAACAGTGAACAAAAAAAAATTCTATTGCTTCAATCGGAGAGAACAAAGTGTGCTAAAAAACAAACAACCTGAGGTGTCTACGTGAAACTGACGCTGTCGTTGGAAAGTCACCCTGTAGATGATGAAGGAGTAAATGTTCAGGCCTCCGCGGGAAAAAAAAACCCCACCAGATTTAAAGTCATCATATCAGCGAGAGTTTGAACATCTATGGATTGATTGTTTATAGGGTCTCTTGTCTTAAAGTAAATAACAGAGAGGACAATGGCTTCTGTAGCTAGGAAACTCACTTTGTCCACAAGGCTGAACTCTATGCAGTAGACTCTCCGGTGAGATTTTATATCCTCTAGATTGGTTTGAAGATTTGAGCCACACACGTCCCTGACTGAATGACTTGTGAGCAAATCATATTTAGGTTTTAAACAAACAATAAAAAAAAGAAAAGAGGTGCATCTTGGAAAGGAATGTGCAATAGTTGAAATCCGGATTCATGTGATCATGTTATTTATTTTTTTACACATATATTTTGTATATGTAGATTTCGTAAGTCTTTAAACAAAACAAAAAAAAACCCCAGAATCATCTCACTCTGACCAAGGACAGCTGTCACTTTACTTTGATTTGGTTTCTCTTTTTTCTCGAAGAAACTGTTTTTGGTCATTTGCACTTGTAGTAGAAATATGAATATAAATAAATAACGTATATATATACAGTATATACAATATAGGGAAGCAAAACAAATTAGTTTCTAGAGCTATTTAAAAACAGTATTAAATGTTTCTTAGTGTTGCTTGAATGTCTGACCATATGTTGTGAATGCTGCTAGTAACAATAGATTTATTTGTACTGTAAATAGAACTAAAGCAACATTAATGATCAAGTGGAAAAGGGTATAGACATACATATCAATGGTGGTGGTTGTCAAACAAGACACGGCTGTACCTGTAAACATTGGACAGGGTTCTGCTTTCTGTTTTAATAATTATCTATACTGAATAACTTGATGCAATATTACGACTGAGGGCAAATCTGCCTCCCGTATATCCTCTTTTTAAAAGAAAGGCTCTCTCGATTAACACTATCTCTTAAACCCATTAGTAAAGTGAGCTAATTTTAAAAGTAACAGATTATTTGATTTATGTAGTTTACTTAAAGAAATCTCAAAAGGGAAATCACCAAAATATGTATAAATATGAATATTTCTGCCAAACGTTGCTGTTTGCGAATTTTTAACACACCTACCTTTGTCACCTGTGATACTTAAGAAACAGCCACTCCTAGTTTTCAAAGATTTTAGGGTGCCAAGTGAAGAAGATTTTTTCTTTGACACGCGCGTCACACTTAACTCTGACAACGGGGTTGTTTAAAAATCAGTTTTTGAAGAACATGGCTATTTTGGGATTGTCTCCACAACATTGCCTGCATCAACTGAGCCTTTAAAAAAAAAAATTTATTCAAAAGAGAAGATATCTGATGTTTATTGGAGAAGTTTATTGGAAATGAATTTATTTATTGAATTATAAATGTTTTATAATTGCTGTTTGCATGGTACTCTGTGGCAATATTTGTTTTAGTGGTTTCTATAGTGATGACTTACATGTTCAAGGTGCAGAGCGGGGGTTAAAAAAAGGTTGTCAAATGTTCTCGCTGGGTTACAGGTTTTGAGAACTTCCGGAGAGACACGGCTAGACCTTGAAAACAAGTCTTTTGCAAAAAATAAGAAAAAGTATGAGTTCACTATATTGTTACTTGTTATATTTCAATCTTGCTCAAGTAGTCTTATGTAACGTAATAGGAGATTTTTGAGTTTGCGAATGACTGGGCCTCAGAGATGGTCATTTTCACCTTTGTACATATATATCACTAAAGTCAGAGACACTGTAACCGACTAGTGTTGTCTTTTGTTGTACACTGTTCTATCACTGTGGACAAAGTCTTAGAGTTTTGTAAAGATTACGTGCAATATTGTTCTCACATTGTCCATTGCTCTTTTTTGTCACAGCTTTGTTATTTCGTTCTCTAAAACAAACCGGAGGTGTCAGCAGTCACTTATTTACATCGGAATGTCTGTCGTCAGGTCTTACGGACAATAAAGATTTACAGTGTTCATCCCAAATGTGGCTGAGACAGCGAAGCACTTTACACTGAGGGGGGGTCCTCTGTGACAGGATCAGTCTGCAGCAGTGGGAGGTCAAACAAGAGCCAGCCTGCTCTGCACAGACTCTATCCCACAGTGATCTCTGGTGGCACACGAGTGTATTACAGCCAGCTGTGAAGGTCTGACGCTTCAGACCGTAAAGAAAATATGATTAATTCCCGTCAGCTTGTGGCAGTTTTGAACTGCGCTAATCCAGAGACCTACCTGCTGACTTTGTTTACATCTAATCCTTCATTTAAGCATGCATCACACTCTTTCCTTTATCTTGCCAAACTTCTTAAAAAGAATAATAGTAACTGTTAAATTTATAGTGCTTGTCACTCAATCTGTGAGGTGAGCCTTCCCAGAATCCCTCCTCCACGCCCCCCGCACCACCCTACACCCTCACCCCCATCCGCCCGCCCCCCCCCCAAGAATCCCAGGCCTCCCCCATCCCAGCCACTGAATCCACCCCAGCTCTGTATTTTAAATGTGATTGCAGTATAATTCTGAAAAATGATCAAAGAATATAAAACTCGCGCTTCCAATCCTGGCGACCGGCTCTGCTTGGACCACACGACATAGTCGACTCAGAAACCAGCACGTCCCCTCTCCCCCCCAACTGATCCATGAGTTAGATCAGATGCTTCGCCTGCACAACTGTAGCATGAGACAAACTTGCCGGTGATCATTACCCAGTCTCCATCCTTAAATGGATATTAAGGGCTCTGAAACACATCTGTTACCGGGTTGAGGAGGCTGTCCTGTTAAGACACCAACAGAGAAAATACCAAACAAATCCCAGATTATGGCAGAGAGGGCACGGTCTGTAGCCGAGATCACGGTCGCACCCTTTGGTGTATTATCACAGAAGCGTAACGCAGACGTGCCTGATGTTGGAGGTAAAAGCAGCAGCTGCACTTACATTTTCACACAGTCGATCTCTGGGAGTCAGATGAGAATAAGTCAAGTGGCTATCCATGCAGTGCAAGCAGAGTCCCGTTCCAGTTATGTTGTGTAACTCAGTGCATGCATGCAATTACCCTGAACAAGGTGTATTGAAAATATATTGGGTGTTTGTGGTATAAAAGTATTTTTTTTTTTTGTTTATATCAGAAACTTTTCTTTCTAGTAGTATGATTTTTTTTTCTTTTTCCTTAGGACTGGCCAATCATTGTATCCAACATGAATATTATTATAGTACAAGATTCTATTTTTATGGTGGATTTGTTGACACGGTCCTCTCATTGTTTCAAATATTATCTGCAGATAAAGTGATTACCAAAGTATATTTCAGTTAACTACATAAATGATAGTGTGTAAATGTGTGCTCCAGTGAATTAGACACGGACAAGTAAATACTGTCATTGCATTTATGAATTAACAGGTAAAAAGAATATTGTTTTGATCGGTTAAATTTACTCTGGGAGCTTCAGAGTGTGACAAGGAACGCCTCCAAATACACCATTTGATGTCTGCCAAAAACATTTCAGTTAATAATAATAATTCAGTGACTAAGTATTTATATTACCAGTCACACGAATGTTTTTCCCATGTGTTAGCAGAAAGGCTGGAAACAGCTAACCTGGCTGAGATATACTAACATCTCTAAAGTACAATAGTTAATAGGTTATATTTGGTTTGTTAAATGTGCAAAAAGCAAAGTGTAAAAATGATAAAAGATCGTTCTACAGATTGGCATTAGGTTATATCTTGGTTTTTTTTAGACTCCATGAAGTTACTGGTCCCGACCAAGAAATAGTCTGGTTCAAAACCGCTCATGAAACGACGATTTATCATTTTTACACTTCGGTTTTTCTACGAGTTTTTGAAACGCTGTACATTTTGGGCTTCAGAGATGTGAAAAACAGATTTTGTGACTGTAAACAAAGTCAGGATAGGGACATCTAGGCTCATCTAACCTCGGGAATACAGTTAGAATTTAACTTTAATTTAACACTTTGATATTTAAAAGTGCAGTATTTTGTTGAATAAGCAGGTTCCTCGTCATTGTCCAGGTTTTTAATTCACTGGAGTTGTGGGAAACATTTTGTATGGATGCTTGACAAATGTAATGGATGTAGATATAGATGATATATACAGCATACACACAAAGACACACCTGTATCAAATTTCAGTGAAATGAAAATGTTTTCTTTTTCATTCAGAACCGTTCATTACTCTTCCTTGATACTGTTCCTGGTCTTATGGTAAAGCCGTAGTGTGTCCTTTCAGTTCTGTGGGAGTGTGTATGTGTGTACATGTGCACTTGTAACCGCTGGGGGCGGGGGTGGGAGGGGGCTACGTGTAAATAAATCAAATACAGTTAGTGTGGAGGTGTTTCTTTTGTGTCAGTGTAAGTTAAATATTCTAAAATAAAAAAACATGTATTATTCTCTATTGTGTTTCATGGTACATTAAAAAGAGGAAAAAGTAGTTTTATCTTACATTTCAAATGCTTATATCTCTATGGCTTCTGGCGATACCCGTTCCATTTTATAGATTTGTCAGCACAAAATGCAATAAACCAATACCATTTTATTACAGCAATTGTGTCTCGAGTTTTTAATCATGTCTTGCTTTAACAATGTTACAAATTAAAAAACTATAAAACAAAACCTATCATGTTTGGAAAAAGAAGGAATCCACAAAAAAACAAAATATACTTTACACACTTCATGCCGCACAGTGTATTTCATATTTAAGAAGACTGAATAATTATCTCCTTGCTTTATAACCATTGCAGACCTTTAGGGAGTCTGGATTTGTTGTCAAAATGAATGAATTGAACACAATACCAAGAACACAATAAAAACTTAAAAAGCTTTTACAAAACTTCCCTACAGTCTACCTATACAAGGCTGGAAAATTTTAAAACACACAACTGATGTGGTGCCAACTGACGCAGGGGGAAAGGTGGATGTCACGTTAAGAGAACTGATTAATTCACTACAAGCCTTCAGTAATGTCGGGGGTACATGGACATAGGTGGGACAGGGCCCATCCCAGGGGCCTGCCTGGGGGGTTGCTGCTGAGGGGCACCAGCGCCTGTCAGGTGGTTGAGAGACGGCCCACTCTGAATCAGGGTGTCCAGAGCTTTCTGCACACTCGGGTTGTCAAAGTTGATACCAGCAGAGCTGGGGGGTCTCGGACCACCTGCTGCAACTGGCATGCGGCCTGGTGGGGTGCCATAACCCTGGGATCCAGATGGAGGCAGGCCTGGCATTGCTTGGCGGGGTGGGTTTTGGGAAGGGGGCGGGCCAAGGGAGCCGTAGGCAGACTGCTGGGAGGTAGCAGGTCCTCCAGCGCCCACTGATCCCCCGCTGCCACTGTTGAACAGACTGAGGATTTTAGCCTGCAGCTCCTGCTGATGGTTGGGGTTGGCTGGGGCGCTTGAACCAGCCGATAGGCTGAGGTGGCTGGACTGCGGGGCCGTATGAGCAGGATGTGATTGAGGAGGCAGTCCGGCAGTTGAGGGCGGAATGTCGTGGTGAACTGCTGCAGCAGCTGGAACGTGGACTGGAGCTGTGGGGTGACAGGTTCAGTTAGAAAACTGCATTCAAAAGAAAACACAGAAAAGTCGAGCAATACTGCAACACAAATTCTAGCACAAAAGAACAAGCCTATATGCACAGTGAACACGTTTTTGATTGCTGCAATTGTTCCGCCTTGCCATACTGGCAGAGGGGGGGGGGGGGAAACGTACACAATTTCAATGAAAGATGACGGACAGAATCCAACCTTCTGTTTAAAATGCATTGGATTGAGCTGAAGTTAATGAGGCTTAGAATCTTTGTAGTGCAAATTCCCTCAATTTACATTACCATGAGAGCATTTCCTTGCTGAGCTACACTGGAGGTATAATGACACAATGAGGAAATTTAATTTAAAACTTTGGAAAACAACTGCCTGCTTCATCTAACTCAGACTGCTGAGACCTCTTTAACTTCAGATCAACTTTCGAATGTTTTTCTGTTTTATACCAAATGCCCTTTTTCTCCATTCAAAGCTTCCATTAAGGTTTTCAATCTGTTGTCATAATTAACAAAATCCTCAATTTCAGTTAAGTTATTAATCAAATTAAATGAATTTTATTTAAATCAACTTTCTTTGAAATTCAACTCATGTTGTCAACATATATACATGAACTTGCACTTTCTATTGCTGAACTTCAGGTGAGATGGTACAGCCCTATTGTTATGCATTAAAATGACAGCTGTTGATTTCTTCAGGGGCACATATGGTGTTATCACAGCCACAAAATACATTCAATGCAAATACAGGAATTTGGGCATTGTTCTGAAAAAATGTGAAGTTATGGACACTTTGTCCATTTACCTGCGAGCGGATCTGCGGCACTTTGTAGGAGCCTGGCTCTTTTATCCTTCAGGTACGCAGTGAGACCATCCAGTTCCTCTGGAGTTACAAACCTACCCGACAACCACAAAGGAAAAGATTATTTCAAATGTGGAGATGTTTTAAACAGTGCTTGAGAAACCAAAAAAAGGACTCCAAGTTTTGTAACATGCAAACTGTAATCAAGGTTTCACAGAAACTTGTATTACATTTGATATTTTCAACAGCTTTTATTTCTAAGTCTAAAAACAGTAAAGCAGATACCTGTTTTCTGACAGCAGTGTAATGGCTGTGAGCACAGAAATGGGGTGGCTCTCTCTGTCAGGCTCCCTGAGTAAAACATCGTCCGCCATCTTGGCTGCCTTTCTGGCAATCTCCTCACGTTCCTTTTCACGGTTTTCAACTTTGTAGGCATCATAGTTGTGGGCAACCAGCATCATGGCATCCTGCATTGGCATGTTTCGATGCTCTACAGCAATAAGGACACACAAAAATATACACTTTTGACATGCTGTTTCTCCTTACTTTTGAGGTGATCCAAAGTGACACCATCAACCAGGTGCACATTATCATCTCGTGTTACCTTGCGGTGTGCCGAACAAGATGTTGACAGTGCAGGACCGGTGGACCTGGTGCTGCTGGGTAATGATGATGGCGAAAGGAGTACGGGCTCGGCCTACATCCTCCAGTGCCTGGGTTAGTGAGACTTCTGTGTTGAGGAAGATCAGGTCCACCACCATGCCTAGATCACGGACTTTTCGCCCGACCGTCTCAGCATACTCCCTACAGTTGTTTTTGAAGCAAGTACGGGCAAGCAGACACACAAACAAACACACACACACACACACACACACACACACACACAGGAGCAATATGAAATGAAAACATCCAATATATTGGTCGAACATTTACAAAGACATCTCAGGTCCCAGATCTGTGTTGCTCGTAGACCAGAGAGTGGGCATACTTTTGTGCCTTGTTGACGACGATCACGGAGCAGTCAACAGGACGGTCGGTGTCATAGCGCCGCTGGAGTTCTTCATAGTACTGTCGATACAGTTCATTACGCCGACGCTCCTCTGGCCGAGCACGATCATCTACAGCTGGGAGGATAGAGTGGTTTGGAAATGTAATGACAGTATGCTTTACCGCATTTGAATACATGTTTGAGCCAAAAAGAGCTTGTTAACAAAGACTCACATAATTCAGCTCAAGTGCAGCTGCTGAGTTACAAATAACTTGTACTCCGTTAGAGGAACCTGGATGGAGTCCACTTACCTTCTGGCTCACGACGTCCATTCCAGGGATCTCTGTAAGGGTCCCTGTAGGGTGCATCCTTCCTCCGGTAATAGTCGTCAGCACCACTGCCACTGCGGTAGTATCGGTCATAGTCGTCTCTGCTGTATGGAAACATTTCAGGTTCAGAAAAATATGTAACCAATCGACTCTTCTGGACCCACAACTAATGGGCTGCGTGTCATTACTCACCTGTATGCTGGATCCCGTGGGTCACTTCTGAGGTCCTTGTCTCTACTTTCTGAGCTGCGGTACCGGTAATCAGGGTCTCGAGAGTGGCCACCTGGCCTCGACTCTCTGCCTGGGTCTCTGCCTAGGTCTCTACCCGGGTCTCTGCCTGGGTCTCTACCCAGGTCTCTGCCTGGGTCTCTACCCGGGTCTCTACCCGGGTCTCTGCCTGGGTCTCTGCCTGGGTCTCTGCCCAGGTCTCTACCAAGGTCTCTGCCCAGGTCTCTACCAGGGTCTCTCCCATCACGGCTGTCCCGAGGCTCACGACCATCGCGTCCATCACGGCTGTCCCGGGGCTCACGGCTATCACGTCCGTAAACGGGTGACCGTGACCGAGGTCGGGGCTCTTTGCTGTCCCCGTAACTGCTGTACGGGGCCCTGAGAGAGAACATGTCCATTAGTGCAAGGAAGGTTAGAGTTTAGGCTGCCTATGAAATGGCACAAAGGGTTGTAGAAACTTCTAAGACTGATGAAGAGAGGCCTACAGATGGTATTCTAAATTTAATACGCTGGTGACGTATATTTATTTTCACAACCGAAGCAGAACGACAGGAAACGCAATAGGACTAGCACAGATTCAATCCATGTGGTGATTCCAATAAGCGTCCTTTCAACAACGATCGTTTGAAAATGTCCAGTGATCCGCGTACGCAACAACATTGATTTGTCAACCATTTGAGGTTTACTGACCATAAAATCCAGCCGTACCTTGGCCGTGTAACCTCTTTGGGCACGGTGGGTAATTTTGCAACTTTAGCTCTATTTGCTTACGATGGTTTGCGTATTGTTCTCCAGTGTGCTGCATTCCAATGCAGCAAGTATGAGGTTGCTCACGTGCAAAACATTGCATGTTTTCTGAATTTTCTTGTACGAGTTAGTTTACAAAATGGAAATTATTCTCAGTTGCTTTGAAAATGCAACCATTTCCCCGTATGAAGCCGTCCCAAGAGATGTGATCTGCATCGAAGAAAACTTGCAACTTTCGAGACTACGATGGTGAAAATGTGACGTGGCTGATGGTATCCATGTATCATGTTGAGTGCTGTTAAAGTTGTGGATGCTCATTTTTGTGGCCATTCGAAGGCCATTTTATACCACAATTCTTTTTCAAAAAAAAGACAACAGGCTCCTGAGTTTGACAGATTTGCTTCAGTCTCTTTGAAGGTTTGTTTTTAAACTAGTCTTCCAACATTTCTGCTGCGCATCATTTGTGGTTTGTGATCTTCTGATCCAAATGTCACACCCCATAACAAAATTCCAACAAAATAAGCCTGTCAGTGATGTGAAGGATGTTTTGAAGTACATACTGAATCATCCGTTGTGGACAAGTGTTGGATCAAAGTGGCCAGCTGTGTGCTGGTTACAGTAACACCACACAGAAGTATCAAATCTTAGCCTTCGGTCCACACAAACCAACTGGCCAACTTTCGATAACATTGTATAGGAATGCTCCGATTGTTACAAAAGGTACCCCATGAAATGTTTGAGCGCTGTGGAGCACCATTTTTGCGAACGGACCTTTGTGAACCGAGCAGGACATTGTGTTGGCATCTTGTGCAGGTGAGCAGGCGACGTGATACAATCCTGCTGATGGTTCTACGTTATTTCACGGATTGCTAGTTGTTGTTGGTAATGTGAAGAAATGCAGCAGCTCCACAGATGTTTCAAGAAAGGAATCATCCAACATGGTTATCAGACCTCAAGCACACACACAATGTTTTGGTTAGAAAACGTTAATGTGAAAATTTAGTCCGAGGAACAACTCCCCTGAAGCCAGTTTTAATGCACCATCTCATTAGTTAAAGGGCCATGTTGGAGGACATGAACCTGCTTGATAAACACGCGGTAGAATGAACGTCACGCAAAGTGCTCGAACATTGTAAAGCCATAAGAAAGACTCTTTGAGACAAGACACTAAATTACATTCATATGGCTGTTGTCTTTATTTCAACAGATGTTTTAATTTCAGGTGAAGTATTGACTGTCCCACAAAACCAATGACTGGTACGACAGCTTCCATCAAGCAGATTTCACCACTGGTGGAAATGACAGGTGAGGAGTTACACGCTTTTGTTTTTGATTTTTACCGACACCTCAGAGGCGATGGTAGTTCTTCACACCCATTTCGCGTTACTTTACCTTCGTGGAGGGCTCTGCTGGGATTGCGGTTTAGCTTGCCGTCGCTCCACTGCCATATTTACATCTGAAAATAAATCAATCCAAACGTTGAACATAACAGTGACATGTAAATCAATTTATGCGTTCACGCAGAATGGAGTGGCCGCGTCAACACTTCCACGATCCAAATGAAACTGAGCACCATTATCCGAGCTTGAAATTCCAAACTGGACGAAATAAAATAAAAAAAACAAAAATTGCAGCAAATCGAGATGCCAAATCCGTCGAATTTAGTTTAAGGTGAACAAGAAATTAAGGAATCCCTCTTCCCTTCAAAACTGGCAAAAAATTAGCATAGTTTGAACATGTTAACTAGATTTTCATCCTGAAGTTTGGCCTTTAGAGACGAACTAAATCACAACAATCCCACTTTAGTGACATATTTGAATTCATGAAGAAAATACCAAGTGTGCAAATAAAACAAGAGATTTCAGAGATTCAGGCTTTGCCAGAATTTAATAATGCACTTGTTTATTTGCTTTGCAAGCCAATAATATAACATGTCGACAAAAAGAAAGGAGAAAGTAAAAAATCAGCAATGCTTATCCAATCTAAAATAGTTCTGGTACTTCATTTACTGGATGTATTAAAAAAAAAAAAGATCTCTTGCTTTCATTAACAACCTTTACCCACAGGAATCGATGAGTAAAGTGTTAATTCTTAATTGATTTTTCTATGCTTGATTAATTAAACCATTAAATTAACATAAAACACTATCTGCAGGATTAACACTTTAGCCATCATGCCCAATCACCCAACATTTTTCCCACAAAAAAAAAAGAGAAACATTTATCTTTAAATAAATTGGTTTTGTTGCTTGCAGTGCACAAACCTATCCTCTTTAGCCAAACAATCACACCTACTGCAGTTGAGGCTTACCTATTTTATAACCTTTATATATTCGACCCTTTTGGGCCGCCTTTGCAGCTTCGGCTTCCTCAATGCGTTCAAATTGTACAAATCCAAACCCACGAAACATGGAAACGCCTGGAAGAGGAGCATTTTAAAAAGGGGTATAAAGGATCATTATGTAGAACATTTACCCACTCTAAAAAGGCTATTAGTAACGACATCATTACAAATTTTACATGCTTGCAATTCATGAAAAAAAAAAATTTGATGATAAAAGTTAAATTATACTATACATCTAAATGCACTTTTAAATTACTTTTGAAATACTCCACTGGTTGTGACGTTCAGGGAGAGACTATTCTCATGAATTGAAATTGACAACTGATGGCTTATATTGCGTTTACTGACCGACTATCTTCCCGTATGGGCTGAATATTTCTTCCAAATCCTTCTTTTCCATGTCGGAGGTCGGCAAATTCCCCACAAATATCCTTCTCTCCAAGTCTCTCGGGTCACTGCTGCTGCAGGAGCGTGAATAACGCCCTGGTGATGAGCTGCGACTTCTTCGGTGAGACATGACTCGCTCCAAAGGTTTACCGCTTTCTTTCTTCGTGCGTCTCAAATGCTTGAAAAACGTTGGTTTGTTCGCGTATACGTGTCTTTAAATTGTCATCCACGGTCCTGAAACATGTCAGTGAGTTAAAGAAGAAATCAAATTCCTTGGCAGGAATCAAAAATTTTAGTAGAGCAAGTTGCAGATCAAAGTCACATCAAAGTTCAGACAATGGAAATGCTGTGGCAAATTAATTCTGAAAGGTATCATATGTAAATATTTTACATAGTGCCGGTTAAATCGCAAATTCTTCCAAAACCTGTGTTATTTTTTGAATGCGTCCTGCACCCTGCCTTTCTCTGGTGCTCACTTGCACTGCAGGACAATATTTAATTCAGTGTGCCTGATGTACAAAGTACATGGTACACTAATCTATACGTCATATTATCATTTAAGTCTACACTGGGGCTTCACGCATTTGAGGCCTGGCTTGAATTGTGACACACGGGACATCAATTTATGATTAACAAATAAAAGTCTGCCAAGCAAATTCAGTGATGTGGTGGACTTCTGGCAGTCTTCCTCCCTGAAGCAGGCATGAAAAGGCCTTGCCTAACTAACGTGGTAATGCAGACGAGGAACTATCCCGCAATAACTATCCAAAAAAACTTGGTGTGATAGTATCTTGTTTAATGTAGTTGTTCACTTGGTCGAGAGGTTTCAGCAGGCGGAAAATTGTGTTAACATCGAAATACTTCGTTAGAATAACCAAGTGCACAAATATCTCCTTGGGATTAATTTTCAGTAGCATCTGACAGAAGTTCTTGGAGTGAAAACTGAGAATGAAAACACATCTCACGGAACGCAGTATGATGCCGCAAACATTTCGCACAAAATCGCAACAGCAGTTGTTGGGAGAAAGTTGGGTATATAGCATAGATAACCACAAAAATACACACAACGTTTCCTCTGTGGTGTAATAAACTATTTTACTTTTAAAAAGGGATTTTTGGTTATAAACAGATAGAATACCATGTTGGATATTCAAAACGTTCCATGATTTAATTTAAGGGTCCCATCATGTGTTTGTATCGCTGTGCTCAAAGCAGATGATCATTTATTGAGTTATTTTTGGCGAGAATAATGTGCCCCGGTAGGTTTGTTGGAATTCACATAAATAGCTCTTCAGACAACGCATCGTTTTCATCAAATTGAAATGCAGCAAATGCTCAAATTGTCCTCTTCTCTTGAAATGGTAAAAAAAGTCCTGAGGAAATTCGCACTGATGAAATGAAATCATGGGCTGACATTGAATTGAAAAAAGCACAAATTGAGATGATTTCCTTTGTTCAAAGAAACTAACATAATTAAAGGTCTTCAGGAAAAGTTTATGTGAAACAAATGATTTCAGCAAAAAGACTCTAAAAGTTTTCAGTTCGAATGAACATATATTACCAACAGACAATCAATTATTGTTTTTAGGAATACTTTCATGATTAAATGTAATTTTTAGTATACTTTTTAACAGAGCAGCCTCTGACTTACCTTAAGTTGGACCCTGATGACCTGGGATTCTGTGTCCTCTTTCTTCAACACTCCCAAGCGTCTGAAAGTAAAAAATAACCACTTTATACAGTTAAACAAAAAAAAAAACCCTCACAAATGCCTCAAGATGTTGTTGGTAGCTCCCTGCACTCCACCTGAATAAGGTGGTATAGCTTGTAATCACAACACTCGGAAATCATTTAGCACATCCCCTCCCTTGTTTGAAAGTGTTGGAATTGATTTTCAGTTAAATGTCTAAAATAAGGTCTGTGTTTACTACAGGCGTATGATATTTACATGTTTTGTGTTGGGACATAAAATACATCAATAAATGTCTAAAATTTAATTACAGAGCATCAAGTGTCTGAAAAACGACGGTTGCTAACAAGTGCTTAATGAGACTAAAGACATTACCACGGACATTAAATCTGCAGTTACCGGAAATTCAATGGAAAATCTCATTAACCTTTTTCATCAGGAGGGAACTAGGGCGATGCTAATTTTCGGCTTAGCCTGCTAAAACACGTCATTGTTATACCACTTTATGACGTATTTTGGGTGAAATTTCTAATTATTTATCTCGTGTCGTATAACAAAACGCGTAAATATCTAAAACCAGTAGTAACCAGACCTTATTTCAGACATTTAACCGAAAAACAATTTTAAAAACCGCACAGACGTTGAGACGAAGGAGCCGGATGTATAAAAATGCTAACTAATTTCCGGGTTTTATGACCACAGAAGACTACACCACTATGGTTACAGGCTTCATAGCAACAAGTCGTTGCCGTGGTGATCTATGTCCAGATGAATTTGTTTGAAAGAGAAATACCATCTTATATCGTTTGCAGCGTAAATAACGTATAGAACTTATAGATTAGAAATGGAGCTCCTCTGAGGTATATTTGGTCTCACCACAAGCGCAAATGAAAAAAAAAAACAGGAATTTTGAGCAGCGTGTAGGATGGGATAATGAAAGCTAAAGTACACACTACTCCCTATATAAAGAGTTGTGTTGCCTTTAGTGTTGGATTTAAGTGCGTGAGCATCCCAATTAAATGTCTTTAACAATAAAAAAAATAATAATAAAAACTCCACAGGATTGAAAGACCAGCAATGTTGAATCCAAATATCTAACCTGCGCCGGCAGTTTTCGGCTGGCTGACAGATCAACACCGGTCGCGCTCAAATGGCGTAACGTGACAACACGATACCAATACCAGGCAATGGGAGCCGATATAATAATCCAAGTTACAGTAGCTCAAGATTACTGTCGTACTATGAACCGCCATAACTCTGTGTTTTAAGTGTGTCGCTAGCTATATCATGTGATCACGATGTAGGTAGGCCTGCACGTTAGCAAGCAAGATTAAAGAGCAGCTTGTCGGGTTCTCATTTATTTGGTTAGAAAATTCGCAATGTATTTATAATCACGTGTTTAACAAGACACACTGAAGCAAAGCGGCCATTTTGAGCAAACCTCCAAAAAACGTTTTAACAGCTGTTATGTTAGCAGCTAAAGCGTTAGCATTAGCGTTAGCTAGCAGCACCAGTTATAACGCGCCGGCTATTTTAGCTTCGCCGATACACAGCCAGCTATCTTACAGCGCACGACTTCACTATGCGTGTCGTTACAGTCAACACAAAAGAACAACTCTGAACTCACCTCCGACGTGAACCTTATCTCTGTTTGATGTCTCTCAAGGCCACGGACAGCTCGTGGCTACTTCGCCACCGTCTCACAAAGCTGCTTCTTCTTCTTTTGCTTCATTTGCGGCAGCTGGCGGCGACTTCCTCTTCTTCTTCTGCGGGCACAGTGAGTATGAATCACACATCACCCCCTGCCGTCTGGTTGTAAAATATAACATAATTCTGTTAAACAGGGTTTAGTAGCCTGTGTAGTATGATACCTACCACAATATTATCTAAAAATCTACTGCTCGTGTGAAACCATGTGGATTATTCATCCTGGCCCACATTACACAGTTCTGCAGTGATGGAATGTAAGTACTTTTATTTAAGTGCTGTACTCATGTTCAATTTTGAGCTACTTATACTTGACTTGAGTATTTCTCCTTTCTGGTACTTTATACTACGCCTCCACTACATGTCGGTGTCAAATGCACTTTTTACTGACTATGTTTACTTTATAACTTTAGTAACTAGTTACTTTGCAGATTGCATGCTGCATCCGAGCCAAGTTACTTATTTTATTTAAAATTTATTTTTCAACATCACATTTTAAGAACAACAACAACATACTGAAGTTATATTCCTATGGGTAACTTAAGCTTTTACCAACATAATATTATAAAGCGATATTATTTTTTACTCATGTATCACTTGAGTACTTTTGACAAAACTGCATTTCTGCTATATGTAAAATATACTATATACAAACATTCACAGTAATTCTCTTACATACATGCATGTATGTATCCACATTAAAATAAGATTCACTGGAATTTTGTAAAGCAAAAAATACATCTGTCATTACAATGTGCGTAAAGCAAACTTTGTCATCACATTCTCTCACGTTTATGTCTTTGTCTTATGAAATAGTACAGGATATTGTTGATGCTTCAGTCTCTGTTAGAGTACTATCCCCTCAATCAACTCAAAACAACATGTCAAACTTGTGCTGACTGGTATCGTAGACAGCTGGAAGAGAGACTGATACAGTCTGGTAGGGTTAGGTAGCTCTGTTGCATCACACATATAAAGGAAAACAAATACAGTATGTGTTTGTCCCACTGCAACAGCATCCTGCCCACTTCTTATGTTTAATTTTGGCTGTTTCCTCACAGAAATCTTAATGTCAGTGGCCTTAGTAACCTTGAACTCCACGTGGCCCACAGCTGCCTTCTCTGCCTTGTCTCAACAACCGAGTTACACTGAAGAATTTCCCACTATTCTGGATAACATTTTCTGCTCTAATTTGTTTTTTCTCCTGCCTATGTTTTGCAACAGCTTTGAGTAGCATTGTTTTTCTGTCATCTGGAGTCTGTGTTTTACCACAGGCTTTGCATCTTATGCCTCTGGTTATACAGACTTCTAATGTACCACTCTAGGCCTTCATATTTAGATTATTAATACAGAAAAACATATTATAGTGTATTATTTCAGGTTAAGATAATGGTACATAGAGTAGATAAAATCACCCCCACTGTCAACAGCTGCAACATTTAAGACTTGTACACATCAGTGCATCACTAATTATATTTCCTGCAAAGAGATTATAGAAATATTGAAAACACAAAAAATAAAGACTCTTATTATTCAGTACCGCCACAAGATGATGCTGGTGGTTATGTGTGTGAATATTGCTGTCTCCGCGCTGGGGTGATGCTGCGTTCAGGTTATTCCGGAGTTATCGTAATAACACATTCAGACATGTAAATATCGTTAATGTCACGTCCAAATCGAAATAAAGACCAGTAAAAACTACAATGTTTAAAATGTCCTGCACATCCACATCAACACAAAATACAAATAAAACAATGCTCCCTTTCGCCAATCAGACTCCGTCTTTCAGGGTGATTAAACCCCAGATTGAATGGGTATAATCCTATGTGAAAAATGATCAGTATCTAAAACCCTTACACAACATTGTGTCACGTTAATATAACTATCTTGAGTTTTTGATTGATGGAAACACTCACAAGTCATAATTTTTGGAAATCTCTCCCTTCTGTAGCATCCATCCCAGACGAATTGAAGGCGTCATGGTTGCCAGGTTGGGATATTTCCAGCTTCGATATATTCAATATTTTTTATATTGCCTGAGATTATTTCTCGTCATTCATGCTTGTATTGTGTCATTTTTCTCATCTAACGGGTGTCTATGGCGTCATTACATTTATTTACTGCTAATTCAGGACAACTACTACGAGGACAGTGAGCTCACCCATGACAGCACAGTTTTCCTGGTTGGGCTTGTGTTTGCTCTGGGAGGAGTCACGCAGACCAGGCAACACAGTCAGAAGCTTTGTCAACGCTTCATTGAGCCAAGATGGCAGACTTCGATGAGCTCAGCGATGAAGATAAGGTATTATCTTATATATTCAAACCGTGATTACTTTATAACTCTTAACCTTTGTCTAGAAGAATAGCAGTGCGCATTACAATCCTTCAAATGTAGAATGAACTGCCAACATGGCTGTATCAGGTGTATGTCGTTGGAGCTAGCTAAGCCAAGGCAGCGCTGTAACGTTATTTGACAGTTGAGTCGTCGCTTCGTGTTGTTCTTGTACATAAACACAATGTTAGTATGCTAACATGTGTTTAAATGACATATAGCTGAGCGTCGTGTCTGTTTTTAGCATGACCATCGGAATTTGGAGTTAAGTGACATTATTAGCTAATGCTAAATGGAAGGAAGTTCAGCTACTTCCTGCATTTACAGTAGGGATAATGACAGTGCATCGGCAGCATTAACGCCACCCACACCCAGTTTGCTTTAACTGGATGTTAGCTGCCTAAGCTGGCCCTGATAACATCAGTAGTTGAAGTTTATCAGACATGTAACTGGAGTTTGTAGCTGTTTTGTTTTTTGAGTGATGTGGCTGTAACTTTATGCACTGTAATCGCAGGACAGATGCAGCCTCCCTGCAGTGTTATTGAGGCTTGTAGTGGTTCGTCTTGTTCCCCTTGTCTTCATGCTGCTACATGTTTGAAAATAATGCTCTGCATTCCTAAAGCTGATTGTGTGACCTGGGGCTTACACCTCCTGGCATCACTTCAGCAAACCTTTAAACATAAATGAAAACAAGTCAATAGTATTTCCCATTTAAACTTTAATTGGAAATCTGCAAATTTCTGATATATCTTTATCAGATATAAGATCACATTGTTTGACTGCATCGGTCAGAGCCCGGGGGTCCGCTTTCTGGGCTCTGAATGGAGTTACTATTCAGGAGCACAGTCAAACTGGGTTACTCATTGTTATACCCCTCTGCCCTTTCAGCTGGACAGCCCATTTGTAGGTCACTGCCAGCTGCAGCCTGGAGGCTAAATAACCCTGTCTGCCTGACAGACAGCCTCTCTGGCACCCTCGCACTGTAATGTGGCAGTGACATTAAGGACGTAGGACTGATTAAAGTGGTGAAGGTCAGAAATGAAGGGTGAAAAGAGAAAGAGACATTATTGTAATTTTACCTCCATGTTATTATGTGCTGCCTGAGTGTATAGCTTAAAATACCTAAAAGTGCGCCCTAAGTATTGCCTTATGAGTGCAGTAATACCCACCACAACTTCTTCACTCTGGCTTTGACACCACATGCTTACACTTGCATACTGACAGCTAAGAAAAGCCCTTGGGTGACATGACCCTGCTGCCATCTAAGGAGTGGCCAAAATCGAGCCAACAAGCCTGCAGCCAAGAAAGTTAGCAGACTGCTCTCTGCTTCACTCTAGTGGCTGTCTGCAGGTCTCTCACTTCTCATAAACATCCCCTGCTATACCTCAAAAAATAAATTGGCCACATTTTCCAAAAACCATGCAACAGATTGTTGTTACACATTGTATTTATTTGATAATAATGTGAGGCCTTGTGCTATTTAAAAGTTATGTGACAAGTAATTGTGCTTGTTTTTTAGGTCCGCATTGCAGCTAACTTTGTGATGCACTCTCCTCCTGGAGAGTTCAATGAAGTCTTCAATGGTGAGCCTTGTTTCTGATCGACATCTTCAGGACTAACTGCATTTTGATTTGTGTGGAAATAATTTGTTAATGCTTCTCTAATGTTAATTCTTCTTTTCAGATGTGCGAATACTGCTCAACAATGATAATCTTCTCAGAGAGGGGGCAGCTCAGTGAGTTTCTTTCTTTTCATTTTTTTAATCTAGTATAATAATAATGTTCTGGATACACATCCAACTTGCGATTGTATTCTCTCTGTTTTTCACACAGTGCCTTTGCCCAGTACAACATGGATCAGTTCACCCTTGCCAAAATTGATGGCTATGAAGATCAGGTAAGTTTAAAAAACATTTAAAAGAATATGATAGAATTAATAAATACATTTGCTTTTCTCATTGTACCCATTGAAGTGTCATCATTATTATATATTATTAAGACAATTCCTGAGTAAACAGCTATGATAACAATGATAATAATAATAAACAATATTTAAAAAACACCTTTTGAAACAAGAGTTACAAGGTGCTTCAGAAAATACAGCACTATACACGAGAGATGCAAAATATGAAGAATAAAACAGAGAGAGATCAAAATAAGATATAAAAGAACAACATTAAAACCTTTGAATGGTCATTATACAAAGGCTTGTCTGTACAGGTATGTTTTTAGACGCATTTAAATAGTATAGTAAAGGCAGGTGTCTCCGTTTGTGTCCCCTGTAGGTCCTGATAACGGAGCATGGAGACCTGGGTAATGGCCGCTACTTTGACCCTCACAACAAGATCTCCTTCAAGTTTGACCACCTGAGAAAGGAAGCCAGCGACCCGCAGCCCCATGAGGGCGAATCAGCTCTGAGGTCATGGAGGGACGCCTGTGATACAGCCTTGAGGGCCTACATCAAGGAGCACTACCCCAGTGGAGTTTGCACCGTAAGATCGCTCATTCAGTAGCTGCCATGTTCAGCATTGAACTCGATGAATCACACGTTCATCTGTAATTTTTATCTGCTTTAGGTTTATGGGAAAACAATCGATGGCCAGCAGACCATTATTGCTTGTATTGAGGGTCATCAATTTGAGCCTAAAAACTTCTGGTAAGTTGATGGATCTCACTTTAAATGTCCTAATCGAATTCATTCTGACAATTACGTTACTGCAGCACAGATGTTATGGCATGTTATTGGGTTATGCATGTTTGTTCTCAAATCTTCTGTTCTACATTTTCTGTTTCCAGGAACGGTCGCTGCCGGTCTGAATGGAAGTTCAGTGTCTCACAGTCTACAGCACAGGTGGTCGGAGTTCTGAAAATACAGGTATGTTAAATTATTAGCAGGTGTATTGTGAGCTTAGCTATGAATTTAGTCGTGTTTCACTGTTGTCTTTATTTCTTCGTTTTACCGCAGGTACATTATTATGAGGATGGAAATGTACAGCTGGTCAGCCACAAAGATGTGCAGGAAGCACTGACTGTGTCTGTAAGTATTTAAGTTATTATTCTATTTAAACTCTGGAGCGTTATCTAGGAAAGCTGTTTGCAGTTGACTGATTGTAGTATTTCATGTTCGAGATATGTTAATGTGTGTCTAATTTGTTTTATTCATCCTCAAATGTATGTTTCGGCAGAATGAGAGCCAGACTGCCAAGGAGCTTGTGAAAATTATTGAGGAGGCAGAGAATGAATACCAGGTATGTGGGATTGAGGTGTTGCCTGACCTGCCTCCATAACACACTACATTTTATTTAAAGAGCCCATCCACATGCTCTTCTCTCACTCATCTGTTAATAAAGGCACTGATGTAGGTTACAGCATTGACGGCCTTCGCTCCTCACAAACTCAGAAGTTCACCGATAGTGAAAGCTTGAATAGTGACAAAAGTGTTAGCTTAGAAGACATGATCTTGTAGGTGGAAGATGATGCTTATATTTAGAAAGCGTGACTGATGTACTTTGTCTGTTTTTCAGGTGGCCATCAGTGAGAACTATCAGACCATGTCGGACACCACGTTCAAAGCCTTACGCAGACAACTGCCAGTCACCCGCATGAAGATCGACTGGAACAAGATCCTCAGCTACAAGATCGGCAAGGAGATGCAGAACGCTTAGAGGACAGAAGCTGCTGAGGGTTATGACAAACAAATTGAAGAGAAGCTGATGCTCGCGCAAACACGTGTGACGCAACATAACGTACTGTATGTCCTTCTAAAAGAGACATTTGTTTGGGTTTTTCTTTTCCAGAGAATGAGAGCTTCTGTTATGCACTACGAGGGGATGCCTTTTTTTTTTAAATTGACATTGAGTGGTGCAACTGTCGCTCATTTGCAAACATATAGTTTTTTTTTGTTTTTTTTAAACAAATAATGCCTTTCGTGAGACTGAAAGTTTGGGACACTCCCTGCTATTTCAATTCTCACAGTCACATGTTTAACACACACACCCTCTGATCCCTGAGTGCTCCAAAAATCCTCCCAAAAACCTCTCGACTTTCATGTAGCAACTAATTTTTCTCTATATGACATAACTGATATTCTTAAAGAGCTTCCAATACCTCTATAGTTTTGTATTAACAGAGGGCAAATACTGTATGCAATTCGATATATTGACTGACTGGAGGGACACGTGACAACGCCAAATAATTCAGTTTATGTTTCAGTCTGAGGATCCCATCTGTTGATATTTATGCATCCCTCTGGATGCGGGGTTCTAGCCAGCGGACATGCCAAAGCATACATTTGTCTTTTTCCCATTCACTGACTGTATTTTGTCTTCCCTTTTGGTTCTGTCTTTCCTCTCTAGTGTAGAAAGATATTTTCGGTGATAATCCCTTTATACCCCACCCTGCCGGACTGATAAAGTATTGGTGTCCTCCTGCCAGCTGTTTGCCTTTAGCTTTTGCTATATTTTTTTATACAAACTGTAAGTACATTTATTATTCATGAAATAAAAATATGATCTACAAGCAGTGGTGATTGTTTCTGTTCTAAATGTATGGATCTTTACTTTTGTTTTCTTCTGGGTATCTTTGCATTTGAAGCAGGTGATCGATCTGAGGAGGAGTTTTATTTCCTTTCTATTTGTTATTTATTTATTTATTATTATTTTATACGTACTTTACGTACCTGGCACAAGACCATATTGTTGTGAGATACAATTTGCAGAATATATTAAAACATTTAGATGAATAAATAAATAGCATAAAGTGTTAAATGTATGAATTTGCTGAATGCTGAATTTGGTTGCCAGCTTATTGGAATTTTTTTAAGGTAGGTGGGTGTGATTGTGCTGGGGGAATTTATATTTAAAGATGCAATAATTATCCTTTTTTTGGTAACAATTGTAGTTTTATACTCATCCTACCACAACTCAAAATACAAGCTGATATTGCTTAAATCCTAACAAATGTATGTAAGCATATGGCTTTAAAGATGGCATCCGTGTACTGTGTTGCAGAGATAGTTACTGAAGCTAATATGCTAACCAGTTGGCCATGGCCCATTCATCCTTGTAACAACACTTCAAGCGCCCACACTGAGACACTAACTGCATGGCTAACCGAGCTAGCCAGCTACTGGAAACTTAATGTACAAGCAATTCTTGGTTACTCTGATATGTAACACCCAATTTGTATGAAAACACGAGGTGGGTTATTCTCACAGACAGCATTTAAATTATTAGCTGCTATTCCATGTGTTGGAAGTGCTCTCTCTTTGTTTATTTATAGGCATGAAAAATGTTGCATGGTGCACCTTTAATGTCCTTAATGTTTTAAGTATCATGTTTGACGGCTGTATTATCAGTACAGCACATGCAGGCCTAAATTCAGCTGTGTCATGCAGAGCAAATGTCACTGGGATATGCTCGTCACTGAATACTGCATTTGATGCATCGCACCTGTCTCAGCTACATATTTATGTTAACTGTCCATAACCAAGTATGTGGTTGTGTGATGTATATAATTCTCTGTAGTTATGAAATCTGATTATATTAGCAGTATATCAGCAACTACTTTGATGATGGATTACTCTGACATCATATTGATTACCAAATATTTGCTCAGTCCTGTCCAGTTTGGGGACCAGTTTGGGGGCATTTTCTTGTTTTAGAGTACCGGAACAGTCTATCTTTGGGGTTTGAACTGATGGTCATGTTATTTTAAGGTAAGTTAGATAATATTGCTTTAAATTCACTCTATTTTTGGAGTCATTTCTGATGTTTATAGAGATTAATAGAGAAGCTATCTTAAGGTGATAAAATAATAATAACGATTAGTTGTGGCTGTAATTACTAATGAATCATCTCTGTAGTTAAAAAAAAAAAAGAAACAAAAAAGGAAACAATATGAAAAATTGATTAGATATTGAAAAAAATATTAGTGTCAAAACTGTTTCAAATGACTACACTGGCGTGAGATTTCATATAATTTAGGAACTACAAATTATTGCATTCTTTAATTAATTATTTGAAAAACATGACTTTTCCCTGTAGCTGCCCTGCTGGTGACAAGCTACACTTTAGGGACTGTCAACAAGAGCATGACTGAGGATGCTGTTGTAGTCTGCTTATAAAACGTGAAGGGAAAAATGAGCTTGGTTAAACTTTACGTTTTTTAAAAACAGAAGACTTCCTACTAAAGTTGTTCGGTGAAGAGGTATTTCATTTTTTTTGCCGAGGTGTTTTCGCTTTTTTCGGCGTCACATAGTTGACGACGCTCCCTGACTGCGACCGTTAGCAAGCGTTCATCAGCCGGGATTTTGCGCTAAACTGCGCGACCTAGTAGATTTACACATCGTTTCATCGACATTTTTACAGAAAAAATGAATGACAAATCGACGGCAACGTAAAAGTTAAACTACAACACTGCGAATATGCGCACAAGTCGCGTAATAATACGTGACACGTTGAAATATCCACTCCGTCCCGGCGCTGCTTTCACGCCAGAAACAACATTAATGCTTCAGGAGGTTGATTCTGAATCAGCCGGTGAACTTCCTCATCTGAGTCAGTCCAGAGTCAACAGCAGCGGCCTGTAGCACGTCAACATGTCGCTGAAGAACTGTCTGCAGTCCGGACTGGACTTCATTGAATTTCTGGGAGACAGAGTGTCCAACACCAACAAGAAGGAACTTCGTGACATCTACAACTCTGAATTTAGGGGCAGGTAAGCTGTAAAGTGTGTGTTACCTGCAGCTATCAGACTGGGCTGCGTGTTAATAGTCTATGTTTATGTTTACAGAGAAGGAAGAAAGGACCCTAGTTTCTCCAGTGTTGTGTTTGCACTTACGAAATTCAACAAAGCCTACATAAAAAAGGAGAAGCTCTTCATAAATGTCAAACCTCAGGTAAGACGAACTGTCATTTCCCCCAGTAGGAACATGACAGGACGTGTTACATGTTATTTCCTGCAACTGGAATCTGGACAAGGAAGGAAACACAGAAATAAAATGAGGACGTGTGATGTTCTTTTTTTAATCTCTGCTGTAGGTTCGAGTGTACTGTGATCAGTGGAGGAGGCCCCGGGGCCCTCAGCCACAGCCACACAGTCCCAGCCCCAGCTCTGGCCCTCAGAAGACGGCTAAGACTCCTAAACCCTCTGCCCCCTCGACCCCCGTGACCCCTGGGATGACCCCCAAGAAAAAGCTGGCCGCGGAAATCCTCGCCAAGCTAAAGGCAAACAGGTAGGTTTCTTTTTTTAGTGTGCTGTCTGTATAATGTTGTAATATATTCCACATGATGCCATAAAATCTCACAAATTGGGTCTAATGTCCGTTCTGCCACATCACAGATGAGTGCCACTGTTTGTCAGATGTCACCATTTCACATGCAGTGGCTATGATAAGGTGTCAATACACACATGGACAATCAGTGATCAATGAACAGGTCCGATCATTAATTTTTTATAGGTGTTAATGTGACTTTGAAAAGTCGACTAGAGAAGAAGATAATGGTGTCTTAAAGGTGCAACATGTAAGAACTGACCAATAGGAGGATGTATGTTACTATAGTAACCACTTTTGGCTGCTAATTGTAGCTGCTGTTAGTTACCTGAGATAGCCATGTAGCTGGTGGTCTGGACTAGGAGCCCGGGGACCAGGGTTAGTGTTTACACCGCTAGCATAGGAGCTCCGGACCAGACCAGGGCGGGCAAAGGTTGATTAACATTAACTTTAGTAGATATCTCTGCAACACAATATATAGAATTCATAATATTTTATGCTGCTTTTTCTTCACATTGATGATCATTTGGGTGAATTTTTCAACCAAAATTCTTACATACTGCACCTTTTAAGGACAAAAATAGCAGCAGTTTCTGATTCAGTTTTTCTCTATAGACACCACTTTGGTTTTATCGTCCTTGCTTTTGGCAATAAAGCCTAATAATCTCTGAAGATTTGTCTCTACGAATTGTGTGGTCTGAGGTCTGAACCCATCCGGCCCTGGTGACGATTTATTTTCCACTAAAGTTCCGGGGTCAAACGTGCTAATTTACTGGTGCCTCCCTGTGCAGAGTTTGCATCTTCTCCCCCCGTCTGGGTATCTCCAGATGTAAAAGACATATATGTTAAACTGCCGTGAGGAGTGATTGTGAGAATGAATGGTCGCCTGTTTGTATTTGTTGGCCCTGTGAAAGAGTGAAGACTTGTTCAATGTCCACGTCACCTTTCACCCAATCTCTGTATCAGTCTCTGAAGGTCGGCATGACAATAGATGCCGGTGTGAAAATAGATGAAAATCCGTACACAATATCAAGAAAAATATGTACACAATTAAAGATAAAAACTATAGATAGATGTAGATAATGATAAAATTCTTGCAGAGAAATAATGGTATTCGAAGATAAGATTCAATCCCCAGTAATATGTCCATTTTATCTGATATTAAACAGCCCAGAGAGACAACAAACAAGGCGAGATGAAGAGAGGTAGAAGTGGGGGATGGGTGATGACCACAAAGTTGTTCTTCCCTCTGACAGTTACAAGCCTTACAGGTGTAGACTCTGCAGTTTACTGATCATGCCTCTCTCCCTCGCAGGAAAAAGTTGACCGCTGACAAGTGGGGCATTCAGATCACATCAGACCCGGCGGGGAAAAATGGAAAAGTCCAGTTCACTGTGGAACGTCTGAGGGAGTCGTTCATCCTCAGGTTCCACATCCTTAACAAGGGCACAGCCTGCATCCACTTCACCTACTACACTGCCCTGCACAAGATGCCCTGCTTCACTCTGGAGGACGAGAGGAGAGTCACCAGAGCCTGCCCACTGTTCCTCTGTCCTGGTGAGAGCACTCCTACTTTCTGTTTTCATTGACAAAAAAACACAGAAGAGGTGATTAATGTTCACAGCTCTTCTCGTTGCTTCCTCTGTCTCCAACAGGAGAGAGCTACGAGGTTCTGGTTCGGTACAAGCTCAGCCACTTTGGATATTTTCCTGCCACAATGTACTTTGAGTTCTGCCCGGATCTGCCAGCATCCGCACCCTTCTGCATTGTGCGGGAGGTGGAAGCAATAGCCAGCACCCCTCTGGCAGTGGAGCTGGGGCCCGTGTCTCCTTACAAACCATTTCAGAAGGGAAAATACAGGGCTGCCAACCTCGTGATAGTGGACGGGGTCCCTCCTGAGAGGTAAGAACTGATTGGAAACCAGTCTTAGAATAGAATGCCCGTGTATGCCTGGTTATTAAAGGGGAATGCTGTGTATTTTACCAGGTCTAAAAAAGGGAAACCAACGTGGAAGTACATTAAATTTGCATTCTTGTAACGTCCAGCATAGGGCGACTTCACTGGTTTAAAAAAGAAGTTGAATGGGAGCTTATGAGAAAATGAGCCTACCTCTAACTTGATTTATAACCTCAGTAAACTGTTTCCTGACAAGTTTACGCTCTCAACCTCTAATCCCATTTTTAGTAAATATATGGATAAAGCAGGGTTTTTCTTTAGGGTGGGACTAGCTTTTGAATGGCAAGTTGCTATGATGGTTTGTTCTTGGGGTTCTCCGTCAGATCCAATCAGTGTATCCTCCCCACCCTCTTGTCCAAATATGGTCACTTAGGAATTAGCTGCTATTAGCATAAGACACTTGATTCTCCATTGTGGCTAAGTAGGGATCAGGTTTGACAAGGAAAGGGAAAAACAAAGATATCTCTGGTTCTGATCCAAGTCTAACTTATCATTGTGAGTCTGACGATGTAATTTGAGTGCAAGGGTTACAGATAAAGGCAGAACATTGTTTTACTATCTCCAAATTGAATGAGTACAGATATTCCCCCCACCCCCTGCAGCAGGAAGTCCATGATTACAGATTTCAGTGGAAATATTTGATTTGGTAGCTGGTTGAAGCAATTTCCTTCACGTGTAATTGAAATTGATCAACAAATGGACCCAGAGCTGTTCCTGAAATTGTGTTTTATTTGTGCTGATAACAATCATGACCTGTTTGTGTTTTGTTCCTCTCTGCAGTTCTGGGGCCCAGCCTCCAAAGATGCCAGTGAAATTAGCAGCATACAAGTGCCCAGAATACCTAAAGGGGTTGGCTAAACTATTGACGGAGGACCCTGCAGCCGCCGGGCGGAGCTTCCCATCAGTGAAGTGAGACAACGGCTACGTTATTTGTCAGTTTTATCAGTAGTCTTTTTCTGGTCATCAGTGTTTGTATGTGTACTTTACGTCCAGGGGTCTTCTGGACTCTTCTTTAAGGATGAAGACGTACCCTCATCGATTTCACCTCCTGCTACACCTGGAAGAGCTACAGATGGAGGTGGACATCAAGAAGTATGACATCCTCAACCAAACCATGACTCAAGAGAAGAGCAACAAAAGTCTGCTCACACTCAGAGTAAGAAATGCTCACAGTGTACATGAACTGTTTTAAATAATAGCAATGGAAGAAATGGGATGCAATCTCTTTTCCCTACTGTATTTGTATGATGTTAAACCATCTGTACGTGCTATTGTCCTCTGGAAGCTTGCTGGTCTATTGTGAGCTCAGTGATCGGAAATTATAATAACTATCATCTTTATAGCACTTTGAAAATCCTTGTTACGAAGTGCTTCACAAAATTCAGTGAATACAAACAGATTAAAAACTGAACACCGATAGAGAACATTAAGTAAAAATCTAAATTAGGACAGGCTAAACAAAAGCATGAAGAGGTCGGACATATTGTCAGGACTGAGACCATGACAAGCCTGAAAAGAAATCGGTAAAATCTTTTTAAATGTGTTGGAAAAGGAATAAAAACATGATGCAGAGCAGAAAGAAGACCAACATTTGTATTCTCCAACAGGTTCCAGGTGTTGCTGAGAATCGACCATCTGTACTCCGTGGAGATTGTCTGAGGGTGCACAAGTCTGCGGACAAGGTCGAGCCGATCACTGTGTACAATGGATATGTTCACAGAGTGGAGCTGGATAGGGTCAAGCTGGGCTTTTCGAAGCAGTAAGAGCTGGACAAAGAATACTTTTCACGAGCAATTAATCTGCTTATTATTATCACGACTAATCGATTAGTGTTTAGTCTAAAAAGTGTCACATTTAAAAAAATAAAAATAAAAATGCTTAGCACAATGTCCCAGAGCCCAAAAGGATGTCTTCTGATTCCTTATTTTTCCGATTGACATTCCAAAACCCAAAGACTCTTGATTTATCATAAACAGACAGAGAAAAGCAGCAAATCCTTTCATTTAAGAAGCTGGAACCAGCAAATGTTTGACATATTTGCTTGATAAATTACCCAAACCTTTCATGAATTATCAGAATGGTTGGAGATCAGTTTTCTTTCAATCAACTCATCAATGAAACTGAGTTTATGTCTCTGACTGTAAATAAAGAATGTAACTCACAGCATCCGCTCACATTCTCACCACTGTTCTGTTTCAGGCTGTTGCAGATTTTTATCAGCAATATGAAGTTCGACGTGGAGTTCACTCTCAACCGGTACCCCTTGAGGCTGCAGCATCGGGCTCTGGATTTGGCAGCAAAACATGAACTGGAGGAGGTTCTGTTCCCATCTGGTGCAGCGGCGGCTAGCCTCCCCATGCCCAAACTCAGGTCTGGTGGTCATTACACATGAAGAACATGCATACAGAACCCTTTAGATTACTGTGTGTCTTGTATTTTGTAGCAGCAGCTGTCTGGCATTGGTGAAAGGAGTGTGTGAACTGAATGATGAGTGTGTGTTTCCCAGCAGCCTTCGCCTCCGTTCTGTCTGGGCACTCGTCCACCATATTGTGCTAACAGGAGGGGATTCTGTTCTTTGGTTTGATGCCATAATTTTGCCTCAAGTGGATGCAGTGAAACATGGGGGATTATGTTGGCTAAGGACTTGCATACACAGCCTTATCTCCTACATATACCAGGCACAGTTCACTGTTATAACAAACCTGTATCTCCTCTTCAGTGTTTACTCAGTGATAGATAAAAACTTCATCCTCACATTTTTAATGTTTTGCTTTATTTAACAGATCAGTTTCACCTCTATTTTGTAGTCTCTGCTCCACATTTTTAACTCTAAAGCGTTTCACTAATGAGTGATCTTTACAAATCCGTTGTCACATTCAGGATGTTCAACGATCAGCTCGAAAACAACCCGCAGCAACATGCGGCTGTCCAGCGCATCGTAGCCGGATCATCGAAGCCCGCTCCTCATCTTGTGTTTGGGCCCCCTGGAACTGGAAAGACAATCACTCTGGTTGAGGCCATGAATCAGGTATTACATGTTCAAGATGTGCTGTTTTTAGTCAGTAGTTAGACCCTAAAAACCAACTTGATAATTGATAGATAATTAATCTACAAATATTCAAAAGTTATCTGGTTTTCACGGCCTTACATCAAAGTAAATGGAATATTTATAGGTTTAAATATTTTACTGGGACTAAACAACATATGTGAAGAGGCCATCCTGGGTTCAAGGATATTATGATTGCCATTTTCTTTACTGTTTTCTGATGTTTTGTAGAAAAAATGATATTCAGATGAATTGATAATGAAAATAATTTTTAATCCTAGTCAAAATAAAACCAATATTATCTGTCAGAGTTGAGGATTTCTGTGTTTTGTCTTTTTGGCGTGGGTTGAAGTGGGCCAGTCAAAAAGGTCATGTATTTCCACCCGCCAGTCAGATTTTAACAACATGGTATTCAGACACAGAAATCCATTTACAGTTGTTAGGTTGTTTGGTTGCCACAAGACGCCACGTCAGACAAATGTTGGTCTAGAAGCAGCAAATTTAATCATTAAAGTTTTGTTAATTTGTAACTCTGCATGTTTTTGTTTAAAGAAAAACATTTTTCAGACTTTAAAGCAGCCGCAAAAAGGATACCTAATTTTCCAATCGCAGTAGATGTAAAGATAATGTGGGCGTGGTATTTCCTTCCTTACAATTTTTTCCGTGATGGGAGTTAAGAATTGGTTGTAATCGACCTATAAAATCAACTCCTAGAGAATGAATGGCTATTCCATTTCAACTCATAACCGGCATAATACGTTGTTTTGATTATGTGTTCAGTTCTGTTGCTTGCAAAATGCCCACGTTCATACCTAAACCAACCACCTAACACTATTTGTACAGCAACAAAAAAGCATCAACGTGATGTGTCAGAATCAATTTTCCTTGGCTCACATTATCAGGTCTACAAGGCAGACCGGTCAGCCCACATCCTCGCCTGTGCACCTTCAAACAGTGCCTGTGACCTCCTCTGTGAGAGGCTGATGGTGCACATGGATCATCATCGGGTTTACCGTCTGTACGCCAGCAGCCGAGACCCAAGAACTGTCCCCAAGAGCCTGCTGGTGAGCGTCAGTTGACCGTCTTACACCCCATGGGATTATCTGGTTGTGTCTTGTTAGTGGTGAATCGTCTCCAAGTACATTTGAGCTTTTAATAACTTGATTTTCATTAAACTTAGGGTCATGAATGATCTAGTTCATAGAGGGTGTAAGAGACCGACACATTCAAGAAAAATCTGTCACGTTTGTTTTGATATTTTATATTTTTCTCATGTGCTGTCTTTTATTTGGCTCTTCCAGAAACATTGTAACTGGGACCAGAGACGAGAAAGTTTTGTGTTTCCAGATAAAGAAAGTCTGATGGAATACACCGTCGTCGTTACAACTTTGATCTCAGCTGGCAGGTAGGTTTGCTCGCGTGCACAGTAACTATTCAGTATTTGTCTCCATTTTGACTCTTTCATCATTCTTTAGCATTACACAGCACGAGCCGTGTTGCACTGACACATCATCGTGAAGTAACGTTTCTGATGTGTGTTTCTGTTTTTTAGACTGGTGTCTGGAGGAATGCCAGTCGGCCATTTCACCCATGTCTTTGTGGATGAAGGAGGCCAGGCAGTGGAGCCAGAGTGCATCATCACTGTCGCAGGTAAATGCCGAGTGTCTGAATTATCTGAAAAACAAATCTTTTTGGTAAAACGTTGATGAAAGAGTTTGTCATCCCGTTCCCCTTTTAGATTAGTTCATATCAGGCACATTGCAAACTAATAGATTACATTCATTCATCTATCAAGCTTGATTGCTAAATATCTTTCTACAAATCATCATAAAATTGAAGGTCAAGATTTCAGAATTTTTTCGTGTCTCAAACTTAGTACTTTAACTCTGATTATTCTGTTAAAGAACAGAATATACTTGCTTAGAATTTGGTCTACCGGCTGTGAAACACTGAACAGATTTCACCGCGATCATTGTAAAGAACTTGATCCAATGGCCTCATCAGTGAGTCTCAGCATTCGTATCTCCATTTTTGTGGCTTGTGGTGTAAGTTTGTAAGAGCTGAACCCGTGGGTGAAAATTGTTACTGATTAGTCGGACGGTCACTTTGTTTCACAGGTCTGCTCAGTGCACGGGAGGGTCAGTTGGTGCTTGCAGGAGATCCCAAGCAGCTGGGACCGATCCTTAGATCACCTCTTGCGGTGAAGTATGGACTCGGTGAGACGAGGATTCAATTATTATCTCCTGATGTATTCTGTTGCATGTTATAGCCCTGTGTGTGTGGACCTAGTGTTACCAGTATTACAAATTACTAGAGGTCCTGAGCTTATACTAGTAAAGTGTAAATAAGGCAGATGATAGTAATTATTGCACTGTTTTACTTTACTGATAAAAGTGTTGCTTCTGCTGTTCATTGCGCCTCGATTTATCCACATGATTCAAGGCTTTAATTGAATCACTGTGATGATCTTCAGGGCTTTCTCTGCTGGAGAGACTGATGAGGGATAACCCTTTATATCAGAAAAGTACTGACTCCGGACACTTCGACACCCGCTTTGTCACCAAACTGCTGCGAAACTACAGGTGCGTCTTTAAGTCGTTGCCTCCAATTTGCCCGTCACAGTTAGTTATTTAGAATGCCGCTGTTTTGATTCGAGCTTTTTTGGCTTTCTTGTTTGTTTTTCCCCAATTTCTTCTCTCAGGTCTCATGCTGCCATTCTGAAAATCCCCAATGAGCTGTTCTATGAGAACGAACTGCAGGTGTTCGCAGACCAGTGGGATCGTGAGGCCTACTGCAACTGGGAATACCTCCCGAAAAAGGTTTTTAACCTTTCACAACATTTCTGAAATAAACATAATACTTATATCATCCTAATACACAGCAAACAATTCGGAACAAACTACAGTTTATTTATCGACCTGGTTAATTTACAGACTTCTGGTGAAATGAGTCACTCTGCCACTCTCCCTGCTAGCCTGAGATTATTTTAAAAAAGATTGGTGACAATTAGTGACACCACAAATTATAAGAACATGTGTACCTCACACCACAAAAAATAAAACGGCATTAACATGATCATTTTTTAAACTAAACTATTTTTTACTAGAATCATCTGACAGACCAAATTAAACCTTACGGTAGGCCAGCTAGCCTACCGGCCCCTCTTTGTGCAGCTCTGCCTCATGGGAAATGTAGGATCTAGAGGTTTTGAGGCCTGACGCAACCAGGGACATACATTTGGGGTATTTCTGTCTCTATTAGACTGATTGTGACCACTTTGTTGCTAATTTGTTTCTGCATGAGAGTCCCCATTATTATAATTAGTGAAAACTCACCGGGACATCGTCTAAACCATATTCACAAGTGACCACGGGGATAACATGGATAACTGTCACATCCCTACAGGGTTTCCCACTGATCTTCCACGGGGTGATGGGCAAAGACGAGAGAGAGGCCAACAGTCCGTCTTTCTTCAACGTGTCTGAGATTGAAGTCCTGGTCGACTACCTCACGAAGCTGATGGAGACACAAGGGAAGAAGGGTCTCCCCAAACTTTCTCCAAAGGACATTGGCATAATCGCCCCCTACAGGAAACAAGTGAGTCAACCCCCTGCTTGTTTTTCTTTTAGAGATGTGTATGAATAGTTTCAACAAGACAATCTGTGACAGTGCCTACTTTTCTAACAGGTGGAGAAAATCACAAAGGCCCTGAAGTCTGTCACGGCTCTCAAACGATGGAGCGATCTCGCCGAGCTCAAGGTAAAAACTTTCACCTGCGTCACTTCATCTTGTCTGTGGCTCTGAAAGAAATTCAAGGCTGTTTGTTTTAAAGTCTCTCCTGCACAGAATCAGTTTAAATAAAAGACTTTGCTCAAGTGTAACTAAAGTAAAGGTTATCTTCATCACAACTTTATGAATAGTCATCACATTTTGTATTTTGGCTAAAATATAATCATATAACCCTTCTTTTCATCAGGTGGGCTCTGTGGAGGAGTTTCAGGGACAAGAGAGGAAGATCATCATCATCTCCACAGTCCGCAGCAGCCTCCACTACGTCAAAATGGACGAAGAATTCAATATTGGATTCCTCTCAAATGAAAAGGTCTGTTTTATCCTTCCTCCTCATATAAAGCTATGACGAAAACCAGCAGGATCTTTGATATGTTTATCTTAATCTTTTGGATCTTTATTTGTATCGTACAGAGATTCAACGTGGCCGTGACCAGAGCAAGGTCCCTGTTGATAGTCGTGGGAAACCCTGTGATCCTCAACAAGGACTCCACCTGGAAGAAGTAAGGCAAAGCAGGGGACAAAATACAACAAGATTATTCTCAAGAGCCTTGTGTTGAAATGTGATTATTGAGATTGAAAGTGCATTCTTGACCCCGGACGGCGTAATTGACAAAACAACCTCAACACAAGCTGTACACAAGTATCAGTTCTGGAGCTTGTCACACAATACGATTTTAATTTTTCTGTGTTTTTTCTCTCTCGCAGGTTCATCAGCTACTGTGTGAACGAGAAGGGTTACACTGGATTTGACTTCAGAGACGCAGACGGAGAAGATGACATCGTCTCCAGACTGGCGAACCTGAAATTCAACGTGGACTCTGACAGTAAGTACACATAAACAAACATTTACTCTGGCTCATATCGCTTCCAATGTTCTGCGTGTGAAGGAATTGTTGTGTGTTCCTGTTACAGGTCCTGGACCAGAGAGTGCCCTGCAGCAACACGTGGACCTTGAATGGAAAAATGAGCATTAACATCAACGTATGAACACAAAAACCAAGAACCATTTGCAGTGACATTCTCTAGAAATAATCTGATTTAAATACATCATCATACACAGCAAGTTTTCCTCTCTGTAATCTTTAAACGCACTAAACAATTGCATCTGTAATTTCAGAATATGTCCTTTTTTTATTAACATTTCTTAGAGCAGATTGCATATTTTGGTGCGATGCGACAGTGCTCTGATTTTGGTCTTTTTGTTCTTGACCTTCTTCACTTTGTCTCTTCAGTGATGATTTTTTCCGGGTTATGAAAAGAAGAAGCACACCACTCTATCTCTCAGGAATTAATCACCTTCTGTCTTACGCCGTCTGCACTTTACAAAGTAGTTTTCTTTTTAACTCATCTATTACTCTCTGGTAATTGCTGAAGAAATAAACGCTTTCATTTTTTGCACCGTATCTCGCAAACCTTCCCTTTGATTAATCATCACCTTTACTGTTATCACCTGCCAGTAACCACATGTGATGTCTTAAAGGGACAGTGCTTATTTATCCATCTAGATTGTTTCAGTGTTTTGGAGATTTTGGCTGTAGAGATGACTGCCCCCTCTTCAATATAATAGAACCGGGTGACATTCAGCTTGCGGTGCTAAAAGATCACCGACATCTCTACTGCGGATATCTCCACAACTCAAACGGAAGCAATCTAGAAAGATAAATAGCACTACAGGTAAGAGGAAAAATACGTATTTGTTGTTTTTAAGCTGAAGAATTGACCGGGGAAGACGAGTCGGTCTTGTCTCAAAAATAGTTTATTAACAATGTTCATGTTCACTTCAGATCAAACATTCACTACAACACTTTCAGTTTACAAAGCATTTATTACAATGAGCTTTTTATATAAATCTGGATCCTTTATCATCTCAAATACTTACAGAGAAAGAAAGAAAAAAGTTACACAACAGTGAGCAGAAGCCGTTTCCCCGAAGACGTGTGCGCGTAGTGCTCGTTGCGTGTGTCTGTGCACACGGTTAAGCCCCATGGTTTTTCTCAAGCATGCATCGACATCGTAAGGAAAACTTTTTTGATTTTAGCGCAGCGTGATCTGCATACACATCGACAGCAGTATTGTACATGCTCTTAGTGATATGTTTGACAGTAGTAGACCCTCTGCTGCTCTGCGGGAACACCCTTCATCATCAATGCTTCCAGCTGTGAACGTTATACGACTTATCTCTGCTGACGTTAAGCTTGTTGAGAACCGCGAACGCGATGCCGCAACTATCAAACGCCCATGCTTTCATTGATGAGAATCTTTTACTTTCTTTACTCTTGCCCTGTTAGTGTGCTTATCCACAATTCCGCACAAAAATCCAGAGTTTAAACAAAGTATCAACCCCCTAGAAAGATTTGAGGTAACAACATTAATCTGGTGCATGTGTGTGTTTGTAATAAATGCCCCCTCTCCGGTAAAAAAAAAAAAAAAAAAATACAACTAGTTTTATATTTTATAGCTTCTCCACCGGATTGCCGAGTTAAAACTTATGTGCTTGGCCAGTAGAGGGTATAAAGTTGCATTATAGATGGCATTACAATATAACAGACGCACAGCTCCTGTCAGCTGCTAGGCTTAGGTAAGAAGGTTGCATGCAACATCAAAGATATTGTTTTTTCGCCACACACACATTTCAACATCCACCCTCCCGTAGACAGACGGCAACATGCAACCAAAGGGACACGTACAGTACAAGAATGAGCAACAGAGGCAGAGAAAAGGAATGCCGTAAAGAGTCTGTGCCTGAGGACAGTCGCTGGGCTGTTTTTTTTTTTTTTAAGAATTATACATCAAGCCAGGTTGAATTCACAATCGAGTGTTCAGAAAGAAAGCGTGAGCAAGAACTGGGACCAGTGGACGGTCTCTGACATGCCTCCAAAAGCTGCTATAAGTACAATTCAGTGTCAAGTCCTGATGATCAATATGGTGAAAATGAAAATCATATTCATGATAAGTGGGAAATATCTTAAAAAAAAAAAAAAAAGGTGCTGTACAGAAACAATAGTCAAAACTTACTTTACTGCCACTAAATTGTAGTTAATAACCAGTGATCAAATGTTGCTAAGTTTGACCCCCTGATTTTTATTAAAACTGCTAAGGTATATTGTTTCCAAATATCAATTTAATCTCCTCGATTGCTGATTATTGGTGTCAGTATCAGCCCTGAAAAAAACACATCAGTCGAGATTAGGTTTAGATGGTGAATAATTTTGCACATATGAATTCAGTTAACTTTACAAGTGTTATATTTGTAAGGAGGTAAAAGTGAAGAAGTGAAGATCAAGAGAGACAGGTCAAGACAAAAAACGACAAATAAACCCAATTACATTTTTTTCTACAGCTGTTCTCTAAAAACTTTTTTGGCAACCATTAAACATCAAAGACAATATTTATGGCTGCTGACAGATGTTTTCCCACAGATGTTGAGGAACCATGTTATGTTACAAGTGTTGAAATTTTCACATGATTCATTCTTGACGCAAAACTACATGCCGTACATTTGTGTAACTGAGCTCGTGTGCCAGAATAATGAAGATGACACTGCATTTAAAGATCGAATTTTATGTTAGGACGACTGAAAGTTTAGGAAACTGATGACACATTTTGTGTAATCAAGCTTGGTGAAACATGTCAGGAGGTCACTGTGGACCTCATCAGTCAGTGTCAGCAGGTTGGCATGGAGCAGCTGGTCTATCTGGTCTGGGAGAGAACAACCAAAGGCACACCAGAACAGAGAAGGCACCGGGGGAAAAACAAGCTCCTCACGAACACACAACTCAGCTCCTCTCAAACATGCGAGGAATGTCGTCCGACTGGAAACATCCACACTCGAAAGGCTAATAGCTCTAACAAGAAATGATTTCCATAAGTGGGTTAACCCGTCCAACACACAGATTCCGATGGCAGGCGTGACCGGTGACCGGCTCGCTTGCCCTGTAGCAGAAGAAGAGCTGAACTCAGTTGCTCACAATAAACAAACAGTGGAGGTTTCACCAGGCCTTGGCCTTCGTTTCTGTCTCAGCTGTGTCATCTCCCTGTTGGTCCTAACAGCCATTGTGCATAGTTGAGTCATATTGGCTTGTGTCTTGACTGGCCAGTTCTCCTCTGCCCATCCTTGTCCACTGCACAGATTAAGGAGAGCGACTAACTGGACTAACATATACTCAAAAAAAAAAAAAATGTAAATGTGAAGCTCACTCCCTTCTCGTAATCAAATTACAGAGGCAGCTACCTTCTTTATCCTCAGTGAATATGGTGAATATTTCACATCGCACAAGCAGCCATTTGTTGCGCTTGACGAGGTGTTGACAACCCTGAAAGCCTTAGTCATGGCTTCCCTCAGGTTTCACAATGACAATGGAGGGCCCCTCAGCTGAAATGTTAGCTAGCTGACAAACATGAGAAGTAGACAGTGATGTAAAAAAAAGAAAGAAAAGGCACTAGCTCTCAAAAGACATCAACTTTCATCCTCTTATCACAACTTCCATGATGAACAGAACCGACACTAACGGGACAGCCTGGACTTTACTCGTGAAGACTTTATACAAGCTAAGAAGGATGCTGCTGCTCGCCCAACATCGCCAAGAACAATATTGCATACAAATATGTGCATCTATCACAGCCTCGTTAACGTTACAAATATAAAGAAAAAACAAGTAGGAAACGTTCTATATGTAAAGACAGATTTGAGGAAAAATAAAAAAAAAAATCAACAAGGAACTTTAAACATCAATTTCTAAGCACGGTTTGAATATAGACAAAGTTCATTTCCTGTATTTGTTGGATTCATCTGCCTGACTGTTATCTTGAAATGCGACATACAGTACAAAGATGCTGTTTTGGTAAAAGGTCAGTCCTTTTTTTTTGATGTGTTATTTTTTTTTATCATCCTGTTGGTCAGTTGATTTTATGTCGTCTCGGGCCGCTCACAGCAGCGTGCAGCCACCTCTCTTCTTGCGCTTGCGGACCTGCAGCGCCGCTCTGGTGGCCATCTCGAACACTTCCCGAACGCCATCCTTGGTCTTGGCGGAGCACTCCAGGTATCCAAAAGCACTGATCCTGCCGGCCATGTCTCTGCCTTCCTCTGCCTTCACCGGCTCCTGCGTGGTTAGATCACAGATTGTCGTTAGGTAATGTATGAAAATGATATGTAGGGAGGCGCGTTCAGAAAAGGGTGAATTTTTTTTTTTTTTTTTACCTCTACCAAGGACAGTCTGTCCAATCATAGGACTTGTCAGAAGGATTACACAAAAAACCAGTGAGCGGATTACCAAAAATTTAGATTCCGATGTGGTTCAGAATCAGAATCCAGATAAAGGGACAGATCCAGGAATATTTTCTCACTGTATTTAACATTGCAAGAACATTTCCTTTAATTCCACAGGGAATAAAGCATGGATCCTGAAAGAAAACTAAATAAATCAGGCTTATATCTGTGGCTGGTATCTAACAGTGAGTACAATTTGATGCGGCTTAAAGGGACGGCCGAGCCTTGGCAGTCACATCGCGGCTTACACATGTTGAGCCAACATGTGTGAACATGAAAAATTCAAAACACTTGAACTGATGACTTAGTGCTCCTCTTTGTGAACCCGTTCCTGATACCTACAGAAAGGAAAAAGCTGACAGTGGTGTCTGAAAGAGCTGGAGAGCTTTGTGAACACGCTGGACCTGGAGACAGACACAGAGCGGGCCATGGCGTGACACAGTGAACCAGTATGTTGTCATTGTAGTATGACTGAAAGGCCACTGACAGCCTGTTCAGAGTCACTGTTTGTTCCCCCAAGACAATAAACTTTCAGTGACAGACAGAGAGGATTTCATTTGAATTCATGTTAAATCTTTCTTTTGGCTTCTTCCTACTTCTAGGAGACCCCCCCTTTTTTTTCTTTTGTTTTTTTTTTTTAACCCCATTTCAGGGTTCTTTTGTCTGTTCCATTCTGAGGCACCATCTGGTAAAAAAAAATGTAGCTTTCTTTCTTTCTTTTTTTTCACAAATTTATTCCAAATAATTTACACATCTGAAAGCGCAAGAATACAGCTCTACTGTTGTTGCAACATAATGCAGCACCATCCAAAATGCCACCAAGGTGTGCTTTATTTCTACTGATTTTCTTGCATTTGTGGAAATTATAAAAATCATTGTCACCACATTAAGTCTCCAGAGTTACATAATCGTGTCCGAATGTGTTATAAACCACAACACTATGCAGCGTTTTTTGGAGCCTTCAAACTCATGGATGTGTGACTCAAACTTCGTTGTTGCATTAGGTTTTCAAAATTGTCATAATAAGCCCTGAAAAAGGACAAGCTGTCGCAGTTCCCATGTGGTGAGAACTATTGAGCAGAGCGATCAGAATCTGATACAAAACTCAAATTTCTTCAGCTGAGGACTTCTAGACGCCCACCATAGATTAAAATTCCTTCTTATTTTTGAGGTCTCAAGGTTGTCGTAACACTTGCGGTGAAGCTTTATTTGTTGTCAATATGTACATTAATAATTCAGATAAATCCCCGTGAACAACCCTGCACCCATCCTTGAGAGTTTGAGTACTGGCGAGGTGCCTACTTGTTCACTTCATTGACCCTCAGAGGCTTCCGTACCTGCTTCATCTTGGCCAGCTCTCTCCGCGTGTGCTCATCGTTCCTCAGGTCCTTCTTGTTCCCCACTAGAATGATGGGGACATTGGGACAGAAGTGCTTCACCTCGGGCGTCCACTTCTCAGGGATGTTTTCTGTCCCGCGAGAGAAGAAAAAAAAAGAAGAAGAGGAGGAGAGTTGAAATACTTGAGACAGAGAGAGAGAGAGAGAGAGGAGGAGGAGGAGGGGGACTATAAAGAGGGACAGGCAGTGCAGAGTCACAGTGCAGAACACTTCTCATGATGGATTGCTCTGCAGACTGCTCGAGGCAAAGATGTTTTTAGCTGCTCTAATCAGACTTCCCATCAAGTCCATTAAGCCGTTTAACAAACAGCTTGCTGAGCTGATATGAACTGCCTTGATTCTGTGAAGATAAACACGTTTATACAGAGGGAGAAGTGATGTATTCTATATTCTTTGTAATTTCTTTGCTGCTGCCGTCTCAGCCGAGGTTTGTCCAATTTGACCCGTTTAAAAACTCAGACTCCTGTGAATCGGCAGTTCCTCACCTAAACTGTCCGGGCTGTCGATGGAGAAACACATGAGGATGACGTCTGTGTCAGGGTAGGAGAGAGGCCTCAGCCTGTCGTAGTCCTCTTGTCCAGCAGTATCCCACAGCGCCAACTCCACCTGGGAGATAATCAGAAGGAAAACACCGTCAGAGGAAGTAGAAAAACACAATACATATACTGCATGTGAAGGCGGATACAGAGTGATTCTCAGAGATAAGTATCTTGTAACAACATACAGATACTTGCTCATCAAATGTGCTGAAATAAAAGACAAGAAGATTTAATTAGAAAGTAATTTGAAGAATTCAAACGCAGCTCCAAAACTATAGGGGGCAGCATAACCGCTTACTGCTTCTCACTATACTCTTTGCTGTAGCAACTGTCTGCTTTTTTGCAAGTAGCTCAGGGTAGCCGTGGAGCTATGTGGCCCTATTAGCTGACCAGATCCTGCCCGCACCACAATCTGCGAGTCACACCGGGCGACGGGGCTCAGTTAACCGGCCTCCCAGACTGAACACGGCCTCTGAGACCAACGAATGCCAGTAGAAGACAGGCGATACAGTATGGAGGGGATTTACAGCAGCTCTCAACGAGACTAGGACTCGGGGGAAAGACGACACAGCATGTGGGTCCTGACCTTTTGTGAGTTTATTTTGTTTCCTTATTTGTAGCAGCAAACTCTACACTCACCTTTTGTGGCATAAAGCGGTATTGTGAGACAGGGCGGGCCATTACTAGCCGGTGAGCATGCTAACTTCTTTAGATGTCTCTGCAACACAGTCCATAGAGGCCTTTGACAGTTAGGGTTAAAGTTATTTAAAAATACATTCTAGCCTGATATTATCAAGTTTGAGGTGTGGTCGTAGCCTAATGTGGGTCCTATATGTTGAAAAGATAAGATCTGAGAGCTAATTTGAGAGCTAATTTCCCTCATCCCTTGGTGTCTGAACAGCCATTTGAAATGTAACGCCACATTGATACACTAGCTCCTTCAGATTACAGAAGGACTGGGCATTTAGCTAATTTATTTTCCAAGATAAGTGCAGTACAGTAAGTAAGTTGCTAAGATTGAACGCAATTTGCAAGCAACCAAAGCAAGACACATTACAACATGATACCGTACAAAACAGTAGAAGAAAAAAAGATTGATCTAAAGCCAAAAGCTGTGTTTAGGCTTATTGTTGTTAAGTTTTTTTGTGTTTCTTTTTCCAAGTTTAAACCCGGGGATTAAAATGTGTCTTTTTAAAATAAAAATTACGTATTTAATAATAAATCTTCTGTTCTTCAATTATACAAACACAAGCTCATGTATTTTGTTTGTTGTTTTCTGCAAACCCAAATACAAGTTCTGTATTCCTCTGGTGATTCTCATCACTCCTTATTATTTCCATGACTCACTCCTCCATGTTGTTTTGCTGAAAGTTTTGTTATTTGAACCCTTCCGGAGGGGTTAAAAAAAGACAATTATCTGTCTTCACAGACTAGACGTAATGCTGCTGCTCACTGTTCCGGATGAAGGCACAAACATTTAACCAGTCACGACATCATTAGCGATGAAGTTTTTTTTCTCATCCACTAAGTGCCGTGACTGTTCGGAGTCTGACGTATGAACCTCGAGGCATGTGCCGCGTCTGAGTGAAGGCCAACGCTTTGAATACCAGGAAGCAAATATTTGTTAACCTCAGGACATTTATCTGCTCTCGCTGCACATACCTGGCATCTTCATCGTAACTTAATGTTGCTTCCTTGTCTGACGGGACTTCAGTGTTCAGACACTTCTCACCACGCCTGCAGCTCTGACCTCAACAGCTTCATAAGTCTGTTGTGTTGTCAGTGAAATGAACTCGGGGACTGGCCTCATCCCATCACACCACTGATTAATTCAATTAGGGAAAGTTGGAGATTAGCAAGCATCAAACCAGATACCTTCTGTCCCTGTCCGGGCATTAACAGCCGGTCTTCACTCGACGCCGCTCTTCATCTGACTCACTCTGTTCAGGGGAAACTTTTTTGCAAAGTTTTGAATACTGGAACTCCACTGAATGACAACCGATTCTGGTAATGCCCACAGAGAGCACAAGCATCAGTCAACGGTCCCAAAATAGAGGTTTGCAGAGGCAGCGGGTGGGTGGCGGCTGAACATTGTGGAGACTGCATGAGCAACCGGAGCAGTTATGTTCCCAGTGGACTTGTTGTGAGCTGCAGACTTTGGGGAGGAAAGGAAAGAGGGAAAAGACAGCTATTTTTAGAGGCTGCCCAATGCACTGAAGGTGAAAGAAAGAAAATGTTTTTTACCCCTCGAGGGGGGCAAGAATTTAGAGGCTGAGAACATCCAGCTGCTTGTGTGATGGGATAATTCTTATGGGGGATCCTTTCAGGAGTTGCGGGGGGGTTAACCAATGGGGCCGCGCTCATATCTATGCCAAAATTATCTCCCCCTAGACCGATGTCCATCATGGATCCCTAACTTTAGATTTCCTGTCCAGCAACACAACAGTTAACCCCTCCTTGCCTCCAGGCATCTAATAGAACCAGAACAGGAAATGAGAGACATTTATCGGGCTGGAGGAGGGTCCTGATGCGAGAAGAGGGGGATTGCCAGGAGACATCCCCATTCCCTGTCTGAACAGGAAGCTGAGAAGTGGAGTCATTTCCTGTTTTGCCAAGCGGTGATCCTGCAGCGGTGGTCAGCTCAAGAGAACAAAACCCTTCGACATAACAGGCCGTCTGCAGCTCAGGCTTGACCCTCGCTCACAGCACACACACACACACACACACACACACACACACACACAGGAGAAGTTAAGTAGCTGGTTTCATAACTGTCTGAAAAAACTCCCACTTTACTATACAGTGCATATTATTTACCCTCAATATTACATTAACCTGACGTGCCAGATGGTTCATTATACAGAACCATCTGGGAAGGTGCCGCTAGAACTTATTGTAAAAGGGCAGCCACAAAAAATACTTGGCAAGTGATTGGATGAACCATTCGTCTCTCACTGTCTAATTTTAACCAATCAGATCGACAGTAGGAGAGAGCTACCACCAGCACCGCCAGCAAGTAAATTATATCATCGAATGTTGAAGCCGGTTGAGAGAAAAGCAATAGCATGTTTTCCAAAGAGAAAAGCCTTCAGTGTCTTTCTCATTTTCATCCAAAAATACTCTCACATTCTGATGTATGGATGCTATAGCAGCATCAACGCAGACTTCCTTCCAACGAACAGTCTCTTCTCGCTGCTTTTCTACGCCTAAACCACGCCCTTAGCAGCCAGTGCTTCCTTAAAAGGATGCTGATTGTTCAAACCACATAGCTTAGATAGTTGGCATGATAATGTGAACCTGCAAAAATCCAGCTGTCTCACTAGGTAATCATTTAATGTAAGTGTCAGAATTCTCAGAGTGAAATGTAGTGACTTCATAAATTCCTACCATTGAATAAAAAAAAAGTACTTTCTGCTAACAATAACAAACTGTAACAAGGTTTTCTCAATCTTTAAGAGGTGTGCATGCAAAATGCCTTTATTGTAATGTCACTGCAAGTCTGTTAAAAGGTCTAACGTGACCATGCAATGACAAAAAAGGCAATTTAAGTTCAGTTTTCTCCTGGTTTACATGCATCTCTATCCAAAAACCAACTCAGAAAGTGCTCACTGCCCTGAATGTTTTTTTTATTTTGTAGACAGCTTCTTTGTCTGCTCTTACTTTCAAGGCCAAGAAGCATTTCATCCCACTGTGTGGAAGTGTGGAATTTATCAGAATTCAAGCTAACGTTCAGCTGTTTATTGGTTTTCAGGATGTTTGCACTCCAGTTAGTGCAGAGGCCAAACACATCGATTAGCCCTTTTCCTAAAGCCTTCAATCATATAAAGTTGAATATGAAGTGAAAACATGATCTAAAATAAGTATATAGCTTACCTCTTTTTTATGTAGAAGTATGTAAGCTTTGCAGCCAAACAATGGTAGAATAAAAGAGCAGTGTGAGCTTTTGTTTGTCATTAGCCTCTTTTCGGCTTTGGCATCTTAAGCATGTTATTAAGTATGAAGCCATCAAGTGCATGTTTGTGACCTCCTTTTTCAAGGCTCTTTAAAAAAAAATGTGTCAGTTTGAAACATGAAGAAGTCAGCCGTACAGAGTTCATGAACTCACTGAGCTGCTTTTTAATTAGTTATCTAGCTTGTTAGATCCACCTGCCACAGTTCATGTCAGCAGGAAGATTCATCTGCTAGAAGTGATGCTGCTTTTGTTTCCGCCTGTTGGATATCAAGGACATATAACCAATAATTTCTAGTGGTAAATCTGCCATAAGGTCAGTGTTGGCTTATGACAAAAACAGTAAAACTTTCTATGCAGACGATGACAGACAACCACTTCTTCTCCGCTCTGATTTCTTCCGTGTCAAATGTACAAACCTGCTTTCCGTCAACCTCGATATCAGCGATGTAGTTCTCGAACACCGTCGGGACGTAGACTTCAGGAAACTGGTCTTTACTGAAAACGATCAGAAGACATGTTTTCCCACACGCTCCATCCCCGACGATCACCAACTTCTTCCGAATGGCTGCCATCTCTGTGGGGAAACAGGAGGAGAGTTTTTACAAGAGGCTGTCACAAGCAGACATTTTGTCGAAGTGTCAAAATAACCAGCGGCGCCACAGAAAGCAAAGAAAACTTTTTTTTTGACATGATGCGAGTTTTCACTTGCGCTGTCACGCTGTGGGAACGAGCGAAACAATGCCGTTACACTTTGTCATTTGTCGTTTGTGTATTCCCCGCTACAGATGTTTAAAATTATTTGGAGAGATCACAGGAGCGCATGATGTATCAAGAACACAATGTTCTACAAAAACTTTCTCTGCCGATGCTCTGAGGCTCCAAAGCGACCACTCTGACATCTCTGACAGACAGTACGGCATCGCATTACACCTAAGGGAGCGCTGTGATCTGCATGTTGTCACAGACGACTGCAGTCGCAGACCTTGAATCCCCAACGCCACATCTAGACTACAAAGCTACATAGAGAACAGAGGAGAAGGAGTAAGATAGTGGAGGAGAAAGAGGGGAGGGGGGTGCTGAGACAAGCCGGGACATGAAGGAATGTGCTATCAGGCTGCTGCTCCGCCCTGTTTGTTTCCCTCTGCAGCATGTGTGGAAGAGAAAAAGCGTCCAGGAAATCAGGGCAGCTGGTGAAGCACTTGGTGGTGTGTGTCCTAAAGCAGACAAAACGCCACCCTGCTTTTGATGCTTCTTCTTCAGGAAAAACACTGAAAGTAATGCCCTAATTATCTTATAACTACTTTATATTCAAGGAGGAAGAGCTAAACCTGCCAGCCCATATGTTCCAGTGTAAGCCAGGATTGCCTACATGGGGTTTAGAGCGCAGTGAGCGTGTGTGTGTGGCCGACCAAGTGCCATGAAAGCACCATAACAGCAATCATGTCAGACGAAGATGGATGCCTGCAAGTATGAAGCTTTGCTGGTTTCCTGCGCACAAAAACACAATCGACTGAAGCAACTGAACCAAGACAGATTTCTGCAATAAGGCCTGCAGATGTGAGGACTGGTTTAGCTGGGGATGAGTTAGCAGTGCAGCTGATGGATGAGCGGGAGTCCTGCTGCCTGGGAGCAGCTGTGCATATAGTCATTTGGCTCCTCACCTCATCCACTTTCTGCCAGACGGTCTTGACAGCAATCCTCTTCACGAGGGCACCCACTTATCAGGGGAAATTAATCTTTCAGTCATGCTGGCAAAACTTTGGAGTTGAGTCTGCCCCGACACCCACTTTTTAATCTCTGCTCAGGTGCATAGAAAAACGCCACGGAGCTCAGTAAGATGCGTGAAAAAGCATCAAGAACACAGGTTGACATTGTTTGTCAAACTATTCCCGGTTCGCTACCTTAAAAATCTGCAAGATTAATATTTCAGTCTTCTGATTAAGGGTGGGTGATATGTCCAAAAATGTCAATAATGGTACACGGATTTAAATCACATATAGTGATTCTGTAAATTCAATCAAGAAATGGTTTGAAATAAACACACCGTGTTGTACTTGTTCATCGCATCTGGAAGGTTAAAAATGAAAACCAATATTTCATGTTTTCAGGTGAACAGGTGCAACTAAATGCCAACTTGACTTCATTCTTCAAAAATCAATTGTCAAAGTTGTTGTGAATTATGTTGCTGCCAATCAACATTTAGATCAATCAGCTAATCTTTGCAGCTCCACATAACATCTTTAAGTTAGTTATGACACTGGGGGAAACACAGAGTATGAGTTCATTAATGAGGTAGAGGAGAAGAGGTATGATTAAATAAGGGTCGACTTATTCCTATTCTTAATGTGAATTGTGTTGTTTTTGAGAAATTATTGATTTAATAATTGTTTCAAAGCTTTCTTTCTTACATGTTTGAAATAAGAAAGTCAATACACGGGCAAGTATATAGATTTTTGAAGAGTGAGCACACAAACTGAAAGCTGTTGAGTGAGAGTGAGAAAGCCAATTAATATATAAATGGTATATTTATGCTGAGCTGCAAAGTGGTAAAGTGTAATAGGAAAAAATAAAAAGGTTACAAGAGAAGAGATGATGACGGAGCCATGTTTCCAATGAATCTTAGACTGCAGCCATACTGGAAATTTTGGGTGTGTTTATATGTTTGGCAGTTTTTCTTAATTTGGGGTTGTTCGCCTCTTTCTTATGGAAATTCTCGTCATGGTTTGTTCCCATTTTCTTCCCATTTTGCCCGCAGGCCCATTCCCTCTGCTGCAGTGTGTTCAGTTACAGCTGCACAAGATTTTCAAAGACAAAGATTCCAGTTTGAATTAAGGCTGCCGTCGTGCGCCAGCTACTGTTATTTCTACATGTTTAATATATAATGACAGGCAAGCAAGCAAACCTCTTGATTACACTCTACAGTGACAACCAAAATTCATCATTCACTTGCTGCAGTTGCGAATGTTTCAACCAAAAAAACAGCCAAAAAACAGAATATTTAATGAGAACAGAGGCTGCTTCCACTTTCCTTCTGTAAGTGGGTTTGATTCTGGGATGAATATTGACTCCAGAGACACAGCCCAGTATCTTTTGATCTTTTTCTTTCCAGAGATTGCCAACTGGACGAGAGACGGCCCGAACTAGCTGAAGGGTTCAAAGCCAAACAAGTGGGAGACAGCAGCACCGGGGCCTCAGAGGCTCACCCTGTGAAACAAAACAATCCACTTCCTGTTCTGTGAAGCCTGGGAGGAGCATTTGGCTGGAGTTCTGTTTGGACAGGCCTGAGCAGAGCTGGGACACGGAGAGGGCTGCCAGAGGCAACGCAACACATGCGTGCACGCAACTTAAGCACGCAGGCTTACTGACACATACATGCACATGTGCACAGTCACTCTCTTTGAACATCGATAGCTTATCCTTGGTGGCAGTGATATCAGCAGCCGATGGAGGGAAGTACTGATGCATTGTCGAAAGGAAATTAAGCGTTAAAATGTCTCAAATAGTCAAAAAAACCTGTGGTGATCTCTCAGGCTACTTCTGACTGATGCTCTGAATTTAAGCACCTATGGAAACTAATGACAGCAACAACTGAAGAGGAAGTTTAGGTGGTTGCAAGTGGTAACATATTTCACTTTGACCCTGTTAATGATGTTTCAGCCACTGAAGGAAACCCACTTTGCTTTAACCACCACCATTATTCATCCCCTTCATGTTCACGATCTCACCCCCATTCAATCAATACGTATGAATGGACTACACTTATCTAGGACCAGTATCAGCTGGCAGACCCGAGACCTCCACACCGCTGAATGAAAGCAAAGAGGTGTCACCGAGAGATTAACCGTCAGCGTGAAAGCTGTGACAAAAGCAGAAAAATAGTTCAACATCATTCTGTCGGCTCTATGTAACCATCAGTCAGTTAAGAGGGCAGACATTTTCATTTCCCTGTCGCTGTGAGTCTACGCTACATGGCCGAGATTAATCCAGTGGTGCGTACAGGTACGCTAGAACATATTCAAGAAGCCTTCCATCATCCTGAGGTTGACTGAGGATCGACCATCACTGTGAGACAGCAGGAACACTGTGTTACATCCAGGTTAAAACATTGGAGAGAGACACCGGAGAGCAAAGATAAAATAATACTGAGGCGACTGAACTTTTTGATATTTATCAAAACCGTTTTGAGCTATTTATACTACCGATTTATTCGCATCCAGTCCAGTAATGCAGAAAAGTTTAAGCTGATTCCAGTTCTGCTTCAACGTAACTCTAAGTTATCCAGTAAGGTGCTGCGTTGGCCATTCACATACAAGCAAGCCCAAAGTAAGATCTGATTGCAACGTCAACACTGCAACAAGTTCAACAGTTTACCGCCGCAACAAAGATAAAATAACTCAAGCAGATTTGTAAAATACTCTTAAAGTATTTTAAATCACTGTGCGATGTTTTGGTGTCTAAAAAGCCTTTAAATTCACAGATCTGTTACTGGAACTGGACTTTCTGGATTGTATTTCATGTCTCGACCATTGCAGCAGCAGTAACGCAAATTCTTCCCAAGATGCCTCACATTTAGGTCGCGATCCCAGAGGGGAGCCTGACACACAGGCCGCAAACCTCGATGACATCATTAAAGGAATAGTTTCGCCATTTTTGGAAACACTCATTTACTTTTTTTTCAGGAAGTTGGACAAGAATATCAAAGCCACACTCAAGTTTGTACAGCACATATGATGCTACCTCCAGATCCTGGTAAGCTTAGCTTAGCATAAAGACTGTGAACAGGTGAAACTACGAACATGGCCTCCGTCCAAAGGGAAGAAAATCTGCTGTGAGCTCTGTAAAAAGTTAAAAACAACACATCTATGTTCTGTTTGTGTTCTTTACCTTGAAAAAGGTCTCACAATATGGTTTGCTGGACTGTTTCTTGGCCTGAGAGGGAGGCGGGGTACCTTTAATTAGCCATTATGAGATAATACATACAGTGCATCTTGCATGATTTGCTTGCTTAGCTCCCGAGAGATTATCAAGAGTTGATCATCTGTGAAGCTCTGTGAAGTCAGTCGCTTTGATCTACATCAGAAAATCAATCGCCTACAATTCTGATCATTTATTAATCATTTAAGTTATTTACAAAGTAAACTTGCCAAAAATGTGCTAGTTTTACCTACTCAGTTAGAAAGTTCTGTTGTTTTATGTCATCAAACAAAGTCAACTGAAGGCATCAATTTGTATGCAAGTAAACTTTAATGGATGTATTACCCTATTTTTGGCTGTTTTATTAGAGCATTCATGATGAAAATAACAGCAACAAACAAGCGCATATCTGATGAGTATGGTGGCCATCGCAGTACATGTGAGTTCACTGTGATGCAGAAGACAAAGTGTAAAGTGTCACTGGCAAGCACACGTAAAACTTGATCCAAAGACAACACAAGGAGCCATTAAGACACTGCAGAGCAGTGCACCATTACTTCCTACAACTATTTGAGCAATGCCCCGGGTTAATGAACACACCACCTCTCCCGTTCTCTAAGGAGGTTTTCCTGAGGCTTAGGGGCCAACAGGAGTTATGCAACATGCTGAGCACAGAGTTAGCACAGAGCAGAGCGTGACCCTGGCCAATGAGGGAGAGCTGCATTCTCAATCCTCATATAACTTTAAAACCAACAACAACGCTGAACACGGACAAACATCCAGCCAATAAAAGGCCTGTTGTTTGGGAGACGGTGATGATGACTCTGTTTTCCTTCAGAGGTCCTGCAAACAAGCAAACATGCCACAGGAAATGAGTCCCAGTATGATTGTTTTGGCTCGTCTAACAAGCTGACCGGGGCCATCCGCTATCTTTGATACTAGTAATTATTTTCATTATCGATTCACTGTTTGGTGTCCAGAAACCTCGCAATTCCCCAGAGCCCAAACTGATGTCTTCAAATTGCTTCCTTTGTCCAACAAACAACAAAAACTCAAAAAGACTCTCTATTTACTATCAAAAATGACAAAGAAAAGCAGCAAATCCTCACATTTAAGAAGGTGGAAACAGAAGACGTTTGACATTTTCGCTTTAATCAATTAGCAAAGTAATTGGGAATTCGTTTTCTGTTGATCCACTGACTTGTTCATCAACTGACTGTTGCAGACACAGTCACAGATCAGCTGACATCAATGTTAAGAAGACATTTCCGGGGTTTTTGGTGTTGCCATGGAGCTCAGTCAGACTCTGGTTGCATATAAACTAAGAGAGCAATAAAACCAAGGGTGGATTTTAACTGTTTGACAGAAACATCCACCCGTTAGAAGTCCAGCCTAAATCTAAATCTCTATGGAACAACTTCACTACCAAATAGAGACGACCGTTAATGTACTTGCGGTTATTCATCTCAAAAGAAACGAGCAAACAGGCTATGTTTTAAAAATAAACCCATGTACCTGAAAGCATGTGAGAATATACCCCCCTTCCTCAAGAAATAGGCTAAAGTTCATAAACTTGCAGAGGCTGTGGCCGGAGACAGCACACAGCCCGCCACGACGCCTGTCTGCACCACCTTTACCCTGACGTGGAAACGTCTTATCTGGCTACATCTGACGGGAGGCAACAGACATCAGATCACACGGAGGTTCAGACATCAAACTTCTCACACGGGGAACGCTTCGGGCTGTTTTCAGATCAAGTGTTTGTGGAAACAATGCTGGGATTCCCGGGTAAAGGCTGTCGACTAAAGCGCATAAAAATTGAAATGCGAGCGCTGAGCTCTCTTACACAACTGCAGGGGAACATACACAGCAACAGATCAGGTCAGCCTCTCACATTCTTTGGGCGTATGTTACAAACACACTCGGCTCCTCGGCCTCACTGAGTCATGGCTTTACTGGTACACCCATGGAAATGATCAAATCTCCCAACAGGCAGCCAGCCCGTGAAATAAAAACAGGTACGACATCTCCCTCAAGGCCTCTCGACGACAATGACCCATTCATCTGTACGAAGAAACATGAATCAGAATTTCCTACTCCAAATACGTGTTAATTCTTTTATGCTAAATAAGATTTTTGTGTTAAATAAATAGTTTTTCATTTGGGGGGGAAAACATGTATTTGCTTCCTTGCAGAGAGAGTGATAATAACAGCCCTCCCATCCAACAAAACAAGCACTCAGGAAGTAAGTAACTCCCATGGATGTATTTTAAGAAAAGGCTAACAGGCTCGAGGATGAGTGCTGAAAACTAAGCTTACTGAAAGAAGAAACTGATAATGAAATAATCAGGGCAGTTTTCTAAAAGATAACCCATCACCTTCATTGCTGCCATCAACGTATAAATAAATATATAAATGTAGATTATACACCAAAGGAAGATAGTCACAGATACCTCCTCCCCCCTCGCAGCCTTCCTCTTCCTCTCAAGGAAGTAGGGCAAGACGAACGAGTCGAGTCAGCTGGTGGCAGAAGCGGCGCGATGGCCAAAGACAGAGGCAGAGGATACACCTACACGAGGCTTTGAGCTAACCGACACCTCATGACTCACTGCTGCTCAATAACTCAGGTCATAAGCAGCCGAACGAGGCTGCCCGACAAGCTGAGAAGACTCAAAACACAGATGCCTGGAAACTTCTGTTCCTCCAACACCAAGTCAATCTATCCCCGATCTACATCCAACTAAGGTTCGTCTTAAAGATGATCTGGTAACTATTGTAGAAGAATGAATTTAACAGCATTTTAAACAGCACACTGTCCCACAAAAAAACAAATCAGTTGATTAGTTTATGGACATGTTGGGCTTTGTTTACGGTTTTGTAATGATGAGATTATTGACCATTTATACTTTTATTGGCTAATTTTGTTTGTTTAATGTCTAATATTCTCATTAAATTATGAATCTATCTACCTGCCCAGGGACTGAAGTTGGAAAAAACTTATACTTATATAAAACTTATATAAAGTTATACAAGTTAAAACCTCTTAACCTCCTATTTTAGGAGTATCATGTTCCAAAAAAACACTGACCTCTGGATATCATGGTATTTCAGAAATGTATTATATTTGTTTTACCTTAATAAACTCTGCAATCAAGTTTTTAAGAAAATGGTATTTTGACGTAAATTATTTCATGTTTTTTTCAAATAAAGATGCATGAAACAAGAAACACGAGACAGGAAGTTGATCAACAATTGGTTGACAGCATCAAATGTCCGCTTGAGACGTCAACTTGTGTTCTGTGAAATTATGATGTGCATTATTCATTATTCTCCACAGTCCAAACATTGCATTGATTAATCAAAATATCATCAACAGATTAATCTATAATGATAGCCATTGGTTGCAGAGTGGATTTATTGAACAGCGTTACCTTAAGAAGACACTAATGCACAACTGTGTGTGCCTGAACACGCCGCTGGAATGTATTTCCTGCACATCCAAAGCATAAAAACATCAATCTTCAGGGCTGCAACCACATTGAGTATTCTGATGATTGACTGGTTTGATTGTTTTGTCAACAAAATGTTGGAAGAAAGTGAAAACATTGAGAACTGGTAAATATTCCCGACATAACATTGATTTTGTTGTTCTGTCTCACTAAGATATTCCGAGGAAATCATGATATAATACAGAGAAAGAGTGTTTGGCATTTTTCCTTGAAAAATCAATTACTCGTTAATTAACGTTGTGGTTAAAAAATGCTTTAAAACGATGAATTTTACTTGTTTGTTGCACTTGACATCCATCTGCAAGTGCATCGAGAGTATATTTTTCATGAACGCCACTTAAATGTTTTTAATTTCCAAATTCAAACATTACATTAAAATCCCTGACAAGCATTTCATACCATTTAAGCTGAGGGCTGCAACCATATTGATTATTGATTATGCTGAATATTGACTGTTTTGATTATGCTATTGATTATGCTGAATATTGACTGTTTTGATTATGCTATTGATTATGCTGAATATTGACTGTTTTGATTATGCTATTGATTATGCTGAATATTGACTGTTTTGATTGTTTAGTCAACGAAATATTGGAAAATAACTAAAAGAATTGAATAGTTGGACACGTCAGAGCCCATTTAGACATAAAATCGAATCTGTTCTGTCTCACAAAGATACTCGATGAATCATGATATAAAACAGGGAAGGAATATTTGACATTTTTGCCTGATAAACTGCTTAAACAGTTACTCTACTGGATAAAAATGGTTTAAAACTATCTAATTTCAGTTTCAGTTTCACTTGACTTCCATCTGCAAGTGCACCAAGAATACATTTGTCTTGAATCCAACAAAGAGGTTTATTAGCCAGCAGATTCGAACAAATTGAGGAGTATAATCACAATCTATTACTGTTATTTCTATGTGAATCCTATTACTTATAATGAATTGTTCCTATTTAAGTCACATTAAAAGCCCTGGATGATCTCCCCTATGTGAATTCAGATCTTCCTCTTCAACACAATTCAGCCTAAATGACTCACCTCTGTCTTCAAATGTCACCCCCACATGTCTTGCTGTGTTTGAGAAAACACTGTTAGCAGTTCAAACAAAGCACAGGCAGTGTTGATACTGAGGAAATTAAAGAGTTCCCAAGAATAGAAATGGCTCATTAGGAGATTTGCCATGCGGAGTTTGCTTATTAAGGTCGCAGCAGTTGGACAGACTGTTCACACCGACAGGATCCGATCTGCTGCTTTGACTTTGAAACTACCAACAACGAAGCTATCAACAGTTGTAGAGAAACACGCCCTGACAACCAGCAGCCACACAGTTTCACACTCCGGCACCAGCAACGGGACTAAACTACTACCTGAGCAGGAGAAAAGGCGAATGTTTAGTGTGAGGACAAGCCACCACCTTGTTCTCTCACCCAAGTAAGTGAGCTATAATTAGACTGTCGACTTGTGTCAAATAAGAACATGGAGTCAAACTACAGCCTCCGTGTCGTAATTACCTGTCAGCAGCCGGATGAGACGTTTTTATAAGTATTAATCCCCGCTCGCTCTCTCCTCTCGGTCGTGACACACACACGGAGACACACACACACTCACTTCTTGCTGCAGTATTCGCTAATTTTTACGGAGAGGGTGCTGAGAAACGGGGCAGGCGAGCAAGATCCTCCCACCGACACCAGCGACAAGTGAGGCTAGGCTAACAGGCAGCTAGTTCCTCTCAGGACCTTCAAAATAAAACGAGCAGAGGCCATCCTCATCTCAAGTGTGAGTTGTTCAGAGAGAGCGAAGAGTAAAAAAAAAAACTTAAACAAAAATAAATAATGACAGAAAACTAAACTAAATAATGTCTACTAAAACTAAACTAAAATAATTTCCTGATTGTATTTAACATTTTTTATATTAAGTAACATGAAAAAAAAAATTCTCCTGAAGTTTTTCACTGCTTTCCAACGTGACTTTTTTTTCCTGATTTTATTTTTTTTTTTACATGTTTTCACAGATGAAAATATTAAGGAACATATGAAAACAAAGTTTTTTTCCCCTGAAATCTTTTTTTTCCACTGGTCTCAAACATGACAATGATTTCACAGATTGGAAAAAATGATAAGGAGCATGTAAAGAACAAAAGTCACTCAAAAAAATAATAATTAGAAAACAAGAACTTTTTGTTGCGTGTGTGAAAAAAAAATTGTGAAATTTTTTTTCACTTGTTTCACGCATGCTATTTTTTCCCCAGAATTTCTTTCACATGTGATTTCACGGAAAGAAAAAAAAGCTTTTCGCCTGAAAGAATATTTTCACTAAATGATAACATTTTTCTAGATTTTTTCTCACATGTTTTCACAGATGGAAAGCTAATGAAGGAACATGTGAAAAATGAATTAAAAAAATAAGAAAATAAATTAATAAAATAGAAAAAAACAGGGTAAAAAAAAGTTTTTTTCATGTTAAACCAAGTGGAAAAAACATTCTTTCTCATGATTTTTGTTTTCATGAAGTCCTTGAAATAGTTTTTTCACATTTTCAAAGATGGAAAATATAATCAAGGAACACATGAAAAAATAATATATAGGTGAAACCAGTGATTTTTTTTTCATGAGAAATAAAATTAGGAGAAAAAAATGAATGAATTATTTCTTTTTTCTTTTGCCCTGAAACTGTTGTTTCACTTAAAAGTAGGAAAGATCATCCTAGCAAAAAAACCTTTTTTAACCTCCAAATCACAAATCATAGATACTGTAGAAAAAATAATTTAGATCAGACTTTAGATCAGACATATGAAATAACTATAGAAAAAAGAACTTGCCTCTCTCTCTCTATTTTTTTCTTTTGTCTGGTTTAAAACTGATGAGAAGGGATTATATTTTGATTGAAAATAAAACTTTGCGTTTGATTTAATTTCACTATATGTAAATAATTCTACTACAAATGAAATCTCAAACCATTTGACGCGGGTATATACATGACAAATACAGCCCAATAACAATGACAGAATTGAACAGGTCCTCGGGGTCCTCACAAATCTTTCCCTCTATGATTTTGAAGGCTGCTGCTCGTACTTCCGGTGTTGTCACGGTTGCTTCCACCTAACCTGACGGAGCTGCTGCAGCCGCCGGAGTCACTCAGGTCCCTCCTCCACTCCCCGGTCGAAGATGACATCATCCGTAGTACAAGAAGGCTCGTGCAACAGGAGGGCTGGGTGTGGATCTCAGCAGTGTTGCCCTCTGACACCAGGGAAAGAAAAGCAGTCACTTTTGTCTGAGCTGACTCTTGTGCTTCCTGCAGGCAGCTGGGTGTGTTGTCTATCTGTGTTATTTACCTCACATGTGACAAAAACTGGACATTCAGCATTGGCATGTCTGAATATTGAACAATACATTGAATGAAACAAGAAAAACAAAACGGACATGTTTTTTTATTGCTTCTAGGATAATCAAAAGTGGAAAGTAGCTGGCCTATAGCTGCAGATTCTCAATCCTGTTGTTTAGATCAATTTATGCGTTCCTTGTGTTGTACTTTTGTGCTTATTCTCATGTATATCTTCAGCTATAGCTCACATTTGCTTTCAACATACACAGCAGTTTATAACATATGATCACTGTTACTGATTAAAGGACATGCACGCACACATAAGATTAAAGGTGACCTCTGGTAGCTTCTTTGAGTTCACATGAATGAAAGTGCATCTTTTATGACCTAATCGCTGGCTTGTGGACCATCGTTTGACGTTACATTCTTGTTTTTTGTGTTTTTTTGTTTTTTTTTAATTCTACCATATTAGTGATATAAAATACACATATTTAAAGCTCAAGTTCCAGTTTGATGTCTGTCAGTTTATAGTATTTTAGGTGATTATACTTGAGCTTAAGTTCAACCAAAGATTCTTCTGTTATTGTTCATTTATGGGTCATTATTTCTGATAAAAATAATAATCATTTGTTTGATACTGACCACAGTGACACCGTGAGAAACATGATTTTTTCTGAGATGATTATTGTGCCATCCTACCCTATGAAAGCATAATACAACATGTTCACACCTTATGGTTTGTTTACTTTATGCCTGTAAGTTCCTTTAACCCAAATGTTCTGGAGGCTTCGGACAACCTTTAACTTAAAATTAAACAAACTTAACAGTGTTTAATCAGCTTGATACTTCCTGACTTTTCTGGTTTTAGGAGATTTTTTAGTAAACCTAATTTTGAAATGACAACAACATCAGTGAAGCGTGGAGACTCCAATGTAAAACATTATTTTCTTTCTGCTCTCTATACAGTTAAAAAAAGCAGCATCATCCCTCCAATATTGAGTCTGTTTGGATTTGTGTAGTTTTAGTTTTGTCACTACAAAGTCTAATAGCCTCTGAACTGTCCTGGAGGATAATATATTATCTCCCTAGAATAATCAAAGGTTACATAGTTCATTAAGAGTAGACAATATAATATAAAAATACCTAAAACATGTTTCATTTTAATTTGATAATAATTCTTTATAATCATTTAAGTATTTTGTTATCTTCATCAAAGTGCAAGAGCGGTATATGGCTTTAAAACTAACTATAAATGTATATATCAGGTTTTAAAAATGTCAGAGAGGGGAAAAAAAAAGAAAAAAAACATTTTTATTGTTAACGAGGAAGCAAAGACAATTAATATTAATATTTTCTGCTTCTGTTACTGAACTTGAGCCAATGTGAAGAATGTTTTCCTGTTGTTTAAGATTTTTCTGCCTCCTGACATTCAATATTTGAGAAAACACACTGGGAATTCTTTCTTGTGGTAAATTAATCACAGCTTTTAACAATGTTATGCTCACAGTGCGAGTGCAAGGAGTCAGTATTGGGGAAGTGGATATTAAGGAAGTGAACTTTCCTCTTCGTCACATACTGTAATCATTGGTGAGTCATTTGGTGGCCACGCCGAAAAGTTCATTTCCTTCTCAGACGGAGTTGAAATAAACAAGGTCAAAACAAGTGGGAAAAAAATCTGATTTATTTCTAAACTGGTACACGTTATCCCTCTACCTCACATTGTGGTAGCTCACGCCGCCTCCCTTAAACAAACAGTTATGGATAGAAACAGAAAAATAAAAACTTCTGATACTGCTTACAACCAAAGTCGTCTTTAAAAATATATATATGGAGAATCTAAACAACATGACATGTAACAAAAATGGTACAAAAGAGGTATACGGTAAATTTGAGGGCGTACAATGTTCCTCGCCACTTCTACAAGGATCAGATTTAGTGCATCTGAAGAAAAAAAAAACTCTCGAGTCCCTTCCATCTCTGAATAAGGCATATGTGTGAAGCTTATCACATCTTACTATACCGAGACGAACTAATCGCTTTCTCCTCCGAGGGTCAAATCATGAAAACATATCATCAAATCAAACCGATGATCCCGTTCCTTCATTTTTTTTTTTTTTTTTTTTGTGCACTGAACACAAATATGTAACCCTCCTGTCCTAGTCACTGTAATGTCAAAAATAAAACAAATCATCTATGAGCACATTCAACAAGAAGGACATCACAAATCAACAGGCTACCACAGAGCATGTGCAACAGTGCCAAAGGTGACGTTGTTCGGGCTGCGACTGACCGGGAGTATTTTCATCATTGATTAATTGTTAAGTCGATAAAATGTCAAAACTGACGTCTTGAAAAAGCTTCTTTCTGTCAGACCGACAATCAGAAAAACCTAAAGACTCTTCATTTACAATCATATATGACAAGTAAAAGCAGCAAATTCTCACATATTAAGACGCTGGAAACCAGCAAAATGTTTTGACTTTTTTTGCTCGATAAATGACCGAAAAAAACAATTAATCGATTATCAAAATCTTCTTTAGAATCGAGTCACCGTCGCAGCTGTAGTTGTCATTCGTTCATCGTCAGGAAAAAAAGGAAGTACAGCAGCAAAAAGACTCAACTGATTCTGTTTGGGTCCAGAGCTAAAAAAAAAAGGTCCATTCCTCTGTTTTTTTTTTTTTTACTTCCTACATGCTTCTTTAATGTACAGACATGAATCTAATGATTTTTTTGTGTGTTTTTTTTTTTTTTTTTTAATGTGCGTATTTTACAGATTTCCATCCTCATGCCAGAACGGCATCTCTTTGGTTTCCTCACATTCTGTCCTGCGATCCCCTTTACGATATGACCGTGATCCCACAGAAAATGGGACGCTGGGTAAAATATAGATAAAAACAGGATGGGATCATTTGCGACCTTTATTCAGTTGTGATTTCATGTTCAAACTGATCTACGTTATTGATTTTCTATACACTTATTTCTGCTGAGGATCCACGGCGTCCCAACTCTGTTGGGATCAGGCTAGTAATTTGATTGTGAAACTGCAGGATGCTTTGTTTTTTTTGTTGTTCTTGTTTTTTTTTTTTGTTTTTTTTTACAAAACAGTAACATTTAGGGCATGACATGAAAATGGACAATCCAGTCAAAGGATTGAGTAGCAGTTCGGCCTGGAATCGTGAACGAGGAAACAGAAAATACAACAGGGGTTTAATTCTCACTGGCAACCGTCACAAACAGCAGGTCTGGGAGAGAGGGAGGGAGAGAGAGTGACTTCTCGGATGATGTCGCTGAAAGTCTTTTTGTTACATGACTGGGTTGAGTTGAAAGCGGCTGCGACCGGGTCCAGTCTGGTGGGTTGATGAAGGTGCTGCTCAGATCCGAGTCTTCTCTATGACAAAGGTGTTTTCTCTCCCCCCCCCCTCCGCTCCCTCCATCAGTCCGGGGTTTAGGGAGCTCGAAGGGACCCTGAAGTCTCTCTGGTCCGCTGCAGCAACCTCGTCATGTCTCTAACTCGAGCCCCGCCAGTGGGACGACAAACACGGTGATGTCATCGCCTGAGCCCAGTCTCTCATTGGGTAACCGCCAGCCGCGCTCTTTGAGCACCCCTCGTGACCTCATCAGCAGGTCCTGGGCCGCCAGCGTGTACCTGTCACACAGAGGAGACGTTTAAACGGTGAGATACACAACACATGTATACAATGATCAAGTAACTGTATCAGACAAAATAAAGCTAAACACACACTATTATAAATGACTTTGGGTTGTTTTTCTGTAAAGTCACTGACAGATATTGGTAGTCGCAGGCTGCATTTTCCCCTTTATGGCCTTTTTTCCAATTGTGTAGTTCTTTGGCCTTTTCTCCAATGTGTTCTGTCTCTACGGTGCAATAAAGCATGAATGCCTATTTTTTCCGGTAGCAGGATCCATTAACAATCCTGTTCCTTCCACCCCCTGTACATACACAACACAAACACGGGGGATATTTCAAATCAAATAAAGCTTGTGGATGGATTAGCTTCTGGGATAACAATGCTATGGATCAAGTGGGTGAAATATAAGCAAACAATATAGGAAAGAGTGGGAGAACAAACTGCTTTGAAGGAATGGATTCTCCCTCAAATACATTTTATAGAACATTTTAAATGATACCATTAAAACCCTTCCTGATGATTCACATGCTCAGTTTATTACCCTATATGAACATTACATGCTACACCTAATTCCTCATTTTGTTTTTGTAAAAAAATTCTAAAAAGGTTAAAAGAAAAAAACAAACATTCAAAATGTCCAGTATTAATACTAATACTAGTTTTTATGAAATACCACAAAGTCACACATGCACTGTATATACAGTTAAATCCTTAAAGAGGCCTTACTCTCTCAAATAAGGTAAAGTTGCCTGTTTAAGGCTTTAAGTTGCTTCTTTTCCATAGACATGGTCGTTTGTTTATCTTGCGATATCTGTCAACTTGCCTAGAGTGAGTGTATAATTATACCTGGAGTGGATATAAACCTTAACAAAAAAAATGTTATTAAGAACATTTACTCAACTACTGTACCTCAGCACATATCTTAGGTCCTTGTACCAGATGTGGTGATTTTACACGTTTGTGATGAACTGAAGTGTTTCTTTATGAGATGAGAACATTCTCCTTCTACTCTAAAACCCCTCTTGGATTAGCTGTAAAATGCACAGTCACGAAGCTGAAAACAGGCTGTTTCTCTTCTGACACCATGAAATGATGTATTTTTAAAGATACAGGGTTCTCATAGGACAGCGACGCTACCAACAATATGACGATATGATGCATTACTATAGATTTAAGTACCCAACAGTGTATAAAATAGTTAAAATGAGCTCAAATTTTGCTGATGATACCTTCACTGAAATAACATTTCAATGCAGCACTTTTACTTGTGACAGAGTATTTTTATAGTGTGGTATTAGCGGTGAATGGTCTAAATACTTCTGTTCTACATACAAAGAACACACCATAGTGTAACTATAAGCTGCATTTTGTGGTATTTGTCACCCCCTAGTGGACGTACTGAACAACAGAACAGCTGTGACAACACATCGGATTTATGAAACTGCAGCTTTCATGTCATTTTTCTGAACATGTTCTCACGGCTGAACGTATACTGAGAACAAAAGCCTAATGTAAAGGATTATTTGGCAGACCGCCTACCTCATGGGATCAGAGGGGTCACAGCAGGATAAGTAAGCCGTCACAGCATCTGCCACTTCCCTGTCTGTCGTCACGTCCCACAATCCATCTGTGCCCATGACCAAGACGTCATCCGGGCCGTGTTTGTTTTCATCCAGGTTATAAACTTTCACCTGTGACAGAAAGACATGTTATTAATCATTTTTGAAGTCATTGTGCTGCCATCATTTATGAAACTACCACAGTCAGCATTGTGTGTGTGTTGTGTTCTGAAAGCCTGACAGATGTATGTTGGCACACGAGGGGGCATAACCTCCGTTTCCGGCAGTAAAGCCGCTCATGTCCATTCACATGTTTCGGACCACTTATCCAGAGTGACTCGCAGCAAGCGTGATATGTTCCAAGTGCTCAGCTCAGGAAATAAGAGACCTGATAATATTCCTGCAGCGCTGAGCTGAGAGGTGCTCGAACAGGAACTGAGAGAGAAAGGTCTAACAAAAGAGGCGGCGAGTATTTTTAACTCCGTAAAACAAAAATAAGAAGTGCTGTGTGAGAGGTGAGACACTGAAAAAAGGTTGTGTGCACTTCTAACCTTTCTTGAAAGAGCTTCAAATGACTGCGCAGAAGGTTCAGTGAACAAGAAACCAACCGAGACTTAGAGACTTTAAGACTTATTTAGAGATTTACAAGTCAAGGATTATTATGTTGACGAAATAAAACTATTTGTTGGCGGGCGGGGGCCTCGAGGTGAATGAACCTTGAGAGTAATTTTAGGCTGTGAGATCTCTGAAGAAAGCAAGTTATTGTGCCTCGTTTAACTTTATAGGATGTGCAGCATTCAACAATGCTGGAGAGAAGAACTCATATCAAGTAAACGTAAAAAAGTGAATAGAATGAGTAATATTACTTCATATTTGTGGAATATCATTACGGATTACTTTAAAAGCTTTATAAACTGCATTTTAATGTTACAGCTTGACCATAAAATACTTGTTTTACAGTTTAATCTGTTAAAGATTGATCATATGCTCTGTTTGTAGAATCTTTACTCGTAACTGCCGCTGTTGAATAAATCTGAAAGTCAAATCTTTCCTTCTGAAATGCGGTGGAGTAAAAGAACAAAGTAAAAACATAAATACATTTGGAATCAAGTTAAATAAAAGAACCTCAAAATTGTTCTTAAGCAGGTAAATGCGAGGTCACATTACACCACTGGCATTCACACAAGTACCTTCTGAACAGCAGCACAATGAAGAAAAACAAGAAAAGAAAAGTTGTTTTGCACTTCTGCAGCTCACACAAGCCTTTCACGGGGCACCGACTTGTTTTTTAGTTATTGACTTTGTTTCTTAGATTGAGAACAGAAGAAGTTGTACCGAGAAGCTCTCTAAAGTTTTAACAGATGCCTGCGAAAAAGCAATCAATAAAAACTGGTATGAAACAGAACCTCAGAGTCTTAAAGGGCCAGTATCAGAATAATGCAGTGACAGTAGACCCTTCAGCGCCCTTTAACTCTGAGCTTCTTGGGTTTGGCGTCAAGAACGTTTGTTGACTTTGACCGGATGAACAAATGTGACTTTCCATTGCCATCCTGGGGAAACAAATCCTTACACCGTGCTTCACTTTCCAAACATGTCGGAGAACCTATGCTGGCTGCTGAAGATGTAGAATCTAGTACCTCTCTGTGGAGGAGGACACGCTTCTTGTATAAATATAAGAAGCTCAACTAAAGGTCTCCATATTGTGCGGACTGAATCTTGAAACAATCGATGACATAACAAAATAAAGGAGATTTAACACCTTCTTCATGTCATAATACAGAGTGTAAAGTGAGAAATGGAAATCCCACTCGGCTCCCGTGCTTTTTTGATGTTTGTTTTCCCTTTATTATGTAAAATACCCCAAAATAAAAGGAACAAAATCCCTGCAGGAGTACATTCTGCTTATTCTTTGCACCAAATCTGAGCCCGCACAAAGGCATTTTATGAGACGCATCTGTGAGCAAAAGAGCCTCACAGCCAACTAAGTGAGGCCCAGGGCCAAAAAGCTGCTCGACTGCGTCTGAAAGGCTTCCACGGTGTTTAAAGCAGCGCTGCCTGAGGACTCGACTCGGGCAGTGCTGACAACCGGAGCTGCTCCTGACTCCTTATACTCACCTCAGGGACGCAGGACAGGAAGGGCTTGATGTAGATGTTGGAGTTGTACACCTTCAGGTCATGATCCCCAAGCCCACGGGTCACTCCGATCGTCGCCATGACACGTGCCTGTGACACACACACACACACACACACACACACACACACACACACACACACACACACACGCGCGCGCGCGCACACACACACACAGATAATGATGTAGGTTACTGTTTCAGTAATGTAGTTCAGTTCTTGGAAAATCCACTTAGGTAGGGATTATTAAATGAAGACCGTGTTCTCTCAGACAATAATGAAAATGTTAAGCAGGTTTCGTTTCCGCCCACGCAGACTCTGCACAATCTAACAAAACACTTATAGATGTGAAGATGCGTCATAATTGTATTCATCTGCCTACACAATCGAAAATTAATATAATGACCTTTGAATCTATATTTAATTAGAATACCTACGTGGAAAACAATCGTCTACATCAAGCACAATATCTTGTTTCTTACCTTTTTGCCCTCTCCGTATATCAGGGGGAATTTCAGATCATCTTCAACGATTGTCTTATAAGCCCTACAACACACAACCAACAGAGCTCAGGTTAAGTTCCTGAAAAAAAGATGTCAGGAAAAGTTTTTTGGCAAAAGCAACCAGTGTTGTTTTCTGTGTACTTTTGGCTTCTGTTTTGTTTTTGTTTCAGGAGGTTCCCACTCGAACTTTGGCCATTCATCCAATCAGCACCTGAGCTTTTGTTTACTTAATGACCCTAAAATTGGACTAATTTTGTTTGCTCCTTCATTTTGCTTTGGGGTCGTAAAAATAACTAGTTCATAAAAATGTCAAAAGAAGTTTTTTCTTATCATAGAAAACTGATGTGCTTTAAGTTTTCGATTGGACAAAAGCTTAAAGGAAATTGTGACGGGCCTTTTTAAAAAAAAAAAAACTATTTTATTATATTTCATAAACTAAACAAGGAATGTATTCATCCTGAACATTTTTGGCAGATTAAAGGTTAAATTCACCCATAAATGAAAATGCTGGTTTTATGTACTCATGATGTAAAGTCGGGTGAAGTTTTAGTCTATCAAAAACACTTCTGGAGCGTCACAGTAACACAGTGCTGCAACATTCTCCTGAACAACTGAGGTAGATGGGGACTTGTTTTAAAAAATGAAAATAACTGAAAAACTGAAACATTATTTGTTTGCTTTTTTGCATTCAAAAACAAGTCCCTATCTTCTTCAGTTGTTTAGAGGAACGCCGCAACACTGTTTTGCCGTGAAACTCCAGAGGTGTTTGTTGTAAAACTTTCCATTGGCTTGAGGGTGGGTAAATTATGGCTTTTTTTTTTTTTTTCATTTCTGGGTGAACATAGTTAGTTTAAGGCCTCGTAAACACTCCGCAAGCAAACTGTTCCGACTAATTATAGGACAGAGTGTTTATGAAAAGTGATTAACTGTGGGAGATGTGATTAAAAGGGATCTCCAGGTTTACCAGCCAGTCATGGTGTGGTCTCTGTAGAGCATCTTTTTGCCAAGCTCGCTGTGCTGGATCCTGCGGGGGAACTCAATGTGAGTGAACTCGTTTCCCAGGAGCTCCGGCCTCAGGAAGCCCTGTGACGACACACACAAAACGGGGCAGGTCACATTAAACCGCAGAATAAAAAAAAGATTTACATAAGAAGCCTTAACTGTGTGTCAGGAAGCGGAGGTTAGTCTACATGCAAGAAAAGAAAAGATTAGCGTGCGTAACAGAGGGCCTGCAGTACGTGCTGCTGTATGCCGAGGCACAGAAAAGCTCCCCCTGTTTTTAGCAGCGAACATCATCCACCCACTCTGTGACTCATAACTACAACCGACTAAATCAAGCCACCGATGAACAGGATTTCCTCCCTCTGCTTCAGGTTGTCTATGCATCATGCTCAACTCACCTCACTGTGGACAAATACAAATCAAAGATCTCTTTAACTTCATATGCAGCCACAAGATTATAAAGCCCTCCATGAACATGTGTTTAATGTTAAATAATCTCTTCTGAAACATAGAGGATAAAAGAATACCAGATACTGTAGCCGCTGTCTCTCTGACTCCGGTGTGAATTCGTTCGTCATGGGAATGACTTCGTTATTCCGTATGATTATGGCCCTGCGGAGAGAGAGAGAGAGAGAGAGGGAGAAGATTCACACAGGCAGAACATTATTTAACACCTACAGCTCAGATCACGCTGCAGTATGCAGACTGAACCCCAGGGGGCACAAAGAGCCCTGATGTCTACAGGACTGCCCCTGAGTATAAAGGTACATACACCTGGAGGGTAAATTACAGTCATTTCCTTTATCCTGTAGCCTGCAGTGGGAAGTACTTTTCAGATCTCTCACCTGCTGTCTCCAGCATTGGCGACATAGAGTTTCCCCATCATATGAATGGCAGCTAAGGCACAGCACCCACCGGAGATGGCGTACGACGCTTTTTCCTTTTCAATCAGGTCATCCTGAGATAAAGAGAGAGAGAGAGAGAAAAAATCTAAGTAAGAACTGAAAGGGCAGAAAAACCTCCAAGCTTCGAGGTGCACACTTTGCCTCTCATCACCCGGAATAGCTCATTATTTTTCTTCATACATATTCATGCTCCAAACAAAACAGCCGCGCTAATGGAGGGAAACAAGGAGGCTTTGAAGAATACATTACCTAAGATGTGGGGTTTTTATCTGCATCATCTAAACCAGACGGTGGTTGCATCAGAGAGGTCTCTCACTTTGAGTTCCCTAACTGCGCGTCACTGAGCAGATTCAGCCTATTTGTGCAATCTGAATTCTTAATTTCAGACACTCAACCACAAACAGGAAGAGATCATGAGATGATTAAGAATTAACAGTCTGCTGCGTGTCTGAGCACAGATGTGCTCTGAGCACAAAGTTAAAATAAGATTACAAGCTCACAATGTAACAATGTTAGTGTTTTGCACGTATGATGTTTACTCCAGTATGTTCACCATCTTAGTTTAGCGTGTTAGCATGCTAACATCTTATATAAACACGAAGCACAGCTGAGGCTGATGGGAATGACTTTAGTTTTGCAGGCTTTCCGGTCGTCAACCAAAATTAGAAAAAGTGACATTTCTACTTGAGGATGTTGCTGAGTGGAAAGTAAACACACTATATGTAATTTATGGAGCGAAAGGTCTCTTAATCAAAACAAAAGCGGCTGCAGCTGCTCAGAGCCGGCCAGCTCTGGAGGAGAGAATCTGGTGCAAAGCCAGACCTTCTGGAGGAATAAACATCTGGAGTCTTACTGGATTCTGCTCTAATCCGGAGCCGCTCACAGATTACTTTTTAAGTTTTGGGATCAAGAAGTGGATTTATCTGCACTGCTGTTTATCAACCTGGCTGCAGCAGTGATCTGCGGAGGTGACCTCCATTGTCGGGTGTTAATATACTGTAATGTAGACTCCTTGCTGGAGCTGGAGGGGAAATGAACTTAACTTCATGAACGTGATGTTACAGAGAGGAGAGGGGAAAGAAGAAGAGGAAGATCCGGAGTCTCTGGTGAATGCTGACTGCAATGAGAGTTGACCGAATTTAAACATGCAGACACAAACACCCTCAGTGCATGTCGTTGGCAATTCACGATTCACGGCAGTTGCAATTCATCCTGTGGGGGAACAATAATGAGTGTACCAAATTTCATAGTGATCCATCCAAGAGCTGTTGAGATATTTGACTCAAAGCCACCAATATCAACCTCATCGTGGTGTCAGATGAAACTCAATGCTGCTAGGATGGAAAATCTGAGAACTATGAATGATGAATTTGGTGCAATTCTGTCCAGCAGAGGCTGAGATACTTTCCTGGAAAATGCGGCGCTACAGGCAAAGTTGAGGAAACACCAAAAGTTATTAGGATTCTGGGAACCATTAATATATATACCTAATTTTATGCCAATCTACCTTTGTTGACCTTGGGCACAAATCACAGCTAAAATGCAAAATGTGCACAAATTCCTTTTACTGCTCTGTTGTTTTCTCACGGAGATTGTTGATTATCATCTGCTCACCATCTGTGAGAAGGCGGTCTCTATGACTCCGATCACCAAGCCCTCCAGGCTGACAGCCTTCTCCATGTGAAAGCGTACTGTGGAGTCGCTGACAGCATCTGGGTCCTCTGGCTCCTGTGAGGCTCCCTTCTTCGTGTCGGCCTGGTACGGGCTGCCGTTCTTGGCCAGGCAGATCGGAGGAGCGCTGTTGGGGTTCTCCAGCAAGTGGCAGATTTCTCCCAGACGGTCTCTGATGAGGCGGTGAAGGAGCTTGGAGGCCATGATGGCGGCTCCAGAACCTGCATGTCCGTCAAACACGCCCCAGAAGTGGAGAGGGATTCCTGTGCCATCCTAACAAAAAGTATACAAACATAACATGTTGTAGTATCATAGAAAATAGTGGGAAAGTAATAATTCCTGTGACGTTTTTAAAAAATCTCCCATGAGATTACATCTCTGAGCAGAAGGCACAGATTTGTGAGGGTTTACAGGCTCTGGGACTAAAGCTGGTGACATTTGTAATGCTGAGCAATATGTTTCCTCCCATTTCAGGTTTTACTGGATCACAGTTCCAGTAAATCTAGATCATAACATTATGATGATAGTTTGCAAAAAGACAAAAACCTTATTGTGAGCTTTTACTTTGACTGATCTTAGAGGAAACTGTTCAAGTCTAAATCCATAAATATAATTAAGTGCAAAAAAAAAAAAAGAGAAAGAAAAAATGTGGAGTCATTTTAACTGACAGTCAGACCTTTCCTGCATGATATAATGGCTGATGGGAAGGCGTTGCCACCTTTGTGTTGGCGGACATGTTTACATGCCGAGTTGGCCTGACTGACGAACAGATGAACAGGCTTTGCTCCTCTGATGCCAGACTCGGGAGGGGGAGGGGCGCAACAAGGGATGATGTAATTCATTTACACCACATGAAAAACAAGCACGTTTTTGTGTGTGTGTGTGTGTGTGTGTGTGTGTGTGTGTGTGTGTGTGTGTGTGTTTGTGTGTGTCTGTGTGTGTGTGTGCAGGCATATTAGTACAACAGATTTACTGGCCTCAAGAGTAAACTTGATAAGATCCATTACAGGACTCCTATCACTGAGTAACAAGTCTTTGGCTTGTACTTTATGGACACAGTTTCACAAAACACCAGATCAACAGGACGAACCTGGTGTGTGTGTGTGTGTGTGTGTGTGTGTGTGTGTGTGTACGTGTGTGTGCATTTAAAAAAAATCACGTTTGAGAATCAATCATTGTGATGAAAATAACTGCACAGTGGACAACCAGATCTGGAACTTCACACCTTCATTAGCGTTCATTAGCGTTAATTTTGCAGTTAAGTTTGTTGCCCCCTCATAAAATTAAGTCTATTATTCAATTTCTTGTGTATTCGGTCTCCGCTAACCCCTGATTAAAATATCTGGCCTTTTAGCCTTAAGCAAAATGCTCCGCTATGTTCACAACCAAGCTGCCAAATATCTCTGTCCGCCTTTTAATAGTCATGGACTGCTGTTTTATAGGCTACGAGTTTGGCAATATGGCCGTCACCGCGTTGTTTTTGGAGCCAGAAGCGACCATATTTGGATGAGTGGGTGAAGCTGGGGAGGAAATGCTGATTGGGCCTGACCAAGAATCTGGAAACATAACATGGTAGTAATTTACATGGTCTGTTTTTAACTTACCTGGATTTATTTGTGTTGCTTTGTTACACACATAATGAAACATTAGAGTCAATTAAAAGTAACAAGGTGAATCCATCAGTACTAAATAGAATACAACAACACTATCAGGTTACTATTCATGCACAGATACAATTATATTTTGAGTGCACTACAGCTACAGGAGTACAAGGATGTCAGATTTAGAAACATGATCACTAATTGTTTATTGGAGCTGCCGGCCCTTAAATCAGACACGTCATTCCCTCATTCACCGGCTCCTGTTCTGGTGTTCGGGACGTCGCCCTTCGCTCACCCCGTTGTCCTCCTGCAGAGTGGAGTTGCGGTGTTTGCCGCTCGGCTTCTTCACGAACAGCTTCTCGCAAGAGGCCTGGTCCTCGTTCAGCATGCTCTTGCCCGCATTGATCACCCTTGGAAAGAGAAAGAGGCGGCGGGGAGAAAGGTAAGAATGGAGTCAGATGATTGATGCTCTTTGCTCTAACCACATGAACACATAACAGCAGCTTGGAAGATGGAGCGAGTCGAACAGCGAGGCAAAAAAAAAAAAAATAGAAGAGAAAGTGGGGCAGGATGCAGTCATGTCCCAGAGGGAACTTGTAGAAGGGATTAAGTGTTTTTTATTATGAGCCGATGCCTGTGGAGGATAATGGCTTTAGAGTAATGCACCGGTTCATACGCTCGCAGCATCTATCTGCAGCAGGGTTCACTGGAGGCACCAAGGCGGAGCCATAGTGGAAAGAGAGGCTATCTGTAGACTTGTAGTTCTCGAGACCGGTCTCAAGACCACTTTTTTGTGGTCTTGGTCTTGTCACGGCCTCGACTGTCTTTGGTCTCGGTCTTGTCTCTGTCTCGGGTCCATCGGTCTCGCAATGCCTCGGACTGGCCGAGCGGTCTCGAAGGGATGTGTAACCTATAATATCCAGGCAGACACAGTTGGTACCAATCACATGCATTTTATGACACAGACAGCGTTGGCGCTCGTCCCCCGTTTGCCAATTGAATGGCTTTGACTTCAGCTAACGAAAGGCTGTAGCATTGGTCGTCTCTGTTTGGATTTCAGTGTTTCCCGCTGAAAACCACCACCACCATGCGTGGTGATGCTTATGTTCTGCAACTCATGCAAAATGGCAAAAAACTAGTTTTTTTTTTGGTCTCGGTCTCGGTCTTGAGCTGAACTAGTCTTGGTCTTGACTTGGTCTGTCTTGGTCTTAATACTCTCTGGTCTTGGTAGTGTTTTGGTCTCGGTTTAGACGGTCTTGACTACAAGTCTAGCTATCTGCAGCTTGTGAAACTGATAAGTTGAGTCATATTCTGCATTCTTTTTCTCAGGGAGAGGAAGTTGCTTGTCACGTTTGCAAGAAACATGGTGCAATACCGAAATGAAAAAAACTGACAGGCAGGACAGGACCAAAACACAAATGCGCAGTTCAGTTACAAAAGATGTCGCAGTGGCTTGGATATTCTCTTCAACATAATTCAGGTACTAAAACTTGCTGCCACTCGTGAACTGTGTCTCACTATCGATTTAGGATGTGGACACAGAATCTCCACTTCCTTTAAACAGTGAGCGCTGGATATACAGTCACAGGGTTCAAGTTTAACTTCCTCAAAGCTGATAAAGAGTTCATATGCTTTTTTTTTTTCTCACCACATATACGTTCAATAACAACAAGTGCATCATATACGTGGAAGCAGAAGAAACAAGTTGCAGGAAAAAAAACATTGATACTGTACATTCATCTGTTTGAACTGATGTGGTGAACTGGCTCTTTAAACCTGCACGAACGCATTTCTATCGTAAAAATCGTCCTGTCAAGAGCTCCTGGAAACGTTGTTGTCGATTTCGCTAACTTCCTGTTAATTTTGCAATTAGCAATCTCTCTTCATCACCACACTTGCACAACTCTTTTTTCGAGGACGCTCTCTTTGCTTCTTTCTTTTCTTCAGGGGTGTTTAATCACTTTGCCTGTTTGGTAGTGAGTCTGTCAGACTGGAACGTAGCTTTTCCCTTTTCCTTCACTGCCGGTGACCAAACACTCTATAATAGTGACAAAGCTGCAATGACCGTCATTCATATTGTTCTTAAATTAAGTGTTAAATAGCTCTATATTCCAGCAGTTAACATTTTTTTCAGTTATACAAGCCTGTTAGCAATGAGTTGCCTATTTACACAAACTGCAGATAGCACAATGGCATTCACTCATTAAAATCTAATAATAATCTAATCACATATTTGCTCCTATTTGCTCTCCTACACCTACTAATTGATATTGTTTTGATGTCAAAGCTTTGCGACTCGTGGAACATCTTAATTATAATTCATCCCAGGACAAATTAGGAAAAGGTGATGAAGCCCTCATCAAGGGCAAACTGTTGTGGCTGAATGGGTTTGTTTAGGACTCCAACTCAGGTTTGTATCCCACTTGGGACACATCCTCATACTGTTCACTCATTATTTTCTGTTTCTTTTCAGTTTTCTGTTGATGTTTGGTCAAGTTTAGGAAAACATGGTTTGGATTAGAAAAGAAGACCCTTTCACAACACCTGTTTTAAAGGATAACCTCTCCCATGTTAATATTTTCCCTGTCTTCTTCCCCTGAGTCACGAAGCCATCACATCACAAAAACATGATTGGTGAGGTGCACTGATCGTCCGGGAGCAACATTAATTATGATGTTCCAGGAACGGCACCAACATGGCAATATCAGATTGTGCTGAGGGAAATATCTTTGTCTTCGGCTGCTTAATGCTCCACTTCGCTAACCAGCGTGTCTCTCGCCGTGTCTGTCTGCTGCTTGGTGCTCAGCAGGTAGCGTGCTGACGGTTTACAGAGCTTTTTTCTCTGAAAACTTCGCTTTGACACTCCGACAGATTACACAACTCAGGCATGTTTCAAGCATCTGCTGATTGATCTGCATACTAGACTTAAGTGAATGGAACCCAACTGCTGCCTTGATCAGTGGGACAGAAAATCTAAAACACAACAGCATGTTAGTCGGGCTGATTACTGTGCAGTGATGTATGTATAATTTGTAGTAAATGGGCCACAGCATACAAAAATCCGCTCAAAGCTTGAGGCTGACTTGGAAAGCCGCATTTTGGACCTCATGCTGGCATATTATGTAACATTTTCTCTTTCAATTATCCATAAATGCCACATTAGCTGGATAATACAGCATAATACCTATTGCGCAATTCCAGCAAGTCAAGCTTTGTCATTAAGATCCCCTCGGAAACTTCTGCAGAGGAGGGATTAGTCCTTTATCAGTAACTAAAGACACCATCAGAAGAAGGGAAAAAGGAGTGAGACTGAAAATAAAAAAAGGATACTGGCAGCAAGAGGGGAAAAGGGGAAAAAATACGCAGTCAAAGAAAAGAGACGAGAGAAGTAGAAATCTCATCAAATCACCGGCTGATTACAATCACCGCATGAAACGGTCGCTGGCTGGCCAAAGGCTCTGATATCAGAGAGCAGCAAAATGAAGCAGAAAATGCAACTGCGGCCCCAAATCTGGATTATAAAAAGCCCTTTCACTTTCTAATCAGTTGAAAGCAGTGGACAGGCACCGCAGTGTCCTGCACTGCGCTGCCTGCATTAGGACTAATGACAGAGAAGAATTTAAAGTCGCCTGATTGTCGTGTAAACTTTCTGCCAAGGCCGAAAGTTGGCACCGAGTGCAGAGTATGTTTTTCATTTGCTGTTATGGATGCATCTGCTCCATCAGCCATTGGAGGCCGACATTACGTAAGACGAGCTAAAAAAAAAAAAAGAAAAAAAGAAACGCCACCATAATACTTGATATGATGTAATGTCTTTTAATGTTACTCTAATGTAATTTCACATTGTGGCTTTTTAAACAAACATTTCTTCAACGCAATCAGTAGAACAAATGTTGGCAATGTATGTTTCTGCACACCGCGGATATGTTTACTTTACTTTACATTTCTTTATGTCCAATTTTCTATTGGATTTACGTTTATATCTATGACAAGACTGTGCTTATGATCCTGATAGGTTTAGGTTTTACAGCCTCAAACACAGCTGGAAATTGCAGCCAAGTCCCTCCTGGATATTATGTTAGCATTAGATAACGTTTCTGCAAACCATGGTGATGTCCAGGATTTGACAAGTGTACCAAACATGTTCACATCAGCCACCTGCTGTTGTAGCAGGAGGTGGAGGGAGGAGGTGGTGGCATTATTACATCCAACAAGGCTGCCGAATGGACAACCGGAGTTCATGTCACACCACCGGATATTGGCGGTTTTAGTGAACAAAACTATTTACTTTTCATTTAATGCTGGAACACCTCCACCAGAGAGATGGCAACCAAAACAGGTACTATAAGCCAAACTGTGTTGTATTTTTGACCCTAACCAAGTGGTTCGTGTGCCCAAACCCTTACAGAGCATAAGAACAGCTTTGTGACAAAATATGAATGGAAAAATTCGACCTAAACAAAAGAAAGGTTGCAACATAAGGGGAAATCCAGTTTGAACACATCTGTGGTTTAACGGCTGGGTTCATTACAATACTGATAAGAATTCTGATAAGTGATTCACTTACTGAATATCTCTTCAACACTTGTTCAGGGAGGAGACTAAATGTTTCTCTACGTGTTTGCAGTGTAATGAAGTTTCACCCCTCCCTCGGTAACAAATCAGCAATTATTCTGTTTTTAAAGCAGTCACATGCATTCAATGAGCTATAATTGAAGTCAACCCCGACTGCGTGGGAGGATGTGATTCTAAACCTGGCGCTCAAGCCTTCCTATAATGTGACCCAACTCTCTGGTCATATGTCTCCACAGCTTGTGACTGTAAACCATGCCGGTCATGCTCGGTAAAACAGTGTTGTTCTGTTTATACTCTCCTACTTTACAGTTTATTATGCAAGGAAAGTACAAAAGAGGAACTTGAGAGTTCCAGTGAATTCTCTGATTGTGGCTGCTGGAGCCTTTAACATCATAGTTTTGGGTTACAAATTCAGCAGCAAGACATAAAGCTGTGGTTCACTGATGTTGCAACTCACCTCGTGTGCTGTGAAGCCCTGCAACTCAGGAAAAGCCGTTTTAGTGATGTGGTTCAGTCAGACGCAGATCAAGACGCCTCTGGAATGATCCTTTCAGATTGTTGCTTTATATAACCAAATTTGAACTGTCTGAAATGTCTTTCTTTATGTTTCATCTTCAAGCATAACAAGGTCAATATAAACTATGTCCTGTAGGCGAGTATCTAATCCCTCTGCTCAAAACACAGAAACATTTGAGAGTAAAAGAGTTGACTGTTTGTAGTGGATTTCTACAAATTACACGTGAAAAGATGAATCCCTGTACTATGCTACATTGGATAGAGTGTAGCTTGTGAAACATTCAGAATTAGTCTAATCATATTCTGAATTCCTTTCTGGGGAGAGGAAGTGGCCTTGTGGTGCAATACTGAAATGAAAACTGAGAGGCAGGACCTGACAAAAAACAAATCCCCAGTACAATAATAAAAGGCACTGCAGCAACTTGTCCAGAACATAATGCAGGTGTAATTAAAACATGCTGCAGCTTGTAAACCGTGTCCAACCTTCCGTTGTGGATCCGGACACAGAATAACGTCCAGGATTGGATAATACAAACAATACCAGGTAACTAAGTGTATTCATGGCAACACAAAATGGACAACAGGGTTGTTTTTACGACAGTACGTTGAAGCTATCCGCACCTCAACTTCCTTAAAAGAAGCCTTGGAAATGCTTTCGTTAGTCTGCTTAGTTCATTTCTGCTCACTTACGTCATGTCCAATAAAAACAACATAATGAAGCTATAAGAAGTTCTTCTGGTACACAAATGTTCTTACACTAGCAATAGACAACTTTTTCTGAGAGCATCTGCATTGATATTGAGATCACCTTCACTATTTTTTTCTGCCACCGGGCACAAAATCCCCCATGAAAATGAAGACTGACTGGCAGCCTGACACCATTTCTATCTACAGTCACGTCTCTATTTCAGACTAAATGAATGAATAAACTCACATGTTGTCCTGTGTTGTTGGTGGTTGCTACTCTGAGGAAAATAGAAAGAGATCTATTTGTGTTTGCCACAGCAGCACCAACAATAACACCACTTGGGAAAATTGGGTTTTCACTTAAAACCTGCAATGGCCGATCTTTTTGGCTACTCGGAGGCAGAGGCAACAAGTTGTGAACATAACATCATCATATTATCTGCTTAAAGTTGCTCCTTTAGAAGACATCCAGCGATTACACAGCACCACGATCATTCATATGGAGTTATGTTTCTGTCCATCTCATGAATCCCATTTCTACAATACGTGTCATATCTTGTTTACATCACATGTTCATGGCCTGGCTTTCGTATCGGGGGCAAAAGGGATGGTGGTGGTTTTTAGAACTGCTGCTTGAATAGAGCTTTACGAGCAGTGAGTAAAGCAAAACAGTAAGTGAGTAAGAGAGCTAAACAATTAGATGAAACTCACGATAAGCTCTGTGAAGCTGAGGGATGTGGTAGATTCTCTCAAGCGTCGCCTCTAACAAAGAGCATCTACTCAATCTGGTAAAACGTCTCTCGTTCTCTATATCTGCTCATTCGCTTCATGAACAGCAGAGAGCTTTGAAAGATTTTCCTACTGATCTTTTGTGCTCGCCTGACATCTGTTTATTTATGCATTATTTATAATGTCACACAGTTATTACATCAAAGACAATAATCAATTATACATGATGTTAAATATATGCTTATCTGGACATGTATATATCCATGAAAACGTTTCCAAAATGGATCTCACACTCCTCACACTCTCTCATGATCTCAGTGCCAGAGCCTGAAAGCTTATCGCCTCCATATTAAATTGTATTAAATAGCCATTTGACAAAAGCACTTTTGAGTGGCTTACGGTAAGTGCACTCACTTGTTTGTGCTGACACAATGCTGTGCGGCAGCGTTACACCATCAATTAGACTCATTATCTCAAGCATCCCAAATCTCTGCGGTGCTAAAACTGCAGCCAGATTTTAGCTTCACATTTCCTTTTGGAGTCAGGCCGAATGTTGAGGACCAGCGAAAACATACCGAAACCCAACAACAACAACCATGAATCCTCATTACAACCAAAACGACGGACGGACACTAATTAAGATCAATGAAAGCGGGGAAGTTGAGTCTGAATGTAAGCCAACAGGGCAGCCTCCAACTGGACAGCGTCCACCTTCTGTAGACTGTTTGGCCATCATTGTTCCGACTCATTACAGCACAAGGGGACTGAACAAGCACCAGACAAAAGGGACGGGGCTGATAGATGCTCCGACGGATAAATGTTGCTCTGTGACGATCATGATTACAGCTAGATTGATCTGAAGTGCAATGTGCGGCTCAATCATCGATCAGTCCACACACATTCACAGTTCATCCGATACCTCTTAAAGGCTCTCAATAGTTTTATCATCAACTGTGTGAGTTATCAAATAACATTGTCAATCAATCCCAAGTAAACGCGGCCAAACACTCATCTAAGTGTATGACTTTTACATTGTTTTGTCAGCATTTCTTCAATATGTATCACATTGCGTAGAGTAAACATGTGTATGAGTTGTCTTTGTTATCAGGAGGAGAATGGTGGTGCGACAGACTGCTGTTCAACATCACTTCGAGACCACTGTTTGCTTCCTGTTTCAACTGTCAAAACCAGGTAGAAATGTTGGTAGTGTTTGTTTCTGCAAACCACCGACTGGATGTGTTGCAACTTGACATTTCGTTAGGTTTAGTTTTATGTTGTGACAACGCTGTGCTTGTGGTTTGGTTAGGCTTAAGCATAAAACCACTTGGTTGGGGTTAGGAAAATGTTTCCGCTTAAAGGGCGATTCACATGTATGAATCACTTTTTACTGACCACATGAGCAGATTGTAACTGTAGTAAAAATGTTGACCTTCCCCATTTCTCTCAGTTGCCTATACAACCCTGTAGACGATTTGTTTAGGTTGTTTAATCTGTTGGGACTGTGGATTTCTTTGTGAAGGACTCGGGTCGGATTTTCCACAAGAGTACAGAGGATGTGACTTTACTGCAAGTTCTTGAATTCCTCGTCTCCGCTAACAGAGAGCAGTTAACGTTATTTGGGAAATGGACTCGCTAACGTAAACAAACGACGGGCTTCCAGCTCCACAGATCCTCTTCAAAATACCGGGTTTTGCTGCCACAAAACACCTGGAAATGTCCTGGTGTCTTCCAGTCCAGTGGTTTCACACTTACAAATGTTGACACTCAGTCTCGAACAGTGGTCACTGGCTTGGCAGCCTTGTTGCCCCAATAGTAAGTTTTGCTGGTGACTCTCCACCTCTCAATATGAGTCAGCTCATGTTTAGTAATGAGAACGAGATATATCACGAGTTTTAGAAATGCCGATTCGCCATATATGTCATGTGCACATTTTGACGTGTTCGTTTGTTGAGGCACAGAGATGTCACAGCATCAAGTAGAAACTGAAACATACATTTAAATCTACTTATTATATATACGTTTTGCAGAAAAGTACAAGTCCAACATTTATTTTGCTGGTCTGCACTTCCGATTTTTACACTTGGTGAGCACCAACAGCTGATGCATACGCAGGTTGACCGCTGAGGTTGTGTTGTAAACAGCACTGCTAATACTGTGATTACAGTTTTTATATGTGAGTCATTTGCAGCACTACGCAGACGACGGCACTGATGATAGTGCACATTCCCACACGCTGACCTCCCTTTTTTACATTAATGCGTCCTCATCCGACCTCTCCATCAGTCTTCTGAGACGGCTGTCGTCAAAAGACCTGGTCCCCTTGAGTCTCTCTGCATGAGTCAGCTGTTTTTTTTCTGTTTCCCCACTGGGTCCAGGAGGACACGCAGCAGTGGTATAGCCCACATACTGTACTGTACTGTACTGGTGCTATTCAGTCCTTCATAACTCCCTGGCCCTCCCTCCCTCCCGCCGAGAGAGTGGAATGTCTGAAAGTGTTTTTCCTCAGCGGGAACCGCCAGAACAGCAAATCCTGACCAATAGTGTGAATGAAATGCCTACTGCAGGTGTATGAGAGTGTAAAAGCCCCTGCAGTAAAAAACCAAGGACGCGAGCAATTCTGCACCTAGGCTGAATGGTCATTAGTCACAACTTCATGCAGCCGAAAGACCTTTTTTATGAAAGAGAAAGATGAAACATGAGCTTAAAGGAAAGTCAGTGCAGAGAAAATCGAAGCTGTCAAAGAGGTCATATGATTTTTTTGTTTGTTTGTGTTAGATATCAAAAAGCTCACAGAGGTGAGGCTTCACACAGGGAGGCGTGTTGGTTAACAAGAGCAGGTAGAGATTTCCTTCTTTCACTTTTGCATCAAATGGGAAATTAAAACTTGATGAGGAGCTTTTAGTAAGAGATCAGTGGACAAAGATGTCATGAGAGGTTTTGTGTAAAGCCTGTGCACAGACACAAATATCATGCAGGGGGGGACACTGTGGCAGACAGAAAAGAAGTGTACAACAGCAAAAGGCCATGTTGGCCATCATCATTTGGCTGCTGCAGTGCACTCAGAGCTGCTGCACCACAGGCCCGATTCTCATCAGGACTGCAGCCTCATAAACAATATCTGCTGATGGTGAATGATTTCTTTAGGTGTGGGGGGGACGTTTTCATCAATGACCGGATCGAGCCACTCACTCTGCGTATCCCGTCCTCCAGTGAAGCCTGCTGTCTCTCTTTAGCGTCAGCACCGGCCGCGACGCGTGCTCGGTGGAGTACTGCAGGAGCTCCGGGGTGAGGTCCAAGAAATCCGGCCGGCCGTAGGGGAAGCGCGGCGGCAGGCTGTCCGGTCCGCAGGTCTGGCCGCCACCTGAGTGATGGTTGTGGTGGTGGTGGTGTCCGTGCGGCATCATCCCTCCCACCAGAGTGGACATGGCGTTTTTAACTTTGCTGATCATCATCGGCACCGACGCTCAGCCCAGAAAAAAAAGGTCCGGACGGGGAAAACAAAAAGGCGACGCGATGTTGCGCTGGAGGAGAAGAAGAAGAAGGAGGAAAAAAAGAAAACACAACAATACAAGAGCCAGCGACGAGGATCATTTCAGGAAGCGATCTTTTTTTTTCCTCCTCGGCCCCATGTGACAGCGTTCAGACGGGCGGCCGCGCTGTTTTCCTCATTCAGACTGAAGAGAAGCCTCCGAGTCTGTGCGCCTATCGGCTGTAATCCGGCAGATGGGTCCGTCTCATCTCCGAAATGAAGGCAGGGCTTCAGTGCAGCCAGCCCTCAACACAACACAACACAACACAACACACAGCACCACACAACATGACAGACTCACATCGACATATTCACAGTCAGCTTCAGTCAGGAGGAATGACGATCCAATAACTAATAAGAAACACACCGCATCCATTTAGCTCAGGTAGACACAGCCCGCACGAATTGATACTCAGACGTTACTTATCACGCACTGAAACGCACTCAGGCCTTTCATATTTATATTAAAAAATGTCCTTTAAAACAGATTTTATGTTCTCAACATTTGAAAAAAATAATTAAAAAAAAAATTAAATTTTGTAACAATTAACATAGCTAACTTTTAATAAGGCTTTACAGAAGAGTTGCAAGGTTTTCACCACAACAACTTTTGGGTTGCCAGGTTGTACATTTTTCAAAAATTAATTGTAAAATGATTAATAAAGAGCAGTGATGTAAAAAAACAACAACCCCTAAATATCTTTTAAAAAGTCACACACAGATTACACGTATTGAGATTTTTTCTTATTATGGGAGTACTTTTTATTTTTATTTTTTACTTTTATCTGATTGCCAATGAAATAAATATATTAAAAAATCTGCTTCTTTGGCTCCGGTGCAGCAAGTCATCTGCACAGGAACTAGTAACTAAAATTATTGAATGAATGTATCAGAGTAAAAAGTACAATATTTGCTTCTGAAATGTAGTTGAGTGGAAGTATATAGAGTATCTTAATAAGTGTGTAAGTAGGTTACTTTCATCATTGGTAAGGGGGGATGAGTTTATCAGTTCCTAATAAACCTTCAACTGTGAAGCTATCCATTTTATTAGGTTAGAAACTTTAAGACTCAAAGTACAGTTACATCAAGAAATGTATTAAAGTGCAGTTTTCAGGGGCTTGAGTTTGTATTTCATTCTACATTTTATTTTTATTTTTTATTTACCATCCCTGGAAACTTCATTAAGTACAGTGTTGTAAAAAGTTTCCAAAAAAAAGTCACCAATATGAAGAGTAGTTGAGTAAAAGCCTCAAAGTATCTGATATTTAAATTACCTTAAAGGATTAGTTCATCCAAAAAAGAAAAATGCGGTCAACATTTACTCACCGGGTGAAGTTTCATGGTCCACAAAACATTTCTGGAGCCTCACAACAAAACAGTGTTGCATCATTCTCCTAAACAACTGAAGTAGATGAAGACTTGTTTTAAAACACGAGGAAAAGGTGTTAAACCCTTAATAAAGCTGAAGCTGTTGAAGTGTCCTTGGGCAAGATACTGAACCCCAAACTGCTCCTGATGTGCTGGTCGGCACCTTGCATGGCAGCCACCGCAATCAGTGTATGAATGTATGAATTACCGTAAGTCGCTTTGGACAAAATCCTCTGCTAAATGTAAATCAGTTTTGAATATCTCACTTTTTGGAGCCATGTTTTAGATGGTTCATCTACTCCAGTTGTTCAGGAGAAAGCCACACCACTGTTTAGCGGTGACGCTCCAGAAATGTTCTGTGGTAAGCGAAACTTCACCAAGACTTTCCATCACGTGTGGGTGAGTTGATAATGACTGAAATATCTTTTTTTTTGTGAATTTATCCTTTAATCCTTGAAATGGCCATTGATTAAGCTGTGTGTGATGTATTCTTTTATAAAGGATGGAAGTAGGGAATAATCTCCTGGGGAAAAATGATTAAACTATGACGTGGAATCAGCAACACGTGGTTTCTGGTGTTGGGAGGATTCTTTGGAACTGGACACATGATTAAGTGACACAGCAGAGCTCGACTGGCATGCTGACGAATCACTTGTGTTCCCTGTTTTTTAGTAGAAAAATGCCAGTAAGCATATTTCATCATATTCCCATCACTGAAATATATTTATACTGCACCAACCAGCACAGAAATGAGCTGAATTTTTGGTTTTACAGACAAGAGACCTTGTAGCGGTCCAGTTTTGAAAGAGGGGCAGCACTAATGGTACAGAAAGAGTCGCCTGTCACTGTGTTACATAATCCCTTTTATCTGAGGTCACAGTCGATCTCTGAACTCGAGCACTGAGGCTGATACGTCAGTTGTTTTGACTGTATTCGCTCTTCGAATGTCACCAATCATTCTGTTTCTACTGTATTCCTCCAATCAACACTTTAACACTAATTAGTGCTTAAAAAAGTCAACTTTAATTAGTGATATTCTGTTTTTACTGATAATAAATCATTTCACTTTGTTTTGTCTGACACAGATATTCTCTATCATCCCATGCTATGATCTACATCTGTACTCACTCATGTACTTATTTACTTATTGGCAGTGATGGAATGTAACTAAGTACATTTATTTGAGTCCCTTCAATTAGTTGAGTACAATTTTGAGGTTCTTTTAGTGTTTTCATTCTCTGCTCTTTTATGCTTCCACTCCACTACGTTTTAGAGGTAACTATTGTACTTTCTACTCCACAACTTTAGTTACTAGTTACTTTGCAGCTTGTTTATTCAGCTATGGAACAAATAAATATGTCTGAGTTTGTGTATTACCCTGATTAATATTGTAATATAAAAAAACAATCTCAGTTTGAGTTTCTTCTCCAAAATCTACATATTGCACCTTTAAATGACTGTTACGATGGGGATTGGCTAAAAGCAGTTTTGGTGGTGTGACGGACTGTAAATACACATTTTGATCACATAAAAAAAGATTGTTTTAGATATAATTATCCAACAGACATAAACTTTGGTAAGCAGTTATTTCAAAAGTAGTTTCTTAATTGAAAAGAGGCCTCATGCAGTGGTGAGGTTGTGCACCGGGAGATGTTTGCACCTCTGCACGTTTTCCAGCAGATGGAGCTAAAACACCATCAGACGAGGAGCAATTTGAAAACAATGGAGCTGCGAAAGAGGCTCATCTTCACCTGACACCATGTTTAAAACAGATGGAACTTTTGTCTGTCTTCCATGTTATACCACACACTGTAAGTCTACGGCAAAGTGGCTGCTGTATGTTAACACATTTTCTGTTTTATCACCTACTTCTTTGTAATAACAGCTGTTTTATTGCTCACTGTCTACAGCACCACATGCTGGCGAGTGATAAAAGGAAATCAAATTATTTCCTTTGCCCTAATGGATGGATAAAAAACTCTTTTATTTCCCCCTCGCAAAGAAGAAGCACTCTCAACATGCGGCAGCAGAGGCTGAAGATTTAATCTGTCTCCCAATGAACGACCCACTGCGTCTCTGTCAGAGGCCGCTGAGGCAGACTGCCCTGAATCTGAGGGAAACTGTGGATGAGTGCAGAAACTCTGTGGTGTGGAGTCATCAGGGCATCTGATATGCAGAGCATCTGGAGAGAACAAGACAAAACAAAAAAGAAAGCACTTCAGGAATTCATATTTTTTTGCGTGACAATGCAAAATGAATGCACCCCAGTCGGATCGACACTGCAAAAAAAAAAAAAAAAAAAAAAAAATCTCATTTTAACAAGGTTTTCACCCTCAGGCATGTTTTGTGCCGAATCTCCGATTTTCTGTAGCTTTCCATAAAAAACGACAACGTGACATTCACACCCACTTCACCCTGAGAATCCAGGGTTTTCACTTCTCTCTCTCTCGCTCTCTTTTCATTCCACACACAATTATTTCTGTCACCTTTTACCACGTACAACCAAGTGCAACGCTGTGAATGTCTTCCAGGAGAGGCTGTCTAAAAATGCTCACCAACTCCTCCTTAGAGTTTAATTATTCAGAACCATTATAGACACTTTTTAATGTGGTGTAAATGTGTAAATGAAAGGTTTGGATTTCAGTTGAGGTGATAGCAGTTTCACACACTTGTGATTTGGCTACTACACATCTCAAATTGTTGTATTTAAATAACTGCATTGGATCCAAAGAACTTTGTCTTTTCTTCTTTTCTGCCCCACTTATCAACTCATTACCCCACTGATTTATCCTGTGATCTTATTTTGTATATTGTTATATACGGTAAATAAGCCTCGGTAGTTTAACCCAGCAAGCTTGAATAACAAAAAGCTGAAAATCCAAATCCAAAATCCAAAATTGTAGATGCAAAAAGAAGATAACAAAACAGGTGAAATCTAAGAAACAAAAGCAAAACAAATTACAAACTGGAAAAAGCAAAGTACATACCAGAAATAACACGAGGAATCCAGAACCAAAAGCTGGAAAGACGAGACGAAAAGATGGAACAGAGAGATTCAGGAGCACAAGGGCAAAGCCAGACCAGACGAACTGACAGAGAGCGAGAGAGAGAGAGAGAGAGGGGGAAGAGAAGGACTTGAATACACAAGGGTTGATTAACTGATACAACACAGGTGAGGAGTGAAAAGGGCAGCAGGGAAACAGACAAAGGGAGGAAATGAAAAGCAAAACATGACACATGAGGGCAGAACTTCAAAATAAAAGAGGAAACAACAAACCAAAAACTCAAGCTATAACAGACGCAGAGAGGAGGTCAGCTAAAATGATGAGGATGCTTACAGCTGCTTTACAGTTTTTTTCGATTGCTAAGACGCGTTGGTCGAAACTGAAGCGACATGTTCAAAACTCTTAGCACAGTCTGCAAAACAGAAATGCATGTGGGCTAAACTGTGTCTCACTTTTCATTGCTTTCAGACGAAGTGCATTCAGTGACCACAGTCACCGAAATGGATGAAGTCTTTTCTCATTCACTAGTTCACACCTACAAAACACTATGCTTTAACAGCACATTTTTCAAATGCTAACATACTTTGTTCAAAACAGTTAAAAACACACTCAAAACAGAATGATAGGGGAAAAAATCCTGGGAATTTCTGCTGCAGCCACATTGAAATCTATTGAAAATTATATCAAAATATTGACAATAAAAATAAATAAAACGAAGATGCAATTCCAAACAGCTGATGGTAGTTTTCAGCTGAAAACTGAATCAGGTGATCTGCGTTTGGCCTCATTAGAAAGCATATACAAAAGGAGTGGCTTCTGATTCTTTTTCCTGTGCAAGTATGGATCAAAGAGCAGCAGGTGAAGTTGGTAGAGAGAGAAGAGCAGCCAGGAGAGGAAGGCTCTCCACACAACCAGCTCTCCTTGCTGGATGCAATGAATGCTAGTTGTGGAGATGTTTCTCCCGAAGCCTGCAGGGATGGATCAGACATTCAAGAAGATTCTAGGTGCCTTGCCAGAGAAGATATAAGATGTGACGTCAAGGAAAACATGTGGCCGAATGCAGATGACAGGGCTGAATATTACAGTATACATGTGTTGTTTTTTAGTTTTATCTCTTACTGTAATTTGTCATTCTAACTTGAAATATAAGATGTATTTGATGAAATGTTCTTTGTTGTTAGTATTTTGTCGTTCCATTTGTTAAGAGTGATTGTGTGTGTTTCCAAAGTGAGACAATGTGCTAGTGTTTTGTTGAATGAGCTTCTGAGACAAGTATGAAGTGTTTTGTTGGTGAGACACACTTTTGGGCATGAGATTAACTGTTGAGCTGAGCTGCATGATGGAAATAAAGACTGTGTTAAGAGTTTTGAACATGTCGCTTCAGTTTCGACCGATGCGTCTTGGCAATCGAAAAAAACTGTAATACTGACGCCTCTCGACAAGACAAAAGTTATTCTTAACGCCCTTCACCAGGTCGGATTCTGACTTATCCGTGTTGTGTAAGTTATAAAATCTAAGAAAAATGTATAGTGAATTGTTGTCGATGAATTGAGGGATATATATACATTTCTAAAAATGTGTTGCCTTTTTCTTCTCTCGCTTTCAAAACACATGCATGTGTGACGTATCAAGATCTTCATTACAGGAGACGGTGGTGTTAGTATCGCTTTTGGCCACAGGGGGCGCCAGAATCAACAAAACATAAAAGGTCCTTGTAGCTGCTTTAAGTACTTGTAGCGGAGTGTTTTTATGTTGTTGTACTGGTACTGTTACTTAAGTAAAGGATCAGAACGCCTATCCAACACTTGGAAAAACACTTTCCATCTGAGTTGATGAGTGTTTATTTTTTTTCTCTTCTTGTCTTTCTGTCATTTATTTGAACAACTGCCATCTGTTTTCTCCTCTTGAAGAATTCTCTTAAGGGCCTTTCACACTGCATCCTCTTTGTCCTGGGGTAAGAGTTAACCCCTTTCACACATATGATGTTAACAAGGGTTAATATAAACTCAATGCTTCACACTGCGTCTCTAGCAGCCCTGGGTTAAATGTCTGCTGGAAAACACGACTTATCTTTACATTACAGAGTGACGCACGACCAATCTCAAAGTCCGTTGTTCATGTTTTTTTACGTTTTGCACAGGCATGTTTACCTAGTCAATTTTCTGGGGGTAACCCCGTAAACTTGGGAATTACCCTTCTGTGGAGCAGCACCAGCAGGCTCCAGGCTAAAGTCGGGGTTAGTCCCACTAGGGAGGGCGCCGGTGTGAAAGTCTTCTTAGCTCGAGGCAAACAGCTCTCTTAGCCTGAAGCTAAGAAGGTTCTAAGAACACTTTCAGCCCCGGGCTAAGTGCATGTGTGAAACGCCCTTTATAGTGAAAATATTCTCTAAAACAGAAAACTAGATGAGATTACATTACTCACAAAAAGTACATTTTTCTCATCTCTGCGGCAGGATTATTCACTTGAAAATATACGTTCTGTAAGGTCATTTCTGCAGGGTATCGCTGATTGTCTTTGGTTGTGCCCTGTTGTTGTTTGTTGAGCCGCCTGTACTCCCAGTGTTCGGACTAAATTGAGTTCATATATTCTGACTGTGTGTGGACATTATTTCATTCTCTGTTGCTACAGCTCCCCTCTGGTGGTGGAGCGGGTTGGGTGAAGTTGGAAACTCCATTAGGACGGGCCTCTGATGAAAACCCCTTAATGGCCCCGCAATCTGGATTGAGGTCGGGGGGGAAAGACCTGGCAGTGCAACCGCACACAAAGCCATAAAGCCTGATGTAGCAGCGTATCATCGAGCATCTGCAGCTGAGGAAGAATAACTGTCCCGGCATCTACAGACCTGTTGAATTAAAGGGGGCATTAACTGCTGCTTCCTCTGCATTATTGATGGCCAGCTCCATTCCTGAGGCCATTATGCCTCCTATTCTTCCTCCTGCAATTTTCTGGTAGACGTCCCACTGTCTTCAAACGCACTTTGTTGGCGAAGGCGAGTGAGGGTTCAGGCAGAGGGCTCGCACTTTTCCCTGCAGGGCGCTGTTATTTTAAGCTGGCAACCACAATCAATGCCACGCTATGGAGCTCCCACAACTTCTGCTTTTTTGTGTGGAAGCGAAAGTAATCACAGGATGACAAGCAGGAGATGATGTGCGTTACGTAAGGTGCCTCCTACGGTAACCTAAAAAGAGGCAGAGAGGTGCCAGATCACATGAGGCCTCAAACGCAGCGGATGCGTGCCCCCCTGCAGCGAGACCTTAAAGAGTCACAAACCACAGACTTTTTATTGGATTTTTGATGCCAAATGCTCGCTAACCTGGATTACCTCATGACTCACCTCCGCTGCCACCTACAGTACATTTGTTGTCAAGCGCTCTCGCAGACGGGGCGACGCCGCCGGCTTTATCTGCTCTCACACAGCTTGAGACACCTTAGCGCACGCCTGACCTCATCCTGTCATATGATTTAATGAGCAGAGCTGTGTCACAAACCACAGTGTCAGGGATATGACAGGGTAGGTCTACACAATGCACGGGAGATTAATGAGGTCATCTCCTCTGTCAGCGTGTGTGTGTGAGACGGAGTGGGAGGAAGAAAGACGCCCGATGACTTTGAGCCTCATATCATAAATTACGTAAACAGAATCAAACCAACAGCGTCTCTATTCATGAGCAATTACGAGGTGATGTGAAGCCCGGCTCTGGTCTACATATCGGCTTCTGAGTTTTATAGCTCAGCTCCGGTCAATGATAATAGCTTGACATTTTTTGGATTTGGTCCCCCGGGATTTTAGTGTATTCTGCCCTTTGAATCCAGCGAGCAAGTGTGTGGGTGTGTGTGTGTGTGTGTGTGTGTTTACGGAGCGGGTCTATGAGGTAGATGGCCTTGGCTTTATGATGATAACACTCTCTGAGGGTGTCCAGAATCAATCACATCCAAACCCAAATGCTTGCCTCCCATCTCCACAGGCTATTTCAAAGGTTGGTATTGATTATTCCAGCCTCTCCTGGCTTTCAAAGGGGGAGCAGACTAAAGAGACTGTAGAAGAAATGGAGAGATGATAATGCAATTACGGGGGGGAAGCCTTTGTAGACCGGGCAGTAATGCTTGAGGAGAGCGGAAGTTGAATGTCAGAGACATACAGATGTATTATCATAACCTCTGGGATCAGACAGGAGCCTAATGCATGTTCGGACATGCAAGCTGTTCAGAGTAAGGGACTGTGCACAAATTATAAGGTGGAGAGAAAATGAAAAAGACCTCCTCTCCTTCCCTCATAGTAATGTGATAGATTTACTTAAGGAAGGCAAAGAAGGGTCTGACAGTAATCTATTTTACCCCATATTTACACTATATATACCGTATGAAAGAGATCATAAGATGGTGTCCTTGTGCACCATGGCGGTTTGCTCACCACATGCAGATGATAAAGGGGGTGGGGTAAAAATATGTTGCTTCAGCAGAGAGCTGTTGTTTGTTCCTGGTTCAATCATTTGGTGGCTGTAGTAACCCCCTTTTTACTCGCTTTTTAAATAAAACTCAGTGTTGGGGAGTTGTGAACTACATGCAATGAAACAAGTTGTTTAACTACATGAAGCAGCTCAGCTCACATTGACATGTGCACAATAAAAATGAGAAGTATGAACAGACATTGGTGATTTGACCCCATTATGACGTCATTGCATTTTAAGGGGGCCATCAAGGATCCCTCGGATGGAGTCTAGACACCGGTGCCAGCAGCAGAGAGGTGAACAGATTTAAAGTTTTGCAGCGATGACGTGATTGGTCCAAGAACATTGTGGTGTAATCTGGTTGGTTTAACTGAAAGAGTGAACACCCGCAGTCAGCTGATTATGAAGGAAGCAGGAGAAGTAAACTACTTTTACTGTACTACCGACAAGTTCGAGCCATAAAAAGAAATGAATCTGAAGATAATGTTTCTTTATGAAATAAAATATTGCTGCAATTAACGATCATTTTCTCAGATGTGACGTTGATCAGTGTGTCCCAAAGCCAAAAATGATGTCTTCACATGTCTTGTCCACAAACCAAAGATATTCAGTTCACTGTCACAGAGGAGAAACGAAACCTGGAAGCTGGAATCAGAGACATTTAACTCTTTAATTAATTATTTTAATAGTTGGTGATTTATTTAATAGTTGATTAATTGTTGTAGATCTAAGATAAAATAGGCTATAAAATCAAAGGTGCACTGTGTAGATTTGGGGAAGAAATTCATAATGTTCAACCTTATTTAAATGTGAAACTCTTTTAAGTAGCTACCTTTCTTAATTACAGACATTTTTTTTGGGGGGGGGGGGGGGGGGGGGGGGACTTGATTAAGAAGTTATGGAAATATATTTTAAAGACCATATTAAAGGTGCACTATGTAGTCCTTGGGTAAAAAAATTTAATCAGACGAGAAAAATCTACATTGACATTATTTTGTATACTTAAATAACAAATAAAATAAATACCTCTCTTTGTTATCATGACTGAATAAACTGAATAAACAAACTGACCTTAAAGGATGACACAACTTCATACTGTTCGACTTTGTTTACATGTGGCGGAACCTGCCACTGGATCCAAACAATGTTCTGGGAACCTTATTTTCCCCTGAGAACAGCTTGTTTATTCAGTTATGGAAATAATTGATATTTGTGAATTTGCAATATTACAAATATTACCATCGCAAGTTTCTGGAGTTCTTTTCCAAAAACCACACAGTGCTCCTTTAAGCACCTCTTTCCTCCTGTATAACTTTGCTACAGTCCCTAAATCTTAAATATCTAAACCCACTGACCCAAAATAGCTTCAAGCACTTTCCCCTCAAACCACATCACATCATAAACTGGCCTCTTTGGTTTGTTTGCAGTACATTTCCTCAATAAAGGAAAACGAGAATTGATTAAAAAAAGAAAGAAAAAATCCATCAATCAGGTTAAAAAGCCACAAAAGACGCTGGAAATGACACTGAAGTAATTCGTTATAACATCAAGCAGCATTTATGGTCACACAGTTTCCCTCCGCTGCTATAAATAGTGCCGTGCCGTCTTCACACGAGGCCACGGCCACCCAGCTATCATCATCTGAAGCCGGGTGAGATGAACGTCTGCGCTCCTCCCTGCTACCGCCGCGCTCCTCCACTGGGTGGCGCTGAGACACCGGCAGCATCAGCACCATCACCATCATCATCCTCCTCCACTCTCACTCTCACTGACATGAATCCGGCTCCTCTCTCATCCCTGGAACACCTCAAATCCATTTCTCCAACTGCACGAAGACAGTTGCCAAAAACACGAGTGCGGCCGGTACCTGGCGGCAGGATTGTAAAAGACAACCCAAAGCGCGTCATGCTCGAGTCCAGAAACTATGAGGGTCGGTCCGGCGCGGTGTCCAGCTGCTGAGGCGCTCTGGAAGGATGACGGGAAGTTGTGAGTCAGAGCCGGAGGACCAGCAACTTTTATAGACTTTCAAGTCCACCAAGCCTGCGAGTCTTCAGCAGCCCCCCCTGCACCCCCCTGATCCAGACTTGTGTTCACTCAGGGATCCGTGCGTCTGGAGAGCTCTGACAGAACACCAAGTGTTTGTAGGTGATGTGTTGTCGGGGGCGTCCTGAAGCGACGAGGAAATGGCATTTCTGGTTTTTGTGGTTGACAATGGAGAATAAATGAAAGAAGGGACGTTTCAGGGGATTAATTGACAGCACAACGACAGGTAGGCTGACACTTCATGAGAAACCTCACCTGTTTATACTGATGTTTGTCTTTTAACTGACTGGAAATGAGTGAATTCAAACATTTCTGTGTGTGTGTGTGTTTGTGTGTGTTTGTGTGTATTTTCCAAAAAAGCCGAACCTCTCACGTGTGACGCAGCCAAGCCCCATGAATAAACCAAGTTCATCGATTTGGGGGATATTGATTGTTTCCACTATGATAAATAGTTATTAACTTGCCAGGCAGCAGCAGTGAGCTTTCTGCACAACTATAATGACTCCAAGTGGAGTGTGAGTGCAAGGTGCAGCAGCTGCAGGCTGCAGGGTGGAAGTGTTCAGAGATCATCAGATCTGTGCAACGACATTAAAAAATCATCACTGACTGCTTGGATTAGACAAAAAATCCAGTCCCCCCCCCCCTCAGAGGGAACTGCCTACTCATTGTGGGAGCACAAAGGGGGACTGAAGGAAGCAGTGTGGAAATGACAAGAGAAACTTTCACAGAAACATATTTATGAAAGGCAAATGAGTGGCGATGATTGTGTGGGATCTATCTATCTATCTATCTATCTATCTATCTATCTACCTGATCTGATGTTTCATGTTTTCTTATGTTTTTTTATCCCCTCCCCCACTGTAAAAAAAGGACTGTAAATCTCTCCATATCTGAGCGTCTCCGTCACCTTGCACCTCGGTAAAGGTAACCCTAACCACACCAACATGACTCCCGACCTGGACTCTGAACACACAGCGTGGTGGCCGTGTGTCCTCCATCGCTGCGATTCCGCTGAACTCCTCCCCCCCCCCCCAAAAAAAAGAAGGGCAGCTCCAGAGCTCTGCTTCTAAGCTGCTTGTTTGCGACTTTAAGCAAAAGTACAATGCTGTTATCTTGTTGGATTATGTCGGGAAGACACGCAAGGAGTCCCTGATGAAAAGCGGTTCGTGTGTGTGTGTGTGTGTGTGTGCGTTGTGGATATTTTTTACGATTATGCTTACACTCCACAGTGAATATGTCTCTCTCTGCAACCCCTCCCACTCCCCCTCTTCTTCCTCCTTCTTCTTTTATCTGCCCTTCATCCCCTTGACAAGTGTCGTGTGGTCAGCTGTTTTTTTTTTTTTTTTCTTTTCCTTCCTCCTCTTCCCTCAATTAGTGCCATCATCGCATTTCATCCTGCGGAATAAGGGGATGGTAATAACCTTACACTCCTATTGCAGCGTGATACAATTCTGCTGTGATTAATTGAAGTCCCCTCAGAGAGTCAGAGGAGGCGTACGTCTTCCCTTTCACACTCACTGACAGGCAACCCATTATATTGTTTTATAGATCGCCGTCAGTAGCCCTTGAAGCTGCCCGCGGCCCACTGTTGTTCTGGAGGGTTTTTATTGTGAGGTGTTATTGGTTGGTATCGCTGACAGGCAGAGCAAAGGCCACCCTGGGATTACTGGGAGATGGGATCCCTGTGACAGTTGCTCCGCGTTTGACAGTAACACTGGAAACTTGGGGGGGAAAAAAAAAGATTTGTGCACTCCGCAGTGGTTGTTGTAAAAAGTGGGGATTGGTTACGGAGCTGAAGGCTTGAAATAAAGTTGCAGCTGTGAACACTCGGCCATCACGACCTTCCTTCACCTCACCTCACCGTGACGCGAAAACAAAAAAAGGGTTTGCTCGTGCTCGAGCTGGAAGAAATGACCAGACGTTCGACAGATCAGCTTGCGATACGTTCGTGTGTGTTTCCTTTCGAAAAGCCACCATTACGCAGACATGGCAACAGGAAACAGCAGAGCCTGAAGACGGCAGAGGCTTGGAGAAAGCACTTGATATGCATGAGCCACCAGGTGATTTCCAGAGGAGGAGAACACCATGGATAAGAGGCTTGTCTCTAGTTTTTAAGGAGCCACCCCAGGCAGTGTTTGTGTTCTCTGCCAGCTTGCTGCTCACTCTGTCAGATCAATAGGGCATGATATGAGAGTCTGGCTTGTGTTTGCAGGCGTGAGACAAAACATTTGAGTTTTTTGAGCAATGCACAGTCCTGTGATAGTTGCACTGTTAAGCTCCCATCGTTTCCAAACGTCCTCCATGTGACGCTGGCGTCTCTGCATTTCTATCAGCGTGGCCATGCGAGACATGCTTGTTTACGCCGGATGCATATGTACATGTGACAGCCCGGCGTTTTGTCACGGAGAACATCGCGCTGCAGCACCACGAGCTATCCATAAAATTCTGCTTATTGCATCATATCAGGGACGCTGTGTTCACCACCAGCCTCGCATATTTGGTTAACGGAACAATAAAAAAAAGTCACCAATCTATCTACATGATTACACCCGATTTCAGCACCCCGAGATTCGCTGCTCAGCGGTGTTCATAGGCTAATGTGTTTCGAAAGCACGGTTTGTTCCACCTCTCAGAGCGCCTACTTGAGCTGCTGGGGTGAATCTGTGGGGTGTTTAAAGGGGAATTGAAAGCCTCGCCACGGCGGACGAAATGCAGCATTGTTACGCTCGTGTGCAGCTCCGTCATGTACGGAGGAGGAGGAGAAGGAAGAGGAGGAGGAGGACATGGGGAGAGCACATCCCATGTTTTATAGATGCCATTTAAAGAAGCATGCCCAAGATGGGCTGACTGCAATGAACTGTAACCGCCGACAAAACACCAAGACAATAAACAAACAAATTGGTTTCCTGGAAGCCAGCAGTGTCCCTCTGACTCGCCCCGGCTGATCCTTGCCGATGCGGCAAGCTGTTTTTTCCTCAGAGATTAGGCTGTGAAGCACAACTCCATCTCTTATTTATTCATGCTGATTTGCTGCGTGCATGTTTGGCTGTGGGTGTGTGTGAGGAAGAGGAAGAGGGAGTATGTGTGTGTGTGTGTGTGTTCACAGCTGAAGTGTTTGTCAAAGAGTGTTTATGTGAATGATGTGTGTGGGCACATCATGCGTGAGGAACAAGCTTCTCCATCTCTTATTGATCTATTAACATTGTGTGTGTGCGTTGGGATGTCATTTAATTTCATTATTTCCTGCTGTCGTCCGCTCAGCGTGTTCATGACAGGAGTAACAGCCTGTGATCCTGCAGGACTCCATCACGCAAAGTATTTTTGATGGATTTCTCTGCTCAGTCATTTTCTATAGATTCTTCGAGGTCGGAGGAGCTGTTTATCCCCCCCACCTGCTTCCAGGGTTAAAAGTCTAACTCATGTCTTCTATCGACAGTTGGAGGCGTTTGACAGGTGAAGCACTTATATGGTTTGTGGATGGCCGTGAAATTCTCTCAGTTGAGTCACCAGTACAAACCTTGAGCAGCCGTGTTCGAAAATATCTGTTTCAAAAGTATCTTCAGACTTCAAATGTAAGGCAAGAAGTCCTAGATTCTCAGGATGTAGACTGGATGGACCTACAACCAATCAAAGCACAGGAACGAGCGACACTGATCAACACATGCAAGCTGTGGAGGTTCTCGGCTTTCAAGTCGGAAGAAGAACAGCTGTGTCGTCACAAATTTCGGGAGGTGTCAGCCAAACAGTGCAAAACGTGTTTCTGAAAACATTTGAGGCGATGAATCTGGATGCATATACTACCAGCGCCGCCTGGTTCAACAGTTTTTCGGGGACAGACCTGCGGACTCGACACAAGTCGACGGACCTACAGCCGGTCAGAGCAGCAGAGTGTTCAGCAGTGGCTCGTAAACATTTGTGCCAGGTGGAAATCTGCAACCCAGTCACAAGAATATCATTTTACCAGTGAACGTCTCTTTTAAACCACCGATAGGCCCAAGATTGACATTTCAAGCAAACGTGGCGTATCACATTCACATTAAATGCTTATTAGCTGATGTCCACATCAGGAGGTGAAGGGGATGGTGGTGGTGTGATAACAGCCATATGACCGACCTAAGTTCTTGTCACACCGGTGGATATTTGTAAGTTAGTAGCTACAAAAAACAACTATTTTTTCCACAGAAAGTCGGACCAGCTCAATACCAACAGAGGGAGATTTTAGGCCAAGCCATGAGGTTTTCCCTAACCTCAACCAAGTGGTTCCTGTGCGTCAACTTAAGCAGAGCAAAAGCACAGCGTTGTGATAAAAGAGAAAGCGAGAGTTCAACCGAAACAGTCCTGAAGTTGCAACATAAATAAACTTTCAGTTTGATGTTATCCGTTGTTTTGCAGAAACTGTTGAATGTTTTTTTCTGGCGATTGGGTCGGAAATCTGTCCGAACAGGAGTTTGGCAGATTCATCTGGTTCCCAGGCTCAAAGAGTAACTTCACATCAGTGTCCTTAACAACTCTGTAAGGACACTCCCACGCAGAGTTTAAAAGTCTGAAACTCCCATCCAGTTGGTTAGAACTGAAGAAGCCTCTTGGATGAGAGGTGAGACGTCTGCAAGAAACTGAAACAAGTCCAGTAACCCACCATACAGCGCTTAGAATTCACATCAGCGTTTTGCAAGATTTTCACAGTGCTGACAATTTATCTCCCAAGATGCATTTTGGTTTGAAACATCCAATCACAGACCTTAAAACCTCTGGTCAGTTTTGAATGACTTCATCAAACTATGCTTGCTTTGGTTTTTGATTCCGAAAATGTAACGTTTATCCAGTGCATCGCAATAAAAAAGCAAAGATATAAGCAAAAAAAATAAAAAATGTCTCTTAAATATTGTGTCTTTTTCATCATCTTCGGATTTATCTTTTGATCCCACATGTGATCCCCAGGTTGTAAACCACCTGAGTGCACAATCCTAAGAAGTGTATTCAGGTTTATATTCACAATATGATGGTTTCAACAGGATTATTTTACCTTATGAAATGCATCCAACGTTTTGTGGTAGAAACAACGAGCGCCCAAACAGTCTGTGTTCAGTGGAGGAGCCATGTGTCTCTGCCTGAGAATTTCTCCAGCTGACTCTTCAAGTGCTCTGGACACTCAGGACATTTGGTTTAAGTGGAGAGGCCTCAGCACAGCTTAGGAATCCACTCTTCCATGGAGGTGGTTTTTAGGCATTAGGTTTTTCTCTTCCAGCTCCACTTTCTCTCCCTCTTTTCCTCTCCTTCTATCCATCCCTCTGTTCCCTTTTCCTTGCGGTAGTCACAATTTGGCAGCTTTCATTCTCGGTATAGTGCCATTGTGCTGATTTTAACTCCTTCTTCAGCACAGCAGGGAGGAACTCAATTCTCCAAGCCCTTAACCGTTGGCCTGGTGAAAAGGTTGGGGGAATTGCAGATTTTGAGAAGCCCATTTCTAAACTCCTGGTTTAAACCCTATAGTGAGGGAGCGCTCATTTTCTGTTGGCAGAATCTCTCTCTCTCTCCCTCTCTTGTGAAGCCTCGGGGTCTTTAGCAATATGTTTTTTTTCTTCTCCTCCTTCTCTCCTACTCTTTGCTGGTGTTGTTGTCAAGCTCCACCTCGTGCCTGTAATGATTAGGCTGCAATTTGAGTAGAAAATTGCAATTACAGGGTTGAAAAATGAGCCTGTTATTTTCTACGCTCGTTATTCCTTTGTTGAGAAAAGCAGGAATTAAAAAAAAGGCACCGCCGTCGTGATCATAATTAAAACAATTGGAGTCAATGAAATGGGCGATGTATGTCAAAAGGCCCTCTCCATTTTCTTCAAATGGAGAGTCGATGTCCAGGCTACTTTCTAATTGAAAGCCGGACCACTTCCTCCTGTAGTTTGCTTACATTATTTTGGAAGTGGGTTGACGATTGTCGTGACCCGACGCGGCAGCCGGTCAAGCTTTCTTCATCAACACATCCGAGCGACTGAATAGCCGAGGTCTGTTCAAAGCACGCTCCTGTCTTCAAAAGAAATGCGCTCGTGTCATTAAATGCATTGTGCAAGAAGCCGGGGTCTGAGCCCTGATCTAAGATGAGAATGAGAAACAGAAATCTGGCTACTCGTCTTATCCGTGCACCATGATAGAATTAGCTCAAGGGTAGCTGCAGTTCAAGATTTTCTTTCATCCGCTCAAACCCCCGTCAGACAGTTACGCGCGTGATGTTACTTGTGCTATAAATACATTCAGAAGATTTCATTTGAATTATTATTCTTTTGCACTTTGATTTATCAGTCACATTTTAATGTGATTTACTGATGAATCACAGCGCTGCATGTGAGGGAGACACGGGCTTCCAATGTAGTCTTGTAATTTGTGTAGCGTGCATCGAAGCAAAAAGGAGCATTTGTTAAGTATTTTGAAGCAGCGAGGGGTTTAAATTCAAGTGGGGGGGCTCGTTAGAACTCTTTATAAAGGTGGTACAAATGGTGAATGATTATTATTGAACACATTACCATAAATACAATTTTCTTTTGCATAGCACAGAATAATTTAGGACATTTTTAGGTAAAATAGGATGCGTGTATCTTTTGTCTGTATGACAAAATAAGTACATTTGTCCTGAAATCTGGAGGATTCAATTACAGTCCTCATGTGCGTCATCGCAGATGTCAACATTTATCTCTGCAGGACAGCTTTGCTTGATGGGCTTAAAATGATTGTATTTCTGGGAAAATGATCGTACCCAAGTCGTAACCACAAGAACAAATATGCTACACCAAGCATGATTGGCTGAAGAGAGGTTACATGACACGTCCATATTTTGCTATTATGATCATGTCCAACTACAAAACCGGCGACTGATTGGAGCATCACAAAATGGTCAAACTATCCTCCATGATGTCATATTTAGCATTACTGATTGTACATCATGCGAAAGCGAAAAATCATCGTACAAGTATGATAATTATGGTACAGCTGGTCACGCTGCTGCAGAAGTACGTCTCCAGCTTAGCTTACATAACACGGTGATAAAGCTTTTAAGACAAAGAAGCATCGACCTGGCTATTGATTCCGTGAGGTTGTAGTGACGCGACTATTTTACGTTTTAACGGAGTCATCTTCACAAGGGTGCGCTCTGACTCAAACCCTGCGTGGGTCGAGCATGCGCGAACATGTCTTAAGCTTCAAGGTTCTTCTGGATTCCTTCATCACTTTCAGTCCTTCCTATTGTGACCACGACTGAATCTGTGCAGCACAGCACAGCACAACACAACGAGGCTTTTCCTGTTACTGCAGCACATTTTCTGATGCTTAGATTGATGTCCTTTCTTCATACCAGCATCAATTTTCAGATATAAAAGCGGAATTATAAGCCTTGGGATGGAAAACAATTTTGTTCCCGTTGCACCCCCCCGCCCCCCCATCTCCTTGTTCTCGTTCGTCTTGCTTTCACTCTCTCTTTCCCTCAAACGCGCACACTCACACAATCACACACACACGCAACAACTCCCTTTCCACACCGCGCGGGGTGACTAATTTCTCTTGGGCTTTGGACGTCGGCCTGAGAGAGGTTGAGATGGAGAAAATGAAAGAGAGAGGAGAAGCGGTGTTGCGCTGGCAGCTCGGAGGAAGCCACCCACATCGAAAGGAGCCTTATACCACCTCTCATCTCATCTTTTTTGGCCGCCCGTCCGTCTTTTCTGTCTCAGAGACCAGCGCGAGCCCAGAGCACCCAGCATGCTCGTTGCCTCTTCGGGACTGTAGTCAATTTGATCATTGTTTACTCCCCAGTTTCAGGTACTGGAGACACATCACAAGCAATGTGCATGGTGCTCCCATCTGTGAGGAGAAATTGAAATCTAAGAGTGCTGTTTTTGCATCCAATTTGAGACATCTTTGCCGGATTCCGTGGAGTGGAACGGCTGCCAATCAGTAGGGCTTTGTTTACCCTCTGTGTCCTGCTGACAACTGGCTGGTACAAATATCAGCTGCTGTAGTGTCACACACTGTGCCTTCACGCAATTTAATAAACATCGAACTGAAATAGGTTTTATGACTCTTATACGGCAGTTATTTTAGAAAACCAACGTGTTTTAGAACTGACAGACACTGTGTGATAATTGACATTTTCTTAGAAAAAAACAAAAAAAACCGTAGGGAAATAAAGTTTCTCTCTAAAATCTGTTCAAATAAAGTGAAGGAGTTCAAGGAAAGCGAAGTAGTTGGAGAAAAAGGAGCTACAGCTACAATTTCAAAGGCCAGAGTGGGCTCCTTCTCCAGAGCCTGATTGAGTGACTGAGGTTGTTGAAAGTCTTGGCAGCAATTCAGCAGGAACATTTTCTAAGCAGTGTGAAGGTAAAAATGGCCCATTGAAGTCCTCAGACTTGGTTAAGAGGAAGTCTGGTGTCACTTTCTAACCCTGGATGTCCAATGGGTGTAGCCTTCTTCAGCCCGTTCTCACTCCTAAACTGTCAAATACAGCAGCCTGGACACTCGCCCTGTGATTTTAATTTTGATACTGTAGTTCACGATCGCTTGTTGAAGCGCTCTTCTGGTGCAGTAGCATAAAGAGCAAAAAAGGCGGGGGTCACTCACAGGAGATCACTCAAACACTGGACTTTCCTTTTGAAGACCGGCTTTGCATCCCTTTTGTGACAAAGAATGATGTGTTTTTATTTGATATGTAAGTGAGTGAATTTACGTAGATGACATTACTATATGTGACTGTGTGTGGCGTCACTCAGGAGACTGATCATAGTTATTTTAACCAAAGTTTGATCTTTTCCTAAACCGAACCAAGGAGTTTTGGAGTCTAAACAGCCTGTCGCCTGCAGCTCGTCATCTAGCCGCCCCATTTCGTTGCATTACTTCCACTGACTGTTTTAAAACTACTTCCTCACATATTTAAAATTGATCCACTGTCAACAAGTCCCAAAAACGGCCGTTGTCTTGTTTTGTACTCATTCTCGATGACTGATTGCGATAAGTGCTAAACTCCCTGACAAACTGTGTTGCCTTTGATGACTTTTATAATAAAAGTGAGCTTGTGTTTTGCCGGTTAAATTCTTTTAATGTGAAGCTTCAGCAGGAGCACATCCTTGTTTCAGTTGTAACTTACTACACTGCTCTTCGGATAATAAGTGTCTTTCCTTTCCTCGTTAACCCCCGGCGATGTCAGGAGTTTGTTGGCCGGTGGGAGAATATAGCTCCACTGTGGCATCCCTAACTTCTTTTCTTTCTCCTCAGACTGAAGGTGAAAACTGGGAGAGACATAAATACCCCCCAAAAAAGGAAATGTTTTTCTTTTTTTTTTTTTTTTTTTTACATTTGGGAGTCACATTAATATTGAAGTGTCAATAAATATGGAGATTTATATTAATTCACAGGTGAATTTCACTCTTCAGAGAGGCTGTGTCATAAATGAATCATTCAGGTTTATAGATCAGTAATAAGCCATTAATAAGAACAACGCTTACGGGCACCTCAGTAGCCAGATGATTAAAGAGCATACCACACATCTGCAGTGGACTGTTTGACCACTTACCTCCTGGAAAAATGGGCTTAAGAGCATCTGGACCAAAATCCATTTATTAATGACGAACATTTATAACTGCAGATTTGATGGCTAATTAGAGTGCGGGAGATAAAACCCATTATCCTCATGACACTCAAGACTGCGGTTACTAATGTTAGTAAGTCATTAATTAAGGGTCATTACTTTATCAGTGTCCGATAAGCCGTTCAACCTTATAAGTCAATAAATACTCAAGGGTGTCTCACTTTCTGCTGCCTTCAGGTCTGCAGCTACAAACAATCGCCCCTGATGAACGTAAGAGCCCGCTGAGGATGCAAAACACGTGTCATGTTGGAGGGGAATCAAAAACCAGACAGACAGATTTTTTACAACCTGTTAACCCTCAAATTTGGTCTTTGCAATAATTTATAACTGACCTATAAAACATGAGTAAATTATTTATTAATAAGTAAATGATTTATTAATGATCAATAGAGCTAGTAGTTATGCTTTTAAAGGAATACCACCCGTGGAGTTGCGTAGTCTGAAGCCCTAAAACACGGAAACCAGTTAACATTTTTTCCATATTCTCTTCCCTCGCCCCTCGTTTTTTAAATTTGATTGACGCCTTGAAAATCACAAAAGTGAAGATAATCTTGCTGAACCAAAGTGTAAGTATGATAAACTTGTGTTTGCCACAGAGATTTTTTTTTTTTCAGCAATAATCCAAAATCCACTGGAGTAAACCTCCCCATAGGCTTTTTGTTGAGGGAACCGGGGCGATGCGAACTTCTGGGTTGGTCTACGAAAATACCTCGTCTCTGTTTGTTTCCGCTGGACTTAAATGTAAAAATGGAACTGAAAATCTGATGATGCACGGTGGAAAAAGAGAAAAGATGTCTTCCCCTTGTTTTTAGTTGCTGGGAGCTTCACCCACTGCACTCCTCCGTTTTGTAATTGTTGTAGTAGGATGTCATTGTCTTGCTTTAATACTCAGAGAGTTAGGCGGCAATTTTGTGCCGATGCCAAGGCGCATAAATGTGAATTGTGTCAAAATAAGGCCATTATTTCCCGCTGTTAGTGCACACACAGAAATCGGTCTCCAAAATTGTCAAAGCTGGTTTTATTTGGGATCCAGCACGCACTCATGCCACCCCACTAATGACGGGACTTAAAGTTTTAACCACTGACACCGAGCACCTTCCTTCCTCATGATTAAAGACATAATGGCTGTATTTTTGCAGTCATTCCCTTCCTCCCTCTTGTACATCTCTTAACACCTCTTCCCATGGCCCTAATTCATTTAAACATTTAAAACAGGGACCTCAATTATTCATGTCCCCCAGCCGTCTGTGGCCGTGGCCTGGCCTCCCGCGGCACCCCGGTGCAGAGTGTGTCTGGATGGACACATTCCCAGGCTGCTCATTAATTGATGCCTCAGTTGACGCCAGAGGTCTAATGCACTCTCGCTCTCTGCTTGCTTTCCCCGCCGATCAGGCGTGTCGCCTCCTCCCTGTCTCACACGGAGGGTGTGAGGGGTTTTTGCAGAAATGTCACGAAGTCGCGCTAAAAAGATACAAAGGGCGACTTCACCCCACTGACCCGCTAAGAGGAGAGGCTATGTAAGACATCGGGTTAGATCTGGGGGAAAAACTTTGTGGCCAGACCGCTGGAGCCAAGACTGGCATAAGTTGACAACGTACAAGTCTATTTTGTGCTCTTGTATCTCTTAATTCGTGATTCATTTCTCTGGTGCAGGGCGTAATGTTCTTCATCATTCAGCTCAGTGTGTGGGTGGTGGCTACTTCCTCTGCTGATGCCTAATTTAAAGAGCAGTGTGTAACAGAAGGGAAGGTTCATGGGGGTCATCGTACCGAAATATTCATCACAGGGAACACAAGTAAAGTAATTAAGAGCGGCAAAAGCACACGAGAAAGACTTTCTGAGTTTTCTGCCCATTAAAACGAGTAGATGAAAGGATGCAGTCAGTGTGTGCTCTGCGTCATCTCAACCTCATAAATATTGAAAATGAAGACCACACGAATTTCTTCTTTTTGGAAGGCTGTCAGTTGACCCTGTAAAGCAAAGCGATAACAGCTCTCAACAAGTGCTAAAAATAAGTGAATACACAGATCGTTTCTACTGCTTTTTACTTTCCAGGAAATAGCCAAGGCCTCGCACAAAACACGAGTACCACACTGACAAAAGTTCCCGCTGTCTCCCAGCTATTCATCTCTCCTGTGTCACCAAAATAACTGCCAGTCACCTGAATGGAAGCATTATAACATTAAACGGTGTTACAAACCGAGGCTTACTCGAACTCTATGTTAGGAGGGATGTTTGTAACCAGTTATGAAGTAGGGTCCCGTGTCCACGTACCATTTTTTTCTTCTGAGCAGCAGCTTCTCTTTTCAATTGTTCCAAATGAGCAGTGGCCGCCCAGAGAAAAGGCCCAGTGTCCTTTTTTTCTGAGCTCTCCGCCTTTTTTTGTAGAGATGCTCGGAGCGCTCAGAGTTGAAAAACTGTATTTTTTGCCTCCCACAGATCGTGTCATGCACCCATATCCTCCTTGCTCTGATGTCCTGATGTCAAATAAAAAACAAAACTGATAGTAAACTGCAGAAGGGGCAGTGTCGATCATACGGCGGCGGTTGTCAAGGTATTGTTGTCAGACGAGATGCACGTGCAGCAATTTTTCCCTCAGCGCACAAATGCTTCATCTCAGCCCTCCTGAGCGCACAGCAAGCGCCGGGAGGAAATTGTACGAGGACACGGGCCCTGACAAAGTAGTTATCAGTCGCACCAGCAGTGTGTGTCATTATGACAAAATGTGGTCCTAGAGAAACCTTTTGTAGCGGCAACTAACGCAGAAGCACTTCTAGTAATTGTTTACATGGCTGTCTGACTGACTGTCAATGCATTAGTGTCACGACTGTGCAAGGTACATTCAGGAAACTTCACAGGTGTGTAGTTTAGATCCAAGTGAGTGAGTTCACAGATGGTTGAGGTCTGAACATGGGTGCCACGTATCCCGGTTTCAACATTCCTGTCCAACGGAAGACATCAGGTCGAGCTGAATGGTGCTGGTGACCGCAGAGCGCTCTTTCAGGTCTGTTTCTTTAAAAACCTGGAGGAGCACAGTGGGACAGAGAGGGCGAGTGGACCTGCTTTATTATGCCTCGAGAATGAATGAGCACAGAAGTTGAACCAAGACCAGATCGATTTTTCAGAAGGGGTGTACATCAACAACACACACATTTGTTGTACCTTACTTTATGGAGAGAACACAAACTCCTCGTATTAGTAGTGTTGTGTGTGTGTGTATGTACGGCAACATCCTCTTTAGAATCATCTTCTAACAAGTGAATGATGTTTCTCCCATATATAGTTTAATTTTTGTGTATATTTAGGGCATTTAGCAGACACTTTTGTCCAGAGTGACTTACAATAAGTACATTTGTCACAAAAAAGAAACCAGAAATCACCGTGTTAAAGATTAATAAAGAATAAACATGACAGAAAAAGGAATGATTAGGGAAAAAAGGACCACATTTTGTCAAAAAAACCCCAGTTTTTTTTCTTTCCATCTTCTTGCGACTCCTTAGTTTGTGAATCACTGCTGTGTTGTTTTTATTATATGAGCTTTCATTTGTCTTTCTTGGGTTAAACATTTAAACCTCCACAGCTGTGCTAGTGCTGGAGAAACTTCTGCTCACTATTTTTTTTTACTAGTTCTGTAAACCAAGAACAGTCGTTCTCAATGCAGAGAACGGGATGCAGTGACGGTGTACTCACAAAATAGTGTTGGAGGGGACTCGGACGTGGGGAGACGTGCCCTGGCATTAAAACGGCTTTAGTCCCTGCGAGACAAAAAGCAACTGTTATCTCATTTACATTCATACTGCTAGCAACCAGGTTGAAGTAACGTGCTATTATCAGCATGTCGGTTGCTAACTTGGAGGTTGGTGTTGTTTCCCGTAGAGACAGGGATTAAAAAAACCCGCTAACGAGCAGATAGCAGAAGGGTGGAGAATGCCAACTGAAATAGTTGTTCAATGACAGACTTGTACCCACAATCAACACCCGGTGAGTCAGACAATATTATCAGCTTAATTTAGTATCGTTTTTAATTGACAGCACATTCTTCAATTGTGTTTTGGACAAACGGGTTTTGCTTGAGGGGATTTTTTCGTTTGTTTTTTAATGCTTGACCTTGATAACAAGCTGTAGAAAATACAAATAAAAAAAGGAGTCCTGACTCTTGACTGCTTTTTTTTCCCTCCCCAAGAAATACAAAGCCTGCAGTACAAGGGCCTGTCATGGATGCCTGAGTGCCAGCCTGACCACTATATTAGAACTACGCAAGAAATCAATTCAGGAAATATAGAGGCAATTATTTTGTCTCCCACATTCGCTGACAAAGTAGCAGCTAAGCGAGCCAAGAAAAAAAAGTGCAGAATTAAAGAGAGGGAAATAAAAGAAATAAAAAAGTCTGCGCTGTGTTGTTTTGGGACTCTATATAGAACACGTGGGTGTTTTTGAAATCATGCATACCTCTACAAGGCAGCTGTAATTAATGAGGACTGTGAATGTTATTGATTTGCTGGAGCCTATACTTGTATTTTGCCGTGCGTGTTGTCGGAACACGGACTCAGAAAAACGCCTAAAATTAAGATCAGGTCAGATTTTTGAGGTCGGGTGTGAGTGCTCAGTGTATTTTTGTTTCTTTTGTTGTGTTGCCTGAACAGTCAGTGCTTCGCAGTGGGTCTTTTGGGTATATGAATCATGCGCAGTATATCTGTCATGCCCATCAAGTTCATTCAGTGTCAGACAAGAACATACTGTAGAAAATAGACTCAGTTGTCTTTGTTAATCCTCTCTTTGTCGACTCTAGACGTTTAAGCTCCTTATTGCGGGCTGATTGGTTCCAATTTGCCGCAGAGGACAGCAGCACAATAAACGCAAGTAAATTTGGATGATTAGCGGAAAAAACTATCCGAACGTCAGTTGAGTTAAACAACTATGACTTGGATTGTTCCCGATGTTGTAAACTTCGCTCATCTGCGACTGAATGACTTGTAAATTGAATCAAACTCTGAACCGATCGATGCTTCTAAGGTTTTTGATTCACGAGTTGGACTCTCAACTATAAAATCATCCTCATCAGTATCTTTTATTCATCAAAATGAATTCCTGATTGATTCCATCTTTCATTTACACTGCATTAACCGTGTGTGTTCTGGCATTTACTCCCTAGTCAGATCTCAGAACCTCATTACGCTCACAGGTCTCTCATGCAGAGCGTCTCAGCCTCTTATTTTCCCGCCAAATGAGGTGTGCGAAGATCAGCTGTGAGCCATCAGCAACAGAGGCCAAATGGAAGGGTAATACACTCCTCCTTATGCAAAGATGCACAGCTGCGATGTATGTATTAGCATTTGGGAACAACTCAAACCTCATAATCCACTTGATAATTAAAAAGGGCACTTTCCCCCTGCATGGCCTATTATCGGCAAATGAGGTCTAGAAGACATGTTGTGGGAGAAGCAGGGAGGGAGTTGATAGCTTGACAGTTAACAGTTTGTGGAGCCTCCAAAGAATTAATGCTGTGAGACTTGACGGACAGAGATTCTGTATTAAGATATGGCATATCTTACCCCGAAGGCCCCTCTGGCACCACTGGGACTATGGAACTGGACATGGACATTTGCATTACACCGAGGGGTTGTGAAGGCATTTCCCCCTCCTCGTAGGGGCTGGAATGAACCCAGAGAAGACTCCGCTACAGATAGAGCCCGTCCTTTTCCGAAGAGCATGTTCTATGACAGGACTGTAAGAATCTGACAGAAAACATCCTCCTGACCGCTATGAGGAGAAGAATAAATCTTCAGTGTGAAGGAAAAAGGAAATGAAACGGTTCTGGCTCACTGCTAATGAGCTGTGATATGTTATAGGAGCTGTCTCTTCCATCTGTTCGGGGAAAAAAAAAAGAGAAGGAAACTAAAACACCACAGCGATGGTGGTCTATATGTGTCTTGCGCATCCTTTCCTTCCTTCCAGGCATTTCAGTGCATGTGTAAAGCTGCATCTCATAACAAAAGATGACCTGCTAGTCAAGTCTACCATGGATAAATAAAGGTTAATACATTCAGCTTTTTCCTGCGATACGCCAGTGTACAGCAACATCAGATACTGAAGGTGCAGTGGTCTGTTCTACAACTATCTAGCTTTAGAAACAAGGTTCATTCAAGCTTATACGTAATTATAGAGAGTGGTAACTACTCTACAACATGTCATTTGTTTTTGTTGCTTTTTATCGCAGCAAATTATTGCAGAAATGTATATTTCCTTAACTGTAGCTTTCACATAGTAGTTGCAAATCTTCCTGGGGGTCCTTATCGACAATATGACCAAAAAACTAAAATTGCGTAGTATCAGTAATAGTAACAGTAAGTACAAAACATACAGTCTGATCCAAACATTCAAATGTTTCTAGCTGTTTATAAATCAGTAATGTAATGATGTTTTGTGAGGTACTAACCAATCAGTAGCAAGTGATTGACATGTGACATAGGTGTTGTGTTGCTATAGTATAGCTATAGCATGCTAACCAGCTAGTCCCGGCCCGTCCTTGTCCAAAGCTCCTATGCTCGTGGTGAGAACATCAACACTTCCTCGGGGCTTCAAGCTCCCATTCCGAACCGCTAGCCGCATGGCTTACTCAGCTAACTGAGCTATTTAGGTAACGGTAGCTACAGTTAGAAGCAGTGACCAATACTCTAATGAGTGACAAGCTAACATCAGCGCGACCGTCAGTGTAAGCGCCTCCAACAAGCTAATGTCAGTGTTAGCTTCTTCAACGGGCTAACTACGTGTTAGCTTCTCCAACGAGGTACTGTCAGTGATAGCGTCACTGACAGCCTTACGTTGGTGTTAGCCTCTCCGACATGCTAACATCAATGTTCAACATCAACAGGGTCTATACCATCCCAATTAACATAATTTTGTAATTTAGGAAAGTATTCAGTCAGGAAGGTTCTGTTACTCCGGCCACCTCAAACCAACATCTCTCAACATCATTGTCTCACATCAGCCAGTAAGATTTCTCATGAAAAAATTTTGTTTTCAGGTCCTTTATTTTAAGCGTTTCTTTCTATTTTGTTGAAGCCAGAATTGTTGACTGTCTTTGCTCATTGTCTTCTGATGCCGTGTGTGTTTTTTATGTCCTTTCATCTCCCAGCGTTTCCCATCTGCCAGGAATCTCAGTTGTGAATCTGTCTCCAGGAATACTATTGCATTGATTGCGTGTCTCTTTTGAAGTGTGCGCATAAACGTCTGCTGCGTGTGTTCTTTATGAGTATACATGAGCATTTGTGTCTATGTGTGCGTGTGTTTGTGTGTGTGGGAAGCACAGGGCTCTGCTTACGAGCGCCCTGGTAGTTGAGCCCTCTGAAGGGGTGGAGCAGACACTGAGTTCAGACACACCTATTCATCACTCTGAAGCAGGGAGTTCATTAAAATAGCCCACGCAGCCTCCTCCGTGGCTCCTGAACCGCAGCCAACCTCCCATGCTAAACAAACAGGGTCAGAAAGTGACGTTAGTGCTTCTTGATGCAGTTCAGCAATAACAAGTGCTGAAAAACATAAATCCTCGAAGCAGAAAAAAAGATGTGCGTTGACACAACTGTGTTGATTTTACGTAGTTAATATTTGTTTACTGCTGGTTTTCTTAGAACAGCACTTTTTTAACAGCGTTGTTCTGGCAACAGTAATCGATATTTCAGACAAAATGTAAAAAATTGTGATCAGGGATGAAAGAAAAGTGTGTTCCTGCGATCTGCGGCAGAACTGGACAAGATTATATGAAACTTCAACTTCAAACGTCACGGTTAGGGTTTCAGAAAATTACCGCTCTGCACCAGTGTTCAACTAAACAGCAATAGCAGATGGAAACAGCTCTGACCTTGCTCTTTTCAAGCATATTGAGGTGCTCAATTAGAAAATATTAAAGACCAGAAAAAAAAGAAAAATACAACATTTGGCGGAGTTTAATTTGTATTTGTTTTACTAATAGCCAAAATTGTAAACCTGCGTCTCTTACCTGCTCCCCGTAGTCCTCTTGAATGAATACAGATGTTTAAAAGATGTAAAATTACAAACAGAACAGAGTCCCCAAACGTTTTCTAGCCATTAGTTAATTTGATGAAAGACTCATTATCAAAGCAAAACAAAACACAGACTGTCCGTAATAACTCTGCATACCTCTCAAACAACATTATGTAACTTTACTACCTCAAAACCTTAAAATAGCAGCTTCAGAATCATTTTGATGGTGTCTCTGTCTCAGCCTCTCTGTCCTCCGGTCACTCGTCTCTGCACTGTGTAACTTCAGTGAGAGGGTTGGATCACAGCGTAACACACATATTTACTTCAAGACACTACATTGTTATGACCTTGTGAGTTTTGTTTGTAGTTAGCACCTACCTTACGAACTGGATTTGTATTGATAACAGTGGTGTTGCACTTAGAAACTGGGATGGGGGCGCCAAATCTCACAAAATGCAGACTAAAAACACATAATGTTGCTTTAAACTCCATGTATGCTGCACAAAATGATGAAATAAAATCAACATATAAATAGAAATATAAAATAGAGTAAAACATTGTGAAAGAAAACACCTTTCCAAAACACCAGCCTGTGGATTCTGGAAGCTACTATAGCTAAAATGTGTAATAATAATAATAATAAAAATAATAATAATAATGATAATAATAATAAAAAATACAAAACTTTATTTATATAGCACTTTTCTTAACAAGGTTACAAAGTGCTTCACAGAGGAGTAAAAGAAAACACGCAGCAGCTAAAAACAACACAAATGAAGAGCAACAGCAAAAGCAAAATGTTAAAACCCAGCAGCTTGGAGGAGGGATTCACAAATCCCTCCTATAAAAGAAGATTTTAAGACTAGACTTTAAGAAGCTAGCAGTTTAGCCTGCCTGATTTCAACAGGCAGGGAGTCCCACAGTCGGCGGGTCATCTTCAGCCAGCAGAGCTGCAGCCATCGCTCTCAGAGAATGGACAAAAATTAGGGCTGTCAAACGATTAATTTTTTTAATCGCGATTAATCGCATTTTGTCCATAGTTAACTCGCGATTAATCGCAAATTAATCGCAATTTTTTTTGCACATTTTTTTCTGTTCTAAATGTACCTTGATGTATTTTTCAATGTTCTTAATACTTTTAACAACATAAGAAAGGGCAAATATGCTTGCATTATGAAATTTTTTTTTCAACACTTCAAATCATGCAGGAAAATAAAAGGCCTTTTTTGTTGTCTGCTTTTAGCGGGGGGCTCTCTGCATCTGCCGTGTGTTTAGCTTGCAACTGATATTTGAGACTCAATGTACTTCGATGGTAACTCATTTCATGTCGATAGTACATGCAGATAACTTTTGTCCCATCGACCGAACCATCTGGCTGTTTTGAAAGTAGTTTGCCGTTCATACCGTAAATGACCAAATAATATACGGGTTTCAATTATCCACAGGGTCCCTTTAAACGCCGGTGCAGATGTATATTTTGGTAAATAACCGCCGGTTCCAAATAAATGTCGGGTCTAATTTTTTATTTTTTAAAAAATTAAGGAAGAAGACCTGTCCACTGACACTGCACGTTTTTCTTCTTCGCCTTTTTCACGCAGTGTGCTGCTTTCTGTCAGTCAGTATCACACTGATGATCACCATGGCTCCGGTGCAGCAAAACAATAAAAAGTACCACTTGAAATTCAAACTTTCTGTCGTAAAATATGCAGAGGAAAACTCGGTAGAAGCAGCCGCTAGATGTTTCTCTGTCGACCAGAAGAGAGTGAGAGAAACGGAGCTTGAGCGTCTGTCCGAGGAGGACAGCAGCAGGGCCAGGCTGCTTGCTGGAGGGAGGAAGAAGGCTAGCGAGGAGCCTGAGATAAACATGCGGGGATGAGTTATCAGCAAACGGGCACGCCATGAGAGAGTGTCCCACAAAATGATCAGGGTGATGGAGAAACAAATGTCCGCCACCGTGAGTGACAGCAGAGATGAGGAGTTTGCAGCGAGTGCTGGTTGGCTGAATCGTTTCCTCCGCCGCAACAACTTCACTTACAGGAGGATGCCAGAGAATTCACAGAGAAGCTGGAGAAGTTTGTGACATTTTCATCCAGGATTATTGTGAGGAAGGAATTAAACGCCTGTCCCAAATTGCCTTTTGGTCTGTTAAGTGATTGAAACAACTAAACCCCCCGGCTATTATTTGGTATTTTACGGTAAGTCCTTTCTCAATTTCCTCACTTTTCAGTCCACCGTGTTTTTCCCGAACCGCCAACCCTGCTGCTTCTTCTTCTGATTCCCTTTCTGCCACCCTCTGGATCAAGACTACAGGTGCCACTGACGGCCGTAAATCTTTCAATGCGCGTTTTGTTTTTTGTTTTTTTATACCGAGCGTTAATCGCGCGTTAAAAAAAATAACGGCGTTAAGAGGATGTTGCGTTAACGCGTTATTAACGCGTTAACTTTGACAGCCCTAACAAAAATATATTGGATTATTAAGTTAACCTTCTTATTCTGTTTCTGTTGTTTGTTTGTTAAGTCCTCGGTTTGGAAGCAAACCAGCAGGAGAGCAGGTCTCCATATTTTATCACTGCCGCTCACTATGTAAATTCATCATATGGAGAAACATCTCTAATGTAATATCCGCTTCTGTTATGTTTCAAGCCTTACATATGTAAAGCGACGCTGCTGTTTGTAATGCCATTTGTTCATATCTCCATGCCTTAATGCCTTGTACATACAAGCTCTATGTGCCGTATGTGCGTCTCTCTGGGTTTGGGTTTGTTTTGGCGCTGTGTGTAGGTGCATTGACAAAAACAGTGAAATTCCTTCTTTGTGCAATCATAGATTCATAGTTCATAGATTTTTTTGCTCTACATCTGAATGAGAACTTGAGAAAATATCCCTCTTTGTATCTTTGAGTACCACATTGACAGAGACTCAGTGGACCAGCTTGCAGAAAAAAGGTGCATATATATTCTCTCAGTGAATAGTAATCCAGTATCATTATGCAGCGAAAAGCCTTTGTAGACTTGTGGGTGTAACAATGTTCTCCTCTTCGGTGGCTTTTTCTATCATTTGAACTCCTCGCCGTGGCACAGCACGACATGGTTCCGTCTGTAACCTCCCTTTATGTTGCCTGGAAACATTTCTTACATCTCACTATTACTATCACTGTCCACTTACACTTTTAACGGCCCAGGAAACCCCCTTTGTTGTTGATATGATGGGAGCAGAAGATATCACTAACTGAAGGCAGAATAGACGAGGCAGAACAACTGAGAGCGGGAAAGTAAAATACCCTCTGGAAAGCGTCACAAAGAATACACACACACACACATATATATATATATATATATATATATATATATATATATATATATATATATATATATATATATATATGCTATATTCTGTGAGACAGAATAAATGATGATGCAGCAGCTCTGATGACAACCTAGAAAGCTAAAAAACTGAAGCTGATGAGCTAGTACTCAGAAAGTGTTTTCACCACGCTGCCCCATTCTGCACGTTTACTTTAAACCAACAGAATTTTGGAATTACACAGATTTTTTTGATTGCAGAGAGCCAAATGAGAAGATTGATAACACTCTTAATACCTGTACGGTTATATATAGAGCTGGAGCCAGAAGCTGATTAGCTGAGCTTAGCAAGATTAGAAACATGGAGAAATAGCTTTAATTCTAGCATTATTTTTTGACCAAATTAAACAAACAAGATGCATTCTAATATGTTAATGTTTGAGTCGCAGAGGTGCTGGATGCTAAGCCTATTGGCTCCAGCTTCATATTTGAGAGTGGCGGTGCGTTGGCAGCTAACGCTTCTGTAAACCCACTGACACATTCATATTTACGCGTCATATCACATTACCGTTACGTGTTTATGCTCTGACCTTTATATGAGAAAGTGAGAGGGATGGTGGTGGACCTCTGGACAGTTTCCAGCTGTGTTTGTGGCAACCAAATGAGCACGAGCAAAGCATTGTTACAAAAAACTTGCCAACTACGCAAGTTACCAGGGATACCACAAGATGGCACATGTTACCGTTTTGTCCCATGGTTGTCCCTGCTGCCGCTGACTTGCTTACCGACTCCTGACCCTGTCGCATCCCCATACAGGTGCTACGCTGCTCATCAGTTCATGTACATATTGCATCTTGCGTTGACCTAGCGTTAATTTCGAAGGACGAACACAACTGCCTCCAAACGGACGGAGGATACATGTGCCAGCCCTCATATGTATGTGAACACGTTGTTACAGCCAGTACATATATACAGAGGCAAGACAAACAACTACGATTTTAAATAGCTGGACGTTAGTTGCAGCTCAGCCATTCCACGGCGCACGCCTTTTCATCATTTCCTGTTGGTACACGGCGACACAGCGCATTTATTTCTTGTCCACACCAGCAGCCCCGTACACACAGTGAGCCGACCAAACACAGACAGTCGGTCAGATTCTGTTGGACCTCATTTGCTGCTTGACCAATGAGCTTTTGGCTCTTGGCGCATGCGGCCGCGGCGACCCCTGAAGTCATCCTCGGCCATTTCTATAACACACGACAGCTGCACATGCATTATTTGGCTCCATTTGGGTAACTGTGAACTAAAGAAATTAGGTTGTATGTATTTTCCTTTCTCAATTGGTCGTCAAGTGTGAGCTCCCCCGTTGTGTGCGAGCACACCGTATGTAGGAGTGTGCATTAATGTATATTTATATATTTATGGTGAGTATTTGATGTATTCTGGGAGTGCTGTGTCCCCTGGTTCTTTTGTGTTTTTACGGTCCGCGGATGGGGGGGTGCACCGGTGCAGATGTGGCATTTAAATGGCCTTCTTTTCGGGAAGCAGGTGGCTGAGTGTGATAGATCATAGATGTCATCTCTGGCTCTGCTTTGTTCTGTATTAGCAGCGCCGGAATGATTTCCTGTCACTGGTGCTTCAGCGGCACACGCGCGCATGTACAAGGACATCGAGGCGCACACACACACACACACACACACACACACACGGAAACACACGGACATCCACAGGCATTGCAACTTTCATGCAAACGCCCAGATTCATCTATGTGTGTGCTTGTTAGATGTTTCAAACGCACACACGCACCTGCAGGGAAGAGCAGCGATGATAAAGGAGCAGTTTCAGCCCTGAAATCCCACAGTGCCATGGTGTCAGACCCTTCCTCCTCTCTAATGACCTGTAAAAGTCCACCAGCACAAAGAGCCAAAGTATAATGTAGTCTGATGTGGGAAATGTTTTAGTCGGATGCACGCCGCGCTAACACGTCATTTCAGGCTCCTCGCCCTTCGGAGCTTCTTCCAGTGTTTACCTAGCGCCGTAATGACTTTGCATAGATGTAAAAAAAAAAAAAAAAGAAAAGGAAAAAAAAAGAGTGATTATAATTATGGTTGATTCTGATTTTGATATTGATGTGCGCGCTCTCCTCGGGCCCCCCCCGTTCCATTTGTCTTCTCGCGCTGCTGCTCTTTATTCCCGGGGAGGAGAGAGGGCGTTTCGAAAACGAGCCCACAGCAAACAGGACTAAAAATAATGACTCTGTGGCTCTGTTTGAGCTTTGCTGCTCTTTGCCTTCCCCCTCAGGAATAGCTCTCTAAATACACACTGCGCTGAAGCCTCGGCACAGCTCTGGGCTTGTCTGCGTGCCTCCTCAGTCATTTTCTTAAAATATCCAAACGCTTTATTGATCTGGCCCCAGTCAGCCTTAGATGCATTAGATCTCCCCCACTGCCATTTTTTTCAATACAACTTCTGGTGTGTTTTTTTTTTCTTGTGTGTGTGTGTGTGTGTGTGTACGAGCGCCATGTTTGCTCGGGCTTTACAAACACTGAAGATAAAAAAAATCAAGCAGAGAGCCAGGGCTGCGAGCCGCTGAAGGAGTGTGCTAAATTATTGTTATTATTAGCTCATAATGACATCATCTCTCCGAGGAATTGTGTGAGGAGTTTGTGAACAATCCTTCCCAAACATCTGATTTTCTTGCCCTGGCGCCTGTTTTGACAGCACTCCCCCACTGCTCCATTAATTTTAATCAAATGTTTACAATGCACTAACAGCTTGGAATTTTGTGTGTAATAATGATGCTCGAACCAAAACTTTGTTGGAAATGATTGCCCCAAACAAACACTAATTAGTTTGCGGCAAGAGGTGATATATCCGCGCTGTCCAATCGCAGGCGGGGACTGGAGCAGCAGGAAATGTGGATAATTGAGCTCCAACTGTTTGTTCTATCTGTCGCCATAGATCTTTGTGCCATACGTACTTTCTTCTCCTTCGCTGCTCCACTCTTTTTCTCTCCCTCCACTTCTCTTTTCTCTCCTCTCGTCTCCTCCTTTGTTTCCAAAATACATCAAGACCGCCAGACTTTCTTCTCCCCTGAATCCTGCACCCCTCTCATCCCTAAATGTCTGCCTTTCCTCCACTCTACCTCCCTGCCTCTGTTTAATTCTCCATTTTCTGCCTCGCCTATCTCGCTCCTTCGCTCCCTCTTTGCTCCGTCAGCCTTCCTCCCCTTTCCCTCTGCGCCCACTTGAGTATCACTCCTTCAGCTTCTCCCACACGTCTTCACTGAGAGGCATCACACGTGGCCCTCTGGTCCGAGCTGGAGTGTGTTTGCAGTTCACCGGTGCTCATCTCGGCGGTGGCGGATACATGTCGACAAGGGGATCTGGCAGCCTCAAGCTCGGCTCGATCCAGATTTTTGTCTGTGAAAAAATGATTACCTGTCTGACAAGCTAAGATTAAACTTTGAGAAGTGAATTCAGTTCCAGTAAACTGAGGTGTTTTTAAGAAAACACTATATATTGCTGCTGTTCTTAAGGCTGTTGTTATGGGATGTTTCTTCAGAATTTGATTGATTTCACTGACAATACTTATGAAAGTATTTACAGCACCACTTTTCTATTATCATCCTTTTTTTATCACTATTCGATAGTTAAATACGATTGATGTTCCCACGTTTGTGCATGAACCATGGGGCTGAGGCCAGGAGACAGTTGTTGAAATTAAAGTGCCCCAGTTGCCAAAATGAAATAAATCGGGTTTTTTTTGTATGTGTTTTAGGCTGCGTACCATTTAACAATTTTAATATACTTGTTATGTCACATTCACATTACATGATTGTGACCTGACTTTCATATCTGGAGGCAGACTGGATTGCAGTGGAGATCAGCAGGAAGGCTGCCAAGCTACTCAGTGCAGTTGTGAGCCTGTGTTTCAGTATTTGTAAGTGTGAAACCACCGGGTAATTCTGATGCAGGACCTTGAGGTTTCAACATTCACTGGCGTGACACCAGTAGACATTTTTTAAACAGACCTTGGGAAAATTTCCAGCTGTGTTTTTGGCGACCAGAGCAGGTATTTTAAGCCAAAGCTGTCAGGTTAACAGAGAACAGGCCCTAATATAAGACGCAGACACAGAGGCAGGCAGATTCACGACAGAAAGCATTAATGAAAGCTGAAAACCGGTCTAATAATCCAGAATCCAAACTGTGGTAATCGAAAAGGCAGGCAACAAAATGCTGGCAGTGAAGGAATCCTATACAACAACACAGTTAAACAAAAAGGGAGAAGAAAGACGGGAGCACACGAGGACCTGGGAAAAGATACAGGATGACCCAGGATGAAGGCAGGATGATAACAGGAGTGACATGAGGACGAGGCCGGACAGACGGACCACGAGGAGTGAAGGGAGACACGGGGTTAGATACACAGAGAGGGATTAAGGTGCACACAGAAAAAAAGGGCCAGAAAACAGACAAAGGGAGGAACATGACATGACACAAGGACATAAACTACAAAATAAAACTGGAAATAACTAAACCAAAAAGTCAAACCAGGACAAAAACATGATGTTTTCCGAACAAACCAAGCTGTTTTTGTGGCATTAGCAACATTGAAAAACACCTTAAGAAACAATGTTGCAACATAAGGAAATATAAAGTTTCAATATATCCTACGCTGTCAACATTTATTCTGGAAATTGTGTTGAAATAACTATATTTATTGCTTTTTTTATACTTCTACTTCGCCTCAATTCAGAGGCAAATATTAAAACTTTTTCACTCAGCTGCCTTTATTTGACGGCTTTAGTCGCCCGTGATTTCGAAAAAAAAGATGTGATATGGGAATAACATAAAACTTTATTGATCCGAGCTGAAACTCACAAGTTACCCAGCAGATTTACATAAGTACGAGATCTGAGTTCTGCTTCCACCTCTGCCAGGAGAGATAATTAGCTCAGCTTTGCATAAAGACTGGAAGCAGGAGGAAACAGCTAACCTGGCTCTGTCCACGGCAGCTGTGTGAGCAGTGGCTCGAAAAATCACACCCGTCAAAAACACGCCTGCGCCTGGCTGTAGGCACCCGCTTCCCCATTTGGGTTTGTGTATGGACTAAACATATGCAACACGTGAATTATTTCTACATTAGAGGAGCTGTTTTCTATTTATGAACCCTTGCTTGGCAGACAATGTACACACATGAGACTGCCATCAATCTTCTCATGTAACTACTCCCCTTCCCGAAGCATCTATTTTTCACAGCGAGCAATAAGAAAGAACGGCGATAACAAGTTCAACATCCATCGTGCATAAAGATGAGGAAAAGATGAGCCCGCATCGAGCACTTGGCTTTATTATGAACGTACTGCTGCGGTTTTTGTTTCGAAGCAATAAATAATCTAATCAGATTGTACTGTTACGGGCTGAAGTTATTAAATTATCGGGAGCATTTGTTTTAGTTCCCTTGAGATAGGATTCCACCTTTAAAAACCCACTGGAAGATTTTTACTGAAAAAGATGCTCCACTGAAACATGACGAGGATCTACCAGAAAATGTTCACATGACAACGGTTCATCTTTTGATCGGCCAATTAAAAGTGTTTAAGTCGATGGAAACGCAGCTTTTGACTGAAGTTGAATGATATTTGTGCCCACAGTGTGATCCTCGAGGTGTTCTTTGTTGGTGTAAAACTGACCGGTTGTTACTTTTGTGGCTGCACCATTTTTTTCCAAACCTGTGCTGGAGAGAACAAAACAGCTGTGAAACAGAGATCACACCTTCACTGCCAAACTGAACTTTCCAGCTGATGGGTTGCGCGTGTAGGTGGAGAGAGCAGAAGCAACTGTAATCGCATAATAACGGTTATAACAAGTGTATTTTTCTTACAGGAGAAGAAAAGTGACAGTCACACTCTTTAGTCACATCACTGCGCCTTGCACTGCGTTAAGTGCTAATAATTGAGGAAATGGCAGCTCTGACTAACGCCTTAATCTGATAGTCACCATTTCTGTTAAATCTGCCATCAGACTTCTTTCGCTGCTGCGAATGATGTCACGTTGCTCACATTTAACCAGGAAGCAAGAGGAATAAACCACTAAACACAAAGCCCAGAGACGATACACAAACTGTACGTCGTCCTTTGTGTTTTAAATAAATCACTGCTAGGTGTTGGTAGGGAGATATTCCAGCTGGTGTAGACCGAAAAAAAACAAGAATGTGATAACTTTCTAGGGGTTTCCCATTCGTTCTCATCACCAAGGCGCCATCTGGTCCGTCCCCAGTCGGCAAAATAATTAATAAGTAGCAGTATCCGTTCTGTGCTTTAGAATCGTACCTCCAAATGTCTTTAAATGGATGGTGGTGGAAATGGCAGTTTCGCGAGGCCGCATGTTAAAAAAAAGATCATTAGTGGTGTGGGACAGTTGTTGAACCTGAGCTTGATTGGTTTGCGCTGTGTCTGGGCAAATAGTGTTTAACAATGATCATTTTTTAACCTGCTGTGTGAGCCAGATGTTGCAGATTTGTCAGTAATTCCATTAAAAGTGAAGCAGGGAACGATGTTAATGTATATTTTCTCTTGGTAAGCGAGTCAATAGTGGCATAGCGGCTTTAGATATGGCGATGTTGGTTCGTCAATCCGTCAATTTTGCTCCAGACTGAAAAATTTCAACAGCTCAAGGATGGATTGATGTGAAGTCTGCGCAGATATTTCGTGGCCACCTGAGGTTGAATCCTTCTGATTTAAGTTCCATCAGCAGGTCAGTGTTGAAACATCTCGACTAGGGCTGCAACGATTTATACCGGTTTCAAGGTATATCATGGTATGGACATTGAAAGTTATGTGTACATTTGCTTATCTATGATACTACTATAGTCTACTGCAACTAAACCTGTCCTATACCAAAACGTTAGAAAGTGTGCAGGAGCTTGGTCTACTTGTCCGTCCCTGAAACACTCATGAAATAGGTGTGCAAAGTATTTTTCTGTTGTGAGAAACAAACGATTTCTTGATTTACCTTCAAAATGTGATCTTTTCGGTGTGACAACATTGGAAAGTCGAGAACGAGCTGTATGATTCCAGCTAGCTGGGGGCTAAACTGCGCGTTAGCGGGGTCAGAAGTCTGTAGTGCCCAAACAACGTGGGGGATCCAGGTAATTATATACCGGGGAGGTCAAGCTTTAATGAGCAGATGAACGGGGCTCTGCCTCTGATGCTGTATCCAGGTTTCCCTTGTTAGATCTGTGATTGTGACGTAAAACTTTGTCATAACGTTCCACCTTCAACGTCAGTCTTCTTGTTCTTACAGTGTCTTTATTCGTAGAGCGCACAGTTACAAAGTGCACATATCTGTCACAGGATTGTGCGTCAGAATAGACAGAACAGCCTGCTGGCTTCCATACAGCAGAATGCAGCCAGGTGCAAGAGGAAATCTTGGTATTTTTGAAATACTTTGTATTTGGACTGACTCAATCTTTGCCTGGCATATTAAATATTCTGGTTGTATGTGCTGGAGAGCAGCCACGGTTTTTGTTTGTCAAATTGCATCCTTGCATCCTTTGACCTTTTAAAATGTGCAAAGTTTTCGCCTGCTGGATGTGTTTTCTGTCTTTTTTGTGGGTTTTAATACACTGAACTGTCCCACAGACATATTGAAACTAACTAACAGCTGTTTGACAATACAGTTTGGCTCCAGCTCGGCTTTGCAGAGAACACAAAAAATGTTCTCAGAACAGTCAGGACAAAGCAATCACGTCACGCCATTGAGTGTGTGATTGCCATATTAGCCTTGTCGACAGCTGTACAGGCTGTGCCTTAACTAGCGGGAGGTAAATATTGCTCGCCGTTGGGGGCTGATTGAATATGTATATTTAATTCCTGGCCAAAAAAGGAGGCTATCAGCCCACTGTCTGATTACCAGAGCCATTAACCACAAAGTCTGACTCCTTGAGATTGTTGAGCGCTTTGGAAAATGGCGCCTCCTCCACTGTGGGACCAGCAGAGATAGAAATGCAGAGCAGCAATGCTGCAGCAGTGTAGCTGTTACGAGTCCTGCGAGCTTGATCCTCTTTGCGGCGTAATTAATTTATCTCACGTCACTTGCATTGTGCTTTGCCTCCTTCAGGTGATTCACCGCTGCAGATCAAACTTCCTCTCCGTGCTCTCTCAAGCAAGACCAACTCCCTTTTAACAAATTCTTCACACAGAAGATAGTCTGACAATAAAAGCAGATATTCATGCCCCGGCGTAGCATTTTGTCAAAAGATAAAAGCTTTCCTCCCCTCTATCTCCCTTTTCATCAATACAGAAGAACACAGTGTGAAGGCAAACCCCATTTTCTTCTGCACTCCGAAATATCTCCGCAGTGCAATGTGGAGGGTGTCATCTGTAATGAATAGCCCAGAGGTAATTAGAAACACGCTGCTCTTCCAGGAGAAAAACAAGATCGTGAAAAAGTGATGATGAATAAATAGGAAAAAAACGGAGCAGGGTGAAGCAGCGACGGGCCCTCCTGGTTGAGAAACAGATGCCAGGGTTGTATTGTCGATACTCGGTGCTGTTTGGCAGAGGAGGCAGGGGCTTCTGCCAGATTCATTAACCAGTCAAGCAGGCTTCACACTGTCTCCAGCAAACACTTAAAACACCTCCTACTTGTCTTGTCACTCACGAGCGTGTTTGGGTGATGACGAGGTGTTAGTGACACCGAAAGGAAATATTTTTTTTAATGCGGAACTATGAGGGATGATGCTGTCGATCAGACACGTCTCCTCCAAAACACATGCTCCGCTCAATACGTTTGGAAGGAATTTTCCAAAAGTCGCCACCTGTTTCGCTTTTTCTCATAGTGTTTTATTCAATGCCTGCTGACTCCACTCGCTGCAATCAAACTAAATATACCTGCTGTATCGGATTGGTGCACTTTGGCTCCAATTGCTTGTTACACCCCCTGATATTTTCGCTTTCTGGAGTATTTCATGTATCGCTGGGGAGCAGGTGTGTGTGTGCGTGTGTATGTGTGTGTGTCATAAAGGCTTTCACACCTTTACTGCAGCATCTTATTGTCTGTGGTCCTTTCCTCCGAGCAGAACTTTGCTAATTCAGGGACATCATCACTAGTTGCCGTGTTGATTGACGATCCTAACCAGCCATCACACATTGTCATAATTAATGTGCATTCTTTATGAGCCTTAATCTCAACCGGCAATCACGATGATTTACCGGTCTTTTAAAAGGTAGCGATGCCTTTTCTGCTGAGATTCTGTAGCACTGACATCATCCTGTCGTGGTAAGCAAGCTCGATTTAACATTAGACATCCAGTGCAGAGTCTTCATCTCCTTTCTCTTTTGTTTTTATCTTGCAACGCTCACAATCTTTGGAGACTTTCCTTTGTTTTCGCCGGCCTGTCTCTCTACCTCAACTTGCTATTATCTGTTTTCCTCCCTTCTGCAATCTGCTCGATCATGTCTTCTTCAAAAACACACATCCACAGTGTGAGTGCATTTGTTGACAGTAATGATCATCCGTGGGATCTGCAGTATGCTGTGTGTAGTCATGTGGATTGAGGAAAGCAAATAATTTGCATTGATGATTTTTAGGTAATCAAGTTACCTTTTGTTGAGTTAGTTCCTTCACCAGTACTCTACTGGTCCCCTTAGCTTTGTGGCGTGTTTTACTGTCTTCTAGCCTATTCTTTTGGTTTTCATAACCATCTAGAGGAAGATGGAGACATGCTTTATTAAACGTCATGGAACTTTTTTGTTATTTTTACACACAGGCTCGTAAGACACACACACACACACACACACACACACACAAACACGCATTCATGTAGTGGAGAGATGTTTGAGTGAGGAAGTTGTGCTGTCATCAGGCGCCCTGAGCAGTTAGGGGGGGGGGGGGGGGGGGGGGGGGTTTGGTGCCACGTTCAAGGACACCTCGGCAGTCCCCAGGAGGTGAACTGGCGCCTCTCCAGGTACCAGTCCGGGCTCCGCACTGACTGGGCCGAGTGGCTCTTGAGCCAGCCACCTTCCTGTCCCCAAGCCAGGTCCCTACGGACTGAGCTGCTGCTGCCCCGGTAACATGAATTTTCACGAAAAGTCAGTGTTGTGTTCTCAGCTCACGACTCTGTAATAATACAAAACATCAAATATCTATTAATTCCATATCAGAATAAACAAGCTGTTCTAGGAGGAAAATAAGGTTTCCCGAACACAGTTTGAAGCTAGAAAGGTGGCAGGGTCCGCCACATATAAACACAATAAAACAGTATGAAACTGTCTTGTCCTTTAAGGTCTGTTTGTCTATTCAGTTGTATTCAGTCGCGAAAACAAAGAGAGCGTGTTAATTTAGTCAGGGAAGATGTTTCTCTTATGTTTAAAATGTCCTCCACAAAAGTACATCGTGCACCTTAAACTTGGTGTGTTCTGTGTAGTCAGCGGTCGAGAACATGATCTTTCTCTCATCCTTACCAAGTGCATGAATTACCGTGAAAAGGTCGTCAGGAGTGGAAATTACAGGAAAAATCTATCTATCTATCTATCTATCTATCTATGTGGGGAGATGTCAACAGAAATTGATTTTACAGTATTAGCTAATGACTTTAACATACATGGTGCTGTATAGATAAAAGGCTAACAGATGACTGAGCCTTTCTTTTTCTCTCTGTCCGCTCTGTAATTTCTCAAACACCCCAAAAAGCCCTGAGATGAAATGGCGAGACACCTTCACCACCAAATACATCAACATGTTCAACCTGCTGCTTGGGAGCTGCCGCGTCGTTAAAAAAGATTGATCCCGCCTCACTTAAATGCAGCATAAGCTACAGCCACATTGACGTGGGGAGGAGGGTTGGCCATCATCACGTGTGACAGGGGCTGGAAAAGAAAGATGCAGACGCTCATGGACAAATCAATATTCACCATTTTGAATGTTGATGCAGTCACCCCCAGTCAAAAGATGGCCGACTCGGTCGATTAACGTTCACGCCGTCTTCTTCCGTATGTGTGGGTTTTGTGCGCTTGTTTACCTTACGATTTGTGTGGTAAAAGTGAAGGTGGCAGATGTAGATGTGCGAGAAAGATGTCATCATCACACACCAGATGCCGGCGTGTTGGAAGCAGCAGATTTCCATCCTGTGTGAGTCATGGGCTGTGTATGTGTGTGTGCTTATGTGTGTTTGAGTGTGTTCGACAGTCAATCGCAAGCACATACACTTGTACTTATTAAAGAACACTCGTAAAAGTTTATTCTTAGAACGTTGTGAGCGACTTCAAGTATCTTGTGCGCAGCCGAGTATTACTAAAAAATCAAGTCCGTGTCAGACAGATCGGCTCCTCGTGATTTATGCTCAGTGTCAAAGCTGGAAGCAACCTTCGTGTTGCGAAGTTGAACAGAGGTCAACACTGCAGCTGCCAAAAAGTGAAGAATTTTGAAGAACCCCATCACTCAAAAAATGTTTTTTTCATATGCTTATATCTTCTAAAATGTCCGACCTTGACTGTATTGATTTGTGTCTGTGCAAAGTGTGTTTGAGAGAGCGGGGCTTGGCAATACATTTGGTTTGTTTTTTGTTTAAACATCGTAATATGTGATTATATATTGTCTTAGATTTTGGATATTGTTATATTGTGGTGTTAGTGCTGTCTTCCCCTGTTTTAAAGGCTGCATTGCAGTAAAGTGATGTCATTTACTAGACCGGTCTACTTGCTGTAATCCGTGTTCCCTGACCACTTAGTCAATATTTCCGCATTACTGATGATGATGTATCAAAAATCTTGTTGTGTTGATATTTTGTGAATGTTTCAGTTGCCATCTGAACAATATTACAAAATCAATATTGAGGTATTTGGTCAAATGGAAGATCCGACTTCCCTAAAATCTGAGATTCAGACGTACGGAAGGCAAACTAAATCTAAATCTAAACTAAATCCGAGATGAACTTAGTTAGCTATCAATTTGTAAACCTACTGTGACATTGTAGAAAATGCTATGCTAACAGGCTAAAAAACAAGACAACAAATAAAAGACACTAACAACACTGATCAGATACGTCTGATTGTCCCCAATTGTGGTGCACAACAGACTCCTCATCTGTCAAACATGTTTGTCTGAGTGTCTTTCATTTTCCTCTCCTACTAGCCATCATGATGTGCATTGCTTTTTTTTCCCCACCTTTTAAACATCGAGGCCTCCAATTCATCCATCCCGGATTTCTCATTAAAGGAAGAAAAGGTAGATTCCAGCCTCTTTTCAGAATTCTTTTATTACTTTTTATGTGGGAACAAAAAATATGTCAAACAAAAAAAAAAAGGAATCACAGCAGATAACTTTTAGGGGTTTGAAAAACGTGCCTGGAACCTTAAAAATGTTTGTCACTGAATGTTAAAGAATGTTGTAATGGAAGGAATTTCTAATTTCTAATTTCAACATTCTTGTCAGGGGATCGGTTGAGAAGTTTCCTATCAGCAGACAATGCACACATTGCAAATCACTGACCAATCTTTAATGCATGCTGTAGGCTTTTGGAGTTGTGGGTGTATTTTTCCGACTGTTCTGACGGACATGGGCTTCCACACTCCAAAAGAAATAACTGGATACTTGGATGAACTCATTTAAATCATTGGCAGGATTTCCATTCGGCAAATATAGGTAGCCCCAACGCAAATCAATTATGATATTAGGTGAAGTTCGTGCAATTCAATGTAATCGAGTTAGATCTTATCAAATACAGCTAAAATAAATTATTTACGTACACACTGATTTCCGTCTGACTAAAACCAATATGAGTAATTGGAAAATAAATTAATAAGATACAATCGTTTTTGTTTCCCCGATTAAGATACACTGGCAGGATGAAAATCAATTAGCAGCAGTTTTGTTTGACTTGTAGTTTGCATCTTTAGGTGTGTGTGTGTGTGTGTGTGTGTGTGTGTGTGTGTGTGTGTGTGTGTGTGAGTGTATGAATATCATACCTTGAGTACTATGACATCACCATCACAGCCCCCTGATCCATGCTGAGCCCAGCAATGTCACCTGGGATGTTTTAGAGAATATCATGTCATAAAAGTTTATCTGGGAATAGGCTTGATGAACAAACTTTAGCAAAACATACTAATATTAGTATCAAAACAGATAGATTTGTGATAAATATTATACCCCCTCCCCCCCTTGGCAAAGAAAGCTGTGTGAACACAATATTCACAAAATAAGCAAACAAAAAAATTATCCCTACATGAGTAATTACCTCACAAAACGTATCTCTCTGTTGGTCTATTTTAGCACCAGCATGGTCAGAGTTGCCGTCAGCGTTTGCTGCTCTCCCGTGTCGCTGACACATTTTACTTCCCTTTGTAATGCAGCATAACAGAGCTGAGCACGACTCAATATGACAGGCCTCTCGGGTTGCAGGATGATGTCAATAGCAGATCGTTACTTAGCTACACTTGTGAGAGAGGAACCGGCGAGCGTGCCAGGAATCTGTGACGGACTTGGATTGTGGATCGGAGGTGTTTATCTTTACGAGTCTGTTAATCACTGTGAGTCTTAAAATCTTAGCTCTTCTTCGAGAGATTTTATGGAAACATATCATGTCAGCCAAATTCACATTATTTGGCTGCAACAACTGAGTCCTGGTGGATTTTAGCTGTTCGCCCACTTAACAGCAGTGAGCGGGAGCTTTATCCAGGGAGAGATGGACTAATTAAAGGAATAGTTCAACTCTGGGACGTAATGCTCTCTCAAAGTTTAAAGTAACAAAAATAATCACATCGGGGGAAATATCACAGCATGCAAGCAAGCGCTGGACACTACACCGGCATCAATATCTCACAATGCAATGCAGTAGTGATGATAACAATGACAATATGGCAGGCAGTGGCATACGGTCACAAGGGCAGCTCTTGTAAAATTAGTGTGTCTAAGGTTTGACTTTGCTAGGCATAAGATATTTTTAAAAATGTTTTCATCAATGGCATGGGTTTCCATGGTTACCCATCAGCAAGGGGTCTTCTAGGAAGTGGCGTGTTTTGCGCTGAGCTGTATGTCTGAAACGACACACACTTTATTCACAAAAGGTATTGTGGCTGAAAAAAATGCATAAAAACATGAGCACCCAAAACCAGATAAAAAAAGAAAAAAAGAAAATGTCTATTTACTGGCAACGCCAATGTCACTAATGCTTCGATAATATAAAATAATGCCTATTTAGGGACGAATAAAACTAAAATATACTTCCTGTATCCCCCTCTAAAGTCCCCAATGAAATGAAATGGGGGAAAAACTGAAGACGTACAGAGAAAACTTGCAGGCCCCAGGCTGTTAAAAGGCAAGCAACACTCTTACATAACAGATGCAGGTAGCTTAGTTGAATGGCGACTTCTGATGGTCACTCAGAGACGTTGTAGATGATCACAGTTTCCCTCAACTAGAAAGAAGAGGAACAGCAAAGTTATCTGACAAGGTACTTAAAAGACCAGAACTTGAGGCTGACTGGCTGTTTTGACGAGGTCGGCGGTGTCAGACTGACCTGGGTGCCACTCCCCACCTGTCTAAAGCCTTCACAAAAGGAGCGTCCTGATTGGCTGTGATGAGAATGCCCTAAGCTACTTTCACTCATTAATTAGGACTCAGAAAAAAATCAGCTAAAATAAATATAGCAAGTACTACACAATAGTGCTGCTACATTATATTTTGAACAATAGCACACATATTGGGTATTAGTGCACAGTGATTTCAGGTGATTTCCTGGATTTTTTTTTTTTTGTCATAGGGTTTTCAGAGCAGATGCACCCGAGCCAAGTGATAGTCCCTTACATAATCCTGCAATCCATCGCAAGCTGGTGATTGATCGTTCTGAGTCGGTATTCCCGTCTTCCAATCTAAATTCGTCCCAGTGCATCTGCTCGGGAAAACATGGACGCCCGCTGCTGCAAACTGATTCAACAGATTAGCACACTGTTATATCAGCTGCATGAGAGCGGCAGGCTCCTGTCGCACCCTGGCAAAGACTTGTATGAAGCATAAATCACCTGAAAGAAAACCAGATGACTACAAAAGTGTTAGGGGCACGTTTCAAACATTACACAAAGTCTTAAGTGACGACAGCTAATTGTTGACTGTGTGTGCCGCCACACTTCTGAATTCTGCACTTCTGTGTGTCAGAGGTTGTCTTTGGATGGCAGCATTTCTACGGTTTAAATCAACAAGACAGAGATGCTGTTGAACCTTTGGAGGGAGCCAAACCAGTGGATTCCCCCCCGCTTTCAATCTTTATGTTAAGCTACACTAACCCAACCGATTGCCTTCATGTTCATCATGCTGTGCAGACAACAGCCAACAGTTGTCAATACCTTGTCAAAATGATGCATTTGAATAGAAAATAAATGTAAACTGAGACAAAATCAGAGACTCCTTTGTGTAGATTTCCTATTTTTTTCTCGTTTTGTCTCTCCGCTACATTTCAGATTACTGTAATTGTGACTTGCCTCAATTCGGCTCGCTTCATGTTGCAGGCCGATGCGACGTGTGACTGTATTATTCAGATGACATTCCTGGTGAAGTGCATTTTTTGATCATCCGGCCGTGTCACCTGAGAGGAAGTGATTGCATGTTGTTTTACATGAGAATCAAATGCACGGGGACAACGAGGGAGAAACACTGCGCGCCTGGAGGACGAGTAGGCTCTGATCAGTTTCAAGAGTACCCGCAACAAAAACATGCACATTTAGAATAAGCATTTAGAATAAATTACGGGGTGCTCCTGGAGTATTTTCATTCCTCAAAGAGAGCAAATCTGCGCGGCTGCTTTTTATGTCAGAGGAAAAAGAAATCTCGTGTGCATATTTCACATTCGTGCCTGTAGATTATTCACTTGAGCCATGCTAATGCTTTTGCGTGCCTTTGCTTGTCTCGAAATGAAAAAAAGAAAAGAAAAAAAAGGTCATCCTCGCAGCAGACCTCTCTCCTCTCTCTTATCTGCACCTCTGCTGCAAAACAGCGGCGCAGGAAAGAGGCTTATTTCTGTGAGCTGCGCGGTACACGGCGCTGTCTGGAAGGTGATACTGTACTCGCAGGTAGCTGAACAGACAGCTGCCAGGGAGGAAGGAGGTAGAGGAGCAGGACGGAGACGGAGGAAGGGGAAGGATATAACAAGAGAAGAGGGGAGAGATGAGAGGAGAGGAGAGGCAAGGAAATGAGGAGAAGGGGGAAAAAGAGGAGTTAGCGATCAGAATCATGTCAAACCGCATTCCAGATCTCTCTGCATACACAAGAGGGCGAGACCGTCAGCAGTAACACACACACACACACACACACACTCCTCTGAAAAGACAGATTTTAAGGTGCTTCAAGTGAAACAAAAAAAAGTAAAGAAACACAGCAACTAATTGGTAAGTGAGCTCCAGGATCAACTGAAGGTTTAGCATCTGTTAGCCGTGTGTGTGTGTGGCTTTTTTTTTTGGTGTGCCCCGGTGCATATGCTTACACCTCTGAGATTATGCTAAACAAGCTTATACAATCCACTTAGCATACAGGCTGTAATAAAGTATTAAGATGCACAGTCACAGGCCAAATAAATCCTGGATAAAAAAGCTGGTGGAACTGGAGCGACTATTTTAGTCCTCACAATGGAAGGTTGATCAAAGAGGAGCCAGAAACAAAGCCGGCGCTCAGGTTTTTTTTTTTTTCTCCTAAATTAATGACAGCACCAACATAAAACATCAACTGTTTTTTTGGGGGATTTTGTGGGTAAGATAATCGTTTTGGCTGCTCTCTGTGTTGGTGTGAGATGCTGTGTCTTCGATTAAAAATGGGAGAAATTTGAGAGTTGTCATGCAGGACAGTGCGCGGGTCCTTCAGTATAAATAGAGAGATCTATTCTCACTCCTTGAAGCGTCTCATTAAAACACAATGACGAGGACTGGGGCGCTTGCCATCCTCGTCTCCAACTCAAATCATGCTCTGAGGGAGACGTCAATCATTAGGGCGATTTAAAAACACATGTAGGAATAAGCCACCATTGACTTCCCATCAGCTCAGATCAGCTGTCATCACTCCGCCGCGAAGCCGTCGGTGCATTCTGTCATCTTACACTTATTTACACTAAGCTTCTGTTGTCCCCGCTTCACGTTTTGTCTTTCCGCAGAGCTTCTCAGAGGAACTAATTTGTGAATTGTGAAGTGTCATTTATCACATTATTGATCACGTTAGCTGGTGACAGTTATATCACAACACATCTGACGCTGTGGACGTGTTTAGAAGTAGTGTGAATCAGTAGAAGTATGTTGTTATTTTTCGTTTCTAACCGACAGCCATTGTTTTTGTCAGCTTTAAATGACAATATCGTTTTATGGGTTATTGGTAGCTGATGAAGCTAACATTAGCTCAATTCTTTGTGTGGTTTGTGGGATGGCTGAGGCTCAGGGGTAGAGCCATTGTCTTGTTATCGGAAGGTTGCTGGTTCGTTTCCCCTGGTCTGCATGTCGAAGTGTCACTGGGCAAGATAATGAACCCCAAACTGCTCCTGATGTGCTGGTCGACACCTTGCGTGGCAGCCAACGCCATCAGTGTATGAAGTATGTGTTTATGAAGTACTGTAAGTCACCTTGGACAAAAGCGTCTGCTAAATGCCCTACATGTAAATTTAAATGGTTTGTGCAAGTGTTGTTGGTGCACCTATCTGTCCATATAGGGGACATGCTAGTGCATTTGCTACTCATGATGACTGATTCCTGACACAGGAGAGAGCACATGCATAAGCACAGTGGATAAAGACACACCTCATGTGATGCTATTCACGGGACTTTTTGAATATAACCTATTACCCGACAAAATGAATGATGTGCCGCTTGGCCTTGGACATAACAACAGGTTAGGTTACTGTAAACTATTGTCATTGATCAAAGTTCATGTTGAACCAGATAAACACATTCCTTACAAATTAAATTGCTCTTTTTAACAGCCCCATGGACGCAGCATCAACTAGTGGAGAAACTGAAGCTCGGACAACCTGTCACTCTTACACTTGCTGAGCTATGACTGAACAATCACAGTTAAGCGGAGGGATTTGAACAGACAGTGACTTTGTCATATTTTGTTACCAATCTTTGAAGAAAAAAAAAAATGTGCTTGGGACTTTTTCCCAGCACATGAACAAGTGTGCATTGACCCGAGGGCTCCCTGTTACTGGTAGCTTAATGATCGCAGCTGTTCCTACGTGACCACTGCATGCTATTGGCTTCAGGCCACCAGAGACACGCCCGGTCCAGATGCCCAACGCAAGCTAGTATATGTATGTATTTATGGTAACTTTACAATAGCGATTCTTTTTCACTGCAGAATGAATTCAAAACAGAGGACAACTGTGTCTGCTCCGAAGCGGTCCGGTCAATAAAAAGCCAGACACAACAACAAATAAATCAATTAGAGGATGTGAACATTTATTTAATATCACCAAGCCTTCCCCTCTGCTCTCTCTTCCCCCGCTCCCTGCTGTAAAATCTTCTCTGTCAACAGTGTGCAAATGGGATTGATTCATCCTTCCTTCTCTTCTGGCTTTTTCCTAAACCGTGACCCGATGTGCGTCCCAGAGCTGCGTTTAATCCCGCAGTTTACAATGAAAAGAGCACATGTAGAGTCGGATCTGTGTTTCTCCACAGCAGCAGCCAACACCGGCCGGACTGGCGCTAATACTGCAGGCATTTTTGAGAGCAGCGGTGAGAGGAATTAGTGAGAGTCGTGCACAGATCCGACCCAAAGTGGGATCCTGATTTTTTGGGGTTTTTTTGTTTAATAACCAGCTCTGCCTCCATCCCCTCCTCCCTCGACATATGTGCACCGCTCGTCCCCAGGGGGCCTGCTGAATATGGGCAACAGTAAGTGGAAAAGAGTGTTAAGTGTGGTTAAAAGGGATGGAGGGGATAGGAAACAAGGGAAAGAGTGGAAATTGGCTTCAGCAGCGTGGACAGTGTTGCTCACAGTGGCGGTGCGGTGTGAGGTAATATTTTAATGAGAGGCGGTTAGTGGATCATCATCCGAGCCCCCCGACTGAGCCAATCGGGCTCTCAGGTCAAAGGCGGCGTGTGAGCGAGAAGTGCTGCCTCTGAGCTGTCACTCAGACTGGCTTTCAATGCTCGAGGAGCATACTGTTCGACAAAACACTTCCATACTGCTCCTCAGATGACATGTTTCCATTTCACCAGCTCCTGTGTTGACTCTGTGTTGATATGTTTTCATAAATGTTGCAGCTCGGCTCGGGGGGATTGCTGCAGTCGTTACCGTGCATCAATGCAGCGTTTACAGTGGAAGTTAGTGTCTGGATGGTTTAGAAGAAGCGTTTCCTCGGCTCGCCCTCGATGCTAATGGAACCTACAAGACTCAAGACTGTCAGAAAACAGTATTTCAGAGGCGTTTGGGGACCACGAACCAATGTCTGGATTACCCATGCATGTGCCGGCGATAGTTTAAGAGCATAATTCATGTCAACAACTCGGGCAGGTTTTTTTTCTGAATATTCGTAAGGCTGCCTGACATATCGTAGATCACAAAGACATCTTTTATGAAACAGAACTTCTCGGTCCTGTGAGGGAGAGTATACGAGGAAAGAGCAGCTGTAGGATTCCGAACATTTCTGGGTCAGATAGCATCCATAAATCTTTCTTATTGAAAATGTCACTTCTGCCCCGCCCCACCTGACTCCTCATTCAAAAAGGGAGAGGAAAAAACAAAACAAGAACGTGAAAATAAACAAAAACCGAAGGAGAAATAAAAGGAAGGATGTCTAGACATATGTTGCGGAGAGACAGATAATTGAGGCTCTCCGTCCTTGATCTGCAGATTAAATTTTCATTAACGGAATAAAGTACAAAGCCGAGGAAAAGCCTTCAAAGAGCCTCAGTGAAAGTGATAACACAGCACATATCAACATTCACCTGACGTTAGGTAGAATGCCATTATAATATGTGCTGCGCTTTCGTTTCAGGCCAAACGCAATGAAAGCAGTTTTCAACCTTGAGGCCTTGAGCCCGCCTCGCGCCACCAATTATTTCACCACAATGTCAAGGTTGCATACTTTCCACATTTTGAGCAACCTCCGCGCCCTAATGTCTGCTTATTAAGGCGCTAACATTGAGCAACATTGTGCTTAAGATTAGCCATATCCATCACTTTAATGTCTGATGTTATAATTTTATGTCTCCGTCTGATTGGCACCGGAGGCATTAAAGCAAATGTCCTTTGTAAAGTGGTGTGAAACCCTGTCCGAGCTGTAGCATTAGACTGAGACGGTGATAAGTGAGCAGGCAGGAGCTAATTAAGTGTTGCTTATGCCTCCGAATGCAGTTTCATATATCAGTAATCCTGTATGGCCCGGGCCACAGGAGACTTGGGATTGTTGGCTTCGGTGCAGAAAAGCTCACTTATATATAGAATGATGTAATAGATTTCACTTTGTCCATTAACAGATCATTTGACACTGTAATTAAAAACAGCTCGCAGTGATGAATTAATCAATTCCCCCGAGTGGATTTGTAAGATAAGCTGAGAGCAGTTTCTCCCACACCGGAGAGCTGAAGTTATGCGCAGTATTCAGATGTTTCAGAGAGGAAATTGACAGGGAGTGTGATGTCAAGTGATGCTGCAGCTGAAATGAAAAGGGCGAGGCAAAAACAAAGGAGGGAGGAAAGGGGGGGAGAAGGAAAGCAGGAAAAAACAGGTAACATACAAGACTGAACAGCAACAGACAGCAGGTTGTTGTGGGGGTAGTTTATTTGGATGCAAAGCCTTGTAGTGGGTGATAAATAAATGTTGGCATTGTGTTGTCTTAAAACCACATACATGTCGATTCTTTTATTAGTTCAATTGATTTTCTGTTTTATATTGTTTGTTTCTCCTCATATGTCATGTTATACTTTCCACTTCCTGTCTTTGTCTGTTTTCCCGCCCTGTTTCTGTGTAGCTGCTCAGTCTTCTCGGGTCGTCCGTGTTGTGCCGCCCATAGAGCCTTCGCAGCGGAGACTCCATTCGCCGAGGTGGCTAACTTACGGTTTTAGCGCCCGGCTAATTTTAATGGGAATAATTGAATTGTACATTTCATTGGATGTCTTTTAAAGTCTTTGTGGGCTGCAGTGCCTCACATGAGGGTGTAGTACATTGGTTTACAAAGCCTTGTGCTCTTCCTGTGGGCTTGATGTTCCCAGGTCTTCGTATGTTCCCATTATTCCCGCTTTGGTCCTCATTGCTTTATGGTTGCCTCTGTGTCCCTTTTTTGATCAACTGTGACGAAGGTCTAGTTATGTTTAGGCACAAAAAAACATTTAGTTAAGGTAAGAAAAACATCATGTTTCGGCTAAAAATACCCCAATTTTATCGCAAAGATATCCATTTTCGTCGCCACCAACACAGAATATCAGTTCACCTGGTTTTTGTCGGTTGAAGTGGTCTCAAACAGTGGTTTCTCGCAGCTATCTCACCTGGTTGTCACTCCACATCGTCCTCTCCTTCAGATGTACATGTTCAAAATATCTGCGGTTTCTGGATGCCAACATTTGTTTAAAATGTATCTACCATAGAAGTGACTGTAAATTATGATTACACACAGCTTTAATTCATTTTTAACTAGATTAAGGCTGCAAAAACATGGGGAAATCCCAATATAAAACTGTCAAGAGATCACAACATAGAATCATACTTAAAAAGTTACGCGTTTAGGACAGTGCCGTGTATCTCTCCATGCCCCACTTTGAATGTGTACCTCTCTCTGGAAATCCTGCACCATATGGATGACCCCGTAGGCTCTTCCTGCTTGCCCGCACCACTGGCGTGATAATACACCGACATGCTCAGGGAGGAAGTCATTATCACTGAGGGGTTTCATGAGAGCTGCAGGTTGGCTGTGAAGGAAAGTTTGCTGCTCAGACTCAGCACTCAGTTTCTACTGTTCGCATGAAATCTGATGACAGCCAGAAAGGGTAGCTGTTCTTTGGTAGCACGCCACCATTGCTGTGATAGTGATTGTCCTAACCTGGAGTGTGGAGAAAAGGGGGGAAACGACGAAAGACGTACAATTTGCAGGGACTGGTTGCCAAGACTGGAGAAACAATCGTGTGGTTAGCTCACCTGCGGGGGGGCAGCTAGCACGGTAGCAGCTCCATCATCAAAAGCGTCTACAGCGCCGGTCTTTACTCCCGTGAGCCCCGTCGTTGTCTCAGAGTTGGTTGTGCACATGCAGAAGGTGGGTGTCACTGATAGTGTCCAGTAACACTCTCTCAAAACAAACCGGCGTCTCTGCGTGTTTGCTTATCTGTCCCCCTTGACTCTTTCAGCCTCCGTCTTTTCCACAGGTGAGCCTCGTTGTGTAGATTAGGGTTTCAGAAACTGCCCAGGCACACCTCACAGACGGTGCGTTTGAGAGAACTCAGGCATCACAATGATATGTTAAAGTGAAACTCTCGCTAAAAAGCAACCAAGGCTTTATTTGCCATTGAAAATGAGTCAAACCTTTGTGTAAAAGCATAATTACGACGAAAGAGACACGTTTAAGATTTACCATAGTTTCATTTTTGGGCAAGCTAATTTATAATGGGGTGCAGGGGCACTTTTACGCTAGCATCAAAATCGCTATTTTTAAAACACTAAGAAGGCTCGACACAACATGACACTTTGCTCGTAGTATCACCAGGGTCTCTACACATGAACACGAGCATTGAGAACATTGTTTGTGCACACAGAGTTTACTTAAATGAAGGTTTTTGGACAGCTCACGTTAGTAGCTGTATCTCCGGCCTGCGCTACTATGAGCAAAGTTTCATTTGTGTCGAACCCTCTTAATGTTTTAAAAATAGCGATTTTGATGCTAGCGTACGAGTGCCCCTGCATGCTTTTACGCTTAGGTTTGACTCATATTCAATCGCAAATAAAGCCTTGGTTGCTTTTTGGCCAGAGTTCATTTTAATACAGCTTAACCACCCCGTGTTCTCAGTGGAAACCAGTTGAGGTTGTGTTTAGGAAATGGAAAAACAACACGCCAGTTCACAACAAGAGTTATATCTTGCGACACTTTCCAGATCAGGTCGAGACAACACTCTTTATGTAATTTATCTACAGTGACACAACATTTCTCGGCAGAAGCACTCGGCGACAGTGTCGAGAAAAACATTGGCCTTGATTTGACTGTGATGAATGAAAGTCTGTTCCTAACCCTAACCCCCTGTCTCTGGTGTTAAAATCTTGTGGTTTTGTACTTGTAACCAGATATACACCGTATATAACCTTTATTTAACTAGGAAGTCACATTAAACTAGTCAAGACCAGTTCAGAACAAAAGCAGCATCAAATCAAATAGCAATAGCGGCGGTAATTACATCATCCGTACGACTTCTCTGCAGTAGAAGAAAGTCACAATTTCTGGGCCGTAAAATTGTTGTTAGTGAATTTAATCTAGGCGATAATTACAAGACCTTCATATGTGTCAGGCACGATTATGGTGCATATGATTTGTAGGTTGCACCGAAGCCACTCAGTTTTAAATGATAAACTGACTCTTTGAAAGACTTACTCATTAGTGTATCAGTATATTTTGTTTTCCGGATTGTGCTGCACATGTTGTTAGAAAGATGATTGTGTTATTAGATTTTTTGTGCCCCATGTGACCTGAAACTGTTGGTTGAGAGGCTGTTTTTGTAACTCTGAAAGCACAACACATTGTTTACTGCAAAACAGTTACAGCGAATTCCACTTTCTATCATGAAACTTATGGATTTCATTGAAATCTGTAATTATATGCAGCAACACAAGTCACAGGAGAGACGGCTTCCTCGCTCAACTGACTATAGGTGAAACAAATAAACAGTAAACTCTATTCCCACTTGCAATTGTCTGCACACTCACCAAAAAATGCGGCCTCATTTATACTTTAAATTAGCTTGCATAAATAGGCTGAAGTGTGCCCAGAAAACACAAACACGAGACTCCCCGCTGGAAAGGCACAAAGGAGCAGCACAGAACAAAATCTTTTGAAGGGACTCTAAAAGGGAATTAAACAGGCCTGTCAAAAAATTAAACTGGCTCCGGTTTGAAAAGGGATTCTTTTAGCTCCTCTCTTCTGCCTCCCCGTTCCTTCTCCCAGAATACATGGGGCACTGCCAAGACACTGCAGTCCACACTGCAGATCTTTCTCCCATGGAGGAAAACCTCACACAGTCTGCTAATACTGCTCATTGTCTCGTAAAGAAAACGCTTAAGCATTGATTTTGTTTTGTTTTTAATCCAGAATGTTAATATTGAGATAAATCCTGTCATATCTTGTTAATGTGAATCTTTTTTTCAAATTTTTTTCCGTAAATCTATGTTAATGTTTTTTGTAGAACATGTCATTCTACGTCTAACCACATCATCTACGGCTCTCTGTTGCCGTCACAAGACGAAATCTTGTCGGTGTTGAAGAGCAGAGCGCTCACAGGAAAACACAATGCTGCCCATACAGTAAAGAAGTTGGCTGTTAATGTTGGCTGTCTCAGAACATTATTTTTGTTTGTTTTGGTAGTCCTACTAAAACCATCATGAGACCTTTGTGATGGAACAACACAGCCTCATAACTATTACCTCATATCGAATTAATAGGTTGATGTCAGTGGCTCCCTAAACAACAGATGACAATAGAAATGACAGGCAGACATTCATCATCACCTCATTAACACTGTTGAAACATTTGCAGTTTGGTTACGTTTAATCATCAGATCTACTTCTTTGAGTATGAGAAAAGATCACAGTATGAGTTAAAATGCGTCACTTTTAATGTGATGTCATTAGTCTTAAGCAACGTCTCCTGGGTGAAAGTTCTTCTCCGTCTCCATCGGCGGACTTTGTCGCTCTTTATACTTTGTCTGAGTTTAGTTTGAGAAAGGACAACTTTTTAATATTTACGACACTTTTCCGGCAGATAACCATGATAGTGAGTGATAAAGATCTGCGCATCTGACAGCACGGAACACAGTAAAGATATTTTGGTGTAATGAATGACGAGGCCGGGCGGGGATCACCGTGGTCTGCTGTTCACGACTGAATGGATTTAACAGTAACACAGAACACACATCAAGTATGCACACATCTCAAACATAATATACCAACTATCAACATAATGAATTAAACATACATCATGCAGCAATGATGAGCCTTCGACAAAAACTGAGCGAAGTCAAAGGCCTTGGATAGCAGTAAAAATGAGTCATTTAACAGCTGTCCACTTCGTGCATAATGTATATGAAGGATTATCTCAATGACACGATGACATGTCATCAACATATGAAATAATGATAATTTTGTGTGTTTGGAAAGCCAACCACTCCCTAATTCTGATGACTTGAGGTCAACCTAGCTGCTGTATGCTGGTGTACTGGTGTACTGTGGGTTCAGCTACTTATTTTAATATTACACAAAGCAACAAAAAATCTGGAAAAATGCACTGACATATACTATAAGAGGATTATATATCAAAATGTGTATTACAGTTGTCTCTTCATTTTATTCAGTTCCATGAGTCATTGCTGTTTATCATGCCTTCTGTACAGCACATCTGCACAATTAACGTTACCGAAACATAAAAAATGTCAACCCGAAAAAAGCGTAAGTGTGCAAAGCGGATCCTAAGTAATGTTTGTGTATGAGTGTGTCAGGAGAGCACTGCATCGCAGCTTTGTATGCAGTAAAACTAAAGTTCTAAATTGCTCTGAGAATTAGCTTGTCCAAACATGTCAGAGGACTCAGTTAGACATCCAATTACAGCCACTGCTCTCCCAGGGCTATCGGCTGTAACAACTTTTTATTAACTACTCTCTTATGAAAAATGAATCCAAACATTCTGTAAATCCCCAGTAGATTGGCGAGGGGGTCGGGGGTTGACGTCTAATCCCATTCCAAAAGGTTTGTTCATTTTTGTGGCACCAGTCACGGCAGTGTGCGTGGAGCTCTCACCAGCAGCTTAGAAGAAGAATTAGATAAGTGGCAGTTGCATGGAAACATGCAACAGACCATGTCTCAGTGTATTTCAGCTTAGTTGTCATAAGCGTCAGTGAAAGCCTCTCATTGTACGTTATGGTACATGAAATATCCATCTCAGCCGGGGCCGCCCCTTCTCTGCCTTCTCTCTTTGCTTTCTTCCTCCTGCCAGGCGGTGATTAGATCAGTTTAGCGCCGTGGCGAGGTGCCCGAAGGCCGCCAGAGATGCAAATTTTGTTTTTCTTTTGTGGCCCGCCCGCCCCTTGTTGTTTTTCCTGTCTGCGTTTTGTCGTCTAGCGTTTTAGTTCTTCATGGGTGACTCACTTGCACGGACAGTGTTTTACATGCCCAGATTAAGCAGCCTTGTTCTCCTTCATGCTGTGCGACTGGGCTCCTCTTTATGCTTGCTCTTCCCCCGTTCCCACGCGTTGTGCTGCACATTTATTATTTATGAGTGCATGCAAAGCCACTTCTTGCTGAAGCAAATGGAACGGGAACCCTGCCTTGCTCCAGTGTAAATAATGCATTTGGCACGAACTTACAGTCTTTCAAAGGTATTGGTGGACTTTAAGATGGTGGAGCGCAAAGTTGTGAATATTGGCCCGTGTCCCAAAGTCTTGCCCTTTAGAGGCTCTGGCACACTCTCTGCTACCCTAAAGGGGGGCTAATGAGGTGCAGTACACTAGTTCTAAGTTATTGTTTTGACCCTACACTTATTATGATGCAGAGCAGTGAGTCCGGCAGCAGCAGCAGCAGCACGGGGACTCATTATTTAAGTGGTACTATGACTGGTACGGGTGGCTCGTTTTCCTAGAAAGCTCTCCTGTGCCACAGTCTGACCATGAACACAGCAATACAAGCGAATCGCCCTTCTGTGAACAACAAAACAGACTTTGCGCTCCCGACAGAGAACAATCAGCACTCTTATCGATGACCCAAAACTGATTGAATTGCAACGGATGCAGCAACCATGCCCCCCCTCCCCCCTTCCCCCTCCCCCTCCCCCTCCCGGTCTGCATTATTGCAGAGGAGGACCACCCTGCTCCCATTCACTCTGCCAGGCCTCTCGGTTTAAAAAAGTATTTTTACAGCTCATCTCTAGAGCAGAAATTGACCTATTTCAGACTCAGTACAGTGAGTGCTGAAGTGCGGTGTGCTGCTCCCCGAATAAAGGGGTGACATCATGAAGCTGTCACTCTGCTGAGAGACACGCACCAGTCTCTCTAATGTCGATGCAGAATATGGGAGAGGAAAAGTTTGACTCCTTCACGGCAGAGGTTTGGTTTCATTGACCATAGGAGGTTGGAATATGCCAAGAAGCTGGTTAAATTAGAGATTTTTGTGTGTCTCGCTGTATGGTTCCATCAAGGAGGAGAGACAGGGTTTATTGAACAACGTACGAAATCATACTTCACATTTACTAAATATCAACGGACGAAAAAGTGGTACTTCTTATAATGAACTACATTCACTTTCAGGCTGATTATGCCCCCTCTAATCCGAGGATCAGCCTACAAAATGTTCCTGTTTTTTGAGGGGGTTACTGTATCAGAGTGGGCGGTCATAAGTTGTTGACTGAGACGCGGCAGGCTCCGCTTGTTGTCTTCGGCTAAATACGTGATCGTTGGGGTGCATCAGCGACGAATGTTGATGTCTTAGTCACGGTTTTGTGAATGTAAGTGAACATTATTGTTCTCCTGGAGTTTATGAAGTGCCTGCAGATGCGCTTGATGGCCGATTCATTGCCGGTTCGCTCAAACAGAATAAAACATTGTTCCTCTCTCACTTCACATGTTCTCAGTTATGCGTAGATGAGCGCTCTGTGCTTCTGTGTGCCGACGTCACTGATGCTGATGATGTTGTCAAACTAGGCAAGACTGGCTGTGTTGTGTGTTGTAGTGTCATAGCTGCTATTACTGTTGTTATTAGACATATTTCTGGTGTTGTCAGGTATGTCCCCCTCTCTCTCTTTCTCTCTCTGTCTCTCTATCAACCCAAGCACTTAAGCCCCATCTAGACTCTGGGTTCCTGCGACTCTATAATTAAAATTGACTTGCCCTTCACGATAACATATTACATGGGATAAAGTGAGATATTATCACATCCGATCCTTACTCTAATTCCCCGTGTCAGCCTGGTCATGACATCGTTGGGCCGATCGATATTTTGCAGCTTGCATTCAGCTAAATTTAACAATAACCGAGTAACCTACTCTCAATCCGGCATTTTTCTGTGTGGATGAAGGGTAAGATATGTAAAATGTGCATAGAATAGAAAATGATGTCGGGGTCCACTCTTCAATTCTAGCTGCGGGCCTCGGTTGCCGGTCATGCCCCTCTCTCTCTCTTTACCCCCATGTCCTGTGTCCCTCCGTCTGTCCGGTGAATGTGAAATACATGTGAAAAGAAGAGTGGGTTCACGGCGCTGTGTTAGTCTACAGCACACAGCAGTATCCGTTTCAGTCTTGTAATTGCGAGCCGAGATGTTGATGAGGATATTTTAGCTTTCCTGACATTTGGAAAAGGATTATCGCCTATAGTGCACGGAGCTGTTTCCCCCAGTGATGGCTTCTGAAATTCTTACCAGTGAGCCAATTTTGAATAAAACTGCCTCCATCTCGCAGTTGCCGGTAATTACTGAGATTGCAACGCTAACTATAAAATCCAAAATAATGCTCTTTTTCAAACACAATACTCAAGGATGTGCATCCTGGGTTATATGGGAAGAGCAATCACGACGGAGAGGTTAAAGATGCCCGCGGGGTGCAATCAGGACTGCATTGTGATGCTTGTGTACAATTCATTTTATGCGGAAGGCGGCAAATGATTGTAAGTGTTAGAACTTCACTTGGTCCTGAAAATCACCGAGGAGTGACGTTAACTCCACACGCAGAGATCGTCTGAGTGCTGGTTTAGTGCCGTCGTTAGTCATTTTATTCTGGCTCCCCTTCTTGATAGTTCTTATCTGCTCAGTCATTCGTTGGAGCTTAATTGTATGAGCGTGAGGACCCGAGCAGTGTTTATTCTAGAGTGACTTATATTGCTTTAAAGCAGAGGAATAATTTTCTGCTTCAGCAGACACATTGTTGGATGAAATGTGGAAATAAAGCTTGAAGATCCACTTAGCATTACTTTGATCTTATTACAGCTTATGCCTGGCTCACGCATTCAGTTTATGTCAAAATACTTTTCACGCTTTTGAATATTCATTCAAGTCGGTAGCACGCGCAGCACACACAGTCCGGAGCAGCGTTTTGTGACTGAAATCAATATCAGACATGACAACAGCACCGCTGAGGGGGGAAAACACTTTAGAAGAATAACGCCAGAAAATTCCGCAAACCTGTCTCAGTGTTTAAAATGCAAATGACTCAGAAGTGTCCACAAGATCGTGAATTCTGTGTGAGTGAAATGTTAATACCACCAAGACGGCTTCTACCAACATGATTTGGGTTTCTGAATTCTGACTGGGTTTTGAGGTTTTGCATGCTATTATTCTTTGGCAGCGCTGTCAGAGTTTGTGAGCACGATCCTCACCCATGCAAAGCTTCAAATTAGAGACCGAAATCTCCAGAAATCAAAAACAGTACCCTCATGTAGGAAGAACAAGCTTTTGATATTTTCAAATATTATCGAGAGGGTTTTCACCTCTGCATTCATAGATTTTTTAAAAAAGGCTGATGTTTCTTTGTCACGGAAACTTCAGCCTTTTTTAATAAATCTATGACTGCAGAGGTGAAAGGTGTGTTCATTCTTTTTCACTAGGATCAGATATTGGGGGGATTTCATTCCCTGCATCATATACACACTTGTGTATTGAGTTCACTTAAGACCAGAGTGATGCTGTTTGACTCCTGGAGTCCTGTTAGTAATTATCTTATTTAGTGAATACCAATCTTTTTTAGATGGAACTTTACCTTTTTTGTGTATCCAAATTAGGTAATCCCGTTACATGTATTAAGTTACTCCCCTACCCTGGATATCATATACACATATCGGTTTCTCATGAAATAGAGCCAGACGATATATCGATTAGCCGATATTGGCTGATCACAGATATATCATATTTTCTTAAATGTTGTGGGCTATGAAAACATGTTGTTTATTGTTATACTGTTTATTTTCCTGCCACGGTCACAAGCATTTGATTACCACGTTTGAGGGCATGCCACAATTTTTTTCTTGTTTTCTGGCCAAAATAACGTCATTGGAATTTTTTATTTTATATTATGAAACCTTTATTATCTCGTCATACTCGTGCCTGAATCATTCACAGATGGGTACATGCTGTTTCTAAATGTAGAAAGACTCATTCATCCTTTTCAATACTTGGAGTGGTCATTGAACACTTGTCTACTTTATTATTTCATTTATATCTTTATCTTTATCTGTTGTTTCCATTCATGCCATATCTTTATTTCTGATTTGCACAGAGCATCTGGAACAAAAACAATTTCCCCCCGGGGATTAATAAAGTATTCTGATTCTGATTCTGATTCAGTTGTATCTCGTAACCATCGTCATGGTCTTTGCTCACTTGTCATGGAAAGTGAAGTGAATATATTTCCCATGCGCGAAAATTATAAGGAATATTTTATACGATAACAACTCTTTTATTTATATGATCATTCATTATCCATTACAGGTGGTACACAGGGGGGCTTCCAGTTGTTTGCAAAGACATTTAACAGTTAGAAATGTCCTAATATGCCTGAAATAGCCTCGTATCTACATTACAATGTTGTCAATTATTAAATAATTGTTTTCGAGGTGTTCATAAATGCTAAATGGTCATGCTAAAATAACAATTTACGGGCACCAATGAGTTTAAAGAGGACACATTCATTTATCTGGATGGAGATGTACAGTGTGCTGGATGCAGTTTATCGTTTTATTTGCATAAAATGTGACTGAATGGAAGAACAATGTGCGCTCTGGTGCCGGCGGCGCTCTTTGAGACCTACAGTGGCCGACTCTTCCTCTGTCCCCCCGTGCCTGCAGTGTGATGATGCAGGAGGACAGCTATCTGATCCCTGCTGCGTTGTACCGTGTGTCCGGTGGCACAGAACATGCTGTGAGGACACAGGATGAGTCAGAAGCAAGTGGACCTTGGTGAACCAGAATGGCGCGGGAGATAGAGAGATAGAGAGGAACAGAACGAGATGGAAGGACCAGCCAAGTGTGGCAGAGGACTCCAGCCACACAGAGATGACCTCTGCCTCTGCACCCGAGAGGGATGTTTTTCCAACAGGTCTGAGCCTAATGTTGGCTTCTGGAACTAAGTACTCGGCCTCCTCTGGTCTGCTGCTTCCAAAATAACACCACACCAAGCCCGACGGGGAGTAAACGCTGGAACGCGGCCGCGGCCCTCCACCCTTGCCCAGTGAATTTGCTGCTGTTTTTCATAACTCCAATTTTCTCTGTCAGTATTAGACACAGTGGGAGTCAGCGAGTTACATAGGGTTTGATTGTGGCAAGTTACTGAACCGGAAATCACTTTGAAACTCGAGTTTTTTACTCAGCAGAACGGGAAAATACTCTCTCTGTCTGAGTTACTATCTTCATAACACACATTCGCAAATTCCCGGTCAGAGGATTTGTCTGAATGAAAGGTGCTTTGTTCACCAGATGTCTGTGAGCTGCTGTTAAATAGTGCAGACTAAATGTCCTCCAACACTGTTGCTGCTATCCCTGGTAGTGCAGTGGGGCGAGCGTCAATTGATTGGTTGAAAAAACACGCTTTCTTTTTGCGGCAAGCTATTGACTGAATGGATGTGTTTTGGACTCACTCCCTTTGCTCCAGCATCTTCTTCTTCCACTGAGGTGTCAAGGGTGTTGGTTTGCTTTCAGGAGTGTGAGGGCACAATAACATTTTCAACAAAAACGGAGGATAAGAACACCATTTAACCCTTTCACAGGTGAGGTGAATATCACCACTGATCTCGTTTGATTCAGCGCTCTGCCGAGAAACCTCGGGTCCACCCTGAAACGCGTCACTAATCCAACCGTTGTGAGCAGACCAGGTGTTCAGGGCGCTAACCTGGCCCCCAAATTCCCCAGATCTCAATCCAGTCAGGCATCCGTGGGACGTGCTGATCGACGGATGTCCAGGCACCACAGGACACCCCCAGACTTTCTGTGTTTGTCTCTGTGCATTAGGGGGAGAGACCCCAGATACACAACATATCAGATGGAGCATTTTCGGGTGATCATGGTGGGCATCGCAGTGGCTGCTAGGACATTTACTCAGACACTGGAAAACACCCAAGTCTCCTGATTTTAAAAGAATGGACAAGCACGATGACGGGAACAGCTTCCAATGAGCACAGTGCTCAACAGGATGAGTGGCAGGACAAACAGAATGTGGGATCTTTTTTAAGACTCATATCACTGACTGATGAATCTGCAGTGTGAATGTTGCCTCTCGATATTAGTTAATATTACAGCCTGTTGCGTGGATGTTCCTTCTAGTTATGATTGTATTAACTTTGCACCACTGGTTTGATTTCATTTGTTGGGCCATTTCCAGGGGCGGTTCTAGGGGGGGGCAACAGGGGCCAGTGCCCCCATAACTCTGAGTCTGGAACCCCCTGTGGCCCCCCCGACAGGGAGTCTGTATCAATAATACAATGACAGATTTCTTGCACTGATTTTGTTTTGAAGGGAAAGGCAGAAATAAAGTGTCTCAACAGTTTACTACCCAATCAAAATTGCTGAAATTGTAAACACTGTTTTGTCTGAATGAGGGATTTATCTTTTTTTCCGGGTTGTATGTGCGCCCTAACCAAAAAGGCCGCCACAACCTGGCCCCCCCTATTAAAACTGGTCTAGAACCGCCACTGGCCATTTCTATCCTTTTATTATACCTCTGATGCTACGTACAGTTTAGTGTAAGTTACAAGGTTTGTCTCGAAAAACGGGAATTACACAAAAAAAAGGTTGCGGCTGATTGGTGTCTGTTACCTGAGAGGCAAACATCCAGGGCAGCATGCACTCTTAGCTGCTTGTAGAGCTCGCTCTGACCGCACTCTCACAATTTAAGGCAACTCTTACATCAACATCTCACTCAACTGAAGAAGCTCTCCGTTGCAGTGGGACAATGGATGGAAGGCATTCAATATTTTTTAGTCAGCAAATCAAACTGAGATGAGAAATCTGACAAATAAGATGGGATTTATACTTCAATCCTTTGCATGTCTGGAGTTTGATATTTTCAGAGTCTGCATTCCCGACTTCCAATCTGAGGATCTCGAACTGCCAGACGCTTCAATCAAGCGTTAATAAACTGAACAGAAGAGAAATGGCAGTGGCAGAGTTTCCGACTTGGAATTCCGCGTCAGAGGTTGGATTGCAGCACGAGGCGTCTTTTGAAAACGCATGGTGTGATTTGCGAAACGGCTGGCAGTAATGTGGAGTGAGTTTTATCCGTGGTTAATGGGCTAAAGCGTGACAAACTGCCTGTGTGGTCCTTCAAGACTTTGACATAATGAGGTGCAGTGATTAATCAGATCGACAGGGGAAGAATGAATATGTATCTTCTCCTCACCTTCCTGTATGTAACAAGCCCGAACCTGCCAGTCGAACACGTTTTTTAATTACAGGCGTTGGAGCAAAGAAAGACATCACTAAGCCTGAGTGTTTCCTCGGATTCCAATTTGCGAATTGTTTTTTTTGGCTTCCTTGTATGACGCTGGTGTATTTACATACTTACAACATCTTGTACTTGCCTGCCAACTGAGCCATATGCTGCCGAGTTAATTGCGCATTTGATTACATGCCATGCACTATTCCCTAAGAAGTTATAATTTTGTCAGGTAATCAGTCCTGCTGAGTTAAAGCTGTCGCTGACAGGCTGTCTGAGGCTCATCTGTCACTTGTTGTGCAAGTTTTTTTTTTTTTTTCCACGGCACTCAGTTGTGTAATGTGCAAATCTTTTTTCCCCTCTTTCAAGTTATCTGTAGGATTCCGAGGGATTTGCGGGCACAAAAACACGCTTGGGGCAAATTCTATCACTTTATGGAAATGGCCATTCCCTCAATCCATTCATCTGGGGATTTAAGTAGCACGCTTTCCCGCTCATCCTGTCATTACAATCCTTTTTGTAAAACAGTCGATCCAACAGCTTTTTTTCCAGAATCGGCATTGCCTCGGCTTCCAGCGCATGTCTGAGTTTCACCTTATCATTGTTATCAGGAAAAAACATGCATTTAGAACAAGACACATAAAATACATATCAGACATCTTTCAACGTGTAGGAAGAGGGCGACAGAGGGTGGAGTTATTGTCATCCCCAAAACTGCTGCAAGCGACCATTTTTAATGAGTTATCTCAGGTGCAGCAGCCCGAGGACAGCAGTTCATCTCCGACTCTGATCTATGTAATATAAGCTTGTCTGTTTCATTTAATCACCATTTAATTCAGACATTAAGAGCACAGTATTTTCACTAAATTGTCCTAAAGCTCAAAATGTGTGTGTCTAATGTGTTTTATCACTCCGTAAATCTTGTTTTCATGCGCTTTGAATGACGTGCAAAATACAGTCCGGACATCCAACTTTAGGTTTTAGCTTGTACACTGAAATGCAGAGCGTACAGTAAGTTTTCACGTATTGAATCACTCAGTATAAAGTAATTTGAAACATATTCTCTAACTTTACTGTACATTACGCTGTAGTGCAGCCCTCAGGCCCGGCCCTAATGTTAACACATCTCCTGATGTTAAGTGCTTTTCTTTGATTCCGACACATTGAATTGATTTTCATAAATGTGCGCGAGTTAACCGCGGGATCAATGAATACTTGATCTTTGTAGAAATTGCATCGGGTGTGGGAGCGCAGATTTTTCCTGCAAAAACAATATTTTCTTTCCAATATAGTGTAGTTATGTAGCTTTGGTGTTTGGTTTGATTTAATCAGTGTGCGGAAAATGTCTGCAATCACCGTCTGTCACCAAAACAGAATTTCACGGATTTAACTGTTAAAGTGTGTGTAAAATGTTTTGACATTTTTAATTGTTAAAGCTGAAACAAAATATTCAAAATAATCTGACGTGTAGATCTGTGGACATTTATTGCTTTTCCTGTTTTATTATCATTTGAAGAAGTCACTTTGGATTTGTTTTCACTATTAGACTAAACCATTTATCAGATCAGATAAACAATAGACAATAACAGGCGGATAAATCCAGTAATGAACACAGTACAACCTGTCTATTCTGTGAACTGGGTTTGCTGCGCATCATCTGAGATTTAATATTTCATGGCTGTAGATCTCCTGGATCTTCAGCCTTCTCAATTAAACTCTAACAAGGAGCAGCGTTGCCTGTGGTTTTAATCATTGCAAACCAGCGCTGTGGAGCCAAACATTATTCAAACCCTCAGAACTTTATTTTTAAATTCAAGTGGACATCCCAAATTTTTTGAAGATACCAAACGATATCAGGCCGAATTTTGGAGAAGTTACATGATGCGCATTTCAACACATGAGAGAGCTAGAACATGCTGATGCAGAATATGCACAATATGAGACAGACAATGTGAAATGAGATGATTTTAAGAGCTTTTAAAGCAGCACAGATAGATTTCATTGTAAGTGTCATATATGCCAAAGATATGAGTGTAACAGCAGGATTTTACTTAGCTGTACTGAAGCGTTATGTTCCAGCAGACCCCATGTTTTCTCTGTCAGAGTTATAGCTTTTCATGTAACTGAGGGAAGACTGGGGCCCGAGGCATGACTGCTGGTACTCAACCAACCATGTGTCATATTTAGAGAAGAGGTAAACAAAAACGCCTGAGCATAAGCAGCAACGCCGGGTTTCTTTTGCCCCTCCAACTCCTCGAGCTCGTCCGCTCTGTGTCACGTATCGGCTGTAAACACACTCGTCCGTCTCCTTACTCCCATTTAGTCGCTGCCGCTACGAGGCAATGGGCGCTCTGGGGGAAGTTTGTTGTGTGGGAGATTGTGCGAGAGTGTGCGCACATGTACGTGTCGGCTGTGTCTATCCGTCAGGCCGTGATCAGGGCGTCACGACGAGAAGCAACAGAAACAGAAAGACATGAGAGGGTGTAAAGTGTGTGATGGTCCTGTGGTTACTATGCAACAAAAAATTGGCCAGTAGCACTTAAGATAGAGTATCTAACAATGTGGATAAAGTTTAACAAGACTAGGAGAATACAGCAGCGCTCCAGGCTCTGTCACAGCGGTCCTTTGAGATCAGGGCAATGTGGACCAAACTCACGTCTCTATTATTTCAAGCTGAACGGCGATACGCACATCCAGGCCCGTAGTTCTGGGTCTTTAATAAACTACTATTACTATTTGTTGAGCAGCTGTTTATTGGAAGCTGATTAACTGATTGCAACTGATGACTGGGATTGGTTTTATTTTGTCAGTAAGTCTTCTTATTGTTCTCGTTTTGTTTGACTCTTTGCCTGTGAACTTTCCTTTTCCCGGGAGGTTTAGACCCTGAGGGCAGATCAAATTGTATAGTGAAAGTGAGGTGTATAAGGAACTCGTCTCAATGCCCATTGTTTCATTTTTCTGTATCCATTGCATTGTGCAATCAACATTGACTTTGTGATGATAAATAAAAGCAGAAAACGGTCTTACATCGAGTTTAAAGGTCGCCGGAATGATTTGCATTTCTTCCTGTTATGACTCATCCAATACATTTTCAGACATTTTGCGAAGAAAAACAAATGGCAGCCTCATAGCGATGCTAGATATAAAATCGGGGTATCACCAAAGTCAGTAGGATGTATCCTCTGGGTACCATGAATGTCTGTGCAAAAATTCATTGTAATCCATTCGGTATGTTTAGATAGTTCCATCTGGACCAAAGTGGTGGACATACGGACGTTGCCACAATAAAGTCAGTGGTTCCTTACTCTTCCTTCCAATTTCAAAAGATGACTCACAAATTCTGTGTGGTCGGATGCCTGCTCGTGTAAAAGGCAATCGTCAAACATGACCTCAGACCTGCACATTTGGACGGAGTGTAACTGTGTCATAAAATAACGACAATGTTTATTTATGAAAAATACAGAAGGTGCACAGCTTGGCGAAGATATGTGTAAAAAAACCTAATGAAACTAACACCGCATCCAAACTGCATCCGAAACTGATCATGGCACTAATGTGTATGTGTGCCTGCGGCATGTAGAAATCTGCTTTCACCTATCACGAAATAGGTTTACCCTGATCAGGCCATTTTATGATGAGCCACCTGGTCTCACTGCCACATCCATCAGGTGGAGTAATTTTCCTGTTAACCAACTCCAACTGGCCACCTGAACACTACCAGACACGAGGTGGAAATTGTAATATTAGATGCTAGAGTAGATTTAAATCTTGTTTGGAATAAAACCTGCTGCCCGGCCCCCAAATCCTCAAACAGTGACAGACTAACTGCGAGACATTTCATTTTTAACAAGCATGACAGCACGTGTTCAAATTTCCAATTATTTCTGGAGTTCAGCTGTCGGAGCAGATTTATTAGTTTTCTCCCTTTTCTTGTTATCAATAACTGTAAATAAGTAAAAATAAGATTGTGAGCAGAAGATGAAATGTGGGCGATTGAATGTGGGCCCAATACTCATTTATTTTTTTAGAAATTCAAGTTAATAGGATGAAAGCGAGGTGGACCAGCTGAGCTCATTACGAGGACTGTACGTGTGTGTGTGTTTGAAACGCCCGGTCATCGTGTGGTTTTTGGTGTTGTGGGCAGCATGCGTCGGTGTCGAACAAAAACTACTGGGAGCACAGGTGAAAATTAGTTTTCTGACTCTGTGGGAGTTAATAGAACTGGTTAGTCCCCAGTGAAGAGGGAAAAAAAAGATCAAGTGGACCACTTCAGTTATCCTGGTTGCTGCAGTGTGCGTCCGTAATGTTCTGCAGAAGTCAGACATATTCAGCGCCTGAAGGCACAAGTGAGCAAAATAGTGTTGAAGCCAAAGTGAAGTTGTTTAAGAATGGAGTTCAGTCAGAGTTAAGTTCAAGGTTCATTGTGATGTTTTTTTTTTTTTTTTGCAAATATAATATAATATATAATAATATAGTTGTTTCTCACCAAACACACACATCGCACATCGCTACACTTCATAGACAGTTACTATCTCCTTTATATCACTTCAACCACTGGCATGGTTAGCCCTGTGTGTGTGTGTGTGTGTGTGTGCACTAAAAGGGTACATTTAACATCAGTGAACACTATTTTTTGTAGTGACCTCAATGGGGGAAAAAATATATGATGTTTGCATAAGTGTCTTTAATGTCAAGACTCCTTTTGTCTTGAAACGTAGTTTTTTTAAACACACCTTAACAAACTTAAAATAGGTACTGACTTGACTCCTTTTCACATTGCCAGGAGACGAGTTTGCCATCACGTTCGTAATCAGAAACACGTGCGGGAGGTCAGGAGGGAAACGCTTCGGTATTTGAAGACCTGAGAATGAGACTCAAAAATCAAGGAATCTTTTTCCAGAATTGCTTCAAAGGGGTGCCTACTTAGTCTTGTTTTGATTGACCACCTTTATACACACAGTGTGGCTTGCCTCACCTTTCTGTTAACTGCTGTCTGGCAACAGCATAAGAAGGCCTCATTAAATAGGAGAGGGTCGCATCACAATGAATGTGTTAGCAGGAGGGATGTAATACCAGAGAACCTCTCTCTCTCTCTCTCTGTTTCTCTGAGCATGTGCAGTTGTCTGTAGACGGGAGGCGTAGAACGAGGACAGATTGTCCACTAGTTAATAAGTCTTGGATGGCATGCTTAAATGTTCTCTTTTGAATACACTTGAGTGGCCCACCCAAGTCAAGTTTCTTTTGATTGCCAGGTGCTTCAGCCTATCACTGTCAGCTCTCTGGGTTGCCCCTTGTTTGCCTCACATCAGGTCCACCCCGGCTCCAAAGCTGGATCATTTGGCTTCTACACCTGACCAGATGGAAACAAGTGTAACGGGCATAGAACAGTCCCTTTAGAGATCTATTGAAGATGCTTCAGACACTGTGTCTATGTTTGTCGACAGTCTGTGCGTAACATCCCGATTGCATCAGCTGTCTGATACTGTACAGAATTAGAGCCTCCCGTGAAGATCTCACCCAGCGCTGGCTGCCAGTACAAAGGCAGACGCGACGAAAAAAAACATCCCCCTCATACGCGAGCCTCTGCCAGATAAGCAAGAGTTGATCTCTTTGCATGAAACCAAGCATTTTACTAATTTGAGTGGCTGCACTGGAACAGAGTTCAAAGCGAAGCTGTGATTTGCGGCTGCTTTCTCAAGAGAGACTGGGCCAGTGCTGCTGGCAGTAAGACGAGCCACTGATTGCACTGTTTGTTCCGCCGAACACAGGCCTCAAAGATGGAGATGGAGAGTTTTACTGGACAACAGCCTCTCTGAAAGTACATAAAGATTACTGAGCTGAGCACATTAACACAGACGACACAAACAGCATTACTCACCTCCCAGGTAGAAGGATGACAGCGAGCAGGAGAGCAGGAGACTGAGAGCGTAAACAGACTGCATTTGTTCTAGCTGTCTCCACATCTAAATTGGTATTATAAATTGCTGTGTGTTTATACAGAGTTGCCAACTCTCACACTTTTGGCGCAAGGCGCCAGCTTTCAGGCTCCGTCTCACGCTGCTCAAACAAATCACACACGAGGATGCAACAGAGCCACTCCTTTGTGAAAAATATAGTTATGTACGCCAGATTAGATAGGCTTTCCCTGCTCAGAGGAAAGAGTCTGAACATTGGGCTTTTATCCACACAGCCATGCTACAGTACTTGTTATTATTATGGAACTGCACCATCATTAGCATGGTCCTGAGCGGATGTTTTGTTTGTTCTAGGCGTCTTTATTCTGAGTTTATCAAACACGCTTGGCCATTACACAGCAGCAGGAACGATATGTGCATCTTCAGAGTGAGAGAGGCACCGAGCACATAGCACTGATACTTCATTAATTATTCATAACTATTAATTATCCCTGACACAGCGACAGGATCGGTCAAGTTCTAACGGATCTAATTGACCTCGTGTACTCTCCACACTACCGACTCTTGAGCTGCACACACTGATTTACATGTTTTGGCTACAGTCAAATCATTTGTAACGTACAGCGGTTGACCTCCAACTGAATCCTGAGCTCCATCAGAGCTGTGGGGACTTTTTTATTCCACTTTTGTAAATAAAGTCTGAGAAATCAAAACATTTTTCTGTCCCTAGACGTTTGTAGCGGAGGGGATTATTTTGCTTTTGATGCTTGGATGCCTCACAACATTTGTTTAGTGACATTATTGCGCACCTTATCACGCCATAACAGAAACAGACACAGTAAAGACATTTCTGAGTGTCTTCCAAGTATAATTTTCTAATTTCTAGTCAAAAATACCTCAGTTATGAATTTAAGAAACAATTACCTAGAACTTAGCCTTTCAGTGAGGTATTGGGACTTGTTTTTGGACCTTTTTCACTTGTTCCATTGACAGACTTATTTTACTTATTAAAAGCAGGACACACCTTGTATTCGTTATTTTATTTATGCATTTTTTAAGTGTCATTTCTCCAGTGTATATAATTTGTTTATTTGTGTACTTACATTTCCCACAATGTCTCCAGCAATGGTAACGTTACAACATTATCTAATCTGTGAACATTTCTGCTGGTGTGATATTGAATTTCTTCAACTATGATGTTTGTTTCGGTAACAACTGCTCCCATGATCTCACAAATCCTGACTACTCTTCTTATACTTCTTTAGTTTTGTTTGAGAGACCCCTTATGGCCGAAATTACATTCTGTATGTAGTATTTAGAATGTAAAATGTCTTTTAACAATCAGTGCCCACCCCAATTGAAGTGGATACATTGAATGATTGCCTTTAATTCTTATGGTAAAATCTTCCTACTGAACAAAGAGTCTCTGGGAAAACTGTCCGTGATGAGGTGTTGAGAAATTTTCAGCTCTGTTGCATTGGGATTGGAGGAAGCTAATTTAAGATAGCTTCCTCCATTGGAGTCTCTGATCTCTGTTCCCGAAGGTCAGCACTTGCTATTCTTCAAAAGAAAAGAGGAATTTCCACTTAATACAAAACAACTACTGCAGATTTACTTCACCACTGCAAGTGAATCCAGCAATTTGTCGGAATTGCATGTGACCAGACCTCAACGGAAGGCTGTCGCTGATATGTATCGTACTTGTTTAAAGCAGCATTATGTAGAAATTGGCATTTTGTGTGATTTGGCGCCCCCTCACAGTTTTTGAGTACATCACCCCTGTCCTAAATACAGACCCCAGGCAACACAGAGCAGAAACAAGCAAAAGGGTGGCAGAGTGGCTGTGACAGACACCACTCGCCCTGTTAGAAGACACTGAACCATCAAAATGATTTGTAAAAATGTTACATAATGTTGCTTTCAATTTCCTGGCAGTATGTAGCCACATTTGGAGCCCTGTTGTGGCCCTCAGAAGGCTTATCCTCAACACAGCAGAGGCGTCCAGTTAAAGCTCTGTAGATTCAAGCTTTGTGATTTCAGGAGTTACTCTAATTGACCACCTCTGACTGCCAAGCCAAAGCTTTGGGAGCTTGTTGGCGCGAGCCTAAGTGAGGCAGCTTGCACATCTGAGTGTTCCTGTGATGTAAATATGGCTGACCACTGAGGATGTTTTATCTTCTCTTTTTTTTCCCCAGAATGCGGGAGAGGGACCTACAGAGCATGTGCAGAAGGGCGCTGCTGCTGACCGTCTGTATGGTGTCTCTCTGGGGACAACTGACCAGCGCATCGTCACACAGAAGCCACATAGGTATAAAGCTGCATGTTTCCTCATTGTTGTCTTTCCAGGGCATCTTGCCCAGAGCAAGCAAAGCCTGCTGCTGCAGGCTGATCAGCAGCTCCACTGAAGAAGCTGAGGATTAAAGAAAAGTACGGGTGTAATTTTATTCATTCGCATTTTCCCTGTAATGGCCATTGCCCAGGAAATGTCTGCCTACAGAAAAGTGTCTTTAATGTGTTTTTGTGGAAAATAATGGTTGAATTTTGATTTCCAGAAGGAAAGACAGCAGCATGTGCGAACCAAAACAGGTATTTTAAGCCAGACCTTGATCTTTTCCTGTCCCTAACCAAGTGGGGTTTGTGCCCTAAAGCTAAGCGCAGCTTTGTCACAACATAAAATAGAAAATTGAACCTAAAGACAGATAAAGTTGCAACATAAGGGAATTCCCGTGGTTTATAGAAAAGCGCATTGCCAACATTTACTCTGGTGACTGGGTTGTAAACACAAGAATTAAATCATTAAATCATTAAAAAACAAGCTGGGGTAGATAAAAGCATTTTAATCTCCTAAAACAACTAATTATACGTTTTTACAGCCATTTATTATAGCATGAGCAACAAAACCCATCACAATAAAAGATAACAGGGTGCATCATTGCAAATGATACACAAGTCACACAACGCATCAGTACATTCTTACACGTGGCGTGTAGGTTGATTCAGGTGCATTACAGTTGAGTTCTCTCACTGATTGCATTCTGGATAAATTGGTACAGCAAGCACAGTGTGTCACAACCGGTCCTTTACAGCCCCGGGTCGGCCGCATGCGCTGACCACAGTTCACCTCACTGACTTTTGAAAAAAAGAAAACAAAATAATTAGATGAGCTCTCTTTGTTACTCTGCTCGCCAGCAAGGCAAAGATGTACTGGTAGGTTTTGTGCACACGGGAATTCAGCAGTTTAGCAGTCATGCAAGTGAAGCATAAGATGGAAAAAGTAATACCAGTACAGTTAGTGTGTGTGTGTTCGTGTGTGTGTTCGTGTGTGTGTGTGTGTGTGTGTGTGTGTGCGTATGTGTGTGTGTGTGGCAGGGGACAAGACCTTTCAAAGAGATTTCCGTTTCTGAAGAGATAGCCTGATCCCTGGGCGTATCGGTAGAAACTGTGACTACACATTGATATAATGAGCCGTATTCCACTGGGGGACAAACAGCACACAATGGCTAGAGGGAAACGGCTCCACGTTGGCTGAAAACAACAACAATGACCAGCAGAAGACTTTGATAGGGCATCAAAATCCAGGGCCATGACAGGATGGACTGCACGGGGAGAGGATGCTCGTTATATGAAACAAGCATGTGCCTCGGTCGAACGTGTTTCAGACCAAGTTAGAGGCAGTAGAGGGAAATGATGTGACTTCACAAGCTGCTGAATGATTTGACCATTTAATAGCTTCATCTCAGAATCAGCTGTGGAAAGACTGCAGGACATGGAAGGCAGTCGAATGTTTAAGAGTTTATAGTATGTTAGTAATGTTGGTGTCTTTTTTAAATTGTCCAGAGGGGGGCAGCACTGAATTTAAAGGTCTCATATCAGGCACATTTTCATTTCATTTAATTCTTTCATGTTTAAAAAACATGCACCATCCATTGCTGCAGCACCCTCATTTTGAATGCTCCATTTTAGCGCCTGTCTCTTTAGGATCCCTTCCCGAAATAATCAGTCTGCTCTGATTGGTCAGCTCTCACATGCTTGAGCAGGCACTGCTCACTGTGTTTGTGTATACTGATTTACAGTATGTAACTTGTCCCTTTTCCAATGTGAACACACAACAGTCAGAACCCTGTTACGCTGCACAGCTGCACAATATACAGTAGATTTGGGATGCAGTGTGTTTATTATGCACAGTTTATTAATGGAAAGGCATTTGTCAGCGACAGTCACCCTATTCCTCATTAATACAAACAAGAAACATGAAGTAAAACATATTACAAAGTAAGTGGACAACCGTGTTCACATTGCTCTCTCCTGCTTCATCACGACAGCGTCCCCTGCACTCAGCGAGGTCTATGAAGAAATGGTTTTCTGAGTTTAGTGCTGAAGAATCTGGTCGGCACAGAGCGCGGACCTCAACCCCTGTCAACACCTTTAGAGATGAACTCGAGTGCTGACTGTGAGCCGGGCCTTATCGCCCAACATCAGTGACCAGCCACACTAATGCTGTCGTTGCTGAATGGGAGAAAATCCCTGCAGCCGGGCTCCAAATCCTTCTCAAGAGGAGCGGAGGAGGCTTTAACCGCAGCATATGAATGGTTTGAGCTTCAGGCCTTCAACTATCACACCTGTGTATAATGTGTAATGATAAGCTGTCCACATACTTTTGGCCACTGTTGTTTGAAGTCCCCAGAAAAGATGTTCAAATATTTTTTTCTGATTTCAACTTTTTTTTTCTTCTGATTATTGGAATCTTTGCTTTGTTCTTTTTTGTTCAGCTATCATTCACACTGGGGAAGCAGGGGGGCATGTGAAATTACCATCCCTATCACTTTTTTTAAAGCATGACGAGTTCAAAAAGTGCTTTAGGAAAATGGCTTAAAATAGCAATTTTGATGTGCCATTCTGCAATTTCTTTTTTTTGCCAGCAATCACACATTTTAAAAAATCCTTCAGAGATTATTTTTCTTCATGTGAGCCCTTGTGTCCCCACCACTTTTCAACACAAAGTGACACCTCTGCAGTTGTTGATGAATAAATAGATTTTAAAAGTACAGCCTGCGATCTGCAGAGCAACAAGTTGCTAAAGATTTACAATAAATGTAGTGGACTAAAAAGTATAGTATGTGTTTTCAAAAGGTAGTGGAGTGGAGGTGTAAGGTGGCAGAAAATAACCGAGGTACACACTTTCTTTTATCAAGTGGAAGTACAGATAGTTGTTTTTCTTTTTTTTAAAAAAAGAAACTGATAAAAGTAGAAATACTGATTCATCTTCTTAAGGTAATAAAGTACATGCTCTGAAATGTACTCAAAGTATCCCCCAGAAGGCGTTTCTACCATCTATTAATCGTAAAGGTCAAATACGTAGGATTCGCTGTTCGGAAATGCCCCAGAAAGACACGGCGTCAAATCCAGAGCACAGCAGCAAACTGAGAAAATTAGAAAATCCAGGCAGAGGGATGCAGGGTCACTGCAGATACGAGATACGAGACACTCACACGGCTTTGCTCCCATTCCAGTCTACAACCTTGTCTGTTTCCGTCTTGTTGCGTCTTTCATGTCATTTTATCGCACTGATCAGCTGAAATCATCAGTGACACAACATAGAAATAATCAATGATTCCCCTCAAATGCTTTGCAACGAACATCACAAGCAGAAAGTACAGATATTTGTGTTAAAATGTAGCAAGTAAAAAGATGTCAGGAAAATAAAGTACAAAAACCTCAAAATTAAAGTAAAGTACATAAGTCTTTGATATGAGTCCATTTTTTCCTCACTCAGCATCACTAATGAGAAACCACACGTCACCTTCCTGTGTGATAGTCGAATCAATACATTCAATATTTTCTGAACGTATTTGATGGTTGTGGACTGACAGTGGAGTCGTAAATCCCCCTGCTTTGACTGCAAACATGTTGGATAAACCACTTAATCTTGGAGCTTACATCTCTGTCTCTTTGGTTTTGCATTTGTCCGCCGCTCTTGTGGTCTGTGCACTTATTCCTGTGATTTATTACAAAAGAGAAAGAGTAGAGGGGGAAAGAAAGGGGCCACCGCGAGTAGCCCGGTCCTCGTTCTCCCCGGAGCTGCGCTGACACTTTGGTAATCACGCAGCCTGTCCCTGAGCTACGGAGGTCAAGTCAAGGTAGGCCCAATAAACAAACCTCCTTAGCCCCTCTGTTTATTGAGGTGGGGGCTTTCGCCAAAGCAATTGAACCTTTCACCGCCGCCTGACTGGAGCATGCTGAGCTCACAGCGCGCACGCATCGCCCCTGTAATAAGACCACTGCATCCCCCAGAGCGCCATCTGCATTCATTAGCTAGTCATGAAAGAGTGGAGAGGAGGAAGAGGAAGGGCGAGAGAGCACAGTGGTCTGGAGAGAGAGAGAGAGAGAGAGCGAGTGTGGTAACAAGTACCTCGCGGCTGTACAATTTGTTTTGGGGCTGTCGATAGTATTTAGACTGATGATGCGACCGGGTCAAATGGGCAGCCTCATTACTCAGCTCTTTAGGTACTTGGATACTTTTTTTTTTTTTTTTTAAAGCAGTAACTCATTCTGCCTCTTTTAAAAAACAGTAATCTAGCTCTCTGTGGTTTGTTGGTCAGTGTCCGCGAGGGGCAAACGCTGCGAATGTGGCGCAGAGGAAAGCAGGCGTGAAAAACACATTTCCCACCGAGGCTGGGTGATGCAACGTGGCAGCAGCTCCTTCTTCTTGAGATCACAAAAAAAAGTAAGAAAAAAAAAGAAAACGCTCTAAGCAGCGCCGTTTACAGGTCATCAACTCTGTTACATTTTTAAATACGAGGCATTAAGCCACATGGCTCGTGGATAGTTCCGCAAATTGGAATGAGAATGACTTTGGGAGCTCAGGTTTACGCCGGGTTTAAATCAAGGTCCCGTTCTATATTCACACACACACAAGGGGCCGAGCTGCCTTATTAATAAGATGAAACTGTGCACTCTCATTTGAATTCAGTGGAATATTTCCATATTTGCTTATGGTGGAGACTTTCTAAAAACTGTGACGCACTCTAATGGCTCATTCTCAGGCTGATTTTAATGCTTCGGGGGATTTTTTTTTTTTTTGGTATTCCATGCAAATTGGCTTTAACTTTTTTTCCCCCCCTCCTTGTTTTCAGTGTTTCACATTAGGAACAAACTGATTCTCCCGAGCCCAAATTAATGACAGAATCCAACATAGACTTTCAACATAATTCTTTTGCCTGATGTCAACTTTTTTTCCCCCCCCCCCACTGTCCCAGTCAGCTTATTTATTTATTTATTCATCTGGAAAAGGAAGATGTAGGTTGTGTCACGTGTATAAAATTTGTAACTCAAAATATGCTTACGGGACAAATTAGGATTGTTTCTCTGTGCTCGCCTGGAGGAGAAAAGGCCGTGCAGAGAGCTCTTCATGCTCGATGGGTTTTGATGAGAACCAGGCAGCAGAAGAGTACTAAGTTTTGTTTTTTTTTGATTATTTTAGAAATTCAAAATAATATAATTTGTGACAGGCCACCTTTGAAAGGCTCTGGGGTTGATTTAGTTATTGTGCTTTGAGCAATTAATTTCTTTTTCTCTTTTTTTTTTTTTTTTTTTTTGTTCAGAATGTCCCTGTAAATAAATATTAATCAGAAAATTGCTAGATAATTTAAAAAGTAAAGTTATTATTTTACACTGCCTGGTTGTCTCTTCGTTTCTTTTCTCTTTGTTCACTGGCCTTAAAACAGACCTGACAAAAGGTTGTAAAAGTTAACACGATAAGTCAAAAAATAAAATAAAAGCGAATACATCACATCTATCTAAACTAAATACTGCAGGTTACGAGTCTAGTTCGGTCAGTTCTCTGTCCGATCTGCGTTAACACCATATTTATTCATCCCAAACACAAAGTGATAGCGATGAATCATTTGGTTTGTTACACTGTTTCACACAGTCCAGGTGTTCCTGACATGGACTTAATTTTATTGTAACTAGCTGGATACTTTCAAACTATACTTTCAATTAAATAAATATTATCTTACATTTTTTATATTAGATTTTTCATTGAAAATGAATTTTGATCTGTATTAAATGATAGAAAAGTGCTTGCAAAAAAAGGCAAGAAGAGTTCAGAAAGGAACCATTTTGATGTTGGACCCTGCACAGTCTCCATCGTCATTTCTCATCAGAAGCTTCAGTACATGGGTTCCTCTAGTTTACTGGCCTGTAAGGACTCCCGTAATGCAGTATATGTACTGTATCTCAATTTCTGTTGTTGTGTCGTCGCATACATCAACCCGCTGCACGCTCCACACAGCAGGTCAGCGTGGAACCCTTGCCCAGGGGCAGCGTGACATTATATCAAGCGGCGGCAGAGCAGGTCACCCCCACCCTGGGGACGTGCGGGGATGCGGCTGCGCAGCATTCATCCTGACATTTGGAGAGCAGGTGGACGACACAATGGTGGACGGAGATAGCGACTAGAGGGAGATTGAGATGGAGATGCGGGGCTGTTTGAGATGCACTGTGGGGATGACAGGGGTCAGCTCGCCCCATCTCCCGGTGGCAGCTACCGAGATTAGAAAACCATCAAACGTCCTCTGCTATACGCATCTGAATGGCAGCTGTATAGATGAGCCATGAGTGGCTGCGTGTGGCCTTGGTTGTATCCTCTGTGTGTGTGGCTGTGGAGCCAGCGGAGGGGAGCAGGGGGAGAGTCTATGTGCTGAGAGAATGTCAATAGTTTTATTCTCATGCTGAGCGGAAATCAGAGTTCACCGCAGAGCTTGTTCTTTTTTTTTACGAGTGTAATGTCGCGGCGATAAAAAGATTAGAAAAGTGTTTTTATATCTTTATATATCTCTGCTGCGAGTTTTTGAGGAAGTCCTTTTTTTTTTATTCTTTGATCATCATTTTTTTAGAAGTACTGTATATCAAGCAGACACACTATCGGCTGTGAGGACTTTATAGTTGATAAATACAGCCGATAATACAAAGCCAAATTGGTTTATCGGCATAACAAAGGCGGCATCTTCACACTGCGACTGTATGTACCATTAAAGTTGTTTTTGTGATCCGCTAGTAAACAGAGAGAAGGAGAAGAAGAAGGAGAAGGAATGGCAGCACCATGTTGTCGTGCTCATGATTTATAACGAAGCATGGAAAAAGAGCCAAACATGTCGTCAATGGTGTGGAGGTTCAGGAAAATCATGTTTAGGTTCTAACAAATCTTATCAGAGCTTTGAAATATTAAATCATTGCATCTTAACTCACTACATCAGGTATATTAATTGTTAAATAATATCGTTGGCTCTGACTGGTAACATATAAAGAGGATGCAGTACACAAGAAGTAGTTTGCAGAAGCCAAAATGAACAAAGACTGGGCCAGAACTTCCCTAAGAAAAAAATACATAGACTAAACTAACAAACAAAGCTGTGAAAACATTACTCCCAGACCCCCCATTCTCAAAAGTAAAAACAAAACACCAACTGAGGATGAAGACAGAAACTGCCTAAAACAGTCAGGACTGCGGAAGAATGAGCTCCTTCTCCTCCAGCCTGCCTCAAGTACGGTGCAAGGTCTAATCACCTGATCGGAAGCACCTAAGAGGGAAGAGGAAGAGAGGAAACACAGAAGGGAGGGGAGGGTGTGACAGTGATAATGCTACAATCACCAAGTGAATTGGTGAGATTTGGGGAACACAGGAACACAAGCAGTGAGAGGATAAGATTGGTTTAGGACGAACCCCGGGGAGAGCTGAAGTTATGTGAAACAGAGAACAGAGGAAATTGGTACAATCAGTTCCCAACTTTGTGTTGTAAACATCGGCGTTTACAGGCCAACTTCATCATTATACTTTTTTCCCCATGTACATAAAGTCAAATTACACTGTTCTATATTGTGCACATACAGTAGCTGCAAGAGTCAGTGGAATGTCATTCTGGAATGTCACACTTCTTTCCTTCAGTGTTTCCACTAGCACCGTGTAAGCTATTACAACTTGTCGATTTATACTTACACTGGGAACCAACTTTTATTTTGTGATCAAAAGGCGTCAAAAGGTTCAAAATTAGGTGCACAAACTGCATGCGAACCAGTTCCGGTTAGTAGAAAAGTCCACATCCTTGTCAGTCCCTATACTGTACATTTAAAAGTTGATGTTAGTTTAAATTTTCACAAACCTGATGACCTCGGAATTACCACGTAAAGTAGCCCATTAAATTTAAATTGTACAAGTTGTACAAAAAGCTTTAAATGCTTAAAATGATTATTCTACTTAGTAATTTTGAGGTAATCGGTGTTCATTCATCATTGTACCTATTTAGTATTGATTCATTGAGAAATGTCATCGTTATTCACCACATGAACAATGTGTATTCAGCTGGTTTTATTTATTTAAAAAAAACAACAACAATTCCTTAGGCTCAAGTTTGCATTCAAGTGGGAGAAGTTTGCCATTTATCCATTATTTTGAGTTACATATTTCGACTTCTCTGACTTGTTGAACATTTTGAATACGTGTTTATTTTCCTCCCAAAGAAAAATAGGCCCAAAAATGGAAATCACAGTTTAAGATCATTCGGATAACTGTATGGCTTAAGGGGGGTACACACTACAGGATAATCGGGCCGATTTTTGTCCCGATTTCCCCCTTACGATCAAAGCCAGCAAAGGCCCGATTATCTGATGTGTGCAAAGGACATCGTGTCAGATTTTCCTGTGGTGTGGGGTGTGTTAAGAGTGATTTTGTCCGGTCGGATCCTCTCGGAAGGCGTCGGAAGGAGAGATCGTAAATAATGAACATGTTTAATATTTGCGACTAGAAATCCTGTAGTGTGTGGGGTGTTCCGAGCGGAGCCGATCACGCACAGCGTGTGATGTCACGTGTACCGGACCAACAGCCAATCAAGACGCGAGCTGAGTCAGCTGTGTTTCTCCGTCAGCCTTTGTTTACCTGTTGCCATGGTTACCCGCAGTACCGGGGGCCAGAGCGCACAGCGCTGCTCTCGAAGCTATCTGTAATACTTCTGACAATTTTTACTCACCTCCAACTCGCGCTGTAACGCATACAGCCCACACTCTCGCCGTCTCCATGACTTTTTCCATAGCCGATTTGTTTTTGTTTTTGTTTTTTCAGTTCGTCCGCCATGTTTGTTTACACTGAAGTCACGTTTGACCACGTGAGATTTGTAATATTTAGCGTGAAGAACCTGATACTCTGCTGAAGAATCGGTTAGTGTGTGGTGTGCACTACGGAGAACACCACACACTATAAGATCAGCAGAGAGAGATCTTGTGCGATCTGTCTTTTGTTATCATCAAGTGTGTGGTCTCCTAATCTGTGAAGGTTTGAAAAATCCTGTAGTGTGTACCCGCCATTATGTGTAATCTTTCGTTTGATACTGTCTGTGAATACGGTGTTATAGAAATGATTGCCAAAATGCAACTCGTAGCCCAAATCTTGCTCGATCAATTCAATTCAAAGAGCTTTATTGGCATGAGGTAACACAGTACATATTGCCAAAGCAAGCATTTAGAATTCAAAATAATAATAACAATAAAGGAGAACAATATTTACAATAAATGAGTTATACTGTATGTATAATATGTATAACTTCTGATTTGACTCAGTCATAGTCACATCAGGACTGTAATAACAAAAATAAGAAAACAACAAACAAACAAGCAAATAAACAAAAAAAAAAAAAAAAAAAAAAAAATGATTGTCACTTCCTGTCTCTCAGTCTATGGCAGGCACAAAGACTGTGGAAGTCTGTGTGTGTGTCTGTGTGTGCGTGTGTGTGTGTGTGGGTGAGTGTAAGTGTGTGTGTGGGTGAGTGTAAGTGTGTGTGTGTGTGTGTGTGTGTGTGCGTGTGCGTGTGTGGTGGTGTTCGTGTGTGTGTGTGTGTGTGTGTGTGTTGGTGAGTGTAAGTGTGTGTGTGTGTGTGTGTGCGTGTGTGTGCATTTATGTTGATACGAAAAATAAGTAAATACATAAATGAATAAGTAAGAGTGAAACAATTAAAAACAAATACAAAGAAGTAAATTCTGAGTAGTTTCTCAGGTTCCACTGGCTGTCCTCAGGTCGTGACATGAGATGATGAATTTGGCTGCAATGTTCTCACATTTGGGTATTTCCCCAAGTAAATATGGGAGTTTCTCCATGTTTGTTGTGTGTTCAAATTCAGGGTGTATTTGTATTATTTTGGGAAAGTGTTGATTTCTCAGAGCCTGGTATTTGGGGCACGAGGTGAGGAAGTGCAGTTCTGACTCGACCTCTTGTCGGTCACAGTGGGAGCAGAGTCTCTCCTCCTCTGGCAGCCAGCTCTGTCTGTGCCGACCCTTCTCTACAGCCAGGCTGTGTTCACTGAGTCTGTACATAGTCAAGGCTTTTCTTAATTTAGGATCTGTTACTGTGCTCAGATAATTTGCTAACGCAAAGTTCTCGATCTCTGTATCTGTAGTCTGCCTGTGGTAAGGTCGGGTCAGATCTGATCTGTGTATTCAAGCAAAAAGCTGACCGGGACAACAGCTCAGAGCAAAGTCTGTCTCTGTGTCTCATTGTGGCTGATAGGAGCCATACTGTGTCAGAATCAGATCCGCCGACAGTCTTCTATCGCCGTTCCCTCTCTAATTACAGCTCAAATGTAAACCCATTATCCCTCTCCACATTATGAGTTACCTCAAGCTATTCTGAAACTCACAGAAATTTTGATTTTTTGGGATTTTGATAGGAATCGAAGGGAAAAGCCTGGTGATAACGATTTAAGCTGATGAATGCAATTAGTGGAGAAGTGCTAACAGCAGGGCTGTAATTGGGTCTTACAAACTAAAAGCCTGCCCTTACCCAGCAATTAGAGCAACCTCGTTTAAAGTTAGTCAATTGTACTGCTGTTAATGGCCCATGCTTGGTTAAAGCTTAACACGAGGAGGTACAGTCCCCTTTCAAATTGGCCACGGATGCATGCCTCGTCAGTCTTTCTGTGCTCCGTGTTGAAATTTTAATTTGTGGAAGAATTTTTTTGAGGTGATGGATTTGTTAGTGATGGTGATTCACTGCTTTACAGACTGTGTTATATGAGAGGCTGTTTGATGCATGCCACTAATTCCCATTAACTTTGGAATTAGTGGCTTGGTACAATTTATGTGTCATAAAAAGGAATAGTGCCGTCGCTCAGCTTCCAAAAACATACTGTTTCAAACACATCCTGCTGTTATTAAAGGGATGAGGGAAAGCTGTAAACAAATAACTCAGATGAGTTTTTAAATTTTTTTTTTTATGCTATGAATAATCAGCTCATATTGCTGTCAGTGGAATCAAGATCGCTAATCATTTGACGGACTTAAATGGTGTATAGACAGATTATTTAAATCAGTGAGCTCACAGTGAAATCGACATAAATATAGAGATCAATAGAGACCAGAGAAAAGGTCATTCTCCAATTCATATGCACACAAAATGTTCTCATCCTCATGAATGTTCAGCTTTGCACCCTCTTTACTCGACCTTAAGTGCTGTATGTGTAGCACAAAAATTTATTTTTTAAAGACCTAGTGCTTAATCTGAATGCAATTTGATTGATCAAAAGAGTAATTTTTGCTTTTCTTGAACATTGACATACTGATGTTTGCAGCGTATGACCTCTTAGAGGACTTGGAAGACTATTTCTGTGTTCTTGTTGGCTCTTGTCAGACTTCATCAATATCACTCACATGTCAAATGCACTATACATCTCACTCAGATAATTTGTGTAACAGTCCATCTGCCAGGATTAAGTGATGGCCACCACTTACTATACTGACATTTTCATAAGAAGTGTCATATCACATTCATATGTTTGTGACCTGGCTTTCACATCAGGAAACCACTGGACCTTTTTGCATTTCGACATGTGTAAGAATGACACCTTTGGATATTTGTAATGACCTAAGAACAGTCTCCAGACGTGTTTCTGGCAACGACGGTAGGTTGGGACATTTCCAGCTCTGTTTCTGGCAATGAAAACAGGTTGTTTTTAATGAGACCTCAGGACATCTCCAGTCGTGTATGTGTTTTAAGCCAAAAAAATATGTCATCCTAACACTTACCATGCCTAAATCAGAGCATTAGCACAATGTTGTCACAACACAAAGTAGAAAATTGAACCGAAGGAGGTGCAAGAGGAAGAAATGCAAAGTTTGATCATATCTGTGGTTTGCAGTAACGCACATTACCGAAGATTATGCTTGTTATTTGGGTTGGTTCAAAATGGTAAAAGTAAAAAAAACGGTGATTAAAGAGAATTGAAAATTAAATGATTGTATCAGATTAATAGCTGTGCACCCTTCCCTCACTGTCCCCCTGCAAGCCAACATCTCAATATGATACAGTAGCTACATTTTCTATCAAAGGTTGTCAAGTAATTAGCAAGAAAGGATAACTTCTTCATTCTGCTATTTTCAACATGTAAGAGTCCTATATTACTGTACCGAGGTCGCATTTTCTGTTGAGCAAACATAACCCTCTTAAATGTGCTATAGTATAATGTGTTGATACGTTTTATTTTGTTAGTTAACTATAGAGGATATGTCTGTTGCTGTTTGTGAATGCTCCACTCAAAGTTGGCTCCTCCTCCAGAGAGAGCAGCAGTCGTTGTGCGAGCAAGAGAGTGAATGAAGAGAGGGAGTGATATTAGCGAGAACAAAGTAGTGAATCAGATAAATAAAATGTTATTTTTTACAGCTGTTATGTTCTCCACACCACCCTCCAACCTGTTAGTCATTTGCCATTTTGCCCTGCTTGTACGGAATGTGTGTAGCTCAGCCCCACCCTCAGTCAAACAGACACACGTGGCAGCTCTTGATACATCTATGTCGGACTGAGAGATGAGGACAGACACGGACACCAGAAGCGTAACCTGGTTGCTTCGTTTTCATAGTCCCGTCCGCACAAACTGACAATGTTATTTGCTGGTTGACTCCCAGAAACGTCCAAACAGAGAAAAATACAAAGAAAAATAAAAGATTTATAGGAGGACAGTCTTTGCCGATACAGACACTGCTGCATACTTCTGTAAGTGATGATTGAGAGGGAAGGTTCACCGTAAAGCAAGATAGAACATAGCAGGTGATTTAAACGTATGCCCAAAGACAAAAATGTGCACAGGAAATAACTTACATATTGATATGACAGGTTTCTTCAATAATTCTCTTCACCCTCCCAAATTTTTTTCATTTAAGCAGTAGTACCATGTAAACCAGCATGGAGTCGCAGATTACACTTCTCTGATGTCTACATTCAGAGAGTATATTGAGTTCACACATATTGGATGATCCTGTAAGTAGGCTGTAAGAATTGTACATGTCAAGGCTTAAGCTGAATTCTGTTACGCTAAGTGCTCCACAAAATGGTGTTTTCTCAAGCGCACTCTATAGAGTGTATCACAGCAGTTTTAATAGCATCGGAGAAGCAGGCAGGGACGTCGGAGACATGATGGAAACAGAGGCAGACAGGTGCAGCCATACTTAGAGAAGTCTGAGACGTGTTAGCGCAGAACCCTTCAGAATGAGGACAGAAACAAAGATAGGCAAAGATCAAACAAGGGGCGCACTTACATCCAGCAGTGCAACCTGAACATATATTTTCATATGCACTGTCAACTTTGCTACAATAGGGCGTCCTAAACTAGTGCAGCAAAATCCAGCATACACCAGTCTCATGTAAAGAGACACAGAGTAAATGGGTCTGTGCCGATGGCTGGATGAAGACCGTCTGGAAGTTTGAGTTGTGCACAAATTCCGTCCAAACCACCGTTATTGACTCACAGACCTGATCTGAGCTGCCCCTATCTTATCAAGCATTTTTGATAATAACAACCTGATGTCTCGACAGTTCATGCGGTGTGCTGGGATACAGACTTCAAAAGAGCAACGGCTACCTGCTGAGTTTATGGTGAGTTCAGGCCAGAGAATCATAAATAAAAGGCAGAAAAAAAAGCAAGAAAAACCTCTTTTTGGTATGCTGCGAGTCACAGAGTAATAAAAGGTGAAATGCACTGGTTAATTAATTATGAATCAACCTTTTGAACATGAAAAGGCTTAAGTGTGAATAGCAGTATCCAAATCAGGGTCACTCAGAAATGCCCTATGGTAGTCGTGTCAATTAATCCATAGAGCGCATTTCAAACCAAAACATATTGACAGCGAAGTCGGATGTAAGTAAGAGGCAAAGATACTGTGCAATCTGAAAGGGACACAAAAGTAGTAATACTAAGATATATTCAGTTTGACTTGCACTCTCCGAGGATGTCATTATCGCTGAGGTCCATCGTGATTGAATGTCCCCTCACAATTCAAACAAAAAAATCCAGAACTTGCCAAAGATTTATCCCATTTTTTAAGTTTTGAGTCTCAAAGGGCTCCATTGATAGCAGTCTGTACATTCATTCATACATTGCAAACAGGACCTGCTGATACCACAATTATTTGTGAAAAAATGCCATACTCACTGAATTCATGACAAGATTACGATTACCTGTTTGCGTCCCCCCAACGCGCTATGGGAAAGGTTGGGGAAAAACAGCTGCCTGACGGGGGCAAACCTGAAAAACAATTCTGGGCAAGAGAACAATATAACAGCTTGCTTTCAGACATGTAGCGTGTTCATCATGATGAATTGAAATTCGTCCCGTGGCTTTTCTTTTTCCCTCCGAGGGATGCTTGTTGTAGCTCTCTTGTCATTAAGACCGTTGAAGGCTTTCCAACAGCTTGTCCTCTGTCTCTAAATTGGCACATAGTATTAGTCAGAGATGTCTGTGAACATGTCGGGAAAGTTTAATGTCCCCTCTAAACGCTAATTCTCTGTACTTACTATTACAGATTTGTAGCCCCCCAATCGTAAATACAACACATTTGCCTTAACAACTGTCCCCTGAAACCTCTCCTCCGTGCCGTTTGATAATATAAATTCTAACAGACATTTATGAGCGCTCATCTGTAGTCAGGCGATGTTGGGAGGGAAGTCGTCAGCCGTTCAGCCTTGGGTAGTTTCCTTTTTTATTTTAAAGTAATGCAGCGCTATGGCCTCATAGTTATTCACTAAAGGCTGAATACTGACTGAATAAAGTGAAATATAAGCTTCTAAAATGCACTCTATCAATTGCTTCCCTCCATCTTCCGGCTGCGCTCCATGACTTTTCGCCTTCTGGCTCACATCTCCCCAGGAATGAAGTGCAGCGCCGAGTGTCCACATCGGACCATAAAAACAGCAACCGAGGCTGAGCATCAACTTTATGTGAATGGACTGGAGCATAAAATGTAATGGGTGGAACCATTGGAGTTCTCCTGAAATGGCTTTTTTTTTAAAAAAGGTTTGTCGACATATTTTTCAGCAAGATGGTCTATTAAAAAGAGGAACATTTATATTGAGCTGTCAGGGGGTGGACAGGTCAGATGCTCCTTTAATAGTGTCCTCAGGCGGCCTGCAATTCAACAGGGGATCAGTGCCGGTGGCTGCCTCAGCACTAACAAGATAATATTGTTTTCCAGGGCGAGGTTTGATTTAGAGAAACTGGCTAAATATACCTCTCATTTAGCAGCATTGTTAATGTAATTACATGACAGTCTGATTTAGAGGAGAATAATCTCTCAAGCTCAGCTTTGAGTAATTCAAAGCAAACCTTTTTCAGACTGCGCTTGTTGCTCCACTTTCAACGCGGTCCGTCGTCTCGTCCATCTAATGAAGACGGATCCGTCTGCGGCTCAGATCGTTGTGGTTCCGTCATTGTTGCAGAGATGTACAGTTTAACCGGGGACCCCTCGTCCCATTTTAGTCGAACAATCCTCCATGTTCCATGACACTGTGCCTGTCACTCCGCTCTGAAAGGCATCAGTGGAATCTGCTCGAGATGAAAAAAAGTGGGAATCCGGTTGGAGAGCAGAGATGGCAGCCGTTTAGAGAAGACATGACATCTGCTTGACAGTTAACCAGCATGTGTGCATGTCAGATGAGAGACCAGAGACAGGAGGAGAGGCTCTCCAGTCTCTCTTTTGTCTGCCTCTGTGGAGACCAAAGTAGTCATGGCGAAACCAGACATAGAGCGCACACTCTTAAAGAAAATACACTTCCAGGCATACTTTAATGTTATGCCAAGGCTACAGTAAACAATGCATCAAAAGTATGAAACAAAGCGAAGTCAATTGCGATTCACTCAAAATAAATTAAATGAAGGAACACAGAGCTTAAATCAGAGAATGTTAGAGATGCTCTGTGTTCCCGAGGCTCCCCCATGGTTACACAGTGAGCTGTAGCATTTACCATAGCAACCACATCTCTGGAGAAACTTCTGTTCATATACGGCTAATTTGTATTCAGATTGATGTTTTTTTGTATTATTGACTGTGTAAAGCACTTGGTGAAGGTTGAAGAAAGATTGTGATCTTGGTTAAATATTGAAGCTGGCGACGTGGGATGGAACACGCTGAGTTTTTTTTTTTTTTTAATATTTAAACAAAACCATGATCTTTAACTCTAAAGCTATCTTGTGGAGTTTTTGAGGTAAACACAGTTATCTTTCAGTTTTGCTCACCATGTACACCCTCCAGGCCAGCCAACTGAAATGAAAGTGTCCGATGAATACTGTTTTATTAAGTGTTATGAGTATTCATCAGAAAAACGGGCATATAGGTCGACTCTGCACGCTCTTTAGGTTGGAACAGGTCAGTGGAGTGTCAGTAGTTGACATCCTGTGAATAAGACTCATCAATCAACTATCTTTCTCCCAAGGGTTACATATTATAGCTTTGAGATACATTCGTACTGTTTGAGATACAGTACGAGTGGAACATACATAACATACTTACATTTAGGGCATTTAGCAGGTGCTTTTGTCCAAAGCAGCTTACAGCACAAACATTCATACACTGATGGCAGTAGCTGCCATGCAAGGTGATGTGCCGACCAGCACATCAGAAGCTGTTTGGCGTTCAGTATCTTGCCCAAGGACACTTCGACATGCAGACCAGGGGAATCGAACCAGCGACATTCCGATGTCAAGATGCTAGCTCTACTCCTGAGCCACAGCTGCCCATATACTGAAGTAATGCACTCATTTGAAACAAAACTATGATCTTTTCAGAGATTAATGGAGATTGTTTTGGAGTTTGTTCATTGATTAGGGAGAGGGTTCATTTGTAGATGAAAAACTGAACTAAACTAAATTGATAGCATTGCCAAAGACCCTTGATTTATTTAGTTGAGAAAAGGGTAACTTTTTACAGGCTTGAGACCCCAGCTTTGTAACAAAGCAAATATCTATCCTTTGCTGTGCTTTGTTGTTAATTGTTGAAGGTATTTTTTGTTGAACTTTTTGATGAGAATTATTTGAACTTTAACCCTAACCTGCAAAAAGAAACCAAAGTGAAATCAAGCTATTGATTTAAAAGCCTCCTATCTTTTAAAGAAGAATTTGAAAATGTTATTGACAGTCGTCAGGGCATGAAAGTCTAAATCTAACAGTAGCTGTCAGTGGTGAAACTTTTGTGTTGTGGATTTGGAGACACCCCTGGAATTGTTAAAAAAAAACATTCTTTGCCTGTATTTTGCTTTTTTCCCTCATCATGTGTTGCCTGGATATCCTCGGGCCACTCCAAACAAATGAAATTAAAACAAAACCGGCACCCGCTCATCAAAACACTGCTCCTTCACACTGCTAATGGTCAAAAACTCCACAGGCGTTTCAGCCCTTTTAAGATGATGCAAGACTCAGACTCCAGTCTCCGGTGTCAAAATCCTTTATGTGCTTTATGTGCCCGGTGTTTCGACCAGACCTGCTCCCTTTTAGCCTGGCTGACTTCCTGCATCGGAAAAGCATTTAGATATCCTCCAAAACATATTTGGCAAAGGCATTTTAGTATAAACAAAATTTGTAGAGGGAAGAGTTGGCAATGAGCGCCGTCAACTTCTGTCATAAATGTTTTCTCTCAGCCTTCCACGACCTTCAACCAAAGTGTTTATTCTGAAAAGGCAGAAAAATAGTGCGAGATGCAGTTTGTGCTAATGGCAAATGTAGGCTACTGTAGTCCTCATGTAAGATTCATTTTTATGCAATTAACTAGTGTTGTGAGAGGAAATAGTCCGAATGCAGATGATTGCATTTGCCAAAAAAACTCCCTCAGACTAAGAAAATTTCACTTTTTCCTTGCACAGTCAAATTGGTAAGAATTTTAATCATTTTTTTCCCCGTCTTCAGACCTGATTGCTGAAAATATATTCCCAGTGGCACAGAATGACTAAAAGACCTTCTTTGCCAGGTTGCATACGAATGATGATATCAGATTTATTTGGATTATTTTTCCCTCTTCACATTATTCATGAATCAGTAATAAGTCAAGATAAGACAGAGTACAGACGTTTTGCAGCTTCTGCTGGTAAAACCAAACAAGAAGTACAAAATAAATAAAACTTTATACCAAAACTTAACATTCTCTGTAAACAACATATGAGTCGAAGCAAGATACTTCTTCTGGTAGTGGTTCATAAAATCAAATAACTTTAAGTTTTGCTAACTTTAATCAGCAATATTTAAAGAATGTCTCCGAATCTAAATGCATAGTAACAATACGTGTAGTTATATACAGTCATTGGATACACGCGGCACATTGTTTTCATGGAAGACGATCACAAGGTTTCTTGCATTGCTCTTTGTCTTCATGCAATGTTAAGATGAGATGATGAAAAATGCACATACGGTGTTGTCAGCTAAATGTGGCAGAAAATGATATGAGATGAAATGAGAAACAGGCCGTAATAGTTCTCTGATGGCGTGTCTGAACATCCCTTATTACATTTTCAGCGCTGTCTCGAGAATGAGTAACCGTGTCAGGACAACAGTTTCGCGGCAGAAAAGGCTTTGAGCCTGTGTATAAGTCTTTTCTCTGCCTCTCTGCCGCCGCTGTCCCTGGGTTTAATAACTTCAGTAGCCTTTTCACTTATAAGGCTGTATGATTCCTTGAGGGACTCCAATTGATCAGTCAGTGGTGGGCTCTAACGTCTTGGCAGCCAGATGAATGGTACTGACATGGACTTCATCTAAACCACTAAAGCATACACTTGGGAAATGTGAGAGCCCACTCATCTGTTTCTATGTCCTTTCTGTCTAAAGAATCGTCCTCTGTAAGTAAAAGATAAAAGAGAGGAGAGGAAAGAACTGATGAGCAAGCAGAACTCACATTTTATGTTAGTAATGATCTCAAACGCTTCTTGTTTGCTGTTTGGGTTATGATTGGCTTGTATGTTGGTCTTTGTGCCCTAACAGGAAGAAGTAATGTAATATGCTATAAAACTTTTCTTACAGATCTCCAAAAACACTTTAGACTTGGAGAAAAAAGGATGTTTATAATTGCCTTCAAAGAGGAGCCATGTTATGGTTTTCTGATCTGTAGGGACGATAGTGTTTTTGCTCCTTTTGCCATATCTCTACAGTCTAGGAGAGTTAAAATCTTATCTTGACCAATGATCATAACGGACATAAAGAAGAACACGTAGGTTGAGAAACACTGCAATATTCCTTTAAACTAAACTCCTGACGTCTCTCCCAGGCGTGGGTCGTGTCTTTGGTCTTGCTCGGCCTTATTGTCAGCTCAGCAGGTTTACAGCTGGGTGGAAATGAGTCAGTCTTTTTCTGAATATGGTAATCCCATTAAACATTGGTCTTGCGAGATTCCCCTTTCCTGCTTCTCACCAGGCAGGAGGAATGAATGTTTCATAAACCAACACCTCGGTGAATCCTTGGATCGCTGCCACATTAGCAAACTTTCAAGAAATGTGGCCATTTGAATCGTTTCACCTGGAACTACTTTTAATCCCCACTCACATTTTCCTTTTTTAATGAGTGCTTTGGCTGTGCGAAGCCGGCAGCGGCTACAGGATCCTCTTTACCTGGAAAATATGCCGCGGCTCGCTGTGTTCAGCGCGTGGAAGCTTTTTTTCGAGTCGACCATAAATGGGTTATCGGTATCTGGAGCAAGCAGTGTGATTTGAATCATTACTAATTCATAAGGTGTCTCCATTGTATGGCCTACAAACTCTGTTTTTATGGCTGCTGCTGATTCTGCGGTCTGGGCCTGTGGCCAGGACGTGACTCTGTTTTCAGTGTTTTGATCTGCTTCTGCAATTGCCGCCTGGAAAAGGCCGACTGGCAGCACGATGCATGAGTCGGGATTGAAACAGAAAAACACACGCTGTATGTTTTGCTCAATTTCTCCGTGGTGAAAGCCTGCTGAAGCCGCCGCACTTGTTGCCTCATGCCTCAGTAGATAAAGAAGTTTGTTTCCTGTCAGGCTGATACATGTGTTCATGTCATCGAGGCGGTCAGAAGTAGCATTTGATCTGATGTTAATTCGAGTGTGCATTCGACTGGCCTCCCGTGTTCTCTGCACTTCAGCCGACTAGTTCCCCGACTGCTGTGTGTTTTATAAGTTACTCGCTGTGAATCGCTGTGTACCACGTTTAATTATTAACACGTTTTTACCGTAATGTACTTCGGCAATTGTGTTTTTTTTTTTCTTTCATGCAATCTCTTGAAAGCTTGTTGATTAGGCGTGAAGATGTGCAAGCAGAGTGTGCGCAGCTGACAACAGTATAAATCCTGCTTGTGATTCTCTGCATACGGACCCCTCTGCGTTTCGGAGCGCAGTCATTAACAAAATAAATCATGTTGCGCTTCATATTTTGCCCTCATCAGTGTTTTAGTCGCTGTGATGTCAGTAAATCAGCATCAGAGTGGTGCAGCTAACCATGAAATGGCCTTTTCTGAATATTCCCCTGTCTGAGGTTAGTTTACAGGTCATTGATATTTACGACTTTGTGTCTTCTCTTATTTGTCACGCAGCAGTCCCTGAATCAGTTTAAACCTTTATGTTTACCGAGCACCTTGAGGAAAAACTCAGTAGATTTCACTTTACTCTGCACATCATACAGATTATAGATGACCTTTACTTTTTCTGGGTACATAATAATGCACTAAAGCTTTAAAGAAGTTGAAGTTATCTCTTAATTTGTGCCTCAACACTGATTTTTATGTGGGTTTTTTTTGGCTGTGGCTCAGATTACTAATGGTGATTACTACCATCAAAAAAATTGTCAAATGTTTTTGTCGGCTCCAAAATGATTTGTTTTGTTTATCTCTGTGTAAGAATTCTGACTCTGGAGGGGGCAGCTGATGAGATGGAATGCCAGGTTTAGACGTCGAATGTCATCAATAACACCTTCAAATATAAAGTTAGCTTAGCTTAGAAAAGACAGGGAGCAGTTAGCAGACAGTTAGCCTGGCTATGTCCAAAGGTAACAAGGTTCACATGGAAGCTCCACTTCTATAGCTCAGTAATTAACCGGTTAGCTACATCGTCTTTGTTCAATCTGTGCAAAAAACTGTTCAACGCTTAAACACTACGGATTGTATAATGTAAGGTATAATCAGTGAACTGTTTTTTTGTGACTTATCAACTATCATACATATGTATTTTCTCATGTATGGCTCCAGCTGTGATACCATCTGTGAAGTGGGAACAGCACATGTACCGCAGCTGGGGACGCTTCTGCTTTTGAAAAGTGTTGATTGGGTTTCTCAGGTTGTACCTGTTAAATATAAATGTGGATAATTATTTAAGGTGGCTCTGCCTAAGGCTTTCTGTTTGTAGTCGCTAAAGAATGCCACGGTGTTTTATCATCTGTCCCAACCCAAAATGACTAGATCCATCACAGAGGTTAATCAAAAATAAGAAATAATTCTGTGAGTTAGATGTCTCAGGTAGAGATTTAAAATCCCATTTGAAAAAAAACATATAATTTGCATTTAAAATACAGATAATTTGTACTGAAATGTCATCTTTACTTTCATCAACTGTTGAGTCTCAGATGTACTTGTGTATTTGTTAGGCTATTTGTTCACCCAGTGACAGTGCATTAAGATTCGTGCCGAGTATTGGTTTTTAATAACTGTTATTTGTTAAAGGTTTATTCAGTGAGTTGTCGTCATTTTTCTTTTTTCAATGACCAGTGCACAGGCCACATTTCAGCAGCGAGTAAATACAACTTTGCTACCAAAGGATGTGATTCATGGTTTCGATTGGCTCTCATACATAATATTTTTTTCAGAAAATGTTTAAACCTTATGAGTCAAATTCTGGACTTTTCTTTTTACTTTTAGACTTGATGACTAGTCCAAGTCAGCAAACCAAAACGACCCAAACCAACCCTTCTCTCAGGTCTATTGTTCCTTTTTTCAGAAATTCTTGAGAAATTCAGAAAATTGGTACACAACAGAAAAAATTACTTTATTCTGGGAATTCAAGGATACCTATAATCTCACATCAATCACAGACTCTTTTTAGGACTCAATAATAGGCCTGTGATAGACGTTTGGTTGAGGGTTTTTTTTTTTTTGTACATAGTACCTCCTCAGTAGTGTCAAGATGACAAGTGAAACATCCTGTTCATTAAAGCTGGCACATGAAATGTTTCTGACTCTGGCTCGTGAAGCCTCCCCGTCAGCGCCGGGCTGAACGCCGTGCTTCTGTTTTTCATGTATCCCCTGTTGTGCTTCTATCACTGTATCTTGTGCTTGACTGGCCAGGTGAGGCAGATACAGCTGGTGGTGCTGACAGTTGGAACAGTGTGTTGATTTTGATGCCTCGCTACCTGCGTGTTAGATCAATTGTTTGATTGGTGCAGAAGCTGAACGCGACCCTTGGCTTTGCTCTAACCTTTATGATTAGTTCTTTGATAAGGACTTTACTCAGTCACTGGCAACAAGTTTCAGTTCAAAAATGAATGTACAGCGCTGCCCCACGAGGTTCAGTCTCCAGAGGAATTTCTCCCGGGGCTTTCTGAGCAGGGACCTGATTTATTTTGAGTTATAAGAAAAATTGCATCCCACTTTTAATGTATATGTGACCTATAAAAGTGATGGGTTTGTCTGTGTTTTTTTTTTTTTTTTTCTTTCAGCTTCTAAACACTGTTCACTGAATAAGAAAATGGATTAATGTCGGAATGACCTTGGCTGAATTGTCAGGAGTGTAATTATTTTCAAAAATCTCACTTTATTTGACACAATTCATCAAGGCTCAAGGTCATTTGCCATTCTGCAACACAGGGTTGTACAATGAAATGCAAATGGTTGTCCACAGAAAAACTATTTTTTTATAGTGGACTGTTGCGGATGACTTCAGGAGTCTCACAGCCTGAGAAAAGAAGCGGCTTTGTCTGGAGGTGTGGAAGCGGATACTTCTGTATCATTTGTCAGATGGCAGCAGTGCGAACAGACTGAAGCTGGGGTGGGTGGGTGTTGTCTTTGAGCATCCTTTGGGCTCTGTGCAGACATCCCACCTCACTGGTATCATGCTATGTGCATAAAATGGGCACTATGGATTTTTCAGGAGGTTTTAATCACCTGCTTCAGAGCCTTCAGTGCATGAATTTAACCTTGCGTTTCCTGAAGAAGCAGAGCCTTTTCTGTTCTTTCTTTTTATTTACAGGTGTGACAAGCATGACAGATTCTCTGTGATGTTGACTCCCAGGCACTTACTGTAAGGCTATGTACTGTACTGTATGTACTCTAAGTGCTATCTGTAATTTAAGCGATTTCCCCTTGGGGATCAATAAAGTATTTCTGATTCTGATTCTGATGTTCAGACTGCAGGCAAATCAGGCTATGTTCACATTATTAGCCTAAATTTCAGGCAGTCTTGACAGCAGAATATCAGATTCAAAGCGATTTTTGCAAATCAGGCCCAAAACACATGTGGAGGTAGTTTGAAATGTGATTCTGGAGCCTGGATTTTGCTCGGCCGCTCTAATTCACTTCCGCCTCTCTGGATTTGACGTTGTTGTTCTTTGTCTCGGTGTGAGTGACACAAAAGACGCTTTGAAATCAGATGTGAGCAGACAGAGATTCCAGACGGAGATGCATCTGTAGAAATCTGATTTGAATATCATTTCAAGCCTCCACCAAATGTGGTGTGGATCCCAATACAAAAATCACATTTCATGGGTTTTTCTTGCCGTCCAGACTTCCTAAAAATCAATCTGGATACAATATGGATATGCCAAAAACCCGATATGCCATTTGAGCTGGAGGTCTGAACACTTTTGTTGACATTGGGCTGTGGATTGTTGTTTTTTAATCAGCGCTGTAAATGTGATCCTCTCAAATCGCTGTATTTTTATTTTATTGTGGGTGAATGACTGGCAGCTGTTGAATTAAACATATTCTGTCCCACATTTCTTTATGTAACAGTTCTGGAACATGAAAGCACGATTTTGGAAACAAAAGGACTACCGAATTTAAGAATACAAATTTACCCATGAACGTTTTTATAAATAAAGCCAAGGGAGATGATTTTCTCTCTCCTGCCTGCCTCGTTTCACCGCGCTCTCTAACTCTCACATAGAAACCATGTTATATAAAGTCAAAGCGAGTGCAGCAGCCAGTGTGACAGGTAAAGTAAGCAAACTGGAAGGAGAGTGCATCTGTCAACTCCTCCTTTTTGTGTGTCAGGGGATTCACACATTGGAGAGCCTTATTGATGAACGCCCTGTGCCCTCATTAAAGCAATCAATGACTATATTTCACCATGAACTAATTGACAGTGCTCTGTTGTTCAGAGTGTTTGACACACAGCAGTGTAATAAACGTGATAACTGACTGCTTGTCAGAAGCGGAAATAGACATAATCTTCAACCAGGTCTTTGGAGCCACCACTGAGAGTTTGTGTAGATGATTTTGGGGGTTTTAATGCAGCTGTTACACAAGTCTCATTACCGTTTATTCAAAACATGAATGAGATTTTTATCATAAGTGATTTTACCCCTTTAATTTTGGGTTTTAACCGGCTTGTAATTTACACTGAAATGAGCCTTTTGAATCTTATTTTACAACAAGTGAAAATCACTTAGAGCGCTGTCAGCCACATTTGCTTATTTCAAGCAAAACCAATTCTTATATTTAAAGTGCTTTCACTTACATTTGATTGGGTGTTATTACAGTGATTAAAGGTAATGCTGATAACATTTTTTGTTTTAGAGCTTGTAGAAATGTGCAGATTAAAAGTGTCTCCCTTCCTTTAAAACGTTACTTAGATTGTGAATTAACAATTTGAAACATTTCGCAGGTCAAAAATTATTGTTTTGTCAGTGTAGGAATTTTAACAGTTGGTTTGTCAGACAGTCAAATTATACCGTTTGATATTCCCGTGTTATCTGTGTTCCATCAGTGGCAGGAGTCTTGGTAGTTGCCAGGTTGTGGTAAAATATGTGAAAATGTAATCTAATGTTAGCTAGATAGCGTAAGTAACTTTAACGTTAGCTAGCATGAGCAATGTTAATGTTAGCTAGCCCGCTTTGGCAAAATGAATTCTTGCTTATGTTTGCTACATTAACTATAGCTAGCTTTGGCGGCAGGGGCGCTGCCAGGGATTTTGGGCCCCATGAAAAGAAATATTACTGGGCCCCTGTATATCCGGCCATGAGGCCGGCGAAAATTTGTTATGCTGTTTACATAAAACTGTGCATTTTAATGATATTTTTGACTATAATTTCCTATATGTGTGAAAAGAACAACATGACAGTTACTTGGTAGGGGAAGCACTGAACACTCAGAATACAATGGAATTTAGATTAATTGTCTGCAAGTCTGCAACTTTAATGGTTAAAATATAAAATTCTCTTAAATTAAATTACCTGAAAAATACAAATGCATGACATACATGAATTATATAGAATTTCCTGTAATACCATTTGAAATAGCAGCACCATCACCAGATTCAGGTTTCCTCCCACCATTCTGTTTTACTGTCAGTGATTTGATCAAAAATAACTAAAGAAAATGTGATTTTCACAACCAGTACCCCACTGCTCACTGTTTCCCTCTTGTAGCCCTGCATTTAGGTCTAATTTATCTCCAAAATTACTATCACTGCATGAAAAGTGGGATTTTCGTCAGTATGCGGCACTGTAGATTGACGTGGAATTTCAGGTTTGCGGCAATTTGCAGGCAACACTGAAAACTGACGTAAATTGTCGGAAATTGACATGGGCCTTGCTTGGCAGTTGTCCCCCCATGACCCCCCTCCCCCTGATTCTAGGGGAGGCTTTAACATGTAAATGAAAATGCTGTGAGCTATACAAATGCAAATCAGGGTAGCAGGGGGAGTTTTACCCCAGGTGACCTTGTTCTAAAAGGTGTTAACTTCATTTTAAGAAAATCTCTGGTATAAATAGATGAGGCTCAGTATAGCCTAATTATAAACCCTTATATTTGAGCTTGAATGGATTTATTTAATGAAAGTATGCTAGATCAATTACTGTGTATGTCATTAGCAATGGCCAATGTTATGTAAAAAAGATTATTTATTCTTTTTTCTCTCTCTCTCTCTCCTGGGAACAAGTTAAAGATAAAACTCCAGTTGTTAAGAAGTTAAAATGTGCATGAAATATTTTGAGATAACCAAGATATTAAAAGTATTTCTATCATTTCATGGGTTCTGAATGTTTTAAAAGCAGTTGAAAAGTCATTCTTATTGCCCGTGAGAGTTCATGACCTGTAAGATTTTTTACACTTCCGGGTAGACCGGCGCGTGAGTGACGAGGAAGAAGGAGCGGAGAGTTAATGGCGTCGAGCAGCTGACGGTGGACTGTGTGTGTCGTGTTTTATCACTAACAGACTGAACTGTTGTCTGACGACGTGCTGTGAGTGTGTGCGTTGGACTCTCCATCGCAGTCGAAGTGTTTGTTTTTTAATGGACACGAAGCAAGTTCGGCTAAGATAGCTAGCAGGAGCTAAGCTAGGCTAGCAGGAGCTAGGCTAGCGGCCCGGTCATTGTCGAGAGGACGTCTGCGCGGACGGGAGAAGCTTTGCCGAGTCGCCACGAAGAATGTCGCAATACCACACAATTTCTCTTTCAAACATGCACCTCACCCCCAACACACACTTAGACCAGCCACTGCACTCAATGTAAAAACTGTATGCTGTCTTACATTATGTTTTTGTTGTTGTTTTTATTAAGTTTGTAATATACGTTTATATTTTGTTAAAAAAATCTATAAAAAATAATAATGATAATAATAATAATTTATCTCCAAAACTGTACGTGGTGGAATTAGAGTTGGGGTGGAAAAAAATACATAAATGAGGCTCTATGGTTGTTGCGATTTCATATTGTTAAAGTTTCTCTGATTGGATTGAGAGCAGTCACTTAGTCTGCAAGCACCAGAAAATTTCTCCTCTTTTCCTACTGCAAAGCAAGGGGTGAGAGTCCCAAACTACTGACCAAACATAGTATTTCAGTGAGTTTATAGTTCAGTTTCAGTGATAGCTAAATTTCAACAAAACAAAATAAAGTTATAGGCTATATGCTTTTTAAACCATTTAAATCATTCTGAAATAAATACATACTATGTGTTTTTATTTCAGAATGATCTTTATTCATTAATTTCAATTTATCCTTTTTTCCATAGTAACAGATTAATTCAACACAGAGCTGCTCACCTCCTTCCTCAGTTGTGGGTAGGCCTACTGGGGCTGGTTCAGGGGTAGGGGGCTCACGGGGCTCACAGACAGCTGCGGCTGCTGCTGCTGCACTTGACGTGTCTGTTCAAACATGCATCATTTTTGACAGGAGGGGTGGGCAACTGATGAAATATGGGCAGCTTGCTAAACGTGAACAGTGAAATCTAAAAATCCAGAGTTTTCTTCCAAAATATGAGCTAATATGGGGAAGAAAAGTGAGCTAGCTTAAAAACCACAAGGTTAAGATAAACAACAGACTAATGTGTTCCAGAACAGAATCTCGGTCTCCTTACTGACTGAACACCGCACCGCGCAGCAGTTCAGTTGATTCGATGGGAGGACCGAACCATTTTACGTAAGGGGGGGTGGGGGGCCTTGAGAAATGTTTCCAAAATAAACTTAGTGTTATTATCAGTGCATTAAGTGATGTATATTTATGATTATAAACTAACAAATTAGTGTCATATTACTTTTGTCAGTATTATAATTTTATTAGGGGCCTTTCTGGGCCCCTGTCAATGATGGGCCCCTAGAATCCTTCCCCTTATCCCCCCCTTTTCGGCGCCCCAGTTTGGCAGCATCAACTTTAGTTAGCATTAGCAATGTTAGCGTTGCATAATGTCATATTTGTGCAAAGATGTAAGCAAAATATAATGTATGCTTTAATTAGTGGACCCAGTCATTTAAAGGGGCATTATGTAGTTTTGGAGAAGAAACTCTGAATTTGTGTATTAATTATATTAATGAGGTAATGACACAAACTCAGTGATATTTATTATTTCCATAACTGAATAAACAAGTTGTTCTCAGAGGATAATCAGATCCCCGGGGACACTATTAGAAGATAGACAAGTGTCAGGGCCCGCCAAATATGATAAAAGTAAAACAGCGTGAAGTTGTGTTGTCCTTTATGGTTGAGCTGTTTATTCAGTTTATTTAGTCATGAATGAACCAAGCAAGTTTATTTGTTTATTTAGTTTGTTTGGGTGCAACAAATCAGTCAATGAAGATGTTTCTCTTCTGATTAAAAAATGTCCTCCACAAAACTACATAGTGCACCTTTAATGCGAGGACACAACTTGACCATCTCTAAAGACAGATTCTTGACATTTCAGAATCAGAATACTTTATTAATCCCGGGGGGGAAATTCGTTTTTGTTCCAGATGCTCCGTGCAAAGTAGAAATAGAAATATAGCATGAATGGAAACAAGAGATAAAGATATAAATAAAATAGTAAAGTAGACAATAGAATAAAATAATAAAGTAGACGATCTCAAGTGTTCAATGACCACTCCAATTATTTACAAATATACAGTGCAATATATATATGGTATGGGAATGGTATTTGCTGTACTATGAATAATACATTTTAAATAATAAATTGAAGCTGATCTAAGTGTCTCTGTATCTAATGCCTGGGCGTACAGCGTAGGAGAAGGGTAGAACAAGGTGAGGTTCCCTCTCTTTTGCCCTCCAGCTCTGTGCAGGTTCTGGCTGCTTATTGGCATTTATCAATCAGGGATTGATGAATACGATTGTAGAGCGGAGTGCTTTGCCTCAGAGTGGTATTGATTGGCTGAAGGGTTGGGCCTTCTGCCACTTCTCATTAGCGGTCTCTGTCCTGTCACCCTTCTTTGTGTCTCGTCTCTCCCGCTTGCCGACTTGGGGGCCTGGTGATTCTAACTGATGACAGTCCTAAGTGCTTTAATAGAAATGTATTGATCACAGGTGTTGTGACCCATTTACATGGCTGTCTCACTACATACACCCACAGACAGAATGGGAGAGAGCATATAGAGGAACCAGGCAGCCTCTCTCCTATAGTGCATGCATGATGTCAGCTGCTCCTGTTTGTGCCATATAAAGAGCAGGTTTGTCCTGTGAGCAGGGTGACAGGGTGACCCTGGTGGTTAGACAGACCATTTTACAAGCGGAGAATCACAGGGTTCAGTGGCCCATTCTCGAGGTGTCCTTGAGCAAAAAACATTGACCTCTTACCTTCCCAGAGCTGCAGCTCCCAAATGAGTGCATTTATGTATGTTTCGCTGCAAAGACCTGAGAAATAAACCACACCGATGGTTGTGTGAAATATGGCTAAAGGGTTCCCGGTAACAAACATACAAAATTTGGTATGATTTATGAAAATTGTTCTTGACAATTTATTCCCTATCTTTGATTATTTGCATGTTCTCATCCAAATAAAGGACCACAAAGAATACTTTAAAAGCCATCCAATATCATATATCATTGTTTTCAAAACAACATGACTGTCAGCTTACCAGCGACAGGCATCCTGGATCAACTTCAATGTGCGGCTGTTGTTTGGTTTGGTTTGGGAAAAAAACATCATGATTTGGGCTACTATGTTATTAATGTCATTTAAGTTACAAATATCCCTACATTACATACAGTACATGAATGCACTTTGGTGTGTATGTGACGTTAGTGCAGTACGTTAGAAAGTAGAGTGTTTCTGAGGAACTTCTGTGTTGTGTTCATTTCTAAACCAACACGAGCCTCTGTTAGCAGAGCGAAGAGAGGCGCTGAGGCGAGGCGCTGGAGAACATACATAAAAGAAAACAAATTCCTTATGTGTCTCATTTTACATCAGCCATTTTTCAAATATATCTGCAAGGGAAATGTGTGATGTTTTTTTGAATGTGTAAATATGATTGAATGTGGTGTTACAGTGAGTAATGCCAAGTGAATTTAATTGTCTCCTGTTAACTGTTAACTTTCTTGTGATGTTTAAGTTCGTTTTTTTTTTTTTTTAGCTGTTCTACCCAATTACTTCGAGGCTGTGGTCGTTTACTTCTTGTGCCTCCATGCTGTGACGTAGATTAATATTTCTTATCTTTCTCTCTGCTCCATCGCCTCACATACAACACTCAGTGTATAGTTACAACAGTAGTCAGACAGTTCATAGTTGTTTCTTCTCGTACAGATCGTTACCAGCTTGGCCTGACCACGGCGCCCTGCTCTCTGACCCCTCATCCTGTCCACACTGCATGGTGGTTTTGTGTCCAGCCTCAGAGTCAGCGACCTTTGCCAGCAGCTGCAGTTTTAATCAGCAGTTCTCTCCACATGGGCAGCCCCGGCCAGCCACTTTCTGCACCTTAATGAGTCGAGAGTCCCAGGCCAGAACTAGCCGTAGCTCTTTTTTTCTTCTTCTTTCCTCCTGTTCACAGTACACTACAGCAGAGTGGGCGTACAAAGAGAAAAAAAAACTACATCCAAAGACTAGCAGATGAGGTAGTGAACATTTGAAAGGCTGTTAGTGTCACAGCTAATTCAACTACACTGCACGAGTAGCATTATATTTCTATGCCTCTGCCTTTGTGATATGTGATGCCGGCGCGTTAAAACAAGCGCGTACTTTCCTCACCCTGACGGCAAACACGTGTTATTTGTTTTCCATTATAATCAGGTGATTTACCATGATTGTCTTTGCCCGTCGCACCTCTTGCGATTGCCTTTTGTCCACGCACGTCTACCTCTTGAACAAAGTTTGAATATTCTATCCGAGCTGCTCCAACTTTTGAAATTAACTTTGACCGGGAGGGGCGTGCTGGTGGCTTAAAGATAATCACATCAAGGGAGCGGAGCCTGACCCGTTTTTGCATCAGTAAGTTTCTGCTCGGTGAAAAGCACTCGATCTGCAATTGTTGTCTTGCCTTTTGTGGGAATGGTGAATAGCACCTTATTGATTGGAAGCAAAATGTTTTTAATGTTGTAGATGAGATTTTTTTGGATTGCCGGCTAATGGGAAGATGGAGGCTCGCTGCAATCTATTCTCAAGTCAAGTCCCAAATTGAAAATCTTTACAGCCGTAATTAAGGCTTATCTGAAAGGAATGTCAAAACTTTTCAAATGCTTTTTTTTTTTCCTCCCCCACCCACCATCCATCCATCCATCCAATCCTGGTTGTTACATGTAAATACACAAACACGGTCAGAATGGCGATGAGTCTATGCAGAAAAAGTAATGAATATAAAATAGAGAGCAGTATCGATGTTTGATCAAGCTTAATGGCAGAGAAAACCGTGTCCACGTAATTGATATTGTTATGTTCTCCCAGGTTTAGAGATGTTAATCAAGTCATCTTTGAGAAGTATGTGTGTTTTTGACGTTGCGTAACTCCATCGATAGATCCCAATGGAGGCGTTCTCCCTCCGACCTCTGGTAGGGGTGCAGGGTCACTGGATTAAGTATGTTGCTCAAGGATACGCGGACAGGTGGGGCTGCACTGTGGTTCAAAGCCGGGGCCCCTCCGCCTGGGAGATGACCTGGATTTCAAGTAGCCGTTATGTTTGGATGTTTGAAACGAGACCGGGCTGAGAAATTACTCAAACGTCTTCAGACAGACATGCTGTTTCCACCCCTGTGTCCAGATTTCGGGCCAAGCTCCAGGCCTCTGGCTATAGACTCACAGTCCAGAGAGTAATCTTCTTGTCTAACCACCTGCGAAAAAAACCCAAATAATATGCATAATATCCTGTTCGTGAGGTCGTGATTAAAAATGCTTGCTCAAGACTTTATATCAAGTACCGCAGTGGAATTTATGAAGAATAAATAAAAAAAAACCTCTGAAAAAGCCAAAATTATTCATGAATTGATCCCCCTTAGTGTTGTTCGTGTATCCAAAGCATCATGTCTTTTTTTTTATTTACAGTTTGGATAGAAAAAGAAAATAAAGAAGACCAAATAAAAACAAAACAAATCCACAACACTTAGGATAATACCCCAGAGGTTACAGGCAAAAAAAAAGAGATATAGATATAATACACTTTCTCTGGAGATCATTGCATCACCGATACTTCTCAACCAGACTTCTGCAACTTCAAGGTTCAGGTTTCTATTCATTATAAAAGCTTTATATCTAGAGCATTCGAGACGCTTCTCAAAACTAGATGTCTGCCCTTCATTAGTGAGTATCTATTGCCCTTGTGAACTATTATCTCGTTAAAGCCCCTGCAACGCTGAGGCTGCAACCTCCATCATTATCAGTACGAGGACCTTTAGCCAGTGATTCAAACAAGAAACAATTTGATTTCCTTAGTTTTTCACAGAAGGAAATTGCTAACGTTATCAAGTGTGTTACTGCAGATTTCACTCAGTCCGCTTAAACTCCTTACACTTCTTGGTATAGTGATACATCCACATTTAATATTAAACGTAACATATTTTGACTTTCCTTCCCAAGATTGTCTTACTTCTGTGCAGGGCCATATCGTACGTATTAAAGATCTTCTCTCTTCACTGCCATGCCAGCACAGGTCGGACACATGGGGATCCATTTTAGTTTCCGTAAAGTTTAATATCGTCAGCGTGACATTTTTGCTTTACATATTTGTATCGAAGATTTTGAAAAGCAGTAGCATAGTGTCTAGTGGAAGGTGTTTTCGATGATCACATTCCCAAAGCCTCATATATCTTATTCTGATGTGCAGATGAGCTTTATTGTTGTCCAGACACATCATTGTCAGTAGTACAGCGCAGTATGTTGAACATGGGCACTGTATTTATTTCAACAATTAAAGGAGAACTTCGGTCGATTACAACATGCAGCTTTATCGCTCAAGCTACCCTTGCCTAGTCAGTACCGAAAACGCGAACACTTTTGGTCCACCCCTAACAGGGCTCCTTGAATGGAGAGTTAGCATTGACAGCTAACAGCATGGGGTCAGAAATTTACACTGTGTTTTAAGTGTCTTAACATGCTCCAAATCTCACCCCAAAAGGTATGCAGCATGATCAGACACCTAAGAACACAGCACTGTAGTGTTTATGACTCACAATGAATCAAAAAGTGGTTAAAACAGTGTGTTTGTGCAAGCAGCTACATACCGTTTGTTGACTCTCTGCTCTGCTCTCTGCAAGAACCATTAGCATGGGCAAACAAGCTAGCTCTCGGTGCAGAGCGAATAGACTCATAACAGGCTATTGTAAGGCTAATGGCTCATGGCAGGCTGTAACATGAACATGTACGTTATGAACAGAAAAACGAAACTGCTGGAATACGTTTCTGTCTGCAAAATTCAAGTTTCCGTCGCTGCCAGTGAGGGAGTAAGTGCACGCTCAACGGATCGACTAGTTTGGTCTATGACATGGATGTCAACAAACGGTATGTAGCTGCTTGCACAAACACACTGTTTTAACCACTTTTTTATTCATTGTGAGTCATAAACGCTACAGTGCTGTGTTGTAAGGTGTCTGCTCATGCTGCATACCTTTTGGGGTGAGATTTGGAGCATGTTAAGACGCTTAAAACACAGTGTAAAGTTCTGACCCCATGCTGTTAGCTGTCAATGCTAACTCTCCGTTCAAGGAGCCCTGTAAGAGGTGGACCAAAAGTGTTCGCGTTTTTGGTACTGGCTAGTCAAGGGTAGCTTGAGCGATAAAGCTGCATGTTGAAATCGACCGAAGTTCTCCTTTAAGGCTGTACAATATTGGTAAAAAATACAGTTCCTTTTTTTCTGTAATAGTTTATTTTGCAATATAAAAAGTACAGTAAAATCATAGAATAGAAATAAAATAGCTCCATCAAACCATTAATGACAATAAAGCTGAATAGCAAGTAGATTGTGAAAGACTCACAGTTCAATCTTCTTGGTCAACAGTTCAATTCAATCAAAAGAAAGACAACTCAAGGTCCACTGTGGAACTTGTTTTTTTCCATCACAGTAAATTATCCCATCAGAAAGACTTCCGACTTTTTAGATTAGTCAAGGAAAATGAAAAAAAAAAGATTTTTCTTTTTGTATCCAACAGCAGAAAAGTTGTAGCAGCATGTGATAAGTTAATTTGCCTTGCTTAAAATTGCAAATGCTGTGATGTGACTAACCCGCATGCACACGTGGTCATGCCTATGCTCAGACAATATATTGTGCAAGCCAAACAACAATCCAAACACAGGTAGCTGGTGCCCCCCCTGCCTGCATGTTTTAGACATTCCCCTGCCCCAACACACCTTATTCGAATTAATGGGTCATTATCAGGCTGCAGCAGAGCTCGATCATGAGCTGATCATTTCAATCAGGTGTGTTGGGGCAGAGGAAGTGTCCCCAGGAACAGGATTGAAAAGTACTGCCATATATGTATATATATATATATATATATATATATATATATATATATATATATATATATATATGTGTATATATATATATATATATATATATATATATATATATATATATATATATATATATATATTTATATTTATATATATATTGCTGGTCCTGTTAATATCCAATAATGTGTAGTAATCAGCAGTTTTTACACCTGTTTGAAAGAGGTTTGCTAAAAGCTACAGTGCCCAGCTGTACAAAATGACTCTGCAGTTTTAAAAATATATACCTGTGACTCTTTTTGTCTTCAGAAGAAACACCTTGGCTCTGATTGACAGAAGAAAACAGACCATTTTTTTTTGTCCTTCAATGGGAATTGTATGAAGAAGGGGGGAAAAAATGAATAACACAAGCTTTATCAAAGAAACTAACAAAGAAATATGCACAGTGTTTACTAGTATACACTTCTAAAGCTCTACTATTTGTTGCTATAATGCTTTGGTGAGGAACGTTATGAGAAGTGGAGTTAACGTTTCAGACAGTCGCCAGACGCATCCCAACCACTGTGTTTGTTTGTGCTTTCAGTTCATGTGAAAGCGGGAACCTGTGAGGTAATTGCTGCGCACCGATGCTGCAACAAGAACAAGATCGAAGAGAGATCCCAGACTGTCAAATGCTCCTGCTTCCCTGGACAGGTGGCGGGAACAACAAGAGCGGCTCCATCTTGTGTAGACGGTATGCCAGGTTTCTCATTATTGTTTTTTTTTTTCGGTAATGATTTGAGACTTACTTATGATTAGGGAAGAAAATGGCGGTGTGGTGCAAAACTGCCACACCTGTCACTGTGCCTCTGGTGCTTATTTCACTGATTATTTGGGCTTGAGAGGTTTATTGTATGAAAGGAGGGGGGAAAACACTTGAGATTTTTCATGATCCTGCTGTCTTGTCCCGAAGGCTTTGGAACCTTCAAAATCGAATCGCCCACCAGTTCAACTATCTCCCATCTGTCTGTTATATTAGACCTCGCGCTGAGCAACTAGAGAGAGGGATAGGTCATTTAATATCATGTCAAAAGTGGCCTCAGTTACAGGTGAATCGATCCCCATTTCCTCTCTTCAACGTAATGGCTCTGACAGGAGCTTCCTGGATTTTTGACAGTTCTCTTTTCACTTTGGAAATGTCAGAGGAAGCTGTTTCTCTCCCGTAGGCCCCCCTCAGAGCAGCTTAAGACCTTGACGTGCCAACCCCTGCTGCACGCTTTATTACCCCTCCTACATACAAACATCCACCCTCGTCACACTGCACGCACCTGCTCTCAACGCTCAACGGCTTGACATTGACCCACGCCCTGTAATTCGGACGTGAAAACACACCGGGGCAGAACACCTCTGTCAGCCAGAGATCAAAAGACACTCTCTTCAATCACTGAGATGAATATAGAAAACCAAAGGCACTTGTTGTTGCTCCAACCAGGGCATAACACTGCTCCACCTTCAAACAGCATGTTGTTAAATGCCTCCAGTCAGGGGTGAAGGTTTCAGTCCAGCATTCGGGGGAAAACATATATAGTGGGGGATGTAGGGGTTCTCCCCTAGGAAATTCTGAGTGTCAAACACTTTATTTCCTGCATTCTTTTCTATTTTTATACACCAATGTGTGCCTTTACTGCAGGAATTAATGGTGGAAATGTATATATATTTTTTTTATCATTTATGTGATGGAAAAAACAAAATTAAGGCACCCAGTGACAGTTCAAAATATATAGAAATAGATTGCAGAAAGACTGTGAAGCAGCTGGTACAAATTAAAGTGGTCTGCTATGTTCATGTCTGTCTCCTCATTCCAGCCAGTGGTACTTACTTTACTTAATGGTTTATGTTCTTTTTCAAACAAACAGAAGAGATGTGATTAATAGTCAGAGTGCGCTGAAGGTTCTCAGTCATCAAGGTCATGTTAATTCTAAGTGAAAAGAATTAGAATTAGAATTAGAATTAAAAGTCAGATGTAATCCAGTTCTATCGCAACCTGACTGCCGCTCTAGTAAGATCAATATTATTGGCGTGAATACCAATAGCATACATTAGCAGGGATACCGATACCATGGATATAAGCAGGGATAGCAATAGCATGTATATTTGCAGGGACAGTAATAGCATGGATGTTAGCAGGGATGGTAATAGAATGGATATAAGCAAGGATAGCAATAGCATGTATATTTGCAGGGATAGCAATAGCATGGATTAAGGCAATGATCGCAATATCATGGATATTAGCAGGGATAGCAATATCAATAGCTTCAAAAGCTGCGGTAGAAATAGCATTGATATTAGTAGCAGGAATAGAGATAGCATGGATTTAAGCAGGGATAGCGATAGCATGGATTTAGGCAGGGATAGCTATAGCAGGATTTAAGCAGGGATAGCAGTAGCAGGGATATTAGCAGGGATAGCAATAGCATGGATTTAAGCCAGGACAGCAATAGCATCAACATTAGCAGGGATAGCAGTAGCATAAATGTAAGCAGGGATAGCAATGGCATGGATTCAGGCAGTGATAGCGATAGCTGGACATTAGTATGGACAGCAATAGCATCAATATTGGCATGGACAGCAATAGCAGGGATATTAGTTGGGATAGCAATTTCAGCCACTCAAGCATATGTTCTTCTGAATATATGCCAAACACTGCCCATTACTTAAGCAACCTGCTTACTCTTTTAACATTGTACACTTCAGCCAACAGCTCACATTTTGTGATATACTGTGAAAACTTCTTCTGCACCTGCACATAGTCACAAGTCATTGTTCCATTTAAGCAGCAGTTTAAATTTTCTATGTTTGAGAACTGACATTGAGACATTTTCAATTGTCAAGAAAAATATGAAATATCTACAAAAATTCCCAAATTTATATTAGAGGTATGTGTCCCCTGTGTCCTCCCAAAATCTATGCATGTGCCTCCTGTACAACCCCCTGTTTTTGTTTACGGTTTTCTGTCTTTTTCCTCCCAGCATCCATAGTCGCACAGAAGTGGTGGTGCCAGATGCATCCCTGCATGGATGGGGAGGAGTGTAAAGTGCTGCCAGATCTCAAAGGATGGAGCTGCAGTACAGGAAACAAAGTTAAGACAACCAAGGTGAGTTTAATTCACATAACAATTTGCGGGCAGATAAAAGACACACGTCCTTACATTAGTAGTCACAGCTTACAGCCAACGAAAACAACTATAAAATTCACGCCCTCTGGACAATAGTTGTGACAAAATGCAAGCCTGGAATAATTGAGGAGTGCCGGGTAAGTGTTTGAAAAAAGAAAGAAACGAGAGCTGAAAAGAGCACTGGAGAGGATTTCTTTTATCAACTTTAGATGTGAGACGTGAGCATAGCAGAGTAGGAGGCAGCAGCAGTGGAAGATGTGACTCACAGGGGAGAGTCACTGAAGTGTTTCTTGAATCGGCTTACAACAGTAGAAAGAGGCGAGCTAAGTTCAGCTTCATCCATTTAGTAACATCTCACGTTGTGTTGTGGGAGTCCAACTACAGTCAGTTTATCGCATTTTTACTTAAGTTGCTAATTTGGCAGATCCAAGAAGATCAGATATTCAATCCAGGAGCCTATCAGCTAATTGGGCACAGTTGTGGAGGGAAAGGGCAACACTGTGGGAGAGAGCAGGATGCTCTGGTGAAACTGCTCCGAAAGGAAAAAATAGAACAAAAAAAAGTGTCAGTATTTTTATATCTTTTTTTTTTTTTTAAATTGGTTTATCAAGGCTGATATCAAACTAAACATGGCCCATGAAATGTCCCCTTTTCGCATGTGTGTTCCCCATTTTTAATTGCAATGTTCCATGTGAACTGTTGAAATGTTGATCACAGCAACAAAATATATATTTTTTTGGTATTGTTTTTTAAATTTAATTAGAGATATTAGGTAGGCAGACGATAAGCAAAACTTCTCAACCACCACCACCACCCCCAGTCGGAGCCTATAGGTGGATGATGGGGTGGTGGCAGAACTGAAAGAATATGCAGCGGTGCTGATGCATGGCAGCATTGGCAATGACAGGCAGAGGTAGATTTTTGCAGTTTAAATAGACTGCCGAATTGAGAGGCTGCGTTGGGTAGATGATTGTGGAGAGCGGAGCAGCTCGAGTTGTCTGCCAGAACCAGCTCGCAGGCGTCTCTCCATTTTCATAAATAAATGAAAATTTTCCTCATAAGAAAATTTACATTTTCACTGAAAATGAACTACGTACATGATTGGCTTTTTTTTTTCCACATGCGGATTAGAATTTCCACCTCCAGGCAGATGGTTGGCTGTAGTGTGAAAGTAAAGTTACAAGCCAGTTACCAGAGAGTGGTGTGATAGAAGATCAGCTGATGGTGTGCGGTTGAGAAATCAATCCTTGTGAGTGCACCGTTACCTCAGATGTGTTGAGTTTTCACCTATTTCGGCAGTTTCTCAAATGAACTTTTTGAAATGATTTAAATGTAGCAACAACACAGCAGCTGCTCCTGTAATATTATAGGAAAATAATCTCTTTTTCGTTCCTATTCTGCTTGTTTTACTATTTCTGATGATGCAGAGTGACCACTAACCTGCCGTCAGTTACACCTCTTGGTTCGATTGCAAATGATCAGTATTGAAACATGAAACAGAACAGAACGAAAAGCCAAATATGCATAATTTCTTTTGTCCTCTTGAGCCGAACAACAACAGTAAAAGCAATGGCTAAATATAATGCTTAGTGCTTCCATAGAGGTTAAATGGAGATTTCAAGCAATAGAGATTAGACATTTAATGATTGGCCAGAGCTTTAATTATGAGTACATCAATGTTCAGTGTGGATTCACTTGGCTTTCGTTAACAGTGTTATCAATTAAAAAGTAAAAAATCTCGTCAATATTGTCCTTTGTGACATTTATGATGATTTCTCGCGACTTCAGCCTGGCGAACGAGGACAATTAAATCGTAATTTCCCACATTTGATCAGAAAAAGCGATTAACACTGAATATCCTGAAGTTTGATGCCTGCTCTATGACAACAGCGCCCGCTCATTAATAATAATTAAAGATATCCAGGGTTTTCATCACAGAGCTGAGATCTGAGCTTTTTTTTAAGACATAGCCTGATGACAAAACAGATTATTAGGTGTTAAAAATGAGTATATATGATGTGTCACATTAACATATGCAACAACATACTTAAAATCTGAAGTACAGGGTTTAAAGAACAGGTGCCAGATTGATTTACTTGATTTATGATAATGATATGTCATTATGTAAGATCAGAAATCAGTTGAGAACAGAAACATGTTCATGAATAGATCAAATAGACATAGAAACAGTGTTATCATGAGTCCTGCAAGTCTCAGTTGGTGGTTTAAGTGAGAAATGGGCTCTGGACACATGCAGCAACTTTGCACTCACATCACTTTTGTAATAAACAGTGTGATTGGACGTCAGGGAGTTTATTGGTGCGAACTGGAAAACGCAGCCTCTGGGGCAGAGGTCCAGCTCACGTGCGTCCATCTCGCCCTCGTTGTTTTTAGGCGTTGGGAGGTAAATGAGAGCGCGGTCGAGTCAAGGCCCGCCTTTTTGAAAAAGTCGGAGCAGCTTGCATATGACTTCAAAAGTGCCAGCGAGAAGCAAAAACGAAGGCAGGCGAAGGCAGGAGAGAGACAAACAACAAACAAAAATCCCTCGAGGACGCCGAATCGCGGAGTGGGATGTGCTGAGGCAGGCCAGGAGGGCTCAAGCTGCAGCACTTCCAGAGATTAATAGAGGTTATCTGGACTTGTGTTTTGGGTTTCAGGGTGTGGTAGACCTGAAGTGGATGGGTAGGTGAGGAGGGGGGCGGGTGGAGGGGAGCACTGGGCCCTTAGCCATCCATCACGGTCCAGTGTTTGACTCACCAAACGCCTGTAGTTGAGCTGCCTCTTCCATTATTCATTGCTACAGGAGGCCTGGACGAAGCAGAGCTTTTTATTTTAGCCGGGTTAATAATTCATGCCCTCTCTCGCAGCCACGGGAAAGCAGAAACAGAGGCACAGACAAGCAGGGGTCCAGGTGGCGAGTGGAACCCTTCAGAACCTCGACTCTTTTTTTTGATTTGGGAGTCAGCGTGGGTCGCTCCGTGCTCGTGGCCCCGCTGCCTCCCACAGAGTGCAAGCAAGGGACGGCCTGCGTTTGCTAGAGGGTTCTGTACCCGAGCTTCCTGGTCAGTTAACATCATTCTGTTGAATAACTGGAGGGCTCTGCCGAGGATCAGGCTCCGCTTCACAAGTATTGTGTTGAAGGGACACCAGTTATTTCACAATAACATCAAAAAATCCAAACTACTGTTGCATAGTAAAATACTGGTTGACTAAAGATACATCTCACATTCCTTTTTTGATATGAGATACGGATGTCAGTCAAGTCACAGGTTGTCAGATCAAGTTCAAACAAAGTGTTTATGAGCAAATCACACATCAGTTCCTTCATTCTGACTAATACATGCCCCGGCATCCCAACGCTTCACATAACTGATTCCTTCACTGTATTCGATTATTCAAAGCTGCATCGACAGAATAAATGTTGGTTCAGTTTTTCTACAAAACCCCCCAAAAAAGTTAAAACCCCCTTGTTTTTTCTCGTCACCACCCTGTGCTGATGCCCTGGTTGGGTTTAGAAAAAAATCACTCAGTCAGGGTTAGGAAACATGTTTTGACTTAAAGTAAGGAGGCTGTTTTGGTCGCCACCGACACGACAGGAAATCTTGCGACTCCTCGTCAAAGATACCGTTTTTTCGTTGCCACAAACTTAACCTCCTTGGCAGAGGAGGTTGATTTTACCCCTTTTTAATATTAGTTGAATTGTCTTTTTATGTTTATTTTTTAATCTCACTTTTCTGGAATGTATCTGTTTTATCATAAAATCTAATGTTTTTGTTTTTTCAATCACAGTTGATATTGCTTTGAATCGGCCCTCAGTCTGAGTTTAAAGTCTGCTGAAAAGGCTATACTTACATTGTATATATTTTTTTTACTAGTTGTAAAAAAGCTATTGCTATTAGTTTATATTGGCAAGATGGATACATACAGTGATATAGGTGTGACCTACTCCTCACTTGTAGCACATGCTTCATAAATTAATTCTTCTCTGATGTTCGGCGGTGGCGTTGTTGATAAAAAACGATGGTGTCGTCTCACCTCGTGACAAAGTCACATCAATAAATCAGACGTCTTGACGCTCCGCAGGCCTCCTCTCGGACATCTCCGGTCGCTCCCTCTTTCTCTGCATGTCCGGGAGCAGCTAGTTTTATAGTCCTGCTGGTAATGTCAGGAATTATAACCCTGGCAGCTCCTGCTTTTCACTACCTATCAATCAGGGGACAGAAGGCAAAAGAACTGCTGAGCCGCTCCACTCGACAGGTGCTATGATGGTTGTTCAGAGAGTGTTGAGGGCCGGTGATGGAGAGCTGTCAGCGGTTGATTTCTTTTCTAGTCACCATTAAAGCATAAATGACACCTTCTGAACCACAACTGTGTGAACTGTATCATGGCTTTTTATATGTGGCATTAATGACTTGCTACTTGGAGTGAATTGCACAATTGTGAGACTTTGCTTCTACCTTTTGGTACAATTTCCCTCATCCTGGGTCCTTCTCTGGGTCACAATGTGCCTGTAAGTAGCTTCTGATTTACTGAAAGAGGTCGCTTATTACGCAGTCGGCTCCTGGACTTTGCTCTGAACTCCTGACTCACTCTGTAAGTGAAGGACAGCTCTCGGGCCTGATTGAGCGCTGGGATTTTTGAGATCACTAACTTCAGAGCATTAATGACGACCTATAGTGATCTTTTATCCCCGTTTTGTTTGAACGCGGTTATGAGTTATCACTCAAAACCGAAGTATGACACAAAAGAGATGTACACCACTCACTTCAACCACTGGTGAAGGACAATGTTGCTGATGTTTTACCAGAATACTGAGGTAAATATATTAAAACAGTGCAGTCGCTGCCTTAATTAATTTTTACAATACAATGACAGTCACACAGTTCAAATTCAAGTATGAGTGAGCATGAGCAGTCACAGCTCCTCGCTTCCCTGTTTGGTTCATTATAATCTCATTCTCAGCCTTACTATGAGGCAGTTACACACATCGAAAGTCTATAAAACCAATGGGAGTCATGAGCGCAGTGACAATGACAAAATCAACCTAACCTTTAGCTGCTCGTTGCTGCACACAGTCAAGCTGTTGACATGAATTGTGGGCAAGGGTTTAACCCCTTGGCTGCAAGACTCTAAGGGCCCGTGTGCACATGGCGTTTTTTTGGGGGGGGCAGAAAAACGCTGGCGGTGCACGGGAGCACTGGGCTGAAGGGTTGAGAGAAAAAATAAACTGCACGTGAATCTTGTCTCCGTGACAACAATATCTTGACTGTGTTCAGTCCCAGTTTGGTGACTAGCCAGTTTCACTCTCAAAGCTGCCAAATCCAGTCGCGCCAGCACCCGTCGACCGTGGTGAATTCCCCTGTGATCTGAGGTTCTGGTTCCAGACAAACTCTTGGGCCACTGGCTCCACAGCTAGCTGCACCATGAACTAATTTGCCAATGGTAGCTAGCTACAGTAGAGCAGCAGTTGTTGGTTACTCTGATGATGTGCTGCTCCCTATATCTGTGGCGCGACCTTTGAATTCTGGCCATGTTTTTTTTGCAAATTGCACCTTTAAATGTTGCACTTTCTTGTTAAGTTAGAAATAAATTTTACTTATATAAGGCTTTTTATTGCAGATCCTTCAGTTGCTGTACTACCTTTCCATTCTTCAAACCAACTTCAATGGGCTAGTTGTTCTTCTCTCAACTTCTTATGGTTGAGTGTTTTAAGACCAATTAGTGCAAAACCTGTTTCATTTTTTCAAATACAAATAACAGCTCTGTGTTTGGAGTTTAGAGGCTAAAAGACAGTCAGATGTTCGCCTTAGAAAGTGGAGTTAAATCATTCTATTGATCATTTGTTTTTATAGTCCATTAAGACATTGTTGGAGGCTAACGCTGACTGTGTGATGTGCAAAATCGGATCAGTGTTAAAACCTAAAATTATAATCTTCACTACAAGTCTACAAAAAGGATCCAGAGATGCTTACTTTTTTTAAAATTCCTTTATCCACATGGCAATAAGCATGGAACACACGCGCACACCTGCGCACACGTGCTGCAGCAGCTCTTCATCAAAGGCGGGGTCTTAGTTTGTTTGTCGATTGGTGTTTGAACCTACGGCTGACCAGTCAAGTGTGGTCTTTCATCCCGAGGCAGCTTAAGCATCAAACCCTAAGGAGCTGCCTTCTGTTCTCCTGACTCCCCTTTGTGTGTTTCCACACTGATAACCCCACAGTGACACCCACAACACCACGGCGTGTTAATTGCTTTGATAAGGTTTCGCTTTGCTTCACATTTTTGTTTCTGCTGCCATACATGTTTTTCAGTTTTGTTTTGTTTTACTCTATTAATTTTGTGTGTCTAAACCCTTTTATCCCTTCTTGCTCAGGAGGTGAAATCCTGTTCGAAAGCTGCAATTAAGAATGTGTTTCTTATATAGTGAGAAGGAAAAATTAGATTTTTCTAAGCCAGTGCTGATAATCATGACCTGCCTCTCATGGCCAACAGCGATAAGATAACCGGTGATTTCTCGTTTTGTGTTTTAAAAAGAGGTTCGTATTCTGTACTTTGTGCACACTTGAGGGTAGAAAAGGCAACTACGATTTGTTGTGTTAAAGGATTAATATGATGCTCATTTTCAGGTTCATCCTGTTAATAGGGGTTACTACTAGTGTAGGTTTACATGCTGTATACATCACACTGTATTCTCCCTCTGTCTGAGCTGTTATAGCTCCTGTCTCTTTAAGGGCCCCCCCCCCTCCTGAATGTTCGGTCTGCTCTGATTGGTCAGTTCGCAAACGCCGAGACCAGCCCCACTGACAACAACAGAACAGCTGCGCTGAATCAATTCTTCAAAACTAGCCGCTAAGGCATGAATTATGTGAATGTGTGACATGGTGACAAAAAGTGATGTCATGAGGTCACGGATTTGAAGGTAACACTGTGGGAAAACTGATGCGGCGTTCGGGATCAGTGTTTTTTTTGTTCGAGAAAGGAGCATCAGTAGGTGCAGACTTTGGTCTTTTTAACTTCTTTTTACTTGCACAAGAATCTAAATAAAACACTGAAGCAAAGGAAGAAACAAAAAAGCTAATAGGGCTCCTTTCTCCCTTCTCTGATCCCTTGAACACTTATTACAAATTGTAATCGTGTTGTCTTCCTCTGAAACTGTACAAAACGCAGCACGGCCCGACAGCCGCAGCCGCGACCAGTCCAGTTCCTGCAGGTGACCTTTGTTGCGTGTCATGCTACACTCTCTCCCCGTTTCCTCTCTGTCGCTCACTATCTGTATCCAAATGAAATGCCTCCCCCCAAAAAGACAAAAACGCCATAGGCCATCGCCAAAAAATATTTGCCTCGACTCAGTGAGTGGATGTACGTCTAACAGGCACACACAGTCGACAAATAATTTCCACATGCTATCTCACACCCATGATTCCCGGGAATTGTCACATGGAGGTGAAAATTAAATTGTGGCTCCCCACACAGCGAGCACTGTGTCTTCGGCTGCAGCGCTGAGCTGCATAAAAATCACACTTTCACAAAATATTAGAATTGTATTGCTTGGAAGTCTGATTGTGTCAGTAAACCCCTTGTTGGTTAAACGGGCGAGACCCTGCCAACTGCTAATTGAATGACAGTAATGTGCAAATATTCAAACAGGACCAGCTGTGTTTATTTCTCTGTGCGTGTGTGTGTGTGTGTGTGTGTGTGTGTGTGTGTTATACAGTGCCTCTGACATCAGAGCACAAGTCAAAAAGTTACTTGTGTTCTACTTTTAAAGGGCAAACCAACAAGGAGCAACGTTCACCTCCCAGAGTATTTTTAGAGTTCTGCTTAAAGTGAGAGTCGTACAAACTGCGTCTTTCAATCGTTTAGATTAATATTCATGAAAATGTCTGGGAATACTTATGCCAGCAGTATGCCATCATGAATAATAATATTCCCCAGTTTGCATGGAAATCATTGAGCATGATGTACGTTGCATTACATCTGACTCACTGTCTTCCCACTTTTTCTGCGGAGCACCACAGCTGTTTGAATTATAAACATGCCAGCTGGGAATATGCACACCTCGCACCTGTCATACTGTTGACAGATAGACCACTGCTTTAGCTTATTGCTTTAATTAGATAGACACAATTAGAAGTAGAGCTGGTATGACATAGTCTATCAATCAATTCGCCAATAGACCGAGGCATAAATGAGTCTATAGGAACGGGGGATATTTTCAAGTAAACACTAACGTCAGCAACAATCCAACATTTTATAATTAAACTCTATTGTTTTTTTTTTCCCTAATAAACACTCATCTACAGCAAGCAAAGTGAGAAGAACCACAGCTTATATGAGTGCTGGGTTGGACTAGATTGAAAAACAAACATGGCAAACTTATGTCAACGGAAGGTGATTCAGGGCATCGCCAAAGTCTGTTAAGTGCTCTTTCCTCTTGTTATCTGAATATTTCATGCTGGACAAGATTGACTGATTGAGCCGACATTAGTATCCCTAGAATCATTGCTTGTGTCCACCTTGTCAGATGTGAACATTTTTTTTTATGTTAGTAAACTAAATCACTTCGTCTTTGAGACCGTTGCTTAATGGAATTAACCAGTTTGAAAAGTTTGCAAGTTAGCAGCAGTTATTACCGCGAGCAGCCTGGCTACTGTCCAAAGCAGAAAACACCCATAAGAGCCCAAATCTGACCTTGACATCCTGATCTCAGCGCTACGTAAGGCAGAGTAACAAACCTGGGTGGATTAATTAGTAGGCATGTTTTGTTAGTTACCCATATCCGAAAGAAAATGCCAGTTTTCAGCCATCTCAAGTCCTGGTGGTGAGGGGGAAGCACACATCAACGGGGGAGGGCAGACTCTGACACAAGCCCGGCGCTCTCTCTCCATAGATTGAATACCTGTCAGTTCACTCTTGTTCCCCCTCTTCGTCTTCGGGGCCGATCACACACAGACTCATCAGGTTCAGGTGCGGCCACTTGGCTGTGTGTGCACCCAGACACAATATGTAATTACGACTCCCACACCTCGCGCCGTAAAGTTGAACAAGCGTCGACTTCTAAAAAACTGCTAGAAAAACTTGCGTTCCTTACATAAAACAAACACTGGCTTTGACGGCAGCTCTTTCTCAGCGATGCGTCTCCGTGTGATTGGCTCCTCCATCAGCACGGTTCGTCTTCTATTGCAGTAGAGTTATTCCAGCTGTTCCACCATTGCGTGGGGGACAAGGGCAAACGATGCCTCTTTCGGGAGTGCAATGGCAGACGCGCATCGTTTGAGCCGTCATTCAACCTTCATTTCGTTCATGCTGGAGAAACTATAATACTGTACTTGTAGGCAGACTTTTCTGATCTCAGACACATTTGGGTATTTTTTCCCTTTTTTTGCATGTCTACGCTTGAGATTGCTCAATTGTAGTAAAAACAGCAGGCTCACATATTCCGCTCCTCTCGCACTAGTTTCTTGTCACACTGCATGTCAGACTGACTGACAGCACTGCCTTTGAGAGGGCTACTACCACTATTTGTCATCATTAATGACTCAAATCCCTTTTTATACCCAGCATCCATTCATGTCACTGTCACAATTTTTCTTCTGATTGCTGACTCTGTGTTTTTTTTTTTTCCCTTTCCTTTTCTTTCTAGGTCACACGATAGTCGTCTGTTTCCAGGATAGCCTTGTTTTGGAACCAGACGTTGTTTCTTCAACAAGCACCGTTGGACATTTGGATATCACGCATTATGAGGATTGGTGGAAAAAACAGGGACCAACGAGAACAATACTCACGGACATTCCACTGAACGAATGGAAGAAAAAGGACCAGGGAGCATAATATAAGACTGCATATTGAAAAAAAAAATATCCTGACCTTAGCTGCAGCGTCAACAGTAGCTGTCTCTGAACTCTACTGCCCACCAAATTTCTCTTTGTATTATAGTTTTATTCCTATGGACAAGAAGACTCAACCATGAAGATATTTATTGACTAAAAGACTGCGGATTACACCAGATTTAAAAAAAGAAAAAAAAAAAAGAAAAGAAAAACACCCCTAAAACAAAAACCATGTGATGTGAAACTTTTGTGTTATTTTCTTGCCACAGGACTCTTGATGCGTGTTCTGTGTTGATGATCTAGAGAGATCATGAGCATTTTCATTCCTTTTAGCCTTATGCAGCAGATATCTCTTCTTTTTTGTTGATTTTCTTGAAAGTGTTTGGCTTTCTTAAGTTTGTTAGGATGTCAAGTCTTCTTTTTTAAAGACAAGAGACGATGCCACAACAATAAAACCCTGAAGATATGTAACGATGTTGGACTACAAAGTCACCGAGCGTCGACACAGCTGAGTTCTGCCAAAATGTTTTAATGGTATCTGTTGTTTTCAAAGCCTGGTGACTACTATTGATTACAAATGTCGATATTATCTCAATAAATCTAACTCAATGGATATCACTGTTCAGGAAAATCTGGGTTTTTACCTTTTACCTTTCAGATTATGGAGCGGATTGGGTCATCTGACTGGCTTTAGACTAGACTTGGACACGGGAAAAGAGGTAAAAAACAACAGGTTGAGGGGGTTAAAATATTTATATATCCTTCTTAACTGGAATCACGTATTAAAATCTATATTTCCCATAGTCAGTACTTCATGACATAATCTTGTATTACAGTTATAGACATCCCTCAACTGGAACATACCATTTCTTAACCTTGATGTTGGTTGAACATCTTGTCTGCCTGTCTCACATCACTCACACCAATAGTTTGAGATACATCCTAATGTCTACGTTCCGCAAGATAATGTGAGTCCACACTTACACGGGTGTTTTGGCCTTTCCTACAAATGTAAAGGATATTTCAGGCAAATGAAAACGAATCTTCTGGAAAATTTCAGAAAACTGGCCTGGGTGAAGATGTGTAGCGTTTGTAGCGTAATTGGATAGTGCATGTCATATTGTTTGACATTATCTTCAGAAAGACACAAACGGGCATTGATGACACGAGGTATGCCGTTTCTTAAACACTGCTAAAACACAGATTTTTTTTTTCTTTTTTCAAAACTCCAAAAATACCTGCGTACGCCTACATGTGGACTAGGCCTCAGTAGCTTTATACTTAGCTCGACATATGCTTGGTAAAAACATAGCCTATGACTTGGCATTAACAGTTGCCAATTATTACCAATACCAGTATAAAATGTGTGTGTCTGCGGTTGATCAGAAACGATGGTCTGTTGTTGATCTTGTGTGGGTGGCCCTGTCCTGCCCGCAGTTTTTCTCTCAACAAAAATGTGTTGGTGACCTCTGACCACAGAGGTTGTTGCGTGGTACATGCCCCACGATCTGGTGTAATGGATCTGATTCATCATCATTTACAGACTGCAAGCAACATTATGTAGATACTGTCAGTTTGCCGTCCCCCTAGGTTTCTGTGTGGAACGCCACTGCCTTGAATAAAAATCCAGGTCTGAAACAACATTTAGCAGGTGCTAACTACAATCAAACATCATTACATCATAACAATGTTACGTGTTGAAAACTTGTATATTGAAGTAAACATATATGTAATGCTGTGACCCTTTCACTGCAATTACACAGTGCTGAAACAAGTGATAGGAGGGCAGAGGGGCTGAGACAGAGACTCCATTCACCCTGTTACAAGACTTAAACATGATTCTGAAGCTGCTATTTGAAGATAAAAAAAAAAAAAAAGTTACATACTGGGTTCTTTTTAAGCCCTGGTGAAATATTTGACTCCGCTGATTGTTGTTGCGTAATTCGCACTCTGTATTCCCGGCAACGATACTTAGAATTAGCAGGTCATGCAAATAGTTTGACAAAAGAAGGAGAAGGTAGCGAGCACACAGCTGAAATAAATGTTGTGTTCGTGATGGAGCTAAAAAAAAATTCAAATTTCAGCAAATGCAAAAGTAGGCCAGAAAACACAAAGGAGAAAATCTCACCGCACTGTTTCTTAAAATGAACAGACTTCACAAAAAGCCATCTGAAATCTGGTCCACGGAGAGACTGATAATTAGCTCTCACCCTTACACAGGCCTAATCCCGTTTGATTCATTTCCAAAACTAGATGTTGTCATCGTCCAAGCCTGCCTGTTTATTGTGCGGAGTTAACGCTACCCATTGGTCCGAATGATTTCCAGGAAGGCATCGCCTGTTCCAAAATCCCAAAAGGATCGTTAGTGCATGTCGTTAGAAGGTTACAGAAAATAAACCTTCAGGGGGATTCAGGCTGGAGCAGGTGGGCGGTGAAACAATGAACAAAGACGGAAACCAAAAGCTCGAGAGAGAGACAGAGGAAGAGAGAGAGAGAGAGAGAGAGCGAGAGGGATTATTCAGCACGGGTGGCCGTATGCATCAGTGTTGTCCAAGGGTGAATGAAATGTCCATCCATTCCGACTCAAATATACTGTGGCTACTATCATTACCGATATCAACATGCAGCTCCATCCCCCTCTCTATGAAGCCAAACAGGTTAGAGGAAGGCTGCTCTGAGGAGGCAGAGATGTATTTATATTTCACCTGCATGTGACATTTAAACCTTTGGGACAGGAAACCTTGGTATATATAATACAGGGGTCCCGCTCCTCTGATGTGATAATAAGAGATATTTCTGAAATGTAATTTTTTTTTCTCCACAGCTGTCAGGTTTATGACTTCAAGACAAACATCAGATCGGAAAAAATGCAAATGACCTCCAGAAATTTTGCTGTAAACGGTTGATGCTAAACGCACGTAAGTCCACGCGCGCTTGAGTCGATTGTGAAGACATCTAGACTACAAACAAGCCGCCGCTTTGTAAAGAATTTCATATTTTGTAAGTCAATTTCTGTTTGTAATTGAAATGGTGCATTCAACGCAGAATGCTCCTTATACTAAACATAATTAATTAAGCAAAACTGTAGATGGCTCGCTCCCAAAGATCAGACCCGAGGGACCGGCGCTGAAGGGGAGGGGTGCGGAGGGCTTCTATGGTTAGCAATCCAGGTTGCCTCTTGTTTGGTTAGAAATCATTAAATTACAGTAATGACTAATTTCTCATTCCTGCGTGCAATTCGCCGGAGACCACCATGGATTTAATAAAGAGCTGGCGATGAATTACAAACAGCGAACGGCGGAGGAAAGGCGACGTGATTATACAGAGTAATTCAAAAGTGCATTAATAAAACAATACAGAAACATTGCTAAATCATTTGAGATAAAGGCTATTTGCATAATTCATTAAGATTAATCAGACCAGGCAATCCACCACAGTGCTCCGAGGAACAGAGAGAGAAGACATGAATCCAATCCCCAGGAAAAGCCCTTTTCTATCTACAAACAATGATACAAATCTACCCTTGGATCAGAGAATTAACCTCTGTGCACTTTACAGCCCCTGCAGTGTTGAAACACAATCCTTCAGTCATTCACCTTTATGTGGGCTAATATTCTATTAATAATGAAAGATCTTTTCATACCACAGCTCCTCTGGGTTTTGTTGCTCTGCCATAAAAGACCTTCACAAAAGTTGAATGGAAATGTATTCTGCGTGTTTGGAAACCACAGTGTGGATCTGAGGCCTGGCGGTTTGACAATTCTGTGTGCTGCTGCTATTGACTTCGGCGTCTCATTCACTGCAGTACAATGAGTCGGGAGGGATGCACATGGGATAAGGTTTGGCAGCGGCCACGGATCACGTACTGTAGATAAGTCACTTGTTCGGCAGGCAGAAACCACCTGTAACCACTGCTGGGGTGGATGTTTAAAGGAGTAGTTCTACATTTTAGGGAAATACTTTAACGCTGCTTTCCTATTTTCAACAGTCGCAAGGATAAATGTTGGCAATGTACGTTTCTGCCAACCATGGATACACTTTTCATTTCTTGAGATTACATTTCTGCCAAATGTTGTGACAGCACTGTGCTTATGGTCTGGTTAGGTTTAGGCACAAAAACCACTTGGCTTCTGCTTAGAATACCTGTTTTTGTCACCAGAAACACAGCTGCAGATTATCCTGAGGTCTCCCTAAAAATCTCCAGTTGCTTACAAATGTTGGAACACTGTCCTAATCTACTCTTTACAAAAATGTAACTGTAGTTTTGGAACACCCACACAGTCAGCATCTTTTCACCATCTTGTTACCTTCTTTGTTGTCAATGGGAAAGTTGACTGAGGTTGGTCCTGGTTCCAGCCTTGCTCAGCTGTTATTAGACCACAGAGTCAAAAATGTATTTAATCAGTTCATTTCAAAGATTTACAGTCACTATGTCTGTCGCTACAGGCTGCAGCTGGTTGGCTTAGCCTGAAAACAAAAACTGGAAACGGGGAAACAGCAAGCCTGGTTCTTTCCAACTGTAACAAAATCCGCCTACCAGCACCACCAATTAACACCTTATATCTCCTCTTTTCATCCAAATAAAAACCAAAGTATAAATATGACACATATTTCAGGGGCTTATGTGCTATCTGCCAAAAACATAGTTTGGTCCACTATATGGCCAAAAAAATCACTGGAAACCCATATAAGGAGTTGAGTTCAGGTGTTTCAGCCAAAAAGATGCTAAAAAACCAGGACATAGTCGTGGAATTTCCAAAGACAAACATTTAGAATTGGCCATAAAGCTCCGTGACTTTAAAGGATGTCATATACTACATTTCCCCCCGTCAACTGTACTTGCTGTTATCACAAAGTGAAAGCAATTAGAAGCAACAGCAACTCAGCTGCAAATCTGTACACCACACAAACTCAAACAGGCAAGTAAAACTGGCCCCTCATCTGTTGCATCGGTCACTACAGAGGTCCAAACTGCCTCTAGAAGCACCATCAGCACACAAATTATGTGTGGAGCTTCTTGAAATGGGTTTCTATGACCGACCAGCTGCACGCAGGTCTCACATCACCGTACTCAATGCCAGTCGCCGGCTGGAGTGGTGTAAAGCACGCTGGAAGTGGACTCTGGAGCAGCTGAAAAGCGTTTGTTGGAGGATGAATCACACCTCACTATCTGGCAGTCTACCTACAGGAACGCAGTGCCTATACTGTAAAGTTCGGTTGGGGAGAGATAACGGGCTGAGGTTGTTTTTCGGGGGTTTGGGCTCCTCAGTCTTCAGCATGACTGGGCCCCTGTGCACAAAGTGAGGTACGTGAAGACTTAATGTCTTAATTGCGGGGTTGGGATTTCATTTTCGAGGGTTGCCAGATGGTCGTGGTAGAAAATACAACAAATAACACATTATAGGCTGTGGATAGTTGTTGTTTTTTTTTACATTACATTGCCTGTACCAGTGAGACAAATTACCTTAAAAATAGATTTTGAGTGTGTTTGTGAGAGTCAAAGTTTGGACGGACACAAAACAAACCTCTCTGTTTTTGTTTTTGGATGTTATGAGTTAAAAGACCCAGTGCTGGCGGTGTTGTGACCGGAAAAGGTCGGGAGCCAGTGCATTAAGACATGGTTAGATGAGTTTGATGCGGAGGAACTCGATAGGCCAGCGCAGAGAGCCTCGACCTCAACCAGAAACCAGAGCGTCAACCGCGAGCCAGGCCTTCTCGTTCGACATCAGTGCCCGATCTCACAAATGCTCTTTTAGCTCGGCTGGGCACAGATTCCCACAGACGCACTCCCAAATCATGTGGAAAGCCTTCGAGGAAGCGCGGCTACTGTTGTTTGATGCAAAGGAGATCTTACTCCAGTTGTATCTCCAACATCTAGTGTCGGTCTCTGTGCGAGTGTTGTGTGTTTCTGAAATGTCAAACTATTCAATTTAAAACTAGCATTTTATATCTGTGCTCGATTTTTGAAAAGTGAATCATCATTTTCTCTAATTTTTGTTCTCAGCATGAAACATAGCTCACCCCGCACGTCCAACTTCTCCAGTCTAACGCCTACTGACAAAATCATTTGAGGAGGCTTATAGTCTGCAGATTATTAGCTATAGAGGAACTGGTTTCAATGCATGTTTAACAGACTGTCGCTGCTGAGGCTGTTGATTAAAGTCCTCCCACACCTCCTCCTCCCTGGAATACATTCCCTGGTCAGCCATCTGAAATATAAAATATTCGTAAAATGTTTGTTTTTTTCCTAGCGCTGGTCAGGGAGGTGCACACGGCTTATTGGAAGCGAATGACACGACTCACCAGTCCTAGTTTTTAATGGACGGCGAATACAAGAGGAGCATTTCAATAGTCTCAGAGCTGCAGATTTCCATTTGTAGTATTTCTTCTTTTTTATCGAGCAAAATGTAAAAATTAATTAAGATGAAAGAATAACCGAATATTGAATTTAAAGAGCACTAAAAACCAATTTGTTTTTTTTTATGTCAGGCTTATCTAAATCAAAAAAGATAGTAATCAGAAATTGCCAGGGACGGCTTCCCTCATACGGAGGGGAAAAAAAAGGGAAGAAAACACAACGCGCATTAGATCTAAATCAAGACGGGTCGTGCACCTTACGAAATGTGCACAGTGAAAACAAAGCTCAGTTACACAAACACCATCTGCTGGGTTTGCTGGAGTTTTATCTTGACAACAAGAATTAGTTTGAAAAACTGTCAGACACACCGAGCAAAATTAGATTTTCTTATTTCATAATAAAAGCTGACGGACGGTAATGAAAAACCGCTCGATCTTGAAAACACCCAAGATGAACTGTACGAGTCTCGCTGGAGAAACTTTCCCCGCTTTCTTTTTCTTTTTTTTTTTCTTCTTCTTCATTTTTTTTTTTTTAAATCCAATTGTGTTATTCTCTCTTTTCAATATCTGGGGTATTTTTCCATCCCTAAATTGGATGTTCTAATTCGGTTTGGGTCGGAGTTTGATGTTATTTCTGACGGCTGTTTGTGTTATTCTCGTCGTCCGTAAGCAGTTTATTCTGAAGTGAGTTGTGCCTCTCTTTCTGTGTGCACTGCTGTGACCTGAGGCATAATGGGATTATCCTGCTCAAGGCAAGACGTGGATGCCTTGAATTCTAATATCAAAGTATTCCTCGCTGTACCTGACACCTCCTCCTTCTCCGTGTTTCTCATGCCTGACTGGACCGGGAGGCGATTAGCCCAAGAATCACGACGCAGCCTGCAAGCTGCTTCGGCAAGTCATTCACGCATCCTGCTGAGGCTTCTTATCCAAACTTGTTTTCTTCCCTTTTTTTTTTTCCTGGCTATTTTAGAAAAGCACATACTGTACATTCACATGCACTAACAGGTTCTCTGCGAAGCGAGTGCTGGCTAATTATTCTTGGCTCATCTGTAGCATGAAAATGCAGCAGAGGAGTTCGACTGAGCTGCCCCGCTGTGCTGTATCCTATACGTCCGAGGACGGCGTTGACAAGACGTTAGTGCTGGCCAGTGCATTTGCTCTCGCACCTCATCAGAGACACACTCGGCTCCAGCACTGCATTATCACAATGCCATCGGGTCAGTGAGAAAGGGTCTGCTGTAATTTGAAAAGGAAATTATCTTTTGTGGAATTTTACCCGAAACAGACCAAACAAGCAGGGGGAGAAGAAGAAGAAGAAGAAAAAGAAGAAGAAGGGGTTAGTGGGCGTCCACTCAGGCAGGGGCAGTTGATAGAAAGGGGAAAAATACGACTTCCTCTCTTGGCAACCTGTGAACAGGTTAATGGAAGTGAGGTTTGCAATGAGCTGATATCTATCTGGATGGGCAGAGAGGGGGAGAGAGGCAGAGACACACAAAATGACATTCTGATGGATTTCCAACTGCCCTTTTTCTCCTTGGCCCCATTTTGCGGCGCATTTATTTATTTATCTACCTCATTTCTTGACGCTGTAAATAGCATCCATTCCTCTGCTAATGGTCAGGTTATACTTTACCAGCAGCAGGGACGGCCCCGGTGCGACATTTGATGATTGAGGGCGACAGTAGATGATGTCAGTGAGGGTATCTTTTTATTTTAGAGGTAGGTTGGGGTCAATGGACTGTCGTTCTGCTAAAAGGGAGCCTGCATTATGTTAGCGGTGCGCAAATGGCCCTCGCTGCTTTGAGATGCTTGTTTTTTTGTGTTTTTTAAAAAAAAAAAAAACCCAAAAAATGGATTTACCACAGACTCTCTTTCTCGTTTTGTCCCTGCAAAGCAAAGACACATGTCGGTTTCAAACACGGACAAACGCTCTCATGTAGACATCATACATACATCCCTATAAGCCCGATGTAAGCTGTCAACTCAGTGGCTAGAATAACATGTTGGCATTTTACGTTTTTGCGCGACAGTTGGATGAGATGTCTGTCAGGAGAGACAACTGTCCGAGATAGGACTGCGGCATTTGTCTTTGCGTGAAAACACTAGATAGTTCTTAAGAGACGTTTTTAAGGGACATTTAGTAACCACGATCCCGGGTCGAAGCTGTAACTGAAAAAATCGGCTCGTGTTTGATGCAACATGGAAGCGCACATGAAAAGCAAGGAATTCCATTGTCTCGACGCACACTTAAGGCTGTCTTTTGAGGCGGAAATACAATTTTAAAATTAGACAGATGAGGTCTGGGAAAAGTTCAGACTTGCTTAAAATGTTTAATTCTGCTCCATTTCTTTTGATATTTTGGTTAGTTAATTTTCAGCACATTGGGACCGACCTAAGTCCGCGCGCCAACCCGTCACAGCCATATGGAAGAGCACAGGTGGACCTCGGTGATTAATACAAATGATTTATCAAAGCAAATAGCTTGAGCTGCTCACTCTCCACCCTGAGCCAAAGAGTGATTTAAGATCTGTGGCCCACGAGGTGCAGGGGAACTTCCTCCAGCAGATGTTCCTGACTAATTATCTATTGTAGCGCAGATCCCACAATCCCTCAGTTCCTCTGTTGTCTTCCGGTGGGAGACTGGTCATCCCTGTTTCATATCCTTGGCTTGGTCTCCACTTACCTGGGGCACTCCTCCTCCATCTGTGAAGGGAACTGGAAAGACACACAGACTAACCCACCAGCAACATACAGCGCCGCACACACACCTTTGGTTGTCATTTTCAAGTGCAAACACCCCCTCCATCCTGCTGTTTAAGCTCAACGGGAGGGGAGTTATATAAAGTGCAACAGTCTACAGCTGTTATCTTTAAGTGTGCTCAGCTAAAAAAAAAAAAAAAGAAAAAAGAAAGGAAAAGAAAAAAAAAAAGAAGTGGAGTGGTGTGCAGGGCTTTGATGAAGCCATGTGGTTATTTATGGAAACAGACCTTTGGACATCGTTGCGAGTTAGGCTTTTTACAGCAAATAATTGCTCGCTATTCATTAAGACTCCATTTATTCATCCAATTCAACAAGTAGAATAAACTGAACAAGAGCAAAAAGGTACAAAGGGTACTTGAACTGCAGCGTGCCGAGTTAATGCTGTGTGAATCCCTTTTCGAGAAAAAGCGTTCAGCATCGGAGACAAAAATGAGTTTTCCTCCTCCTAAGACCGTTCTCTACTGTACGATGAGCATGTTGGCACATTTATTCCTGCTGAATAATTTAACGAAAAGAGCGTTTACACGCAGGGCAAATTGAAACAGTGCGCACACTTTCACAAAAACAGCCTTGAATATTTCAGCAAGGTAACGTCAGAGAGAAGTGGCAGGTTTAGCAATGTAACATGAAACGACGTCAGCTGTCTGAAACTCCCCAGCCTTTACCGGCATCATCCATTCGGACTAATGGACCAGCTGGTGGAGGAAAAACCCCTCCTTGTACACAGAGAGAACTCCAGCAGCACCTCAGAAAAACCCAGGCCGGAGCAAAGCAGAGCTAGAATGGATTAAGATATGCTTGGCTGCCTTTTGCAGTCCTGTCAATGTGGGCTGTGGCTGTGGGCTGGCGCAGATCAGAGAGACGCAGGAAGGTCATCGCCGCTGGGGAAAGGAGGCAGTGAAAATATTGTCCTGACAAGATGTAGAGTGACTTTTGCAACCCGAGGCTTGTGTTTCAGATTAAACCATGTTGGCTGATAGAAGAGGTGAAGTCAAAGGAGGTGTAAAGGGGGGACTTGAAGGGTGTTGATGCCGCCACCTTTTTTAATTCGCGGTCCCCTCCTCCGAGTCAATCCAGATTATAGTTTGGCATGATAAGTGATGAAAGACTATTACATTTCCTGCCAGTCTTGCATGAGTTTCACCTCCAGACTCGTGGTGTTAAATCTCAGGAGACATGTTATCGTCTAAATTTAACAGTGATTCACAGCATTTCATAACAAAACTGTGCTGTAGCATTCATTTGTTATGTATGCTGTAATTTTCATAGCACAATAAATGTTCTATTTCCCAAGGTAAACATATCACCTGTACCATAACATATACAGATATCTCTCTTGGTTTTATATTTTTCTTCTTGTCCATACAATGAATAGAGTAAACAAAAAGTATTATTCTCTCAACAAGACCCATTATTCCTACTCACAACAAAGTAAGACAAAAAGCAGGAAAATCCTACTTCAGGCTCTAAATAGACAGAGAACACTTGCTAGTTGGATCAATTCATTGGTGGTTTGGCTCTTTGCATGGAGTTTGTTGACAATAAGAAAAGAAAAGCCAGCAAATCATATTCTTTTAATAACCTTTCATCTTCTGAAGCATTTATCCCTCGTGACAAGCTCTGCTATCCCGAGGGACGTCTCGTCTTAAATGCAAAGAAAGCCATTTGGAAGTGTTTGTTGTTATTAGAACGTCTTGAGCCTAAAGATCTGTGTTCGTGCTGAACAAAAAGTCCCTACTTTGGAGAACAAACAGACTTGAGAATAAGATTTTCGAAACAGCTCAGCATAAACTTCATGATCTTAAATAAACTGGGCAGCCCTGGTCTATCTATAGTGAAGCTTTAAAAGTTGGGCTTGCAGGCCGAAGTTGGTCCTCCATAAGGTTTGATTTGGCCAATGATCAGTTAATAGTTTGCGCAGGAAGCCAGTCAAATAACAAGTTCGGAGAGGCAAGTAAAAACATTAATTAAATAGGAACTTACAAAGACTATTCTGGCAAAACATTTTAACCTTTCATTAAAGGTCCTATTTTTAAGAACAATGTACTTCTTGTGGCTCACTCCGAAGTCATCAAATACTGGCGCTTTGGGTTTCTCAACCCGTCAAAAACTGAGGCATTGGGATGACGGCTGGCCCGACCTACAATCCAAATGTGACAGTGTTTGACGACTTGGTAATGAGACTCAAAAATCTACTTTTCTTACCTCTAAGTCATAAAACAAGACAGAAAACCATTTAGATCAGATAAAGAAAAAGCATCACTAGAATTAGTTTTTTTTTCTCCCTGGCTTCTCAGGGCTTCCGCATCATTTTTCATCTTAACAATACTAAATAATAGCTGCTTACTTTTCGGTTGTGATCCATGAATAAATTTCAGTCTTGGCCCTCAAAAGGGAGAAAGTTTGGGAGATACTAGAGCAAGGCGTGTTTTGTTAAAGCAACGTTACGTAGAAAATTGGCTTTTTATGGGAATTGGCGCCAAATCCCAGGTCTGTAACAGTTTGTGATGTAGGTCCTAACTACAAACGAAACTCCTTACTTTATAACAATGTTTTTTGTTGAAAACTTGTATCTTGAAGTAAACATGTATGTAACGCTGTGATCCTAACCTCTCACTGAAGTTACATAGAGCAGAAACAAGTGAGAGGAGGACGGAGTGGCTGACACAGAAACGCTATTCATGATATTCACCAAACTAAACCTTTAAAATCATTCTGAAGCTGTTCTTTTGAGGTAAAATGTCACACAATGTTGCTTTAAATCATGCTGATTCATTGTGGATAGACCGATAACAGGTTTTCTTAACTGAGTATTATGTTGCTCTTGGCTGGGTTGACCCCAGCTTGTTCCTTGCTCATGTATCACTCATCACAGAACCGTCATGCAAGTCTTCCTGTTTGTTTCTTGCCACACTGGCAGTTTAGGTGCGATTTCTGGCCACTCCGGGAAAAAAGGCTTTCAGCAGCATTCTCCATTAGTTTGGCTGATTCAGGGTTGTTAGCCACTTTTAATTTCCCATTAGACCCACAAATGCTCTATTCATGTTCTCTCTCAGGTAACTCATTAATTTGCTGTGATGCATATGAGATGGTGAGTGAGGGCCTCTTGCCAAGAGTTGGTTAGCATTTTATGCATAAAAGAAATACAGAGTGGAGCAGATGGTTACATTAGGGACTGATGATACTGACACAATGTAGCGTGTGAATATGTCTGTGTTTGTGTGTGAGTGTGAATAAATTACATACACTCAATGTGCGTGTGTTATATTAGGCTATTAGGGAGCGATGATGTGTGTAGATCCCACATTTCCTGCTTTTGTCGTGTCTGTAAGTGTGTCCCCTGTATATCCAGGTTGGTGCGTTTGAATATACAATGTTAACAAACCAGCACAGGATAATGATGACTGTGTGCCGCTCCGGGGAATTAATGCAAAACAGACACTGAGAGGCGCATCAGATCTGGCAGCGTTTGGAGCTCATGTAGAAGGAAGATTTTTGCCCATAGAGTCAGAACAAGTGAGGCCTAACAGACGCCTTGTTTGGCCCCAAACTGCAGGACTTCGCTTTCATTAAGCTCCATGTGAGTCTCAGCACGTTCGCCTTTGTTCAGCTTGTTCTCTGCACAGCGCCTCAATTTTTCACTTTGCCGTATACAGTCGGAGCAGCGCCGCATGACTCTGTTTCATAAAGGTACTGTAAGGTGAGCTTGGCTCTGTTGATTTAATTATGTGGTGTAGTCTCCCAGTAGCGGGCGAATGCAACAAAGCTCCTCACCTCACCTCGTGTGATCTATGATCAATCCAAACTGTTTATGTCACATGGACTAAGGGGCGAAAAATAAGGATTATTTCTTAGCAATCAATCTGCCACTTATTCTTTGGATTAATGGTTAACTTAGGTTAAACCTAGACATCGAATGTGTTTAGCTAACACTGCCTGTTACAGGAGCATGTTCAAATTAAGAGTTTAATGGGCCACCCCAGTAGCTCAGCTGGTAGAGCGTGCACCCCATGTACAGATGCTGTGTCCTCTCCGCAGCAGCCGAAGGTATGATTGTGATCTGTGGCCTTTCGCTGCATGTCATTCCCTCTCTTACTCTTCACCTGCCCAACCAAATAAGGCAATCAATGTGATGATTGTAGTGTCTCTGTGCCTGTTTTTGTGTTCTATGTTTTTGCTGAGGCTGGGCGTGGCTCCCCTGGTCGGCTGCCTCTCACACACCTGCTGCCCATCTAACCATCATGCTGCGGCCTTCTCTCTACTCGCTGCCTGATTGTTTCCACTCATCACTGTGGTATTTATGGCTGAAAAACTTGTGCTACCACATGTGATTTTTTTGCTCTTGCTCTATCTCCTCATTATTTCCCAGAGCATGTGCAACCTCCGAGCTGCAGCTCACTCTGCCACCCAGCCTCCTGCACGTTACCATGCCACCAGACAAAATACCTCTGTGGATCTACCTGTGTCTCACTCACCTGTGCCTCCACCTCAGCCTCAATCTCCCAGTACTGTGAGCCCAGGCGACACCATCTACTGTGCCAACCGCCTGAGCATTTCTCTACAACCCATTCACCCGAGCAACCTAATAAATTCCTTTAAACCTTGGTGTCTGCTTTTGGGTCCAAAATACAAAACCTTGAAATAAAAAATTGAGTCTTGAATCAACTTGGAAGAGTTGTCTTTTTAAACATGCAGGTGTTTATTTTAGTCTTTGATATTCATTATATTCAAACTTCCCATTAAACATAAGTGTTTTCACATGTGGATGTTATAAAAAAAAACATTAAATATATGTTGTCTTGAGTTATTACATCAATAGAGAAGTAGGGTCGTTTTCTCATAAGCTTATATACAATTTGACTTACTTTCGCAACCAGAGGGATAACACGCCATATATAACACAGTCGGCTCGATCTCACTCATCTATCGAGCTGTATTCATTCTTGTCGATACATTTCTTACTAAAGGATTTGAATATCAGTCAGTCTGTTGTGTTACTGCCAGTGTGCTGAGTAATTGGCAGGCTCATTAAAAAAAATAGTGATACATGCCCTCAAAGCCCAGTGTCAATCAAACTCAGTCTTATTATAGAAGCCACAAAACAGTAAGTCAATTAATCACTAAGTCAATTCACAGGAAAAATGAGTTGCAAACGATTTTGTGAAGTGACTATTGTTTTAAGTTTCTATAAATTCAAAATTGTTCAACTGTGGTTGGTTCAAGCTCATCAAATGTTGATATCTGCTGCTTTTCTGTTGTATTTTTTTTTTTGGTACTTGATTTGTAAACACTCGAAAAACAGATTCCCTTAACCTTGTATGTAATATTTGAATGGACACATAAGTTAACGTATAAGTCTGCAGTAATTTTATTTAATCAGACTAAGTTATTGACTTTATTCACACTGATTCAACATGATGGACAATCTTTACATTAAACCTGATCCTTTATATTGAACTCATTAATAAATTTTTTTTGTGCATGTAGGTGTATTTAAAAGTAGATTAGACAATAATCAGGGTGTGCTTTAGGGCCTTCCAACATTAGGATTGACAAGTTTTCACCACCACGGCGTGTCCTTGGGTGCTCAGTCAGATCCAATCAGGATATTCTCCCAGGCTCCACCCTGTAATCCAAATAAGGTCACATCTGATTCCAAAAAACCAAGACGTTGACAGCCGTGATGCCAAAATTACAGTAGACAATCCAATGAGTAACGGCAAGGTTGCTTTAAATTTGTGAAAAGAATGCTAACATTTGGCGAATGATACATATGTGATCCTAATATTAGTCATAAAATGATGAGAAAAACGAAAAGTTGCACTGAAATTAATTCAGATAACGAGTATCCAGTAGACAGCAAGTTTAACAACAAAATCAATACGTCTATAGGATAAATACGACTAACTATAAGAGAATGCATCATCCCCGCCAACTATTATATTGCTCTAACACTACCGGCTGTCCTGTATACTTCCTTTTTGCATTTTGTAGTCTGTAAAATTACACCGCACCTCTGAAAAATGTTAAAAAGGTGCCCAAGGCCAAATGATTCTACAGAGCGCTCCAGTCAAAAGATTTCCAGACTAAAAGCTTGGACGCCAGTGGTGAAAGTATTCCGAATGTCAAAGGTTTTAGTGCAAAAATGAAAACTAAACTAAAGTGGAGCTTTATATTTAAACGCCTCATTAGAACTCCCTATTCAAAGCATTAAAATATATCCTTTTGTAATGTGTGGCCCTCTCAAGGATGCCAAACACATGAGACATGAAATCAGTAATCAGTGTGAAGCTGAAAAGAAGCAAAGGAACCCACATGGAAGAACCTCTGAGGGGCTGGAGACATTGCAATTATAGAAACTATTGACTTGCGTTTCCCAAGGTATGATCAATTGCAGTGAAATAATGACATCTCTGTGTTGTTTTGACCCATTCACAGTGAAGGCAATTTATTTTGTGTGACAGGAGGCTTGCAAGGGACAACTTAGCTGATGTGTGCCAGAGATCAGGGAGAGGAGAGTTTTCAGCTGGAAAGACTTTGAGAGGAAGGTCATTACTTTGTGCGTCGGCCTCTCTGAGGATGTGGCCCAACAAATGTGTTTTTCTTTCAAGTGTTTTTAGCCACTCCGATGATGTTCTACAGCTTTTACAGTAAACAACGTGGATTATTTCGTCAGCATTTCTTGTCAGGGCAATTTTCTGACATTAGTTGAGTATATTAAATATGCTGCAATAGACCTACAGCTCAGGGAAACGAGTACGCTCAAAAAATGACATCTGCTCTTTGCATGTTGTCCTCTGTTCTTTCAGGAAATTCAGTTCTTAAATCAACCTGTTTGGGAGGAGGTGACATGTGATGTACAGCTTCATTCTTTTTGAGTAGCATGAATATAATGTGCACAATCAAATGAAATGATGAAAGTGAAAAAAATAAAAAAATTCTAAGTCTTACTGGAAATCACAGTTGTACACAATTAAAAAGCAATTGTAAAAGACTTGGACTTTTATACAGTTTTTAATTTAAATGTTCGACTATTTATTGTATGTTTGTCCTTTTGAGGTCAAAAACATCCTTGGATAAATAAATGCAGATGAGTCTGGTCTCTGGTTTGGAAAAGCTGATGACGCCCCAACATTTATTTTCACAGGATGAAATATGTACATGATTTAAATTCCACGTTTTGAATGCTTCTATTGTTACTTATCCCTTTGGCCTTCAAGATGTTATTTGTTTGTATGCCAGTGTGAATGCCACATCTTCAGAATTTTTCAGAATTTTCACTTTTTATTCCCCTACATTTTAAAAACGCCCTTGTGAACAGCTTGCCTTTATGTCTCTTTTATTGGTTTAACTTGATGTATTTATTCTTTTTTTATTTTGACTGTTCAAAAATGTACTTTTTCAGTATTTGTTAATACATTATTGCCTATTTAAGTGCAATACAGTACGTTATAACACTGAACAGTCGTGGATGTGTTATGTCCCTGACAGAGTGGGCGTGTACACTTTCTTTTTTTAAATAAAGTTTTAAACAGGTGAAAAAAAAGTACCAACAGCGTTTTAATAAAGCTGCCAGTTCTGCTACTTTTATTCTCTGCTGCTGCACTTTTTAACACCAGAGACATTTTATTTCGCCACATGTCTGGTTCTTTTATGACTTCTGGAAGATTTTGTGGAGATGTAAGAAGTAGCTGTTCATCTTTTCCTGACTGTCTGGGCTCCTGTTAGCTAGCCGGTAACTAGCTAATAACGCTATCTTAAAAGCGCCACATCATGCCAGAAGAGTGTTAATGTCCTGCTGCCGGCTGCCTGACACTTCTGGATCTTACCAACGCTGCAGACACGATGAGGAGGCACTGCTTTGTATCAAGGTAACTTTATATTTTTGCTGTTTCTGTTGACATTCATGTATGTCCATTATGCGCTTGTTAGCTCTGGGCTAACGCTAGGTGCTATATCAGTATTGTTTTCCCGCCTGCGCCTTGCTGCAGTTCAGCTGCTCCCTGTCTCTCTGTAGCAGCAGCTGGGATTATATTGGTACTATTTGTGAGCTAAATTGTTTGTGGTTTAGCTTATTTTTCTTGTGGAATGAATGGAGCTTTTATGTGGATTTTTTTTGTGCTAACTTATGTTTATGTGCTGAATTAGTCTTGGTTCATAGTTTCTTCTTTTGTTGCATCCGCTCAAGGTCAGACTGTCGATAAAATAAACAAATCAAAAAATGTGCTTCTTTGGCTCTGACGCAGCATCCTCTAACTAACTCAATGTCCTGCCCACATCAATATCGGAGTAGTAACACATCACTGTTAATAGACTATGAACACTGCAAGGTAACTAATTTATCAAATAAATGTTGTGTAAATTGTAATTAGGTTTTTATATTGCTGGTTGTTCCAAATTGTGACACAAAAAGTTTGCCAATGAATATCGGTCCCAAATATTGTTTTTCTGTTGCCAGGATTTCTAAAAATCAGTATTCGTAAAATACCTATCAGTCAGCCCTGAGTAAAAAGTACACAAAACTCTAAACTTACATACTCGTTACATTCATATGAGCAGTACTTGAGTAAAAGTCTTAAAGTATCTGATACTGACTTACTTTAATAAAAATGTATCACAATTAGAAGTAAATTACACATATATTGACATGTATGTTAATACTTTTTACTGTAGGTCGAATGATTCCCTGCCTTGTGATTATTGGAACCAGTTTTTTCTTTTTTTTTTTAGATCTGTTTTAAATCTGATCTGAAATCTGATCTTGCAGGTAAAAAAAAAGAAAAGGAAAGCAATTTAAAAATTGCAGTGTTTGGCGCTGTCATGGTCCTGTCATTATTGTTCATTCTATATGTGTGTTTTCTAGGTTTATGCAGTGTTTTTTTGGTCCTTTTTTTCCACTCTTCTGTTTTCCTGTGCTCCTAACCAGCCTGATTTTCCCTCCACACCTGTCTTGTATCTGATTAATTAGCCCAGCCCTGTTACCTGAGTTCCTTCCCGGTCTGCCTTCCCTCCTCACCTGCATTACATCTCCTTCATTAGCTCTTCCCTCTTCCCAGTGTTCAGCTCCTTCTCTGTTTGCAGTGTTTTTCCTTTCATTAGCCCCTTCTGTGTTTCCCTGCCTCGCTCCACCTGCACCTCATCCCCATCATTATTTTAGTTTGTATTTAAGTCCGGTCTTGTGTTCAGTCATTGTTAAATTATCTATTGTTTTACTGTGAGCTTGCTGTTCAGTGTTTGCCTGTTAAAACCTCATCCATTGCACCTCTAAGCTGCCCTCCCCATGAATTTTGGTCCACTTTTCCTTCTCCAGCCTGACATGCTCTGTAGCGTGCAATCTGCAAAGAAACTAGAGTTATTAACTCGATGTAGGTAGTAAAAAGTGTAGTATTTCCCTCCAAAGCGTGGTCAAGAGGAAGTATTAGACCTCAACAAGTACTTTTCCCAACTGTCATTTAGATTCATGAATTGGCGATCATTTAATTGACATTGGAGATGTTATTTTAGTGTACAGGGGCTCAGTAGTAGCTGGATGCTTTATTTCATAGTGCTTTTCTGGAGTCCTCAGGGAGGTTTGAAACTCAGTTTATGGATTTCCTGGTAAACACAGTCAGACCAATTCACATGTTTTGGCTGGCTGAAAACTGTATAAAACTAGTCTTATGAATATATTTTAGCTTTGGTTTGGGTAACTGTGGGACTGCTTGCTACTCCTGGAAACATGGCATATCTGTAATGATCCATAATTAAAATACATACATTTACTTCCATTATCTTTGCAACACATTTACGTCTGATAAGTTTCACGATCCAATCTGTCCGTAAGAAGCGTACATTTTAGATTGACTGTTCTGCATTATTTTTAAAAGAGTCAAGGGATGCATGTTATATTTGACACCGGCAGACCAAAAAGCAGAGACACCAGAATTTGTGTAAAGTAAAAAAGTTTTATTTTCCAATAAAAGGTGAAAGAAGAAGACAAGGGCAAGTGGGTTGGTGGAAACAAATTCCAGGGTTGAGTATTCTCACTGGGTTTCCGGGAAGAAGCTGGCAACACAGGTGAGCTGGAGAGGGCAATGGAGGAGAGATGCCAGTTATCTGCACATAGAGCAAGCAAATCCCATCAAACACAAGCATCACAAAAATATCAAGAACACCAGATTAGTATACTGAATAAACGCTGGAGGGTCACTGGTAGAGACTAAACAATCTGGCAATGAAGGGAAGAGAAGACCAGGGATATGTAGTGGCTGTTCGTCAGTGGATGAAGCACGGGTGCGTCTCTGCTGCAGTGGCAAGACCACACCTACTAATGCACACACTGGGAAGGAGCAGGTGAGGGAAAAATGAAGGGAGGAAACAGGTCGGGAATACACAGCAGGGAAACAAAAACAAGACACAGCTAGACTGATATGGCACGACAATGCATCTTTTACTGTATATAATCATAAAAATAATATACAGTGAACATCATGATGGTATATACCTATGCCACAGTTCATCTGTTTATTATTCAAGAGTTACTGATGCTGTATGTCTCCTGAGAAACTTACTGTTTTTCGTTAAGTCACTACAAAAATGGTTGAGACACCTGGAGGCCCCTGTCTCACATAGCGGTTTGTCTGCCTTCAAATTTAAGCCTATGTTGAAGAAGCATGAGTCTCTCCATCCCTCATCCCGCAATCACTCTATTCTTCACTAAGGAGAGAGTAACATATTTAAAATCATCTTCCCGTATAGGGCTTTCAATAGTCATTATGCTGGTCTGTCAGAATTTAATGTAGTAATGATTTATTGACGGTGAAACGCTACATGTAGCACCTTAATCAAAGACAAAAATGTTTAGCATATAAATAGAGCTTTCCTCTAGGACTTGTGAGTGAATATGTGGTTGAGAGAGGCAGATCGAAGTGATAATCACATGCTTGTGCTTTCTACCAAAATGCTTTTCGAGATGAACTCCACTCTTACTCTTGAACATCTGTATTTTGCTGTGACACAGACAAATGGGACAATGGGGACAGTAGAAAAAGTACTCCAAGTCCTCTCGCCTGTTCACAGAAAACGATCCATCAGGCTCCCCCCGACCCCTCAGCCTGTGCGTCTGCCTTGTCTGCAAATCGCTTAAATCCCAATCCCAATTCCACCCACACATCCATCCTGACTTTATTGCCGCTTTCTCCAATGACCGAATGGTACATCATGCGCACACAAACCTGAAATACTTCTATAGGAGGAACTTGAAGATAAGACGTGGCTAACTGGTACCAGTAGCGTGGCAGCTACACCTATCATCTGCAACCCACCAGATGACTCAGTTCCCAAGACAGATATATTCTGTAAGTGATAGCAAGCAAGCGATGTGTATTCTGTGTTCAAAACAAGATTAACTTCAACAGAAAAACTAACAACGTAATAACTATTACAAACCTCGACTGCAACTTATGATTATTTAATCTGCAGAATATTTTTTATGATTAATTCATTTATCATTTATGTCAAAACATTGTGAAGATGATCAGCAAGATTTTTCAGGGCCAGAAGTGAAGTCTTCAAATTATTTTCTTTTGCCCAACCAACAGTTCGAACCCCAAATACTTTATTTAATATCATAAATGGCAAAGACAAAACAAAAAATACTGCATTTAAGCAGGTGGACCAAGCAAATGTTTGACATATTTTGATTTCACACTCAACTAATTGATGAATTGACTTATTGTTGCAGCTCCATTACAAACATTGCCACACATGAAGCTGTAACTCCTGTAAACTATCCTGTGGCTGCTGATACTAATGGATCTGGCATATGTTGCTTTGAGTTTGAAGGATAAGGCTGACAATATTGTTTGTTTTTTGTTATTGTCAACAAATCTTATTAAAAGATTAAAATCCACAATGAATTGATCCTACTGTACTCAAAAGTATCACCTGTGAAGCAATAGTTTGACATTTTAATGTGCCATTTGCCTCTGTTGTTAATACAATACTCACTAGTTAACCCTTTGTGTATTTATCCACAGCTGATAATAGACCCCATCAAATAAGGGCTGAATTATATACAAAATATATCATTTTTGAATTGTTTTGACAGACATTGTGACTGCGATATGAGTCCTGATCTCAGAGGAAATTTTTGCATCTCATTCTGACTGAAAAATATAAAAGATATGATGATGGGTTTTAGATTATGGTTTGTAGACCTGGACATCTCTGTAGCAACACAGGGCTTAATTTATAATGGTATGTTCTGACACATTTCAGCTTTTATCAAAAAATTGCAGCTCCTGTAGTTTGGATATTGCACTTGACGATTTTGTGGTTTTGATAATATTTGAATTGATTGTTAAGCCTGTACACAAATGCACCATTTCCTCCTATTTGAGTGATGTTTGCTCCTTTACAGAGCTGTGCTGTTTTTCAAAAATGTCATCTTACAAAAACGATTTGTAATAGAGATGTACAGATCGATCGGCAACCTATCGCAATCGGCCGATTATGCCCCTATCGGTTTTGATTGGAGTTCTCAAAATAGATCAAAGCAGGCCGATCAGATGATGTTTCAATATAGAGTGCATTGACTGCATGCAGGGTGGGAATTTCACGGCGGCAACGACGGCCAACTGCACTTTGGCCTTGATGCTGCGTGAAAAAAATCTCATCGTATGGCCACAGTGGCCTTTGTGCCCGTGGCCCGGTCAGCATACTGAGCTTGCCTTGAATTACAGCCACCTGAGTGCACAGTAGTCAATCACAGTAACTTCAGTGAGTTCGCGGTTCGCGCAGGTGGAGTCTCATCATCACATCGATGATCTCACGTTAAAGCCTCTCAAACAGCAGCAGCGTCTCAAAACAGAAGAACGAAACTTACAGCACAGCGAGCGAGCGCAGCCGGTTTTGACATGATACATAACTGACTTATGTGGTAGGATTTAGTCCGGTAAAGTTGGAAATATATTCACAGATTCGAACTTACTGGATCAATAACTCATAAGTGAAACCTTGTTAAAACACAAACGACGGGTCTTTCCTACCGTAGTAAGGTAGACAACGAGCTACAACCGTGTTTTTATCAAAACCAGCGGTCCTCCCGGTCTGTATGGTCAGCCGTCTGTGAGACGAAGGCGCAGGGACCGTCTACAAAGTGCAACACAGAAAAGAGAAACTACAAAAAATATTCAATAACTTCACTATTATTCAGAGTGTAGTGCCACCAAAATCACTCCACACATCAGTGGTCTCCTGCTGGTTATTCTACAATTTTTTGTTTGGAGAAAATGTGCTTTGCCATAATTTTGGGGAATTTCTATTGGGAGAAATATTCAATAACACTAATATTCAGTGTGGTGTCACAAAAATCACCTAGCCTTACTTAAAAAGAACTGTTTTCTAATGTAACATTAACTTGATATTGGTATTAAAAAATGTTTTAATACATAATCCATGTGAAGTGAAGGCCAAATGGACTTGCCCCTAAAATGACGAAATTCCCACCCTGACTGCATGCATTCCCACTAGTAATCTACAGTTACTCTATGAAAGCTGAGTCCAAGTTGTCTCTAAGAGAGTCTCTAGAGTGTGAAATATTGCACATTGCCTCAGCCTGCAATAAAACGGTGGTCAATTCATGATACTTTCTCATCTCCTAATTTTTATACTTAATAATACAATGTCAATGTTGTGTAAGAAGAATCATTAATTAGATATATGAAAGTTACACAAGACAACAATATAGAAGAATTTATGGATTTGACGCTGTGATCGGTGATTGGCAATATTGGGATCGGCAGATACTGCTTTTGGTGATCGGTGATCGGCCCCAAAAATCCTGATCGGTGCATCTCTAATTTGTAACCCCTTGGGATAGTAAAAAAAGAATTCCAGCCTAAGTGTTTTGTGACTACCCGCTGTGTCGTTTACATACTGTAGACATTAGAGTTACAATAGCCTGGGCATATAATCACAGATACTGAGCTCCCTGCACCTCTTGTACTTGTGAAGTACCAGCTTCCGGCCTATTTCTGTATCTGTCAACGTTGTGCAATTAAATAAAGAATCACACCACCCATCCTCTTAGCAGTGTGTAGTGCTTCTTCATTAGACCAGTTTTGATTACCACACAAACAGGACTTGGTTTGGTGTTTTATTTTTTTTAAGGCTGAAGTAGAGGTGATATTTCGCCCTTTACATTAATGCTAATAAAATTTGTCTTCAGTGTAGTTTTCTGCTGCTGTTTTCCATCATTTTCAGCTGTGGATGATAATTAACAGTTTTTCACAGTTTTAATTTTCATGTGTGACAACCCTGCAAAGGTTTGAATACCAGCGAACATCTTTATATAAGTGGAGCAGTGAGGGGCTGAAAAGCAATCACTCTCCTGTTCTCTCAGTGATGAAGAAGTAAGGAGTGATAGGAAGGAAGCACACATTTCATGATGCAGTTTCTTTAATTAGTCGCCAGAGTCTTGAGAAAACAAAGCAGGGTAGAGGAAAGGAGGAAGAGATGGTGGGAGATGAGGTTGTTAATTCCACTGCTGTCTGCTTGCATTTGAGTGCTCATTAATCTGAGATAGGGCACACCCTGTTGTCTTGCTGAGCATCTTTTATAAAAACCAGCATTAACACTTCTGCCGCATTGAGAAATTGTCGGAGATGTTTCACGGTAGAGATGTGCCAAGAGCTAGACGGGGAGAGATGGACGCCTGTAGCATACTGAGCTTCTCCGCTCTCCCTCCTCACAACAATTGGGGCCTCCCAGCCGGCAAGAGAATCCATAACACTTTTCCACACAACTAGAGCTCCTGGACTGTGACCTTCAAAGTTTACAGCGAATACCAATCAAGTGTGACCACTTCAGCGCTTAATGCATCGTTTTACAGTTAATTGAGTTATTGTTGGCAAAGATGAACGAGCTTGCTCCATTTGTTTTGCCATTAGCGCTGATGTGATATCAGGAGCAATTTGGACATATTTTCTTTTCCCTCAATTAGAGTAATGTGATCTATGTTTACAGAATACATCTCCATGCACTAAAAATATCCATTGTAATTGGAAGCCAGACAATTAATTTAGCACACAATAAGTCAATGGAAATTGAACAAAGGGTTATGTTTGTGTCATTAACTCAGTGCAATTGGCAATTTATATGCTCTGTGTTGAGCTTGTGAACATCATCTACGCATGCATGCATATTCATCACCATGGCCACTCAATTCACAGAGCAAGAAGTCTGAACAAAGGTGAATGAGAGGCTGAACCGTCTAACCATCCATCATTATGCCTGCTAGAGGTACTGTGGGAGGCTGGTTGCTGTGGTGTGTTTGTACGCGTGCACACACACTTTGAGTGTGTGTGTATTTGTTGGCATGTTAGCAAGGGTGCAGAGAGTTTCTCCTCTCTCAATCCTCTCTCTAGTCTACCTGAGGCATTGGCAACTCCTCTCCTCCTGGAGCCTTGTCAATAACACCTCTGCCACCTCCATTCTGCCCAGAGGAGAGCACCACTCAGCTGGGTCCGGGGCGCAGCCAGACCCTCCTCTCCTACTGCCATTAATCCACTCCGTCGGCAGGCAGAATCCATCTCCCCTCGGCACCTGTTTGACAGAGGGTAAAAACAGGGATGAGATAGCAGGCCACGGATCAATCCCTTCGATCCCCTTCTCCATCTCAGCAGTCATTCATCAGCGAGTGGTTGTTGTTGATGTTGGGGTTGTTGTTTGGCTTGACACTGCCCTATTCAGTGAAAATGGGGCAGCTGAATTATGGGTTGGCACAGAGGCCTGTCAAAAATTATTTAGGGCATGTTTTTCATATGGACGTACATTTCACTGGTGTTAATATTTTCATTTTTTTCTGGCATCTCGAGCTGAAGTGATGAGTATAACATACCAAATTTTCTCAGGTTCCAGCTTGTCAAATCGAAAGATTTGCTTTGATGTGTTTCCACCGTTGGTTGGAAGAAAACAAACAATTTGAAGGTTTCACCTGGGATGTTATGATGGGTGTTCTTAACTATGTTTTGACAGTTTAGGGAAAAATATTTAACTATTGATTGCTCATCAAAGGGCAGGTTCTTAAGGAGGTGAAACAAATGTGAAACGAATTTCATAAACCCAACAACTTGCAAAGGTAGAAGTCAGTCTATTGTTTAGTGCCGATAATGTTTGGAATCACTCAGTAGTTGGGAGATTAATCAAGAACTAGAGAGCGCATACCTCCACTAAACAGTCCCATTTAATTAAATCAGGCCTAATCTAATGTCAAACTCTATTGCCCTGTATCAATCTAAATTTTGAACCTTTCACAACTGCTTAACCATAATTAAAGATAATCAGATCTAGGATCTTCATCAAACTCTACTAATTCATAGAGAGCAACTGCCTAAATACTGAATTATCAAACTATGTTAATATTAAACATAGTTTTATCTGGATCCCCACCAAAAGTTAATGTAGTCTATCCTTGGCTGAGATCCATCCTCAACCCAAGTTTTGTGGAAATCCGGTCAGTGGTTTAACGTAACCTTCTAGTAACAGTAATGAAAATAAGTAACACTTGGCGCCGTGGTTTTATAATGACTCATGATTTTGTCTGTAGTTTTGCATGGTTGTCAGGCAGAACTTTGCTCACTCAAGGAGAAACCCTCACCTTCAATAAAAAGTGAAGTGAGTTTTGCTGTATTTGTTTCTGCAGTAACCTGTATGCCCTAATGTTCCTGTCCCTGTCACTGTGGCCCTTGCTTTAAATGATACAGTACCTTGTACAGTGCAGCAACTGCCGACAAGTTGGGTCAGCCGCTTTGATGTTTGTCCTTTGTTTGTCCCCAATAATGTATTGTGGCTTTAAAGTGATTGGTGAAGAGTGGGGCGGCGGCTGTCCTCCAACCTGACTTCAAAGTGGAACTGACAAGAAATAGTAAATGGCAATTTTCGTAGGGTAATAACTTACATTATATACTTATACTGTATGTATGTATATGTTTGTTTAGTAATGTTCTCTAAACAGAAATTAAATGGATAAATTGGACTTTTTGGAAGCACAAAATTGCTGAGCTTAGTCAGACAAATTGATCAACATATTGCATGTTTTAAGAAGATGATCTCAGAAAAAATAATTACTTAAACACAACAATAATTTCAAGGAATCTGATTTAGAAAAAAAAATGGTTTTGTGGAATGCAAATTGTGTTGTCTTTAAAAGATATTTCATTGGTATCTCGTCACTCGCAGGGACATGTTTCTCAGATCTAAGAAACCTGGATGATACAAACAGACATGCTAGTTAAACAAAAGAGGGAATGCAGAAAAAGAATTCAAGATCAAGTCTGATTAAAAGCCTTGTGTTGCAACCTTTAGGGAGATCATTCGACCGCCTGTCGCGCACATTGCAGCACAAAGAGTCTGCAACATCTTAACGATCCCAAGGACCATTCGGCCACAAAAAAGCATCAGTCTTGCTGCACATCATCAAATAGCAAGAAGAAACAGCTGCAGCTAAGGCTGCGCCACACACGATCCTGGATGAGTAAAAAGGCTGTGAACTCAAGATAGCAGCCTTTGTTGAAGGGATGAAAGGGAGCATTCGAAATGCAAAAAACCTTCAGTCTACAAGTGAGTTCTGGAACTTAACTTTAGAGAGGAATTAATGAAAGACGTCAGTGTGCCTTTTATTCTCCGTCGTAATGAAACCATCAACATGGTGAAGGAGCTGCTCTGTATTTTGTAGCAATACGAGTTGATCAGCAGCACCATGTCTAACGCATCTACATCAATAAAATCGCACAACTGCTGTTATTTTGCAGCTATTTTAAACTGCAATAGTTTGTATAATTACATTTATTCAAATGAATGTGGCATGTGAAATAGTCATGAGTGCTTAAACCATTGAGAATCAACACTTGCCTCTTCAGCTTTACTCAAGTTTTACCCTGATCCTCGCTTTGATATTCTGATCTGGGCCTTTATGAACAACTGTGAAGAGAAGTAGAGGATTTCTTTATCATCCATACCCATTTTTTTTTTTAATATAGTCCATTTACTTGAAAGGGATAGAGAGCTGGATAATACCAATTGATTAAGGTCTTTGACATTTTACTATAATTACTGTACGAATATTTGCTTTTTTGAATTCAAGGTTAGTTGTTTTTGTCAATTGAGACATTTGGTTGCTTCCTTTGGAATGTGGAGGTTTGATTTAATTAGGTTCTTGGTGTGTGATCAAACATCATGTACTGTTTTTTTTTTTTTTAATGGTTGAAGACCTATGTGGTTCAATGTTTTCCTGTTAACATTTAGTTACACTGGTTTCAAAGAACAATATGTAGGTTGCTGTAAAAATAGGTACATATTTTTCACTCTTGACCTGAAAAGCTAGAAGTTTTCCCCTGTGTCTTATGCTAAGCTAAGCTAAGCTAAACACGGATGATGTTGATATTGATCTTCCAGTCTGACTCTGGACAAGATGGAAAACAAGTGCATTTCCCAAAATGTACAACTCTTCTATGATTGTGGGAAATGTACTGGATGAGTTGTGGGTGCTGTGCATTGAGAGGTTTTATCACAGAGGCTGTTTGTGGGAACGATGTCAAAGTTGTGGGTGTAATCAGACCTGGTCTGCAGTAGCTGCAGCCCACAGTAGGCTGTAGAAATGGTAATACGTGTAGTAGTGGTAGAAGTGACTAATTCTTTCACTGTTACACACTTACTCTATATGTAACATTTAACAAGAAGATATTTGCCAAAAAACTAATTGATTATTTTCTTTACGCTACAAAATATTCATATAAATTGTTACAGCTTGATTTGACCAGTAAAGGAGGCATTGCGTTCCCTTCAAACATGTTTTTTCTGCATGGCGTTTAGCTTTTGGTTGTTAGTGCTTTTCTGGTGTTGTTGGCATACACGGTCTGCCCTCTGAAATTGTTTCCTGCCTTTAAACAACCTACAGGGGCTTATTTGCCATCTGGTTCAGGATAAGGGGTGGCTGTAGGTAAAGTGTAAGAGTGGATTACCCAATCATGGAAGGGTTGGTGGTTCTGTTTATATTTCCAAGTATCCTTGAGCAAAACACTGAACCCACAAATGCTCCCAGTGTGGGTGAAAGCATTCGGTGATTTGGACAAATGCCTCCAGATAACTGTCGGTAATGAGCACATTTTCTTGGCGGGAGCTGGTTGAGCAGAACAGACACAAACAGATAGAGAAATGGTATATTGTGCTTTTGAATCTTCAAAAAGAAACCTACTGTGCTATGCCTACATCTGCATAGCTGTGGTCACTCAGACAGTTCAAAAGATCAAGTTAAAGCATAAATAGACAACTTTTCAACTTTCTAGTGTTTCTCTGTGTTGGCGCCACTGTATAGGACACAGCATTAGCAACAAGGCTACTGCTAACAGCCTGGCTACTGCCCAAAGTAAAAACATCTGTCAGAATCTCAATTTGACCTAGAAACCCTGATCTTAGTGTTATAAAAGGCAGTAGAAAACCAAGTTGCATAAATAAGAAGGTAGGTTTTGTTTTTAATGATCTAGTATGAGGAATGCTGGAAAGAGGAAACACGTATCAGTGGTGGGACAGACTTTGACACAACACCAGCGTTCTCCATCGAATAGATGCCCATCCATTTACTCTTTTGTATTACCTTGGTTTCCATCACTCTCCCTCTTCTCCTTCTTTGCCTCTTCCATCAGCAAGGTTCTTTTTCTTATGCAGTGCAGAGTTTCCACAGTTTTTTCCAGGTGTTCCTCCATTACCTAGGGATAGTGACCAGGGAAAACACTTCCTCTTCCTGTTTTTGCTATGCAATTGCAGACACAAATACAACCTTCATTTTTGAGCCTGGTGCAGTGTAGTGAAAGTTAGGTTTATAGGACACCAATCTATACACGGATGGTGTAATTTTTCTTCAGCCGTTACACTTTGCAAACAGTATTTACTACAGAATCATAAGTTAAAGGAAAATAGTTTTCTTTTGCCAGTTTAAGTACACACATAAACCCAAAACAAATGAATGCTTATTTACTATACTAGTGCATAAAGATGAACTTGGGTTCATCTATTTTCGGAAGGTGTTGCCAGTATTTTCAAAACACCATATTTTTTTTTGTGTAGGGATATAGAGTGTATCTACTTTAAGCATGCTAAACCACAAGTGTCTGAGATGCCCTTGTGTGACTGAGTGGGCCATCATCACACCCTGGTGTGATGTGCAGGCTTTCACGGTGTGCTCTGGGTAAGGTGAGAAAAACTGGGAAGTGCTATGATGTACTATATCAAGAGTGAGCTCAGAGGGCTGCTTTGAGCCATGAGATGAGAAAGATGACAGTACAGATGAAAGTGTTTCACTGTATTGAAATAAAAGTTCTGAATAAAACAGATGCTGAAAGAGTTTTAAATTTACAATAGGAAATGTGGGTGGTTTGACCAGCCAGTATTTCATCCTGTTTATTTGAGGACCAACAGAGGCAAAAAATAAAATAATAAAATAAAAGATGGCAACTCACAAAAGCAGAATAAATTCTGTAGTACATCATCCACCGGAGGCTAAATCATTGTTAACATAAGTTGGCAGTGGACCTTTAAGAGTGTCATAACGCACAGTATTAGCTTTTGGGATTGAAGCAAGGCGTGCCATGGGGTCTGCTTCAACCCTTCAGTAACCCCACAGTGTTGCTCCCTGTCCTCTTACGGGCAGATCATTATTTTCAGTGAAGAACATAAAAGTAATATGTTACCAAGCTTTTAATGACTGGAATAGTCTTGTTTAAGACGTGACAGACTTGTTAGTGTCAGTGATAAAAGGTGTGATTGCTTCAATAAAAAAAGAGACCACTAAACCCAAAGGATTGGAGTTAAATAATTGGACCAATAACTTTTGCTGAAGTTTCCCCCCTGTCCCCATACCATTTATATGCTAACCATGTCCCCGAGGGTCCCTCCTTTTCTGTTTAATTTCAGCTATCCTTTTTTAATCAATTTTCTTTTATCTCACAGCAGTTTGAATGCAGATACATTCTATTTTTTTTTTAATCAAGGGCACATGTGTGTGAAGCATCAATGATTTATTGAAAAAGGAGAACACATTCACATGGATTAAAAAGTCTCTCACCAAGAGAAGGATTATATTTTTCTTAGAGTAACTGAATGTGATGCTCGGTGCAGTTTATTGGCTCACGAGGTCAAAGTCAAAAGAAACGGTCTTCTCTGACAGAAAGAGAGAGAGAGATAGTAGGCATGCCGCAGGGGTCGGAAAATGAAAATACAAACAGCAGGACAAGCTTGGGATAAAATCAGCTAGTTGGTAGTCACAGGACAACACAGAACAACATCTAACCTTGCTGCTTTGATGACAGGTTACTGTGAGGATGGAGCATACACAGAGAGCAGCTCGGTAAATTGACTCGGTGTAAATGACACCAAGGAAAGTTTTAACAAAAATCCATAAGCGGGATACAGAATGGAATATTCTAGCTGGGATTGTAGTGTTCTACATGTGATGCAAATCTGAAGTATCTAATGTACCTACCTAAGTATCTTGTGTACTATGCAGTGCAAAGAGAAATCCCCTCTGGCCCTTTTAGGTAAAGTATTTAGACTTCTCGTGACTGGGACAGAGGCACCAGCTTACATAAATACACTCTCAGGTTGCTCCACAGTGGGTTTAGGGGCAAACCACCCACAACCGATTCAGTTCCTTCCAGTAATGACTGCTGTCTCATTTGACCCATTTAGTGTAACATTATGCTTACCCAGCTGGTATGATTTCAGTCTCCTTTGCCCTCTCCTGCTATTTCCTCCCAAGCAAACTACCCAGATGAGAAATTCAAGATACTGATGAACAGACAGGCTGTTAATAACCCTTTATGTTAAGCCTTCAAAACATTGAGCCCTCCTCTACCTCACTCCTTTTCTTCTAATGGAGATGCCAGAGCCCTGCTTTGCGATGCAGCACCTGCAGCTGCAGGCTGCCTCTGATCTGTGTGACCCCCAGAGAGGGGGCCAGGGGCTCTGGCTGCCTGTGGGGAACACAGATCGACCTCCTTCATGTCCTGAACTCTGCCCTGTCCACTCATTACCTCTCACATTCACTTACCAGGGGGTGGTGGTGAAGCCGAACAAACCTCCTGTCCCACATTTGGTGACTCCTAAGGAGAATGCGGAAGGTTGCTGATGCACACTGAGGAAAATAAAACATTTTTGCAGCGGTGTGTCTTTGTGTTATTCTGCGTGTCAGCGTATTCAGCTGCTTGAAGCTGGAGGATTTCTCCATTGTAGCTTTTTAATGTAAGTGTTAATAAACAGCTCTCCAGCATGTCAGCTGTTGTAATTGCCTTCAGGATGACTAATTCCATAGTCAGTCAAATTGATGGTGTATTTTCATCATGCTGAAAGATGCATCAGCTTGAAAAGAAATGTCTTGCAGCACCAACTGGAATCCAATACCTCCACAAAGTTCAGTATTAATGAAAAACAATAAACAACAAGAGCAAATTTATTTGCTCGTTTGACCAGTGTTCAGGGTTGTTGTAGTTTGGTTTTGTCTCAGGGTTGTAATGTGTGTTCAACAGATGTGTAGTAATCATCTACAACATATAAAAGGTGGACAAATCCATTCCTTTTGGATTTACAAGTTTCATTTCTTTACTTAAGTACAAGTAAGAAAAGAAAGTAGAGGCACAAAAGCACACCTACACACCCAATGTACAAAAGTAAAATGCATTTTTTCCTGGAGCCAACAACTTCAGACAGTTCAATTAAATATGGCCATTGGTGGGGAATATCTTGCTTCTCGGAATCTGTTCTGGCGTTGTCTGCAAGGTTGCCTGGTTCAGTTTCATCCATGTCTGTGCCTGTACACGCCATTTCTCCCGATTCCAGTCTCCCTCTCTGTCTGTTTAGGCCTTTTAATTTGCTATTTATGCAATGAGTGATATGCACTGATAGATTGAAATCAGTCTTGCGATGCTGGGAAGGCAGTGTGCATAAAGCAAAATACAATAGTCGATAATTTCCCTCAAATGCATAACAACCAAAGTTATGAGCCTGTTTAGAAAATGTAAGGAGTAGAACATCCAGATATTTGTGTTAAGATGTAGGAAGTAAAAGTAAATGATGCATTTATGAGATCTTTGACTGTGGGTCATCCTCAGACATGGAAGCCTTGTTCTGTGTGGTACAGCATAGTTGTAATACTGCTACTACTAGACAAGAGTAGCATCACACATTTTAACTTATGACTCTGTTGCCCTTCTGGAGGAATTGTTTCCACACTGAGCTTCTTTAAGCATGCTACAATTTTGTTGATTTTGCTGCACTACTGAATAACCTTTTCCCACCCTTTTGTGGGCTTTCAAGGTGCCATTTAAAAGTTGTCAGGTTTCTCCTTTAGAGAACAGCGGCTGTGGTCAGTTTGATTTCAAGTCAGTTTCAATTTACTCTAAATGTAGCACGTTGTCTCCACAGAAAAAAGTAAAGTATCATTATCAGGATAATCCCCTCTGTTGTTTAACGTTATAGGCAGTATGTTCAACACATTCATAATTTTGCCAGTATATTGTGACTGACTCTACTTGTGTGTGTTGCTCACTGACAGTTGTCATGAGTCAGTGGTGTCAAATTCATTTTAGTCTCACTCAATTTCAAGGCGTAAAAGAATACTAAAAACATTGTGACACCATTCAGTTTGAAGGATATATATTTAGTCGCATATGTGTTCTAACTTTGCTTCAGTTTTTTCCTCTGTGAATGAGACATTAGTGGCATCATCCCGAATGTATCAGGCTAAAAAATGACAAGGCATTCCATATTTATAAGAAAAGGTGCAAAAGTGCAGCAACATTACACCTGCAGAGGTGGATTTAGTCCACGTTCAGATTGTCCAGCTGTGAGAGCTCAAACAAAGCCCACTTCATCATAATGGAGCTCTGTCACAGTGGATTGAAGGCCCTTGTAATGAATAATTATAGCACAGGGAAGGAACATGGCAGAATACAAAACAAAGAGGGAGTGTGAAGGGGGGCAACTGTCGAGAAAACAGGTGTGTGCCATGAATTATACATCTGGAGAAATGCCACCATACTTCAATGAATACATTTCAGATTGTCTTGTGCTGGCTTGTGTTTGCAGTCACAAACTGAATCTTATTAGGTGGATGAATCCAAGACTCGTAAACATGTAAATGAGGCAAAAAGATATAATGTAGTGTTCGTTTTCGAGGAACATGGCACATTTTTAGTTTTTAGTTAGTGATGCAATTGACCTTTGGGGTATTTTGTTAATTATGCTAGTAGAGATTAATTAGAGAGGACATATGCGCTGCATGCACATGCTGCCTTGCCTTTGCGACCGTGTTCTCTGTTAAGTACACAGAAACACAAACCAAAAGCACACCTACCCACACAAAGCTCTCTCTGATGTCCTTCCTCGAAGCCATGCACCCTGTGCTGAGGGTCGCAGAGGTGGGAGCAACAAGCCGTGAAGCTGGGACTTCCAGCTCAACAGTTCTACTGGCCCCTGACATCCCCCTCTGGCCCTGGTAATAAACCAGCAACTCCTGGACCAAGGGGTGCCTGGGCCAACTTTTAAAGAATGATGACCCAACAACGCTCTCTGTCCTACAGGTCGGGCGACAGAAAGAAACCTGATTAAATTGAAAGCACTGAATCATGCCCAGTGATGCCAAGATAAAACCCTCTGGCTACATGGCATCACTTGTCACTATCAAAATGTCCCCCGTGGTACAGGCAGATGGTTTGCAGGCCCATTAGACACATTATTGTGACAATAATCAAGAACAGCATTATATAAACATCATACTTAGAACACAGCCTCCCTTCCAATACAGCAGATGATCTAATGAGATTTTGGAACACCTGACTGCTCAAACTGCATAATAATGAAAAAATCATCTTCTTAATTGCCTCTCACACAAAGGTTTGTTATGGCCAAACTTTTTCCCTTCTAGGTACAAATCTGAAACTTAAGAATAAGGGCCATGGGCCAAAGCAACCTCTTATTGTATTGAATATTATGTATTGTATTGTTAAGATATAAAATGGTATTATTATCCCAAGTTCCATTAATTGACTTTCTTCCTGCAAAGTGTCACTTCATCATGCTCAGGTACAAAAAATAGTAATTAGGGATCCTACATATTTTTAAAGAGCATTTTAACCAGCACAGACTGCATTTTATATAATAATAATACTGTTATTATATATTTTTCTGCCAGTAACACATTCAACCTTAAAAACGGATTGCCTTTTACCCAAGTTTGCAATGGACGTACAGCTTACAGCCTTACGCTGTAAGCTTGTTCTGAATACCAGTGTTATCAAAACAAGAAATTCCTCTTGGTATGGATTTGGATGTTTTCAATAGTACTGTACTGTAAATTATATATGTTTACAATTAGCCGTTAATTTGTGGATGACAGTGATGCAAAGTGACGGCAATGAAATGTGACAGATGTGCCCTCCATTGACGATCCCAGAAGACAGCTATGTGGGAGAGTGTGCAATGACTCATATTTCTTGTCTCTGCACCAAGGGGTACCTGCACAGAATAAGGTGAAGTGTAATGTCAGCGGTGTCAGTAATTGGTTGCCTTTCAGTCATTCTAATTCTGTGATTTGAGTGCAATCCAAAGTAAAATCCCCCTTGTGTTATGTCATGCATTTTCCATGATTTAGGTCCTCAATCACTGTTGATGCTGTATTGTGCAAGAATCTCAAGGTTGACGTGTGTGTGTGTGTGTGTGTGTGTGTGTGTGTGTGTTTGTGTGTATTTATGCACATATGCACCCACCAAGGACATTATACTGTCTGGGGCTGTCTCCTGCCATATCTCCGCCATCCTCTGCCCTGTCTTGACAGATTGCATGGATATCTGCTGCTTGCTTAAGAAATAACACCTCCCATCAAGTTGATAGAGGAGCTCAGAGGAGCCAGCTTCTAGTCCTCGCTCTCTGGGATGTTTACATCCAATCCTCCAGGTCGCTGTCTCAGCAATGATCATGTATTCAGTGGGGATTTGGGGAGGGGGTTGGAGGTAGATGGGATGTAAGTGCTCCTTTGGGAAATAAGGGTCACCTCTTTAATCTCCGATGCGGGGGATCTCTACAGCCTGAGTGTGTGGTTATTCGGAACGTTGTATAGCCCGCCTGCCAGCCGCTCAGTGTATATACTTCACGTGTGTTGCTGGTATTCTTACTGTTAGAATTGGTTCTCTTGTTGATGGAATAATAAACAAGGTCACAGGTTGTTGGTGTGTAATACATGCTATGTTGATCATCCTGCGGTTTATTGGATATATTATTGGACCTGGGGCTGTAAGACACCTGGTGTGGAAATCCAATTGTCCAGAATTTGTTTGTCCAAGTTACTGAGACATTTCTTGAATGGGATCAGACTAGTCATAGACTCAATAAAAGACACCTAATGACAAATCCCTATGAAGCAGGCACTAGAAAGAAAACAGTTTTGCCAGCTTTGGCTCATTTATTTTATTCCACCTGATGTCTTGTGAAGACTCTCCTCACCAGGAAAACAACAGCAGTTGTTATTTGTGAAAAGATAATAAAATTACCACACTGTCGTTAATGTTCAGTAGCAATTAGGAAGTGGTCTGACATCTTTATATCAATGCCTAAAGTCTGTGGGAGCAGGTTGAGACGGATAGATGATTGGCAAAACAACCTGACCTGATTGCACTTTGAGTTTTTAGTGGTATTTTGTATTCTCCAGTTAGACAGATTGTGTTGTTTCATTAGATAATTGTCTTGCAATGTATAGATTATTACAGAATCGCTGTATCATGATACTAAGGTTATCGTGGGCATCGTATTGTGTATTGTATCGTACGTTACGCTGTGATTCCCACCCATATTTAAGATGACTCTGGAAGTTGATAAATATTGACATTATTCACAAGCTATAGTTGCAAAGTATACATGACATGGCAACGAGATAGATTTAAAGAAAATCAGAACCTTTCCTCATGCAAAGTAGACTAGCTTTAGTTGCCTTAACTTAAACGTACCTTATCCGTAGTTTACTTTCCATAACCATAATCAATCATGTAAATATGTAAATAAAGCATTTCTGGTTTGTCTTTGCCCTTTTGACTTAAGACACCAGATCAGCAAAATCCCAGTGTTTGTTGTCTATATCCCATCATGTTGTCATTGGTGTCTTATTATCGTCAATTTAAGACTATGTCTATTTCATAAAATTCAGTGCAACACACGTAATAATTTTTGTATCTGTGAAGTTTTCAAGGTAGGTGTATACTGTAGTACTGTACTGCACGTCACATGTATTGGCACCTACCAACCAGAAAATAACAGTAAAAGTAAATGGCCACTAAACTACTTGTTGATTCAAGGTCCAAATAGCAGAACGGGAAAACACAAGTTTATCACATTATGCATTGACATAGAGACATGTCATTGAAAGTGGAACAGAAACCAACAAGGAAAAACAAAATACTTAAGCCACTTTGATATTTTTCCTTCAGTAATATTTCCAATAGCAACAGATTGACTAATGCTGACAAGCAGCTGTGAGTATAATGTCTTCTTTTGCCTCATTGTCTTTGGCTGACTGTTAATGCTTGTTGGATCTCTTGCGTGCTGTAATTCCACCGAACAGGAAGTCTCACTCGCTGAAAGTTTGCACCGTTATTTCTGACTTCACTCCTCCCTCAGTTGCTTTGGCAGCTTTAGTGTGAAATCCTCTGGGAGTTGTTTCTACAAGAGTCACCAGCTTTTTAGGGTCGAAGCTCTTAATTATGCCGGGTGTAAATGAGAGGAGTGAAGAGAAAGCTGGCGTGGCTAGCCAGCGGCCCCATGTGAGGGTGACGAAGCTTATAGCGGCACAGTGGCACTCTCAGCCTTAGGCTCTGCACAGATGAAAAGAGGACAGAAAAAAAAGACTGAACATAAGGCATGTATGCTAATGTGTCAACTCAGTAAGCTGGCAAGAGGATGAATAAAGCTGCTTCTACTCTAGCACTGCAAAGCAAAGCTGATACACAGGGATTTCACTAATTAAATACTGTATGTATGCCTTCAGATTTATATGTTGTCTCTAAATTTGACATTGAATTTTACTTGAGACCCACTGCGTTGAATCTGTCAAACTATGATTAAGAGTTAATGCCAACAGAGAGAAGGAAATTTACAGTTTAGGAATATCACAATTAAATTGAAGAACTGAGACAAATATTACAGTATAATTCATCCTACTGTATGTGTCTTTTGGGAGTGATCGAGCCATGCTGCGTATTCACCTTTCTCACTGAGCAAGCTGTGGAAGCAAGTCAAAGCAATGTGGCTTCAGTGAACGATTAGACAAGGAGAGGAAAATTATACAGAAGCCTAATAAAAGGGTATCATTTCACAACATATACTTATCCTTGTAGGCCTATTTAAATGTCACATCAGTGGCAGTGTTTCATAAAAGTCCTATTGCAACACTCAGGGAGGGAAGGTTTTTTTTTTTTTATTCCATCAGTAGAATAGCAACATAAGAAAGCAGCAATGAGCAGTATTTCACAAATATAGTCAGTCCGATGAATGTTTGTATTCTCATACATGATATATGTGTATATATATATCCCGATTTAAATCGATATGTATAGTATTGCAATTCACCGTTTGACCATTTGAAGAAGTTTAATTAAACTTTTCTAGAGACTGTGCCATGAGTCATATTTCTACAATGCACATCATGTCAGTCAGGTTTATTTCAGCGGGGCCATTGCAATGCTGAATATAAAATGGTAAATCAAATACTTTGTGAGGTAACCTGCCTCATTTTGCTGTAGTTGCTCATAAAGCTTGCACTATAAGCGCAATGAACTGAAAGCTTCATCCAAATGTCCGTACTTGAGTCCTTATTGACCAACAGCTGATATACATTTCTCATCATTAGGCTGATCATTTTTGGGTTGGATATATAACATGCATCCCTAATGACTTCCGCATGGTTGGGAGCACTGAGTTCCTGAAGTCTAAAGGTCAATTAATAACCTCACCATGATGACAAGACTCTAGTACTGATTAAACAAATGAGGGTGGTATTGGTATAAGAAGGGATATTTCCCAAAATCTCACTTTTCTCTTGAGTAGAGAATTATGCACCAACCCATCCTTACAAAGGCTACAGTGTCAAAAGGATCACCAGATAAGCAAGACCAATTTACAACCATTATATTAAAATCAAATATTTGTATAGCATCAAAACATTTTTCATATATTTCACGTATTCTGCTCTCAGGATCTGGGGATTTAATTTTAGATAGCTTTTATACGTACAAGTTGATCTGAAAAGAAATTTGGAACTGGAAATCTGCTGTTCTTATCTTGAAAGTTCTGCCTCTGCATGGGGCTATTATGTGCAACAGTTTATTAAAAATACATTCTCCAAGATGACTTTTCTTATAAAAATGTGTCAGACTTTGAGGAATGTGTCTGACTTGGAAAAATGTGTCTGACTCCATCACCTAAAACATTTATTATTAATGCAATAAATGGATTGAGTGAGTGATTGTTTTTGCAGCTGTACTTCAGGGTTCTGGGTGGCTAATTTTTCAGGCTTGTTTTGGTGGTCTGGGTGTCTAAACAGCAATCTAAACCAACAAACACAAAGTCTGCAGGTTACAAATTCTTTCAGATAAGTGTTGGATTCGTAGGTTTTTCATTTTCACAGGGCTTAAGGATGCGGGGAGTGGGAGTCAGTCAGTGAGCGGATGACGAAAAGTGAGAAAAATGCGGTGGAGAGGCAGAGAGACAGAGCGAGAGTGAGAGATGGAGCTAGAGATAGACATAGAGATGCAAGAGAGACAGCGAGAGAGAGACTGAGAAGTTGAGAAAAAATGTGATTTGGTCTGGGTGTTTTGGGCTGCATGCTCCATTTGCCCTCCCTTACAGAGAGAGAGAGTGACGGGCATTGGCAGGAATTGAATCAGTAGATTAAACACCCCCTCCTCCTCCTCCTCTCTCTTCCCATCTCTTCTTCGCTCCCCCTCGCCACCCCTCTTTTTCTCCACTCCACCTATTCTCCCGTTCCATTGACGGGGGAAATGTGGTGGAGATTGCAGGCAGAGATGTTCTTGCCAAGTGCAGCTAAGGAGCCTTTGTCACAGGTAAGATTGATTGGGTGATTAAATATCCAGCAGTAGAGTATTAGTAGCCACTCTTGACCATTAGTGCCAGGCGGCAGCAGAGATGCATTAAGAAACTGTCTGTGGCAAAGGCAGAACGTCGACTCTCAGTTATCAAATCCTCCGTGCTTTCATGATGGAATTCACTCCAGCTCTGTAGCAGCAAAATCGAAGTCAAGATAATAAAAGCATAGTCCTTACATCAGGCCATCTGTGAAAGACACTGATAACCCTCTGCACATACAGCACTATACAATGACTGAACATATTGATATACAGCCAGCCAGATGTGCAGCTGGTCTAGTTTTCTTTCTTACAGCAAAGATCTGTATGTTGATGCTGCTGCTGTACACTGTTACACTAAGATGCAAATTCTGTTTCAATTTCACTCTCTATTCAGAAGTACAGCTACTGTTTAATTTTAAATCAATTGTGTTTTAATCTATAAATAGTCAGAGAGATGTGGTTGGAAATCATCATAGTGTCCTACAGCTCAAGGTGATATCTTCAAATACCTTGTTTTGTTTGAACAGTCTAAAACCCAAATATGTTATATTTTTAACATTAATATTAAATAGTTTTCAAGTGTAACAATGCATTAATTTGCAAATAAACTATGTTTGCCGACAGCACAAAGCTAATGTAGTAATATCCTCCTATCAAAATTGCTCCAAAATGATGTTTGAATATTCCATCTAAAAAAACACATGGTTCGAACCATTCAAATATCAATATTTGCGCATTATGTCAATAACAGGAGGACAAACTTATACAACAAGAGTTTTTTTGCCCTCATGTTGCTAGTGGTGGAATGGTAAGCTAACTGTAGCTTACACAGCTTGCATACAACTTTATCTCAAGGCTCTGCATTTTTTCTGTCTACTCACTAAAATCTAAAATATTTCCAAACGGGGCTTTTTAGGTTGCTTTGAGTCCAAACAACTCTCTCTGCTGCCGAGTTGGGCTCTGAACTTTCTGCCATTTTGTTTTTCTCTCTGCCATTGTTTTTGTTGCGTCTCACTTTCAGCAGTGAGTGATGCTGTTCTTAACGTAGAACGTTCTAAGCAGGTGTTTTTAGAGCATTCCACAACTTTCCCAGTGTTTTGTTGCTTCTGTCCCAACTTGTTTGATACTATCAAATTCAGAATGAGCAAAGTAAAGCATTTGCAAAAATTTAAAATGTGATTGCGCAGTAATTATACAATCAATATATGTAAATGCTTTGTACTGTTTCAACTGAGTATACGCCCCACCTTTGTTAACTTCATAACATCTGAAAATGAAAAATAAAATGTGTTCAACTAAATTAACTTTCCACTGTCACTGCAGTTGTTCTTGACATTGTTGTCCATTTGACTGCGTTCATTTGGTCATTACTTTGTTTATGTTACTCAAGAGATGAAGGTAGCGCATCACTCCGCTCTTGTCTCGTGTCATGGTAGTCAAGACCTCACCTTTTGGAACTGGCTACCAATGAAAGATATCAAATGGCACTCTGAGACTACAAAAAAGCAGTTAAGATTCAAGTTTCAAGGTTCATTTATTTGTCATTTAAAAACAGGATTGTACTATGAAATGCAAGCTGTTGTCCCGTTATACTGCACAAGAAAGTATTTTTTCTGATGGAATGTTGACAATGACTTCAGGATTCTCACAGCCTGAGGAAAGAAGCAGCTTTGTAGTCTTATGGTGCGACAGCAGATACTTCTGTATCTTTTGCTAAATTGCATCTGGGTGGATGTTGTCTTTCAGTATCTTGTTATCACTGATGCTGAGTAGATTGTTACCGATGATGTTCTGGTTGGTTTTAATCACCTGCTGTTACACCTTCCTGTCCTGGGCCGTGCATGAGCCACACTAGTTATTGATGTGTCCAGTCTCGATTTTGGCTTCCGAATTGAACCTTCTTAAGTGTCCTTAAGAAGCAGAGCTTTTTCTGTACTTTAGTGTGAAGACCGTGACAATGAATGCATTTGTTAATTAATTGTCCCATTTCTTCGCGGACACAGTGGCCTGCAGTGCATCACAGCATGCATTTAGCAGGAGGCAGGGAAACTGTTTGGATGGGAGGCCATTCCACTACAGAGCAAAGATAGTCACTCTCATATTCACTGTATATTATTGATAGGGAATTGAATGCTTATTATAGTGTGTGTGTTAGAGGAACAATTCCATAGCCAGAGGAAACATGCCGGTTCTTGGACCTTTTGTGGTTGACGGTTCCTAACCCACATAAGAGACATAAAATATAAAAACATGTTAAAGCCTAATCAAATATTGTCACTTCATATATGTCATTATGTCTCCTGTATTATGTAGACAACCCACACAACTTATATAGCGCTCTGTATTACCATACATTTACACATTAATCATTACATTTAAATTTAAAATGACATTACCATTGAGTGTTGCTGTTCTCAAGGCTGTGCTGTTTCATTCCATCACTCATGCTGTGATTCAACTACATAAAGAAATGACTTTATCCAGGATTTTTTTAATTCCAGACCCTTGGGTGGTCTCACTGAAAGATTGTCAGCTTGCTTGAATGTTACAGAAAATTGTTTTAAACCTCACATTTTATGCCAATGTGCTTACAAATAATAGGCATATAAATGGCTATGAGGTTTCATTTTTTTCGATGCAGTTTTTAACTTGTGACTGATGTTGTGTTACTGTTGCCACTGAAGTGCCCAAAGCTACTCTTAATGTCCTGTAAAGTAGTTGAAAAACTGTGGCTGTTGAATGACAAAAGGATGTACTTTCTTTTATAATCTTGCATCAAATACCTTTTCCCCCTTCCTTTTTAAAGTATGAGAAAACAGACATCAATTTGCATATGTATTGTTTACTGCACATATCTGCACAGGTATGCCCTAAATCTGCAGTAAACTGAAGTTGTGATTGGCAAAAATTGAGCAATACTCGCTGGTCTGTGTTTTCTCTCATCTGCCGTCTAATATCACAGCTTTGATCTCTATATCTGTGAGGTGGAGTCAGAGACTCCAGATAGACAACTATTGTTGGAAATCGATGGAGCCATGCTGGAGGGGTTGAGCCAAAGAGACAACACCTCCAGTGTTTTAACCCTTATTGCAAAACACTTGTGTAGCAGAAGCCTTGTGATGTTGTTCCACAAATCCAGCAGTACACAGTGTTGATATGGAAGGTTTGGCGGGTATTTAGTGAATATTCACATGTTACTGGTGCCTTTTACATTTAAGTTTGGACTGCATGTTTGTAATTACTGGGAATTTTAAACAACAGCGACTCATGCACAAAAATCATAGAGAGAGCCACTTTCAGCTGATTATTGGCTCCAATATGCAGCATTTTTTCCAATTTCCAATAAAATTAATTAAAGAAATGCAACACTTTGGCTGTGATGTAGCTGTCTCTCCCTGTCTGTTGTCACCACTCTGTGGTCTCACTCAATGTCCCGCTCATAACACTATCTGTTTGGATAAATGTGACAAGTACAGTAGTAGCCTATCAGCTCAAATGATCAAATGAATCTAAATCTGCAAAGTTACCGGATTTACAAAACCGTGCTCATGGATTGTGAATCCATTCCCATGGTTTACAAATCTGTTCACAAGATTTACAAACCCGTTCCTGCAGATTTCCACATCCAGTTTTTTTTTCCTACCATGACCCTAGAGGGGCTTCATAGTTTCCTGTTCATACTAATAATTGAAAAACATAAAAAAAACCTATTTGTCAATCCCTACTGAACATTTCTTTAGCAGAAAGAATGAAGAAGAAGAATGAATGTATTTGTGGAAAATATAGAGGATGGAGACAGTTATCTACCTCTTGCTATTGTCCCTACATGTAAAATCTATACTTGACAAATATCTTGCTAAAAAAATATTTTCATATCGATCCACTTGTCACAAAAAGCTTCACAAGTGCTTCTTTCTGCGGTCTGCAGTATGTAGCAGCACGATCTTAATTGAGGTAGACATCCTCTGAACCAGCACTCTATCCTTTTTTTTTTTCCATCGAAAAACCTTTTTTCTGCAGTCAGTCAAAGTAGTCCTGCAGCGGACTAAAGTGGACTTAAGCCACGGTGAGGTAATATGTCATTTACTAGGTAGATAAACCTCTTCGTCATGCACTGTCTCCAAGTTATCGCAGACCCTGGATGCTCTATACTGACCTTTTACTTTGAGGTGGTTACGCTGACCTGGAAATTCCACATTGCTGATTGGTTTAGGGGCTGGAGATGCAATCTGGTGATGAATACTGAAAAGGTCAAGGCAGCCTCTCTAAAGCAAAGCCGTTCCGTTGGGGAACATGCTGTCTAAAATGCATCTGATAACGCCTCTTTCTCTCTCTGTAGCTCTCTTTCTCAGTCATGTTGTTTCCTTTCATGTGTTGAACATTGTGTTCTGGTTGCAGCCTGTGTATCTCTATCTTCTGGTGACCAATCTGGAATGATATATAGGGAATAGAATGAACTTTGTCGCCTGAGCGTTTACATTTTTATTGACACAGACCAGGAGTCTCATTTATATCCATCGTATATGCACAAAACACAACCTGAAAGAGGCACATAGGAGAGGGCTGGACTGTATGCTGCTGACACTCTTGGTCAGCTGTTGAAGTGCTAAGATGATGCCAAGATGTGTCAAGAGTAATGATTGAGGAAAGTCTTGCCAAATGGTAAAGCTGGCATCTCTCTGCTAAAGAAATTAAGCATTATTTGTATGAGATTGTATTAAGTATTGCCTGGGGACCTCTTGTAATTTGCAATAATTGTGGAGGTTGTCTGTGATCTTAATCCTGTACAAATCTGCCAGATCCAAGTAAAAAGTCCACCGCTTATTACCTACAGTATTTTGTCAAACACAGAAAAATTTGATTGCAGCTTATAACATTCTAAATAGCAGTCAACAGCTGCTTCAAATGTGTATTCAGGTTTATAACACCTGCAGAAAGTTGGCAAATTAACTGTAAACTCAAACTCAAATATGGGGCTGCTAAAGAACTTTCACCTCTGAAAGTTGCCTTGATATTATATTGAGGGGATAATGTCAGTAGGAGCAAGTGAAATACAGCCTTGGCTCATCTGGTGCCAATAAATCACACGAACCACAAATTTAGGGTGGTCATTATTAAATCACATGAGGTCCCCTGGTAACACTGTTGCTGTGCTAATAAGGCTTTAGAAGTGTGAAGACATTTCTCTCATGAGTTGTTAGAGAGCAGGAGTTTGAATGAAAATTAGACTTTACATTTGTCAGATGAATAGAAACACATCTCAAATTATTGCTCCATGCCTCTTTGCCAACACTTCAGCTGTAACTTGATAAGGTGATGAAATGTCAGAGCTGCGTGTCTGTCGGCTTGTTTCAGAAATCTTCTGCTTCCGTGTGGGGAAAAAAAGGTGACACACAAGATTTTGTCTTCGCACTTAATGCTAATCTAAAATCTCAAAGTGCTCTTCATGTAATGTGTCTATAAAAGAAAAAAAAAATTACAGAATGCTTGTGTTCTATTATTTGATTTTTTCATTTTTTTTTTATTTCCACCCCCTGACGCCCACTCGTTTTCTTTCGTTTCCATAAAGGAAGAATAGATATTGGTCCCCATTTGCACTGCTTGATGTTGATACAGTCCATCTCACTCAGGACCTAAATGTCACTCCAGGAAAGTCAAGGCCTTTTTGGTAATGGCACATGGTTGCAAATGTCAGGAAAAGTGCATTGTTGATGAGTGACTGTTGTCTGGCAACCTCCGTAGCTGTCTTTGATATGTGAAAAAAAAACTGATGTGAACAGGATACATATCAGGATCATAGCTGGACAGGATGAACATGAACTGTGCTCTTCATCAGATGCATGAGCTGGTGTTCATATGTGCACAGCTTCTGTTTGACTCCGTGAAATGGAACAGATGGTAATGATAGATTGAAGGACAGATTTTATGCATCTGGAAAAATCCAGAATGTCAGGAGATGAAAGGATCAGTGTTATCAGATTGCCACAGCCTGTGATGTTAATACATGTCTTATCCATACTACATTACAGACATACAACATGCAATAGCTCAGTCCGTAGGGACTTGGCTTGGGGACTTGAAGGTCATCGGTTCAAGTCCCACTAAGACCAAAAAAAGAATGATGTGGATTGGCAGTTGGAGAATGCTGGTTCACATCCTGGCCCTTGAGCAAGGCACCGACCCCTAAAACCGCTCGTTGGGCGCCGTGGCATGTCTGGCAGCCCATTCGCTCATCTCCTCTACACTGCTAGTGTGTGTGTGCACCTGTGTGTAATGTGAGTGGAAAAAAGAATTTCCCAACTTGGGACTAAAATAGTATAATTGTTGTTTGCTCAAAGATCAACCTTGTCAAAACGGCTTGATATTGGCCAATGGTGCAAATTCCTCCCTGCAACCAAATACATTTATAACTATGATTCCATTGGTATCAGTTCAAGATGTTGTGAAATTTCAGCATTTTAACTAACTTAACACTGAGTTTATATTCTTTTTCAGGACTGCGTGGGTCAGCACGTTCACCAGAATAAAATGTTGGCATTATATGTTTCTGAGAAACCAAAGAGATGTTATATTTGTAAATGTTATATGTAAATAAAATACATGTGATATCCCATTTTGATAAGATGTATGTGAGGCATCTTTATTGTCAGAGGGTGTAGAGGATGGGGATGATATGACCGGGCTAGAGTACTGTTCTGCTGACCACTGTTTGAGATGACAATTAAATATGTATAAGCATGAAACCACTGGATATTTTTAATGTGACACTTACCACGTTATTAGTGGCAACAAAACCTGATATTTTAATGAGATGTCGGGACAATTTCCTGTTGGTTGGCGATGACAGAACCAGGTCAGCCAAAATATGTTCTTTACCTAACCCTAACTAAATGTTTTTTGTGTTTAAACCTAACCAGACCATAAATGCACAGCATTGTCTCAACATTACCATGAAAACTGTATAATACAAAATAACTTGAAGAATATACTTTTTCACTCCTAAAGACTCTCTAAATTGTTTTGTTTGATTGTAGTTGGCTGCAATTCAAAATATGGACCACCTATATTAAGCAGTTTCTTCAGATGAAGTGCAGTTTTATTCTGTAGAAACTTCTATGAAGATTTCTGCACAGTCTTATTTTTACTGTTGGTTCTTAAGCCCTGTCACCTTGACTCTGAACAAGATAGGATGCTGTAATGCCACCCAATCCTCTGTCACACGTATTGGGTCCCATCTGCCTTCTTTTTTGTGCACCTCAAGCCTTGGCTTCGCTTCCTACTGCTGAGTGAAATTCCATAGTAGCCTAGATTATAATCTATATAGGAGGAATGATTTTTCTCTCCTCTCTCTCTCTTGCTCTTTCTCCCTCTCTTCAATACTCAACTTGCCTTCCAAGGCCTGAGAATGATTCTGACTTCAGAGGAATATCTCCCCCTCACATCCGTGGCTCGCACCGCGCCAATGCAGAGTTAGCCTTTCCTTTCATGCTATGCCCCTGGGATTATCATATCAATCTGCGTGACCTGATTACCAGGCTGCGGTTGGCTGCTGGAGCACTGGATCAAGCGATCCCTCCATTGCTGCCGTCTAATTAACGCTAGCGTGTCATTGCTGCACTCTCCCACTGAATCCTCCTCAAAACGTACTTTGGCAGCTATTCTCGCTCCGTCCGGAGGGTTCTCATAGGTCAGTGCTCACAGGAATGATATGACATATTCAATGTACAGTAGACTTTTCATCTAGATTTCTATCATGTGCTGTTGTGTAATGGAGCTAAGATGATGCAGCAATTATTCTATGTGTAAATCAATGTCAGATTATAACCAAAAACATTGATAATTACATTGTAGTGCAGTGAAACAATTGGCCAGTTACTCAGAGTTACTTACAGAACAGGATGTTCTGCTTTCCCTGGTTATCTAACAAACAAAATGAAGACGTCACTTTGGGTTCGGGAAGCTGTGATGGGCATTTTTCACAGTTTCTGACAATATATTGATAAATGTAGAAAACAATCTTTGCATTTATTGTTCGTTTAATGTTGGTTGCTATTTTTGATGAGTTGCTGACTCACAATGTGGTAATTTGCTTTTCTGTGTTTTAAATCATAGACTTTTAAATCTTCTTCTTTGGTTTCTTTGGCTATTATTCAAACAAAACATTGGTCAAAAGTAGGGCTGCAACTAATGATGCTTTTAATAACTGATTAATCTGGCAATAATTTACTCAACTAATTGTTTTGTTAAAAGATACAGGAAAATATTAAAGAATGCCCATCAGCAATTGCAATTAACAGATCTAATGGGGACGTCTTCGAATATCAACTGTTGATGAAAAATTCCTATTACTCTCAGTGAAGAAACCTCCAAATATTCACATTCAGATGGCTTAAATTCAGCAATGTTGATATGAGAACCACCGGTGTTATGTGAGCTCCCTCTGATAAGCTTTTTGAAAATTAAATGATTTGATTTAAAAACAAAAGTTAATAGTGTCAAAATACTCAAACTCAAACTTTGAACGGAAGTTAGTTAGTGAAGGTCGGTTAAAAAAACAAAAATTATATATGAATATTTCGAGCAACCCTGTCTAAATTGAAGCAGATGACAGTGAACCACGCACAAATGCCACCGATTGGTTCACAACACCTGCTAATGTTTGTAGCAAACAGCGCAAAACAGAATAGTAGTTCAATGCTACTGTATTCAACGTCAGTCATAATGGTGGTTCTTGAAAAGCCAATAGTTTTTCAAGTGGTACACAATGTAAAAAGTGTGTCAGTTATCAAAACTATCAATGTTCATTAATTTCCTTTTCAACTAATTGCTGAAAAAACTCCTAAAAACAAGTCAAGATGCCCCTTTTACTCAGTGGTCTTACATTTTAATCCTAATATTTAATCATTTATTTAAAATAAGAAACAGGTTAATTGACATTTGTCACATCCTTTCCGTGTAGTTAAGTAGCTAGAGGGTCATGCTTTTGCTGTTCATATGTGGAGTTTGATTCCCTGCTGGAGCACCCATGCTGAAAATTGGATGCTGTCATGACACAGTGGCGCTTCAGATAAAAGCCTCTGCAGAAACGTCATATGTTGCGGTAGTTAGCATGATCACAGGCACATCGGCGTGTGTTTTGTTTGTGGGGAGTCGCAACTGCCCTGACATCATGTGATAAGGAATCGCACCCAGATGGATATTAGAGGAAACCGTTCCAGGGGCCTGTCATTAACAGGTGTGTAATTAATTCCCCATGATGGGCCAGTGTGACATTAATGCGGGTTGACTGTGTGGTGGTCTGCTCTGTGGGACTTAAATGACGACAGCCAGCCAGACGTGTCCTTGTCATCGTTGTGTCTGTGTGGCCTCATTACTTCTCTGGTCACTGACACTTCTCCTCCTCCTCCTCCTCCTCTGCTGCGCTCCTCTTCCTCTTCCCCGGCACGCTGTACCCTCTTCATGGCTGCATTGCTCTGTGCCAACGGATGGGGGTTTATTTGTGGTTCTGTGTTTGAAGCATCTGAGGATAGACGGGTCGGCCCTTGTATTGTTATTGAACTAAGTAAACGGGAATAATTGCCCCGACGAGACAGGTGTGTGTGTGTGTGTGTGTGTGTCTGTGTGTGAAGAGGACAATCAGACATCACCTTGTTAGGGTGCGTACGTTATGCATTGTACTAAGGACAAAGTTGTTTGAGATGTCTACCCACGCCCAATAAATATTTGAATTATTCATAACAAATTGAGAAATTCATAATGTCCCCGATTAGCATTTTAGCATAATTGATTCTCAAGAAAAGATGGAATAATAAATCATTGCCGGCCTCCTTTTGCATTAAAGATCCTCCTACATTATCCACCCATCCCCTCTCCCCTTCTCTGCAATGCTTTTTTTCATCTGCCATTTGTATGCTTTTCATTACCTATCTGCTCCCTCATGACACACCAGTAATAGCCTTGGAGGCATGCTGGTAAACAGTTTTGACAAATTAAAATCACCCAGCTCAAGTGAAGAGAGTAAAGCTTTAAAACCAGAGGAAGGAGGAGGGCGCTCGCTCTGTTCTCCACCGACAAGGCCAGCTCAAGTACACACGGCACTCGCCGACTGCTCTCACGGCTCTACTTTGTGAGCTGTGGCTACAAAATGATTCATTTCACTAAAAATCTCCTGCATAAGCCTGAGACAAAATCCCACTCAAATGTGTCATCCATGAGGATGTTAAGATAACGCAGTGGTGATAAAAGTATTAAATTGTTATAATGAATCTCATCCTCTCCTGCTGTGTGCGGCGGAGTTCCCCCACATGATTAACACCTCAGGCTCCTGGGCTTTCATAACGCGCAGAAACGTGTGTGACAGTGACAAGCATGTGAAACAGATTGAAAAGTAATCCATTAATGATGAAAACATTGCTAATCCTGTGGATATGAAAACATGTGTGAGACAGGCATATTAAACATAAAGCAGGCTTATTAATCCTCAGACCACTAGCCGTTATTCTCTCCACATATACTGAAGTGCTATTTTTACAGGACATATTTACAAAAATACAAATTAAAGAAGTTACACAAGAACAGTCATTCCTCTCAAAGAGAGCTGCTGAACATGCATGGAAGCGTTTGTTATGCAGGCATATTAGAAGCAAAAATAATCACACTTGCGATTGAACACAATAAAACGTCTAAAAAAAATCAAACTGAAGACATAGTTGACTTTACAAATGTTACTGAATTGATGTCCTCAGTACTTCAGAATGCTGCACTGCAGGCAGTTATTGTGTAAGATTATCACTACGAAAACGTTCTTAACTTGCTGCTCGACAAAATCACTTCCCATCCGAGACACTATCCATCTTCATTTCCTATCATGCCTCGGTGACAGGGGCTTCCATCATGTGTCATTATTGGTGCATGAGGCAACTCAGCGGAACAATCCACCACTCTGGGAAATGCATCAATCACCGACTCCTTGTCCCACCCTGACAGCTCAGCTCGGAGACAACAGGAGCCGTGTCCCACCATAAAGACACATTTGAACCTGAGCCGCAGAGGCCAAAACAGGCTTGCACTGTATACAGTAAATAATTAAGATGAGGGCCTGAATGAATACAAGACAGCAGTAATACATGCCTGAATGGCTGTCAGACTTTACTTCGTCTGACAATGTTGACGGATGATGGAGGCACAACTGTCAGAGCAAAGCCTGAGCCAAGAAGGGTGTCAAGACCCCCCAATGGGAGAAGAAAACATTGGAGTAATAGATGAATAAATCTGTGCACAAGATAACAGCTGCCTAATGATACAGTGAAGAGATGTGTTGCAACATACTGTAAACTGCAAATTAGAGCATCCTGTTGAGAAAACAATAAGAAGCTTGTGGCAAGAACAATCCACTTTAAAGCAATCACACTTCTGTACTTCATGATAAGAATGGCAGTGCCTTAAAATGATTAAATAGGTTTTATTTTAAAAAGGCAGTTTACTGATTTTGATTATGAAGCTCTACCCAATCTGTGAATTATCCTGGCCAAAATAATTGCAATTCACAATGTTATCCCAGTCATCAAAAAATGCTTAAATTTCTTAAAATTGCCCTTAAACATACTGGAATCACTTGACCTTATATTTTGTTAAGAAAAAAACATTGTGCTAACTCAGATCATATTGCAAACTGCAGGTTTGGACTTTTGGTGGGGGATTCCATGGTGGTCAGCCATGATGACAGGATTGGGATTTTGAAAATGACTGAAAATATGTGAACTTAAATCTTGTGGCAATTTGAAATAATCCGGAAGTCTTATGTAAGACAGTATGTCAGCGAGGACTTGTTTTTAAAGTAATTTATGTATTCACGATAATCCCAATATTATAAATTTGCCACAATTTTTTGGCCAAAGGTGCAACAAAACTGTAATAAATAAAAATTCTGTGTTTGTAACAATTTGTCTGACGTAATGTAATGTTACATGCCAACTACAAACAAACCTCGTCTTCGAACACTTGAAGTAAACATGCATGCTTAGGCATTTTTGACGTGCTGTAGTCAAAGTTTACACAAGCGTTGAATACAACTGAGAACAGCCAAGCTGACAGAACATGAATCAGAGGCAATAAAACCCGGCTATAACATGCTACCAGCTAATCCTTTGTCGAAACAGCCTTACTTGACTAATGTTCAAAAACTTGCAGGTCAACAACTTTGTTTACACGTGTAACAACACAAGATATCTAACTTCAACTAGTCCAGCCCATTGTCCGTGGTGAGGCCTTTACATAGCAAAGCTGTTGCAGACGATTCAAAGCCTGTCTGAGTTACTTGTCCATAGCCTCTTGCTCTGTCACTGTCTCTTAGCTACCTCCGTCAGCCTCCTCTCTGGTGTTTTCACCACTGACATGATACCACAGAGGATGCCAGCCCTGCACCTGCACTCCGTGGCGGTGCATCGAGCAGAGTCGGCTAGCGGTACTCAGCAGTTACGGGTTACTTTCAGAAATCTCCATAAATCTCAGAGAGTTGAGGCAGAGTAGCCAGAGGAAATCAGAGGGACAACCAGAAAACATTTTCTCCATCTAATGGGATCAAGGTTCACCAGAATCACAGACAGACAGACACACTGTGATCCTGCCTGATCACCAAAGTGACATAGGGCAGGAAAAAGCGGCTGTTATAGAGACACTATTCACCTCATTACAAGGCACTTTACTATCAAATTATTTAAGGTAAAATAGTTACCCAACGTTGTTTCAAATCATTAGTGCCCCTGCAGGTGTGATGTATTGGTTTATCAAATGTTATATCTTCACATGGAGCCAACTAGAACTGCAGAACTCAACAATGGGTAAGCTACTTAAGTTTCCAGTCATCACCAGTGAGGCAGATCAATCAGGAGGCTGCAGGCAACATAGAGTCCTGGTTGACATTCAGACTAATTTCATGGACAATGTGTATTTCGATGAATAAACAAAAGTATGAGATGGGGGGAGGGGAGGGGAGAGGCATGCTGATAAAAATAGAGAATGAAAAATTGAGCGTTGCTTGGGTCATCTCTTAGATCTAAGATGTTGTGACTTGGTTTGACTTCAATTAAATCCTGGGGGAGGCTTCCCAGTCAATCTGTGATCTTTATCAAGGCGCTGCCTCTCAGATCTCTATCTCCCTCTGCGACCCATGGGAAATGGAGACGACTTTCATGACAATGGTTTGGACTCCATGCTATTTCTGGCTGGCTCCTATGCCTCCTCTGCCTAACAATGCTGTGACTCTATTGACAACCTCAACCTTGAGCACCAGTTCCAAGCCAGATGTGTTTTTTTCTTCTTCTGTTCTCCCCCCTCGCCCTCTCAGTTTGTGCTTTTAAACCAAGTGAGGATAGAGGTTGAATTTCATTTTTTTTTTTTTTATGCAGGAAATGAGTCACTCATTGCTCAACTCACCTGGGAAATTTAAAAGGCACTGCATTTTATAATTTCACTGAAATTAAAGAAAAAATGTTTTAGCACATGGAATATCTATATCCACATAGCTATTTAAAAAAAACAAAAAAACAAGCCAAGTTTGTTCCAAAGAAAAATGTATGCGCACAGATAGACAGAGGTACCTTACACATACACACACACACACACACACACACACACACACACACACACACACACACACACACACACACACACACACACACACACAAAGCTAGGAGCTGGTGGAGCAGCTGCTACAGAGCAGAGTGCCTCGCTTTTCACGCAGCCATGATCGACGCAATCCTCACCAACTCCCTTAATCTCTGGCTCTCCTCCCTCACTGGAAACCGTCCTCTGATGGTTAATTACACGCTTTGATCCGGGTTTGTTCCATCTGCATGATATTTCACGTACTGTAATTGTGATGAATATTCACAGGATCTGTCGTCTGCTGCAGAGCCCAAGCACTGCTGACCTGCCCTGGGTGCCTTCGTTTAGGTACGCATTTTGAGGCAATCGAATAGTTTTTTTCTTTATACTTTCAATTGCATCTTGAGTTGAATGTTGTGAAATGCACCACATTCTCTAAACAATGCCTGAGATAGCAGAGCTAGACGCTGCATCCAATAAATCTTATCTATGGACTCAGAAAATGTAATTCTCTATTGCAATATCAATGACTTAAACTTCTCCCTCAACACTCAAACTAAATGCATTTATTGGACACATGAGAGGAATATGCCATTTTGATTTACTTTAAGCATACTGTACAGTAATCTATCTTCTTCCCCGATCTATTATCCACAGCGCTTACAACAGTCTTGTTCTTCCATAATTTTGCACTTCTGAAAGACTTCTAAACACATGGTGACATCGCTGTGATATGAGTCTTGGTTCAGTGCTAATATGTAAGTATCTCAGTGTCAGTAAAAACAGCAAATAAATCAGACTAAGTGGGATCTAATGAGAGTAATTATGTTGAAAATTATGAAGACATTCCTCTGTGTAATTTCAATTTATTTCGATTTAACGTTTCTGTACCGGGGGAAACTCCAGTACGAGAAGTGACAGAACGTGACGATCAGGTGTGAGCATCTGTACGGTTTCCATAAATTATAGAGATTACGTTGAGGTTGTTGATAGAGGTGTTACACTAATGCCTGCACAGGAAATTGGTTTGAAAAAAACAAAAAAACATCAGAAACTACTTTTAAATCTAACTCAGTCTAGTAAATCAGCGGATCTCAGTCTGGGAAATGAACAGATCTCAGTCTAGTAAATCAACAGATCTTACAGTTGAAACAGTCTATGTGTTAACAGAAACTCAACATAATAAATGAGGCAACTGGATCAGTATTTTCTGATGTCAAACTGTGTTACCTGTGCCTTCTTCTTGATCTTTGTCTCTGAGCAGGTTTGCTAGAGATGAAAATTCCTATCACATGCTGTGTTACACCAGTGAAAGAGAAAAGTCAAGCAAAATTCTGCTACATAGTGGTGATGTTTTATTCTTTTGACTTCTTCAGATGTCTGACTTTGCAGAACAAGTACAGGAAGAAAGCGCACGATGATGCCATAAATATTGGACTTTTGGCCTCAGATAACCTCCGACAAATCACCTTTATGTATTAATTAACTGTTTTTCCAGATGTGTTGCTGACAAATGTAATCCCTGCCTGGATTCTGTCCATAGTAGGAAGGTGGAAAGTGTACATATACTGGGGTTCACATCCAGACCAGACTGGTCTCTAGTGATGTTTAGGCTCCAACTAACTTTTTATTTAAAGTCTAACGTGCGTCTTCATTCCTCTGTTGAGGCATAAAACTTCTTCCTTAAATACTTTGGTTAAGGTCAGTTAAAAATCATGCTTTTTCAGTAATTAACTAGATCCAGCGTTGCCAGATGTACCTTCAGGGCGGCCAACAGTGGGGGGACCACCTGGTCTGTTGTCCCGGGTCCTGGGTCGTGAGCAGGTGATCAACGTGATATGAGAGCATAGCTGTTGTTCTCCCTCCTGCCACCCAACAATTATTTGACCTTTCTCTCTAGGGTATTGTGTCTTAAAGTCGAGTCGTTTTAAATGCACTAGTAAGCATGCATGAATGACGAATCACGTTAAATAATTTCTACATACATTATGATTCAAGACTCCGGTACAATAGTTTAACATTTGCTGTCTTACACGCCTAACCAGATCACAATCTCCCCCTATCCTTAAACCACATTCTGTGCTTGCCTAAACGTGATAAATCATAAAAAAGTTCAATGTGAGCAGATATTGTCTTGCAACATTGATTATTTTGGTGGAAAACAATTACAACACATTGTCAGTGAGCATAAACTGCTGAATCTTCCTGTATAATGTGTTTACTATCGCTAAATAGTTGTGTTTAAACATAATTAATTAGACATGAGGTCCTATAGGACACCTTCAAAATGGTGAAATGTTCATTGTTGAGTGTAGAGTCTATTGCTTGAATTATTAAAACATCAATTGTAGTGTACATTATATTATAGTATAGATCAATCCCGAGGATTTAATGTGTTTTGAAAATTCAAAAAGCAGGTCACATTTACCTGCATTGTTTTTTTTCTATCAGGGGAGAGTTTTTTTTTTTAGTTATTCAGCATCTGCGAACATGCAGCATTAATTCATTGTTCCTCATGAAATTGCGCCACGAGCTCTGAAATCCCAAATCATTCACATGTTGTTACTTGGGGGACAGCGGCTCCTCTCTATCAATGCTCCATTCGTAGGTGGCATATGATGGATTTCAGAGCGCTGCTCTTTCCATCTCCTGACTGCGGAGATTGCCTGGGGATGCTGGCGGGTCCCTGACAAGCAGGGCCTCCTTCATGCCTCACCTTGATCAACATTCAGCGTTGCCCCCTGAATCCATCATGGGCTGTGACAACACACCCCATTTTGGGCTTTTTATATCATAGTGGATGATGTGGCTGCTGCTGGTAGCTGCTGGTGGTGGTGATGACGGTGATTATGATATAGTGGTGGTCTCAAAAATGGATAGAGAACCTTTTATTGAAGTTCGATGTATACAGTAGTTTTGATTAATAAATAAATAGATGCACTCATCATTTAGATCCCTGTCATGGCTGCAGCAGAGTGAATAATGTATTAAACAAGACCTAATGCAATGTCCTGAAGCAATGACGGCAGCAAGCTGGACCATTTTCTCATAATTTTCCTAATAGGGGAATAATCATTATGAAAGACCATCGAGGGGAAAATCTCATGTCCTTCCTGTGTCCTGCTTGGAACTACATGACTGCTTCGATTGCATTTTACAGATATAAAATGGATTTAGACATTAAATAGCACATAAAATACAAAGTAAGCAGAAAGCACGATGGCAGGAAAACACTTACAGCAGCTTTCTAACGCTTATTTATTATTATTTATAGACACGAGTGCAAGGAGGCAGTGAGTCAAACGTGTGCAAATAATTAAGTCCCTTCTTCATCATTGTGAAATTAATTCAAAACAGATGACCCAAAAAGCGAATGATATTTCTTTGATAATCACTTGTTTGATCTGATGTAATTATCGATTCTAATCTGCTCGTCAGTGTGCATGAACTTGTCTTGTGTAAATGTTTTTGTACAGATTAACTGCCATGGTTTACCTCATTAAGCTCGATTTGTCAGATGGCTTTGTCATCAGCGGGACATGTAGCGAACTGAGGCTGTGAGACAATTAAATAAAAATCAACATCATGCAAATGCAATTCGTAATTATGATTGAATGTCAGAAAGAAAAAAAAAAATAATTTGCATGTTATTTGATCATATCCCCCACTGACTGGACTGTGCCTGTGATGGGTTGAAATGATACCACGCAAAACAAAGATCAGACACGTAAGTCGTCATTAGTCAGACACTCATTTGGAATAATGCTTTAACTATTATGTTTCATCAGGGATGCTGCGCCGTACTTGTAAGTCACCTCCCTATCAGTGTATTTTGCACGCCACCTGATGTGAAAAATGCATGTGTGACGAATGAAATGTGTTGAGTTGAACAGCGGCTTATTGATTCTAATTTTGGTAAAGAAAACAGCAACAGAAAAAGCACCTTATTTGGCACCTTGGAGGCAAACTTTTGCAAGTAACACACTTGCTGCCTTTTTATTCAAGACGAAAACAGCTTGAAATAGCCCCCAAATTTCCTCTGTAAATACCATTGACTTCAAAGACAAATTTCACTCTCCCTCTGTGTCTTGTGCTCCCTCACTACAGTGTCGGTGCCATTCCCTCCAGATGACTGCTTTTATTTGATATCAAACTAATGAGATTTCCATTCTCAGAGAATATCCTCTCGCTCTCTACTCTTAGGGAAGATTCCATTTATGTATATACCCTGGAATGATATTTGTTTTGCATATTTACATAAGACGTATCCACCCTATCTATATGTTTCTCAAATGGCAATGTTTTATTCATATATTTCTCTATCATTTGCTTTTCATAGCCTCCGCCACTTAAACCGCATAAACTGTCAAAAAGAGTGATATGTATTATTGGTGTATTGAACATATAATTCAGTTTGCAGCTTATGTGGGCGAGGGCTTATATGCCCGAATACACAGACCCTCAATCAAATAGAGCAATTATAATTGATATTCTTTGAATAGAAGTTATTGAAAAAAAAGACTTTTCTCAGTGCTCTTTTAGGAAGCCTGTGTTCTTTGTCTGTGCTTAGAAGAATCATACATTTAAATAGTTTTAATTAATACTGCTGCTATACTATCACTGTTGCACTGCACTGAATCTGGCAGCAAGTGAACCCAGAAATGAAGAACACCTCCTCAGAGCTCCACTGAAAGTCAGTGAGCACAGTGATTTTATACACCGAGCATGATTGACATCCCAGTCGAGAACATGACAGTGTATGCTCAGCTGAGCTGGCAGATGATGCCTCCTCTCTCGCTCAGGAAAACATCAGTTTGTGAGCGACAGAAATCATCTTTAATATTCGTCTCTCTTCGGCCAGACACACAAACAGTATGCGCACGCACACACATTCACACACAGACACACATACTCTGGGATATTCTTACACCAACAGACAGAACGTCAGAGAGCTAAGTGTTCAAAGTCCAAGTATAAAATATGTCCTCCATAACTGCTGAAACATGTCCAGGTGGTACTCTACTCCCTGCCTCACTTTGTCTCCCTGCATATGTCTCCTGTCCTTGGTACATCATACTCACTCCTTCTCACCAACATACACACGCACACACACACACACACACACACACACACACACACACACACACACACACACACACACACACACAAAACAAGTACACAAGCACTGAATTATGGATGAACTGTGTGACACTGTGATGATACATTTGTCACATCTATACAAAGTCATTCTTTAAAGAGTTGTCCCTCTTTATGCCGCCTAGAGTTCACATCTTGTCACTTGACATTTGTGGAGAGGCTCATGACGGCCCTAAGCGCTGATGTCTCACTGCGTCTGACACTGAATCCAGACTCTGCAGACACTGACACAGACAGCACCTGAGGGCCTGAGATGGTGCAGAACACAAGTGCCATATTTGGGCTCAGCTTTGAGGTCCAACTGAGCAGTTTCTTTTTCCAAAGGAGAAATCCAGGGTTTTACAAAAGAAGCTGCTCCTTAAGGGCCATCCAAACTGAGAACAATAACTATAACAGCTAGAATGGCTGTCAGTTGAGTGCATACCTCAGCCAAGGCCATCTGAACATGCCACATTTTTCTCTGAAACCATTAATGAAAAAAGTGTTGACACCGTATTTCGCAATGGTTCAGAAAGTGAGAAAAAAACTCCTGGATCTGTGTCTTTTTTCGGATTCTCACCAAAAGTGTATGAGGTCTATTATGGGCTGAGATCCCTCCTTCATGCAAGTTTTTTTGAAATCCGTTAAGCAACCAACAAATGGACATGGAGCAAAACAGTACCTCGTAGGCGGAGGTTATAACTATGGACTACAACTACAGAGGCAAAAAATACCGTTGGGATCTCTCAGAGCGATTTGGTGAATGAGAAAAATACCAAATCCATCTGAATATACAGGGACACCAATTAGCTTGATTTTGGGACATTTTCTGTGATACAGTGTTGCAGGAGTGCTTATAATATGGGTATCTGTCACCTACCTCTCTGATGTAAGGTAATTGATGGCGTCTAGGGAACACTTTTTTGTCTTGGTTTACAAAACCTACCAAACATGTATTTAAAGTAAATTAGGTTGCAAATTACACATAAAATCCTCCAATTTATGCGAGGCATGCTGCCAAATAGTGTTGGTGCCAATGGTGGCCTCAGAGGTTCATGGTTGTTACCATGCAAACCCATTTTGAGTGATTAGAAAAGGGGATTACAGAAACCTGGTATAGAAATGTACATTTCATAGCAATGTTAACAGGGTTTCTCATGGGGTCTTACATGAGCGCATGTGTGAAAAACAAACAAATACACACAAAAAGGAATAAAAGTACAATACTAAAAGAAAAAATATATAGTATGATATATGGTCATTAATGTGATGCGTAGGTTAGAATGAAACCAGATTATTGCAGTAGTAAATTAAATCAGTTCACAGATGTGTTCAGTAGTCAGTCACTGATGCAAAGTCTGTTGATACTGTTGACTGATTTGCGAGGTAGGCAGTATGATTAGCTGACCAGCAGAGGAGGGTGACAGGTAATGAATGACAGGAAATGACAAGGAAAACACACAAAACACCAACTGATACAAGCACTTAAGTAGATGAACAGGAGAACTGGAGGCTGAGGGGGGACGGAGCAGCTGTCGCCATGACAGAGCTGTTACATTTAAAGTAATCACATTTCCAAACATCCATCCTTTTTTAGCTCGGACCAGCATCTAGCATAAGTCACTGTGGTTTTGTCTTGCAGATACATTTTACTTACTGCACATGTTCCTTTGCAGGGCACATCTGATCAGAGCCTGCATATTCTTTCTGTGGCATCATCAGCTTGAGTTTAGTTTGTCATAAATAATGTGCCTGCTCACACTCAGAAATCAATAAAATAATTCCTAAGTTTTTCCCTCAGAAAATAGTATTGTGTTCACTTAGTGGGAACTTAAGAAATATGCAAACTTTTATGCAAAATAACATGAAAAAATGTTGGGTTGAACCGCATTCATTTGTCACAAAATAACTGCTGAAAGCTCACAGAGAATCTGATTTAAAGATGCGAGGATACAAGTATAATGTTTGACATCACAAATAGTTTTGAAACTAACGCAGGTCCAATAGTCAGCATAGTGTGACATGGGAACCTGAGGCCTTGTGCAGATACACGAAAAATGCAGTGACCAAAAAGAAAAAATGGAAATGTCTTCCAGGTGTCCTTTAAAAGTCAACCTTGGACTTAACTGTGGTATGCAGAAACGTTAACTGCTGACATAATATCCCGGCCACTGGGCTGACCCTTAGGACAAACTTTAAAGTAAAGTAGGAGACATCATAAGCTGTTGACTTAGTATTTGTATGTTGCCCAGTGAATGTGTACATTTTGAAAAGGACTGTATGCCTGCATCTGCATCATGATAAGAGTTATAGTTTGTTATTTCAAGACTTGATGTTTCCATGCAATTAGGGGAAACATATGTGCGCATATATCAGCATCGGAATTTGGCCAAATGATTTGGAAAATATCAGCAGGTCTGAAATATCTGCTATCATGCACCCCTAGGCTGAATTTTGCTCTACACATCATCCCATCAATGCACTGTGTGCTGTAGCGTTCACAGCTCTCACCTTTTACCTATTAAGGATCAGCATCTGGTTGGAATCTTTTAATATTTCAGCTGTATTTAAGATCTGCATTCACACTGAGAAAGTATTTTAGTCACACAGTGCAGCTCCAGTGGTATATTTCCCATGTTTGAAGGGGTTATCTCTTTGCTAATCTTAAACAAAGCTAAGAGATCTAAGATTTGACTTTACAAGACTCTCTCGATAGCTTTTTCTCCCAAGAGGTGATGTAGCTGATATGTCATTCTGTCAACTCACTAATGCCCTGACATAAGCTCTGTGCATGGGGGAAAAGAAAAAGAAACTATAGACATTATTATACCATAAAACAACAAAAAATTGCAATAAGTATAACATCTTGCAATAAAACGTACAATGAGATTTATATTCATAATCCATCGGGTCAGAAACATGTCAAAGCTAAAAGAAAAATCCCATATTTCAGTATAGTGTTGAGGAAATAGCCCACAAACCTGGAAGTGGGGCTTGAGACCTGTTTTTCGATCTGCTCGGCGAGTGTTTGCATTAAAAGCGGTTTATTTCATTTTGCTAAATGGGGCCGGTCTCTGTGTCTCCTGGCTCACAGATGGCCACTATGGTTCCCTTCTGACTCTTCCGAATGGGCGTTGATTCAAATGAATTTCCATTACAGAAAACTGGCTGGCTCGAATAAATCATAATAAAAATGGAACTTGTGGCCTGTCATCTCTCAAAGATCGGCTACCTTGGGACACTGCTGAAACCTCTCCCATCATATGCCCCAGTGAAGCATAGACGATGGGAAAGAGCATGGAGAGGATTTCTGTGCCAGAGGGAAAGATTTTCAAAAGAGATTAAAATACAGTTCACTTTGTAAAGGCTTCCTTCCAAGTGTATAGCCCACTGGATACAGTCGCTGTTTTCCCCAGAAAGGACTGTGTATTCACTTTTCCTCTATGCTTTATTACTCTGACCATCCCATCCAAATCAGTCTGATAAATCATCCACGTCATATGGGAACAGCCTCATATCCCGAAAGGTTTAAAGGGCTGCCTCATGTTCGGTCACAACACTCAGACTTGTCAACCGTTGTCTCAAAGCAGAATGAGGGTCCGGCCCCAATGATATGCTTATCAATTAGACTGGATGGATAAATGTCAGGCAGAGAGACTGTCCGTCCCTTAGAGCGCTGGTATGAATATTGTTTGTCACTTCTCGCTGACATTAGGCATGTCAGCATGTCACACTGAAACCCTCTGCTCCCTTCAAATTGGTCCTCTAGGAATAAATATATATATATATATATGTGTGTGTATATATATATATATATATATATATATATATATATATATATATATATATATATATATATATATATATATATATATATATATATATATATATATATATATATATATATATATATACACATATATATATATATACACATATATATATATATATACATATATATCTCAAGACACTGGTCAAGCTTCTTCTATACAACTCAATACAGAGTCAGATCTGCAGTTACATTCTGTAGTGTGGCTGCCGTAGATTGTCATAAACAGTGGTTTAATAAGCTGAAAGTGCATATAAACAAGTGATGGTTGGACGATAAGCCAAAGGATGAAATGTGTCCACCGGTAGAGTTTTGGCAATATTAATTTCACCACAGGAGCTGTCCCTTAAGCTGTGATTCACACTAAATGCACTGCTACCCTGAACTTTGCCGGACATTACCTGGATGAGTTTCATGCGTTTGAACGCAGATGTCTGAATTAACTGAACCGGAGATTAACAAGCTCCTCACAAAGTCCAATTGAGCCCATGTGGAAATTGTTGGCTTGTTAGGGGATTTCACAGCGAGTGAGTGGACATGATGACGTATAACAGACTGTAGTTGCATCATACTGTTCTTCTTGCCTATAGTGTATATTTTCACCAACTTTCACCAAACCAAACAGAGTCTTTCCAGCCGTTGAGAAAATATTTGAGAAATCCTGTTGCCTTCCAACATGTAACGTGATTCGGGGCAGTAGGAATCCTAACCAGGTGCTCAATGGTTGGTGGTGGTAATACATTTCTATTGTTATAATTTGGAACATTAAAGCTCAATTTTGAAAGTTTAACTGGCAGTAAAAGAAAGTAAATTTTTACAGTGTTCTTTTCAAAGGACATGATCTTATTGAAGTTTAACCTTCTGGTGAAATCTGGCTGTGCTCATTCATTATATGGTAGACTGCGTGAGAACTGGTGTATCATACGTCTGTTATTTGAATTATGTGTTTACAGATACGACATTTCAAACTTATTCTGAAGTTGGTATTTAAGGTTAAAAGTGCAGTTTTATTTTTCTTCTCATGTGTTTTGACTGATATTAGATATGCGTTTGCTCCCCTAAATTTCATTTGTAGAAAATATTTTCATCTTGACCAAACAGCTGCAACATATTTTCAAGTAGCTATATCATAATATCTGGATTCTGTTTTGACATTACGACATTTCTTTCCAACTGCACCTCTCTCTCTCTCTCTCTCACTCACACACACACACACACACACACACAAGCAAAACAAATTATTTCTTTTTCCTCCAAGAAATTTAAACAAGCCATAAAAGAAAGCAGAGATGAAATACCAAAACAAACAAATGACATAAAGCAAACTGAAAAATAATGAAAACACACAGTAGCACTTCATAATTTAAAACCACTGAGCTTGTGTTGCAGCATTAGTCAATGAGCTGAAGCTATAATGCAACTTTTTGACTTGAGTCAGCAACGCTTGCTGCTACTTCCACCTTCATGCACTTCACTTGGATAAATTTACACCCTGAACATTCCCACTCATCTTGATGAAGCGTCTACACTGAAACAACATCTAGCCCGAGGCTAAGCATCCAAAAAAGACTCAACACGGGAGAAGAAGGAGCAGATGGCAGACACACCCGATCTTTAAGTGCCGATGCCTTTCAGTCTCCTGGTGCAGGGCATTAACTTCCGCTGTAGTTTAAGTTATTACATTTCTGGAATATTTAAGATAATAACGCCATTCACAGCCTTGACAGACACAATAATCATCTCTCTCACTCAGTTCCACTCATTTGTGCTCCCTCACAGGCTCTCTTGCTTCTGTAAACACCCCTGTTTGGGCACTTCAAAGTGTGCTAGCACAAATGTCTCTGTAAAAATGCTATTTAAAGGTTAACTTTGAGAAAGTAAATTTTTTTAGTGTCATTACCAGCTCGTCAAGTACTGATGCTTTGAGATGGCAACCACAATCTATGACCTACAGTCCCAAAGCCCCTTATTTGACGAGTTAAAATTGGGATCCAAAAAACAGCTTTTCTTCACAAAATGGACTTGAAGTTGTTGTCAAGTGCTCAAAATGTCTCATTGTGCGCTCCGGTACAGCTAAGTGGTTGTGCAGTGCATCAAAAGATACTTAAACTGTACACAAAGCATCATGTGCACAGTCATAGGTTATTGTTGCTGTTTATGTATATTTTTTAAACTCTATCAAAGCATTCATCTGCTATAGAAGATAACTGTCATCTGTATGTTGTAACAGGGTTCTCCCCAGACGGTGGAACAGTGGCGCTGTGCCACTATACCGCTAGGTCAGCGCCGCTATACTCTGCACGTGACAGTGACGAGCGTCCGTCCGTCCGTCCCCCGGTTGACGGCTAGGATCTCCCGGCTGACGGCGATGAGCGTCAGTCCGTCCCCCGGCTGACGGAGTTGATGACCGTCTGTCCGTCCGTCCGTCCGTCCGTGTCTCCCCCCTGCCGGACTGACGTTGACGAGCGTTCGCGTTTCACACTGGACTTGGACAGCGGTCTCCCCACATGAAAGTCCTGTCTTTGTTTAATCTGTCCAGGATTCCCGACCACTGCCTAAACAGAGTTGTCGCCCCTTATACAAATTCTCCTTCTTCCTTCTCTACAGCTCTATTAACTAGCACAGCCGCTAGAGGTGACCTCCAGCTGCTGCATTTTTCGAACTATAGGATCAATTTTGCGAGGACAGGCTCAGCTGGCAGCAGAACAACTAATTGTGTTAAATCACCGTCATCATGTTAGTTTCTCATCTTAAATAGCCACAAATGGATACATTACTTCATCATTATGCACCCTGCAAACAACTGTGTTTATTGAAGAAAAATAGTATTCAAATCGATTTTTCTTTCACACGCTCCCAAAACAAAGGCATGCACTAACCAGATCAAGATCTTTAGCACAGAAGTACCAGAAGGGCCACCAGACTCAGAGAAAATATGTAGCTGTATTGAAAAGGTATCCTAAACATTGCAGAGGAATGAAACTGTTCCAAGGTATTGTTTTCAGGAAGAAACACTCACTTTCTCACTGTCAGAGTGAAAACCACGCATGTGTGGATGTGGCCTTTGGGCAGCAGCTTGACCGCAGACTTCCAGGAACAGTGATGGACAGGTGCAGGTGTTACTTACAAGCTGCCACACTGCTGTGGCCACCAGTGCCACAGGAGAGGTAAAGGGAAGAGACAGACAGAGAGAGAAGCTTAGAACGAGTGAGACAGGTTTTCTTCTAAGTTCCAAATTTATGTCTTCTCATCTCTCACTTGCATCTCTCATGATACATCTAGACTGGTTGTGACAAGATGTAAATGTATCCACTTTAAATCTATATTAGACTTCAGTTACCAGGGTGTTTGTTGCCATGCCTTTCCGGCTGCATCAGTTCGTTTGAGTGAACTTTATTCCACTCTCGGTGTAAATCCAGTCATGCTCTTTCAAGCCGAAGCACAAGTGATTCGCTGGCAGTGATAGAAGATAAGTGGGAGACATTGTAAAAATATATTTTAATGTGGAAAAAGGTCAAATATTGCAAAATACATGTTGCCGTTCTGCCGGAGTACATTTCAAACCAAAAATAGAGACCTTTTCCATTGGATTTCGCAAACAAAAAGAGCAAACACACCTGTGGAGGCTTCCTCAGTGCAGTTTCCAGTGCACATTGTGCAGCAGTTAACCCATATGTTGCTATAATTTGGGAGAGGATGTGCAACCTGATTTATTTTTTATTCTTTGAGTCAAAGGTCAAGACAATGAATGTTTGCTTTTCCTCTGCTCAAAAATACGTTATTTGTTTAAGTTAATGACAAGAACCTTTGCAAGTAAAATTTGTGAAATTGTTACAAAAGGCCACAATTAAATGTCTCCAAATGAAAACACAATTGATTGCTAAAAAGTGATGTGAGTTGTATTGGAAAATCATCACTTCAACTTTAAAACATATTTTGTAAAGCTCCTTAAAAATCATGCGTTATGATAAAAGATAAAGAATAGTGTGTGCATGTTATTGCTCACTTTACACGTAACATCATTATTATAGTAATGTAGAAATGATACATGATTGACTTCAGTAAAACGCTGGAGTATTGAATGCACTTGTGTCTCAGTTCTACAGAGAGATAGAAAGAGAGACTGTGTGGAGTTGATGAGTACAGATTCGCCTCTGGGTAGATCAGCCTTTCCTTATTGAACTCTACTGTGAAAAGAGGAGATCATCCATCTCTGAGAGAGACAGAGTGGTATTACTTGTAGATGGACTGATTGTGATCGTGTTACAAGTACTGCGGCTCTTTCAGTACCAATTTCACTGATACAGTGTGTTTCTGCACACACACAAATGTTCTCATCATAAAATGCACAGAGTTGGTACATTTCAAAATGAGAATAAGAAGTACGTGTTTTTTCTGTTCATGGCACTCATTTTGAAATGGAGATTAGGTAAGTGCTGACTGTTTTTGTGGCCATTTGCCTCAATTTACGGATATTTGGCAGGATGACCCTCATTACAGCCCAAGAGTTGGTTCTTTTTATCAAGCTCTCTATAATGAAGCTTTACTTCTTCTTTTGGAAAACCCTCTTCAGAAAATAGTCTCTCACCCTTAGGCCAGTGATACCCCTATACAGCCACAGTACGCCCACATCACATGCACAGGCCTGGCTCGATTATACAGTACCTACTGGATTCATCTGCGGTATATTTGCTAATTATTTTAGTTTAATTCAACCACCAGAATAAATGTTGGCAAAATTTGTTTCTGCACAACCACACATAAAAAAGGTTTGATTCTTCTGGTCTGCAAGTAAATACTGAAAATACTGTTCAAAATACTGAACCCCAAAACTGGCTTGCATGGCAGCCACCACCATCAGTGTATGAAATACATACATACATAATGTATGTGTATGTATGAAATACATACATACATTCATACACTGATGGCAGTGGCTGAATGTATGTATGAAATACATACATACATTCATACACTGATGGCAGTGGCTGAATGTATGTATGAAATACTGTAAGTTGCTTTGGACAAAAGCTTAATGTAAATGTAAATGAAAGTTCAGGAAACGTCATGTCAGGCCTAAAAATACCTGTTTTGATCACCTAAAGATGGCCCAACTTTCTGTCAAAAATGTCCCCTTTTTTTGCATCACATACGTTTTTGGAAACTGCCCTGAGATCTCCTTAAAATATCTTGTTTTTTCTCATTTACAAAGGTTGAAATACAGACTCAAACTGTTAAGTACGTGGAACTTCGTTACTTTCATCAATCAAAACAGTCTTTGGTTTGTTTGGTTTAAGGTTTGACAAAGTCTGTCACATCAGCTTTCCATACTTTCTAGAGAGTTCCTCCTGGGCAAATGTGGGAGACCACATCTCTGCTGGTTTACTGAAGGAATCCCTAGCCACATTTCTAGTAGCGTATTTATATGTGCATTTTGAAGTAAAAGAAAAGTTTGATATAAAAGTTTACTCCAAAAACCCAAAAATTGCTCGAGGATTTGTCTTTTCCAAAAATGGGAGCTGGTATCAGCATTTCTGAATAAGTTCTGACAAAGCAAACGTTCAACTCACATGACTGATCAGCCATATCTGCTCCGAGATAAGAAGAAGAAACTGTGCCGGCTGTTGGCACTTCTTGGCAGTTCTCATTAGACTCCCATTTCCACGTTAATTTCCACACACCCTCTGGATGGCCAAGGAAACTGGTTTTGTTTCATCTTCTTCTTTCTCTTCTTCTTCGAGGTCTATTGACTGTTGGCAAATTCCTTGTTTTGCTTCTAGTTAGTGACGTCTTCCTACTCTACTAGTAGAGGTAGTATACAGAACTTTATATGGGGTGAGTAGGTAATGACTAAATTAGCATTTTTTGGTGAACTTATCCTTTTAAAACAGACATGGCCTTGAAGTTCTCGATCTGGTGTCAGACATGACACAAAACAATCAGGCCCTCTCCCATTTCACACAACTACAGTGCAACAAAATTAATGATCTCATTATCTTAATGGCCATAAGTTCATGCACAGCTGGTTACTAATGCTGTTGTTTGCTGCATTACTGAGCTGATGATTCCCCCTTTGGTAAATCATTTGACTGTGCAGGAAGTTCATCCAACAGCTGTCATTGTACATGTTATTTCATTATGAATTTTCTCAGAGTTGTGTGTCATTCACAGAGCACTTAAACTCAATTATATGTTTCCCAGCAGCAGAGAAGTGAAGCGGAGGCAGCTCTCACGGAGGCCGCTGACCACACGGGCCTGTGGCCAAGATGTATCATTCTGTGGTATCATGGATAATTGAACAACAAAATTGTAATTTCAGGGACCAGTGCTCAATGTCCACCCTCTTCCCTTTTCAAAGTGAACAGCTGATTATACACATCTGCTGTGCTTTCAGATTACAGTGTAACTCATTGTTGACTTTCAAAGTATTCTCAAATGAAAACAGATCATTGGACAGAAATCAGAAACATGTCATGTTAATGATGCTCCTGCACTGTTTGGGTTTTTTTGGTACCTTGATCCACTGCAGCTTTGTCTTACAACAAATATCAAAACACTCTCGTACTATATAATATAGAAAGCACTGAAGCACTTTCACTGGGACTATTTTTGTTTGTATTGTTTTTTTTGCGAATGCTCAGACATAATATGCACAATACTTTCAAAGTGCAGATCTCTTTTATCCTCTTAGAGCTGGCCTCAAATCACTCAAAGCTTGCAAAATAAAAGCTAAACTAGTGCGTCAAAGAAGATACAACAGTGAGTCATGCAAAAGGTTTATCTCTCCACAACATTGCACATTCTGGTTGAATTATACTTTAGTCTGTGCTGTTTTTTAAAACGAAATTGACATAGGGAAACCATGCCAAACAATGCCCAGAAAACATGAAATAATAATATATGGAGGTTATTTCCTTATGAGAAATTGTGTTAGTCATAAATAGGGTTGCAGCGGTATACCCGTTTTAAGGTAAAGTATAGGGAAAATCACATACTGTTGCAACCTTAGTCATGAATGATTTAAGTAGATCCTGACATTAATTATCGTTATATTGATTGTAGCGAGTGCAAAAGACAAAATCTACTCATCTCTACTGGGATGAAGACATTTTAATTCGTGCACTATGAGATGAACATTAAATGTAATTATCTACTAGCTGTAATAACAACAAATAATTTCTCAAGACAAAATTAGCACCGTCTTATTTATACTGATGCTTAAACTGCTTTAAACTTCACAGACATCATCTTTCGTTACCAGAGACACATCAATCTCAGCTCTGAATGTAACTGTATACTCAGTTACTCATCTTGACAGAGTAACATAGTTCTGTGTAGGAAGTAATATGCAAAAAAAAACCCTCTATGCTGTATACTGTGTGTAATTTTATATTGTGCTATCAATAAACTATATAGTGCAAGAGTTGAATCAAAGAAAAACTAATGCTTATGAATAAAATATTAAGATAGATGTGTATTTTTTTAGTTAAACCAGCATTTATCATGTAATGCAATATATAATGCATTATAGTTATAAAGCAATCCTTCTCGTTGATTTGTGACGTTGCTCAGGCTGGTCAGTTACATTCAGAGACATTAAAGGCAAGGATACCTTGGTAGTAACAGGATAGTTGATGTTTCTGTCAGCTGGCAGTTCTCTGTCTCACGACAGATATCGTCATACTGCTTTACCATTTCAGTGGAGTAAAAAACCTGTGTACTTCCTGGAAACATCAATCTGTGTTGGGATTAACTTTGCTAGTGTTAATGGAAATTCTAAACTCTTGTTGTGGTTTGGGGTTTTAGTTTAGCTGCTTCCTTGTTTGTTTTATTCTCTCTTTATGTGTCATGTTCAGCTTCATGCCTTTGTCTTTTTCCCCCACATTTTTAATTGCCCTGTTTAGTTTCACCCATGTCAGTTTAGCTTTGCAGGTGTATTGATGCAGCCTTCAGGTGCTCCTCAGTCGGTCACATATCCTGAGTTGGGAAGTTGTTCTTTTGACGCCAGTATATTTATTCGCGTCATGTCGGAATGTAGGAGCAACATGGACGCCAGATAGAACACATTGACAGCTGTTTCCAATATTTGAGTGACAAGGAAGAGAAACAAAAATGACTACATGACTTTGGTAAAGTTTCTTACCTTCAATCTACCATGTTTCAACATCACATGACTCAGCAATTTGTGTGCCAGAATTTTCTCAGACTTTCCAAGTTGTTGTTCCAGCTTGAATGGGTATTCACATGAATTTCCTAGAAGATGTTTTTCCAATAATTCCAACAGCACATGAACCCAAAGCTATTCTTTGTACTCCCTTCACAGTTTGTCAATTTGTCGTAGTACCTTGTGTGTCCAGTGATCTCGCTCTTCTTTTCATTTGGTCTTACTAGTAAATTTTTAATCTTTTCCTTGACTTTGGAAAGTCTGGGCTCTGTGGTGGAAAATGTGACAAAAGTACAAAAAACATTTCAGTCAGCAGTCTGCTTTTTATAATGGCTTTCTTTCTTTCCTGCTGTCTTTCTGTTAATGGTTGTTTTGTATGGACTTATTGACAAAATGTAAATGGAGGAAGAAGTCGAAAAACTTTTTAAAAGTTTGCTGTAAAATGTTGTATTTTGGTCATGATTAACCAAGACCAAAACTTTGAATCAGAAATTCAGACAGGGTCTTTAGAGTTGTAAATGCTTCAATCATCGAGCATTTTATGTAACTTTGACAGTTTGTTGCCCTGCCACTGAGGGTGCAGTGGAGTGCAGCCTGCACCAGCTGCTAACCGAGGGTTACATAATGTTTCTGTTGTACGATTCAGCACCTTGAAAGACCTGTGAGAAACAGAGCGAGTCTTCTCACTGCCGCAGCAACAGCAATCTAGGATAAGCCAGTTTAATACCAGCCTCTTCAAACACAGTGCCAGTGTGAGTCAAAGGTTAATGAAAGGGCACCTGGTTGGGAGGATGAAGACATGGCAGCAGCCAGAACTAGAGAGATTAGCCCTGTTCTCATATCAAAGGGTTCCCCAGCCAGTGAGGCTCAATCTGGATTTTGTGTGGAAATCTGTCTCCATTGCAGAGATATTGGGTCCAAGAGCAGGCCAGCAGGGCTCTTCATCTTCTCTCACACCCTCCACTCTTTCTATATACTAACAACCACTCTGTTAACACTACAGGGCTATAATGAAAGTTGATAAAATGGTAGTTTTTACAGTTAAAATTGTACAAATTGCCATAGTTTCAGTCTACAAATCCTTTAACACAATGCAAACATGTGTTACTTAACATGTAGATCATTACATCAATTTAATATGTGATGTCAATTTTGTGTAATTGCTTTTGCATAGCAGCAGAGCTTGAAAAATAATGTTACCCCTGGTAATAGTGGTGAGAAAATTATTCCAGGGTGTATCAGCACTCAGTGTACCAAAACCAATAAAGTGTACCAAACTGATTAGTGTGCTTCCAAAAAGCCTGCAACTAACACATATTTTCATTAGCAATTGTAACCTAACCTGATGATTATTTTCTCAATTAAATGATAGAAAATTGTTAAAACACAGCAAACATTCACATCTGAGAGCCTGGAAGCAGTGGATTGCTGACATTTCTTTGGTTATATTGTCCTCTTCTGTCCTCTAACAGTCTACAGGGCAAAGGCTAAAAAACCACAGCCAATAAGTTTGATACATAACCTTATGAGACTCAAATCACCTTTGAGTCACCTTCCTTTTTTTTCTTCCAACTCCTTCCTTCTTCCTCCTTCCTTTTTTTTCACTCTGGGACAGGTTGTCAAATCTGTTCAAAACACCTTGTTTCAAAACTCTGAAAGTCTGTATTTTAACCTTGTCTTCCAAATCTTCAGGCTCAACGCATCCTCATAACTTAACGGCAGAATAAGTTGCCAATGTTTCCCAAAACAACATACTGTATACAATTGTTACAGAGCACCGGTGACAGGGGTACCAGACCTCCCTGATCATCATTAACATTGTGAAATGGTTGCAACTACTTAATAAGGTTCAGGAATAGACTGGGTTTAGTTACGTCAGTTCAGTTATGTACGTGACCTAAGTTCAGTATGTGCGGTTAAAATAACTCAACATTGTTCTTTGGATTCATGTGAAACACAAACACCAGGTACCAGGTAATACTGGTGCTGTCATCAGTTTGTTGGAAAAGTTCCACATGTCTAGGATACGTTCAAAATTGTATATCCTTCTCCTGCCTTACTTTCACAGCAATAACAAATGATGCCAAAAACAAATCTCACACCTAGAATCCATTCCGTATGTACTGCTCGGTTCTGTTGTGCGTAAATTAAGGACATGAAAGAACATGAAACTCAACCAGATGTACTCGAGTTTATTTGTATGATTTTAAAAAATGGAACAATTCTTACACCGTACATTCAGTATTGATGTGTACACCCCCAAATTAAAGCTGAAAGTCTGCTTTTCGACCTTATATAGGATGTTTGACGTTTTGTGTCAGGGGATCTTTGTGTGTGTTGGTATAAAGAAAAGTGTATTTGTCTTTCTGTGCAAAGACTGAAGGGAATTGTTGTGGCAGAGATGGATCTGCTGTTCTATAGCCATCTTTATAAATTGGATACGGCAGCATAATACAGAACTACTTAAACACTGCGCAGCTGCTCCCTGTGGTCCCACTGTGTGACAGCTTTTCTCCAATATGCTCTTTAGAGATAGGCCTGCTGGATTTTCATAAAAGAGAGCCCAGTTGTTATGAAGAGATTTTAATGGATTTACAGCAAGTCATTAACATTAAGCTTCAGTGTTTTTCTAAGGTTCTATTGTCATGAGATGTCAACGGAATAAATAATGTTGAAAAACTCTGTTCAGCATCTCGTGAAACGCTGTAAAACACCCAATGTGTGTTTTTACTCTTATTTTTCAGATGAATCAGCCCTTTCATGAGAGTTTAAAAATAATCATGATTGCTTGTACTTATATATTGACAGATTACTTGTGTTAGACCAGCGCTTAAACAAACTAAATTCTTCATTAATATGCAGGCGCCTATACTGCTGTAATCCTTAGGCGGCAATGAAATGAGCATTGATTCGAATGGATGTTATAGCTTGTGGAAATGAATTAATTGAATAATAAACTCTTCCTACAGAAAAAAGTTAAGTATGCCTTGAAGTAGGGTCAAAAGGTTACGATATTTGAACCATTGCATACCACTTAGAGATGAAAGAGACAAAACATCTTTTAACATTTGTATGTAAAATGATTATTAAAAGGTTTTTTCATAGATGGCGTTTGAGGCTGGCATTCTGATTTTTTCTTATTGTCAACAAATCACTTAAAAAGACATAAAAAACAACAAGTCCAACCCTTTGTACTTTCTAACTTGACTTCCCTTTCTCTTGCATGATTACCTAAAACACCTGGACACTGTACAGTTTTTGGAAAGCCTCACTCAAAAAGCAGAAAATAGTGCATTTGTCTGGGACTATTTTCCCAAATTAATACACATTTGGTGCTCTTGGGAGTATTTACAGCAGCAGGACAATGTGCTGTGTGTGGGATTGCTTCAAAACAAACCACAGTGGCTCTGTTCATCTCACAACATGTCACCCAGTGCAACAGTGTGGCTGATGAATGTGGTTTTAATAATGTTTTAGATTGCAGTAGAGGTCTATGGTCCAGAGGAATAAGATATATCAGGCTTTGGCTTGTTAGAAAGATCAGTTTTTTGTTGGTTTTGTTTTTGGAAGAAAAGTATAGAATTTCAGCACCCGTATCCTTTTAAATGTGGTCAGGGTGAGTGGGTACCAAACATGAACATCGCTGTAGTGATAGTGATGGCAATGTCAGTCAGGTGGTGGGTCCACCAGTTTGGTTGTCTGTCCACGTGACCTGACTTTTCAGGAACACCTTGGGGGAATTTCTTCAAATGTGGAACAAATGTCCACTCCAGCTCATGCTGACCTGATTAGAATGTGTTGGTCAAACATCATTGTGACCTCATCCATATGATTGCCATATCTCAGGGATGCCTCAAAGGAACATTTTCAAATCAAGGATCAAATTGTTAGATTTTGCTGGTCAAAGGTCAAGGTCACCGTGACCTCACATAATGTGTTTTAGGCCATAACTCAACAATTCATATGGTAATTAGAACAACATTTCATGCAAATGTAAAATACATGAAAATAGTAATGTGACGAGAATTTTATATCCCAAAGGTCTTTACTTTAACTTTTTTAATCAGAATAAGCGTTACTGGCCAAACATGTTAACTCATACACATATGCAGTTTATTAAAGAGTATGGTCTTGACCTGCTCCACTTGGAAAGTGTCATGAAATTACTTTTTTGTCAGTTGAGCTATACAAATAAGATTGATTGATTGAATGACATGCAGACATGGATGTAGATTGTAACTTGACTTGTTGTAATATGTCATATGCATGTTAGGGTGTATTTACAAATAAGATTTTTAAAAATATATTTCAAACCTTCTTCCAAAACTTTTTTACTACATTCCCACAAAATGTTTTAATCTATCTTTGTTTTTACCTTTATTTTACCAGAAAGTCCAATTGAGATCAAGATCTCTTTAACAAGAGAGACCTGGCCAAGGTAGCAGCTGCACAAAAGCACGGCATAGTTAAATCAAACATAACAAAACATGATGCAAGATTAACAACAACATTCTTTCCCAGCAACGTATAAGAGTATCTTGAGACTCATTTAGAACAAATATTGGAATTGTTGTCATCAATATGCATATACAGTACACAGCCTCACAGGGCCTCTAGCATGACTTTAGACCATTAGTCCTGTAGTTCTGACAGCATGCTAATACAATTGTTAAACCCAACATGTCGGACTTCAGCAGGAATAGAACAATTTAAGTGGTTTTGTGATAGAAAGCTACTTGCCGTTGTTTTGGAATTAAAGCTTGGCAGCAAGAGTCGACAGCATATTTGCAAAGTAACATGGCACAAAGTCATTTGTAACCACTGCTGTGGAAATACTGTAAGTGGATACAACCCCAAGACATGGAATCATACTTAACTTTAATGGGCTGAATGTATTTTCAGTGTAGATAAGGATCGCAAGTATGATCATGTTTACTCCTTAGAGCCTGCCCACACATTTCAGAGGTTATGTGGCAGCCCACAGCAACAGAGGAAGTTGTTATCAAGTAAAACTATTATGCAAATTCAGCCAAGTTTTTCTTTTGATGTTTAACCTGGACAATTTGCTTGGTGATTTTTATTGCTGAGATTTAGGTGTAGGCGTGTGTAATATCTTGGGAGATGAGACCAAAGGGAAAGATTACATGTGTGTTTTCATATTTGACCAACACTTTTCTACATTTCTTTGCAGTGCTGCGGCATTGGCAATGTTTTATATTGTACAGGCGTTTGAAATGGTTTGAAGAGATCCCTACATACATGTATAATGAGCGGGAATGCTAATCACCTCACAGGGTAATATGCCTTAGAAGTCTTAGTTGAGAGAAAATCCCCTCAGTTCTTGAAAGTGCTTCTGCTTCCCACCCTTTGACAAATTTGTTGAATTTTATCTCGTTAAGGTGTTTAACATTTCTGTGTTGGCTCCCACACCAGTACAGCTATTCTCTTGTCTTCTCCTACTGTGTACATTTGTGTACATATAAAGTATGAAGAACTGTATTTAGCACCAGTGAGCACCAGTGAAGAGTCCAACAAGTCCTCCAAACTGAATGATAGAACAGCTTTGGTGCAGTCCTTTTACTAGAGATGTGGCGGTTTCATTTTTCCTTCTAGTCCAGTGGCAAGCAAAGTGTCATGGTTTTGGTTTTCAGTTTATATGTTTCCTGTTTTATTCTGTTGAATTAATTTTCGTTTACCTTGTTGCGACTTTCCACTTCCTGTCTTTGTCTTTTCCCGCCCTTTTTCAGCTGGCAACATTTTATTTTTGCGACAGGGCTGAGCGACTCGAACACAAACGTGTTATTTTGGGACTGAAATTGTTGTTTTTTGTCTTCATTCCTCATTGCTGACAAGTGTGATTTTTGCTAATTTTGTCAACAGCATGAACAACGTTACGTACATTACACTTTGATTATTGCATTCATTAGCTTTTGAGGACTCTGTTATGTTAAAGCTCATGGTCATATACATTTTGAAGTGAACTGGAAGCAATTTGCTCTTAGACTTTCCTGAGTGGTAATTAAAATACTGTGTCATTTAAACCAGCTGGAGGCAATTTATTACTGTGTACTTGTCAGCTGTGCAGATGTATCATATTGTGCAACAAGAGCTCTACAGTGTTTTGTTCGGGCTTGTAGTTTCTCTCATGTCTAATTCTTGGGAGACACTCACAGGAAGAAAGTGGTAGAAAGTAATTTACAGCGGGGAGATTTTATTATAGTGCTGTTATTACAATTATCATAAGTCTGTTTGGAGAGCAGAGGCAGTAGATGAGATTTTGAGAAGGAGGCACCGCTCTCTGATTGCATTTCAGTCATATCGTGTCACTAATGATAATCTGTCAATCATGTCCTACCTGTTTGTCCTCACTATCTAATTAGTCCTCTCTCATTCGCTCTGTCTGTCTAAAGTTTTCACTCAGTATTGGGATCGCGTCCGTTGAAAGATATTGCCTGGCTGTTCAACCTGAAAACAAAAATTTTAGACGTGGGAGAAATACATGGAAGGTCAATGCAAAGAAATGAGTGGACGCAAATGACTGCAAATAAGCAAAGGGTGGGAAAACTGTGGCAGACACAACTACACAAGTTTAGATTGTTTCAACTTGAGATAAAAAATCTTGAGTATCCCGAGGCTGCATGGCTCCACTTCATTAATGTACCGAGACAGAGTTTGTAGTGAGATCTGACACACAAACATAGTACAGACACACATTCCTGCTACATCGTAGTAGAGCTCAAGCACTTTGTCCAGATGGTTAGTTTTTGTTTTCTCTACAAGAAATGTTCGAACATAATTAAACTAGGGCTGCAAGTAACAATTGTTTTCACTGTCTCTCCAGATGTATCGATTAGTGTCTATAAAATTACAGAAAATGGTTTAAAATGTCAGTCTGTGTCTCCCAAAGCCCAAAATGACTCAGTCAAATGTCTTGGTTTTTGTGCACAACGCAAAGATATTCAGTTTACTGTCATAGAGGAATAAAGAAACCAGAAAATGATTTGATATTTGACAGGTGTAGGTATCTTACACACAAAAATCAACTACATTTTCAGAATCGCTTCCGAAGTTTGCCTACATAGCGTTGCTTAATTTGTCTGCGTTCATGCACACATTGGGTTGGTTCACCCATATGTTTCTGTTTCCTAATATATTTCTGCTTTGTTGACGTTTGTTGGACAAAAACACACCTCATGTTTCTGAGTTATCAATCCATATTCATGACAGGAGGTGTCGCACGTAGAGGATGCATTTTGTTAATTACGTCGCCTGTTGAAGCATTCTAAACGAGTCGCAACAACCAGGTGCACTTACGAGCTTGTACGAAACAACGGCATCAGTAGGCCTAACATTAAATAGAAGAGGTCGCATCACAGTCAATGCATTTACAGGTGGAATGTAATACCAGAGAACATCTCCCTCATCTCTGTTTCTCTGCACAACATGTGAGATTGTCAGTTGATTTGATGGATAGGGCGAGAGGAGATAGTCCACCAGTTCATTGCTTACAGATGGCGTCATTCTCGAGGACATATTCAAAAAAGTAAAAATGGGTTGCTAAATATGCTTGGTCAGCCATCAGTGTATCCCAGACGGCCTGCCTAGGGTAAAGTCCATGTGAGGGAAACACTGGTCACAGGCAAATCCTGGCTAGCTAACAAGAAGGGTGGACTTCATTGACAGCGGCGTTTTTTTTAATTGGTCCTGTTCATGTCATGTCCTGATTTCCCCAGAATACATGGACAGTCTGAAAGCACCATTAAGCATTACCTGCAGTTGTGGGTTGTGGTTATTTTGGTGACAAATGATACACTGATTCTGTCCACCAATTTTGGCTGCAACCTCATTTGAAGGAGCTTTTGTAATGGGACATTCCTGTCGCTCATTAAAGCATGTTCTGTCTTATATGTAATATATATATATGTGGATTTCGAGGGAGAGCACTCCAAATTGGCCTACTGTTTTTCAGTGACACCACATATAGTGCATGAAATCTATGTTATAGCAGTCCACAGAAATGTATGGGGACATATTGAAGAATCTGCAGATACTGTAGTAGACACCTGGACTGTGGAGGAGGTACATTTCTTATTTCCCCCTGCAAAGTCATTCTTGGAGGGCATCTATAACATCCAGTAAAATTCTCTTTCTAGGTTTTCATGCCAGGTGCCAAGACTGGCTCCAATAATTGCTTGATGGTTTCAAGTAAAGGCAGTTTCTCGCCGACCCCCTACAGAACGTAGAGGGGTGGATGGAGAACAGGTATTAGCCCCATAGATCATGTAAAATTAGCAGCAGGAACCGCTGTCAGCCCAGACATTGGCACTTAATCTTGGACTTTTGGCAGACTGTTGCCTTAACAGGTCAAATGATATCTATAAATCAAGGATCCCCTGGCGGAGAGTGAGAGGGAGTCGGGGAGAGGGGGAAATGCACAGAGCTGGCATTGAAACTCCAGGGGAATTAAATCCTGGTCATAAAGCCTAACCCAAGGAAATAATCCAGTCTATTTCATAAAGGATTAAAACCTTTAAAGAAGATTGATTGCCTCTTTTTCCTTTTCTACTCGATGTAATCCTAGATTATGGAGACCACTTGGGGTTAGATTTTAAAGAAATTTGCACAGGATTAATGGTGACAGAGGCATCCATTCTTAAGATTGCCTTTCTGGTTTGTCACAGAAAAAAAATGCTCTTTTAGGCCCTTATCCTCCCCTCTGTCACAAGTGAAGTATGTTTCTAAAGTAGGAGAACGCAGAAAGAAGTAATGTTTTCCTTATTTTGTGCTCAAGTCACATTACGTTTGTTGGTAACAAGTAACTTTTTAACTTTATCTGTAAACAAGATTGACACAACATCAAGTCATATTTATTTCTAAACATTTATTTTATTCACTGGGAGTGTGTCACTGCTGTACATAGTTAATGAAGCTCATGCAAAGTTCACCTCTGACTCAGACACATATGTTCACCAAACGGCAATACCCTGTCTTAATTTGGTCAAAACTTTGCTCAGAGATCATTTCAATGCCATAGATTATTTATAAATAATTAGTAATATGTTGTTTTCTGCTTGAACAGCTGAATGCTTAAGTAGTTATACAATAAAATACTGAGGTAAAAGAGAAAAGGTAAGAGGAACATACTTTGCGAGAGGATAAGGTGCATTATTTACAGTAATAATAATTTAAAGCGCATTTTTGAGTGTTATGGAATGTGAGTTCATAAATGAGGCTGATGGTGTGCAAAGGCCTTGAATCCAGATGAGATGTCCGACGTGTTCACTTCCTCTTAAAACATGGTCGCCTCCGTTTAGACCGGAACACAAACCTGATTACGTCAAATGTTTGTTTTTTGGGCTACCTGCAGATCAGGGTCGGACCTCCATAAGGCTGGAAGAAGATGAAGATGCACTCAAAACGTTTTGGTTAAAGATGGAGGAACTTGCTCTCTAACAGATCAGTTACAACTATAACAGTTAAGCTAGCACTGGCTAACAAGTATCCATACACAAACATAAGAATGACTCATATTTATGAACTACAAAGAAGACGGACGTTTTATGGGGTAAGAAAAGAGAACATCTACTATGACTGTAATTTTAGTGTAGCTTTATCTGCTGTTATTACAAAGACAGAGGAGACAGACATGGATGTATGGAGAAAATCTTACAGCGAGTACATTTCCACAGCCTGCTATCTGACATAATTACACTATGGAAAGAGTAAAGATAACACATGTGCATTTAAATCCTCCTGGGGTACATTTCCATTTAGCTTTTTATGAGAATGGATAGTTATGTGCTGCACGACAAAACTCAGTTGTCTTTTTCCTATAGAATATAGCTGTGAATTTCCTTGTAAGCAGATCGCCGAGTGTCCACAGTGGGACAGGAGACGCGCTGTGACAGACAGACTAGAATATCAGGTGAGGACGGCCATTAATGATATGTAATCACAGAGTCGGGACGGCAGTGGCAGTCGGAGCAGAGGACCGGGAGGTGGTGATGGAAATAGAGGTTTGTGTGTGTGTGCGGTGTGGAGAGAGAGAGAGAGCTTACCTCAAGCGAAATGCTCCACCACCCATGGAACTAATTTAAAGTCCTCGTTTAGAGGCTGTCACACGAAGGGCTCTGACGACCACTGATCTCTGCACATTTAACGGCACAGGCAGCTGTCAGGGGGCTGACAGACAGGCCCCACCACTGACTGATTACATACAGGGCCAGAGTGAACTGTGATCTGGTGAACTTTATTTTCCCTGGCAGGCCCAACGTGCGGTGCATGCCTCAGCTCAGTGGCCATTCGCAAGCCCGCTCCGTCTCAAACTCCGACTCTCCATCTCCGCCATTAACACCACGTACCTGTGTGAATTCTCCCTGAGAGGTTACGATTTATTATTGATTTCATGATGGAGATCCTGTAACACCTTCTGAAAATGAAAATGAAAAAATAAACACTTACGGGCTGTTTTAGTGGCATCCCAGATAAAAGCATGAAACTGCTCCATGCTCGTTTCTGAGCAGTGGTGGATGAAGTACTCAGATCTTAGGAGTAAAGGTATAAATTCTCTAATACAAGTAAAAGCCCAGCATTTAGTGTGTTACTTGGGTAAAAGCACAAAAGTGTCAGTAATTAGAGATGCATTAATGTGCGCACTCCTTTGATGGCTTTTCAATGAAGTCTCATTTTAATGTATGATAACCTATAATTATAAATCTCTAAATCTGCACAGTAAGGAGGAACAGACCTTTTTAAGTCATTGAGTTTATAAAATATGGATTAAACATTTGTGGCTGAGAATTAGGCCAATGCCTTTAGCCTGCATTCTTTCTAATGGCCAGCAGGAGGCAACTCCCCTAGTTTAAAAAAGAAAAGAAAATGACCCTATACCCTTATGGGCTCAATCTCCAGTTTCAATCTTCTTCAATACAGCATGCTGTCCATCTTTCGAAAATGATGGTCCCATTAAGAGTAAAAGGGACGATAAAGCAGGGTAAGATTTAGGGCGTGGCTTCCTTGAAATTGACGCATCACTACCACGGCGTGTCCTCGGGTTCTCAGTCAGATCCAATCAGGACATCCTCCCCAGCTTCACCCTCTCTTCCAAAAATGGTCACTTCTGGCTTCAGACTCCAAGATGGTGACAGTCATAATGCCAAACTCGAAGCTTGAATGGAATAAAACCTGCAATATTTGACACATACTGTTAGGGCTGCATAATACATTGCTTCAGCATCGTCACTGCAACGTGCGCGTGGGAGATTGTCATAGTCAAGTAAGGCAAATTATCTCAGCTCTTTGACTTCTTGGATAATTTTTTTTCTGATATACCTGGGTGGTAAGCTCAACGCAAAAACATTATAAGACAGTTGTTCTGTGACTGTATGGCAACGCAGAGGTATCAGCTGGCAGACAACCAGACTACAGAGGAGCTTCTTTCAGCTCTCCACCATAAAAAGTACAGTTTTAATTTTTGCAGTCAGGCAAACATCTTGCTGATGGTGTTTACATACTGAGTCATATAGAGGCATCAGTATTAGATTGAGACCGTTTCATAACTACTTAGAAGTACATTGTATTACATTTAAATACAGTGATTGACTAGATATACTTAGTTACCTCCAACGACTGGTACTGAGCTACAACATGCAGGTGTAAATGCTATTAATGCCTCACTTATCCTAAAGTCTGCATATATTATTCTATGATACAGACCTCTGAGGATTAAACAGAATCATTTTTCACAGAAATATGTCAGGAAATTGCAAATGAAGGAACCGTGCCAATCTCTCTACCTGCTGCGGTGCTGCTAGTCGGTGTGTGAGAGTGGCTGTAAAGAGGCTATTTTAAGGATACTCAGACACAGATTTATCTGCATCCGCTGGGGATGCAATAATCTCTACTAATTTCAAGATAAATCAGTAATTACATCAAAAGTGTGCATTCCCAAGTGGGCACGTGTTAGTGCATTCTCTAAATTTACTGAAGTGATTTCAAAGAGGCAGCTTCCTGAGTCTGACATAAAAACACTGGATGGTAATTTGAGGAATAATTACAGGAAGGCCTTCGTTAAGTGTTTCTAGTTGGTTTTACATACTTCAGGTTTTAGACATGGTCTGAGCAGTTCTTTGAACCTTTAAAACTTATGTGCAATGGTTGCCAAACATTTCTAGGCCTTTTACTTCTATAACACGGATTAAGCTAAGAACATAGCTGTAATGATAATAAAGTTATTTATTAGTTGTGTTTTATCAGACTTAAAAAGTGATATTCAAATTGTATCTATATTTTTCAACACAGCTTATTGTATTTTATGTTATGTTATGTTAGGCTTGTGTAAAATGCGAAGCACAAAACTTGAAGAATCACAGTCACTGTCTTGTGGTCATTGTAGGTTAAGCATTGTCCTTGGCCCTGTTTTGCAGTAAAAGTCTAAAAATGTGGGTTTTAAATCTTAAATGTTTCTCTCACTTGTGATTGGATCTCATTTTACCATTCTACATGCAAGTAAACACGTATGTCAATCGGGGTGTTTTTTTGACCCACAGAGTTAAGTTCAAGTATAACATTCACAAGGATGTCTAAATTATTAAGAATTTGTCAGAGACAACGTCTCACAAAGTTTGCATTGTGTCACCTACCTCAAGAACTCATAAAACCAAGCAATTTTGTCTCCACTGGTGACAAATACATCGTTAGAGTAGTGACAAGTAAGAAATCCGAGGAAACGGTGTGCTCAAACAGCTGCTAAATGTTCCTAAGATACGCTGTAGACACAGAAACAGACAGGCTGGCACCACGATGGCACAACAAACTGACAGCTTTTACAAGGAAATAAACAACTTAATAGTGCCACTTTGGTTTGTAAGAAATGTTGATGTATTCACTATTTTCTCATAATGGGTGGCCCAAGGATTGATCAGACAATGGAGAAAATAATATCAGTTGATGATGACAATGATCTACACCGCAGCCCTTTCAGTCTATCACTGTGCAACGGGGTCTGCTGACATCTCTCTCTGCCTGGAAAAAGAAAGCCATCAAATAAGAATTCCAGCCTGTCTACCTGCAAATCTCCCTCCATCTGTGGATTAGATTTAAGTCCTCCAAAATCTTGCGCTGGTGCTACATCAGAGGATGTGCGGCGCCGGGGAAGTTACGTAACTCATTAAGACCTCACTGCTCTCTCCTGGGCTGGTTCTTCATCCCTCTAAACTTGCAGCCTTTGAGCAAATAAAGCCATATAAGAGGGTTGAAATATAAGACACCCGCAAACTCTGTAAAAACTTTCTGATCTAACAGCTTGAATTCAACTTGAGGGCAGCCCATTTGAACTGCGTCATTAAGCATCATTATTCCCATTGTTCTGCTTTCTAATCAGCGGTGTTATTCACCATCCCACGCAGTATAGTTTAACAATTATACGGGAAATAATAGGACACAGTTGGTAATGTTTTTAATTACACGCGCTAAATTATAACACTCAGGTCTGGAACAACTTAATGAAATATTTTTCTAGCTCCGAGACGGCTGGTTGGACAAGTGTTTGTTGGAGAGGTTTGATTCGTTTGGTTAGATTTCTGCATATTTTCAGTGCCACAATCCACCTCTTTTAGTCTTTCTACCATAATATCTCCTTTGTCCTTCAGGAGGATTGTGGGGCTCAGGCTTCCATTACCTGTCTTTCATACAGCACATTAGAACAACATTGCTATGATTGGCATTCCGCATTAGCAATCCCCTCCCTAGCTCTTTTCCTATTGTCATTCCACAGCAGCACTGGGCTGCAATGTTCTCCCTCAGTCTCTCTGAACTGCCATGACAACGTGCTGGAAAAGCCTGACGAAGCCCGAAGGCCTCCTCAGTCAAGAGGGCTCTGCTCGCCTCTGCAGATGACTGCACTGTTTCATTTATTTTCATGAAGGAAAACAAAAGGCAAGATTGAACAGGGGATAAGGCAGCCCAGCTAAACACGCCTGAGAGACTGACCCCACACACTGTAGTCGGCAGCACACAATTTGCCACAGGATTCTGTGCTGTCCAGAGCAGAAATGATAGAAATATTTCAGCATGGGTTTAATTACAGCCCCTGCTCTGGGTACTGAAATAATGTCGGAGCTCGCAGCTTGATGTTTACATGCTAGACTTGCGAAACCTCTTAATGCAGATCAAAAAAGCTAATTCATCTCTACGTCCGGTAACATATTATCATTGGCATATGATTCATTGCTGCAGTTTTTGTTGGTATTAAGAGAAAGAGAACACTATTTTTGAGATGTGCGCTTATTTGCCCCCCTGCTGAGAGTTGGATGGAAAGATTGAAGCCTCTCTCGTGTGTGTCCTGTAAATATGATGTTAGCTTAAATTAGCACAAAGACTTGAACTAGAGGGAAAAACGGCGAGCCTGGATCTACATTATATCATAGTACAAGTGTAAAAAAATGGCAAGTTGTCATCACGGTGAGGTTGCCAGAAAACCAGCGGGGACTCCAGCCTTGTTTTCTGTTTGTGTGTGAATTAAACAAACAAGATAAACATGTTAATTAATCAAATCCCGAGGGAGTGTTTTGGCAGATTTTTGCCTTTTATGTTCCCCCATACCTCTACGATTCATTCTAAGCTAAGCTAAATTCCTTCTTATCCTGCCTTCTGCAAGAAAGTGAATTTATGTATTCCAGTCCTATGGAAAACCAATCCCTTTGAACCAGAGGAGGTCAGCAAATACAAGATTTCCAGCTGCTTTTAAGTGCCCTGTTAATGAACAGCCAGGAGGGTGGGAATGTTGACTTGACCTCGATGACTAACATAATCAATAGAGAGCATGAGCGAGAAGATTAGGCTATTTCTGTGTAGTTATTCTTAATGCCTGTCGCCAGGTCATACTCTTACCGACTTAGGCTTGATGAGTCGTAAAATCTATTTTTCATGGCCGCCTGGTGAGGATGAGTTGAGAAGTCTTGAGGAAATAAAAAGTCTGGTGGTACGTTCAAAGTATTTCCCTGTCCTCGCTGCAACCTTAGAAAAAGAAAATTCACCTTAGCATTTCTATTGTACGTCTAACACTTCACAAAATAAAACAAAATATATTTATAAAACATTTCCCCATGATGTTGGCAGCAAGCTCTCCTTTGGAAGCCTCCAACCATCGTTCATTGATGCCCACTTCTTTATGCTTTGAAAGTGCTGCATCTGCCAGACCATCAGAAGGAAGCGTGCCGAGGAGGCCTCTCGTCTCAGAGATCCCTCGCTGCTTTGATGCCTCATTAAACCTGCGGCCAATAAGACACAAAGAGAGGTGGAGAGATTACTGATGCAACATATCTGAGTTTCTCGCTGGATGAGGCCCTTCAGGGCACTGGAGGAAAGTCAGCCGCTCGGTCTGGAGAAAAAAACTTTCACGCAGAGCCATAACTTTGCATCTTAGACTCGCTCTTCAGCATCTTTGGTGGTGGCGATTATTTCATTCTTTCTGTGATGAAAAATGCGTGACCTTTCCATTTGTTTTTATCAGCTGCATCATAACTCCCTAGAAATATATTACAACAAGGTTAGCCAATCTAAAAGTAATGAAAGTTTGCTCCGGTAAAATATTTGGGTGAGTTAAATATGAAAAAAACAAACAAACCTACAAAGTAGAATTTCCTTCAAAGAATCATATTTGCATGTATACGCAGTCTTTAAGATTTAGTAAAAGCTCATTTGTGCCTTTATTTGTCTTGTATGAACAAGGTTAGGAGCAGAATCAGTTATGAGACGAATTAGCACATCCTCACTACATATTTCATTCATTATGCACCTTTAATCAGCTGTTCTGCTCGCATATCTTATGATTCATTCACTGAGGTTTTTACTGTGCAACAAAAATGTCCACTTTGCTTGAATATAAAATGAACCTGAGTGTGATTAAAATAAGCGAGTGGAAGAAGAGATGAGAGGTGCAGAGGATGTCTGGCTGTTACTGTCGATAATCTCGGGGATATGATTGTGGATGTGCTTTTAGCCAATGTGTACCCTCTGCCTCAACCTTGCCCGGAGCTAGTGTCGAGTTAGGGCAGCATGCCTGAGGCCTGGCCATGTCTGAGTGATTAGATAAAGCAGGAGAGGCCAAGCGGTGGAAGCCACAGCCAAGTTTATGCTGCACTGACCGCTCTGAGACCGGCAGCATGCTGTCACCACTTTTATTCACTCACAACACTTTTAAAGGAAATAAACACAGCGAACGACCGTGCTGATTCGTGTAAACCTTTTCAGCACTGATTAATTCTCCAAAACGAAACATTTTTGCTCATTTGTGACACTCGTCATGCCTCAACCGTGTGCTATGACAGAACAGCTGGCTGGGGGACACTGTTCTATATTTCATGCTGCGTAAGTGCAGCTTTTTCTCTCCCCCCTGCTTTATGGTAATGAGATTCACTGAGGTGTCAAATACTGCTCTGGCCGTATTCCCAGCTCCCAGTTCAGGTCAGAAGAGACCAATGCTTCGACAGTTGCAGATGTATCCACATCATGTCTGACATGACAGCGAGGTTTTGAAAAACGCTGCGGCAAAAACAGTGCAGCCTTTTTTTTCGACACAAACAGGACGTCCTTTTAAAGACCTGATTGCAGCATAACCTGAAAACGGACCCTAATTTAAATGAGACATATTTTCATATGCGCATGAATCCATTACAGCCATGTTATCTATCCATCCATTAAATCAAACCCCCAGGTGCTGAAATGCATTTGGGGGAAAATGTGGAGAAATTGGTGAAACAACAACAGTACGAGGTTCTGTTGCGAGCCTCGTTTCATTTTTCTCTCCGACTGTCAAGCAGAGACGAATGTTTTTCATGTTATTCACGCTGCACCAAACCAGCAGTTGTGGACCTCGGAGGTGTCCACAGTGGAGGCTCACGGGTTTCCTCTCTTCCCTATCAGATGGCTTCTGTTCAAATCTTTGAAAATGAGAACACGAGTACGATGACAGCGCTGTGCATGTGTGGTGTCAAAACCCCAGATGTATGCAAAATCCTGTATCTCGTGTGCAGATACATGCGAATAGTCACGATTTTCCTTGGGGAAAAGTAGCTTATTGGGGAAGTAAGCTTAAAGAATATAAGAATAGGTTCTTTTTTTTTCTTCTTTTCCTTACGATTCATGAAAAATGGATAACCAGGTGAATAATCCTTTCGGAAAAACGTGTGCCGATACGAATCACAACAAGTGTAAATGCACAATATGATGACAATTTTTGCAAAACAACATTTGTTACGCAGATGCGCAGCCATTTCCGAGCTAATTGACAAGTTATAATGATCGAAAGTAATTTCTCTGAATTCCAGCCAAAGTGCCTCCACGCTCTGATGCCCACAGGAAAAGCGCCATCTGTACCACATTCCATAAACATTTTGCCATTTTCATTTTTAGACAAATGTGTTCTTGATGAGCAGGTTTTGTTTCATTATCTGCCTTAATGAGTCAAAGGTTTTGTCCCACAGCTTTATTGACATTTTCTCGCAGGCTGTTAGGTTCTGCTTTGCGGTGGAAAATATATAAATTATAACAGTGCTGTGAGGCTTTTCTCGCGAGGGTGATTGATGGCTTTGTGAGTGTTTTACATCGTCTGGATTTGAAGTGGAGGTCTTTTCTCATAAAGTGAAAGAAATTAGCCCTATAGGATCCCGAGCCTATCCAATCCCAGGTCTTTTATTTTGCAAATGCTTCTTTCTGGATTATGTTTCTCTGAGGTAGCTACGCTCTTTTTAATCCCCTTACCTCGGTCTCTGGCAGATGTTTGCTTAATTTTGGCTTGCATGGTAGTAATTTATTTCTTGTAGAAGCCTTAATAGCACAGAGCAGGTAAACAACAACTGCCGCCGAAATGGTAAACATGAGCTGATATAAGGTATAATCGGACTCTAACTGGAACACTCACCTCTGTATCTACACTGTCCTGTATGTGTGGCCATGTGTGTTTGTCATCGCATGCCATTGTGCCCTCTCAGCCCCCGTGGGAACGGCACAGGCCGGACAACGCTCCCTCGACTTCACAGATGGAGTTTGCAATTGGATACCCCCAGTGCATAATCTTCTCATTACTTATCATGATGAACTGTGGCATGCAAATATCAATAAGGGACTGTGGTGAAGCAATCCAATTAAGGCCTAAAACCAGGAGTCTCATTAGTGCTGAGTCTCTGATAATGCAAATGACACCCTACTTGTAATCAACCTTGAATATAAATGGCCCCGGCAAATCCACCACTACAGGTGATTCTGTCTACCTGGATGTGATTAAAGACTCGAGTCAACACCGCTCTGTTTGAGATTTTAGAACAGAAATTAGCATTTTCTTCCCTTTTGTGTGGATACAGTGGCAGAAAATTATGCCGTGGAGAAAAAAACGTGTTTAAAATCTCAGCTGTTATCAGTGGGTTCTGAATTTCAGCTGCTGTGGTGCTCGTTACGTTACGTGCTTTGCATGAAGCCTCTGGCTGCAGACATTTTGTACACACGAGTATAAGGGTGAATCACACGTTTATTATGAGATTAATACTATAATGATTCTTTGAAGAGCGATGCAAGATCACGGATATCACAAAGTCTGCCATGCTGTGATTTTGATTCGATTCAGTTCAGCAATCTGCGAATGATCTGGGACAATATCAAAACATGGCTTAACAACAGCATATTTTAACGAGAGTACAGACTCAATTATAACTGTCTCGGAGACAAATCGATTATTTTCTTGCAAGTCACTATTATTAGCTTTTTTAGCGTTTTACATTGCATAAATTAGCCTAGCAGCCAGCAGACTTTCCTTCAAATTTTGGCTTTACAGATTGCATGTATAGTGTAAACTTTTTCTTATCCACAACTGTGTCACTACAACTCCCAGCAATATACCACGGTTTAATTTCATTCGGCATTAATTTTAGCCCGCATTGTTGAAACAGAACAGCTAATATTGTCGCAGTGAGAGCAACAAGTTAGCGGAATGCTGGGTGAGATGGCCTGTTTGTCTGTTGACCCTTTCTTCTCTCCAAAATCCGAAATTATTTCCACAGTGTTGATTTATTCCTGGGAGCGGAGTAAATATCAACATAATCTTGTTCTTGGCTTCTTTCCATTTTCATCATGGCGCTAGCTCTGTTTGAATCTTTAGAAAGGACGTGTACTTGAACAGACATTGTAACACAGAGATCCCAGGGCGATTTCAAAATAAAAGTACCTCTTAGAAATTATGGGGTTTTTTTTTTCATTATTTATTTTTTTTACTTTGCATCAATGGTATTAGAATATTGAACAATAACTGCACATGTCAACTACAATTGGTAAAGGTTGAGGAAATATTGTAGTTACAGCATATGAATTATGGATGATGATGATTAAGATTAGACAGCTCACCACAAAATTACATTTAAAATGTTTTAATATTGTGCACAGTGCAGGAAAATACCTTTTCCACTGTCACATTCAGCAAGGAATAGTAGGGAATAGAAGACCTTCAATATTTGATAAGTACATCATTTTTATTGACATTTACGTCACATTTGTGTCAGTTATTCCCAGCTCGATTGAACATTGATTCTTTATAATATGATTGATAATTTAACAAGACATGAACTCAGATAAGTTCAGAAAAATAGATTGGTTTAAGCTGCTCACCTGCCCAAAATAATCCATCTAAGTTTATTCAAGTTTTTGCTAAAATGTTCATTTGAGCCCATTATGAGTTGGTGACACAATCCAATCTCACACCCGTCTCACTTGTAGTTATCTGACAGCCCTTAGCCACACACTGTTACTGTCTATAGCACAATAGAAAAAAACCATTCAAGAGCTTATACACTTTCTAGGGCTGCAGATATCCCTGAATTATTCAGAAAAACTAAAAACAAGCAAATCATCACTGAAGTAAGGCAGAGTCAACTGTTAAACTGGGCCATGTGCTTTGAGTGGAGGTAGATTCCCTTTCTTCATTGTGCTGAGATCGACTCCTTGAGGCAAAAGAAAATCTAGAAGACCAACACTGACCGGGCACAGAGCTGTGACGGAGGAGCTTGCCAAATGAACCTAACTCCGGGTGGGTGCTGCTGCCATGTTGCCAGGGGAAAAGATGGAGGGAGCTCATTGTGGCCGTATGACCCCCACAGGGAACAAACAGGATCAAGTAAATAAGCAGTAAAGTAAGGCAAACACTATAGGGAAGACTGCTAAGTGCAGAATTGTCCAATATAGAAGTAATTCCTTGGGTACTGGACTACATCTTCCGATAGATGAAATAGTCTTCTTTAAACTGCAACAAGGTTAACTACTGCTCGCTTTAAGGGTCAGCAAACACTTTGTGGTAACAGCGAACACCCCTGTATTCACATCTAAAGCAGTGCCCTTTTGGAAAAAACATGGCTTTTAATGTCTGTTCAGTCTTCGTTGGCTTTGAAATCGTTAATGACTTCTTCTTATTGAGTTGCAGTGCAGTGGAGAGGATGGGTCAGCACAAGCAGCCTATCATCAGAGAGGCAAGAGAGGCATGATGCAACAAAAATGCAACCTGACAGAAGATAATCCCTCTGAGGTGTTCAAGTCTGCCTGCTGCTCCCTGTGGTCATTTCACATCGGCTGTGGGGACCCATCGTAGCTTCAGGCTCGTAGACACACATGAGGGTTTGTTTCCATACTGTCAACAGATAAATGGTTGAGATGTTATAAACAAACATGCAGTGCAGTCTTAGAGGGAACAGTCCATCCACAAATGAAAATTCAGTCATTATTTACTCACCCACAGTCCGATAGAACGGAAGGTTAATCTTCGTCACGTTTTCTTCTTTTCAAGATAAGAACATCTTCAGAAAACTTCACCACACTATCTACAGTATTGGGCGTCTGGCTATCGTGCTGCCAAGTCTGCTCAGCAATACGAGAACATTTCTTTGAATCTCCCTGGTTTTTCTTTGTCATCTGCTGGATCTTCTTCTTGCCTTTACACCAGGCTCAGCAGAAGTACAACTTCTCAGGCGTGTTTGATTTTGTCAGCTCCAGTCTGGCAGTGCAGGCTCGCGGAAGGTGAAGCTGTCCGAGATTTGGCAAGGGTAGAATCAAAGAGCTGCCCTGCCAGCAGCCAATGGGAGCTCAGTTCAAGTTGGAGAAAAAGCCGATGAACTGGAAGAAGAGTCATTTTTAACAACATTCCACTCAGAGATTTCACATCAGCAGAGATTGCCAAAACCAACTCCTCCACTCTTGACTTTACAGTTTTATTCAGAGGGAGAAACAGAAGGAGAAAACATGTTCAGCAGTGGCAGAGGTACATTTGATATGTCTTTTGCCTGTTATCTCGGAAAGTCTTGCCTCAGCTGCCCTCCCGGAGTTTGACTCATACACCCGGTGTATAATTGTAATGTAACAGAAGTTTGAGGGACCACAACTGTGTGAGAAATAACATCATTGTAATAACTCCATGTGTTGCACCATTACAGCAATTTTCAAAGCACTTGAGATCGACAGTACTTCAGATGATAGCTACCTTCTTTCATAACTGCAGAATCACCATCTGGTTAGACACCAGCATCACTTCAGACTGATCAGACTGACTGAAAGTTACATGTTGTGATCATTTTCATCTGTTATCAATTTCAACATTAATGTGCTGAGTTTGACTTGAGAAAGGGTGAATCACAATATGAGATCAAAATAAATTAGATTACTGACACATTTTCATTGATATACTCATGAATCTGCCTCGTTTCCTGCAGTGGTCAAACTAATGTAATGTTCAAGCTCAAAGGATACAGTTTATACATCGCATATTCTGTGCATGTGTTAGACTTGCAATGAAATTAAATGAAACCTCCAGAGGTAATTTGATAAAATCCATAGTATCGATAATCTATGACAATATCAGTTCTGCTAACAGTATTGGAGAAATTAAAACATTCGTCCATGATTGATTTAGCTTTTTCCAATTCACATGAGAGAACTCTGTCATTGTCAGTGTAGACAATGTTCGAGTGCAACAAGTATTTTGCACATTAGGACAGAAACACAAGCATATTTTAAAATAGAGTGCTCAGGTAACATCCAGTTTGGACCAATGCAGATTGTTAGCTAGGTTTACAGAATATCAATAACACTTCAGCAGTGTAGATTAGCTCTTAAGTTACTAGCCCCCGACAAGCTTATAAAGTTAACGAGTATCTAAGTGACCAACTCACTGTGTTGTATTTGGTCTGAGTCTAATCAGCAGAGCATTTGTGCTGATTTGGGTTATTCTTGAATTCATAAATTTGAGATTTGAAAGATAGTTGAATCTTGACCAGACTATTACCTGCTACCTGTATCTTAATTTGTTTGATTTTCTTCCCTTAAAAGATAACAAAATTAACCGCTTAAAGTACAATTTAAGTGCCGTATCGATAAACAGTATCAGTAAGAGCAGTAGGACCGTAAAAACTCGATACACCTCCCTACACATGATCGTGCCCTGTTGCCTGTAGCAGTCAAGCTAATGTTCAAGGATACAGTATATACATCAAATATTTACAGGAAACACACAAAAAAACTTTCATCTTTCACTGAAATAAGGCACAAAATGCAATATGCGTACATTGGACGGGAATACATTAATGCTAGAAACAGAATACCTTTCTTCTCTAATCCATTTTCATGTCATTCAGCAGCTTCAGACAAGCGGCTGTTAGTGTCAGCATGTAACCAGATTACTAAATTATTCTTTATAGTAAATCTTGATGTTCTGTGATGTGCTCCAACTGTGAACCTTTCAATGCAGTAAAATGGAGCTCATTAGCAGGATGCCGGGAGAGGGATTTGTGGCAGTTTCCTATATACTATAGGGGTTAACTTCTCAATTTACTCCATGTTTGATACAACCTGTGATTCTGGCTTGATGCACGCTAATAGTAGATCAAAAACTCTAAGTCATTTGAGGACATATGTCTTTTGATTTCAGGCAGTGGTCGACAAAAGCATGCTTTCCGTTTTCTAGCTGTGAAACTGGATATTTTGCTGGCTGAAATGACAGCTGAGATGATTAAACTGTCTGAGTTGGATGAATGCTCTCACTTTGGCGGACTTTGTCCTGTGCTTCCAACCGTTTCATTTTAAAGTGAGAATCTTGTAAAAGAGGTCTTAAATGTGCATTTGATGGCCACATGCAAGATAAAAGACTGGAGCTAAAGCCTCAAGTCCAAGGCAAAAACTCAGTACGCAAAATAATATTGTCAAGTATTGATGTGCACCTTGGCCCTGTAAGTAGCACCTAGTTTCAGCACACCAAGGCACAGTTTGATCTAGTCCTTACACCTATGCTCTTGGATTTTTGGTTTCCGAAAGGTTAAAACAAAAAATTAAATCACCCTCCAAATCCTTTAAATGCTAAGTATCACCAAGTTACTGGTGAATTGAATGTTTGGGTGTGTTGGACTTCAAGGCTATTTATGTTTTTTAAAAACTTGGGGCCTAGTAAATCCATGAAACCCATGAAAAGTGCTGGTTTTTGCTGTTCATAGGCTCAAATTGTTAGAAGTGTCTGAAAACGTTATGGGAAGGATCCCTACAGAGTTGACTAATAGTAAGACCCCTTTTTGGCTATGTTAAGGCTAGGGACCGACTGGAATATCCAGATTGTATTTAGATTAATTTTAGGAAGTCTCGACAACCAAAACCACATCTGGATGTGGTTTGACATGTGATTCATGGGATGGGATTTCTACAGATCAGTTCACTTCAGTTGTGTCGTGCATCAAGCAACAGCAATGGCAAATCCAAAGAGACGGAAGTGAATCAGAGCCGCTGAGCAGAATCCAGCAGCAGGTTTTTGGAGAGTCAAGCTTAAATAAACAAAAACTGCTCTGCGACTTGACAATGTGATTGTTTGGAGAGTGACTTGATCGGTCTTGCCTCCGTGTCGGAAAGTAACATCAGCATATGGAGTTGTTGACGCCTACGTTGATGACCATAGCAACTGAAAATCCGATCTGCTTACCTGCAAATAAGAGTGCGGGAACTTCTCTTTCAGATTTGATTGAGAAACAAATGTGTTTTGACTGCAGTCTGGTCATTTGTTTGTCCGACCAGAAACCAGCCGTTGCTCAGCTCAAGGCCACCAGACTCCATAGACAAAAACAGCAATTTACCTCACAGAATGAGCTGTTGGTCTACTTCTGCTTCAATTTCTTAGTTTGCTTGCATTATTGTGTGAATCTGGTGTTTTAAAGAGTTAGTTTGGATCCAAACTATCAACTTCACCAATTCAAAAACATTTTGTATCAGTTTATACCTATTTATACACCAGTTATGTAATAAACTACAGCCCAGGTTTAACAATACTGGAATTACCCTTAGAATAATGTGAATATTTAACACTTAACACATTAATGTTTCACTTCATGTTTAAAGGAGAACTTAGGTTGATTTAAACATGCAGCTTCATTGCTCAAGCTACCCTTGACTAGCCAGTACCGAAGACGCGAACAAATTTGGTCCAGCCATTACAGAGCTCCGTGAACGGAGATGTAGCATTGAACGCTAACAGCATGGGGTCAGAACTTCACACTATGTTTTAAGCATCTTAACATGCTCCACATCTCACACCAGAAGTTATGCAACATCAGCAGACACCTTAGCACACAGCACTGTAGCGTGTATGACTCAAAATGAATAAAAAAGTAGTTAAAACAGTGTGTTTGTGCAAGGAGCTACTTACCTGTTTGTTGACATCCGTGTCTTCCGGTAGCTAGACTAAACTAGCTGATCCGTCGAGCGTGCACTTACTCCCTCACTGGCGGAGACGGAAACGTATTCCAGCATTTTCGTGTTTATGTTCATAATGTACATGTCCATGTTACAGCCTGTCATGAGCCATGAGCCTTACAATAGCCTGTTTAGCCTGTTAAGTGCACACTCGATGGATATGCTAGTTTGGTCTAGCTACCGGAACACACGGATGTCAACAAACAGGTAAGTAGCTGCTTGCACAAACACACTGTTTTAACTACTTTTTTATTCATTTTGAGTCATACACGCTACAGTGCTGTGTGCTAAGGTGTCTGCTGATGTTGCATAACTTTTGGTGTGAGATGTGGAGCATGTTAAGATGCTCAAAACACAGTGTAAAGTTCTGACCCCATGCTATTAGCGTTCAATGCTACATCTCCGTTCACGGAGCTCTGTAATGGCTGGACCAAATTTGTTCGCGTCTTCGGTACTCGCAAGTCAAGGGTAGCTTGAGCAATGAAGCTGCATGTTTAAATCGACCGAAGTTCTCCTTTAAATCATTTTACTCCTCCTCCAGCTCCTCCCTTCGTATTTGTCTGCTTTCACATAGCACTTAATGTACATAATGTGAATCCATTTAACCATTACAACTCTGAAGAGGATTTTCTGTGACAGCTCAGTCGCTTTAATCTGACTTAAGTTATAGGCGGGCACCTATAGAGGTGATCATTTTTTCACTGAGCATCCTCTCAAGCACACTCAGCTTACAATCATTAATATGATAGTGGGCTGAGACTCTGAAAAGCTTTGAGCAGCCTTGAAGAAAATCCAATTATGATCTTTGATTCCTCTCCAGAAACAGATTACCTATCTCACTAATGACATTTTCCTTCCCATTCATGCCCTCTTTAAATGAGACGATTGAGAGACTGCGTGGGTGTTCCGAATGTGCAGGGGTGGTGATGACTATCTATTCCTTACAGGTCTATCAGACGGACAGCTCGCATTATGTATAAATGCTTTTCTTGAGATTCCCAGCCGCATGAGATCAACTTCATGAGGATTATTTGAAACCCCTCCATATATTAAGTGAGGGCAAGAGGGGACAAGAGGATTTTTATTTTTTTTTCCTGCTGCAAGGATTTTAATTCAAGTGAAAAAGAAGGCAGACTGACAACCGCAGGGATTTTTATTTACAATAACGGGGGCCCTCATCAGCTGTAGCAGAGTGGGCATGGTCTGTCAGCTTCACGCAGGTCTCTGTAGATGAAACTAGTGAAAAAGAGCTGAAACTGAGCTTGTAGCATAATTTACCCACTCCTGGAAATATCCTTAATATTTAGGCACTAAAGCACCAAAGCTAAACTTTTCCACAATGTCAGCCTTTTTAACTATCGCCATTGTGTTCGTATCCATTACAGTCGTCTCCTTTTTTTTCTCCTTGAATAAAAAAGTTTCACTGTCTTTTAAGTGATGAATAATTCATAGCCTTACAGCTTACTACAGCTATTAAGCATTTCAAACCCCTGAGGGCATCGCACTAATAATTAGATCCTGGAAAGCTGTCTTTACAGTGATCATACTGGGATCAAATACTGCAGAGTTTGCAAATAAGAGTGTGTGCATTTCTGTGTGTTCGCTGTGCTGTGTGCTCATAGCAACAGATGCAATGTAACTGAGTACATTTATTCAAGTATTTACTTTTTCTGCTACTTCATACTTTCACTTATTATACTTTTTACTCCACTGCATTTATTGCATAACTTAAGTTACTAGTTACTTTGTACATTACATACTGCATCAGAGCTACATGTGTATTTTAAAGTTAATTATTTTATTGGTAGTTAGATACAACATGGTTCTGTTCAGCAGGAGGAGTATGTCCTCAGCACTCTGGCATCATGGATCTGCAGCCTGAAGCTGGGTTCACACGTGCTCCCCCTCGCGCGATCTCATGGGGAAGCAGACATAAACAAAACGGATTTTAACTTGCTGTAGTAATGTGTTGCGGTGAGAAAACAAAACCAAGGCAGAAGGCTGAATGAGTCTGGATGAGTGGTGAGACGCGGTCAACACGGGTTTTCTATATTTCAGCGAGGACTGGAGCTGAGAGTTTAAGTTTCTGTCAATTGTAGTATGCGAGCCAACGTGAGCCTCAAGGGTTAGAATGTTTAACGTTGCTTGGCAGCACCGTCAGCTGCTCTGGGATGCCTCTCTCAGAAAGTACCGATGTAATCATCCAGGTTTAAAATAGTAAAGGTCAGACATATTTGGTATTACCGGGTTGGCCCTGATGAGTCTACCTGATGAGGTGCAGTGTGCAGGGGGACTGGACATTACAAATTGGGGGGATTTTTTAAAAAAAAAAACAACATCCCTGAAAGAACTGAACCTCCAGGATTTTTTAAAAGTTTTCTTTCTGTCTTGTGGGATTTCATGTCTTATGACATGATGTGGCTGGAGGATAGCATGTCAGTCACTATGTAATATACCAAAGTGTAAGTACAGCACCTGCACAAATATTCCTGCCAGTGTATCTCTGATTCTACCTCCAAAGCTCTGGCATTATTACGGGCACATTGGCTCTCAGGTGGAGTCCTCGCTGCCAACCATTAGAGCTCCACACCTGAGGCTAAGTGAGCAGCAGTAACACAGGCCCCAGAAGAACCAGCTCAGGTTTGCTATGTTGTTGTTGCTCTTTTTTTTCCTTCTTTTTTTGCCTTCAGATAGAATGAGGCGTTCTAGTTTATTCAAAGGCTTGCTTTTTGTTAATGTGCATCGATGTGTAAACACGAGTGTTGCAGAACATAGAGCTTAGTGCATATCTCTGTTGATTTATTACAGTAAATGTCAGTAGCGTTTCAACTTGAGCTTTGAATTTTTTAGAGCTTTCCTTGATCCAGCAGCTTTGCAAAGATTGAACACGTAGGCATGTAAGGCGGATCTCCGTGGAGAGAAACAGAGCCATGGTCAGATGGGAAGATGGACAGATCGACGGGCAGAGGGCATGGTTGACTCCTCTTTTCTCCCTTGTCTCGAATGATCAGAATCTTCATTGGAATTCGGGAACATACACGGCCGGGTAGTTAGCATGTCTCCAAGGTTAACATTTTTGATGCAAGACTGAGGGATTCAAAGAAGTGCTCCTTTGAAGTGTCTTGTTGGAGTCAGAAGGGAGGCTGCGAGGCTGTTGAAGACTGTCTACGATATTGACATTAAAACTCAACACATAGAATGATGCCAATTGAAATTTCATAGTGTTCCCTTCGGGAAGCAGGGGAGTTGGGCATGCCAGTGTGAGATGAATAATGAAACTTCCCTCGCTTTGCTCATTTTTTATTTAATGTGGAACTCTCCTTTGTTGCTCCCCGAAGCTCCACGGGGGCCGGTGTGCACGTAATACAGTTGTGGAGTCAAAAGAAAAGAGTCAAGTTCTTATTTTATATACGCATGAAATTGGGCACAAAGGTTAAATGATTATGAAGAGGCTTTGGTTGTGGATTGACGGATCACTGCTGGCTTTCACTGTTGTTTGTGATCACATGGTGGATGTGTAAGACAGGTTTTTGTAATGACTTTAGGACTCATTTTATTTCATTCTCTAGGATTGACGAAGGTGCATTGAGATATAATTGAGTCATACCATTGAATGTGGCTTGTGGCAAAGCCACCCCTCCTCCCCTCCCTCCCCTGTGTGGCTCCACCTCACTCCACCTGCACCTCATCCCCTTTGTGTGTGTATATAGTCCTTGTGCTTGTCTTTGTCAGTTCATACTGTTTTCCTCCTGTGTAATCTTCCTGTGTGGTTCCCTGCATGTTTCAGCACATGTTTCACCGGAGCCTGTTCACTCCAGTGCCTTCCAGTGTTCTCCAGCTTCTTCCCGTTTTACCCTTTGCTATGTTTCTGTTTAATTTTATTCCTCTTTTTGTTTTACTTAGTTGTACTTTGCTGTTCTCAGTTGGTACCTTGTCTTAGTTTTTGTTGGCTACTTTGTTTTTTTGTTGTATTACTTAGTTTCCTGATATTTGGCTTTTCATTAAAAGCTTATTTTCAGTTCCTTATCCTGCCTGCGTCCCGCGTGGTTCTGTGTTTGGGTCCTCATGTTTTCACGAAGTGTAACAAAAGAACTGACCAATAGTCGTTCCAATAAATGTACCGCCTGCCAAATACAGGAAGAACAGCTGACAAAATATTACTGTCTGTGTTAATGTTTATTATTAAACATGTATTATTGGCTTATGATCTATCACTGCTCTTCCATTAGGTCTAACTCATTCTTCATTCTTCAGTGCAAATAAGATATAGTTATTGAAACAAATTTTCAGATCTTACAACAAGAATAAGGTTTCAATGTGTCTCTGTTGCCAGAGGATATCAGTATCAGGATAGACAGCATCATGAAATAGCTTTGACATTGCTGCTTGCAGCCAACAGGAAAAAATGAAAAGAAGAAGACCGGAGGGCCCCTCCTACACAGGAGTACACCTCACGATCTGGGCACCGAGCTCCGTGAGATCTTCTATATAAGCTAATGCCATTTTCCAGAGAACTGATACATCGGATGGCGAAGCGTTTATACATATCGATCTGTTATCTTGAACACAACTTGCTGGGGCGCAGGTTAGATGTGCAGCATCAGCTACAGTTACCCTGGCAAAACGCGAGCCACCGTTGTAACCCTGAAACCACAGGGTTGCCTCTCTAACCACAAATACGGATTTCTAGTACCGGCCTCCATTCGATGCCTTGAGCTCTTTGCCACGTTCCCAATTCCCGAGCAGTTTCTGCTGTGTGGCAGGGTGCATACTCCTGCTGAGGGTGGCAACTGGCATCATCAGGAAGTGCTGTTGTCATGAGGGGGTGTAGTTGATCTGCAACAGTGTTTGGGTGGGTGGTGCATGTCAAGTGGCAGCCACATGCATGCCAGGATTCAGGGTTTCGCAGCAGAATATTGTTCTGTAAAGAGATGATCAGTGTTATTCACTTCACCTGTTAGTCCTTTTAATGTTGTTCTGATCAGTGTATATTTTTTTATGTTCCAGGGTTCAGCCTGGACCAATACATTGTCAGCAATAAGTTAACTATAAAACAACACCAGCATTATTCTTAAACTGAGGCATTTAGACATCTTTAACGATACACTGTGGCTTTGTAATAAAAACCCTCTTCTGAGATCGCAACCTCATTTTGCCCTCATGGGAGTTTTTTGTCTGTTACAGAGCTATAACCTGGGATGTAGCCTGGACAGAGTACGGCTAAACCTCCTGCTAAAGTGTACAAGCTCTTTGCAGAATTAGAAGCCAGGCTGCAGCTCCCGTGCGAGACTGATATCCAGCCAGTGATGTACCGTTCTAATATCTATCCAGACAAAATGGCACATTCGCTGTTTTTCATTCCTCTGTGTGCAATAGTTGTCGACTTTATGCATTCAGGCAGTGATACTGGGACTCAACACAACAAGGGCTTTTTAAACATCTGTTGTTTTCCATTTGTCAGAAACACCTGCCCTACCTGCTCCCCTCTTATCCGCCATTCTCTCTCTGTCGCTACGTCTCCTCAGTTCTTTTTTGCCTGAGTCATCTGGTAGTGTTACAGAGCAGCCTCCAGGGACTCCGTGCCCACCTCTGAATCATAGCTCACGTCCCGAAAGGTTAATAACGTAATGAAAAGTCAAGGGCATCTGTTTGAACCATGCCACAGCTGAGTGCTGTGGAAGCAGAAAAAGCAGGAGAGAAAAGTGCCAGGGTGGTGTATTGGATTTTGATTTAAGTAAACAAAGGTGCTCACCTACTTCAAACCTTCGTAAGGAGTGACGTTTAAAGCAGTGGAGCTCGGAGACTTGAGCTTTTGGCTTTTTTTTACGAGATCATGAGGTCAAGGGGCAAGAGGGCTGTTTGTGTCTCCCATTATGATATTGTCTAGAAGTATTTGATGGCAGGGGAGATGGTGTGTGCTGCCAAATATTAAGAAGAATAGGGTTGCAGGCCAGGCCGTCAAAAGAAAAATGATTCCCGTAACCTTTCGCGATGTGAATTGAATCTTCTGCTCTGCCTGCTGCAGACTTACTGTACTTTGCACTGTGCACGGCGTGACGTGGTGGCTCATTTTTCTTTTCATTAAAAAGAAGTGATCTCCCAAAAGAAGAACGGCTGCTCGCACATTTAAGAAAAGTTGGTATTAATTTAAAAGCCTTGTTCATGAGGTTTCCTCCGAGAGTGAGAACGGTCCACCTGTGAGACTGTAGAATCAGTGAGTCATGCTAATTAGCAATTACATCCACAATCACCCATGTTAATTCACTTAGGGGGAGGTCAGTGTAATTCATTCTCATCTCCAGAAACTAGGACTGACATTAAATTAATGCACCTAAAATAAGGAGCATTTAAGAAGCAGTCTCCCACTCACAGGGGCAGCCACGGGCACACACAGTTATCTCTGTACCATTTGATTCTTTCATTCAGTCCCTAGACACACACACACACACACACACACACACACCCACACACACACACACACACACACAGACACACATACACACACAGACACACACACATGCTTTCTGCTTGAATCTTTAGCTCTCTCAGGTTCTCTTGTCACGGAAATCTAATTTCTCCTCAGAACAAAGATCCAATCTCTGTCTAACACACATGTCAACCCTTGGACAAATGTCTTGTGGGAGAGCTTACTTGATTTTCCGCTTGTCTTTTCTCAAACGACATCTTGTGCCTGCACAGTTACAACTTTTGGCATGTACATCAAATGCAATCTCCAGCAGAGGACATATTCAAAGTCAGACAGCATCACGCAAACTACAGCTTGACCGGTACTGGATATTTGAAGTCAATTCAGGTATCGATATTTGGACTACTATTTTTTACATAAACCGTTCGAAGCAAGGTGGCATTCAGACCTCATAACCAAAAAAGAAATGTGTTAAAATCCAGATTTAAGGGCCACCCACACCAAGAATGATCCCTGTAACCATAACCATAATGATAACGACGTGAATAGACATTAGGGCCAAGCAGGTGCTGGGTGCTTCAGATGATTCGGAAAATGGATTTTGCAAACCTGTTAATGCCGTATGTTGCACAGAGAAATGTACAAATCAACCCCAGAAGGAAAGGATTTTAGGAAATTCTGGATGGATTTTTATTTGCTGTCAGAGGTTCTATCCTTCATCAGATTACTCTGAAAGTGATCCAGATGATATCGTTTGATGCTTTCATTGTCATTATCGTTGTGGATTAATTTACACTGAAGTTTTTTTTATATTCTACAGCTGTTTGATTGAGCTGAGATGCATGAAGGGTAAATTTGGTCCAAGCCTGATTAGGACATTTCAAATAAAAAAAAAAAAAAAAAAAAAGAGCTGGTGGACAAACTACTGTATGAACTGACACTGTTTCAATACTACTGTACATCCAACATATGTGGTTTGTACTCATTCATTGCCTGATTTATCAGTGTAGCCCTCACGCAAACATTATGAAAAGTAATATCGTTTACAGTATTTTTTATTTTTTTTAAAAAAGGGTTAAATAAACCCATCAACATTAAGCATTATAATTTAAGAGAAAAATACACTTTCACATTCTAAGATGTAAAGATAAACTCAAATACCCCATTTTATTTGCATAAAGAGCAGGACACACCACAGGGAACCTTAAAACAAATTCAAATGAAAAATATCTTTGGGGAAACAGAATACCTGCTAATATGTCCACTCTGTGGCCATATAAGTAATTGCAACGGGCAATTAAGAATACATTTCAGAGGCAATAGGACAGCACGCAATCCATCACAATGTTCAGATGCCCTATCAAGAGATTACTTGATAAGTTGCCCTGCCTAATCTAGTTAACACAGTAATTTTTCAGATTTAACGATTCATTTCCTCTACAAAGTCCTGACTGTGGACGCTCTTCTTCTAAATGGGAGAGCCAGCCGCATTGATCGTATTGAAATAGTTCCTCTTGTTGTTGTTGTTGTTGTTGTTGTAATTCGTATATTGTGTCTGGGAACACAGCTCATTAATACCAATTCTAAAACCTTACTCCACTTTTTACACAATCATTATAATGATTTATACATTTTGTTTATACACTCTGCATGTCCGTTCGGTGTTTTCTAAGCAGAATGATTGTTGGAAGCACCCTGAGCCCTGTGCGATTGTAGTCATTTATTTACACACTGCACAAGTCGTATGAATTCTCCCATCTGCATTTGCAGATAAACAAAAAATCCATTCCAGAGGTTTGCTGTTTAAGCCTGGAGTTCAATTCCAGCTGACAGATTCAGAGGAGATTTTCTTGCCGACCTGTACTTTCACTATTAACCGCAGAATGTGAACCAGTAACCCTGGACATGGAGTAAATTGCATCAGATGCTATCATCAATCTCTCTCTGTTAGCAACATGTCTTATAAACTTAATAGAGAGCGAGCAGCTGCATTGTGCTGTATCTCGGTCACACAGGTCTCCTCAGAAAGTCTTGTTTGACAGGTCATGAAAGACCTTGTATAACACACATGTACTACATCGAGGGTGAGGTGATATATTTTCCCTCTTCTCCTTTTTGGACTGGAATTGGTGGCTTTCTTTTTTTTTTTAGTACTTTTCTGTATCCGATGGAAAGCCTATATGATCTCATTTGCACCATTTAAGCTTGCTTTGTGTTGATTTTTACCCATCTTTTATCCAAGGTTTTAGAAAAAGTAGCTCCCCTTTAAGTAAATGCTTTGAAGGATAACACCAACATTGTTATTTTTTTTAATCAATCTGACTTTAAAGCCCTTCACAGAACCAAAACAGTTACTCCAACACTCACTAATGATCTACTACTGGGCTGCTAGTGTCGAGGATTGCTTTATTTTAATCACTCTTGATCTCAGAAGAGCCTTTGATACAGATGATTGCTCCATTTTATTGACCAAAAAAAGAAGAAATACACGCTTTTGACACCAGTGAAATTCAAACAAACCTCACTGGTGGGTGCTTCTTTCATCCGGTCAGGTGTTCAACATGGTTTGAATCTTGATCCTTTATCGTTCTGAATAAATTCCTTTTAAGATGAAATAATAAATTCATGAATCATTTAATTGAAAAAAAAAAATTGCAAGTATTTTGATAATCTATTAAGCATTCAAGTAAAAAGGACAAACAATTTTCTGCTTCCAGGGATTGAATAAATCTCACACATTCCACAGTTTCAAAATTGCTTCCAGTAAAAAAAAATTCTGCGATCTTCAAGTAGGTTTAGCTCACTGCTCCGAGACTAATTGCATCCCAGCATCCCAGGGACTTCAACCAAGAACAATTTTTAGGGGGAAAAAAAAACGTTCAACTTAGAACTACAGATTATAATGACAAATTAAAGAAACAACGTTGCGTTTCTGGGACGGTTCACATTCCCTTGGAGAACTTGTTTTTCAGGACAAAATTGGAAGTTTTACCTAAAGAAAGGTAAAGGTCCAACAATAAGAAATGTAATGTTTCAACCTACCTGTGGTTTGTAGAAATGCCAAATGCCAATGCCAAAATTGCCAACTTTTATTTGGGGAATTTGGTTGGTATATTTATAAGTGTATGGTATGATAAAATAAAAGAAATAAAACACACATCACTGTGTCTGTGGCAGAGGTCAGAAAAATAGTTGGACCTGAAAGTGCATTTCAGCACTAAAAGAAGAAACATCAGTGCCACAAGAGGGGGGCAGAGTGACACCAAAGTGTTGACCATTAACCCTTCAGAAAATATGTCTTAGCTCAGTTTAACACCAGAATTGAGAGTAGGGTAAATAATGTTTAGTTAAATTGGAAGGATTTGTTGTGGCCCATCTGTGATGATTGAATATTTGAACAACTTTGTCCATCACCTCATGATAGAAAACTGCCCTCAGTTCAGGGCTCGCAAACGGCATGAAGAACAAACACAAACATTTTCATAAAAGAATAAGAGCAAGTGTGCAAAGCTGCATTAAAAAACAATGAAAGTCGTTTTGACCTTGTTTAAAATGGATCTGCAGTGGAAATGAGAGTTTTTGTGAGTTCTCTTTCTGGTCAGAGGTGCTCTGAAGCGGCTGCCGGGTGGGAGCTGCTGAAAGGAGCGGTGAAGAGGCTGTGAAGGGCCCTTAGTGATGGAGTTTACATTTCTTTTTACTGTGCGACTGTAAAGGTCTGACAGTTGGGTTTGACTGGAGCTGGTGAGTTTGGTTGCATGCTTGATGAATTCTGTGAGTGTGATTTTTTTTTTTGCTTCTCTCTGTGGGGAAACTTCACCAGGATACAGTGTGAGGATGATTCAGAGTTTGCATCTTTAAGCGACAGTCTGACCCCAAATCAAATGCTTGTTTTTCATCTTATCTGTAGTGCTGTTTGTCTATCTAGACTGATTTTGTGTGAGCTGTATACACTTCTGTCTTCTCACAAATATAACGACAACAAGATGACAGATTTATTTTTCGTTTAACTAGGATATTCTGGGCTACTCCTCGCATACAGTCGTACACTCTTACCACATAAAGACAACAAACAAAATAGATTATCTTATCAAATGAGCAATCAAGTTAATACAGAAGAGAAACAACAATGTCACCTTTAGATATAGAACACAATACAATACACAATTATAAATCATGTTTTGCAATCATACGAATATTAAGCATATGTCAATACTTAGAATATAAATCTTTTTAAAACTGATTCCATATCTGATTCCGAAAATTAGGGTATTGAAATACATTTCACTCTCACTGCCAAGGTAGTCACATTCCAACACCTTTTTTTTGTATTGTTTTATAATGCATTGGCAATGAATTCTGACTGACCACAGCTCTGTAAAGAACTGTTTTCTGTGTCCGACGCGTATTCGCTTTCAGTAGAGTCTACCTTCTGTTGCATAATATGTTGAGCAAAGCAAACCTTTCATATAATATCTTTGGGAATTGTGTCACCAGAATGCCAACTCAGTCCGTCAGGCATGTCTATTACATTAGTTCTATAAGGGTTGGGGGTTAGTGAAGCTTTATTTTAAGCTACTTACAATTTAAAATATAAATCATATTACTCTCTTATTGAAGCACTGGACCAAATCACAAAACAGTAATCAAGCTGTGGTAAAACTAAAGAAGTTAGAGCTCCTAAACTCTTCTTACAGCTGACACATCCCTTCATATTGTGCTCACAGTGGAGAGGGAAGCATGTGTGTACTCGTGGATGAAAGGCAAGCTAACTACGTTAACTAAGCCAGGGAACTTTACAGCTCAGCCAAGGAGGATGCAATTTTTGTTAAAATCCCATGATTATGATTTCTAGAATTAGACATTGCTGTTGAGATTCTCAAATTATTTTTTTTACAGCCATCTAGCTCCATTATATTAGCAAGAAGACAGACATCTCTACGACCACTATCTCCAAAACTCAGCAACTCACACCAAAATAATCTAGCACATAATAGCTCAACAGCCAAGAGGAAAAATATGTATACACAGTATGTATTTTGATTCTGCAGTGAATGGTCCATTTAAATGATATATTGACTTCAGTGAGCTGTTAGTTCCTCAGTAATAAAATCTCATATGCATGTGTGCATACTGAATAACATCTCTTGATCTACCGGCCTCTATAATGAACAACACATTAACTTTCAGTATTCTGCATCGTGGAACCATTTATTTTTGCAGTCCATAAACTTCCTAATATATTCTCCTGACAGTCATCTTTATTAAACAAAGCCGTAATTGTTGTATGCTTGTCCACATTCGTGATTTGTGGAGAAAGAACTTTCTTGTAGAACCGACCAAGCAAGAACCTCTTGTACTGTTTGCACCGGACTCATGGGAACTGCAGTTGCAAGACAGTGTGCAAGTTTTGCATCAGCACTGACATCTCCGTCCAGCAGCACATGACCTTTTTTTTATTGAAGCATATTTGCTCCTAAAACAAAGCCATGAGTAGCAGATTGGCTAAAGATGCCACATTTATCATAAAGGTCTCAAATGCAATGCACTTTTCCCACAGCAATGCTCCATTCGTTGCACAGATAACAACAGTTTCATGGTTTATTAATTTTTAGAAAAGGGCTTAAAGACTGGAGTCAATTTTCAGTTTCTTCACAAAACTCTTTAATAAAGAAGATTTAGAAGCAGTAGTAGGTCGCAGAAAGGGCATTTCTAATAAAAACATCTCATATGTGGCAAGGTAATGCAGACGAGGCAGAAATACTTTATCGTGAGGATCACTGTGGATTCCTGTGATAGTTGAGAGCCCTCAAAAAACAAGCAAGTGGACTTTGAGTTGGGATTGTTTTTGACCGGCCAGGCTTGATTTTTGTTGTTTTCGTTGGAGTCAGTTATTAAAAGATATTTAGGATAAAGATTAACTGACATATTTCCTCCACTCATTCCAGTGTATTAACATTTATTTGATCTGTAAAGTTCCCATATTCTGCTCATTGTGAGGTTCATTCTTTTATTTTTGGTGTCTGAGAGGATTTCACCCTCTGCCTGAAGGCTCAGTTTCATTGCCTGTCTCTTTAAGGCCCTCCTCCTGAAAAGCTCAGTCTGCTCTGATTGGCCAGCTCTCACAGGCCTGAAGAGGGACCACCCACCATTTTTCTGCAGTAGATTATGGGTACCCAACTCAAACTGGTTGGAAGCCGTGTGGACTCGACAGGCTGGGCTGGGTTGCCATGATGCTTTTCAAGTAGCTTCAGCAAAAATATTGTGTAAAAATAGTCTAAGTTGTGCTGTATCGGGGTGGCATCACAACTGTTCTTTATCGAAACTGTTTTTAGAGTCGAGATCTAAATTTAGATCCATCTCATTGTTTGTTTAGATCAGATGTCGCATGGATTTAAGGTCAGTGGAATATTACAATTTGTGTACAGGATATCCTGTTTATTGTTGGAAAGGTGAAATCCTCCATTAAGTGTATCTAAGAGAGGAAAACCCCTGAGTGTAACAAATCAGTAGAATCTGCATTTTTTAAAATGACCTTTTGTGTTCCCAGTTCAATCGAGTCCGATTCTTGAGTCTCCCTCATCCCAGCTCATCTGTGGAAGCTGTGAAAAGCAGGAGTCATCATCCAACACCAGCACCAGAAAGCCGGGTCCTGACATTTAAATAAAAGATGATGCAATTCAAAAGAAACACCGGGCTTCATAGAAAATCTGATAACACAGAATAGCTTTTACCCCGATTTCATAAAGAGGGTCCTCACTTGAAGGGAACATTATTTTTATCTTCTGTGCTACGTTGCCTGAAAATTAAATATTCATGGCCTGCTTTCCCCATATTTACATACAATGTGGTTATTTTCACTGTAGGTGTGCCTTTTTCAAGGACACTGTTTTCGTCACAGAGTTTCAGTAACCTCTCATCTAATTGTTCTGTCGAATTTTGACTGTCTGCTTTGCTTTGGCACCTGAGCGCTGAATGAAACAAGCAGAAATTATGTAAGGTAAGTTCCCTTCTGCATTTGTGCACCTCAGACATTTGAAAGTGAGACCATTGTCATGTAGCTTCATTGTCAAAAGACAGCAAGTAATGAATATTTCATCCCTCCTGCCGACCGAACCCTTGCTGCCTGCATACAGATGTTCACTGCATTAAAATCCTGTTTGTGGCCCGTTGTGTTTCCTGTACAGAGGGTTTGGACGGTTCAGCAGTGCAAGACAGTTATAAAGCTGCATTTGGTCCTTTGTCTTACAAAATACAATTCAGGATTTAAATTCACCAAACAAACAAAAAAGAGATCAGCTTTTGATCCAGTTGGTCACCACAGATCTGTTATTGAAAACACCAGGGGGACCTCTGTTTTCTCGTCCATAAGATACAATGAAATATGATGAACTTTATTGATCTCACACAGGAAAATTAAAGCTAGATTTGGTAGAGGAAGCAACATAGAAGTTAGTTAATGATGTGCTGTGTTATGTATCTATAATTAGTGTAGTTGGAAGCTGAGATATTAAAACTTCTTGTTGGCAAGAACTCTGTGGGGTATATTCCTGAAGTCAGAGAAGCTGGTGCCATTGAAGGAATAAAAGAATGTCATAAAATGTTAAACTGGAGTTAGTCTGCAAAATAAATATTATAATGTATGTTGTGTTGCCAAGTATTTTATCAGTATCGACCAACAAGATGTTTGTCAGACAAGAAACCATGTGAGGTAGAACCATTTTAATATGACATTTTCCTCTACAAGTTGGAAATAACATCATCCAGTTGCCAGTAAAAATAATGTGGTACTATAAATGATAAATAGAGTAAACCATTTATCAAAACTTCAATTAAGGAATTAGATATAAAGTGGTGTGATGATGCCTGAGAGAATAAATCTGTCCCACGTCTAAATGAGGCACCAAAGGGAGAGACGAGAGATGAAGGTGATGTTTGTTTATTCCTTCTATATTAATCCACCTCACACTTGTTAAAGGGTGTCAAAATTAGCCTTTAAAGCTGGTTTCGCCTTCAAAATATTATCTGACAGCTGATATTTTAAATGGAGTCAGGCTGCACTCATGCATACATTTTTTTAACGATTATTATTATTATTATTATTATTATTATTGTTATTATTATTGTAGCAGTAGTAGTAGTGCAAGTAATAGCAGCAGCTGTAGTGAAAAATAGTGATGTACATTTACTTAAGTACTGTACTTAAACGTATTACAATGACCTTTAAATTAGTTATGAAGCGGTCTCAATTTAATACTGATGCCTCTGTATTTTCTATATAAACAGACCATCAGCGAGAAGATTGGCTATTTCTGTATGACTACTATTATAGTATATTATATGATGGTTATTATGATATATAATATTCGTACTTGAATAATTTTCCCACCTTTCAGCAGCAGTTGTAGAAATAGCAGAATGAAGTATTACAGTTCTGAATGTGTTAAAAATGTCTGAGGTCACTGGTAACTTTTTAGCTCATACAATATGTACCGCACATACAGGGCAGCATGATGATGCGTTCACTGCTCCTGGGCCTGCAGCACCTTTCTGCTGCCTTATTCCCCAGAGGCCACCGTAGCATTATAAGGTATGAGAACAGCTCCTCTAAAACCATTTGGCTCGCTGAAGAAAAGGTTGCCACAAATCCGCCACACGCAGGCTGGGGGAGCCGTGAAGCATGCCAGGCTTTTACAAGAGGGTGGGATTTGTTGGTGTCATTGTTGTTTTTTTCGAAATAAATCCTCAGCCTTTGAGTTGTCCCATGTATCTTTTCTCTGATGAATATTGCATGGATTCCAACTTGACTGGCCAGCCAAGCCACAGTCCTTAATAAAATCACTGTGAAATGGTGAGGTAAATTATGCCTTAACTGCGGTGGCACCATTTAATTATTCATTAGGAGCTTTTCAGACTGTCCAGGGCCTACATCCCTTTTCTGACAATGCTTCTGATGGGAAGGCAGAATTAGCATTAATGGTTAGTTCTGTAAGGCAAAAATAAAAGATTGTATGTACCTGTCATAAAAACAGATGTATGAAATGCAAATTTTATTGCATTTCAGACTTATTTACTTTCAGAACTTTGTTTACGCTGTGTATGTCTCCAAATTAGCATTTTTATTCTCTGAAATATGTGAAATTATTATGATGGATGAGGCTGTGTTGCGTGCTACCACTCTTTAGCTAAAGAGGAGCATAATATTGCACAAACAACTGGTACATATTGATGCACCTGTGTGTATGTGTGTATGTGTGTATGTATTCAGGCTTTCAATCAAATTATGTTGACCTCTGTAGTGCAGAGTGTAACAAGTGGGCTGTTCAAATCAAGTGCAACATGGGAATTTGTTGTACAAAAAAAGTACGCTTTATATCAGAAGAAGTACGCCTACATATGCAAGAAAAGGACAGTCTGTGTCATCTTTTCGAAATAGTCGACAAATTGTGTTTCAGGAGGAGACCAGGGTGCCACTTTAGCTGCATAATCCATTATTTTACTCGAGCATACACAGCATTTTTATGCATCTCCACGGGAAAGGAGCTGCATCCTAAATTCCTCCACACACCTCAGTACATTAATGAGAGCGGCGAGTGCTGATGGTTTTTATTTGCAGCACGGACGCCGTGGGTCTCCGGCGCCGTTGAAAACCGTGCATACCTGCGCCACACTCCGATGCCCTGTGTCTAACCATGTGAGTGGAAAGCGCTGCTGCTTTGCATGGAGCAATTCAAAGCCAATTTTCCCAACTTCCTCAAGCGGAAAATGAGCAGAGCACAGATAAGATGCGAAAGTGCATTGTCGACTGTGTAGTATATCTGCTTTATGATGGCATACAGTGGAAATCCTGTAGACTGTAAGCAGGGAACTGACTGTAGCTCGTATCACATTGCATAAATATTCTCCCGTGATCTCCATGGTAATGCGCCCTGCTCATCCGACCATTTCTGGCTCAGATTCTGTGTTGTTATGCTTTCATTAGGTATTAGCCAGTATATATACTTACGTCCTCAAGCTGACAAAGCCATATAGTTATGAATTCATGGATAAATGGATTTACTAAACTCAGGATAAATGCTTGTGACTCAGGCATGGCATTGCAAAGACACTAATGGATGCATTTAATCCAACACCTAACTAGAATGAATGAGTCATTGACCCAAGCAGTCACACAATGATGAGATTTGAATTATAATAAGATAGAGAGGGGCTTAAAACTGTAGAGCGCTTGGATAGGCACCTTAGCACTAAAATAGCTGCTGGAAAATGCAAACATGGTCTCATGGTTAAAAAAATAAATAAAAAAACATATTGTGAGTCAACCAAGTCAGTCAATAAATTGCCAGGAAATGTAGCTTAGGCATTGAGAGTTCCAAGAATTAGTTTGATTATCCACTGACAATTCATCGATCAGCATGCTGGTATAGTAACAGATAGAAAGATAACAGATACTACTTTTTCTGAGGAATCTGTATGTTAATATTATAATTGTAACTGGTGTCTGGGGCGGCTGTATCTCAGGAGGTAGAGCGGGTCGTCTAGTCATCCGATGGTCACCGGCTCCTGATGAGCGGTTGGTACCTTGCATTTAAGCCTCAGCTATCAGTGTATGAATGTGTCTGTGAATAGGTGAATGTGACAAGCGCTATAGACATGCAAGTTCATTTACCATCCATTCCATTTACCATAACATGTTATGCAGGCTGACAGCACCGTTTCGCTTTAAGTGCTAATGTGCCCGAGCACCGACACTGGAGTAGGGGCGACAATTACACTTTTTGTCCCCTAACTTTCAGGTGTCATCATACAAAGTGGTGACATCTTGCTAAGCCTGGCATTCCGGTGGTAATTCAGTGTTAATTTCCGAGCTCACGGTGTCTATGCCCCTCTGCACTTGTGTTGCTGGCTGGAGAGGTAACAGCATATTGCTGCAGTCCCAGAAAAGTTCATGCTATGATTACCTTCAACCACCATAATTTGTGTAGATATGCTCAGTTTGCAGTGTAATAGTCACTGAAAGGCTGTGTTTTGTGTCTGCTGCCACAGAAGAGAAAGAAAAAAGTTCCTGTTCATGCTTAATGTAACTGCAGCATCTCTCTGCATACATGCAGAAATTAACATACAACAGTAACATCAATTCTGAGATTTTTGCTAAACCTTACCAGCAGAAACACTGGAACCTTCCCTGTTATGTTGTACCTTAAAACAAAATGGAACATGGGTCAGTAGCAGTATCTACTTTGACTCCTACAGCACAGTTACAAGTATCATTTTTTTTAGCAAAATTAAATCCATACAGACACATGGCACTGGCTACATAGAGTACTTGCCAAGTGCAAGTAAAAAAAAAAAAAACTAAATTAATGTTAATGACAAGAACAACAAAAAGAGGACAATTTGTTTAATTGGTCAAGTACAGCAATTAATCAAAACTAAATACTTTTAGTTGACCCTAACTATTTATTTGTCAAGATTTGAGTTAAATCTAGCAGGTAAGGGGGTGAAGGGCCAAGTGACACCCTCTTACTAATCTATAAGTGTGGGTCTCAGAACATAATTGTAAGTAGGAAAAATGTAGGATGGCTAAAAATACATTTAATCTAGAAGTGTGCCCTTCCCAACATCAACATGGTGCAAAATTAACCCTGTCCACAAGATGTCCCCACTTATTAATATACTATTAGGTTAAAGAGTCTAATAATTTGGCTTTACAAAAGGAATTTTACTTCAGAAGCGTCTTAGATCCTACACAATCGTCCATTGAGGTTAGAACAGTTTGCTTGTGGATGTCCGATATAACTTACCATCTTCATTATAGTGACTCGCCACTCAGAGCATATGAACTGGGCTCAGTCTGTTGGCCACGCAGCAGGAGAAGATAATGAAGGGAAATTCAAATGTTGTGTCGGAGTTATGTGCTCATTCCAGCCTCCACTGAAGCTGGGGCCCGAGCCAAAGAGTCTCATGGTGTAACAGTGCTCTTGTCTCTCAAATTTTATCACTCAATAGACCAGCCATCTGGCCGGTCTCTGAGGTGTGGAGAGACAGTGATCCAAAATAGAAGCAGCATTAGAAAAGGTCAGACACAGAGTAAAGGCATCTGTAAAATTACTCTCTTGGCATTGCAGCGTAACACGGAGACAGATTTAGTGCAGATCTTTGATGTCTTTCTATACAGAGGGATACGTTTTGGTCACAAATGATGGTATTCCTTTTTATCGCCGGCAATAATAATAACATTAACGCCTGTATCTTCTCGATAATAACCTGTTCCATGTCCTTGATTTGTAAAATAACTGAAAGGAACGTTGTGGAATTGCCTCTTAAAGGAGATTTGATTTGGACCAGAGCCAGAGACGCAAGGCCGCAAATAGCCGGAGATAAATCTGCTGATGCACGTTTTCCTGCATCACAAATCCTCATGATTACCCCACTCCTCTATGTTTTGTGTGAATGATTTGCTGCGGCTTGATCAGCGGCTTAGTCATTCAAAAATGGATCCATCTGAACCTCTCCCCATGAAGGCACGCTCAGGCTTGAAAACTCTGATCTATGGTACTGCAGCAGGAATTGACCCTCATCGGATAAACCGCTCCAAATTGCCTGCCTGATATATAGCTGGCCCTTGTTACCGCTCTACCCCCCTGTCAATTTTCCCCATTCCCCTCAAGGTCAGCTCTCCGTGCTGTTGGACAAAGTAGCACAACAGCTTCTCTGTTACCGCCTGCCCACCTCCCGTCCGCCTCTCCAGCGCCAGTGCCTCCACCTTCTCTGCTCCTGTGCTCCAATCACACTTCGCATACAGTATGTTGATGATTACATCCACCTTCCTGCAGCAGCTAAGGGGGTTAGAGGAGACAGAATATGTTGACAGCACAAAATGGCTTCAAATTAAGGAGACACGGGGTAAAGATATACTGTTAACGGAGAATTGTGGTATCTTTTAAAACATGCAAATATAGGACTGAATTTGTAAATATGTGTATATGAGTCATACTCAACTAAAGTTTTGAAATCTGTCCAGTTTAAAAATCAGTTAAAATCCTTTTTGTAACCAGAAACACAAGTGTAGTTCAAGGAGAAGTCTCACTCTGAGTCAGCCATGACTTTGTGAATCAATATTTGCTGGCAGTTCCTCCAGGTAAACTGTCTGTTCTCCTATTCTGACTCACATTTCACATCACTTGTGTTTCTGGTTGCAAAAAAGGATCTTATTGTTTCACAAAAGTGCCTTCATGGTAACCGTTGCTGTAATGTTGCCTCAGTGATATATTGCAGACTGTGACCAACTGAGTATCCCTCGCTTCATCCACTCGTATGGTGTTCATTCCGGGCTACTATAGAAACATGAAGGTGCAACGTGTCGGACTCAATGGCTCAAAGGCTTATTCTAAGGCGATAAAAATTCAGTAATTCTCAGTTTCAGGTGATTATACCAATAGACCCCCCTACATCCTAAACACTCTACCTTTAAGGCAACTAAATCCGCTTTGTTAAGGTTAAGAACTGCTTTGTACCTTTACCTATTCACCGTGGCCTTCTCCCTATTAGGCTATTCACATGTATAACAACATCATTATTTAAATCAAGTTAAAAACATAAAAACAGCATTTTCTACAACAAATTTTGCTCTTTCTCTGCCTCTAAAGCAATCTGCTGTCTGCCCCAGAACACATGATCAAAGTCCCAAACATGAAGAAAAACAAATGTGAAAAAGAAAAAAAGAGTAACATCACAGAAAAACAAAAAAGAAACACAGAGAGGATTAATGACATGAAGGATATTGCATAACCACTCTGTAGTATATCCCAGAAATACCACCCTATAGGATAATCCACAAAAAGCTGGTTCTCTTGTTTTTGTTGCCATTTTTCAGGGGCTGAAGTAAAAGATGTAAGACTTTGAGTGAAGAGTTTTACATCTACTTCAACTCTTGAAAAATTCCAAGCTAGAACAGGTGTTGCATTTACACCTTGGTTGAGTGTAAGTGTCTATTAGCGCTAAACATTTACAAATAACCTTTTCAATGGTTTACACTACTTGCGTGAATTGTGATTTACTTTATCACGTTTGAATGCATTCATTTGTAACTTAATTGTGATTTAATTATGAGCCGCTGCATTGTTATTGTCATTATTCTCATTAACACTATTAACGCTATCTGTTAATTTTTGTTTTAAAAAAGTCGGGAAAGCAGTGTTTCAGTCAAGCCAGATGTTGCCTCACACATGAAAGAATGACTCCAAGTCTCTTCCTAACAGCCTACCATTTAAACACTGATATTAGATCCATACTTCCATCAGCGGATATCCAAATTCAGGTATTGGAATCGGATTGAAATTAGTGGATCCCTGCATCCCTAGAACTGATAAACTAAAGCGTTAATGATATAATCATTAATAGATCTGATGATCAACATCAGGTACTATTTCAAAAATCTACATAAAGAAAAGGCTGACTTTCCGATTTAATATGTTATATGTTCAAACTAATCAACTGTGTGTCTTATTGTGCATGAGCTCAACTTTTGGTTTAAAACGAAGAGACGGAGTCAAACGAAACAATTTATGATGAAGCCAGACTGTGTTGTCATTATTGTTCTCAGACAAAAGCCGATAATTTAACTGACTTGCAAGAAGAGACAGGAAACAGAACTCCAAAGGGACTTTGTTGCCGTCTCCCACTTATTCAATCTACACCATGGACCACCTATTGCTGCAGCCCTCACATCGTTTCCTAAAATACTTCTTCAACAAACAATAGGACCCCTGTGATGGCGGAACATGCCCCGCCATAGGTATTCTGTGTTTACACCGAGACCCACTCTGCTGGGTGTTTGATGTGTGACAAACATCGACTTGGCTGGACATCCCCCATAGGAGAAGAAAGGTATATTATATAAACATATGCAACTCATTGTAATTTTGAGTTTTGATTTTTTTTTCTGCAGACGAATCTGCGTGCTCTGTGCGGGGTGTGTGATTTTTTTTTTTCTTTTTTATTAGATCCCCACAGGAAAATTTGTTTTTTATGGCGCTGCAGGGAAACAGTTATAGATAAGACTGGAGCAAGAGCAGAGAATATTGAAGATAGCACAACAATAACCAAAGATAAAAGAGCTATAGTAACTAAACAAAGGCACGCGGTCCCGCAGAGGGAAGCTGGTAGGTATGGCAGGGAAGAGGGACTTGTCATTTATGTAAAAATTGCATTTGATATAAACAGTTTCTTTTACAATTGCTACCTCACACATTTCTCTATACCGAGTTCTTTTTTTCAAAACTCAGCACAGGGTTTAATCTTCCTTCCAAAATCCTGTAATGCATCCAGAACACTTCATCAGATCTGAATCAGAATACTGACATTTCGTCTGCCACAGTGACACTCTCTCACTCATCTCACTATACTATGTAAAATCACTTACAACAGGCAGCATCGCTGTTACTGTCACCATTTTCTTATCTTGCGAATACTAAACCATGTCCCATTACAACATATAGTCACTCTTATTGTGCTGCCTCACAATGTACTGTATGTCACAGTCATTTATCAGACATGTTGCAATATGCTTCAACAGCCATTTTTGCATATGGTGCACAAAAAGATCAGCCCGTTCTCACCAGCACAAACATGGCTGCCTGTGTAAATAGTTTATTACTATCCATTTCATGTTTACTTATATATCCAGGGCAGGAATCTCTAGTGGCCTTACTGTAGTAATTATGACGAGGCAAAGGAGGAATTCAGGTCACATAGAAAGAAGACTGACAACGTCTTCAGGATGGATGGATGGATGGATGGGTCAAACACTCTCAGGTTTCACTCTCTTTGTAGAGCATGTGAAACAATATCAACGCTGACTAAGTAAAAAAAAAATGTATTGTACTATTGTAATCCTGACTGTAATCTTTTTGGAAACCTTACCACGATAGTAGCTAAACCAAACCAAATTACAACATTTTCACAATGTTTCAAGTGCATGACAACAAAGGTCTTGTAATCCTGTTGCTGGTACTCTCCAACAGTCATATTTGTCATTTTACGAGTTACTGGCAATTAACCTATTCCTAGATTTTGGTAAGAGGATGTGTTAAGAAGAAACTAAAGTAGTTCCATGTAAAGCTATATGCAGCTACACGTATTTATGATTCATACTTATAGGACAACCACAGACAAAGAAATATCCATCATCCACATGACTCATTGTGTCCTCTCTTCAACACACCTGCAAATAAGCGGGTGATCTGATCTATCAATGGTTATTCTCTTCAGCATCCAGTTTTCATTGTCCAAGACGGACATCTGATCATGTTGCCGGTGGTGAATGTTCCACCTCCACGAGGAGAATAATTTGTCTTTAGGGTTGAAGGAGGAGGGTAGAGTGGAGAGTAACGTGGGAGGAAAAGCGACACTATCCTGGTGTGGGCTGTAAATCACACCTCATTTGCCACCGTTCCTCACCTGGCATGAGTGGTTCATAAACGTCAACAAGGAATGAAAGTTGATACTGTTTGTCACGGTTAGGAATCTTTGAGTTTGTATTATTATTTTGTGTGTCTTTCTAGTTAAGTTAGGCGTAAATTCATCGTTTTAAGTGAGCTAACAGTTTGTACAATAGTATGTGAACGTCCTCAAAATAGAGTGAAAATGCATTAATTTAAAAATATCTGGTTATTGAACGCATTTTGTATGAAAACAATGAAAAGTGATCCACAGTTTGGTCCACGCTGACTTTGGTTCAGTGACTGCGTGAAAAGTTTCGAACTCGGTACAGAGAACTGAGTTAGCATTTGTTAAATCTGTGATGTAATTATTTTCTATCAGTGCACTCAGCCACGAATGCTTCCATATGTGTTCTCTGTGAGCCCGCCGCCTCTTTCCCCTTGATACTGCTTGAATGATACTGAAGTGGGAACATCGCTATCGCCTATTTGACATGTGCGTGCGGGCTTTCACATTATCCAGCACATTGATAACAAGAGATGTCAAAGCCAGCAATATTTTCACACTAAATATTAACAACCATCACGCTGTTTGCATCCAAGACATTCCTCGTGTGTCAATGATCTGGAAAAACAAATGAACTGCGAGACCTGTGCTGCCGAACGTTTCTCATGGATAACATGGATATTTGGCATTTTTACATCACAGAACACATTCAGGCAAATCTGCACTGCTACTGACATGAACATTTCTTTGTGTATAGGTGACATTTTTCTTTGAACAGTTAGTGTTTTTGGAAAATGTAAATACATGGTACTTGACAAAAACAGTCTCGCTGCAGGTGTAGGGATCTATTCTTGAGCTGGCAGTTATATGACATGAGCCTCCTCAGCAGATGGAATTTTCTCTTATTTTTTTAACACTTTTAAGACTTTGACGATATTGGCTCAAAAGTTGAGCTCATTCTGAACAAGATTTCATGATATGATTTTAATCACCAGAACACCTGCTACTGAGACTTTGTGGCTCCAAAAAGGGTGTTGCTTTTAACTTGAAATGTGGACAAGTTGAATCATATCCAATATGCTTTTTCTGGGTCCAGATTATTATTTTTCTCTGAGAAATTAACACTAATGTTGTAAACAAGAGAAACACCTGGGTCTGACCCTTTATTTACACCAAACAATCCATCCTCCATCGAAGTTTCTTGGAAAAAACTACCCCGGAAGTAGTTTTGCTTGCACTTAAAAGTACCAGTGGTTGCACTGTGGAGTAATGTTTTTGTCATTGGGTTTCATTTGGAAAGTGCATGCACATGTGTGTCAGCCATCTCAACCAGGCGTTTTCCTCGCCAGTGTTGAATCTCTGGCTGACACAATGACTGAGCTGATCATTCCTCACAAATTGATCATGGTCTGCTACATCATGATTTTCCCAGAAGCGTAGCTGAACAGTGACATTTCCTCAATTGAGCGAATGGGACGCTGCATCTTCCTGGCGGAGGTGTTTGTGTGGAGGGTGTGCAGCATCATCACCGACACCTGTCAACCTGGTCACAGCCTGTTTGCCCTCCTCCCCTCTGCGAGGCGTTACAGGACCGACCGTTCCAGGACCAGTAGACTGAGGAGCAGCGTTTTTCCTTCAGCTGTCACCTTGTTAAACCCTGCAGCACGCTGATAAGACCCTCCCACTCAGTGACTGAACTTTTCGTTTTCCCCTTCATCTGGGCCATCGCACCTCCCCCACCACACCTTCCTCCATGGATTAGAAACTATTTATGTTCTAGCATACCCACTATATGTCATACTGTATATATCTGCCCTATAGCCTTCATATTCACACAGCTGTCTATACTTCACATATCTGACCTATAGTGAATACTCCATCTTCATAACCAGCTGTTTATTCTACTTGCATGACTCACTCTTACACCTGCACTGTACACCAATCAGCCACAGCACTAAATCACCTTCTTAATATTATGCAGGTTTCCCTTGTGTCAGCTCTTACCTGTCAAGGCATGGTCATACGACTTCTGGGGGACATTTGTAGTGGATCCTGTATGTTGGGGGTTGGGGCCACCACGGATCAGGGCACTGCCATCAGGGAGCGGGGTTTGCCATGAGGGGGTGTACTTGGTCCACAACAGTGTTTGGATGGGTGGTGTTTGTCAAGAGGCACCCTCATGAATGTCAGGACCCGAGGTTTCCCAGCAGAACATTGCATTGTAATGAGATGATCAATATTATCGCCTGTCACTGGTTTCAGTGTTGCAGCTGATCAGTTTATATTTACACTTAAACCTGCATAGCTGCTGCACATGCTGTGTATATATTTTGTAGTCATTTCACTGGGCTCACTCAAAAATTACTACTTGGTCAAGTGTAAGCACAACGCTACCATGAAGGGACCACAGGTAGCCAGCGAGAGGTCATTTACAATTTTTTTGAAAAAGTTTGAAATTGCCATGAAATATTAATTATTTGATATTTAAATTAAAAAGTAATCAGGACTTTTAAAACAACATAGATCAATTACGGGTTAGTATTTATTCATCTGATCTATTTTTATCCTGTCTTGTGTAGTCTTTCCCATTGATGTGTGCCACTGATCGACCTTAACCTTCGCCAAACAAAGGTTAAGGTCAAAAGGTGTTATTGCAGTAAACAGTATTTTAACATTATTTTAGTGGTGAACAGACTTTGACAGTACATTGGGGCCAATCTGATATCATCTCCATGACCGGTTGGGCCCAAAAATGTCTCCCAATTTCAAATTCGGCCACCTCATGCTTAAATTTTGGAATTGCTGCTTTGGACAATTTAATACAATTTGCAAATGTTTCTTTGGCAAATACACTGCATGTATCACATTTGTTAGATCTCAAGGTAACATGATTTTATTCTGTTGAGAAACACTAAGTGTAACGCTAACTTTGGGGTATTTATGAGAAAAAAATCCACTGGGGAACCTTCCAAATCTCCCAAATGAATATTGTGTCTACAACGTGCATCATCAGGTTGCATTTTAAGAAGTATCCTGATGAACTTTACATTCATTAACACAGAGTAACCCTGCACAGAGAAAGCTGCATCAAAAGACAAAGGAGGGAAAATTCAGTGCAGGTCTGCAGGTGTTCTCAGGTTAACTCAACCATTAGCGGGCTGAGTTTGACGCCTTCATAGGAAGTATTGTATCGTACAATATAGCCGGATATCTGTCAACACAAAGGAGGGCTTGAAGTGCTTCTTAAGTGAGAAGGAGAGAGTATAATGAGTGTGTGTGTGTGTGTGTGTGTGCGTAAGGGAGGAGTCTTGTAAACACACAAAAGATCAAAACAAAGCTGGTGTGACTGAGGTATTTATCAGAAACCTCTCAGAGTTGTAGTTTCCGATCCTTTCACCAACCACCTTTTGTTGTGCCTGTCGTTGTGTATCACTGTGTGCCATGTGTGTCCCAAATTCTATGATAACATTGAATTGGGCACCGACTCGTAACAAAGCATTGAAATTCCTCTAAAATGCCTTACGATTTGATTAAATATCTCCGTGCGCGATGCTGAGGCCCCTGGCACGGACCTGAATGCAGGTCACATTATGATGCACAGTCACTGTTGTGTTTGGCTCCACAACGCGGTACAAATTAGAAAGATTAAATAGTGTAATGGCATTAATGCACTCAGGTGTGTCTAGATAATAACTGAGTGTTGCTGTGGTTGTAATCATTATCCAGGATGCACCCACTACACAGTTTGGCTGATTTGATACATGATCAAGTTGATTTAAAAATTGACATGGACAGCAGGGTTTTAATCTGAAGTGGCAGCGTCTTACCTCGGGGAAAGTAACACTGCCAACCTGGTCCTATAACAACAAAGGAGGAGCCCGAAGTTGCTCTGCTGCTGGTTATTGTTTGTTAGCACTGATAAATAAAAGATCACAGGGAACAACATGCATGCAGCATATATTACAGTGGGTTTTAAACTGGTGCACGAAGCAGAATTAAGTGAATACATGTGAAACATAACTGTACACAGAGAAATGTTGGCTGCGTTCCCCCTGTAGCATTAAGCCATGCCATTAGTGTGACCGCAACTGACCTGCTCAACTCAGCCTCTGGTCTGTGTGTCATGCCTTCGTCATACTAGCATTTGTAATTCAGCGTGCTGGTCCTGCAGTGATTGTCCAACGGTCAGTTGACAAAAAAAAAATAAATGCTTCAGCTTGTGCAAGTTGTAATGGTTGTCATCCAAACGTCGACATGTAGACTGGTTCCCTATAAACCTCACTTTCACTCTGCTATTCAGTCTGCCACTGGGCTGTATTTGGGGATTTTTCCCGCAATAAAATGATGGATAAATTACAGCACAAACGAAACATGTCTGCCCTGTCTCAGGAAAAGAACCCAGCTGATGGAGGAGGCAAGGAAAGTAAATGTTGATGTTGTGGTAAAGTCTGTTCTTAAGATGGTTCAAAACTGGCATTTTTTTCTACTAGATGACGTTAGTTGGGGACTATGGCTGTCTTTGCAACTAGGGACGCCAACAGTAACACTGCATTGTAAAGTTACGGGAAAGTTGAAAATGAGATGTAAAGTGTTCACATCAGCAGGTCACATCATCCAGTAGCGAATCCACACACCTACTTCGTTAGCCCAACATCTAGCTGCTGCCTTTTTAGATACGATTCTCTCTCTGCCTTAAGTTCAGTCATGTTACTGTTTTGCTCCTCCTCCCCATTTCCGGACAGTCTTCGCAGATTCACCTGCTTCATCATTTCATCAGCCTGTCAGTCTCAACCAAGTCATCGGCCGCTACCACCACCGATGTCCAGACTCCAAATGGGGGGTTTTCTTGGACCCCCCTTGATGACAGAATCTCCCTTTAAAGTCTAATCGCCAAAGACTAACTGACAAGATTCAATTATCACATAACATCTGCTGTGATAACATTATGATGTGTTCTTCGTAGTTGTTGTATAAATACAATAATCGCAGATAAGGCAACGCTGCCAGCTGGTAAATATTGTGGAGCAAGTGGCGGATTTTTTTCCTCATGGATTTGTGGAGACCAAAAACTAAACTGCAATGCCTCCAGTGTCTCCCAGTGTGATGAGTTTATCGCCTCGAGTCTCAAGGATCTAATAAGTGCGTTACATCCTTTAGTAAGCCATTCAAGAGACTAATGTCCCCTGAACCGCTTTCCTGAGCAAATGATGCATTGCTGTCGAAGCCGGAGCTGGAGAGACCTTCAGTCACTTTCAGTCTCAGTGACTCTGTCGCCTGGCCTTGTTCCATGCTCCAAAATGTCTGCCAAAAACAGCTTTTCTGTCCTGAGAGGAACCGAGAGAAACACACAGTTTTATGAGAATGTGTGTTTGGGCTGGAAGTGCAGTAAGGCCTTTTTTCTAAATTCTACCAGGTGAAAGCTCTCCTGTCACTGCAGCCACTATATGAATAAATGTTTTCCTACTTGTACGTGTGAGCTAATTGGCTTTTGCAACATTCCGCCCTCACCCTGACCTTCATGAAGACCCCGCGCTCTCTCTCTCGGTTCAGTAAACCAGGATTTACTCCACTTTCATCCGTACCACCTTGCCCGGGCAAAAGGTAATTGCCGCTGACTTTTGACCTGTGAGTGTCAATTCTGTGAGCCACGGTGCAATTACATCGAGTCCAGTCGACGCTGGGGGTGGTGCAATGTTTATTTGGTTCTGGTATCACAGCGGGTGTTGACTTTGTAGAGAAACCAAACTGTTTAGACACCACCACACGCTTTAATTATTTGGCAGATTTATTTTGGAATTATCTGAGTAAAAGAAGAGATGCATGCTGTAAACCCGATGAGGTGGGGTACATTGTACAGTACTGTACAGTAATGCAGAGCATTGTGTTTGAAAGTAAAGTAGCTCCTTGGAAAATCAGTCACAGTAATGAACAAAGAACACTGGCGGTGTGTGTTGACTGAGAATGTCCTAGTTTTGATTGAGTACGTATAGCAGTTTTACTGCAGCTTATTATTCTGTATAGGGGCTGTGTTTCACGTAGCTTAGCTAATCAATTTTAATCCCTCTGACAATGCTATACGGTCATTTACTGCAGTGGTTCCTTAATACCATGCTTCAGACTGTAAAGGACCTCACAACATGTTCTGCCAGCAGAGAGGAAAAGTGTTTCATTAAAAAGATTAATAATATTTCTGTAACTTTACACAACCAATCACAGTGTTTGTTTACAATAACTTTCAGGTCAAAAGTCGCTGCGTCACATAGCTTTCTTACACATTAATTTTCTTTTTAGCTCCACCAAGGACATTATGTTTTCACCTGTACCCATTTTTTTTTTAGCTTGTTTGTCAGCTTAACAGATATCCAAGAACTTGGATGGAGGCTGGTTCTTTAACATTGAAAGATTTTTGTAAATTTTTTCAGGGAATAATGGATGAATCTTGACGGGGGGAAAAAAAAAAGAAATCATAAAGCAGCACAATCATAATATAAGTAGAGCCAAACATCAGATTGGATCGCCATGTTTAACTCTATGTCTTTAAACATTTTATATAACTTTAAACGTTACAGTTATGGATGAAAATCACGCTTCGCATATCTGCAAAAATGCAAATCAACCATCAGCTTTCTAACTGAAGTGCTGTTATTCTGACAAAAATAAACAAAAGTCTGGCACTCACAGAGAACAAGCTTTTGATTGCTTTGAGCTGAAACATGCTCATTTTTTTGTCCACAATATAAAAAAAGACTTGTTCTCAGAGCTTTGTTTATTTTTGATTCTTACCACTACCATCCACCTGTTCAATTATTTAAGGTTTGGAGAAGTGCGAGCGGCTATTTTTTCATTGTTGTTGTTTCATGTTGTTTCTGACGTCATTGTGATTCGGTCTCATGTGTAGAGGCTTCCGTCTCTACACATCCATACACGAGGTCATCAGTCTGTAGTCATGCCAACTCAATCTATATGTGCTACGTTCCTCAATGTTGCAGCCAGGTAGTTAACGTGACTAAACAAGTCTGCAGCCAGGGTAGAGTTTGTATTCAGCACAGTGGTTCTGTGAGCTAAATGCTTACATCAGCATATTAAAATTGAAAATGGTCTCACCCCTTCATATATGACTGAACCCATTATACCTTATATCCCATCCTCTGCAGTACACTCTCAGAATAGGGGGCTCCTGTCATCCCCAGAGTTTAAAAGAAGTCAGCAGGCTGCAGGGCCTTTTCTTATCATGCCCCTTTTCTCTGGAATAATTTCCCTGATGAAATCAGACAATCTGACACTCTTGAGGCCTTTAAATCCAAACTTAAAACTCATCTCTTTGCCTTAACTTTCAATTAATGCTTATCCTAGGATACCCCGGGCCTTGGACCTGATACCATGATCCTTCCAACGGGTCGGTCTCGGTCTCACTGGCTCTATTCACATTAAACTTACAGGCCATGTCCTCGTCTCACTTTTCTTCTCTTTCTCCTGTCTTTTCACTCAGGCTCCTCTCTGCTGGACCTGTGGCCATTCAGGGATCTCTGTGTCTTTTGGCTGTTGGTGCCATCCAGACGTTTGGATCTGGATCCTTATCCCCCAGGAAATTCTCTTCTTTTCACTCACTTTCTTCCTAGTTTTCATGCTGTCGTGTCTCTCTCTCCCTGTGTGTGATTGTCTCTTCAATCTGTGTGCATGACATGCTAACTCTTTAATGTTTGTGTGCCCTGTCCTCCTTCCGGGTCTCCATTTTGGAGAGCGAGTCGCTGGGCTCAGGTGGCTCCTACCGATTTGGTTACATGTGTAGTTAATCAAAAACCTGTGTTTTAACATCTACATGTATCTCTATTTTTTCATCCAAACTTGTATGTGCTGTGATGTTTATAAAAAAAAAAAGAAACGATTTTGAACATCCATTGCACGTCTGTCCATCGTGGAAGATGTGTATGATGCTTTTCCGAAGGTTTCCTCTTTTTTCCCGAAGTTAAATGTTTTGGGGTTTTTTTGTGCGTCAGTTTTTTCTTATCCAAAACGAGTCATAGTAACTATGTAAGTAAAATTGACTCAACGTAACATGCTGGCGCTGTTGATGCTACATGATGGTTTTAAGCAGGTAAACTTTCCTACTTAGATTGTTGGCATGCTTATTCTAGCTAAATAAAAATGAACACAAAGTGAGGCTGATGGTAATCTTTGCAGATATTTGGTTATAAACCAAAGTAATGGGGAAGTTGAAATTTTGACATGGTGGTGGCGCTAGATGAAAGATCAATTTATCAAAGTTATTCCAATTCATGACTGAGGGAACCATGAATATATGTATCAAATTTCACAGTATTCAATCCCATAGTTCTTGAGATGTTTCAATACAAACAAAAGAGTCAACCTAACAGTGGCGCTAGAGGACAGGTCAGGGGATCATCAAAGTCTTTGGATCAATAATGCAACAGACACATGTGAGATACTTCACTGAGTAAGAGAAAACCTTGTGACACCACTCATCAAACGTATAAGAATCTGTCTTCTAGAGACCTTGAATACATGTAGAACATGTAATGTCAATCCATCTGATAGTTGTTAAGATATGTCACTCAACCTAAAATGTCAGCCTGCTGGTGGCACTACAGGCAGAATGAGAGGATTATCCAGGGTGCTAGTCATCATCCTCTGGTTACCAAGAAAGACTTTCCATGGAAATCCATCCCGTCGTTGTTGAGTTATTTCAGTCAGGACCAACATGGTGGACCGTTTGACCAACCGACCAGCTGACTGACTTCTCTTTCCCAGTGCAGCAATGCTGCTCATTTGGCTTAAAGAATGAGTTCACCAAAAATGATAATTCAGTCATTATCTCCTCAGGTTTACACGGTGGAAAACCAGGCACTTTTTTGTTCGATCTAACCGTGATCTTCTTAATTTGTTAAGAACATTCTGCAACGCCTTTTTTGGCTATGAAGCTCCAGAAATTTGTCGACCACAAAACTTCCCCCAACTTTCCATCATCATGGAGATGAGTAAGTAAAGACTGAATTGTGATCTTACCCTTCAAAAGTAAAAATGATACAGTAAGACATTTAACAAAAGTCCCTGTGTTTAGAAATAGTATGTGTTCAAAATTTGTGGGAAATTTCTGATTGCATAATTACATGCCTGTAAGCGTGTGCGTGTGGGTATGCACGTGTGTGTGTGTATGTTCCATGGCCCATTTCCATTCTTCACACTTTGCACTTTTGAATAAATGTTAGCCCAGGAGAAAATGCTGAATTGTAGGTGGGGTGGTGCTCAACTACATCCTCTGTTTGAAAAGCAATAAAAATTCTTATTGGAGTGGAAAAAATGCGGGGAACAACATAAAACAACTTAACAAAGACAAATGCGTTTTCAAGGTTGTTAAGAATTTGAAGCACTTTGCGAGTACACACTCGTGTTTCTATAACCTCCTGTACTCAGGCCTTTCCTTTCCCAAGCTCTGATAGCGATTCATTAATGTCTCCTCCGGGAGTTTGGGAGAAAGGCTCAACCAGATCTGACCCCTGAAGTGCACAGAAATCTTTCTTTCAGGTGGTCACGGTAAACAATGTCCGTTGTTTAAGTCAACCGGATTTCTCATATAGCTACACCTTCCAATATTCAGTTGAATAGCACTGGTAAATCACCTAATGCAGGAAACGGGAGTCTTAGAAAGCATCTTATCTCCTAGAGTGCAGACATGATTCGATATCCTCTTAGGTCACACATGCTATAGGGCCGTGAAGTGCAGTGAATTACTCCAACCTCGTGTGTGTGAGCTCAGCACACGACAGAGGGGTGGAGAAAGCATTGTGGAGGCACGGCACTAAGCCTCCCACAGCCAATAAGAAGTTGACTGACCTCACCATTTAGCACAATGGTGTCCAGATCATCCAGCTGTTTGATGCGGGCTCTGAATGAACTCAACTTTTCAGCCTCACTTTAGTCGCTGGAAACAGATTAAGTCTGAGATCAAGGTGCCACTGGCAACGTTTGGACTGTCACAGTGGATACAGAGCTGCAGATCACTTCTTCTGGAGTATCTGTGAAACATATGCAGTGATTTTATTTTATTTTTTTTTTCCCTTTCATACATATTCAGAGACAGCTCAGTCCCATTCAATGATGTCTGCAGAGTGTTAACGTGCCTCCGAGACTGCTGTTTATCTGCAGAGCTCATCTGGCCCAGATCGAGAGCTCCTGCCAAGGTAAGAATAGGCTTCACACACACTCACACACACACTCACACACACAGACAGACACACACTATGCACATTTAACATTACCAAGACATAAAAAAAACAATTACTTGCATAAGTCTATATTCAGCTGGCAATTCATGAAAGATGTGGTGCTTTGTGCAGGTTATAGCAACACTTATTATGTGAGCATGCAATTTCCCTGAGCAAATATTTAGCATGTGATTCTCATTCATAATTAATCAGACAAATTCACTAGATGTGATAATAAGTGGTATTAAGAAACCTGGGGTCATAAGAGGGCCTAAAGCGTGGCTGCGGGGAGAATGTATGAAAAGTCTTGCTAGAAGCGCAAAAACGAAGATGTAAAAATCTTATTAAACATCATTTCAGCTACTTTTGTTGTAAATCCAACCAACCTTATCATCTATTTTTAAGTAACTTAAAAACTAAATCAGAACAAACTAAGGACAAGGAGTATTTCCCTGAATGCAGCATGATATTTCAATTAAGAGGGACTCAGTTGCCATCCAGCCAAGGTCGGTCCAACAACAGGTTTTCATCACTCCAAATACCAAGCCTGGGTCAACGGTACAGTGAGTACGTGACCCATGTCTGTCAAAACCCTAACCTTTAAGCAGTGACACCAAATCCTGTTGTGTTTCTATAATGCGCTCAGCTGAGCCTACCCTGCTCTATGCACGTATGTGTGGCACTTTCGGGCCGCCCCCCCCTTCAAACATGCTTTATTTAGACCTTTACAGTGCGAGGGGGAGTTAGAGTCAGTGCCTCAGCGCATTTGTCTACTTATTTCATTCTCCTGTAGCTGGCTTAAATGAATCAACTCTGCAGGCTTCACTGAGTTGTTTGATACTTTTCTCTCCGCTATAGAGCTGAGCGATCAATCCTTGGTATGAAATTATCCGTTTTATTCATTATTTTGGCGGTTTTGCCATTTTATCTGGGGTGCCGTCTGTCTGAAGGTGTTCCTCCATTTATCATCTAATGTCAACTACTGAATTTTTCATCCTTTGTAAAAACAACGTTGTCTCTGCTGCCAGTAAGGAACATTTCCCATGCATACTGTCCTATATGAGAGGCCGTCTGGTGGATGTCTGGTGACTATTTTCAGACTGAGAATCTTTCAACTGACCTTTATTGTACCTTCAACCTTTAGTTTTTGGAGTGGGAAACGTGACAGGTGTGAAGGGGAATCCAGAGCGTCAATGACCTCTATTTATTAAAGTGACAACGTGTGAATAAAGCTGGAGACAACAAATAAAAAAAGAGCAAAACAATTACTGGAAATAGTTCATGTCAGGAAAAACGTTGCTTTCTCAATGAAAAACAGTTTCTAGATTTATATATAATGTCAAATGGTTTGGGTTGAATTAATATGCAAGTTCAGTTACGTAAACGATGTTACGTATGTAAACAAGTCATTTTTCTTTGACTTCTGGTTACACACAGAACTCAAAGTCAGGTCTCCTGGGGGAAAGTCCTGTATGTGAGCCATCAAACCAAACCACCCTCATAACAATGTGGTCCTTTTTCACTGTTTACACTAGAGAGGCGCCTCAAAACAATGACGCTACAGGGGTACCTACAGCGTCAGGCCACTGATCAAGCTGCCATATTAGATACATTGAGAGTGAGAGGGCGGTTAATTAATCTTGCTGTATCTTATACTTTGCCAATTCTAGAGTCTGTTGGGGCCCTTAGCAAAAAATTCAAGGGGCCCATCCAACCAGGGTTCATCACCTTTATATAAAAAAGAAATTACGAAATCCAAACAATTTTTTATTTCAAATGTTCAGTTTACAGAATGTTCAAGCTATAAATGACTTTACAAACTAGAACAATAAAAACCTAGGTCTATTTCTATATGATTTAAATGAAGCAATGCAAGTTTAATAGGAATGTCATGGTGGACACCCCTTAAAGTTGCTACTTTTTCCTGATGTTCCCACTCTCCCAGAAAGTGCTCCACCGCGAGGGGTTTTAGGAAGCATCAATGCACTATATTGTGCCTTTATGGGAGGTTTAAAGTTGTCACTGCAAAATGTGCCCATATGAGTGGCCATCAGAGGCCCCTTTTCCCAAATGCTTTGGGGGGCCACAAACATTTGCCTGGATTGCCTCGCCTGACGGTGTTCCTCTGGTTTCAGTCTTTATGTTAAGTTAGACTTCCTACACCAGCTCTGTGCTAAACACACAGATTGATATTAAGCTTTTACTCTCAGGGAATAATAGCAAATCAGCTATTTCTATACAGAATTCTCCGTCATTTCTGGGTATAAACCTTTCTCTTAAATAAAAAAGAAAATCTAACATCTCTAATGTCCTACAGTTGGTAATTTTTGTTGGTAATTGTGTTTTTGTCTATCGTTCAAAATATCTATCACCAGTGTGTAGGCCAGTGACACCATTACATCACTTAACAATGAGCAGGCACTCGTGGTATGTGTTAATTGTTTCTAACAATTTCTTCTCCTCTTGATGATGAGGTGTTAAAATAAAAGCCTGAAACAGAAGACATGCAAGTCGTTGTTATCTTCATTACATGCTGACAAACCATTATACAGTATGTTACCCACAGTATATGCAAATGTAATATTTTTACGCCCTAGTGGTGTCTTTGTGATTCTCTCAAGTGACTCTCAATGTCTGTTTGAGTAAATAAGAGGCAGAAGATCTTATTTCACCTCCGTTGCCTATTGCATCTATAGAATAATGAGGGAGGCACCTTTACAGCTGCAGAGCAGCAGCTAAAATCCCAGCTCAATAACAAAAGTTCTTTAAACCATTAAATATTCACTACTCGCTGCACACAACTGGCTTACCCAATAAGTTTTCAGAGCACTAAACCAATTCATCAACCACATCAAGTCCTACTCGCCTGAAAAAACACTATATCATCTCCCACTATAGCCCTGAGCTATCGAGCAGCTTGAATTCAACCTGTGTTCATGCCTCTGATCGATGTTTTCTCTGGATAGTCTCCCCTGTGTAAACAATACAGTAAGCTGTTTGACTCTGCAGATGGACTCTTATTCATCACCTCTAAAGTGAGACTGTGGGAGATCAGCGGGTGGGAGTTCAGTGAATACATGCAGCGAGCAATTCAAAGCAAAAATCATTCTTTAAACTCTCACTAGGTTAGGGAAATGTTTTTTTGACAAATATGATCACTTTTTCCAAACACACATGAGGTATCAGCAAAGCACAGATACTCAGAGCTACATATCGGTCAGTAAGCGGAGCACGTACTACAGTGAAACAAGTTAGAGGCCAACAGCAAACAGACAGAAGGCAGGTTTGGTCAGTTACTGCTAAGGATTAGACGCATGAGAGAAAACAGAGGTCAGAGGGCAAAGATCAATACTGTCAGACACCAACAACGATCTCTTTATTGGAGGAAGACTCTCTTTTAAATGTTTCAAAAGATTTAACAAACACTTACTGGAGGTAAAAGAGATAAAAACAAAACTCTTATGTTTTATTCTGTTTGAAATGAACACAGTGGTTTGTACAGCCCAAGCGGCAGAATAAATGTCGTTAAGTATGTTTCTCCAAACCATGTTGATATGTTGAAACTTTCTTATTGTCTAAACCTTATGTTTATTAAGGTACATTTTACAATTGTATCTTGTGATTATGCTGTGCTTGTGCTCTGGTTAGCTCCAGGCCACTTGGTTAGGGGTTCATGTCTTGGCTAGAAATTCCTATTGGCCTGGAGAGAAAAATATCCGTTTTTTGTCGCCCCAAACACAGCTAGAAATTGTCCCAAAGTAACTCCACGACCGTCCCCTGCAGAAATGTTAGCTGTCAATATTTTACCCTGGCGACTGGGATGCTTTAAAACATTTCACATCAGTGGCTCTGAACAGTTTTGCATCAAATTTGCACATCCAAAGCTTCAGCGACTGTTACTCAGATTGTTATTGTCTTCCCACATTCATGGACATTGTAAAATACTATGAAACACAACATATAAACCCTTGTAGGAACTAAAAAGGGAAAACATTCATGTAGAATACAAAAAATATAAATAAATAAATGAATGAATACATCAATTAGTTGTGCACTTTGGCAGCCCAGGTTTAAAAGGGGGAGCTAAAGGACGGATTCTTGGAAAATCACAGCCAAGTTCCTGGAAAACACCCAAAGTGCCCTGTTAATGATCCAGATGGAGACATCATTTAAAAGTAACTGGGATCTTTTTGGAAACCTGTGTAAAATGTCTGAGCTATAACTGTGATTCCATGTGGAAATGGTCTTTAAATGGACTCAAATTTATTCCGAATTATCTTTTTAATGCTCTTTTCTTATTGTCCAATGAGATATCACTTAATTGAGGGCTTTATAATGATCCTTAGAAGCTGTGTGTGTCAAGATGATCTTTTTTCATCAGATATTTTTCATATCTGAGGACTAAAACATGAGGTTTTACAATTTGATATGTCCTTGGATCATTGTATTCACTTAAGTCTTCTCCAATCCAACCACTTATTGGGCAGTTAACTTTCAATCAGTTAACTTTCAACAATAACTTGTTCTTCAAACTTCTTCTGGCTTATGAACAATAAAACAAAATAAAAAATACCAACAATGAAGTAACTTCCTTTGCTGTTTTCTTCTCTCCTGAACAGACACTCGTATCTGTGTAACGTGTTGAAATCGACGAGGAGTGAAAATGGCGCCCGCTGTCGGTGGTCCTCAAGGCTACACACCACCTGAGGGTGGCTGGGGATGGATGGTGGTAGCTGGTGCCTTCATCTCTATTGGCTTCTCCTATGCATTCCCTAAGTCCATCACTGTCTTCTTCAAAGAGATCGAGGTGATCTTCGATGTGACCAGCAGCCAGGTGTCCTGGATCTCCTCCATCATGTTAGCGTGCATGTACGGCGGAGGTGAGCCAAAACATGGTTTTGTTAACACTTGACATTTAGCACATTAAGAGGATTAATGGATTGAATTCACAGCGGTAAAAGATTTATTCCTGGAGAGTTCAGTTGAAAGCCAATCCGTTGCATTGTTATCAAATACAGACTCGCATTGTAGCTTTTTAGCCTCGGTTTGTCCACCAACAGGCCCGAGATTCTCAGAATTAAATCAGACTCTCACACTGAGATAAAACAATACTGTAACTCTTCCACTGAAGTGTTGTTTATGACGGTGCAACAGTATCTTTCCCTGGCACACATGAATGGGTTTTAGCTTTGTATACCCGCTCATTGTTTCCCCTAGTGCTTTGAGAGTGGAACACCACCAGGGGCTCGCTTGTTTTCCTGCCCTGATGAGAGACTCTGGATGATGTCACACAGGTCTGGCCGGTCATGTGATGATGAGGCTCTATTCATGTGCGTGATATTCAACACGGAGAAAGCGGAGTTCAAAGGAGCTCTCCTCGTCCCTCAAGACCGTCGGCTCTGAAATCAAAACACTGCACTCTCCTTTACTCTATCGTGTGATAACCTGGGAAAATGATGACTTGGGCATCTTTTTTTAATCTCAGGGAAGTTTCAGCAAAGTTGCTTCAATGCACCAAACTGATGTGAGGAGGAAAAATATTACACCGCATGAAACTACTTCGTGTCAAATTTGCTATTTTGGCCTGCAAGTAATAAGACAGAAGTGGACATTGTACTTTTTTGTTAGGCTTGAAGTGCTTTCATTTTTAACATATTAAATCTTAACTTCTCTTTACTGTATTATTTCTTTGCTATACAATGTCTACACTAGTAAATTGCACAATGGCTGCAATTAAAGAGCAAAACTGCACGTCCAAGTTTAGCCCTCATTACCGTACAGTTGGAGCACCGTGTCGCCCATAAAGGAATCAATGCTGCTTGTAGTTCAGCAGCACATTCCCTGCAGTGGTTAAAGGTCGCAGAGTTACACTGTGATACCATCCCATTATTTCTAATATGTCGTTCACGTTACATGCTGTTATAATTTGATTTAGGTTAAATTCAAACTTGATTACAGATGCAGGGTCGAGGTGAAATACAAGCTATCCAATAGGTTATAATACATACAAATTCACATTAAATGATCATGATTCAAAAGAGGATATAAGCATACATGTGTTCTACAAGAGACAGGTGTACCAATGTCTTCACAACTGACACTGACAGTGCATAATGCTAAACCTTAATATTTTGGTAACACTTTATGTTGGGTACACGTGTTATGCGTTAACTAAATGCTTACTATCATACATATTATTTGCATTCTGTCTTCTTTTTTTTTTGCCATTATAAAGTAGTTTAGCACTTAGTAACCCACACAGGTTCTACAAGTGAATTAGCTATGAGCAAGACATCCTTCAGAAACATATTCTGAATAAGGAAGACTTCATTCAAAGTTTTTTGGACTCTATTAACACTTACACTATATTAGATGTGTTATAAAGGGAGCGTGAGAATCTGGCACCACCTTCTAAAGCCCATACTGAGGGAAGGATATTGAAGGAAAAGGTCACCTAAAAATGAAAATTGGGTAATTATCTAACATTCCTGGGGTTTCACAGGAAAACAGCATCGCAGCATTTTCCTGAACACCTCACATAGCTGGGGGCTGATGTTATTTACACCCTATACACAGGCTAACACTTTTAGCTGTGCAGCTATAGTCAGGATTTCAGCTTAAGAAATATGTAAATAATGTCTTTTCAAATCATGTCGGGATCTTGAGGTTTTCAGAGACTTGGATTTTATGGAGCTGTTCTATGTTTTTTTGGTTGTTGTTTCCATCTGCTTCAGTTGTTTGGGAGAATACTGCAACGCTGTTTGCTGTGAAGCTCAATAAATGTTTTCTTTTCATCAGCATGGGGATGAGTAGATAATGACTGAATCTTCATTTTTGGATGAACCAAAGTTGTAATTCATGTACATACATCTTCTAATTAAATATCATAAATAGTAATTAAGATGTTCTTGAAGGGAAACTAATAGGATGCTAATACTAAATATAAACTAAATAAGACGCTAATCAGAAGTGTTAACAATATTTTTTATGTGCAGCATCACATAATGGCTCTAAACCTTTGTGGGATTTCGTGGCTGAAAAAGTGAGACATGCACCTGTACGAACAAGTTGTGAGCTGCAGTGGACTCAATCTGGTTACTCTTCAGGTTAAACATTGTTAATGAATGCAAATGTTTCAAAGCAAATACACACAGACGAAAGCAAGCTATGCATTGTAATTGAGAGTAAGTAAGTCGGTGCTGTGAGTAGATGACAGCTGAGTGTGTTGCCGTAAGTGTTAGACATTCTGAGCACATCAGCAGGAGAAGTTCATTAACAACCTACTGTTGCGTACCTCTGTACTCCCTCAATTTTTGATTCATTACATTCATAATATTCTACATTGGTTTGTCTCCAACCTTTTTATCCTACGCAACTCTCCCTGCAAGGCGGAAGGAAGGAACTCATTGCTAGTGTGGAGGCCGCCTGCATTACAATTTAAAAACCCTTTGTCTTGCGCCGTGCTGGCAAATGAGTCTGGACAACCTCTAAACAAAAACTGTCAGTTTCTATTTAGGTTCATTGGGCAGTGCAGGGATTTGGCAGGAAGGCAGAAGTGTCTTCCATGTGGGTCCTCATACTCATTTAGATCGGTTGTTATAAGCCGTGGATGGAAATTTGTTGTGTGACCCGAACACTGCGAGCATTTCAGTCAAGTGTTTACAAGTCATAACGATTTTGTAGAGGTAATGCGTAATTGTAGGTGCATGCATATTAATATGTTGATTGACTGTTACCTCACCATGTCACGCTTTCTTTGAAACTAGTGGCAAAAAAATTTACTTAACAAGATATCAGTTGTCGCTTTAACCCCATGCACACACCAGCCCCTTGAACTTCCCCTTAAAACACACACATGAATACACCCACCTGCATGAACCGAACTGAGGCTCCTCCAATAAACATTTCAAATGACTCCATTTAAGAAGAATCAACAAAAAAATTCTTCCTCTGTCGATTTTTATGATTCCCTGAGCCAAAATAAATGCTTATTTCATTACAGCTTTCATGGTTTTTCTGACAGATCGCATTATTAATGGCATGAGAACACATCTACTGCAGTGCAGCACTGACAAAAATGATTGCAGAAGTTGTTTGATTTCGCTGAGCCACAGCTGTGGCACTGGAGCTCTCTGGTGGTTAAATATAGAACTGTGTATTGATGATTGGGTAGAAATCACCCTCTTTCAGCTTGTTATATGTGTTCATGCAATTTTTTTGGCTTTTTTGCTTCTTCAGGTCCTATCAGCAGCATCCTGGTTAATAAATATGGGAGTCGACCTGTCATGATGGCTGGAGGATGTCTGTCTGGAGCGGGCCTTATTGCTGCCTCTTTCTGCAACTCTGTTCAAGCACTGTACTTTTGTATTGGTGTGGTGGGAGGTACCTAATTTTAACTCTATATTTTTAAGTTTGCCCATGAGTCACCTATTTTTTCCTGTGCACCGTTGCCATCTAGTGTTCTTTAGAAGTAAAAACACCAAGAACTGTCATGATTCCCTCAATGAATTGTTTAAATCCTAACTCATACATGTTTTAATTGATTCTTTTAGGTTTGGGATTGGCCTTCAACCTCAACCCTGCCCTCACCATGATTGGCAAGTACTTCTACATGAAGCGGCCGATTGCCAATGGGATCGCCATGGCTGGCAGCCCCGTCTTTCTCTCCACCATGGCCCCTATAAACACCTGGCTCTTTGATAAGTTTGGCTGGAGAGGAAGTTTTTTGATCCTGGGTGGCCTCCTCTTCAACTGCTGTGTCGCCGGGTCTCTCATGCGACCCATAGGACCAAAACCCAAACCTGCAGAGAAGAGCACAGAGAGGAGGACTGTGTCACAGAGAATTAACAGCTTCATTGATCTCTCCTTGTTCAAGCACCGTGGCTTTTTGCTCTACATCTTGGGCAATATTATCATGTTTTTCGGTCTCTTTGCACCACTGGTGTTTCTCAGTAATTTTGCAAAAAGTAAAGACATCCCTAAAGAGAAGGCAGCCTTCCTTCTGTCTGTGCTGGCTTTTGTTGACATGGTTGCCCGGCCCTCAATGGGTATTGTGGCAAACACCAAGTGGGTCCGGCCCAGGATACAGTACTTCTTTGCTGCCTCTGTGCTGTACAACGGTGTTTGCCACGTCCTGGCACCGATGTCAGTAGACTACAAGGGCTTTGTGATTTATGCCATGTTCTTTGGGTTTGCCTTTGGCTGGCTGAGCTCTGTGCTGTTCGAGACCCTTATGGACCTGGTGGGAGCCCAGCGCTTCTCCAGTGCTGTCGGGCTGGTCACTATCATGGAGTGTGGTCCTGTGTTGCTGGGCCCCCCTCTGCTTGGTGAGTATATCAGCTCACTGCTGCTAATTTTTTAATTTATTTCACCCAACAATGGTAGCGCCCATGGGAGGGGGATAGGGTGTATTAGTAGACAACAGTATTTGCATCAGGCTAGGCTACCTTGTGCGTCATGTGTGTTTCTCATCCATTTCGTTTATAATGCAAGGAGGCTGCACTGCTGAAGGTGCAATTCTGTTGACACTTGTGAGATGTCATTTTGCTCTGTTCAATCATGTTTTTTGTTCAGCCAGGAAATTCCAACCTCCGACATAGTCTGGAAAGCAGCAATTAGTCTAATAGGAATACAACATTTTTAGTCCAACCCATACTGAACAGAAAAGTTAAGTTTCTGTCTTTTACAGAAATATCATATCATCCCTGATTTGGTTGAAATAAATCTAGAATTCAAAGAGTAAGATGTGAAAATCGTCTGGCTCTGCACACCGTTTCTGCCCACTGCCCTTCTACATTATGCCTCTCTTTCCCTGCCTGTCCTGTCTTCTCTTCCCCGAATTCAGAGTACATATACTATATTGCAACCTTTATCTTTGAACTGGAATTTGTTGGTCTCAGAGGTGCTCAGTCCCAGTCTGGTGTTCAACCTTGTTCACTTGAGAGGCGGCTGAGTCTGGTTGAGCTGAGCCCCGTTGTCCGCAGTATCTCCCCCCATGATCCGAGGTCCTGGTCCAGGCAGACTCCTGTCAGCTCATACAGCGACTCAGCTCCGCGGCTCACTGAGCTACTAGCTTAGGCAGGGACAAGAAAGAGCACTATGAACAGCAGTTAGCAGTTATGCTCTCCCCCAGAGTGTTGGAGCTGTCGTATTCTAGCCATTTCTTACCAGTTACTCCCTTTTAATGTTGACAGTAAATAAAAAATGATGCAATGTGACTTTTTTGTTTTCACAGGGAAGTTCAAAGACATCTATCATGACTACAAGTACACGTACCAGGGCTGTGGGATCCTGCTCATCGTCTCCAGCGTCTTCCTGTTCGCGGGGATGGGACTCAACTACCGACTGCTGGCCAAAGAGAAGAAAGAGGAGGAGAGGAGGGCCAGGGTGGGAGGAAGAGAACAAAGGTCTAACAGGGACAATGCTGCAAAGGAGGTGGCAGAAGCGAGGAACACAGAAGACACTGTCTGATTATCTGTACCACGTTAAGTCACTGTCCTCTGTGGGGTGCATATGTATGAACTACAAATGCTCGCGAGAATCAGGACAGCAGATAAACATTCTTCTCTTTAATAATTAAATTGTTTATGAAGTCCAGCACAGGAATCATAGCCTCATAACCTCACTCTGAATTCCATCTAAAATATTTACACACCATCAAAGCCCTTTAAACTCTAATGAACAATCCACATAAAATACCTCTTATATGCTTATATGGACTATTATGTGCGTTTGTTAGGCTTTTCAAGTTTGTTTAGCCTTTTATGTTACTTGTGTTGTTAGAGTTTTATGTTTTGAATATCAGATTATATCCCTATAACCTCTCTGTAACTTTTTTCTGCAGCATATATATATATATATATATATATATATATATATATATAGTAGTTTAGCTTTTCAAAACTGCACCATATAGTTAAAGTTTTTTCAGTAAACAGGCTGAGTGTAGAGCTCTATTTTATAAAATCAACCGCGCACATTCTCTGTGAAAGTGCATAATTGTAGTGTTCGCTCTCAAACACATTTGTAAAGATCTTTAAGTGTTTACAAGGACCTGATAGGACCATGCAGTCATGGAATATTTGAAGATACCACTTTGTATATTCTGCACATGTAGTCATACTAATTCTCATGTAAACATGTTTTACTCGTCTAGCTGTGATGATAGATGATCATCGATCATTTTGAGTGCATTAAAACCTTGTTGCATAACTTTGTTTATTCACGTGATGTGAAAATGTGCCACTGACTGCAATATATGAAAACACACATCAGAAAATCAAATAAACTGTCATTTGACAAAAAATCCAAATGTGGTCAATGTTTCTTATAAATCGATCATTAGAAAGTTCTGTAGAAATCTCCTAACACTATTTCTCTTAGGTATAATGTATTTTACTGTTCATTTCCGACACTTATATTACGAGACAAAAACCCCCACAGGATAAACTGATGTTATCACACTGTGCTCTTGTCATTTTTTTCACCAACCACAGTGAAATAAGTAAATAAAAACAATACCTTACACTACAAAGTATGCTTAATAGAACACTGGTTGGACAATAACCTCCTGACAGTAATCATAACATTTGCAAATTGTTTATGTATTTGCTTATCGTTTCAGAGATTCAAATCAGTACATTACTGTCTGTCTCATTAAACAGAATGACGGTCAACCAGTAGAGCCAAGGCTTTCACTTGGTGCTACAGGCCTACTTATGAATGAGGGAGCAGCTTTTCAAGACTGATCAATATACTTCTTCTCTTGACACAAAAACAAGTTTAAGAAAAGGATTTCACAGAATGGACCCATGGATGTAACTAAGTTGTAGTGATTACATAACAAAGGTGGGAAGACATATTCCACTTTTAAACACAATGCACGCCCATTTGGTTGTTTCTATTGTGAGTCATGTTTGTAGAGAAGGGTTGTGATGGTAGTAGTCAAGTATACTCCTTTGAAGGAACGTTAAGCACTGTGCAAGGACCTTTATATCAAAATCTGAATGCTGAGGAAACGTTCTGTACAAAACAGCACGTTCAGTCACACTTTTTCCATCTGGGAAAATGTTCAAAAATGTAATCTGTGCTGAATATCAGGGACACCGAGAGGAGCGCGCATGTTTTCATTTCATTTTGCCTTGAATAATGCATGTCCTGGTCTTATAACCAAACCAAAAAGGATGTAGAAAGGGGCCCACAGTGTTTAATGAGTCAATCAAATGACTGTGGAGCCCCCTCTTCCCTCATTTTTCAAAATGTATTCAAGGATTTATTGATTTATTTATAGTTGCATGGTTTCACTCTTAAGTCTTTTGTGAACTTGTGGTTATAATGAGCCAGCGAGCCTCACAGCGTCTGTACCTGGCAGAGGCAGTCGGCTTTAGTTATCTTAATCTTACATGTCAAATAATCAGTGTTGTAAAAAGTACCCAAAAGGCATACTGGAAGAGAAGTAAAGTTATAGTGTTACAATACTACTTTGGCAAAAGTAAAACTGATAATGATAATACACTAGATTAGGAGCTTTTCAGATCTTAATGTGATGATTGGCAATTGTATATTCTTAGCGGAGACATCTTTGCCACCGGTTTGCAGCTGTAGCTTAATTCTCCATCATACTCAAACTACATTAAACAGGCAGTCCGGTCTATCTTAACTGGTAGGTTTTTGACATTCAGTGCTGTTTTCTTACTCCTAAAATCATTTACATGTTAAGATAAAAACGGTAGATGCGTAGAGATGGCATAGTATTGATAAATACGCACAAAGCGGGAATAATTATCCCTTAGTTGTTAGTGAATCAGGGTGCCTGCTGTCCGATAATGGATGTATGGATGTATTATTAAGAGCATCTCCCTGCTGGCAGTTTGAACGTCAACGGTCACGTTACGCTCAACAGGCGAAGTCCTGCGCGCGCTCAAGTATTCCAGGTAAGTTACAAGTCGTAGGCCTGCCAACTGCGCCATATTGAACTTCTCCAGCCATAAGCAAGTAACTTCACGGCTGCTGTCAGTCCACATCACGTATTTGCGTTAAATTAAATGTTGTTGTCCTTGCCTGGTAGCTATTTTATTCTTGTCTGTCAGGAATGGTCGAAGGTAGGTTAACGAACGTGCTAGCTGAGTAAGCTAACGTCAAGTTGACTCAACGGCTAATGTTAGCTGAAACAAACGGTTATGAGAAAGCTAATTAACGTCCGGTCTTTGGGTGAAATTAAATCATGTGAAAGCTGCTTGACATTATCTCTCATAAATGTATCATTAACAGCTTAAGCTCAGTAAACTGTAACATTAAAGTAATGTTATTACTTAGGGGTAGAATCTAACTAAGTAGCTAGCTAGACATACTCCACTCTACTGTACTTGGGTATTTCCACTATATGCTGCGACTTCAGTTTCCCCCTATGAGTTCAGAACATTCTCCTACTTCTTAAGATAAATAGGTCATCAAACCGCTCTTGGATTAAAATCTTAATGCGTTTTTTTTTTTTTCCCCCACATTCTTCTGAAAATAAAAGAGGCTGTATTTGTGTTTTAATTTCAGGATGGACAGAGACCGGGGCTTTAACTTCAAACTGTTGGTACCTCCCAGAGTGAATAACGGACAGGTATCGGCTGTTCGACCTCAAGAAATCATTGAGGGCTGTGGTGACTTTGTGAATAAATTGCAGCAGGTATGTGTTCAATTAGCCAATGGTTAGCCAACAGTTAATACTACTGAGTAAAGTAAGGAGAAAATACTTTGATGCTAGCTCAGCACTGACACTGTCCTACAGCACAGTAATTAGCAAACTGTTTTTTTTTGTTTTTTTTTTACCAGTAAGCAAAGTTTCATATAGTATGCACACTTCTGGGTATTGTTTTCTGGGCTGTAAGCAGAAAATATTAGGGATTGGTGGCAGCTGTAGTTAAAAGGGAGTATTTATTATTACATATGATGACTAAGCGTAACTGCTGTTTTCTCCCTAGGGTCACAGTAAATGTTTTGACAAAGAGCAGAGCATGCCTTTCCCCAATACGAGCATGGTTGCACCAACAAAACCTACCAGACAAGGTATTTTCTGTTAGAAAACACTGGCTTACTCATTTCAGCACAAATGGTATTATCAACTTTGTGATGAATTAATTATTGTCTCTCTGTTAAAGAGTTTCCTAAGATGAAAGTCGTGCCTCCAATGGAAAAAGACATGGTAATATTTTCATTGTACAAAAATGTGAGGCATGAATAGGTTAGACTTGGCCATGGCCACAAGTTTTTCCAAAGTATGTCAGTTAACTTCCCATCATTGTTAACATTCTCCAGAACAATTGCAATCCTGGACAGCTTTATTGCAAGCTGTTTGATGAAGTTGAGAAAATGAAATGTTGGAAGGACAAAGCTGACAGTGACACTGTGCAAAAGGAAAGGAGACTACAAGAAAACAAAAGAACAATTGAAACTCAACGCAAAGCCATTCAAGAATTGCAGGTGTCTCTTTCTCTTTTCAACCATATACAGTATTATTTATTTTGTATTATTGTTATTATTGATAACAAAGACAAAGAGTTCTTGAACTGCCTTTGATAATAATTGTGCTGGTGACATTTTGTGTTCTGCCTTTACAGTTTGGAAATGAAAGTCTCAGCTTAAAGCTGGAGGAACAAATCAGTGAGAATGAGGATTTGAGGAACAAGTATGGGATTTGTTTGTTTAAAGTGCTCAGGGTCACACTACATGTGCTCTGTAATAGCCAGATGAACGTGTATTTTTTAACAATAGATGTTTTGTCTACCTTAAATATTTTGTTTCCAAATTTTAAATACAGGAACAATGCAACAAGGAACTTGTGCAATATCCTCAAAGATACTTTAGAGCGGTCATCCAAGAAAATGCACTTATGTAAGTAAAAAGTGCTTTGAATTTTTTAACCTAAACATACGTCTGAATCAGCAATATTATTAAGAAGTAACATATTTACACATGTCTGCATATTAAATAACCATATGTTTGTATTTTGTAGTTGAATCCGAAAGAGAAGAAACACATCACATCTTGATGGAAAATAGTGAAAGCATTCAGGTAAAAACCTCTAAATCTGTACAATAATTTATGTGTTTATTATTGATAATAATACTTGTTTGACAGTAGTTATTGAAGTTGTATCACATAAGGGTTATGGTCAATTTAAAAGTAGCTTTCTGTTTCTGTAGAAACTAATTGCAGCTTTTGAAAGCCTTCGTATGCGAGCAGAAGCTGATCAGCAAGAGATGCAAAAAGGTTTTATTTTTATTCTCTATTTGACCTATTCAGTACAGTAATTCCAAATTGTATGACATTTTATCATTCAGACATAACTTGGAGGATAAATTGTGTCTTGATGACATAGAATGATAGATTAAAAAGCAAGAAAACGTCATGAAGTGAATTAACCATTTTATATTTTTCCCAGTCAAAGAGGACCTGATGCAATTTGAAAGTCTAAAAGAAAAATATCATCAAGAATATAACATGAAAGAGAAAGAGGTTAGTGACATAAAACTTTCTTCAGATAAACGTTTTGGGGAACTTAATGTAACCAGAAGTCTGCACACTGTGTCCACAGGTTGTTGCGCTTCAAACAAAACTCAAGGACAAGGAAAGTGAACTACAAAAACTCCTGCTTGACCTCCAGGAAACCCAGAAGCACAGCAAACAGCTTCAAGAAGAAACAAGTCAGATCAAGTTTAAATTTCAAGTTAACATGCCTTTGCCTATATTTTCCTAGCAGTGTTTCCCCGAGGTTTTTTTGTTGGTGGGGTGGTATCTGTGGGGGGGCGGGCGGGGGGCTCGTCCAGCTGAAAATGTTTTACATTTTTACAGTTTTATAGTTTTTACATTCGAATTTACATTCAGCGACTCCTCAAACCTCAAGGTAATGAATAGAACAATTTAATATATATATATATTATAATCTATTTAAAAATTTAGCCATCAAACAAGGCCAGCTGACTTGCTATCTTGCAAGGATCATACAAGCTGGCTTACATAACATAATAATAACAGATGTTTAAAGTTTTGTTCCGATTAATTTGGCGCTACCCAAGCCAGCCGTAGTAAGTAACGCACTTCTGGTCATTTTCACAAAAATAAAACACCTGTTGTCCTTTAATTATAAAGAAAACCATAAGGATAGAATTTGCGCTTTTATTTTATAAACAGGAAGTGAACCTCCCCTCGCTATGGCTAAGTTGAAGCCGCTGTAACTCTGTTTTAAATTCCGCTATAGCGCCAGTAACATCAGGTTTTAAAGCTTTTTCGTTTGAGAAAGTAGCCGTTTAGTTCCCCGTTGTGCCGCCAGTTTATCCAAATAACGCTTGTTTGCACAAATAACGCTTGTTTGCACAAATAACGCTTGTTTGCACAAATAACGCTTGTTTGCATTTGAAGTCCAGACCAGGCGCACCTGTAGCAGAGCGGCGGAGCAGCCCAGCCCGGGTCTGCTGAGGTGATCTGCGGTCAAAACTTCACCGTCATACTGGTAGAAGAACACGAGCCGATTAATTTACCTGCAGATTACCTCCAGATTTCTGGAGATTAAACACGGGCTGGATAGCTTCATTTCGGAAGATAAATGTAGGTCTCATAGATAAAAAATAAACATCTGTGACAGCTACGTTAGTTTATTTGAATTAAAAGTGTAAAATGTAAATAGTGTGCAGAGAAACAGACAACAAGCGCGCACATCAATGTCAAAAGCACACACACGCTGACATATAGGGAGACATTTTTCATCTAGCTGCAAACTAATGTAACATTGATAATTATAACGTTATTATTAGAAACTCAACTAAATCCGTTTTTTACAGCCGAGCCTTGTACTTGTCGGCAGCCCAATCTGGCGCTTAGTTTTTCAAGGGGGGCGGGGGCCCGCGTTGGAGGGGCGAGCCGCCCCGCCAACAGAATGGTAGGGGAAACACTGCAGAGATCCAGATTTTGGCAAAAATACATTTTGATCTCCTAAAACACAGTAAAACTGTTGTAAACATTGTAAACAGTTTTATTGTCATTAATGTTTTCATAAAGAATCTCATAGAAATGCTGAATGACCAATTAGGTTTGATTCAAAAATAATCAAGGTCAAGAGATGAAGTTATTATTGTGAGCCCAGCACTCGGTTTTTAACATTTTATTTCATATTTTACAGCAACTTTGATTGTACAGTAACTCTTTGTTTTGTAACTACATTACTTTGTAATAACTGCTTATGAAAATGCAATTACAATGGAAAAAGTAGGTCTTACCAAAACATTTTTGAACGATTTTACATTTTTTGTAATGTGAGTTCAGCAAGCAGTATCTGAACATTTAGTACTTTGAAGGATTATGAAAGCAAAGATGACAATCATTTATTTGCAAACATTACAGAAGAACAGTATGAACTTCTCAAAAGCTTAAAAACGGAACGAGAATCCATTCTTCAAGAACTGCACACCGCTGAGCAGAGCAGCAAAGAAACTGAGGTGAGTGCATTGAGATTATACTTTATAAGACTTAGCTCTGTTGTATTCCTTCTGCTTTGATTAAAATGTGTTCATTCTCTCAGAAAAAACACGATGCTATTGCTGCAATGCTAGTAAAGAGTGAAGAAGAATATGCACAGATGATTAAAAGCAAGGACTTAAACTTGGAGGAGCTCGGCAAAGTCCGAAATCAACAAGCAGAGAAGCTGGAGCAGATTCAGACGACAATTCAGGAGCTACAGAATTCCCTAGCCTTCGAGACACAGAGGTATAATTAACTCTGCAAAATTCATGGCTTTGTCCTGATCAACTGCAACTTTTTCTCATGTAGTTATGTTCCTGTTATGACTCATTTTCAAGGGCCAAAGAACTTGAGGATAAACTCATGGCAAACGACATGGAACTTAAAAGAAGAAACACATGTTTAGGTAAGCCTCAATGAGTTGGATATGTAGAAATTTTCATTTGCTGCCATACCAGATGGAAAGAAAATGTTTTTCTCAACAGAAGTGACCATGGAGCAGAGTGCAAAGAAAGATGGGAAGATCAAAATACTTGAAGATGAACTAGTAAGATGTATTTTATCTTTTTGAAGAGTGTATTCTTTGCCTCTTTACTGTTCATTGTGTTCAGAACACTGCATAAGATGACTTGAAGATACTCACATAATGATATTGTTCATAGGATAAAAGATCAAAATCAATCGAGTCCATGAAAGGAAAGATTGATGTCACTGAGGTCAGAGTGGAGGAACTCACAGCTGAGCTTTCAAAGAAAACTAAAGAAGTCCAGCTTTTAAAGGTAATCCAAATATACACCCCACCTCACAGAGAAAAATATGTTTATACCATCATCTAATACAGATACCTAAAAATGCATGCTCTGTAGTCTTTACTTTACCTCACTTTTCTTTACGCTATACTTTTATCGAAACAGAATGAGGCAGAGACTGCCTTTGCTGAAAATGATGAACTGAAGAAGAGTTTTGAAGTTGCTGAAAAGGCACAAGAAGATTTAAACCAGAAGTCTAAAATGACAGAGGTTTTTACAAGATCTTTGTTTTCCTTCATCACTCATTATTTCTTATACACTCTTTCACATTGTTACTTTTATAAAGAAAAAAAATCACTGAGTGATATTTTGTATTGTAATTCGTCAGATCAAAGTGCAGGAGCTCAAGGGAGAGCTAATTACTGAAAAGGAGAAAAATAGAGAAAATACCTTTCAGATGGAGCAACTGAGGAAAGACATTGTGCACCATGAGTAAGTTCTTTATAGCCAGCCATTCCATAATGTTAGAACATCCTGTAGAGCATTACATTAAACTGTTGTAATCTTAAATGTCTAATTGGTCTAATCTGTGTCATTTTTAAGAACAAAGTACAAAGAGCTGTTGTCTAACTTTGATGAGCTGCAGTCTGAGAAGACAGCCATTCAACAGCAGTTTGAGAGTACATCATCTAATGTGAAAGCTATTCAGGCAAACATGAAGGTCTGAATCTTCCGAACAAATGTAATAGATTACTTTCATGTGTGTGGCAGCTGTCTGTGTTAGTTGTCAGGTTCTTTTTTTTTTTCTTTTTTTTTTTTTTTTTTACTCACTGTATGGTGTGAATAACAAATTGGTCTGTTCAGGAGAGTGAGGCGAAGGCTGCAAAGCTCATGACAGAAATTCAAAGACTGGAAGAAGAAAACCAATGTTTACGGTGAGTTAACACATTAGAGATCTAAGTACGTCGGCTATTGTGTGGTTTTAGACATTTAGACATTTTGATATTTCCATTAAATAGAGAGGGTGTAAACTCCATTAAAAGTGAAATCCAAAGGGAGACTCCGCAGAAGGAAATTGAAGATCATGTAAGTATACAAATTAAATCATCTTTTAAGAAAAATACAAGAAAGATGCCTGCTGCTCCAAGTTTAATATTATTTATTTGTTCTCTTTTGTGTACAGTGCGTACATCTGCAGGATGAAATAAAGAAAAAAGAAAAAGAAATCAAAGCTTTGGCAACAAAGGTGGTTGTTATATGGAAAATTTAAAAATACTGATATTATTGGTGATCATTTTCTAGAGGTAACAAATAAAAAACATTTTTTTTTAGCTCTGCAATGTCAGGAAAAATTTTGAAATCAAGCTCACAGCCCAGGACGAATACAAGAAAGAAGTATGTGATGAATTTGAACTTTTATATACACAGGATGGGGATTTTATTTGTTCAGCTAACATTTCACTTGTGCGTTTTCAGAATAAAATGCTTAAGAAACAAATAGTGAAAGAGACAGCAAAATTCAGTCAACTTGAAAATGAGGTATGGGGATGTTTTTTTCCTCTTCTAGATCTTAATATTGATAGTATATACCATTGGTAGCATTGAAGTATAACCCTGTATGATGTAGATGGTTTTTTTTTGTGTTTAGATCAATGGGCTTCAAGAAGAGTCCCGGAAACTGAAAAGACAGAACAAGGAAGACTATCAGAAATTCCAGAGGGAGCTTGACTCCAAGTCAACCTTTGCAGAAGAGCTTAAGAATGAGGTAACTTAAATATAACATTATGCTATTCGCCACATTTTTAGATTGTCAAAGTTGAAACATTGAGAATAAAATCATGTTGTTTTACAGGTAGAAATGCTCAGAGTAACAGCGGCAGAGGCTGTCAAGAACAAGGAAGACGCAGAACTCAAGTGTCAACACAAGATAGCAGATATGGTCGCACTGATGGAAAAACACAAGGTAAGGTCATCATAGAGTGTATGTTTTTCTATACAGCATGACTATAAGTGCAAACACACGATCCATAACAAGGAACTTGACTTGTTATTACTAGAGCCAGTATGACCGGATGGTTGAACAAAAGGATGCAGAGCTTGATGAGAACAGGAAGAAAGAGAGGGAGGCTGTGGCCTGTAGGAAATCACTGGTATGATGCTGACAAAACATTAATTGATTTTTACGTATAACAATGAGAAAATGAATGAATCTTAACATAACCAAAACTAAATTCTTAAAATCAGGAGTTGGATCTTGAGAAGCACAAGACTGATGAAGATCAGCTGAAGCAACAGCTGAAGACAGAAGTGGCAGAGAAGGTATGTCCTAATTTGAATCAGATTATTTTCGTTTGTGTTCTGAAATAGGCTGTACTTGAGAAAGACTTTTCATCAATATTAGGAAAACCTGCAGAAGGAGCTAACTGATTTGAAGAATGAAATGTCATCCATGCAAGTCTCTCAGCTGACAGAAGTGATAAACAAGCAGGTAAGATATCTGCATATTATGAAACAGGCTACTATTGACGACATGGTTTATTATCACTTTTACTTCACGAAAACTGCATCTTCATTATCCTAGTCACCTGCCTCAAACTATAAACAAGGGAAAAGTTCAGCGACTCCAAAAGAGAGCTCTGCAAAGAGACATGTGTTTGGCTTCACCAAGACCAGGAAAACTCCATCCTACAGCAAGGTTGATGGAAATGCTGCAGTTATGAAGAAAGCTGTGAGTCTAATATTCCAAAACAATTTAAAACAGATTCTCTTATGTACTTCACCTTCTTAATTGTTGAGGGGGTGGAAATCAAATCAGGTTGTCATAACTCTCTTTGTATTTTCATGACCACGAAGGGTTTAATTAAAATACTGTATATTTACATGCCTGTTAATCCCATTCAGACCATCATCCCATTCAGGACGCCAACATAACCTGTCAACAGAATTTACTATTTTCATACGGATGTATTGTCTAAAAAAACATTTTTGGCATTTGATGAGGGGGCAGTGTGTTTGCCTTCATATGTGTTCATGTGTAGGAGAAGTGTCATTTTCAGCTTACACTGTATGTCAACAGTTAATGAATGCAGTGTGAACATGTCGCTACGAGTACTGACTCAATGATACTCAAAATGTAACTGGGGTAACATTTTATGTCTGTTATAAAGGAATCTGACTGTGAGTCCATCACAACATCCGGTAGAACAACACCAAAGACAAAGGTAGACAATAAAAGGAATTTATAAAGTTAATTTTGATTGACTGTAATAGCGAACATTATACCATAGGAACTCGATTTCTGTCATTCTGTCATGTCATTAACTTTTCTTTTAATCATAGAAAATTCAAAATGGAAACCCGGAAACTCCAAGTATAATGACAAACAGGGTTGGCGGAACATCAAAGATCAAAGTAATAAACAGTATCATTCTGACATTTTCCAAAATTAATAAAAATATGAATGACTTTGGCTGACATTTACTTTCTTTGAAATTCCTCACAGTCCTACAGAATTAGGACGCCCCCTTCTTCTCTGACAGCGCGCTGGGAGAAGACCACCATAGAGCTTGACCCCAGGTCTGACAGCTCTGATCAAAACGATATCTTGGTGAGTTGGATTTGTATTTGTTGAGGCTTTATTTGTCAGATGTAAAAATTAGCTAAAAGTGTTAAGTTCATATGATCGTCTATGAGATATTGCCAGAGGAGCTGATTTGGCTTTCTGTTTCTTTGCTTGACAGAGCTTTGCTCATGCACCCGCACCGAAGTCTTCTGCACCCCCCTCCAAACTAAACATCTTGCAAAAGGTAAGTTGAACATAGTGGTATAGTCTTAACTGGCATTATATGAAGTGGACAAAAAAAAATGTGTCCATTGATTCATTAAAAAAATTGGCTCCACATGTTTTCATTTTCAGAGCCCTGTCAGTCATAAATCACCAGGGAACTCCTTGAAGCTTGCTGCAATGAAAAGGATGAGAGATGCTGGTTGGACGGCTGTAACTGTCTGTGACAAAAAAAAGAAGAAGAGCAGTGAGAGGGTCTTTGCCTAAATATGGCTGTTACAGGTCAGATAAACAGTAATCAAAACAATCTTCGACAGTTTTAGGTGTTAACGTTCAAACTTTCTTATGCATATATACTACCGTTTGGTATCAAATAGAATAGGCAAGTTTATTTCTTAACAGTCATACATAGTATTGTTATGGATTAGCTCAACAGCATTGTTAACAGAAAGATTTAGGTGTTCTTGTTCTAGTTTGTTCAGGGTTTGGAGGAAGATTTTAAGTGATTGAGGAGTCTCACCCTAAATGCTTTAAAATGTATCTTTACCGGTGTTCACATGAAATCTTATTCATTCTGCACATGTTCATATTGTTTGTGTGGGAAAAGGTGTAGTTGTTCTGTATTATTATCTTAATATGTATGAAATTAATATATTTGTGTATCTTGGTATTGACAATTACAGAAGTAAAAGTAATGTTCAAATCAGCCAGCGTTGTCCTTTTTTTAATGTTCTGCCCAGTGTCATTTTCCACTCCTCTCTGCTGTTAGCCTTTCGTGAAGAATTTCAATATAACTGGGGTGAAATCTCAGTCTTGAAATTGTACTCATTCGCAGATGTGAAAACTTGGTTTAGTCCATGCCTGTCGAGCACAAAAGGTGATCTCAAACTGTAGGAACGTTCTCGCCTTAATGAAGGAACTCGAGGCGGAATTGAGATTGGTCTTCTGAGACTGTTGGTACGTTGTCGTATATCGGATGGCCATCATAAAGTCCTCCAGAAATTACGAGTGTGTCATCCTCTGCCACAAATGCATCTGGGGAAAATTGAATATGTACTGTATTTTTTTGCTGCAAATAATACAAAAAAAAATTTGTATTGATTGTATGATGAAGGGAAACTCCTTACCCGTGTCATCAGTGTTAAGAGGTCGATGCAGATATTGGATTTTGTGTTTGCATTTGTGAAGCATGAACCCAATCAATGCCACTGCAAACATTCCAAGTACAGCACTGAAGATAATAGTCATGTTTTTTTCTGAACTGCTCAGTCGCAAAGCTATTAACAAAAAAAAGGAAAAGCAATAAAAGTCAATCACAGTTAACTGTCAACTTTCTGTATGGTGAGTGGTTAAATTATTGATAAAACAGGAAGCCTGATGCTTACCTTGTGTGGTTCCGTCTGGTGAAACCGAGGTTGTGTTGACAGTGTGAGATGAATTTGCAGTTGTAATTACTGTAGTATCAGGTGTACTTATGTAACCTCCTGTTGTCTGCATCGCAGGTGTTGTCATTGCAGTAAACGTTGGAGTGTGAGTGCCAGGTGTTGTGGATGTCAGAGATGTACTGTCGGTGAGAGGAGTCATGATGGTTGTTGACTGAGAAGTCTGGAGAGGACTTTTGCTCTCAGTTGTGGCTGCTGTGGTTGTGAAAGTTAGACTGTGCTGCGTCATGCTGGTTGATGGAGATGTGTTGTCAGTCAAGTTTGTGACAGTTTCATGTACAGTAGAATCAGTTGGAGTTACTAGTGCAGTTGTGTGTGTCAGGTTTAAGTCAGATGTTGTTATTGTGGTCGTGGTAGTCAATTTCCCATTTTCTGTTTGCGCCACAGCAGAAGAAATGGCCAGAAGGTAACAAGCCAGGGTAGGAAGGATGGTATCCATGGTCATTAAATTCTGTATTGGGTAACAAAACACGAGCTGAAAAACACTTCCATAAAATAGACACAGTAAAATCATACATGGTTACCTTATCTTAATGTCTCTAGAGTTTTACAGTTAAGGTCTCAGCTGTAAAAAGTTTGAGCCTCCTGTGTTAAACAATGAAAACAATACCTTAAACATTGTATACAACCTTTTGTTAGTACGTCATTCGCAATTTTTCAAGATAACAGATCTCACAACAGATCAACTGCAGAAATGACTTCATACACACTAAGCATGACTGTGTGCGCACTAAGAAATTACACAGCTTCTTATCAACTGATCTTTTGTAGTCGATGGAAACACTTCTAAGTTCCTCCTATCACAAAGTTCAAAACACGATTAATAAGGTAAATTACTTTTGCAGAACATTTGGCTGTGTATGAAATCAAACAGATGAAAAAAATCAGGCTCACCTTGTTTTGTTAGTACCTGTCAAAACTTATTTCACTACCCTGGCATTGAGTCTTCCTCCATGTCACGGCTGACTCTCCACTTCCTACAAACCTGATATGGCTGAAGGGATAGATCTGCTGGCAAAGTGGCAGGTAAAAGTGGGCAGGTCAATGCTTTGTAAACCTCCTCCATTGTATGTTGCCAAGGAGACAAAGGGCAGGGTTATTACCTAGACCAAAGCTCAATTTCACCCTGTCTGTCTTCCTGCCTCTCCCTTGCTCAGCTCAAATAAATTTTATAGCCCTGAGTAGAAGAGAACTGCGTTGCCAAATTATTAACTTGGCTGTAAATTTGTCTTTCCTGGAGCCCTGTATTCTCTCTCACTGACATTTTAGGGTCATACACTGAAGGTCAAATTGTGTGTTTTCAGTCAGAAGTGTAAAACTTTGTACAAAATATTTATTAACAAGTAAAATTTGTCAGTACTTCATACAGGTAGTTCATGAAAAGTGTACAAATTCCATATAAAACAACAAGGAAATACAAATAGAAATAAACTAACATTCCAGAGTGCCTGTCTGTGTTAGCATGAAATTTTTAAAAAATGAACGTGACAGTGTTCAGGTAGAGAATATAGAGACAGCAGTCGCAATCAGGGAGAACAATTGAACAAAGAGCAGTAAAAGTTGGTACGTCACTGCTAGACAGGAAATAGGAGGATCAGCTCAATCAGTGTGGAGCAGAAGATGTGGTGTTATTTTAAATGTCTTTTACCCCATTGTTCTGAGGTAAACTACAACAACTTAAACATCCTGATCTAATTAAAGCTCTATACCACCAGATGTCGATGACATTTTCCTACTATATATATATATATAAGTTGTTTTTGCTGTTGTTTAAGCACAACAGTTGAGGAGCAACATAAAAAGACAAGCTGTGGAATTTGAATGACATTCTTTTAAAGTTCTGTTTTAGTTTGACACTCTATTTAACAAGTTGTCAAGTTGTCCCTAATGTGAAATCAGAATGATTTTGAAACTTAATTTCAGCACCATATTCAAAACACATAATTCATATCAACATAAATAGGCACATACATAAAATTAAATTGTGTTTGCAAATCAAATGCACCACAGGAATGTAGCAGCACAACAATTGTGGCTTGTCATTTATAAAATAATAATAATCACTGGAAAGAACCGTGAGTTAATGTAGTAGTTTTACAGTTTTGTGCCCATTTCAACATTTTTACTCGTGTCAAAGTCTGCAAACGCTGGGTTGTCAACTTCCATGTGAAATTGTCCTGCATCTTTTTCTGTGGCGTCAGATTCCTGCAGAGATCATTTAGCAAACTGTTAATAACCTGACAGAATATTGTGTAGCTTGTTAAGTAATGCATCCTCACAATATTACTGAATATCCAATCAAGGGATCAGTCTCTTACCTCTGATTTACTACACCAGCTGAAGCAGATCAGGTCACTCATCTTCACCAATAGATCAGGGTTAATTTTTTCTTGCTTGCATCCACCTAAAATGAAATCGACACCTATTCTCATAACCGTTTTATAGCAGATTTGGATGATAATATTCAACATTTCAAACATACAAGTATCGATATGCCTTTGTAGTGAAAGTAGAGGTTAGATAAAGTCTGACCTGTGATTGAGCTCACTAGCAGGCCGGACACGATTGTTGTCAATGTTCCCAGGAGAGCAAAGTAGACGTAGGACAGAGAGTACCAGCTGTCTGCCAGAGCTGGTCTGAAACTGACGCACAGAGGAAATCGATGTAACAGTCATCCTCCCTTCTTTCTACACTTGTCACATAAACAGGGTTGTAACTTATTTCTGATGAAATGCTGTATGAAATAGAGACAAATAGAGATTATCTTTATCATCGATTAATGTGGAGATTATTGTCTCGATTAATTCTAAGGTTACATTTTGTTTTGCCCAAGCAAAAGTCCAAACACCAAAGATATCCAGTTTACAGTTACATCATATGCAAAATCTCACATCTTTGCTTAAGAAAAGAGACTTAGAAAATGTATATAATATCAAAGTACTCTGGGATTCATTATATATTGATCGACCAATCATATGAAATCTATTCTGAGAATTTGTCCCATTTTGTGATGAGTTGGCCGGTTGAAGGAAATCTTTTGAGGACAGTTTAAAGCCTTAAATCATATCTGTGCTTTGTCTTTATTTACTAACTCTTCACTTACTGAAATGCAGATAAATATTCATATTCTTTATGGAACTTTATTGATGTATTTTTGTGTGTGTTATATGACTCACTCAGGCTGTGGGGTCAGAGTTACTGGAGTGGTCCATGGAGCTTGTGTTGTGTTGTGTGCGCACCCTGCAGTGGTGAGTGGGAGAGGATTTGTCTTTTCAGCTGTTGGTGGGTAGATCTGGGCTCCAATCCCCACCCACAGAGTCAACACTAGACCGATGATCATTCCCACAAGGCCTCCCTGCAAAGTAAACTGCGGTCAACTACTTCCTCGATGTGAGACATTTGTAAAGTTTTTTTTGTGTAGTGAGGTGCAGTCATGCAAGTGAATGTTCCAGACAGGAAGTACCTACTATTGAGTTTGGTGTGCGGAACAGCATGCCTAATAGGTACAGACCAAGAAGAGGCCCACTGATCATGCCAAATATGGACAGAGCTGCCTGAAAACAGAAAACCGTGCAAAGGCTTGTAATTGTTAATACTCAACACATGGTGGTGCTATAGAGCAATAAATGGCTGCATTAGTGACAGTGCATGGTGTTGGAGAGGTTTACCTGCAAGACACTTCCCATCAGTGAAGCAACTCCAGCCATCCCAATGCACACAGCACCAAAGAATACACCTAGGTGACAATAATTTTAAAACCTGTATTATTGAAATAAAAGAAAGGATCTAATCACAACTTTCTAGGACGATCATTGGTACAAAGTCTGAGGTAGATGAGCTAATACAAAATGTTTTCTAAAATGAACACACATTTACATTTTCTTTTACAAAGATGCAACTGAAGTCTGAGTTTTTATCAGCTGATTTGGGGATTTGAAGTTGATGCATGTTGTTTGTCCAGGGTATCTGAACATCTGAAGCATTTAATTATTTTTTCTCAAAATGGAAAGTATAAGAAACACTCATTTCATCTATAAAAGTTTTGTAATGTGTAAAAGTCCTTAAAGAACAGCAAGAAAAGAAGCATGTTTTTGCATTTGATTGTGGCTTTCAGGAGACGACTGATTAACTAAAAGTGGGGTTTTTGCATCAGTGTAATGCGGGTGCAGGAGGCTTTCCAGGTCCACGTTATTTGATCAGTAGTAATTCCTGTCATCTGCTCATGAGAAGAACTGAATGCAGGTTATGTAATCCCTACTGATTTTTCCTATTGGAGGTGTTAAAAAGAGTTGTCCTGAAATGAACTTTGTGAATCCTGCAGAAACTGTTTTCTAACCATTTCCCTCCCATAAGTGACAGCTCTTATCAACACCTCCAGCTGCACTGGAATGAACAGGAGCATTGTGACTGTTTTGGATTCAGTGTCTGTGCTGAATTAAGAAAAACGGTGTCTTTGCTGCAGCTCTTCTCAAATGACAGCGAAGCCACACCCTCGATCTTACCCTGCCAAAAGAAGATTAGACTATAGTTCCTACATGTTCCTGCTTGTCCAGGTTTTTCAAGGTAAATCCATCTGATGAAAGACTCGAGATTATTGTAGCATCAGCCACTGTTTGTTCACTGTTTCCTGTGAAGTCTGTTTTTGGAAACTGTTCACAAGTAATGGTTTTAATATTTCTCTGAATAAATAAGATTGTCTTTGTTTACAGCTTTCAGTCCATCTATCTCTCCCCACATTGAATCATGTTGTAACCTCGGACATGAGAACAGTAAACGCTTTTTTATTACCAGCTAAGAATAACAAGATAGTGGTTATCTTGGAGTCTACTGGTACCCTGTGAACTGATACTGTAGTATGCATTATCACCAGAATGTACTGCAGACTTAGACTAATTTAGACTTAGTGTTCTTTCTAATTTATAAAATGTCTTTATAAATGAGAAGATTTTAAAAGAATTCTTCAAAGCTGTTGTCAGCCACTCTTAACTTGTGCTTCATTATGCTTTTGTGATCCCTGCTCATTTGTTGGCTACTGTGGAACTTACTCAAGCCCATGTTCATCCAGTACACCTGTTTCTCAGTGAGGTTTTTGAACACTGGTAGAATAAAGTCTTCCACGGTGACAGCAACTAGGGCGTTAATGCTGGAAGACACCGTGCTGGAAAAAAAAAAAAGAACAGAAAGGCTGATTCATTATAAAAGCAGATTATATTACAGATAAGGTTAGTCTCAGGTAGCGTGTAGATAGTGACTTCTCATAAACAACTTGCTCAATCTTCAGTGGAACAGTCATGTGGACTTTTTTGCAGGAAGCAACTTAATCGAGGTAATGCCAGCTCATACTTCCTGTAGCATCGTGTCTTATCCATCTGAGCATTTCCTTATCTACACAACATTTCTGACTGGTGTGAAAACAATCCATTTTTTCTTTGTTTGTGTCAGGCCTCACCTTAGCGTACCACTGTAGGCAGCTGCCACAAACAAGCCAGGTATTCCAGGGTAAGCTGCCAGAATATCCATCACAAGGTAGGGCAGCAGCTGGTTTATAAATATAAAGCATTATTTACTGTCAGTGCTTTGTTACATTACAAACAGCATGACCAGACCTGCAAACATTCTGTGTTTTCCCGGGTTTCTCCCATACTTCAAGGCCGTCTCCAAGCACGCTCCTATTTTGTTGTGACTCTGAGGAAATGTTTGTAATTTGCATGGCCCTCAAACTTTATTGTGAGATTTTTACAATAGGTTACGTATTTCTGACCTCACCCAAGTTGCCAGATTGTCTATAAAGGTTAATCTGCACACAGAATTTTACAGACAGACCGTTTAACTTAGCATCAGCTGCTAGAGCAGGAAGGCGTTCCACCCATATCCAACCCCACCCTAAAAACATCCTTATTTCGAAACCCAAATATTGGCAGGTATGAGCATGCCATCATTGTGATGATTGAGTGGACGACAGTTGCAGCTGTAATCACCTGGTCCGGGGTGCTAACATCACCGTTTGAAAGTGGATCACAGTTCTTGTAGATGGAGAACATGGTGAGGCCAGAAAACACAGCCAGACTCACAGTTAGCCACAAGCCAACCATGTTCACGTACAGAGACCTGGGGGATGTAAAAAAAAAAAAAAAGACTTGTCAGTGCATGAACCTTCGCTCGCTGCCAATAGTTCACTGTTTGCATTGCACTGCAGGAACGCTCACATCTTGGCATGGCCCAAGGTTTTGCAGGAGATGTAGCGCTGCACCTGGGATTGGTTTATTGAATAGATAGAGGTCCACATCACGCTGCCGCCGATTACAATCGTCCAGAAAGTGTGTCGCTTCAGAGGATCTGGGTCAAAACTGTGACAGAAGTCATGAAAGAAGGGCAATGAAAAGGCATAATTGAGATTCAGTTTTTCTTAATTAATGTGAGCATTAGAACAGATTTTTACATACTTGGATTCAGGAGCAAGTAAGTGTTACAGAAAACAATTAAGAGAAAGTTGATCAAATTTGTGTAACTGGGGGTATAAAGTAATTTCTGTCATCCAGATGGCCACATTCTTTTGGTCTCATAACCATCTTAAAACAAGCAAATAAATACTATCAGCCACAAGTCTACTTGTGTACTCACTCAAATGCCTCTAGTCGGCCTCCTTTCCTTGCGTCCTCCCAAATGTTTGTCAGGCCTCCCTGTATCACAGCTCCTCGAGCTATAACAGCCACAAAACCTGCTAGCATGATCACCATCTGCATCACGTCTGTCCAGATTACTGCTTTCAGACCGCCCTGAAACAACAGCCATGTCAGGGCCAGCCTATCAAGTCTTTCCAGTGTTGCGATAGCTGTTTTGTTCAAATGTGTACAATTAATGTAAACATTCTCATGCAGACCATTTGCCTTTGTGCAGGTCAGACCGCACAATTAAATAGTTTGATGATACTAAATTGTAAAATAATGAACCGGTCTGCTGATGATTTAACAGTTTTAGATACAATCAAACTTGTATGATCATACGGGACATTATGATACAGGTGGTACCAACCAAAGTGCAGTAGACGATGCACACTGCTCCTGTAGCCACCAGCACTCCCCATAGATTAAGTCCTGTGACTGAGTGATAAAAAAATGTTTCCATCATGAGTCATAAACAAAATAATCCTATTGAGACATGTGACCATTTTAGTAACTTCAAGCCGAAGTCACCATAACCTCTCTGATCCATCCTGGTAATTTTGCATGTTGTTGTCTCTGTGTTTTTTAGAGTGGACCTGTGTTTATGATAAACATCACAGAAAACTCTGGTATCCAGGAAACAGTAGATTATATTCTTAAGATTAGACAGCAGCACAAAGTTGCATTCTGACAATGCCATCATGCAAAGTAGTTTTTATTCATAATTGTACGAAAAGCCAAAATATATACATACTTTGATTTAGTGCAAGAGCTGGAGCATAGATGACCAAACCAGTGTAGAGAGCCTGAGAAAGGAGGCCACCATTAGCTGATTAGTTGGAAAATAAACAGGCATGTGATTGTTATCAATCTTAGAGAAAAAGACAGGTGCTGTTAAATATGGATGTTTGTTCCATTCTTAATTGTTTTCGTACTTTAGTTTTTAATTATCTAAATACAAAAAGGGACTGAATATTCATCTTGATTTCAGGAAAAAGTATTTTTAGTTACCGTCTGAACGATGTACATTGATGTCCCAATTATGCGAATCGGCCGACTGAAGCGCAATTCCAGGTACTTGAAATGAAAAGGAAACATGGTCAGACATCATTAAAATGGTGTTTTATCCATGCATCCAGATTCGTGTTTTTCTTACTAGTTTTAACTGAAATATCTGCCCACGTTTCAGGGAAAATACTTGTATAGCAGTTTCATTACATACACGTTTCAATAGCCATGGTCAGGTTTTATATAGCCCTCCAATAAAACATGTTAACTTTATTGATATTTCCACGGTAATTTCCTGCTTCATGTCGGCCAGCCTTTGTACCAATACAATAATTTCAAAGTATGTGACATTTCCCTACCTCATAGGCACTGGTGATCCCCAGTCTGTAGAACACTGGGACAAAGACCTCAGCGGTGATGGCAGACATGATGGCGTAGGAGAAGCCGAAGAGCCAGAAGGCAGCTCCGAACTGGTAGGCCTCGGCAGGTGTGCCGATGACTGTGATGCCAGACATGAAGCTGGCAGTGAGCGACATGGCAACCGGCACAGCTGTCATTTGCCGTCCACCCAGCAAGAACTCGGCGCTGCTCGTCTCTTTCCGGCCCCTGATGGCCTGGAAGAGGCCAATGCCAGCCGCAGCCAAAATAACTCCAGCGAACACCACATAATCCCACACAGAGAAAGTGTCCACTGGACCACCTGTACCAGTCATGGTTAGTTTAACAGCTTTTCTAACACTTATGTTTGAACTGTCAACTGAGGAGTTCTGTTTTATGCAATCTGGCTAATGTTTGATTTTCTTCCCTCGAAATGATCCTGAAATTGTCATTTAGACCGACAGAAAGAACAAAAATGCACACAATCAGCAAAGCAAACGCGTTTCAGTGTATTTTAGACTCTCCTGTTAGAGGAATGAAAATCAGCCACACTCGGATTAAACATTTCCCTTCAAACCTTGAACAAAGAATTGAAAAATCCAAAGAGTTCAGCGCTTTAGTCCTTTTTTGTGTTATCAAATCCAGCTATCAGTCGCTCTGGCTGATAGACGGTAGTACATCAAATGCAAGCAACAGGCGTCTGGTCCGCTCGGATGTCTTCAGGAGACTATAAAGTTGAGTTAACTTTAGTTAATGATCTATCAAGGATACAAAGTACTGAAGTCAGCCAGAATTTCATTGATTGTAAAAGGTGGTGATCCTTTGGTGTGTCTCAGCTTCGTGTTGATCTGATGCTTTATTCTGAAAAAGTGACACATCCACGAGCTCTCTTTATAATATCTCATGTCACTCGGTAGTTATGAGGAAATTCAGGAGTCGGGGCAGGTCTCTGCTCTGGCTATTACATCCTTTCTAATGTGTCAGACAATCAAATGTGATTACTATTGTTTTAAATCTGTATATTTGCTTATCAATCCTGTGATGCGAACTCCAAAATATGTAGGTGTCAGGAGGGAAATGTGTCTGCAGTAAAAAAATAGTGCAGATAACAAAAAAAATTTAGGAGTAAGCCCTTTGCAGGGACCTTATCTGATTACAACAGATATTAAGTGGTAACATGTTCAAATTTCTATTCTAATTAAGACAGATTTTATGGTTGATTTCATTCAAGTCACTCTTGATGAGAGCATCAGTCTCAGTAAATTCTACCAAAGTTAATGTAAAATGGCACTTAGTGTTAATGTTTATAATGTTAAGTAAGAGTTTAGCAAAGGACCGAGGCACTAAAATGGACATTGAACTTACATTGGACTGTTTATGTTTTTCACTTCATTGATGGCTTTAGTCACTACTGGAAAAGGACAACACACGTGAGCCTGATAGCTGTTTGCATTATCCAAGATGAATGTTATTAAACAAAGACTTCAATTCAGTAAGAGGTGCTGGGATTGAAACAAAATAGAAGAAAATCAGTCACTGTGAGAAAGCCCAATTTATGACATGGCAACTGGAATGCCGAGAATCCCTTTTGAATTGTAAATCAAGAGGAAATAGACACAGTGAGGACATGTGCTTCACGAATATGACTTAATGTGTCAGAGAGACTCTGACTATCTTCTGCAATCATTAAACAAATATATATATAAGAAAATCCGGCAGTGTTTGGATGAAAACACTCCTCACTGATTTTTGAGTCAAGGCATTGCCTTGTCAGTAGCATGAAATGTATCTGTGTAAGTGTATCTGAAGTATTTGCTGTTAGGAGATAAATGCTGATGTCTGTTACAGCAGTTTGTATTTTACTTACTATGCTAGCAGATTAGACAAAACCTGACCTGAATGTTTTCTGCTCATGTTCAGTCAGTCCATGTCCGGACAGTGACAACTTGTGAATTGACTTGTGCACATTGCTGAATGGTGTAGATATTTGTAACGCATAATACACATCTCAGCATTCAGAAGGTACCTAGAAATGTTTTGCTTTTGCGCATTTTGTTCCGTTAATTTTTTACTCGAATGAGAACCAGATTATGTTTGTTTTTGAAAAGGAAGACTAAGTCCTGGTTTGACCATTTCTTTATAAATTATACATTTTTTTCAAGCAGCCATGAAGCTTCTGAGACATTTTGTGACATCTAGTGGACACTGTTTTGGACTAATTTGGACAGAATCAGATAGAGCTGCACAGAAGGTTTTAGCTTGTGTGGAATCCGTTGCGTCAGTTTCCTTGGTTACCGTTACTTTGTTAATGAAGGAAATCATTAATTCATGTAATCCACATAATGGAGTAAAAGTTCAGTTCTTCCTTTTTCGTCACAGATAGAAGATAACGGCTCGTTTGTATAAAGATGGATTATATAATCTTCATATAAATACTGTTCAGCGGGACGTTCAGACTCAGACAGGCACCGGCATCTCCTGAGCAGGTGACTCACATTCAGAGAGAGACAAACAACATGAAAGATTCCAAACGTTCTGTTATCTGCTTGTTAATTTGTCTTTTTTTTTATCTTTCTTCCCATGCAGGTCCCAAATTGCTTGGAAAAAAAATAACACTAGCTGAACATGGAGACTGCGGTGTTCAGCTGCTGGCTCCTTTTTCTGCTCTTCAGTCCAGCTGTTCCCATGTGTTTACCCACTGACTTCACCCTGTATGTGGACAGGCCAGAGTGTGACTTCTGTGTGGCCATCAACACGACCATCTGCATGGGATTCTGCTACTCGAGGGTATGTGCAGTATGTCCTTCAAGGTGAAGAATGGTATCGCCAGTCATTCATTCTAATGGTGGTAAAGGCACCTTGAAATAGTGACAGACAGGGAGCGAAATCATGTTAAAGTTTATGCCATTGCCATCGTGTGAATCAATGTTTAGTCACCTTTTTTGTCCCCAGAAAACTGTATTGGTGAAAAAATATTGGCAGTTTATCATAACCAAACAGTGTAAATGGAAGGTACAAATCAAATTCTATTAAACAAAACAAAATATAGAGACTGAATTCTAAAATATTCACAAAAATGAAGTTCTAACATTTGATTGCATTTCATCTTTGACTGTATTGTGAAAATTTGTAAATTTATGAAATCATGAAGGAAAAGAGTTAAACAGATGAAAGCTATCTTTTGAAAAATGTGCAGTTCTGAATTTTTAAAAATTCCTGTTACAATAAAATCATGACATTTACAACAAAGTTAAATGGGCTCTTTGTAAGAATCTTCGTATTGGCTATACGTGGGCAGATTGTAACATGATGTAAAAAACTTCTTCCAGGTAGATTAATTGGTTTAAGATGTTTAATGCTGCTGGACTGTGGATTAATCTGTGAAGGACTCGGGCTGGATTTTTCCACGACAGTTCATGTTCATGTTCTCCAGTGCCTCTCTCCACTCCTCTATCAGAGACCAACAGTGGCTAACTATAATTAAGAAATTAATTCTGCTAATATGAAGTAACGACCAGCCTTAAACACAACACAGAAGTTCCACAGACCCCCTTTTTTTTCAGATGACAATAAGTGCCCTAAAGAAAGTGTAATGTTAATTTATGTGCTTGTGTGGTGTGGTGAGCAGGACAGCAACATGAGGGACATACTCGGCCCCCGCTTCCTTATCCAGAGAGGCTGTACTTATGACAAAGTGGAATACCGCACAGCCGTGCTGCCCGGCTGTCCCATCAACGCCGACCCTGTCTTCACCTACCCCGTGGCCCTCAGCTGCCACTGTGGGGCCTGCAGGACTGACAGCGATGAATGCGCACACAGGGCCGGCGCGAACGGAGCTCGGTGTACCAAACCAGTCAGACGTCTCTACCCGTATCCCGACCAGAGCAACTACATGATCCCGTTCTGATCTTCCTGTTGTTAGCGCTTTTATCTTGCTGTCCTTCCTTTTTCTTTTTTTCCCCCTTAAATTACCAGGTGGAAACTGCATGATTCATCAATGTTTTGGGAGCAGACATACGTCATCCTTCAGCTTGTGATGGAGACACTGATGTCTGTCCAGTCTGTGTTATCTCTTGTACCAGCCTGTTTTATTGTGCCTTTGTTGCCCAACTCAGGTGATCCTGCTGGGTATTTTCATTAGCGTCATTATTAATCCCACTGTACACTCATGTGTGTGTGACTTATCATGTTTACTGTGGAAGGGATACTCTGAATTCAATTAAAGCTGAAGCCTCGAAATAGCTCTCCGACTAAGCTGCACTTGACTTAATCACATCCTGTGCCTGTGACCGTGGCTTTCTGTTTACTCCATAACAAACACCAGGCCGTGACGCTCCACAATGTCACCTCGAGGTACTATCTTTGCCACAGGAGTCATTCAGGAAGGCACGTGATTGTTGACACAACTTTTTTTTTTAAATGGATTATCAGTGAGGATGTTGAAACCACAAAGATCAGCGCATAAACACACCCAGAGAGGATCACCAAACGCTAAATTTACGGTGTGTGTCTGTAGCTGAGTCATATTATCTCAGCCCAAGTAGAGTTTATGTGTGTAGTTTCCCATCCACAAAGGGAATTTTGGAAGACAGCTGGAACTTATTAATAGCCCGGCGGTTCAGAGTGGGAGTATGTATAAGTCCGTCACGTGGAGCTCTTTGACATCTCATCTACTTGTCTTATATTTAGTCACGTGAATATTACAGCCTTCTTCTGACAGTGACGTTTTCCTCGGTGTGGATAAAAAATAAACAGTTGCTATTAAAGAATTTTCATCAAAATAGAGTTGAAATTAAATATAACTGAGAGCCCGCGAAACATCACACAGGCAGAGACAGTCATAATTTCATGAGTTATCAGGAGTAATCTTCATCTGGATCTCTTCCCCTTTCAAGTTATACCTCTGCTACTGACGCCTGACACAGTTTATGAAATTACACAACTTGAGGCAACCTGGAGGGTGGTATGTGAGGGTATGGACCGAAAACCAGTCTGTAAATTGCTGATTCACTGTAACCCAGGGGGAGCTTGTACAAGTTATGACAACCCGACACTGTGTTTAACCTTGCAGACAGTCAGCTGACAACATGGTGGAGTATTACATCTACTTGTAGATTTGTAGTCTTTTTGTTGTCCTGATCATTTCTTATCTAATGATTTTTTTTACTTTCTAATCTCATATGTCCGGCTTTTAATCATAAATTTGACTTTGTCACATAATTTTGACTATTATATCATAATTATTACCTGGGATTTTTTTTTTTTCATCAAGCTTATTTTGTCATCTTCCTCCTTTTTTTCTCCTGCAGAAATAAGCTTCCATAGTACGTAATTGTTTAAACTTAGTTCCTTTATAAGAAATATTTTTTGTACTTCATGTAGATGATTCAGAAGAAGACTTTGTTCTGTCTGTCATATTTATCAGATTTAACACATATATCTGTGTTGAGCTGTATTTTCACATAAATGTTAAAAAAAATCTGTCCAATACAAATGAGTCGTACATCCACAGAAATGGAGGGTTAGTTATGCTTTATACACAGACAGCTTGAGCTGATTTGACTACACAATCAGGTACAATGGTCTGAATTGCCCGGCTGAAACTCCCTGTGTGGGAGTGTTTTGAAAACCCTAATGCTCCTAATGGATAAAGCAGTGGATGAAATGGAATTTGCTTCCGTCAGCACTCCAGAGAGAATCAGCTACATGCCCCCCACATACCGAACACTCTTTCATTCAGACAAACCACACACTTTTGTTTGTGTTGTGTTTGTCCAACCGGAAAAAATGTGGGAAATGTTGCCGCTGTGTTGGCGGCTCCAGGGACGGCAGTGTTGATCAGCCAGTAGGTTGAAACCAGCTGAAATATAGCAAATTACTGGACAGATTGAGGTTAAATTCAGTGCAGACATATGTAAATCCTACAGACTTTGTTGGGGTCATCCCCTGATTACCTGATCCCTGATTTGTCTTTTATTCAAAGAAAACTGGATGACAAGATGTTTGCCAATCAGACAAACGCTTAAATACAATAGAGTATGATCAAAACAACCCGGGAACATATGGATAGGATAGTTATGTAAGTAGGAGATGCTGACTCTATGCAAAGCTGCAAACATGACTTGTAGATCATTCTGTTAGACAGCCCTCCTGTTACACAACCTTCCAGTGTCAAGTCATGTATTAACAGTAAAAGACAGGCCGTGAGCCGCTGGAATGTGTCTATAGATTCAGTGCCGTACCTCAGATGATCCACTTTCAGTGCCAACAAAAAGCCTTCTTGTCTTGTCATGCCCCTGGTAATTTTCCACAGTATGCAGCCTCTACTTGAGCACCCGCATTTGAAACCTATCCTGTAGGTCTTTCTAAACCCAGGAAAAGTCCCTTTGAGTAATTCAATAGGGTCCTTTTTGTTCCTGCTTTAACAAGAGATAGACCATGTTTGTTTACTTAGCTACCTGGGGTGAATTCACTGATACCTCTTCCATTTAAACCTGTCTCATATATACACAGTTGAACGCAACCACACCTGGGAACAATCAAAAATAATGTGTACCTTCCATTGAGGGCATTTCAACAAGGGGTAATTGGAGGGGTAAGAACTCCCCGACTCCACCTACATTTATCCTGTTGAAAGATGGTAGTTAGAAACCAGGGCCAGCTGATGGTGTAAGAAGTGTTCACATACTTGCCAACTGCACAATTAAATATAATAATTAAATATACTCCTTAGTCCTGCATTTGAAACCTCAATTTAGTAGAATCTTGGAAGCATTGTCAGCAAAAATGAAGATAAAGACACTAAAACTCAAATTACTCTTAATGCAGGAAAATGCCTCTGATCAAATTGATGTATCTAATAGTTTTTTAAAAGATTACACAACTTGAAGCAACTTTGAGGGTGGTATGTGAGTGTATGGACTGAAAACCAGTTGCAAATGCAAAATGCTGAATCACTATAACCCAGGGGGAGCTTGTACAAGTTATGAAAACCCGACACTCTGTTTAACCTTGCAGACAGTCAGATGACTGCACTAGTAGAGTATTATATCCACTTGTAGATTTGTAGTCCTTTTGTTGTCCTGATTATCTCTAATCTAATAATCTTTACTTTCTAATCTCATATGTCTGGGGGGGGGGGGGTTGGCATATATTTGTTTTAATCACATAATTTTTACTTTTATTTTCCCTGCAGAAACAAGCTTCCATAGTGTTAAACTGTTAAAACAGAGTTAATTTTATGAGAAATACTTTTTGTACCTGTTTATATCTTCATGTATAAAATTCAGTAGAAGCCTTTTTTCAAACCATCTGCAAAGGGCTGTCATATGTATCAGATTTAACACATATGTCTGTATTGAGATGTATTTTCTCGTGAATGTTCAAAAAAATGTGCCCGACACAAATGAGTTACACATCCACATACATGGAGGGTTAGTTATGCTTTACACACAAACAGTTGAGCTGGTGTTTGTTTACTTAGTTACCAGAGTTACCTTCACCTGAGGGTTAGGGTCTTTCTAAATCCAGGAAAAGTATCTTTGAGTAATTCAATAGGGTATCAGGTATCAATATCAGGAAAATGGCCCCGATCAGATTGACGTATCTAATAGTTTTCTGTGTGTTTACAGAGCTACAAGTTGGAGGAGCAGCAGCTGTCTGTTCACCTAAACCTGGCTTGGTGAGTCCACTGAAAAACACGCTTTCTCTGATCTGAAAAAAACCTGCAGATCCTGTGGTCAAGGCTGTGAGGAGGAGGAGGACAAACAGGGCCAAACTGGAATTTGACAACAATGGTTGGAGTGTTTTTCAAGGCTGCTGCTAGAGTCCTAGAAAAACTCACCGACTGACATCTTTTGCATCAGTTTTGTGTGTGTGTGTGCCAACTAAATCCTTCTGCACATACAACTGCAATAAACCTTGGTTTGCAGCTTTGTTAGGCCAAGAATGAGACCTACTGAAGTGGAGACAGAATTCTGTGCAGCCGTGCCAGAAACCCCGTCAAGGAGATTTAGATTAGCAAAGAAAGACGACACCCAGAAAATGAAAAACAGGTTTTTGACCCCGCTTCAGTGTCAGAAGGAATCAAATAGGGCCTTTCTGCCACTGGCATGTTTGGCAACGCCGAGATGACACATGCCACACTGATTTGCATTTCCATTACCGGTTTAGACGACACTTTAATCATATAACAGGGAAAAAGAGTGTTTACAGCCTCTCCTTCAACCACTTATCAAGACAAGCATGTCATAAGTTAAAGACACACGTGGAGAAGCAAAACCCTGATGCACTGAGCTGAAGCGCCGGGTCATACCAGGTCAAGGCCAGCAAGCCCCCCGTCCCCCCCGCAGTGTAATGGCACTCCAACTGGCCAACGCCCTGAATGTGTTGTACTGCAGGCTTGATAAGCTAAAACTCACACCCTCACCTGCTCCGACACATGAAAACAACTGCATAATTTGAGACAGCACAATTGGTCATCGGCCTCATCCAGGTTGGGGTCTTGTCTGACTTATACTTCCTGTGCCATCTCAGGATGGTCAGCCTTTCTCAGGAGCTGCTGATTCAGTTCTTCACTGCAATAATCCAGTGTGTTCTCTGTTCATCCATCGCTGGATCACACACCACAGAGGACAGCGTATATTGTACATCATGAACATCCATTCATTATTTATTCCTTGGCACTGTTATTTATTTCTTTGTATTGTTGACACCTTACAGAACATTTTACATGTATATAGATTTATTTATGTTTTTGGCCAATGTTGTCTTCTACATTATATATTTCTAAACACCTTTGCACTTTATAGTCGTGTTAATTGTCCTTGTTCATAGCTGCCATTGCTACTCCTGTGTTAGTGCATTAAGGGCAATGACAAAAAAACGTGTCAAATGTTTTTTGTTTGCACGCCTACTTGGCCATTAAAGCTGATTCTGATATTTTATAAAGTGATGATGTGTTTCTATGTGAAATCTTAATCTGTAAAGTAACCAGTAACTTTGGCTGATAAATGTTGAGGAATATCAATATAGTATTTCACCCAGAAATTTTGTGGAGAAGAAGTACAATGTACTTGTGAAAATTAAAATACCTCACAGTTGTAGGCTCCTTCAGTGTATTTGTGTATTTAGTAAGTATTTAGTGACTTAGTACTACTACAACCAACCTGTAAGTAGAATAGATCCTAATGGTGTAGCCAGCAAGCTTAGCAGAGTGATCCTAATGTCATTATGATCTTAGCCAGTAGATGTGTAATGGGACCAAGACCATCCTAATCTCAAAATCCATTTGGGAAATGACGCTCTGACCCCTAAACCCACCTTGCGATAACCACTCCAAAGGTATGTCTAGCCTTAAACATATACACAGCTAATCTTGAACTTTTATAATATCAAAATCCATTTGGGAAATGACGCTCTGACCCCTAAACCCACCTTGCGATAACCTCTCCAAGGGTATGTCTAGCCTTAAACATATACACAGCTAATCTTTAACTTTTATAATATTAAGATAGTTTCAAAGAATGTTCCTCAATGGAGGGTTTCCTCAAACTTAACGCTCTTGAGAATTGCTCTGCCCTCCACAATCTTCTGGACTGCAAGATTGGTCGGCCAGTTTGATTGATCAGTCTACCCTCCAATGAAGCCAGGGGCAGGACAATTCAGCCAATCAGTTCCGAGTATGTAAGTTAGCTGATCGGTGATTGGTCGTACTTCAACGATGGTTCAGACATGGCTGAGTACGCCCCGCCCCCACCCTTAAATTTCAATGGAAATTTCCAGTCCGTCTACTCACAGAGGAATCGGCGAAGAGAGCAGAGGGGGACTATCAACGGCTCGAAACAAGCATACAAAAGAACTACAAGACAATACTTTGGTAAGTACAATGTTTAAATGCATGCTTAAGTAACATAGTACGCGTGTTAAAGTCACGAAGTTGTCCGCCATAGCTAGCTTGTTCGCTTTTAGGGACGGTATTGTTCTGAATGAGCATCCTAGCTAACGCTGCCCGCTAACCTTATGTGTGAAAGTGAGAGTAGTGTTACGAGAAATGGCTCTTTGTAAATTGTTTCTGCTCTTTAATCCTAAATATTTAACCAAACCTGCTTGCAGTGAAGTTTACTCGATGTTTCTAAGCAGAACATTTTATTTGCATCATATTTGCATTTAAAGAAAAAAAAAAAACTTAAGCTCTTTCTCATCATCTTACGATCTGCATTGATGCTATTTTATATAATTTAAAAAGTTCACTCCACTGCCTGCACGCCGACGATTCTTAGAAATTCAGATAGATAAGTGTCATTATCAAGAATGTATGAAAGGCGGTAATGCCCATGTATGGTTTTCCGGTATGTAATAGGACACGCCCACCGGTTGTACGACTCATATTACAACTACAGGAGCTGTGACATCACAGTCACATGACCCGGTGTGGTGTGTAGATAAGCCAGAGCCTCGGAGCTGCAGCAGGATAAACTCTGCAAACCTGTAACTGAGCTCAAAGTGACTTCCGCTTTGTCTCGTATAGGACTTTATTCATTGATTTGACTGAAGAGCACTTGGACCTACATCACTACTTTTACACTTCTACCTTCATCGGAATTCAAAGTCATCATGTCTCAGCAACAGATTAGGTAAGTCTTAATTCATTTTCTTTCTGTTTTTCTTTTGATTTATTTATTTTTGATCTCAAGATGAATAATTGAGAGAGTAACTGGTTGGATGGAGGACTGAAAAAACAAAAAGTTATTTACAGCCATAGTTGATCCATTTTTAAAAGGGCACTGTGTAGATTTGGAGAAGAAAAATTCAAACTAAGAATGTCAACATTTATGACATTAACAGAGTAATTAAACAAGCTGTTCTGAGAGGAAAATATGTTCCTTGAAGCTAGAGAGGTGGCAGAGTCCATCAAATATATATATTTTTAAAAATAAGTCAATGATTATCTTTCTCTTCTGATTAAAATGTCTCCCCTAAAACTATACAGTACACCTTTTTAACAGCTGACATTTTAACGTTACAATAATAACTGTAACTAAGTGTTTGTTCTGTATGTACATTATTGTTTACAATAACTGCTGTCAATCAACAAAGTTTTTAAAACCATTTGGTCTGATCTTATATAGTAGAACAATTTCATTCACGGTTTGAAATATGTCCACCATTGATTCAAATAGTCCAAAGTGTTGTCACAGCCCAGAGGTGTTGAATTGTTTTAATGTTATTAAACAAAGAACTGGCAACTCCATTTTAATTTCAACCCCTTATTAAAGGTCTTTTCTTATTTCACATTTTTACAGTTAAGGATTCATTACCATATTTATGATCTCTGATGTTTTGTTTTCCAATTTGAGAAGCGCTATATAAATGAAATGCACTGTTGTGTGTTGACATTCTTTTTTTGTCCTCTCCTTTCAGCCTCCCAGCCAAGCTCATTAATGGCGGCATTGCTGGCATTGTTGGGGTCACTTGTGTCTTTCCCATTGACCTGGCAAAGACCCGGTTGCAGAACCAGAGACAAGGTCAGCAGGTCTACAAGAGCATGTAAGTATTTTTAGCCACTGCTGTCTTGCATGACAACACGCTTATTTCCAAATCTTGTCTACATCCACGTATAATCCAGTACTATTACTACTAATCCTGCAATGACACACGCTGGGCGTCAGGATGGACGCATAGAGAACATTCCTGGCGTGATAGACAATGGTGACTTCATCCTCTTCATTCCTCTCCAATGAGTTGATCCTAATGCCTCTGAAGTCTTTGAGGAGTGGAAATGTACTGCTCTATTTACCTCTCCCCTTCTGTGTTTGCTTAGAGCAGGCACCATTACTGTCATTGTGATAAATAATTTATTTAAATTTATAAAGCTTCTGTAAAAAAGAATAAAACATGTTTCAGTCAACAATCTTCAATAATTCGTACCACTGATATTTTCCTCTTTCTTGTTTTGTAGGATGGACTGCCTTGTCAAGACAGTTCGATCAGAGGGTTACTTTGGAATGTACAGAGGTAAGATTCACGCTTCTGAATATTATTAACCAATAGGCTAGAACGTGTAGGAAATGAATAGTTGTAGTAGATCCTTCTAATGGTGAGGCTGAACATTGATTAAATGTTTATAACTGGGTACAATTCAGATAGTGTATTTTCGAGTGCATGGGTTGCTTGATTTATACAAGAACATGGCCATAAGAGGAAGTTAGTTACAAAAGAAAGGTGGCCAAACATGGTTTTGCAGTTTTCAAGGTCCAATTTATTAAGAAACTTGATTTTCGAATCTCATTCCCAACTCGCCAAATACATTGTGGGGTATCAGCTGACCCGTCCCAAAATCCCAAAGCAATAGATTTTGAAGAGTTGGAAACGAGAAACAAAAAATCTTTCTTACTTACTTTCTTCCAAAATGGACCTTTTTTTTTTTTTTTAAGATCCAGTGTTTTTTAGTGGCATCCATGCAGTAAAACACATGTCCTGTTTTTTTTTAAGATTAAGTTGTATTGATGTGATATAGAAAAGGAAAAGTGAAATCTTGTGGTCATAGTTTATATATGAGGAAAATCGAGACCTTTTACTCTGGGTCTCTGTTTGTGTGAGGAATGCTGTTTGTTTGCATCTGTGTTTTTCATATTACAGACTTGGGTCCCCCTGGGATATTGAAGGCTAGCCGATAAGGCGCAGCCACGCTGGAGGCAAATCATTAAATGGTTCTTACAATATTGCTCTATTTAAAACTATAGGCACAATTTTTTGTTTTGCCATCTATTTGTTCTGTTATTTGACTACTTGTTAATAACTACTTGGCTGTCTCCTCACTGTCCTGTCAACTTGTAGATCCTCATTTCTTCTATGAATTGTGTCCTGGCAGACTTTGGTGGATCTTAAAAACTGATGTGAAATAAACTTTAATTCACTACAGATTGATTTTTAAGCTTGCCCAAATTCTGCAGACAGTGTACACAGTGGAGGATTAGGTCTGTCCTTTCACTAACACCTCTTCATTTCTCTTGTCTGTTGTGGTCATTAACCTACTTACTGACTTGGAGCCTTTCAATAGACACAGATTTCCTTTCTTCAAGTTCTCTCCGCACAATGTGGGCCCTGTTATCATAAACCGTCTCATTCGATGTTTGCATCTTCTTCTGTATTCATTACCCTCCTCGTTTGTTCTCTTGTCTTGTGTTTGGCTTGTTTCTCATTTTCTTCATGATGCTTTTTAATGTTGAAGTCTTGAAGTAATCCCCCTCAATTGTCATGACTGAAGCTACTTTAAATTGTGCATTTGTCTTGTCTGTGTGTAGATTAGCTATACAAATGGACTTTCTAATATTGTAATGATAGTTGTGGGGAATGTTATTGTGTGTTATGAATGAAAACATGATTGCGACTTCAGCGCTAACTGTGTGCTTGTTTGTCCTCAGGTGCTGCTGTAAATCTGACCCTGGTCACTCCTGAGAAGGCAATCAAGCTGGCTGCCAATGACTTCTTCAGGCATCAGTTCGCTAAGGATGGGTAAGCAAAATTCAACTCATGAAAATAGTATCTTCCGAAAATACAGCATCCCGTAAATTGTTTGTTAATTTCTTTTTTTTTTATCTGTTAACAGAAAGGGTCTGACGGTGTTCAGAGAGATGTTGGCAGGTTGTGGTGCAGGCATGTGCCAGGTGATTGTCACCACCCCGATGGAAATGCTCAAGATTCAGCTCCAGGATGCAGGCAGACTCGGTGAGAAAATACAAAATTAATTCAGAATATTATCTTTCTGAGCATTAGACCATAATAATATGTATGCAAGAAGCAGCAATTTTATTTTTTTGTCATTTGTTTTCACAGCTGTCCAGCAGCAAAAACCAGTCATGATGTCTCCCACTAAGCTTGTGGCCACCAACACCGTGCTCAGCCGCTCCTACAACTCTGGCATGGTGGTCTCAGCACCGCGAGCTGTTTCTGCCACCCAAATCGCAAAGGAGCTCCTCCAAACGCAGGGCATCCAGGGGCTCTACAAAGGCCTGGGGGCGACACTGATGAGGTAAAATTCTTATTCTCAGATGAGGAGGAACTAGGGCTGCATGATACTGGGGGGGAAAAAAAAAACTGACATTGCAATGCGTTTGTCACAGTAGGTGGAGGTCATCGTTGTTGCAATCACCTAGTGGCAGGAAGACGAGTTATTATTTCTTATCATCATCATTGTTTTCCGCATTATGACCTCTAACAAAAAAATGTTTTTCATATGGGCCACCATATAAGCAGATAGCCAGATATCTCATCGGCCAACACCATCCTGTATTATCAGCCCATATCAGTCTGGCTCTAGTTAATATTTATCAAGTGAATCCTAACGTTCACCTTGAAAACATATCTACATGTCTGTCATTGCATGTCCTGCAATGTGACTATTGTTCATGCACACAATATGTAAAGCAGCCCTAAGAGGAACCATGTTGACTTGTTAGACGAGTTGCTTCTGTATCAGGTTTTCTGAATCTGTCTGAATCATCTTGTTGTTTTTTACTTTCAGGGACGTGCCCTTCTCCATCGTCTACTTCCCGTTGTTCGCCAACCTGAACCGTCTAGGTCAACCCAGTCCCGGGGAGTCGTCACCCTTCTATTGGGCTTTCCTGTCAGGCTGTGCTGCAGGATCTACTGCTGCTGTGGCTGTTAATCCCTGTGATGGTGAGTTTGAGAGTCATTTTGTGATGTCTTAATTAGTAACGTCTTTGTAATGTTTCTGAACTCATACCTAATGTGTTTCTTTTTTTCCTTTTTATCCAGTGGTGAAGACTAGACTGCAGTCCCTGAACAAAGGAGCCAACGAGGAGGCTTACAATGGAGTTATGGATTGTGTGAGGTAAGTCATTGATTGTAACACAACCACCTTTATCTTTTTTGTCCTTTTTTTTTATGTGCATGTGTTTAAATAAACGTATCCCCCTGGTTTTCCGCAGTAAAATAATGAGGAAGGAGGGACCGTCGGCCTTCCTGAAAGGTGCTGGCTGCCGAGCTCTGGTCATCGCTCCTCTGTTCGGCATTGCACAGGTTATGTACTTCGCTGGAATTGGTGAATACATCGTTGACAACTCACCTCTGAGCCTCCTGTCGCCATGAGCATATCGACTAGCTATGCACGGGACCTTTCCGAGCGTCAGTGGTGGAACGACTGGCAGCTACTGTATGAACCATCAGTTTACAAGTCTTGTCTGACTGAGTCGGAAAGACTTCAGGGTGTGAAGAGACCTAAGATTTCATCTTCTGTGTGGTCTGACAGCTGTGTTGCACTTAAATCACTTTTGTGACTTATTATTCAGTGGGCTGTGGCCAACGTTTGCACTTGAAGCTGTTAGCCTTACTGGACTGCGGGGGACTCAGAGTTGCAGTGTTTATTCTTTCTTTGTCCCCAGCAGTCCTGTTGTTTCCCTCTGTGAGGGAGGGGAGCTCACTCCATCGAAGAGACAGATCTATTTTTTGTGTTTCTCATGCAATCACCTTTCATATTCGTCTGTATGTGTATGCTAAATTCATTTTTAATTGAATGAACAGCAGCAGCTTGCAGGGCTTTGTATGTTTTTTCTCCTTTTCAGTCTGTCTCATGTTACAAAAGGCTTAAAATAGGAGATGCAAAGGGCCCAATTAACACCATTTATTGCAAAGGGATTTTTTTCTATTTATATATTATTTTTTACACATTTCAGCAATAACTGTCAGTGTTTATATGAGTGATCATGAATCTTCCTACTAACATGGGACCATAAACATGCCAAACCTTCAAAGTGTCCTGCTACATACTTGATATTCGCCCTACAGTTGTTTGGTTGTTGGCAAAAAATGGTATCTTAATATCTGCAAAAACTTGAGATGCATCCATGCACATTATATATGTATGTGTTTTGTTTAACCTCGGTTGATACATTTAAATATGCAGACCTACTACTTCACTAAAAATAATAAAAATAATAATTAAGGTTCATGCCTTTAAAAAGATCAGATTGACATTGATCTGTGAAGAAACGAGGCTCCTGGCCAAGAAAACAGCATTATTACTGTGACTGTGAGCATGTGAAACATTACTGTTACTATATATTTTTTTGTGATGGCTTTTTGTACATACCATTAAACATACATTAAAATTTTGCAATGCATTCCTTCTGTGTTCATGGATTTATTGACTGTATGTCCGTGCAAAAATTGGGGAAACAAGTATCAGTTTATATGAAGAGGACGAACAAAATAAAAACTGCATGAAGCTCTTCTTATACAATCCATTAAAGACAGCAGTCATAATTAACAAAATACATGTTATGAACTTGCAGATAGAGATTCCACTTTACCTGTAAAATGATCATAATCAATTATGCATTCATTTGCAGATCACATCACACCAATGTTGCAGCGTGTAAAGATGAGTAGTCTGTTAGTTTCCCCCTGGAGCTCAATAACGTCTGATTTTAGTCACTTAATATTCATCATCATATATTTGTTTATTATGTTTTATATTATTAGTCTGAAACTGCAAAGCTATTAGTCACTGTTATTATGAAATACATGTGGTGGAACAAAAACAATGTTCCCATTTCATATGGGGTTATGAAGTAGTTGCAGAAAACATAGTTGTAAAAAGTACCCAGAAGTCGTCATACTTAAAGTAAAAGTACTGGAATTGTAAAGTACCAGGGAATGGAAATATTCAAGTAACGTACAAGTACTTCAAAAATGTACTTAAGTAGAGTTCTTGAGTTGTTTCCCACCACTCGAAGACCTTTTCTCTGTGTAGTGGAAATCTGCTCAGTAGTTTTTTGTGTAATCCTGCTGACAAACTGACAAACGGACAAACGACACGTGCGGGTGAAAACACTTCTCAGCTGAGCTAATAAAGACTTCTATTCTGTTAATATTCTGTAACCACGCCCATGTACACATGACAACACTTAACGAGTCTCACATAAACATCGCTGTGATCTTCAGAGAAAGCTCGTAGCATCAGCAACTTCTTTAGAATCGCACTTTTATAGACTTGCTCTTACGCGAAGCCCTTAGTTATCTTTCTGGATTTGAATCCTTTTACCGCTCTTAGTCTAATTATCTTTTTTACTGCCCATAATCTTCTTATCTGTTCTTAATCCCTCTGATGTGACGTCGTCTTCTTATCATCCGTTATTGACTTTCTTCTTTAACTTATCTTTACTTTTGCATTACTCCCCTCCCCCCCTTCCTTTTTCTGTGATTTTGCCTGTTTTTTCCCTTTTATTCCTTTTACTTGTAGTTAATCATAATGAACATTTTCTGTTCGGCCCTCTTGTTTAAACTCACCTTAGACTCGGCTTTTGTGTGTTTGGCTTGACTGTTGACGTTGAGTGTTTCTTCAGCAGTATTGTCTTCCTGAGTTTCTTGCCTTTGCTTGTTTGTCAAAGCACTTTGTAAACTCTGCTTTTAAAGGTGTTTTTAAAAAAAAAAGGTTATAATACGTACAATTATTATCATTATTAAGATAAAACCAAAAGTCATCTTGTTGATATTTTGTTTTTCTAGTCTTTAATCACATATGTTTGGTATTGAGGTAATCTAAAAGTAAGAGAAAGTAATAAAGTTATTTTACTTTTATATTATGATTCTGGGTTTAGGTCACTGACAAAATGTTTTAAGAGGTAATTAGTTACTGAGAGGAAGTGTCTTCTTCTGGTGAGAAATCTGAAGAAATGACAGTTTAGCAAATGAGAACTGATGCTGAGGTCACTGAAGCGTCGCAGCCTCGAGGTTCATTCTCGACACGAGGTCCATTTGATGTTGGCAAAACTTTCAGCCACATCCTGTGAACTTCCTCTGACGATGGCGTTTTTAAAATTGTGTCAGAACAAGTAGGCAAGTAGGTCAGTGGGGCCTCTGCGTTGGTCGTGCCAGTGTTGTATTGTTTCAGTAATCCTGACTGTGTGTCGTTACGGTCTACGTGCAACTGCATCACTTGGCATGGCACAACCTTTCCGCCATTTCATGTCAGCGACTCCACACATGCCTGTTGACGTGACGTGTCCAGGAAGCTCAGCGACCACAAAATTTACATCATGAAACCACGGCGCCGCTTTGACTTTACAGGAAACAGAAAGCAGTCAGACACATCCATAATAGCACCCAGTATTGTTTTTTATTATGGTTAACAGTATGACATAAACTATATTATTCTATAATTCACATCTTATTGGCACACCAACAAAATTTACATCCAAAAATAACTCACACAAAATGCAAAAACAACTAGCTCACTGTTACAGTTCACACGTGCTCCAGAAGAGCCCAGGACGAAGTGTTACTCATGACCTTTAAGATGAATTTTGGAGTGGCAGTTTGTCATCAGACCTTTTTTCTAACCCTTTGGGTTGATATCGCGTCCACACTTCCTCTATTGTGCTTTGAAAGTAGAAATACTTGAGAGTGGTGGCTGGGATCAAGCACGGTCATTATGTACATATACAAATCATGAGGAGTGGGTGAAGAGCACAGCAGCTGGCGGCTTCGCTGTGTGGCTAAATATACAGTAGGCACATCATGGAAATTTACTTCGCAAAGGTAGAACAGTCCTCAAAACATTTAAGCACACAAAGTATGATTGGCGTAAGGCCTATAAATTACGTAAAAAGAGCTAGAGGGGGCACGATAAATAATGTTAACAGCCAAGTGCATAAAATAGGTGCCCGTATTTACAGCGATACTCCTCAGACCGAACAATCTTGTGTCGGAGAAGGCTTGGTGTGCTGTGTTGGAGCTACAGCGCAGCACTGTTGCCTCCGTGGAGCTTGAGCGACGAAACAGAAACGTGTTAAAACCGAGGAATGTGACAGGGTAGTGATGGAAGCGGAGCAGTGTGTTACGGAGCAGAACGGAGAAATGGGTTTTCAGCGCTGGTGGAGTCGAGGAGAAGGTGTGAAGGATGAACGATCCAGCGTGTCGTGTTGAATTTGGCCCGAGGACGACTGGGACATGCTTGTACTCTCTCTCCCTCTGTGCTGCTCGGTGAACCTCCCCACCAGATCACTCTGGATTATGAGAAATGACTTTGAGATGCAACTTTGGTGTTCCCCTTCTGACGCAGGTGATTATGAAGGGATCAGTGAGCGTGTGGCGGGCCGGCTGGTGGGGGGGTGGGGGGGGAACTCACCGTCTATATCACCTCCCTGTTGTTCCTGATGGCGCAGCACAGAACCATACTGAAGATCATTCCTAAGATCTGAAAGCAGAGACGTTTCGGGACAGCTTAGAAAACATTTACAGGTTGGTTAAAGTTCAGCCCAAGATCAAAAATATTTTTCCTCTCACACATGGTGTTATTCATCCACCTTGATAGTTTGGTGTGAGTTTTGAAGATATCGGCCGTAGAGACTTCTGCCTTCTCTTGAATGTAATGGAACTGGGTGACACTCAGCTTTTGGTGCTCAAACCTCAATAGTACCCATATTTCTTGCAGATGTCAGTGCAAGTTACATTAGAAAGACGTAGTATGGGTAGCAACTGCCAACTGGAAGGACGTTTGCAAGACGTCAACCAACGTCTTCCCATACTTAGTCTTTCCAGGGTAACTTCTATGCATCGACATCTGCAAGACTTGTGTTTCTTTCCAGAAGTCATGCCCCGGTAGATAATCCACAGACGTTCTTGAGAGCAGCTCCATGTAGGAACTACTTTCTTTCTACCAAACTACACCCGCCAACCGCAGCAGGGAAGCGTGCATCTACTCATGGACGACAGGCTCGTGCTCGAGGCAGCATGGGATGTTGAAGCAATGGCGTCCTCATCGGTTTAGTTTAGTTCACATTCATGAGTAGATGCATGCTTCCCTCCGCACAGTGACGTGGAAAGAAAAACTGCTCCCACATGAAGCTGCTCACAACAAAGTGTAGATTTTCCTAGTAACCAGGTCATGATTTTCTGTTTTGAGTCATTGCTGTTGAGTTTTTTTAAAAGGTATTTTTTCTTTCTCATTTCCTTAAGCACCACAAGGCGAGCACCAACTAGTTCCATTATATCCAAGAGAAGTCAGACTTCTCTAGAACTGTTATCTCCAAAACTTGGCAACTCACACCAAAATAATCTAGATGGACAGATAGCGCTACATGTAAGAGGAACGTTTTTTAAAATTTTGGATCTTGTGCTGAGCGCCACTTAAAGAAGCACCACACAATAAAATCCCTATTTTAGGTTTACAAAGTTTAAATTCAGGGTTTAGTAAATTCTCACCATGACTCCAGCAACACCGATCCCAATGTATCCAATAATATGAAGCTTCTCATTGAAGAAGTCTGTTATTGCAGTGAGACAGTCCTGAGAATAAACAGAGCATTCATATTATTATTAATTAAAGGTACAGTACGCCATCCTGCTGTGAATTATTTCACATGGAAAAGTACCAGTAACACATGATTGACCCAACACTAAACTGAAGCAGGTAGTTATCTTCAGATGGTGGTTTGCTGCCACCATGTGGATATAAAGTGTCACAGCAGGTGTGAGGGTTCACCTCGGTTTCCTCTGGAGCGTCTGCACAGAGGGTTGTAGACGCGTCTGATGTGGAGCCTCCGCAACAGTTCAGCTGTAAATGTAAGAAGCAAAACGAATAAAATGATTGTGTCAACTGTCACGAGTCATATGAGGGAAAATTAGGTGAAGTTTGACTCACAGTTTTGTGGTAGATTAAAGCGATTGCGGTGCCGTTGGGATTAGTGACGTCAGCGATGGAGCTGCTGTAAAACTTCTGGACTTCCTCAACAATCTGATGTTGATCAAGGATACACACAATACAATACATTTCAATATGTGTCTGCCATATTCCAGTATGAATAATTAATCACTTGATGTGTCGTACCTGTTCCTTGTTTATGAATCCAAACACACCAGCGGCGATCTCTGCTCCAAAGATTATCACAAGGCAGGCGAAGAACTGCAGAACAGACAACAAACATTATTACTGTTGCCTTCTAGTGAGAGTTATCGAGAAAGTGTCGGCGTGTATGGGTTTTTTTATTGGTTAATCATTTCCTAATAATTTCCTTTTACTGAGGTTGAAAGTTCATTCACCGTTCATTCAAACAGCAGTTGGATAAACAATCTGAGATTATTTTGTCAATTTCCTCATAATTTCCATGGAGGAAATATGTTATATGGCTCTTATAATATGGAATGTCCATTTAATATTCATCCATCCATCATGAATCATTAGAAACCTTCTCCATATTTGTCCAGTTGCTTGCTTTTCTGCAGACAAGTGTCACTTAGCTTTCACCTGCTGTGCACCGACTAAAAGACTCAGCAATGAATCAGAATTAATTAATTGAAAGTAAACCAATCAAACTCTATTTCCTCTTTAATTAGTGCTAAATTGCACACTGATCTTTTCAGGAAATGTAATATATTTCAATTGATTTTAATTTGTTTTACTCGTGCACTGAAATATATGAGTATTTACTGTGTTCTTTTATGTTTCATTTAAACCGCACTAGTTTGATTGTAATGTGCAATTTCTGCATCTCAATGTGCAATAGTGTCAATATTTGTTTCTTATTTATATTGTTTATAGTGTTTCTACTGCTCATTTATTTATATTTTTATACAATTTTGACTAATCTATAACTACTTTAAATGATGTTCTCTATTGTGGCTCTCCACTGTGCTGCTGTTATATTGAAAATGTCCTCACTGTGGCACTAATAAAGCATTATCTTGTCCTATCTTATCTTAAAGGAGAACTTCAGTCATTTTTAAACTCATATCCCTGTTGATCGAGGTTACCGAGTGCTGTCAGTAGGAAAAATAACGTGAATTTTTTGCACAATATTGACCAGATATCAGGACGGCAGCTAAAGCAAACCTATGGGGGCAGACATCCTTAAGTTTCACTTTCGGTTATGTCTGCTCCCATAGGTTCACTTTAGCTGCTGTTCTGATACTCGGTAAATATTGTGCCAAATATTTTTCCTAATGACAGCACTCGGTAACCTCGATTAACAGGGATATGGGTTAAAAATGGCCGAAGTTCTCCTTTAAATTCTGTGTTTCCTGTATTTCTTACCTGTAATGATCCACTTTCTAAATCTAAATCTTTTCTGTTTTGCTGTGTTCTAATCCTGTACAGCACATTGAATTGCTTAGGTTATGAAATGTGCTGTGCAGATAAAACCGCCTTGTCTGATTTGGGTGTAATTGCTTGGTAATCACCACCTACCATGACATTTTCGATTAGGTAAAATGAAGTGTTACCATAAATCTTCGAATTACCAGCAAAGGGACATTAACGCATAACACTTGAGTCCAAAAACTCCCCCACGAGAGGCAGCGCTTTCATCAAGCACTTCAACCCACCGATGCAAGAAGACACTGAGATTCGCGAACGGCCCCGAAACATCCAAAGAACCCGACGATCATCATCAACGCTCCTGCGCCGAGAAGGATGTACACAGCTGGGGAGAGAAAAGTTCGGACATATTATTATCTTCAACCAGGACATTAACAATCCTGCAACTGTGCAATTCTCATGAAACAGTCATTAATAACCTAAAGAGACAAAGAAGACTGGAATCTGATCTCAGTGTGTGGCTGCAGTTCACAGCTTGGACTGAAGATGGCAGCACGATCCAACTGCTGTCTTCTCTTCGTTGAAAGCAGAATTCATAAAAAAGGACTGTTGTTGTGTTTGACTGCCAGCAGAAAAGTGTAGGAGGAAACTCTTCGAGTTGCCTAAAACCTCTGAATCGCCTCCCACAATTCACTCTGATGATCGGCCTACTCCTTCAGTCAAGCCGCTTTGAGTCGAGATGAAAGAAGCCGGAAACACAAAGAGGATCTCTGTCACAAAGTTCCGCCGCTTTGGCTGAAAATAGTACTTCTTTGTCGCTTTGCCTCCACTCGGTATACGGTGTATAAACTGTTATAAATCTGTAGGAAAATATTGGAGATGGCTCAGTGCTTGGTGAGTCAGTCCAGAATCTGCTGAAATTAAATATCTTTAAAGGCCATCTGTCCATTTTTGCCAGTGTGTTCAGTAGAACAAGATGCCGCCCTGCTGCAGGCGGGCTGCAGATCGCTGGACATCCGACCCTAAAATCTGAATTAAAGCTGATGTAGTAGCTGAGTCTGTTTGATAAATTGCGTTATTTCCAATTATTTCGACTGTCCTGCGGGGAAAAGCAGTAAAACAAAAAGCCATCTGTCCTGTAAAAGGAGACAAATCTAATATTCAAGGGTTTGATCGCTGCAGAGTCAGACTACATCCCCCAACATCCCCGCTCCCCATGAGCCTGGATGTCGTCACCTCCTCTGTCTGCTCCCCTGCTCCCAGCCCTCACTACTGGGCCCGACGCACTGTAACCATACACCGGCCCGGTCTCTGAGGCCCCTGCTAAGGGTCTAATCAGTGACATAGACAGCAACCATCGCAGCAATTTAATTAATCCACATGGGGGGGGGGGGGGGGTTGCAAGCTGTTGTTTTCCTACTGAGGAGGTAAAGACGAGGTGAATAGACGGCCGGGATCCAGGGATACGCCGCCTCAAAGAAAAGGGAGTCAGCAACGGAAAATATCAACAGGCCAAGACATCTTCTACTGTATATACAAAGTGTCGACACAGAGCCGATGTCGGCTGCTGATGTTCTCCATCGCTTGATCGCAGACGTAAATATGTACTGGTTTTACTGCCGCACTTCCAGGTGAAACCCAGCAGACAGCTCCACTCCGCGCTTGTTAAAGAACATATTAGTGAGCGTAAACATCTCAGCAGCTCTTCAGTTATCTCGTATGTGAACCTAAAGGCTGTTTACGCACAGAGCAACAAAGGTGACAGAATGGAAAGTGATTCACCCTCAGGGAATGCTGCCACTTTGCCTTGTTATGGTATCACACGCTGTTCGCACTCTTGTTCTTTGCGAGAGGTGAGTGCAGCTCCACCAGGCTGCTCGGGAGGCTCGTGACGATATTTATTTTGTTGCTAAGGCTCCGCTGGAAGACGATCGATCCCCTGCAGGATTGTTCAGATATCCAGATAAACTGATAACTTTGCTCTGCTTCAGGCTGTTGCTGTCTGACTACAAGGCCTCAACACCTGGACAGGAAGTATTCAGACTTTTTGTGCCAATACGCTGTTACAAGTAGGGCTGGGAAATATATATCGATTATATTTTGTTATTGTGATCTGAGACTTTCTTGTCTTAGATTAGATTGTTATACGATGATATAAATGGTGTTTCCTGGTTTTATAAGCAACATTACAGTAAAGTGATGTTGTATTCTGAACTCACCACACTGTTCTACTTGTGTTAATACTTTGCCCACTAAGTCATTATTTATCAAAACAATCAGTAATATTTTGGATCAATATTTTGTGCAGCTTGAACTCAAGGCTGCTCCTGGCTAACGTCTCGTCACAGGGAAATTAAAAGGATGGAACTGAGCTCAGACTGGCCCGAGAAAGGGAAAATGAAAGACTGTTGTGCCCACATCTTTGCAGAGACCTGTCTCCACCACAATATCTCAGATCAAGATTTGGCACGCGACAGAGTGAAGGACAGGGAGAGGTGAACTCCATGTTTACGTCATTGATGCTCAGTGCTCAAGCACAGTCACAGTGTGAAGATGCCGACCTCACTGTCATCACCGTCTTGTTGCTGCTGTTTACATGAACCCAGAGGCAAATTCAAAAAATTGCTACGTGTTTGTGTGTATATAAATAACTGTATATATGTTCTGTGTAGCATGAAGGAGTTTAGGAGCTCTCATTTCATTGGACAACCCTGTGTAGTATAATGACAAATAAATCACCCTGAAATTGAACTTTGAACCTTATGAAGTGTTTCAAAGGACATTTCAAAATGTCAGAATATATATTGTGTATTGTGATACAGCCTAAACATATTGCAATGTGATTTGAAGGCCATCTTGCCTAGCCCTGTACTTATGCATAAAAGTTCCCACATTTAAACATTTCCTTAAATGTCCTATTTGTACGAAAGGATGATTACAGTCTAATTCTAAACTTTTTTCCCCCCAAGATTTCAGCTTTAAAAAGGATGTATTAATGCATTTTCAAATCAAGTTAGGATCTTGGACGAGCTGTTTGGAAGCCCTTTTATAAAATGAGTAGATAATGACAAAATTTTCATTTTTTGGGGGGTGAACGGTTCCTTTTAGATATTTGCATGTCAAATTAAAGCCAAACTGAAGAAAAATTATCTCGCCTCGAGTAGTTTGCATAAACAGACGTGAGAACATGCATATATTTGACCTCAATAATATCCTGTTTAATCTTGTATGCTGAGCATGAAAGCATAACTGTTTAGTTTACCCTCTGTCTATTTTAAATAAAGAAATAAATACAAAAAAGAGTTCACTTCTCCCTCTCACATTGGCACATTATAAAGATGCACTGCGTGGTAAGGCTTAATGACTGCTACTGAAGGAGTCTTCAGGACGGACTCCTGTCACCTGCCCCACCCAACCTGCTCCTCATGTCCTGAGGGAGGCAGCCAGTTCCATGAAACGCAGCACAGCAGAGAGCTGATGAAGTGAAGTCACCATTTTAGGTCATGGTCTGAACGGGAGTAACAAGAATAGGCTTCATTCTGATCATCCGCTCCTACGCAGCGCGAGGGAGAGAGGGCCTATTGTATGAGCGCTGCGACGCTACTACACACTGAACGGGGTGTTTGTATCGTCTTCCGCACGTTTTAATCACATACTGCGTGTTTTATTCTGAGCTCTGCGGAGGAGCTCTTCATTCGATATCGATTATCAGCCACCTGAAAGTGTAATGAACTTACAGGATGTTTCGGAGAGGAGGCGGAGCTGTTCATCCATCAGTAAGAGGCTCTCTCTGGTCTACTTGTCTTTGTTGGAGCGCCTCTGATTGATCGGCTTGTATTGTTCCAGTGAAAGAAAACTCAAATCAATATTTGTAAACACGAGCGATTCTCTCCATAACTCATAAACCAGAGTTGTTACACTAATGGTGCATTTCAATCATCGTTTGACATGTGCCTTCTGACTTCCCCCCAGCATGTAGCGCCATATTTCATGTGAGTGAAGCGAGGATATAAACGATGGTAAAAACCACTCAACCGTTTCAACGGCGCGTTGTGCAGAGGAAGTGATGAAACATCCCCCTGCGTTGAGGGTCAGATGCACCAGTCAAGCGTTCATTACTGCTCAGTAACACCTGCGGCACCTGGAAGTTAAACTGGCAGAGGGGAATCCCCCCCGGGAAGTCCACAGTAGTTTTTTTTACATGATTATTATAGCGCGCCATGAACCACAGAGTCACGTGATGCCCTGTGTATTCTGAAGGGAACAGAAACATGTTTTTTCTTAATTAGATTTATTCTATACGCCAAAATGTATCTCAATCTCCAAAAAATATGTACGTCTTGAAGCATCATTCGTAGCTGTGCTCTACTTTCTGGCTTTTCATTACAATTAATCAGCAACAAACCATCTAAATTCTGCAACTGAAATCAAGTTTAAGCTGTTTTGCAGCCGATAAATCATCTTTATATCATCACTTGCGTGAAAAAAGCTGCAGACAATATCTGAATAATGTATTACTGTTAATAAAATGATGTCGCTGAAGACAGAAACCCGAGAAAATCCAACAGTTAGTCAGAATAAAACAAATAAATACCTGCAATCATTTCATTTTGTTATCCACCATTGTTATGCACCATATTTCATGGTCTGTGAATGTGTGAGTGTGGAGGCTGCACGTACCTATGAAGAAGGTGTCGGGGGCACCGTCACCTGTCAGCAGCTCCACCGTCTCTGGGTCAAACCTGAGCCAAAGTCCCACAGCCAGCACCAACAGGCCCGCCAGCTGAGGAGCGATCAATCATATCATCATTAATCTGGTCATAATTACATACTTTTTGACTTTTCTGAATAAAAAAAAAGCACAGTTTTAATTCTCACGAATACGTGGCTCCTCAGTTTTCCCACAAATCTCTTCACAGTTGAACCCTGAATCAGCCATCGTGTGTTTTTGTCTCTGTCTTGGCTCTTGCTGATTAAGATTCAGGAGGTGCTTCTCTCTTGTCTTTGTCATGTCACTAAAGTGGCTCTTGATGCTCACAGCCCGGTTTTCTTCTTCTGTTTATTCTAAACAAACTCCTGGCAGAAATGTTAATGCATCACCTCGAGTGACACGTTTAGACTCTCAAACAGATCATCACCAGCACCTGTGGCCGACAGAACAATTTCTGTATCAGAAGAAATTGCAAGAAAGAAGTTTGACTTTGGTGTTTATATGTTGAAGTACCGACAAAGTTGAAAAACAGAATATCAGGTGTCACAACATTACACAAGGACACCCTCGCTCCCCGGGCAAGAAAGACCAGAAATAAACCAATCGATTAAAACCAGGAGTCACCCTGAGAAAGTTAATCCCTCTGACCTTCTGCACACACCGAACTGGCTTCATTTGGATTAGCCTGACGATGTTAGACTGTGTATTAGTGTAGTTGGATATGGGATGATAAGTATTGACAAACGCTTATGACAAAGATATGTGACAGAGGCAGACTATGTTACAGTTTATTCATAAGTGAATTAAAAAAAAGTAACTTTCACTGAGAATTTGATAATAATAAAAAAAAACTGAAGCAACTTTTTCTGCATAATGAATAATATATACACCAATACAATATATCTGTGACACGCAAAGATCAGTTATATCGGCTGACCAATTAATTTGTCAGACTTTAGTTAACAACAATTTGAACAATGAATTAAAACCCATACGTGTCTTTATCTCATATATCAGAAATGACGAAGGTGATCCAGTCATCTCAACCTTTTCAGCCTTTCTTACAGTGAAAAATAACTAATTCTCGGAGGAAAACGCTAATCAAAGCTGTTTAGTGTTTGATTTCTTTTCTTGGCTACGGTGGCTCTGCTCTCACTGTTGCCAGGGAGCTGATGTAAAAAAGCCTGGGAGAGGAAGACTCGAACACTCTGTAACAGCGTCCTCTTACCACCATATGGACCATCAGAATATCTGACCGGCAGCACCACCGCATCAGCGGTCCCTCTCCCATGGTGCATTTCAGCCACAGGCTGTGCCAGCCTCACAGTGCCTTGGTGATGTAACTCACACTGGCTCTGCACCCCAAAATGACAGCGTACTGTAGACGCCCCTCCTGGCTCCGGCCACAACAGCTCTGCTTTCAGTCCCGAAGCTCCTCAACAAAGAGGCGGCTGTCCGTGTGCGTGACACAAGTGATCGCCTTACAGAGCACAGATGAGTCGATTCAGCCGCTCACATCCATATATACTGCATCAATTAGCAGTAAAACATGAGCATCCAGAGCTGAAACACTTGGTCGATTGATCCGGGGGGGTAATCAATTAATTGTTCAAGTCGTCTTTTAAAGCAAATATGGCAAACATGTCTTCATTCAAGCTTGTCTTATGTGTCTTATCTGACAATAAATCAAATCTTTTGGGGTTTTAGACTCTTTTTCAGACAAATGTAGCATTTCAACACATCACTTTCAGCTACAGGAACCCCCCCCCAAAAAAAACATGTATGCAAATCCTGCAATCTGAAGTTGGCGGGAGCATAAACAACTGTATTTGGCACTGATGCTGTTCTCTAGTGGATCTCAGCCGAGGAGTCAGGACCCCCTGTGGGCTGCAGAACAAATCTGCAGAGTCGTGAGATGATTAACTGAACAGGAGCCTTTCAGACTTTTTCAGACACTTTTCTTAGATTTTTTAAATCATTTTGAACTCCAGTCTAATGCTGCCAAGCTGGAAAAAAGAAAAACAGAACTGGGCTACGTAATATGAAAAGTTAATTGTTATGACAAGTTGTTTTTTTATGTTATGGTAAGATATTTTCCCATTACCAATCATAAATACTACACATGAGAAGAAAAAATGGGGGTGGGTATAATCATAACGTGAAAATATCTTGTTATAACATGATAAAAACATGAAAATATCTTTTTCATTACGTGCAAATATACTTGCTATAATGTGATATAGTGTGAAAGTACCTTGTCATAATCATGTCGTATCTTATTATAACATGCAAATATCTTGTTATAACGTGATATAATGTAAAATATCTTGTTATAACATGATATAATGTAAAAGTATCTTGTTATAACGTGATATAATGTAAAAATATCTTGTTATAACGTGATATAATGTAAAAAATATCTTGTTATAACATGACATAATGTAAAAATATCTTGTTATAACATGATATAATGTACAAACATATTGTAATAACGTGATATAATGCACAAATATATTGTAATAACGTGATGTAATGTGCAAATACCTTGTTATATTGTGCAAATATCTTGTTATAACATGATATAATGTAATAATATCTTGTTGTAACATGATATAATGCACAAACATATTGTTATAAACGTGATATAATGCACAAATATATTGTAATAACGTGATATAATGTGCAAATACCTTGTTATATTGTGCAAATATCTTTTTATAACAATACATTTTTCATATTTTAACGTGATACTGATCCATTTGTCTGTTCTGGCCTGGTACAGTACACTTCTGTACTTTTGGGGCTCTAAAATCCTTAAAATAAAACCATCTGAAGAGAGATGATCTGTCTTACACCCTTCAGTTGAACCGGTTTGCATATGTACACAACCTGTGTGGATGGATGACAAGCATACAAACAGCAGCTTTACTCCCAAACCTTTGGAAAAACCAAGTCCCTAATCTATTCCTACCAAAAATATTATCCCATAATAAGCAGACCTGAGGTAATGCACAGAATACCGAAAGTGAATCCAGCCACAGGTGACTCCATCTGCAGCACAACAGCCCAAAGCAAATCCCTGCTGTGATGTGCCCAAAACAGATTAACCCTGTGTGTGCAATAAACACCCTCACACACCCTGAAACCTGCAGCAGGAAAAAAAAAGTCACAGCACAATGCAAAAGCCATGAGAGGGGATCTGAACAGTGGGTGTGTTGGAAAAGTAGCGACACACTGCAGCTCCACAGTACACGACTTACTCCATAAATCAACATGAGGCTTAAAGGAGTTTGTGGTTTACAGGCTCTCAGTTGATTTACTCATTAATTATTGAAACATTTTACAGCTAGGGGAGACTTTTTAAGAGCTGTAGGATGAGGTATTAGTGCTTAACGGTGGATTTAAATGAAAAGAAGGCGACTGATAACTTTAATAAATATTGATTTGAGAATGTAAAGACACGCAGTTGTGTGTCAGAGAAGGCAATCTGCAGGATTAACGAAACCAGGTTAATTAAAAACCATATCGGACTATTATCAGCAGGCAGGAGAGACAGCCTGCAGTGTGTTGAACATGTAAACACCTCAAAAAGGCGGAGCACTGACAGGTTTCCCACATGCAAACACAGTATTTAAATGGAATAAGTCAAAAATGTATCCGCTCCTGTAATAAACCTATAAAAAATAAAAGATGACCCGGCTGCAGACAAAAACACACAAGGCGATATTTAAAAATAGCAATAACGTTGTTTCCATGCACAGCGCTTCACTCACCCAGAAGATGAAGTTGAACACGAAAAGCAGATATTTCACGCATTTCATCCCGCCCTGCACTTTGCTCATGATGCCACCTGATTTGTCGCTATCTCCGGTCTGAACGCGTTTCTGTTCGCTTCTTCCAGTTGGACATCAACCATGAAATGATGCTGCTGCTGACCTGCTCCCGCTACATCCAAACATGCGCACAACCAGCCGCACAGACAGACACACCGACAGACAGGAGGACGGACAGACGGGCGGGCTGAGCTGGCTGCTTCGCACGCCGCCTCGCGCCGCCCATCGGCGCGTACACGTGTGATGAGGTGCCGGAGTGGGCTTCAGGGACCAGGCGGGACCCGGGAGGGGGGGAAGCTCCAGGTTGTCACTCAACTGTATTAACAAGGAGTCGGTTCATTTCGGTCTGTGATATAACTGCTAGGAGTTTGACACAGTTGTTTTAAGGGTGGGGTTGGACAAATGTTTCCTCATTTGAATAACGTTTATCTTAAAGTATAAATAAACTTTTGAACCCCCCCTCTAGTGTTTCTATGTGGTATTACCTTTGGCGCCACAATCATCAAGACAGTTAGCAACCTGGCTAATGACTACTGTCTGAACTTTAGACTCTGAAGCAAATAAACAACCATAAGACTCCCAATTTTGACACAGAAACCCAGATGTCATTGCTGTGAAAAGGCAGAAGTTAACACCAGGTTGTGTAAATAAGTAGGCAGGTTGTGTTTCCTACTGAGCTAGCATAGCTGGTTTAATCTGAAGACATGCATTAGCAGGGGAGCAGACTTTGCTACAACACCGGGCTCTCAATTAAGTGAAATCCGTCCTCTCTTTCCAGTGTAAATAACATTTTGATCAATAACCTAATTTGTAAATACAATATCTGAAAAAATACCAAATGATATAAGGTATCATTTATCTACATGTGCATGTGAGTTGTGAAACTGCTTGTAGAAAATGGCCACCTGTTAGCAGTAACTATTTGTTTTTTGCTATATTTATTAGCCTCGGCCTTGATTTGATTGGTTTAAACAGCTTGTTCAAAGAAAATATATTTCCCTAAATGTATATCTGATTTATTAACATATTGTAACCATTTACAACTGCATGTGTATTTTATTTTGCTGTGTACTAACATTTTCTAGAGTACAAAGACGAAAGGGGTTTATTTTATTGGATTTGGTGAGAAACATGGTTCAATAACTGCTTCCTGTAAACATTGACTCATATGATTGTATGCGGGGATCCTGTGTGGCTTCCCTAACCCACCTTGTCATGATTAACAGGAAGAGGAATTGTATTTATGTGATATTCTGTCAATGCAATTTGTAAATTGTGATATTGTTGTTCTGTCATCTACAAGCAAAATCTATTGCAACACCTATTGCATGTCTGTCTGTCCTGTGAGAGGGATCTCTCCTCTGTGGCTCTTCTTGAGGTTTCTTCCATCTCTCTCCCCTCTTATTGGACTGAGCAATACAATTTTAACTAGCCATTATGAAAATCTTTATATAGACTTCTCTTTCACCTCTCATACCTCCTTGACTTTTACACTAGACATGTATTCACGCAAGGATCTTTTACCTCCCACGAACCTGCATGTCATCCTACACCATGCCTCTCATATCAGTGTGTGTTATGTAAATATGAGAACTTGTGTACAGTATGCACCCAAGCTGACCTGAGATAAGTGACTGACAAAGTTATGAGAAGATGTATCAAGGCCTTGGACAAGATTTTTAAGTAGTTACCAGCAACTCCAAAATATTTTTTACTAGAAACTGAGTATAGTCTGAAAATAATTCTAAAAAAAGATTTTGTTTCAAAGACTTCTTTGCACTGTCAAGAAAATACCTGTGAAGGGGCCAATTCTAAATCCTACATCATGAACATTTTAACATTTTAAACATGTTTAATTTGTGTTGGTTGGTCCACCATTGTGGTCCACGCTGAAATATCTCAGATATCAACCATTGGACTGGATGCTATGTAACTTGATAGCCATATTCATGGTACCAAGAGGTCATGGGACCTGTGGGACACTTTGATGATCCTTTAACTTTTTCTCTCCAGTGCCAACATACATTTTGACATGATCTTAAACTATTGGGGCAAATCAACGAATGCTATGATATTTGGTTCATTCATGTCATCCTCAGGATGAACTGTAATAACTTAAAATATTGAATCTATGGCCATCGTCAGTTCCAAATTGATCTTTTTCCAGTCCTCATTTATGACCAAATGCATGCAAAACTAGTGACACTCACATCAGCCTCTGCTGTACTTTACTGCTGATTATTAGAGAATTTTAGCATGAAAAATTAGATGCTGAACATGGTTCATTAGCATGTACGAGATGCTTGTGTTTAGTTCAAAGCAACGCTGTAAAGCTCAGTTGTATTATTTTGTGAGGACAGGATATAAGCCCCACAATGTGTATGTATAAGGCAATCTATATCATGCAAAAAAATCTTTTTTTTTAAATGTATTTATTTTTTAAAAATCTTTTGGATCTTAAGCGGGTAATGATTTATGTGCACAAGATAAAAAAAGAAAATCTTTCAGGATGTAATTTTTTGTCTAGATCTAAAATATATAACAATATATAAACCAAAACCAAGGAAATGAATTCTGTGTGCTTTATATAGCAACAGATTGCAGTGCTGAGTCTATATATAGAGTTATAGTCATGTCTCAACAAAAAATGTTTCTTACTATTTGTGTAATTCTTACATGTACGCATGCAGAGTATGGTACTCTTGCTTCGCCCGCTGAATGTAAGTCATTTCCTGTGAACGTACGGAGCATCACCAAAGCTTTTCTGTGTCTTCTCTGCAGGACGAAGGGGGGTCAGCTCGGGTTCAACAGCTCTGACAGTTGAGCTTCTCATGTTTGTGCTGCCTTTGTTTGCTGCATTGATGTGGGAGGGAAACAGCGACCCCCTGTTTGTCTGCCAGAGTATCTGTGAGGATCAGTCCGGGTGGATCATGAGACACATCACATCACTGCCTACATCCTCTTCTTATCACATGACAACTATGGCAAAATGATAATAGGATCCATTTATAATAGATAGATAGATAGATAGATAGATAGATAGATAGATAGATAGATAGATAGATAGATAAATAGATAGATAGTGAGCACCATGTTGAATTACAAATGATTAATAGTTTTCATGTAACCGTGAATAAGATCACTGAACTGCATCGATGTTAACCTCATATGACTCTGGTCATCCAATCCTGTCTTGAATTCAGAGCTGTAATTATCACAGTGGAAGTACAACCAAACTGAAACCATATCCTCTGGGTATAATTGAGTCAAGATCCCATTATCCCTTCCACTGCCGCCCTCTCCTCACCCTCCTCGTGCCCCCCCCCCCCCCCCCCCGATATGTAAATGTGGCACAATAATGTAACCTTATCTCCATATGGTGCAACTGTGAGTCATCCTTAAGATCCGAGACATATCAGAGATGGAGAGACAGGGAATTATTCAATCATGGTTGTCAGTTAATTATCCACAATAGGCCATGGTCCTTTTTGAAATAAGATTTTTAAAAAAAATGAAAAAAAATTGGTTGATTATCATGAAATCTAGGACCTTTAAGTAATTGATGAACAATTCAATTCAGTGGTCTTCACAGTTTGTATCATCATCTGAAATACAGGAACATTTAGTAAATGACCAGGACTGCACAGATACACTGTAGTGTTATGGGAGTGAATGTTCACTCATGACAATGTCTCCATCTAGTGGACACACTGAGAAGTGTGATCACAGACTGTTAGCTCTAGTTTATTTACACTAGTTAATATGAGAAGTTTCTTTGGTGTAGATTTTCTGGATTTATTCTGGTATTATTGTCAATTATTGTGACCAACTGCATTTGTCTTGCGTTTCCAAAAATTGGCATGATCACTTTTTTTTATTAGGCTACTGTAGGCTTATTGTCAGCTTACTTAAATCAGGACTTTATCAGGACATTACCTTTTACTGTCTCGAAAGATAAGATGAATTAATTTCTTAAAATCTGTTTATTGATTCTGTTTTTAAACTATTTATTTCCTTCTTGTTGTTAATTGTCTTTTAAATGCATTTTCAGTCTCTAACTTGTTATTTGCTGTTCTATATTATTGTCTTTTTTCATTTAGTGTCTTATTTTGAATATATTTCCATGCACCATCATCATTATTATTATTATTATTATTATTATTATTATTATTATTATTATTATTATAGTACTTACTTGCATTGATGCTTCTATAAATTTGTTTTTGTTTCAACATATTACAGTCACACAAAGGCACAATTTTTCTCTTTAAATTAAGCTTTGTCTGATAAGTAGCTGCCTATTGCCTAAACTAATGTCAAACTTACCAGCTTTCTAAGGTCTGCACCTGTATGTAGGGCTCGTGCTTATACTTCTTGTAATAAGAAAGATGTGAAAACATATAATCCTTATTAAGATTATATTACTGTTTTACGGTGCTTTTATATCCATGGGGTTTCCCCCCCCCCCCCACATGTAATTGCCTCCATCTCACACGCCCAAGTTGCGTTTGCGTGCATTGAAGACATACATATAAAGGAATATGGGAGCACAAAGAAGAGGTGCTCTTTTGTCCGAGTACACTACCTGGATTATGAACTCACCATGACGCATGCGCAGTCCACATAGTCGCTAACTAGCTTTAGCTTTGTTGTTAGCTAGCACCCGTATTTCTCGTCACGTAAGTAACGTTTCTTCGTGTTGCTTTTGAGTCGGTGAATGCATGAACGCGTAGGTAGTAATACCGGTAATAACTTAATATATTGTACATTGTGTTTATATCAGATAAAATTAAGTTGTATCTCAAGGCGTGTTCGCGTCTCTGGCCACTAGAGGGGAGTGCTGCATTGTGTTTCGAGGCAGCGCTGTGGAGCAGAGGAAGATGTCAACAAACAGCAGCAGTGAAACAAACAACTCATGTTTACAGTCGACAGGTAGACAACACAAAAGGGATCACCTATCCTAAAAGTGAAGTTTTTCAGAAAAATAATTCTTCTTTGTCTCTGTTTCCACTTTAACTCTCTGAACTCCCCCTTGCAGAAAAAAACAGCATAGACCAGCACCAAAACCAGCACCACTAGCAAGACCAGCATATGTTGTCTTTTGGTGCTGGTCTATGCTGTTTTTTTCAGCAGGGCCATCAGACATCTTAAATGTCAGCTGCGATCCAACATTGGGCTGTGAGCCTTAAAGGACTCACTACTGATACCGACTGTCTGCCTCGGGTACAGCCGACTACACTGAAATGTCACCGCCAAAACAAAGAAAATGGCAAGCCATGATATTATCAACCAGAGTTACCCTGATGAATCAGACCCTCTCATTTGTGTGTCTTTTTCCCCCCTTTTTGTTTCACATCAAGTGTCGAATCCAGAGCAGGAAAGAAAACACTGAGCGAAGCCAAAGCACCAAATTACTCAAGCACTATGGGTTTTCTCTTGGTTTTTCCTTCTCGGCCAAAACTGTCTTTCCATGTTGAAGGTTATTCAGTTTTTCTGGAGAAACGACAGGCTTACTATCCACACAATAAACCTCGTAAGACACACAGTGTATGTATGGAAGTGTTTAATAAATAACAATATCAGTAACAACATTTTAACAAAGGTTTTTTGCTTATATCAGACCTGGGTCAATTTGTATTTCCAGAATTTGTGGGTTGCGTCACCCGGAGTGAGTGTTATGTGCTATAGGACACTATAATGATTGGCAGACAAATACTATAATTAGCGTGATTGTGTTATGCTGCCAAAACTCTTCAGGGGATGTTGCTTTGTCACCAGCCAGTGGTTTCAAGGTTTATGACAGGTTTAAACCCATGCTGTCTTCTCAGAAAATCACACAGTCTCTTAAACACCATTGCTGTGTCTTTAGAAGCTGCAGTTTGAAAACCAGTGACGGTCACCTTAATGACACGTCAGGTCATCACAGCTGAGCTTCAGGCTAAAGCTGCTGCAAAAGCTGAGAATCGAGACCTTAAACGATGAAACACACACAAGTTAGTGTTTTATGATTTTTTTTTTTTTACATTTTCTTCCCTTGCCGATAATCATAAGTGAGTCAGACAGCTGAAACTAATTTCCTCTCAATTACAATTTTACAATTTTCCAAGTCTGAATCACCTGTGACCATGTGTGGCGGCTCTTATGAGGTAACTTCCTTGTGCAGTTTGATTGTGGCTCAACTGTAAAGTAAATATCTAGAGATCCCTTGCACGGTCATGGTGAGATTTTTATTGTATTATTTTGCAGCGCTTCACGAAAAATTGAGAATTCCTTCTAATCCACAAAGTAAGGGTGAGCTTTGTTGTGATATATTAATATCTGTCCCTCAGGGGAAATGGAAAGGTGGTCCCACAATGTTGTTTCAAGGGCACCATAAAAGTCATTCACTTTCACTTTTCACTCATCTGAAAAGAGATATGCCTTTCTACTTAAACATGTTCAACATTTCAGATCTGGAGGACCCTTAACCTGGAAAGGAGTCAGAGAAAGATACAGATGACGGCAGCACAGAAACAGAGGTGAGGGCACAAACTCTTATGTTCTATGATCCTATATAATGTCATTGGTCATAATACATTTTTGAACATTAACATCTGATAGGACGTAACACCACTGCGTTTTATTTAAATTATGGTTTGCTTTTCATGCATCTTAAACGTCTGCACTTGTCAATGTGGCGATAAATTCTCTGTAATATGATTTTTACCCTTTATACCAGCAGCAGAGTTTCTTTCCTGCTCCAGTTTTTGTTTAATCCATATTTTAAACCTTTATCTATTTTAAATATACTGTATTAGTTGTGTGTAATTTTTACATCTTCATGGCTACTGTAGATATACAAAAAATATATTAAAAAAAAAAAATGTTTTTGCGGAGTAATGCATAATTTACAGTTATTCCGATGATGGGTAAATTCTTGTCTCTTGCTCTAAACATCCGTGATCAGTCATGTGACCGTTTTAAGATGTGCTGCGAAAGTTCACTCTTACAATCCAGTTCTGCAAGTTGGAGCAAAAACACTGAACGAAGAATATTTCCCCTAAATTGGCGTCCTCTGAAAAGGTCCATTGTGTAGGATTTCGGGAGACTTATTGTCAAAAATGGAATATAGTTCATCATTTTGCTTTTTTAAGTGTATAACCACCTGAAATTAAGAATTACTGTGTTTAAGTTACTTTAGTATGAGCCTTTCAGTAGCTCAGATCTGAGAAAAAAACACCTTTTGCTGTTTGTTTGTAAGCATGTAAGTGAGTCGTATCGCTAGTCGTATATATATTAATATATGATGACGTGTATGTTCTGAGAAAATGCTAAACTTTGTCAAATTTAGATGGATTTGCGAGTTGTTTCCAGCGTTCTTCTCCCTTCCTTGTCTTAAACCCGGTGCCTACATTACCCACAATGCCGCTTAACCTATCTTGGGTGTCTCATGCTAATAGCAGCTAATGTAGCCTCAAGCTGTTAGCCTTCAAGAAGAGATGAGGAGCAGGCTGCATAGTTCTGGTAAACTTTCTTCTTTTCTAACGTCACACCTTTTTTTCTGTTTTTTTTTTTTTTAAATTGTAGTCTTCGGCTTTATCCAAAGTCGACTCAAGTGACATCAGTTGAGGAGGCAATTTCTTATATTTCACACAGCTCTCTCTGGAGCCAAAATAGGGTTTATACAACTTATCTTCACAGACCTGTTTACTGACTTCGACCTTTAAAATAAGTGGAATTACTCCTAGTCAGGTTCCACTTAGGCCCACTGGTTTTAAGCCTTTGCAAGCTGAACCTGTAATAAACTTTAGCCGAGACTTCCAGATAACAAGTGACACAGCAACAACCCTTTCATTTTTGGTTCCTCCTAAAAAAAGGTAAAAACAACAGCTACAAACGTCAGATCCTCTTTGACCCAGGCCTGGTGTATATACATGCAGCCCTGATACTAATAATTTACTTTGTGCAGGAGGCGTAGAGTCTTTGGTGATGAATATGTCTGTGTTTGTACTGTATTTCACTGAGTGTGCGATCCCGTGCGTGTGTGACGAGCAGGCAAAGTCTTCATTGCCGCCACGACTTGCGACTCAGCACACACACGCAGGCCACGTTGATGCGTATGAGCCTCCACGCCACCAGGTTCTTAAAGGAAGTCAGCGCCCGTACAAAAGTGTGTGAGTTGGTGCAGTACGAGTTCCAGTGTCTCGCATCGATTCCCAAACAGCCAGAGCTGCCTGATCGGGCGCTGTGGCACGTCGTCTCAAAGAAGTACTGCTTCTTGTTGACATTGTTGATGTTCACGTCCGGCAGCACCGTCACCTCGTTGCCTGAGATGTCTGTGGCTGTGGTCTTGTTGCCCACCCAGACGCTGATGCTCTCACACACTGAGTAAACTCCACGGTGCTGAGGCTGCCCAGCTCGCCTGTGCCTGCTTCTGCCGGCGCCCTGTGAATCTGCTGGCTCTGCATCGGGGGGCTGAGCACTGAAGAGCACCCTGGGTGAGAGGTAGCGGCGTTTGGTGAAGAGTTTGGGGTCCACTGTGGGGACGGAGCTGGGGTTGCTGCCTGGACACTGCTGCTGTGCTGCTCCTCCGATGGCCGCCACAGCCTGGGCACTGAAGAGGAGGAACAGGACCAGCATGGACGACCTCATGGGCACCACGACCTGAGGGGTGTGCACAAGCACAGAAATCACTGTGTTACTGCAGACATACAAAGCATTTAAAGAGTACTTCTGAAAGTTGAGAAAAGGAAAATATCATTTAGTGTTGTGCTAAACTGTGAATGACATCATCTCGCTCAATATATACATCACCAACTCCAATATGGCTGTCAGCTCTGCACAGAAAAAGTATTAGCAAAGTAGCTAGCTAACATATGGGACCGGCTCTACAGGGTTTCAGTTATGGGTTTTGGTGATCGTTACAGGATCTTACCTGTGCAGCTTTTGGGTGAGTAGTCTTTCTAATATCATATTTTCAGTCATATAGTTGTTTTATTACAAACTATCTGATAAATTGACACATTATATGCTTGATTCGTGGAACAATATAGACGGGATCAAAAAAGTAAAACTGTTGCCATGTTCTACCAAACATATTTTTTATGAAGGGGCGGGAATTTGCCTCACTACTGTGTTTCACACAGAGTGATTTAAAGGTCCTATTTGTAAGAAAAGAAGATTTTTGAGTCTCATTCCCAACTCGCCAAACCGATGCTTTGGGACCGTAGGAAGGAGTCACCTGCCATTCCGCCATCAGTCGGGAAAGAGACTCAAAAATACATTTTTCTTACAATTGTGTCCTTTAACGTTGTGGTTCCCAACCACTTACCTAAAGGTGTACCCTATTATAACATGGAACCTAAACTGAGAACCCCTAAGTGAAATAGTAAATGGAAATTTTAAATAATATTCAATGTATAACAATACTACTGCAGAGCAACAGATGAAGTCTACAATTAACCCCAAAAGTGAACACAGTAACTTCAGGAGGTTTCTGTAAAATTTGTGTTTTTGCTGAGTTTAGAGTAAATAGTAGAGTATTTCCTGCATATATTGCATCAGAAAATACATTTCCTGATATTTTTAGATTATATACAATACTCTTTCTTAATCATGTGACATTTCAACAACCATACATATTTGATAATCTTCCTCTCCCTGACACTATGGATTTAGTAGCTGTTGGGTTGTTTTAGCTGCATACTTTTCTAATTCAGGACAAGCCTGTTAAGTAGAAAGTGAAGGCCGTGTGAATATTTTTGTCCAGGTGTTTTATTGTACCCTTATCATATGAGATGTTTTACAAAGTTTACACCTTAGACAATAATCTAAACATTGAGAATAACAGTGTTATTTACTTTTCTTAAAATAATGAAAGAAAATGCTGAGAAGCTGAGAAGCTTTAGGCGACAACTAGCTGGCCTTTAGAGGGATATTGTGTTTCAGGGCAGCTCTGCCACAAAAACATGGATACCCTTGATATGTTTCTGATGCAGTCTAAAAAAAACAGATAAGTAAATGTATAAGTTTAAAGGGAAAGTATATGAACACTGGATTAAAGCTCTAAATCCTCCAGTTTTACTTAATTCAAGTGAACCTTCAGAAGCTTTAATCCCATCTGTGGATACTCCCAACATTTCCTCCCCCAGTTTCAAGGTACAACATGTCGTTAAGCTGACAGGTGTGTGTAGCTGCTCCTCTTCAAAGTGTAAAACACACCTTGCCTATAAGTAAAGTTGATCCTCAGTGATCTTTGGCTAAGCAGCGAATGTTTTCTAGAAGGACAGCGCAAATTAAATACTGTGTCTGACACGTCTGACAGGAGATTCAGAAGAATTTCTTGGTCGGCTTTCACTTGTGTCCCGACCACATGCGACCCACATGTTCACTCTGGTAATCACATGGAGAGAGGAAGCAGAAGGAACCGGGGAATTGCCTGAGAGGCTCAACAGAGGGCAACAAAGCCCCTGGTTTTATATTAATCCATGTAAACAGGAAGCGGTTGAAATGTTTGATATGTAGTTTATTGGAAAATAGTGAAATGATCCACCTAATAACATGACCGAGAGAACAGGGAACTCTGTTGTATGTTTGCCTATCTAAAATCTTTTAAAGAAATATGTGTATATAAACAGTATTCTCTCTTTTGACAGTGCAGCCAAAAACTTGTAAGAAACTCTTACATACACTTCATTTTAGTTTGTGTTCTGATGTTTTAAATATGTGGTTTTAAATAACCGAAGCATGATTTTATGGATGGATGAGTTGAAGCTTGAATATCCATCTGATTTTGGAGAAGCTTTCGTTTTGATTCCACAGATATCAACAATGATCTGAGCTGAGCTCGGCTAAGCTCACGGTATAATCTTCACATTGTGTTCGCAGACATGAAAAGGAAATCCATGATTTGTCTCGCAGTGGGCAGGAAAAAAATGTTTTAACGCTCCAGAAACTGAGAGAGCTGAATTCCCTTTAAAAAAATATTATATTCATGAATAGATCTTGTAATGCTTCTGTGTTCATAGGTGTCACATTACCTATAGGAACCTAAGGGGACGCTGTTGTGACATCCGTTCAGTTCGATATCTCATTTCATCACAACATCTGTTGTTACCAGCCTGCATAAATTGACAGGCTGTGTGCTGTATTTAACACAGTAATCATGGGCGTGTTTACACCTGCGGTGGCTCTGCTAGCAGGCTCCATCAGGTAGCTTTATTATACGCTACGTTCGCCTCAGGGGTCAGTGAATGCCCGTGGATTAAAATCGTTGGCACAACAAATCAAAAGAACAACCACAGCCTGCTTGATTATGAGGTCTGCCAATTCCAAACAGCGTCCCTCCTCCTCACGGCCGCCTCTCTGCTCTGTCCTCCTGTGCGTGGTGCAACATTTGGACGTGAACATTATGTGCCACTTTGAATTGCTTCAGGACACTCAGGAAAGTTGCTTTATAACGTGAAACAGTGGAAAAAAGAGTAGGAGTAAAGTGTCTCCCCAGTGGCAACATCCCTTCGCTAAAGGAAGCAACAGGCTCTTAACTTTGAAAACAAAATCAGTGATGAGAAAAACGCTAAAAATGATCTTCCCCATGGTCTCTTTGACAATTATAAAGACATTAACACTTTAATTTCAGTTTGAGGAATTTTACTAATACACATATATATCTGTATCATAGAATGGGGATCCTTAGTCACGTTCTTCTTCAGAGTTTTTGATATGTCATAGCAGAACAGCAGGTGTAATCAATAACATAATTGATTGGTGAATTACATTAAAGTCTTCAGATCCAGGACTCTGGTGTTAAGCTGCCGTCACACATACGTAAATGCAGGCGATTGGTCTTTGCTATTGTTTGGCTGCAATTTAGCCAGTCAGAGTTCACCAAAGTTGAACTTGACACGAAGCCAAGATGTGGATTTTCTTCAATGGAAGTGAAGGGGCCTGTGTTGACTTTGCGTACGTTTTACCGTGACCTTATACTGTGGACTTACTAAAAAAAGGCTTACTTGGACACCTTAAGGTAACACTGTCATTAATGTTAGTGAAAAAGTCTGTTAGAGAGTGGGACAGACAAAAAGAAATTACTAGAATAAACTGTTGTTTTGTGGGTATGTGTCGAGGCCTGTATCCATCAAACAGCTTAAAGTGCATTTTTTTTAACTTAAGGAGAAGATAAAAGTAAAGAACAAAAGCAACCAAATTCCTCTCAGCTTTAAGCTTTAAATTGCTTTTAAATCTGAGAAAGCGCCAGGTCGTTCTGGAGTCGGTTCAGAGTCAATCCGAGATGACCGCAGCGCAGAAACAGATGTGGACACCCAATAAAAAATAAAAGTTCGCTGAACAAAGAGGTATAGAATAGGGTCATTTTAAGCCACTCATTTGCATTTGATTTGAAATGTTTGATTTGTTTGACAGAATGTTAGACCACATTTCTTTTTGCTTTTCTCATTACATGTATGATGAGAATCAACAATAGGAATCAGGCACTTTCCATGCATCCAGTCTGTTGTTTGATCCATCTCTATTATCATAAGTAAAAATAATGAAAATATGAGATGGTTTTGTTTTGTTTCACGTGTTTATTGCTACCCTGGAAATATGAAAGATTTCACAAAACTGGCTTTAAAAAATTATGTGTAACAATTCACTCCTTCTGTAAAACCTAAGCATGTTTTAAAGAATAAACAATAAGTTCAATTTTAATTTCTACAGTGTTTATTTGCTTATTTTAAAGCTAAAGCTAAATAACTTTTTTAATGTGGAATTTTAACCGCTAAAGTCTCTTCTTCATTAAACTAGTCTCATTTAAGGGACGCCATTACCTTGTGAGCGAGCACGGTCTGAATATGAGCCAAAAAACATCAACATCACATCAAGGTCTTCAACTAACGAGTCATTTCAGCATCCAATAACCTGCAGAATGTTTTTACGCTTAATCGTTTTAACCGCTTAAGTCTCTTCTTGATTAAACTAGTCTCATTTAAGGGAGGCCATTACCTTGTGAGCGAGCACGGTCTGAATATGAGCCAAAAAACATCAACATCACATCAAGGGCTTCAACTAACGAGTCATTTCAGCATCCAATAACCTGCAGAATGTATTTACGCTTAATCGATTAATCGTCTATAAATGTTAAACAGTCGTGAAAAATGCTCATCGCAATTTCTCAGAGCTCAAAGCGATGTGTTCAGATTACTTCTTCTGTCCAACCAACGGTCCAAAACCCAAAGACTCTTCATTTACTGTCATAGATGACAAAGAAAAGCAGCACATTCTTGAGGGAGCTGGAACCAGCAGATATTTGACAAATCTGCTTGAAAAACGACTGACATGATTAATCGATTATCAGAATAGATGGCGACTCATTTTCTTTCAGTTGACTAATTGTTGCAGCTCTGTTAACAACTTGTTTCTGTTAGCTTTGACTGATTGGTCTGTATGCTACTGCGTCCATCCATCCATCCATCCATCCATCCATCCATCCATCCATCCATCCATACCTTTACAGTGTCTCCACGTGAACTGTAGCCCCTCGGTGGCTTCTAGAGGACGTTGTTAGAGCTCAGTGTGTTCTGGGCTCCTGCCATCAGGCCCGGCTGTGGCCTCCATCCAGCACACCTCTGCCCTCCTCCGCCTCCACTCTGTGGCCCTTGGTGAGATACAAGCACAGAAAAGCGTCTCGCCCGGCTCATAAACACAGTGTAAACACATTCTTCACGAGACTGATGGAGGAGAAAGTAAATACGCTATTCCCGCTCACCAGATCCTCACATACTGAACATACTGAAACTCAGAAGCAGACCTGCATAATGTAGAATAGATTATAGTGGAAACATTTTATATTAACGTCATAAACTCTGTCTGCATTCCTTAATATATGAGTTTTGACAAGTTTGTTGAGACTTAAACACTCCTGTACCTTAACAGACAGAATTATTGCAAGACATTAAAAAGCTGAATGATTATTTAGGAACAAGTAGAAACCAGATCGTTTAGGAATTCTGTATTTTACACACATCAGAGTAGTTAGAAAGGTGTCCGCACCACGTAACATTTTCCTTCCATCAAGATTTACGCTGTCTGTTTTGTCTCTCTCTGTTAAATGATTCCATCAGGTTTGATTTCCTACGTTCAGTGCACCATGATTCATTTTCTTTTGTGCAGCGATGGAACACTGACACCATCCGAGCCGGCTAATCCATCATGGTAAACCAAGAGCCGTAATTCTGTTTTGTCACTTTGTATCATCGTTATGTCGCCGCGCTCAAGTGTGCTTAAGTATCGGCAGACTACGTGTTCTGCTACACCTTACTTAGTGTCAATCACCTGACGCCCACAGACACAAAGCCTAAAAAGCTGAGAAAAAATACCCTGAAAACATCTCGCCTTACAAAACTCTATTTAATTATATAAATGTTCTTAAATCCAGAATATCCTTGCAAGAACTTTCAAGCCTGGCTGAGGATGTTAGAAACAGTCAGTAGGTTATGGCATGCTTGCAAAATGAAAGGAATGTAAGATATACATAAACAGAAGCAAATGGGCTGTAAATCTAAATGACACCGCTGTGTTCCTGTGAAGAATCCACACTGGCACAGGAAGTGTTCTTGCTTTACGGGCACCTCGACAACGGTGGTCCGTGGTTGTCAGGGGGATGTAAACCTGTGACCTTTCGACTGCCTGTACAACAAACCAGCCACCCTGCTCTTTAGCTCTGTCGATGTTCTCTGATCCCTCTTAGTCACAGTGTGTACCGAACGTCTGCTGGTGTGAAAGAAGAAGCATATACCAGCTGTGTGTTTCAGGTTTAGTGTGTGCCACTGGCATTAGTGGTTTACTACTAATAGTCCTTTAAAGGGACAGTTCACCCAGAAATCAAAAATACAACAACTGGATGCTGGAATTCCTCACAAACACGCCCCAGACAGTTCGGATTGGCAGACACGCCACCTCTACTTTATAGCTCAACACCAGAGCGACTTATGGACGCGTGCACAAGCAATGGCTGCATTACAAACAATGATGAGAGGTTATATCGAGAGGAAGTCTTGCAGAGTGGTTCACAGAGAAATCAATCTACTGCTCAACGTCAGCCAAACCAAGTTGCTGATTGTTGCTTTTTGAAAAAAAAGGAGGCAAAGACACACAACCCTGTCTGCCTTCCAGAGACTCCTGAACTCATCTTCATCCCTACACTTGCATCAAGACTTAAACTCAATTTTGAGTGGTAGTAATGTAAAATGATCATAAAATAAAACTTTAATCATTATCCATAATGTTCTGGTGTGAGTTACCGTTTTTTTGGAGATATTGGCACTAATATTTAAAAAAAAATTAAAGTATTTCAAAACCACAACAGTGATCCAAAATGTATGACCCGGTTACTGAAGGAAATCCACATAATTGTTACACCTATGTGTCTGCCTTGAAAATGGTCTATTGCTGGGTTTATACTTATCCATCTCCATTACATAGATAGTAGGGGTCAGTCGATATGGTCTTTTCAGTGGCCAAGACCGATGACCGCTAATTGGAGCCAATTTATTTACAGTAAAAATACAAATCTTGGTGTCAAGTCGAGAATAATCAGTGATGCGACTACAATTATGAGGTACCTCACTTCACTATATCCATTTTCTGTGACTTAATGCTTCCACTTCATGAAATATATTTGATAACTTTAGTCACTTTGGAGATTCACATTATTCAGTGCTAATAAGCGATTACTTTTGACGGGTAACCAATCAGATCTTGTTGTAGATTGAAGATTGCTTGAGACCACATTGTGGTGACTTCAGACAGTGAACGGCTGCTGCATGGACCCAAAGCAGTGCATATAAAATACATTAATTTTATCGGAAATTGGACACAAAAAACGAAATGGGAAAAAGGCTGATAATCGGCCAGGGTGATGATTGGTCTGCTCCTATTAGATGGTACATTTGTAGTAGTTATAGTTTTATGTGGTTTGAAGGGGAATGTCTACAACAGCAGATCCCTGTGCACATATTGTAGAAGATGCTTAGGATTATTCCCCTCTGTGTCTTCTGAGTCCACTTAATGGCTTCCACATAATAGCTGCTGTCTGCTCCCTTATCTAATAAAGTTTTGAGGATGATGTTTACCTTCTGCTGCTCAATCTTGCTGTGCTGATCTTAGTGAACACTTGGAGAAAGTGAGGAGATCAAAACTCAGACACCAAATGTCCACTACTTACTGTGTCTATACATCATAATTTCAGTTAATGGAGGTAGCTGACTAGAATGGGGCAAAATCGGTGTGTAACAATTTTAATCATCAATCATTTTTGGTTGGTCTAAAATGCCCAAAATGTTCCTCTAGGAAACTGCTCACAACAAAGTCTGTAGTGACCAGGCTCACTACAGACCAGGCAAAATGTCCCTAACAAAAGCCTTCAGGCATACAGTACAAGTACGTGTAGGCATCTATATGTACAGTATTTATTTAGAAATAAATAATTACTTTTTTTGTCTTTTTCTGGAGTGTTCAACCGTACCCCATTATCAAATCTCTTACTAATCATTGTTGACCCATGAGGCCAGCAGCACTTAATGACATCTCCTCAGGGGGTGAAGATCTAAAAGTGCAGTCGATCAAATCGTAACTGAGCTTGCTTCCATCAATATGACAACTCCAAACGTCCGCCCTGTGATGTGGTTTATAAGCCGGATAAATACTAATAGAAAACAAATGTCTCAGTTATCTTGGGGATCAGATTTTGGCTCTCGACACACAGCTGTAACAGGCGCTGAGTGGTTAAGATACATGCAGTCAGCAGTCTGTGGTGAGAAGAGTATGAGAACAGTCATTTAAGCTGCTAGGTGGGCTACAAATATGCTCATAACAGCGCTGTACAACATTGGGGTGCGCTGGAGCGTCTCACATCGCACTACTCATTGAGCCTTGAAGCAGATGGGCTACAGCAGCACACGACCACCTGATGACTGCGTGGTGGGGAAATGCTGCTTGGTCAGATAATGGTGATGGTGCAGCAGAGAATTAGGTGCTATTCCTCTGTGTTGCAGCAGGAGGGTGTGTGATGTAAGTTGTGGTTTAACTTCAGCTGCCCATCGCTTCCCAGTCCTAACCCATTACAACTGAAATGGGATGATGTTGAACAGGATGTTTGCAGCACAATGTGCCAATGACAACACTGCAGGACATTTTATTGAATTAGCATGAGCGAGATCCTTATGGAGCATTTCCAAAATGTGCTCGGGACAATTCAGGCTGTTCTTGGGTCATGCTCTCCCCTTTTACTGACAGTCCGGCAGATTAAGTCCAAATTCCAGGACAATCGTTCACTTTGCGCTACAAGCACCAAATTTGGCATGAATAATGCCTAGACCCTACTTTTTAAGATGAGAAAATCCAACATGGTGGACATTTTTCAAGATTGCTGCCACATAAAATGTACCAAAACCCTTTTTTATTGTAGAATGGTAATGGCTGGGCATAATTAAATGATCTAGGCATCGAATTGTGTGTGTTTTGCGTAGACAAATCCATTGATGCAAATAAAAAAACAATTTCAAGGCTAGTTTTCAAGATGGCGGCCATTTTTCGACTCAAATTTTATCACACATGAAGTTTCAATTATGCAAAATCTTTTGGTCCATATCAAAATGTTTTCATCAATCTCAAAATGTTGAAAAATGTCATAAAGGCCTTGACACACCTATCTGACTTCCGACCGTCGTCAGAAAAGGCAGTCAGACTGATCAGTCGGCTCCTGTCTCCCAGAGGCGGTCTAAAAAGTATCTCTAACACACCTGAACAACCACGACTTGACCATACGTATTGTGTTTACGTGAATCATAATAAGTCTCCATACAGACAGCGCTTATCCATCTTATTCCTAGCTAGCTCCTGCTAGTGGATATATTTGATGTTAATTAGCTAGCTGCTAGCCATTACATTGCACATAATTGATTAGTTAGCATGGTTGCTAGAGAAGTTATTCCATTACAATCCATGGCGTCATTTCTACTCATATGCATCCCAGAACACCACAATACACCTCAGACAACAAATCAGAAATGGCCAGTGTCACTTTCGATCACGTTTTTTGTGCCGACAGCCAATAATCTTGTTGGTGTGCCCACGTCATAAGAGGGTGATGTCAAAGCACAACCAGGGTACACTGGTGGCATCATTGCTGTGAGACTCAGCATGAGGTTCAGTGTCAGCTAAGTAGAGTCCTTACCGTAGTTGTAGTCTACTAACTGTAGTTATAGCAAGTATAGCTTAGTGTCCCAAATGCTATCTAATTAGCCCTTTATATACACCAACTAGTAGTTTAGGTAGTTGTAGTATAGTTAGCCGCACCTGAGTTGACAGGATGTGCTAGCGCGGGAAAGCTGAGCCAAGGGTAATGGGGCTTTAATTACCTGGATGGTGTACAGGTCACATGGGACTTAAATGGCACTGGATGAATGATCAGGCTAGGTGTAGGGCACTTTGATGTTTGAACCTACTTGTATCCCATATCTGAATGTGCTTTTGTATTTTGTATGGTTAGGTGGTAAAAAGGATAGCCCCTCAGCCTCAACTATTACACATCATGGCTGCTTCTTATCCACTGAGTTCTGCATCTCAAACTGACTAGAGAGAGTGTTGTCTTTGTCAGACAGATTTAAAGGAAGAGTTGAAATCTTTCAAGCAGTCAACCAGTTGCCAATCAGGTTAGACATGTCCCGGTTGGATGATGGAGGGGGCATTGAGGACACACTGAGAGGGAACAGTGCAAAATATCACCAAAGCTGTCATTCTATCAAACTTCACTGTTCTATTGAAATAAAAAAATATATATAAAAAAACCCCCCAAAAAGCTAAACAAAACATGGGAGGTGTGCCCTGGTGAAGTTCAGTTCAAACCAGTGATCATTTCCCATTCATTTTCAATGTTCTATTGATATAAAATGTATCAAATGTAACAAAACAAACAAACAAAAGAAATACCAAAAACAATGTAAAGAAAACATGCCGAACTAATGAAAATTAGTACAAAAAGGCGTTATTTTTGCCATTCATTGCCGTCTATCTTCACAATTTAACACATGTTTGGACTTTTTATCGCAGAGTTGGAAAGCTCAAATCCTGTCACCTATATTTTGATACCAAGATCATCAAAATGTGATTATCCAATCTCAATCCAGGTCAAACACCAAGTCTAATGGCTTTCAATGACGGCCATATTGGAAATTGGTGGCCGTATTGGAATTTTTGCATGGCTAACGGGCTTTTTGGAAAAAGTGGGTCCCAAAGAATATTTGTGCAAAGTTTGATGCTTGTATCACAAAGTGAACAATTACCTCACTAATCTGCCGGACTATGAGGGCAAAGTTGAGAAATAGCCTTACAAATACAACATAAAGTATTGTATTGTAACACTGCTATCTAGACACAAGACACCTTAAAGCCATCAAGTGCAGCTTCTGTTTTTCATTTATATAGGCCTTATGTATCCCAACAGTTTACGTAGCCTACATCCTCACATTATTTTTTTTTTATTTAATAGCAGGTTTTATTAAGGATGCACAGTGCCAGATTATTGTCAGCAGCTCCAGTTATACTTGATCGCTCTCAGTGTCTGTCGAGTTTTTGTATTTAGAAAGCCTCCTCCTCCTTTTTCCTCTTCCAGTGTGACTGGACCATACCTGAGAGCCAGATCCTCAACCACTTGCCCCCCCGAAGCCTCCCGCAACTCAGCCACAACTTCACAACCTCAACTGCCTGAGCCAGCCTCCCGTTTGAACCGTGAGTCTCCACCTGCACCGCCCAAGGAGCCCTCGGCCGAGCTCACTGTCTCATTCTGGCAGCAAAATCATTCTTGTGACCACTAAATTCACCTTTCAAGTCACTACCTGTTTGGCATAACTTTTTAGTCCACCTGTTCCTTACTACAACCAGAACAATTTACAATCAGCCAATAAACACAGAGAAGACGTAGGAGGATCCAAAAATCTATAAGTTCAGACACAACATTTAATTTGATTGCTATGTTGTAAAAATATTTTTGCAATATAAAAAAAATATATTGCATATATATATATATATATAATAATCAGTGATGCGACTACAATTTTGAGGTACTTCACGTCACTTTATCCATTTTCTGCTACTTAATGCTTTCACTCCATGAAATGTATTAGATAACTTTAGTTACTAGTTACTTTGCAGATTCACATTATTCAGTGCTAATAAGCGATACTTTTTTGGTAACCAGTCAGATATTGTCATAGACGGGAGATTACTTGAAACCACATTGTGGTGACTTCAGACAGTGAGCGGCTGCTGCATTTTAAATTCATTTATTTTGTCGGAAATTGAACACAAAAAACGAAATGGGGGAAAAATGCTGATAATTGGCAAGGGTGATGATTGGTCTGCACCTTTTAGATGGTATATTTGTAGTAGTTATAGTTTTATGTGGTTTGAAGGGGAATGTCTACAACAGCAGATCCTTGGCGCACATATTGCAGAAGGTGCTTAGGATTATTCCCCTCTGTGTCTTCTGAGTCCACCTAATGGCTTCCACGTAATAGCTGCTGTCTGCTCCCTTATCTAATAAGGTTTTGAGGATGATGTTTACCTTCTGCTGCTCAATCTTTGCTGTGCTGATCTTAGTGAACGTTTGGAGAAAGTGAGGAGATCAAAACTCAGACACCAAATGTCCACTACTTACTGTGTCTACACATCATAATTTCAGTTTATGGAGGTAGCTGATTAGAATGGGGTAAATTTGGTATGTAACAATTTTAATCATCAATAATTTTCTGTTGGTCTAAAATGCCCAAAATGTTCTGGCACTTGAGGGAATGTTATATAGTGCATTTTTCTTTATTTTGTTATTTTTAAAACCAATGGATTCAGAATTAACTGAGAAAATAATTGGCATATTAATTGATAATAAAAATACACATTAATTGTGGCCTTACTTTGTAATATTGTGCGGTATATTCATCACCACACAATATATCCTGTTGCAGGATCGTTTGAGGCTCCTGTATTTGCAGCTACAGAGTGAAGGCAGACGAAACTGTTCTTCCCTGTCAGTATGAATTAACCGAACCAGCAATCCAGTCAGTTATGTGGTCTGTTAGTCCTGAATGGAGAGGCCACCCACAACAGCTGACCTACAACTCATTAGCTCTAATGGAGTCAGTTTAATGAGCCCCGTCTGGGATGACTGACAGGCAACCCGGGGTGGGACACAATCCAGTCGGCAGACCTCGAACAATCTACCCTCTGAAAAAAAACAAAAAACATGGCGGTGGCTTCATTCATATGGTAAAAGTCACATAGCCCTTCCAGTAACCTGATCCACCAGGGCTGGCTCTCATTCAAAGAGGAAGGGAGGTGCAGGTGACTTTATCTGGAAGCCACCAGTGGGCTTTGAATGACATGCTGCTCATTACGTTATTGTGGTCAGTGGTGCAAAACCTCTCCGCAGGTTGAAGCATAGTTTAGTGTTGAATTTAAGACCTGAAACTCACGAGGTTCCTGGAGTAAAGGTGGGGATCTATATGAAATATCTAAATATTATGGTGTACACTGATGTTGATAGAAACAAGTGTGTTCTTCAAGCTTTCTTTCCTTCTTTCCAAGGCTGCCATGCTGGCAAGACTGGTCCTCAGTAACAAATAGTTAATCTCTCCTGGTGATGTGTTGCTGCAACAAATATGAAAACTTTGAAACACATTTTAGAAAATCAGTCATTTGTTCTCTAGCTTTAAGGTAAATTCATGTTCAAAGGAGAATATTTTATGAACTGAACTTTAATGGAGGTTATTAGGTCCGTGACTTTGATTCTACCAAAAATAATCATCAACTGTTTTGTAATTTGTTTCAACTGCACAACTTATGGCTACTAATTTCTTTAGCAGAATAAAAAGTCTAACACACAAAAATGCTAAACACAATCTAATCTCTGTGAATACATGTGACTGATGACGTATAGTAGGTTGTTTGTGTGGACAAAATACCATTCATTTTCACATAGCTGATGGTAGCTTGTTAGCGATCATCTGAATGGAGTAGTTTAAAATTATAAACTCTAAGAAGAAGTGCTAAAAGTCGTTAAAAACAATATTTTTCTCCTGTGTGATTTAATTGTCAGACTGCTGCTAGCCACTATAATTAGTTTGTTGTTACTGTAAAAGCATTATTTTGAGCATCTGCTGTTTTTTAGTGTACGTCCTGTTTCTTGAGCCACTCACATCTTAATTGACGGATGAGAATCCATCAATTAAACATGCACGCAGCTTTGCTGTGGTGGATCCCATAGAAACGCGAGGGCAGACAGGAAGACGCAGGATTATAGTGTATAAAGTTCTCTAAGTACAGTACCTTGAATAGTGTTTTCAGTCAAAGGTAATTGGGGCATAATTTTGTTGCTATGGTATCTGGACAGTATATCCCCTCCTGAGGCCATTTTCTTTACAAGTCAGAAAGAGTAGGTTGGTACACAGGAAGAAGTAGGGTTGAATTAAAATGTAAAGAGATTAGCAGTGGCAATAGAAAGTTATGTATTCTGCTGCTTCACCACTAAACAGAGGAAAGGTTTAATATGTTCTGTGAGTACTGTTCCTGAATAATGAGAAAGCATCCTGACTGAGCTCCAGCAAAAAAAGGTGAAAAATAGTTCAATTTTTTGTTCTCTCATTGATGCTCCCATTGGCCCGCCGGAAAAAAATGGTTTTCTGCCTGAGAACAGATCTTGCATCAGGCCGTCAGTCCTCTTGTGTATTCAATTTGCAGCCTGTTTGACAAAAAGATCAGTGCACACCCACACACAAGCCCTGCAGCAACAGCAGCAGGTGATAATCTGGCAATGGGCTAAAGACAGTAAGGCACAACAATGAATTGGTGTTAAAGGTAAACTGCAGGGAGTTCTGTCTGCGCTGATGCACAGCTGTTTGTGTCAAGTAAAATCTGTAATGGTGCCATTTTATCCATTATTTACTTGGGAAACTTGAGCGGAGCAAGAGAGAACTGCATCACCGGGGGAATTGCTAAAATCAGGATGAGGTTAACTTCCTTCTGGAAACATCCAGCGAGTATTATCTTCTCCTTGACATTTAAGATTCTGGCAGTTTTTGAACAAAGCGAAGAAACATCCCCTTCAATCAAGAGGTTCAGCTAACGTGAAGTTATGCAAGTTTGGATTTTGCCCAGTGTTTATTTTTTCAATGAATGAAGAACTGACTACTAGTTGGAAACAGACACATTGCCTCATTTTTTAAGGTAGGGAAGGCTATTCTGGAGAAAGATGATTGAATCTCCTAATAAAGACGCTTAAGATCAGTATTTGGACCCAAAGCTTTGGTATTGGACTACCTGGAAGATTCAACAATAAAGTCTTTGTTCAGAGTCCCCTTCCCTACCGCTTCAGCTACCACGGATACAATCAAAAAAACACAGTAAGAGGCAAGCCATTACAGGAGAGAAGGCTACCAAGCCAGTAACCGCAGTTCAATTCTGCGTTGCAACATTTTTAGTCAAGAAACCACTGGACATGTTTGATAGTGGACTATAGCTTTTCAACATATCAAAGTTCTGGATATTATTGAAGAGAAGTTGGGACGTTTCCAGACAGATTTGTGATGCTTAATACAAAATAAGATCTTTTCCTAACCCTAACTAAGTGGTTTCTGTACATAAACATAACGAGATCACAGGCATAGCAAAGTCACAACGTAAAATAGAAAGAATTAAGACAAAAGGAACAAACCTAGAGACATGCAAAGTTTAAACATAACAGTGGTTTGCAGAAATGTATATTGTCAACACTAACATTCAAGGACTCGCATGCAACAAATTTTAAGATACATTTAAGGTTTAGAGCCTTTGCATATACCTGTCTCAGCTTGTCCATAAGTCGCAGGGAAGTGAAATGTCTTATTTTGTCCTTTGGCAATGAGTCAAAGGAAACATTTTAGGAAAGGATAATAGCACGCAATTCACACACATAATTTTCCCATTTTTCCCTGACTGCTGTCCTGTTGTATCTAGTTGAAGCAATTTTCCGTTTTACTGTTATCAGACAACTATGTGGGAAAACGGTTTCCAACAGAATATGACCTTTAGTTGAGAAATGGGGCCTCTGCTGGCAGTAGGTTGTGATTTAAGGCAGATGTGTGAAAGTCTGCCTGGCGCTGGGACCCAAAGACCACATCAGGTCCAAGCTGGAACCGAACTGAGTCAGACCAAAGAGCAGATTAGGGAGGGCCAGCCAGTCAACAAATGCTCGAAGACTGGAATCTGACTTTCTCATCCAAGACTTTTAGTGATGTAACGGAGAGAAACTTCAGGCTTATCGCTTTGATTGCAACATCTGGATTACAATAGCTGCCCATTGTTTTCACACAATCTGCAGAAAATATAACACATCTTCGCGATGCTTCCTGTTGACCACACACATTATATTGACGATTACTCATCTGAACACACACGCAACCAAATTTACCGACCTTCATGACGTCAGAGATAAGTGAAAACAGCCAGAGGAATAATGTGTCATGAAGCTTGCAACATTTTTCTTTGTATTGCCAAAACCCAACGACACGAAATTCAATCACGGTCTACAAAAGAAACAACCACATGAGAATGGGCAACTGGCAGATTTAACAAGGACAGTTTCATTACTCACTGATGGCTGTGTTTGGTCTCGCTGCACTGAGGAAACACAGCTGACCCCAGTCTCTATACACAATGTAACTAAACACAACAGGCTCGGCGGAGAAACTGGCTCCACAAGACTACTCCAAATTAGTTAGATAAACCTTCACAACGATGACTCAAGGGGTCAGTGAATTTGGCGTTCAGCAATGCAGCGGAAGTTCAGTTTGTGCGGTTTGCGATCGAACCTTGGCAGACCTCTTGTCTCCTGAGATGAACTATTCATCATTCAAGTCTTAATGTGAATTAGCTTTGGCCCAGTTATGGTTCAAATGAAATTAAAATAAATGTTTTCAAGGTTTTTTTTTTCTTTAATCTCATATTTCGTATGTTGATTGTCAGCATAATGACAAAAGTCATTTTTTATATGTAATGTTAACGGTATTTCAGAGTTTGTCATTTTCTGGAAAATTAGTTGGGGGGGGGAAACATCCGCATACTGTCCACTTCACTTGCAATTAAGTTTAATGACAACAAGGTTTCGGTACTTAGACCCTCATTAGGTTTTCTCAAGATGTTGTTGCAGATGTTGACCGGCTCTTACTAGGGTTAGGCTGATTTACACATTTTCAAAACAGTTTGATTATAAGGCCTCAGACCAGACCAGTAATATCCTGCTTCCACCACAGTCCATCAGGGCAACTGCAACACATCATTGAACTTAACTTTAATATAGTTTAACATCAAAATAATAAATTTAGTAACATTTCAGTTAAGTGAAACTTGAGAAAAGATGGTGGCAGTGTCCTTGTAAGTCAAGGTCTCTGCCACCTTTTTTTTTCTGGTTTCACTCAGCTGAAATCTTATTTCCTTTTTTAAATTTTTTTTTATGTTAAACGCGTTAAGTTGAATTGTTGTGAAAAATGAAAACTCAACATTTTGCAGTTGCCCTGATGGACTGTCGTTCCGCTACACTTTCATTCATGGTTTCTCATTTTGTTCCTCTTGGGAGTCTTGTGCGACATCTAGTGGTGAAATGTTGAAAATGTTTGTTTAAATCCGCCTAACCCTCGTAAACGCCAGTCGACATCTGCAACAAGTCCCTCCTTAGCTTCCTGCTAGCCATTTCATGGGGACTTTCGGAGTTCAACCTAAAACAATCTCTGTGACCCGGAGCTATATCGAATTCTCCTGCTGATAATAACTGTGACCCAACTGATATTTGTTCTCAGGATTACAGCCAATTCAATTACTGGAAGACATTATGACGGCAGATGCCAGATCAGATATGTCTTTCACTGCTTGGACAGAGTAGGTGCTTTGATTTCTCCCTTTACTGAGAGGAAATTATTTGGCCATTCTCCCGAGTCCACACTTGGCTGATGTTGACTCTATTACTGTCATATAAAAAAAAAAAATCATGCTGATCCTTTAAAAATAAAGTGCCAGACACGTCTTTTGCATTTCAGGAATTCTGCTGCTTCTTTTCTTTTATTGCTGCTTGTGTCGGTCAGCGGTGTTACTGACTAGCGCCAGTTTATACAGTTTCACATAACATGTTTGTTTCTAGTGGCTCTGTTAGTCTGAAAACATAATCCAGAGTTTATACTTGGTATTAGAACAATGCAGCAGTCCATGTGGAGTAAGATATTGAGTTGTGGTCTGTTGTGTTTGTGGTGACTTTTGTGTTTCAACCAAACATCCTAAATGCTCCTGTTTTTAATTTTTTTATTAAAAGAAAAACAGGATGCAGAGGGGCTAAAGAAGTCTACAGTGAGTTTTTTTTATAGAAAGAAGTACACATTTGCAGAAACCACAATTGCAGTATCACATTTTGGCTTTGGACTTTGACGAATGCCGACCCGTCGTAGCCAAAACTAATTAAATTCTTTGTGCAGCAGCTTTTAGTTCGAGACAGTCTGAAGTATTGTTTTGCCACCTTGTGGTAACATGATTCCATTTCCTTTTCTGGCTTTTGTTTCCATATTTGCTTTGTGGCAAACTCTTTCCAAATCGATGTTTACACTCTCTCTTTCACTGATCATGTGATATATATATATATATATATATGTGTATATCTATCTATATATATATATATATATATATGCACTTTTTATGATAATTCAAACAGTGTCTCACATGCAGCAACACCTTTTGAGGGCTGTTTTACTGCAGTCATTGTTTCTTTCTCTGCAATTTTCCGCATCCTTATATTATGGTTCCACTTTCTCCAAATAAAATCACCCCTGCTGTTATGAAAGGTAAATAAAGCGGCACCACAGAAGCGGAGGTGTGCATGTAAAAATGCATACGTGGTGCCGTGCACGACGTCGTCTGCTTCGAGCAAATTAGACTGTTTGTATTGTGTCATTTAGTGGTCGTCTGGGCGTCTTTAGTGGTTCAAATCAAAAGGAAGAATTCTTTACACAATTAGTCTGCAAATTACAAGTTTGAAAAGGTGGAGTCAGAGTATGAATTCGGATATCAGACAAGCCCATTGATGCGCCTTCAGCAGCACCTACAGATAGTGGACACAATCACTGTCAGTACAAGTGTGGGTTGAAACACTGAAATAAAAAAAGTACATTATATATATATTTTTTTTATTTTGGGCGCATATATGCCCGAAAATCTGTCAGGTGCGAGAAAACCTTTTCATTGGTTGCACTGTTGCACCTGATATACAGCAGGTCAGATGAAGAAATGTAAAGGAAATATGCGCTTTTAAAATGAAAAAGGCATTTATTTTAGGTTAGGTGCACCAGTACAACCAGTGTAAAAACCAGTCTAGAGACCTGCATCAGTCATTTACATTCTGAAAGTCTCTCAAAATGGAACGAACGTAGCGTCGGCTGCGTCTGAAGGAGCAGAGGCTACAGAGAGGGGTTGAGTTGTAGCTGGCGTGCTGGATGAGGAGCGTGAGTCACAGTTCGCTGTGTGTGTGGCCTCATTGTAACTCGCACTCTCAGATGATGAGGTACTCTTGCTTGCAGGAGCACTTCAGTGGAGAGAGGCAATACAGCTCAATTACAGGCAGAGGCTTGTTGTATCACTGCCGCTTATCCCCATAGATGTTCACTTTTACACTGTTTCTGTGCGCTATTTTAATCCACTCTCTTCGGGTATAAAAATTCTGAACATGTCTAGTGTGATGTCAGAGGGAAGTGCTCCTCTTGAGTTATTAAGAGGGATATCACCGTCTGATATCAGCGCGCGGGAGCAGGTTTCAACAGTAGCCTGTGTTGCTCTCTCCATGTTGTGTAAGTGGGTACCATGTTCTTTGAACTGCGCCCGAGGCTGCGAGAGAAGATGGGACATGTCTGCAGAGGGAGAGATGCTGATGCAATTATATATGAAGGGTGGCTAATCAGGTTTGGAACGGAATAACAGAAGCTTCTGTAATTGTAGGCAATTACAGTCCTTCTTTTTCTTTTGTTGGACAGAAGAGAGAAATTATCAAAATATTCCTCTGGTGTACTTTGACACATAAACACACATGGTTAGAAATAGTCATCTTTGAAGAGATATATTTGAAAACATCGTACAGTGACTGGTTAGATGCTTCTTCTGTGTCTGTAAATTATATTACTTACTCTACTTCACATAATTACACATGCCACTCTACCTTTCAGCTGTTCACTGTCAGGAAAAAAGGTGTGTTAGCGTTTAATTACATTTATTAGCTAATGTGTAACCCCGTGATTTACGGTCATTGAAAATTGTTATATTATAACAAAACTGTAATTGTACATCACCGAGACAGAAGCTTTACTGTTTTCTGATTTGCTCCCTTTTCCCATGCTTTCATGTCGCCAGAAGCCCCTCTTCTTTTGTGCCATAAATCAAGTCAGAGTTATGGTGCACATTTTCTAAGATGCACACTTCTTGGAATCTTGGAGACGCGCTTTTTACAAAAGTCATAGGCATAAAGGAACAATTACGGGGATTCAGGAGCCATGGCGGTCAACAATAAACGCTGTTTCTACCAGGTTTACTTGCCAAAATTCGACTAAATGGAAATTTAAACTTTGAACTCAATTGAATTCTGTGTGTCCAGTGGGATTCTGGCATTAACAGGAGGAGGAATAGTTGTATAACTATAATTGACATAGCACAAAATGCCAGCATAAATTAGTCTGTGCTAGCTTGGCTTGACTGTGATTGACCCGTCAGTGTCGCTCGGTGCATGTCCTTACAACAGGGTTGCCCACTGAGTACATGCCTGTCTTGAGGCAATGACGTTTAGCACTAATTAGTAATGCACTCCGCAAGTCTTGTTGGCCAGCTGCTTCCATCATGGACTTTCAGGCTGTTGTGACAATTTTGCTCGGCATCTACAGCTTATTGTTGGAAAAACAAACCGGGATGATGAAATGGATCGAGGAGGAAGAGGAAGCTACCAATTGTTCACTAATAATGTCAAAGCCCGCCTGACGTCACAACCAAATTGGATGCGGTTTGGAGAGCTTCAGCCTGACTCCGAGGAAGTCTGTCTTGGGCGTGACTCGGCACGACTTTACTGCACATTTACTATTTAAAAAGCTTTTACTGTGAACCTGCTGAGCAAGTGCTGACTGTGGCCACCAGGTTAGGAATGTGAGAACACATGCACATTTAAGAGGTACAAGATTATGATTAAACAACTCTCTGTAGCAAAACCCAGGTCAGCTCTCTACAGTGACACCGTTCATCTCATCTTGTGCTGAGCTAGTTCAGAAAAAGGTGTAAATGACTCTCAAATGCAGACGGATGTTTCTCTGCATGAACAGGTTTGTTTTTATGCATGCAGAAGCCTTCACACCCTGGTTCCACTCAGATGGACCATGCGGCATCTGTAACCTGTCTGAGAGTCTCTGGCAGACCCTGTTAATCCACCTGTGGAACAGATTGTGCGGCAGTGAGGAATGCCGGTGCGTAGCAAAGCTTCACTAATGTACATTGCTGCTCCTCTGCATACCAGGAGAGATGGAAAAAGACAAAATAAAGGACATGGAACCAAAAAAGCTAAACCCCACATTTTTGTTATCTTCCATCTCAACACCTTTCAGATGGTGTCTAACACCGAAAACACCACACGCTGTGCTTCGAAATGTGAAAAATGTTCAGATGCACACAGGTCGGAAAAATGTGGAATTGCCACAACATGTGGTCTTATATTCTGTTAGATAGCAGCCAGACAGAGAAGTCTACAAAAAACATTTGTAGACAACATAGAAAACTGTACTAAAATGTTACAAATATGCACATGAACAGTATATAATGCATATCTTCAAGAATCATAAGGATGCGTTAATTGTCCAAGCTTCTGTTTGCTATTTAGCCACATGCAGTTTAGTGTAGATATTGATTATTTTTGCAGGGCAGCACACTTATTATTACTGGATTCAGGAAAGAAAGGTTTGGAGTTTGGCTGAAAGTTGATCAATCAATTAGGGATTGGCATTCACTCATGAAAGGACTTCTAATTTTTGTCTAGTTCCAGCTTGCAAAATGTGATGCGCTAATTTTCTATATTTAATATCGTCATAAATGAAATATCTTGAACTTTTGGTTGGAATTGGAACACGTATCAGCGCTCAATAGTCTCACAATTGAAGATTCAGAAAGACTTGTTAGTTGAGGACAAGTCACAAGAGAAAACTTTCACCACCTAAGCGGATTAGTTTGGGAGGCTCAGACATGCTTCATTACTGTGTTCAAGTAATCTAAAACATGTCATTGTCCAATCCATTAGCCAGAATAAATGTAAGTTTCTGCAAACCAAGGATCTGTTGGCACAGATTGAGTCACAGAAATCAATTGGTTAGGGTTAAGAAAAGCTCATGTTCTGTGCTTGAAATACTAGGTTTGTCACTGCAAACATAGCTGGAGATGTTCCGACTTTCTATCCAAAATAGATTTTTGCTGCCACAAGCACATCTGGAAACTGTTCGAAGGTCGCCTTAAAAATATCCAGTGGTTTCACACTTACAACTGCAGTCAATGGCTTGGCAGTGTTCTCGCCTGCAGCTCCACCACCATCCCCTCCACCTCCTGATATGACAGTCAGGTGATAAACATGTATGTCATTTTTTTTAACTGTCAATTTGTTACTCAGGCCTAAGACATTTACAAAAGGGAATATGTGAGTGGTTTGCAGAAACATTAACTGTGAATCCTGCCAACCAGGCTGCATTTTATAGACAGAGACGTGTATGAAGTCACGTGTGTTTTGGGAAGACATGATGCATAAATCAAACTTGTGCCGAGATTTAGATCATATTTCTGATTAGAAATGAATCTGAATTCACATCCTTGGCGTGTCGTGGATATCATGTTTCTGATTTGGCGTCACATAATTTGGCTTTGCCTTATTGATCTAACGTGCTTGTGTCTGTTGAGTCCATATGAATCACCCACTGTTGTGCAATTCACAAGTTTTGAAGCCGAGTGAGTTTGGAGTTAAGTAGTCACGAAGCATCCTGTGTAGAGTGGTAAGAGTTTTTGTGTGCATTTTCTTCTTCCTTGGTTTAAATGTAGAGAATGCAATCATTTACCATTTAAAACGAAAAAAAAAGAAAACAAAGGAGTTGTGTAGCGGCTACTTTTTTCGGTTTCCAAGTTTAACCACAACTGCCAAGCAAACTATGTGGTCAAGCTCCCTTTGAAGGCAGCGCTGAGCATCAGTCGCACAGAGCAGGAGACAAATACTGCAAAAGCCTGGATATCAAACTCAGACTTCTCAGAGCAGAAAATAAAACTTGTTCCCATGAAATTGCTAGTGGAGTGCTTTTTGCTGCAGCCTAGTAACACGTTTCCCGTAAACAGGCAGCTGGGGAGGGACTTGTTGCGGATATTGATTGGTGTTTACAGAAGCCAGTAGCTTCACACTCCCTCTTGCCATTGGGAGCAAACCATCCTCTGCCGACTGTGCCAACTGGCAGCTCCGAGTGAACATGGCTCAACTGGGATGGAACAACGCCGCCTCTGAGAAGACAGAGACCAGTTAGACGACAGGAGATATAGTACGGAGGGTTTTTCTTACCAGGTTGGGCTCCTGGCAATCTAGGACTGAGTCAGCAAATGGGATTACTAGATTAGCTGCACGGCTAACCGAGCGACAATTTAACAGTAGCTACATTAAGCAGCAGTTATCACTCTTACTTTATTATCAAAACTATCGGAAACCTTTCCATCAGGAAATTCCATAAGTCAGCTTGGTACTGTAAGTGGCCTCCGTCGCCCTTCTTGAGGTTGTGTGGGGCCCCAGTCTGCTGGTTAGCAGTTATTTGCTTTAATTGTTGCTAAATTAAATGCTTCCTGTCCAGAGTTGAGTCACAGCTGGAGGACATCAGAGGGAAAACCATAAAATACTTTCTCTATAAAATCTGTTTTCAGTTTAACTGAAATCAGGGAAGAAGTTTTGTGTTTATGCAAAGGTATACAGTTGTTTGTTTTTTATAGAAGTAGTATATTTGTGTTTTTGTATGGTAATCTGTGCAGTCTATTAGATAAATAGTCTCTGCCCCCGAGTGCAGGATGAGTCATCAACATCTTTTATCGTTTTATAGGAAATCACAAGCTCTACAATACCGTACCACGAGTACCTACAAATGATTTTATTCCCCCCATTGTTGGTTCTGATACTATAACTTTAAATGAAGCTGCCATTGATGAAGATGAATCTTTTTATAGGTTTAAAGACCGACAACAGATCCCAGCAAGTATCCAATCGGGGGAAGAAAACTGAGATGTGCTTTTGTTACTTCCTCGCCTTTTACAAAAGTATCATAGTTAAAGCACGGAGACCAACATCCTACCTTTAGCCCGACCCCCTCTGATTTCATCACTCGGACTTCATCACTTTCTTTGTCATTGTAAACTGACTACTGCCTCTTTTGTTTGAGCGCAGAGAAGCCTCCCTATTGATAGTTTATTTTTCATGACAGTGGGAAACAGCCATATGGTTTAGTTTATAAATGAGTTGCTCTGTCTGTACGGTGTCCATCAAACGCCGACCCACTCTGTCGGCTGTAAACTATACATACATGGAAACTATTAAGCACTCACCCTCAGCACAACATCCAGAAGAAATTCAAGTGATTTATTTAAAAACATGAAAGGAAGGCAAATAAGCAAATGTGTCCAAAATAAATTGTATGTATATTTAAAGATCTGATTGCTGCTCCAGAATGACAACTATAAAGTGCCTTTTTATCAAAATAGCACAGCCAGTCTTCTCGAGTGTAATCACCTGCTATTATGTCAAGAATGCAATCATTTCTTTTAACTCTGTGGCAAACATAATTTGAGAAAACTACCCTGCAGCTCGCTCCTGGTTTCCAACCCAACATGCCCTCCAAATACAAAAAAAAAACTCTGCAGGAATGCTTTGAGAATATCACCTAGCCCCAAGGACACAAGTGCAGGTCTGATCGGTGCTATTGTAACCTGATGAGCCCGGGGCTAAGCTTCAGCAGTTTCTGAGGGGATGGAGGAGATGATCAGTTCCCTGCAGGGTCTGATCTTCAACCCTGAACCCACATTAGCTGTCTTTTAATAACACTCTCAGTGGGTAACTATCATAAAAATATAGAGACAGAGATTATAAAGAAGTGCTGCATGTGAAAGTTAAACTTGTTCTACACTTTTTATTCATCACTTGGTTAACAGAGGTTTTTATCTTTACATCTAAAACTATTAAATACTCTTAAAACATCCCTTTCCTTTGACTCTAAATTGATTGATTGATGCAAAACATGCACCTCAAAACTGCTTTGCATTTTAATGCAGTAAGTAATTTAGACAATAGTAGGTTTCTGTGGATTCATGCAGAGCAGATAAAGTTAAAACAGTCCTCTACCTCTGCCAGAGCTCTCTCTTCTCTCCAGTGACGCGAGGCTCTCCAGGCTCACTGAAATATATTCCAGTTTGTGTCCAATTCCACGAGGTGCCAGGGAGGAAGAGGAGCGGATTCTTCTGTCAAATATCCCAAACAGTCCTTTCTGAGTCTTGCACTTGTTTGAAAACTGTTCTGAAAGTAAGTGAGAAGCGTCCCACAGGCTGCAGGCTCCGTCTGACTGAGGAGCACTGCAGGTCCTAGTGCCTGTCTGTCTGTAACCAGCAAGGGTTGATCATTCAACCATGGTAGATCATGTTCAGAGAAGATTTCAAGACACAAGTTAAAACCACTACTACTGCTGTTGTGGTTACTACTTTGGATCAACTAGAATAAAAATTAACATGAATATTATTCCAAAGACATGTCAATTTTATTGTGTATTGATAGTGTTTTTAATTTTCTGTGTTTTTCTCTCAAACTTGAACTTTATTCACTCATTTTAACTCCCATTTGAACTATTTTCACATGCTAGCAGTGAAGCTCAGTGATGGTCAAAGATCTGTTTGTCAGTTTGTTCACCACTTGGGTCCAGAGTTAAATATCTAATAAGCTAAAATAATTTAAATAACTCTAACTCTGCAAGATTGGCTAGCGTCAAGTTTGTACACACATTCACTATAACCGCAGGATGAATCCCTCTGACTTTGATCCTCCCCTCACATTTTCCTCAGCACTGAAGTGATTATCATGTTTGGTCTGAGTAAAATGTCTCAACAACTGTTACTGTGAAATTTTAGTGAATGCATCATTTGGCCATCCCTTAACCTTTGACTGAAACAATCATCAGGTTGAATTTAAAATTGGTCCAATATCTGCAAAGCTTTAGTGACATTCCCATGAACATCTGCTGTACTTTAGTTCTAATTATTAGCTCTTAGCATGCTAACAGGCCAAATTGCAATTGTGGTCGTGGTAAACATAAGCCAGTTAACACCAGCTTGTTGCTGAATGCTACTCTGCTGATGTTAGTGGTTAGCTATAGCTTAACTTAGCTTTAGCCATATACAGCCTTACAGAGCTGTTAGCATAGCCGTAGCCATTCCAAAAATGCCTTGGAGTAGCGTGTTTTGCGCAGAACTGTGTTGTGCTTCTGTGAGTGATGAGGTACTCTGACATATGATCACCTGTTATTAACACGATGTGCGCCGCAAAGAGGAATCATAGCTGTGTCATAAGATAGCAATCGTTTGACTGCCAGCGCTTTTCTTGGCTGCTTAGTCTTGTTGTACCTGCCACTTGCAGTGTGATGCACTTCATCATACAGTTTACAGCTTTTCCTCAATCGTACTTGATTTTTTTATGGCTGAAATTTGTGATATAGTCACACTGATGCACCTTTTTATGTACATAGTCAAGGTTTGTTAGATATGCACCTTTTTTCATTTTCATAGTTGATCACATTTTTAGAGCTGAGCGAAACAGAATTAAACACTGATGTTCACTTTATTATTCAGTTCATGAAGCTTTACCAAGTTATGTGATGACAGAAAAGCCACAATCTCATTAAAATGTAACACATTTAAAAAGCCTCAAAAGCGTGATGTTTTCTGTCTCCTTTACGATTTCCCAAAAGTGCTGTTGTCTCAAATGTTTAGCACTTTTGTTTTATTTTGGTTTCTTCTCATTAAAAGCAACAGCAGATGTTTCACAGGGACAAAAAGCTCATGATGTCACCTTCTTCCTGCAATTAATTTTCCAAAAGTTTTAATGACTTATGTGCTCAATTGGCTGATATTAACGTCAACACTGGTGAACTTCTGAACTCTGATGCTAGAATAGGTTTTTTTTTTTTTTCCTATCATCCTTAAAAGAGAGGCGAAACATCTTGTCAACCAGGAATCTGATAGTTCTTCCATTATTTCCTGCAGATGTTAGATTAGTGAAATTGTTCAACTTTTTTTTTTTTTTAAACTGAGGGAATTATTTGACACCAACTCTAACACAGGATCAAGTTATGTGTTTGTGTGTGTGTGAGTGTGTGTGTGTGTGTGTGTAGGTGTGTGTGTGTGTGTGTGTGTGTGAATAGTGCTAATGTTTCAATAAGAGATTTGAGTTTAAGAGGTGAGACGGCGTAAACTAATCCAGGTGTGGGGAAAAAAAGTACACATGTGTCTGTGAGTGGGTTTGTGTGGATCTGTGTGTCCTTTCTATGTAATTTCACTCCCACAAGTAGTTTGAACACAAGGTCACTGGAGGGTCTGTTTTGAGTTTTTCTTTCAGAAATTAGATAATAGTTAAGATTTATTTATTTATTTTTAAATAAGGGCTTCAGTGTGTTCGTATTTATCACTAGCAGTTACACACATCTGGATCCTAATAAGAACATATGGAGGCTAAATCTGCTTACCATATTACACCAGGATTACACTCTGGCTTTGATTATTGCTCTCAACTCGTCATGGCAGGTATTTAAGCGTGGTCATGGCCATGTTTTGAGAAGCCGCCCTCTGGTTTCCTGATCCCTTTTTTTTCAGCTGGTAGGAGTAGTTCTACTGTGTTATGAATAAACTCAATTTGTCATCTATGAACATTATTGTTCGACTCGTCTTTAGGGAATCTGAATGACCAGACACCACCAGCGAGAGAGACGAGTTACATCAGTGGCTTCCTCCTGCTTTGGTACTGTGGGGCTTTGGGGATTTGGAACCTGGCCTCCTGCTGATCTCCTGTAAAACTCATTTGCCCGTTTAGTCGCTCAGGCCAGACCAGACCCTTCTGCTGTTTATCACAGATTCTGGACATCCTTACACATGGCCGGGAATATATGTAACAGAGGAGGAAACATGGCCGGGAATAAACATAACAGAGGAGGAAACACAAGTCTCACATGGTTTTTTTGGGGGGAAGAGATAGCGTTTGATGAATGTTTCCAGTGTTCAGATGTGAACTTGTAGCTCACAGACACTTTTTTTCAGTGTTGTATTTGACTGAACAGGTCCCTTGAGGGGAAAGAAACTACAGGGAAGGTCATTTTATTGTTTGTTTTGGTATTTTAGCATCTTGTGTAAGCACAAAACTGGTTTTGAAATTTTAATTTGGCAGTAGCACGCAGCCGGCGCTCGACCATGGGAAACTATGTGTTTGCATTGGGTTTTTATGAGCCGTTCTTATTCCAGTAACTGTGCTGTTTACGGAAGGCCAGAGTGGGATATACTTTACATTATTGCTTTATCTTTGTAATCAATGTAATTTGAGTGTCCAGATCTGTTCTTATATAATGGGATGCAGGCCAGCCATGCATTTATCGCCGTCTTGATGTGTACACAGTAGATGACAGGAAGAGCATTATGGCTCATGTTTACAGGAGCTCCGGTGGGGAGATGACGGAGGATGTCTGGAAAAAAAGGAGGTGATCTTTGTCTCATTTCAACCCCTTTTCTGAAAGTAAAAGCGAAATCAAGGGGAATAAAACGGGCACATAGTGAGAAAATGAGCATCTAACAACTCGAGCACCATTTTGGCATGATCTTGAGTTGCTTTTTTTCTTGTACAAAAACGTCTTACATTGTGTGATTTGCGTGGAACATACCATTTAAGGCTGCTGACAATCCCAAAGGAAGCCAAATTACCTTAAAGAATTGATGCAACAACAAACCACATGCTGTTACAAAGACCCTTTGTGCTAGACAAAGAAATTGAAAAAAAGTAATCGTCAGATAGCATTAAACTAACAAATCCCTGCCAAACTAAACCGATGTTGCTCAATACGGTATGACCTTGCCAGTGCCACGAATATTTCATGGAGGACCACAGATCAGCTCGTCTTGTAAAGTAACACTGTAACTCTCGATTGCTCTGCAGAAAGAAAACGTGTGTGCTGTGGTGATCCACATCTGGCCTTCATCAGCCACATCAACTCAGACCCAGCGTTTGAAGAGACAGCTGACTTCGTGGAACCGAGCAGGAAGTAAGGGCTTAATCTCCATCTATGAAACACTCAGATTTGATTAGCACAAAGACATAGCACGGCGAGATGTAGCGCAGGTTGTCTGTCGCAGTCAGTGTTACCTTTCCTGGTCAGCAACGGATGTGTTACACATGTAGGATGTTGGGCTGCAGGCACCTGGCATGAGCTCATGTTTACACAAGCAGATTATACAGAACTTCATTCTATTGCTTATGAATTAAGCATATTTATTCACATGACACAGCTAAATTGCCAAAGCCAACATTTTTTATTTTATTTTTTTTTAAATAAAACTATATTTTTTAAAATAAAACAGGACTGTTCATCTCGCTCGGTGTCCTGGAGGTGATGTATTTTTTTTGTGTTTTTTTTAAAAAACTTGCAGTCATCAGTGAAAATAGGGCTGGTACTTTGAAATGTTCAAAAATCAGGAAATAAATAGAATAACCGATTCCTAATCACCTGTTAGAATAAGAAATTCTGTGTGTGCAACAGGCAGAGTCTTTTGTCAGTACCTTCAATTGATGTCCTGCTGCCAAGCAGCACATCGTTCAGTCATGGATTCTGGGAGTGAACTCTGCTGTGACTGTAGCCACAGCGTGTTTGAGGAAAGGCTACATGGGTTTTGTGTCTGAATGCATTCGAAACAAATTAAACGCAAGAGCCAATTTGTTCAAACTTGATTTATTTTAATTTCAAGTGACATCCCCGTTACAGAGTGATTGTGCATGAGAGGAGGCTGTGTGTACGATTCTTCACCTCGGGTTGTTTAATCTGGCTTGAGCTCGACCATAAATCATAAACTGAGTCTCAAAGCCAGCGGCGGCATGCCTCTCCTGAAACAAAAGTGCCAATGGAAGGTATGTAAGCTCTTTTGTCAGATTATCTCAAGCAAATTGAGCACCTGACCTAAGTAGTGATCTGAAGGATCTGCGCTCAGACCACCAGCTAAAACCAGGCGAAGCATGTGCCCTGTGACCTCCCCTCCGCTCAGTCCAGATCAGCCCGGGGCCACCAGGCAGATAGCCTTTCAGGAAAAAGGCTCCCCTACTCTGGAGGACAATGGCTGTGTTGTCTTTGACAGAAAGGGCCATTTTTGCGTTGGGTTCAATTTCTTATAGAACAGAAGAATTCAAAAAATTTCACCGCCATTCTGTAATTTCACGTCAGGCTGTTTTGAGTCCTCAGCGCGCTGAAAGCTCATCGTCCTTAACCAGCAATGTTGTTCTGCATCCGTATCTGCACCTCATATATTGGGTCTCTACTGTCCTCTTTTATTTTGAAATATTTTTGCCTTTTTTTTTTTTATCCCTTCTAAGGCACCAGTTGTTGAAATGTGCAAACAATTTGTTCAGGTCCTACTGTACTTCCTGTTCAGCTTTGTCTGTTTCTGTTTCATGACACGATTCTCAGCACATCTGTGTTTACAGCTGTGATGATGATGATCGAGGGATCTATTCTCTCCCGCTAGCGTTTGTTTACAAAGGGTTCAGTGTGTGTGTGTGTGGCTGGTGGGAGGACGGCCTGCTGACAGATGAGCTCTCGTGTACAACGGTTGTCATATGAATGTTTACAGTATTTCACATCCTTCTGCTTGTTTTCTTCAGTGAAGGTAAATGGACCAACCTGTCCCACACACAGCTTAAATGATCAGCTTCGACTGATTTAATGTCATTTACCTTCATTGTGTACAGTTTAATATTTTGTCTGCATATAGAGGCAGATTTACCTCAGTGCCATCGTCCTTCTTCAAAGGCTGTGGTGGTTTTGCATTATTTTGGCCCGGTAACACCTTTTTGTAATTCATTAACATATATTTTTAAATTGATATCTTACCTCCCAGGGACTGCTCTGACTACATGAAGCTATTTTGTGAAAACTGACTTGCAGACACTGAAAACGTACACCACAAAAGAGAAACTGTAACTTCTAATTTCTAAGTAGTTTATTATCATATCTGCAAATGCGATAATCTTAGCGACTGTTTCTATCAAAATCTGAAACTTCACATACATTTTTTTATTTTTTAAACATTAATGCAGCATGACTTGTGATTTTTGGACTTGTAATTTTTGGGGGATACAGTGCAGTCATAAGCACAGGGTAAAGTGAATACGGAATAATTATTGTCCATGGCATTTGAGAGTTTGCCCGCCTGAAAGTAACGCATTTGAAATCAGAGCTGCCACACAGAAACAGACTTACACCAAGGCATCATGGACGGCTAACAACAACAATAACTGTTTTCAACACAGGAAAACGGATAAATAACTGCAGAAGACATTCAGAGATGGATTTATCTCTATGGATTTCTTATTAAGTTTCCAAAAATACATTGCAGTTCAAGCCTCTGAAAGGCCGACGCTCTAACAGCGTGAGAGTTTGCTTTTTCATGCCAGAAAACAACCAAATTCTTGTTTTCCTTCTCACCACCTTTCACAACATTTGGCACCTCTTGATTTGCTTTTATAGAATCATTTTTATATTCAATCATAACATGACTTGTATAATAATGAAGTTAAATGAATGCCAGAAATGATTAAATCTGATCGATTAGCTGAAAGTAGCAAGTTTAAGATTTCAAAATGGTCCTCGATGTTTACTGGGGTGTGAATAAGTGTATTTTTTCGCCTCATTACATTTTGAAGGCAAATTTTGTGTGTGTGTGTGTTTTTTTTTTTTTTAACACCGTTGCATTTATTAGATCTTTTCAGTCACTAGTTATTCTGCAGAATTCATCTTGCATCTTCAAAAAGTGACCTTTACCTTTACCAAAGTTGTATTATAACACGATATCTTTACTTTTTACTCAAACATGACTTCTGTGCACTTTTTTACAACACTGCATAAATCATTCTGTCACAATAAGGGTTTGTGATATAGTCTGCCACTCACTGCCGGGCACTACATCTCCAGTTTGGCTCACATCCCACCACTGATGCCCCGCGGCATTGATTCAGTGCCACTGCCCAGAGGTTAGATACTGAATGAGTGGTTTGACACAAGAGTCCGCTGTCACATACTGTACACCGAGATTTTTCCATGAATGATTATCCGTCAGCCGGTTGGAATGTTTCCCTATATCAGACGCACTTGTTGTGAATTGTCCGTATCATTCAGCGTCATTTCGTCATATGGGTTCAGACTTTTTTTTTTTTTAAAGTGAAGCACCCATTCTTTAGAGAACAGAACAACCCCTGGTTTGACATTTCAGCTTGCTGTAGTTGCAATTTCTACTTCAATGATATCTGGGACAACAATACATCTAGTTTTGTTTCAGTGGATTATTATTTTTGATTTATTGCATCTTAAATCTCTCAATTTTAGAGATTCAATTTACATTTACTTCTTTTAACACACCCTGCTAAAACCAACACCTACTTACCCAGATTAGTAAGGTTACAGTATTTTGCAGAATGGTACTGGTATCTTTTCAAATACTGCACCAATTCATGAGCCAGAGAGGCTCTCATGTGGCGCATAAGGCTGTAACTGATTATAAATCTAATGGAAAACACCAGAAATGCTTCAAAAATCAGCTTTTAATCTTTTACAAACTCTCATTTCCTCTTTTATTGACATGAAAGTCTTCGATCTGATAAGACTGCTCACACTGAGCTGAGAACAGAGTGTTGACCGTTGATGACATAACCGAGCACAGTGTTAGCTTGAAAGTAAAATGGGTGGAGAAGAAAATCAAAAGAGCAAAATCCTCTCCCTCGGTCTCTTTCGTACCTGTCCAGAACACATCAGTTTGAGGGTTTGGCCCTTGAAATCAAATATGACTGAGGCGGGACCCTCTGTTGGAGGGCTGGAGGGGTTTGACCCCTGGGGTGGGTTGGTGCCTATTATACCATTGCCCCGAGGCATAGAGCACCCCCCGACTACACACACACACACACACACACACCTACACACACACACCTACACACACACACACACACACACACACACACACACACACACACACACACACACACACACACACAGAGGATCAGGTGACCTCCCAACCTTTTGAAACTGTGTATGTGATCAAACCTTCCGCCTCTGCTAAGGACACATGGAGGGAAACACAGGCTTGTGTATCTGTACAGGGGACTTCTTTTTTCTCTCCAGTTGTGTTGAGGTTACAGACACTTGGATGGGATGAATACAGTAAATACCGTGAGTTTAAAGCCAACAGAGAAGAGTGCTTTCAGACCTTTTGCAACAGATGAAAACAAACAGTATTATGTTAACTGTGACAAGAAATGAACTTGAAACTGATTTCTCAAAATATAAACCATGTTTACTCTCACGCCAGTTCTGTCCTTTTTTTTTCTGACAGCTCTTCTCCACTGTCTTCTCTATTGTTCCCTCATTTGTTCATAGTTCTGCCTTGGCTTGGCTTCATGTATCCCTACATCTCAATTATCAGATTCAGAACTGGCTTTATTCATCAAGAATGTGTACGCAAAACAAGGAATTGGACTCTAATTTTAAGAGGACAAGTCTTGGGGTAGCTGGAAAAGTTTCATTTTGGCTGCTTGTGAACATTTTCTCATGCATCAGTTCATCATGTTTGTTTAAAGGTCCAATTTGAAAGATTGATTTAATTATTGAGTCTCATTCCCAACTTGTACCAACTTGTACTGAGCCTTGGGTCAGTGTTGGAAAGTTGGAAAGAGACGTAATAATCAGCTATCTTACAAATTGGACCCTTTAAACAGTTCATGTTGCTCCAGGTCATTCCTCAGACAGCCTGGTATCCCAAGAATTGAGTTCATGTCGGATGAATCTGCACCTCACGACTGTTGTCTGCCAACATACTCTTCCAATGCAAGAAGCAGTTTGTCCTATGTGTGGCACACAAAGCAAGATTAGGTTGTGAGATCTTTCCTTAATGGTCTGCTTTGTAAGATAGTTAATTAGATACTCATTCCAAACTCGTCAAATACTGACAGATTTCAAATGAAATTCAACTATCTTACAAATAGTTGGACCTTTAAAGCTAAACAAAGTATTTAAGTTGCCTTATTATATGCAATACAGATGGTTCATCCAGTCACCTGCTATGAACTTTTTGAAAAACGCTGCCCATTTCCAACACAAGGACGACCTCTCGTCATCAATTCTGATGTGGTTGTGCCCTGTTTGTCACAGCCGACTGTCCACTGGGCCTCCATCTGGAGATTCCGTCGACTCTTTCTAATCTTTCCGATCTGTATGCGACTGCTCTGGCTTTTTCCAGTCATGATTGACGGTTCTCCATTTTGTATTGACCTGAGATTTCTTGCAGCAAGCCTCACTGAGCACAGATTTCCTGTCCTCTCTAATATTTCACCGCTCTGACAGAGCCACGGTTTAAAAAAAAAAGTGTACGCTGTCTCTGTGAATTACTTGTAGAAGCACTGAAATGAGTGTTTATCCGCAAAAACCTTCACCTCGCACAGCTCTGTCAAAAAATAGTCCGTTGACACAATGACAACTTTATGTGGTGTAAAACCATATTACAGTATTTTGCACCAGAATGGAAATAATTGCATGACAGGAAATCGGAAAGCTGTGATGCTTTTTACAAACGCAGATCTGAATCAGAACACTTCATGTTTACTGAAATGCAATTCTGCCCTAATCACCTGACATGATCTCACACAGCTAAACTTAATCAGGCCCACTTGTAGCATGAAAACTAACACGCAAGATGGCTCTAAAATATTTGGCAATCTGGACGCCAGATGTGTCCAATCTATATCAGCATAATTCCCAACACGGCTGCGCTCGAACAGTGTGAATTATAATATAATATGTTCTCTAAAAAAAAAAAAAAAAGTCGATAGCGTGGATGATTTATGGGTTATTGAATTTATGGCGTCCCAGTGGTCATACATGTATGTATGTTTTTTCTGCAGAACATAAATATCATGCTAACAGGTGCTACCACTCATGGACTATTGATTGAATATTAAATGACGATGTGTTCACTATCCCGCGTGTGACCTTCAGGGATGATTAAACCTAAAGACTGAACCTTTTGTGCACCACACTTAACTGCACATTTGTGTCCTTGGCTTTCTGCGACCTCCCGGGACTCTGAGGTTGCAGTAAGCGTATGATTTTCAACTTTTAAACATCCTGAATCCACACACACAGGTTGGTGGGTCACTAGACCACATTAGAGGGTTTAGAAAGCTTTAGCTGTCATGTTCAATTAATCTGTCTGGTGTCTGTTTTTAGTCCGGCAGCGTTGCTTCTGAATGTCCTCAAAATCAAATCAAGATGGATACAAAAAAAAGCAAAAAAGAAACACACCTCTCAGCTCAGCCAGGAGTGTGAGCAGGGTGGAATTAGCTAAATCTATCTGCTGCCCTCCTGTGGAGTCATCGCGACACTGTGGATGTTATGTAATATAGTAGAAGAAGACAAAATAGCTGTCAGGATCATAGATTGGGTGTTTGTAATGTAAAGATGGATTAATTATCCTGCTCTTATAGCTAAATCATGTATCCATCGGTCTTTTAATTTAAACTGACGCGACATCTGAAAGCATCCGTGTGTTTTTTTTTTATGTGTACATGCCAGTGTTGATACAACAACAGTGTCATTTTAAGTATTTTTGATAAACTGAACTATTCATACATAAATAAATATTTTGAAATGTAGATGTTCAAAGCAGTTACATCATTTCTACCCCTCCCCACCCCCTCATGTGTGCCTCGCCTCTGCACCCTGCCACTAGATGTATATCACAACACATCCTGTTTTGATGCCTATATCCTCAAAGGAGCAGCGACAGGGCAGGTATGTCTTTTCCAACTGCTCATTAGAAGAACGAGCAAATTAATCCTCTCAGGGCTTTTCTTCACTATGCGAGGCCAACAACAACAGATGCACAGGCAGGCTGCTGGAAAACTCCAAATTATTGGTTAATTAAGCTTTCTTTGTGAACGAAAAGGGTTCCCCGGATCATATTGCGAGGACACACGTGGAAGAAGACAAAATGTCAGCGGCAGAAGCAGCAGAAGCAGCAGAAGCAGCAGCGACATGGCATACAGAATAAAGCCCTCGAGGCACATTGACTTCATGTTCGTGACAGTCCACAACTGGAATGCATTATGGTCTGGCTGGATGTAGCTGGGTATAGAATTGTATCAGATCACAGTGACTGATTGTTCAGGAACAGACAAAGCTTTTCAGAAAACTACTTAAGAAGGAATGCTTTATTCATCCTCATCCATAAGGTATCCCTGCATAATAATGATGACTATATATAGACAGCAACATGCATTTCATGTTGCACTCAGCCTCAGAGGAGTGTAATGCAGGATGTAGGACGCGGTGTTGTGAACGTAAACACTGGTGAAGGATCACATAGTATTGTGTCGGGGTGTCGTATGTGAGCATCTTATCAAAATAACAGTGATACACATTCCTGCAGTCAGTATTGAAGGCTTTATAAAGACAAAGAGGTGCCGATAAACACATGCAAATGTTTAAAAGGTGGATTTTATATCAAATGATTCTGTTTTTATTCCAGAAACTGAAACCAGCTGTTGAAGCTAAATCCAGTCCTTGATGTCACGTTGTAATTAGACGCTCTGCAGTTTTGTAAGTAAAGACGGAAATTAAATTTGTGAGAGCTGTTTTCAGCAGTTCAGTTTGAATTTGTGAATTAAAATCAGTGTTGGTTGTTTCTGCGCACGGCTTAAGTGCCTCATTGGCTCTTTGGAGGTAATTATGTTATTAGCTCCGTGACATGTGAGACAGCTGTTCACATCCTATTTGATCAGCATTGGATTCGGTTAACTATGACCACAACTGGTTTGTCTTCAAAGTCTTTTTAGTGCTGAACCTAATCTAACTGACTTTTAATTATCCTGTAACAGTTTTTGAAATTGTCACAGCAAAGGTATACTGGAGAAATCATGTAATCAATCATGAAATCAATACTAGAGAGGATGCAGGGCTTATAAAAATGTTCTTAGATTAATACTTGAACATGATGTAAAGATCATTTCTGGTGTGCTTCAGTTCATTCCATGTCGACCTTAGAATTCTTGCTCAAGGAGATTCTAAGAATCCCATTTGTAACGTATCACCTGTTATCTATAAATCTACAAAGCAACTTGAATTGACAGCCGCTGCTGTGTGATATCTCCTTGTTCAATGCCAGCACGAATGAGTGTTTCGTCAGTAATAGCCAGCCGTGGACCAGACGATAAAAACTTTTTGGAAGCGTTTTTTTGAGGAGCCTGAAGCCCGGCAGCACGTGTTATTCAGTGGACTAAATACTGGGCTGATAAACAGAGAAACACACAGCTTGGAAGTCAGTCTGCGCTTCTGCGTGTTGTTCATTAAGTTCATGCAAAGTTCACCACAGGCTTGGACGCATATGTGTCCCCAAACGCGAAACCCCAAAATAACCAGCAGGAATATCACTTACGTCAAGACGAGACTCTGCTGAGAGACGATGTCCTTGTCAAAGTAAAGTTTTATAGATAACTGACTCACTTATCCATGGTTGTCTGCTAAAGTCATACTTAAAATAACAATTAAGCACAGGTTTTTTTAAAATAAGTTTGTACTAAGTTTGTTTTTTTTAATTGGCTGTTTGGGCTGCAGCGAGCAGCCTCTGGTCGTCACTGATGGCTCATAGCTCTGTGTTGGTTTGAGTTAATTAAGGTTAGAATACAAATGCACAGAGAACAAAAGCAAAATGCTTCAGGGATAAAAGTTAGGAGTTGGTCATAAGGCTTTTTCAGAGCCGGTACTGATCAAGGGGATCAAAAATCATGATTGATATTCATTCGCAGTAAAAATGAAACTCTTCGTCAAAAAAAAATATCTCCATTTAGTAACTGGTTACTTTGCAGAATTAGATTATTCAGTGGTTTTTTTTTTGGCTACTAACTGTGAGGTGTTACCATTCAGATAGTGTTGTAAATGGACACCGAGTGAGAGGATGCTGCATCAGAGCCAAAGTGAACTATTTTGAGTTAGTTTATTTTATCAGCAATCCGGCAGAACAATCTTTGATACGATAATCGGCCGATATTCAGCATTTTTCAGATTATCTGCCAAGGCTGATAGTCAATCTACCCCTACCCCTTATCATATCATTGTCCATCATGGTCTCCTTAACCAAGTTAGTCGCTATTTTACAATTTGCCAGTCAGCCTTTAATGAGTCAGTATCCTGCTCTAATATCTGTGATTTTTGGAAGGCAGTAACAAATGACAGCCAATTTTATCTTTCTAGTTCGAAAGACTTGTTGTCTTCCTCTTATTTAGAGAAAAACTGTGGTTGACTCAAACAGAGCAGCCTCGTAGAATACTAAATACTGAAGCTTCCCCTACGGCTGCACCATTAGACAAGGATTTGGCACATTTCTGGAAAAACTCTGTCATTGATTCAGAAATTAATGACCATCCAGGTGTCACTTTCTCGGAATTCCTTGTGTCACTTTCTAGATAAACTGTAAAAAGTGACTTGGTAACTGGACCCCTCGTGTTAATGTATACATACAATATACACCAATATAACTGTAAGCTACAGCAAAGCAGAAATCAGCCAATTATATGCATCTAATATGTCCAATCAGGCTCTGATGGCGCCGTCCAATTAAATCTGAATGCTCTGCTCTACAGTCTAAGCAGACTTTGCTGTCTAAAATCAATTGGAGTAGCAAAATGAGGGTTTTGCATCTGGAGGATTTTTCATCACAGAAAATTGCCTCCGACTCTCCTGGGAACCTTCAAAAGCAAAAAGAAAAAAAGAAAAAAAAAAACATGTACTGATGTGTTGGCTTGGCAATCTGCCGGCTGGATCAGGTGTAGGTAGTAAACAACTGTGGCTGTCCTGAGTTACCACGCAGTAGATCACATGCACATATGTATCAGGACAACATATGTTCATCTGTTGTTACAGAACCGCTCTGTTTGAAGTTGTCTGTTGTATCAAAGATCAGAACAGGAACGGAAAAAGAAAATCCGCATTTGTGCTGTGAGTGTCTTCTCACATTTCTTGCCATTTTTATTAGAGGTAACTCACTCCGGCATAGCTCCAAACCTCCGTCTGTGCCTCATCATATATCACCTGAAGCTAGAAACAGAGTAGTCTGGCCTCCTTGTGACAGGTCAGAATATTTATATCCATGTCCCATCTGTGCACAGATTGTTCTCCTTTTCATAAATCATTGAGCTAAGGCAATTGCACAGGCAGGAAGGAGTGCGACCTCCCCTTAGTGTGGCAGGAGCAGCCACTGTGTCCAATATCTCTTACTTGTTTGTTTAGTGAGATGTGCCGAGAGAACAAATGTGAGCGGTATCAAACGTGACACATTTTGAAAGTCTGAGCGGATGTTTTTAGGGGTAAATGTGTCACTTTCGGCTGTCTTCATTGTGTGCATGAATTACTGTATCTGTGTGAGTGCTCTGCAAGCGCCCGCTCGCTCCAGTAAATGAGCCCAGCGCAGCTCAAGTTTGATCTCATTTGCACAAATATGCTCGCTCAAGATAACAAACACAGTTGAAGGCTGTGGAAAAAATTTTCTCCACGTGTGCCTGGGTGGTTGGTTAACTTCAGTCGTGGAAAAGTCTTGTAATGTGGTTTGAAATATTTTCGTGTTGTGATCGGAGATGTGGTGATCATAAATTCATTTCTGTAATGTTTGATGTCTGTCTAGAGCTGCAGTGATAAATAAACAGCTTGTCAGCTTTTAAAATAATCACCTGTACTAATCGACTCATCAGTTTGAGTAAAAATTCTCCACTTCCAGCTTCTTAAATGTGAATATTCTCCTCTAAGACTTTTTGAGGATCATCTCGGACTTCTGGGAAACACTGATCAACATTTTTCACCATTTTCTGACATTTTACTGACCAAACACTAATTCAGTAAAGATTATGGAGCACTCTGTCAAACAGTGTGCTGCTTCTGTAAATGCCCCCCAGAAGGCTGCTAAAAAAAACATACATTACAGGCATTTGGGTAACGTGTATGCACCAAGTCTGTGCCTATATGTTTATTGTGTAATTCCGTGTGTGTGTGTGTGTTTTGCTTTCATTAAGTAGACCTTCGTGGCTAACACTTATCTCCCAGGTCTTCTTTCTGTTGTTGCAAAATGCCCGCATTAAGCCCTTTTCTGACTTATGGGTGTGAAAAACTCTTTACAAATGTAACTTATCACCCTTAAATTAATGGACAGAAAAAAAAAAAACATTACTGTTGTAGCATCTTGAAAAGAAGTGAAGACTTAAGAACATTATTTTGTCATCATGCTGAATTTGAACAATGATCACCTTTCTGCCCTAGAGGTTTTTTGAAGATGTTCAAATACTTTGAGCTGGCGTTCTGGAGCTACACACCATGAAGTCAAACATAGTTAAAGCCCACAGGACTTTTTTTTGGTTCTGTTTAATGTGATAGACAAGACATCTGGGGTGGCTGGAGCTCAGGACGTAGAGCGGGTCGTCTAGTAATCGGCAGGGTTGCTTGTTCAAATCCTCAACTCCACTATCCTCATGTCAAAATGTCCTTGAGTGAGATACTGAACCCCTAATTGTTCCTGATGAGCAGTTGGCACCCTGCATTGTAGCCTCTGTCGTCAGTGTGTGTGTGTGAGAGAGAGAATGTGTTGTAAAGGACTTTGAGTGGTCTGTAGTCAGAAGTGCAATACAAATGAAAGTCCATATGAATAGAATATGAAGCAGCCGGAGAAACCATAATGTTGGATTTGGATATTTCACTCGGTGTAAACATGATTTTACTACCTTTCAACATCACTGCTGATATTACTTTGAATGTCACGGCTAACCTAATTTAACTTCTCGTAGGTTTCAACACCTCCCTAACAAGAGTAGGTACAGGATTTAGGTTATGTTTTATTGCTTATTATCTCATTATTCTATCCTGTAATCCGTCACCTCCGCTGTCTTCCTCTGGTTGGACATGTGACTCGTGTTTTATGTGCTTTTTTCCGTGGTGGGATGCGCAAATCCGATACACAGTATCAGTATTCATGGCCACACTAAGCTCATTAAGCGGATCAGGTATTGGATAAGATGTGACCAATCCAGATTAAATACAACTTCCTAGTGAGTGCCAGTATGAAATTCATATTTTCTGCAGTTCATTACATTCATTTAGTCATAGCAGGTCATTCTTTCAGTCTTTGGTTCCACAGGAATCTCTCTTCTCAAGTTAATGTAAACTATAAATGTAAAAAGATTTTTTTTAAAAAGAGAAGGAAAGAGAGAAGTACTGTCGGGTCTGTACTCAATATTAGCAAATACCGAGAATTTATTGCAATCAAGAAACACTTTGGAGGAGATTAATTATTTTGTGACAACTGCAGCTTCACCACTGTAACAGTTTATAAGTTGTTTATGAATGACACAATATGGTAGACGGAATAATCAATCTTACAGTTGGTAAACAGAAAATGAACTGGCAAACATTTTGATGATGTTGTGTTTGAGCATTTAAGTAATTTATCAAGCAAAACTAATTAACATTCTGTAAGAATTGGCTGCTTTTCTCTCGTTTATATCGTGATCATGTTTTGATCAACCCTTGATTGGTATCTCCCTCTATTTTTAGACGGTTTAGACAGTTAATACAAAGAAATTCAACTGAATTATCTTTAAAAGAGTAGCAGATAGAACTACAGAACATAGTTCAAGTTATTCCAGTGTGGAATAAGACCTTTAAATTATGTAAGAGGGATGTTCATGAGTTAAAACAGTTTTCTATGAACTGTGACCCCTGAGGCGACACACTCCAAACCCACAAACAGGCCAATTGCAATCAATTTCCTTAAGTTGGCCTCGTTCCTATCACACTTGATCACGGCTGCCAGAATCAGTTCAAGCACCAAGCTTCTTAATAGAGCCAATAAACAAAGACTTCAACTTGGATTTATCGGTACTCTTTGGCACTGCACGGCCTGTCAGCAGCAGACTACCAGTGCGGCTATTGATTACATCGGTCGGCGATGGTATATGAACGCATGACGCCGCTTTAACCTCCAGATATACTTCACATTTACAGCCAAAAACAATACATTCAACTAATGCGCTCATAATTATAGGAGCCCCAGCGGGGGAAAAAATCAGGGCTTTTACAGGGATCCATCTGTGATTTAGCGCTGAGGATTGCCGATGTCTCTTCAAAGGCGTTGTATGTCTAATGAGGACGCGCGCTTTGAAGTCTGTCCTCGTGAAGCTTTCTGCTTTATTTGCTTTTGTTTGGATTTTGAGAAAAGATGAATTGCACTCCCATTAACATTAAAAAAGAAATGAAGGGGAACCATACCTCATTGTTGGCTGATTGGATTTGATTGTTATGGTCGGGTAATGGTAATAACCCCCTTACAATTACACTGTATGGTTAATGGAGGACGCTGCACACTGCCTGCCCAGTGAACAACGCAACACAACAAGATGAAACGCCTTGTAAAGTACATACAGCAGATGTATGACGTGTCGTCTGTTTTGTCCTTCCTCTGAGAGAAAAACATCTTTTTAATATTGTATGATTTCATTGTTATCAGGCAGAAATGAATACTAATTATTATTCTGACTGACTTTGCTCTTCAACACTCTCTGCTGTTATACATTGTGTCTGCGAGCTAACACGGGATGTGTTTTTCACTGGGTCTTTTCCCACAGCTGTGCCCAGGCTCTCTCATCATCTCCACTGACCTGGATCATTACCTCAGTCAGGCCCTCACTGTGCTATCGGTAAATATTTCAATGCAATCTGATGCCGGGGAGGGTAAATGGTCCTGTAACAGAGTCATGTAAGGATGCTGCCGCTATCAGCGCCGATATGCGGCCGTGTTTTCATATCCGTCAAACCCTCGTGAGGGAGCTGGAGATAGGCAGCGGTTATGAAATAGTCAGCGTAGATAAAAATCATCGGACATAAACGTAGTGGATTGTAACAGTGACCAGTCTATCAAATGCACTTTCACAGTCAGGATTCTGTCTTGTGCAGCCTGGACAACTGTGCTTCCATCAATACTTACATATTACATTCTCAATTTATTCCGTTGCATCATGTCAGACAGGAAAATAAATCCTGTGTTGAAGCTTTATACGGATAAAATCTTTAATCACAGAATATGTGATATGTTGCAACATGGTTTTAAATCATGATGTGGTAGATTTTGTGCAGATGCAATTGGAAAATCATGGAAATGATGACCCTAGGTATGTATAGAAAATATATTGCTGGTTGCTTTATGGGAAATGTAGGAGCAGGGTTTTAGAGCTTGACATGTTTTAGGGACTAAAGTCTGATTCTGCTGATTCAATCTTTTTAATCTCCAACTCCATGGTTGTGCTAAGCTCAGTCACTATAATACTCTTTTAAATGGAAAGCTACCTCAGTTTAAATGTTTTAGTGAAATCTTTCACACCCTGCTCATATTGTCACATCACCAGACTCTGTATCTTAAAGGATAATTATGACTGGTATCAACTTTGATCCATTTATATTGTTGCTCTGGCCAGACATCATTTATAACTATCACTAATGATTACGTTGTACTTGCACACACTCGCACTATACCGGCAGAGGATCACACAGGTAGTACACAACAGTTCAACCGTTGAGAGAGATCGTCTAGAACTTTATTTGGAGATAATAGTCAAAGTGAGCACACTGGAAATGTCAGTAATGATCCTTTTAATTAGGGTTAGGCCACACAACTATAGCAGGAAGTGTTGATTGAACACTGAGGGGGGTTGGTGTAAAAAGTTTGATCATGATGTTGGTCAGTTTGGGTCATAATTTTACAATTCCAGAAAGGTTTTGCTGATCAGTGAATGTGTCTAAAACCTTTGTGATTGTCCCTTTTTTGAGGGATTCTGCCATATTCCCTTGTCTCAACTACAGCTCTACCAATACAGAAAATTAGGGCTGTTATAAACACATTTTTGCAGCGATCTCTCAAATGTTTTTATCAAACACTTGTGACAAAGATTTGTAAAGGAGGCAGGATATGTTACAGTTTTTAAAAAATGACATTAGTGCACAACAAGCTGTTCTCAGAGGAAAAAACAAGGCCCCCAGAACACAGATTGAAGCCATAAAGGTGGCAGGGTCCGCCACATGTAAGTACATATATAAGTAAAAACAGACTGAATAAACAAACTGACCCTACAGGACAACACAATTTGTTTATTTAGTTTGTCATGGTATAAAAAAATCATTAAAGATCGCACAAAGTGCTCTTTTTTAAAAAGACAAGGTTTCATATCGCTGCATGTTGGACTCCATATAACAGATACCTGTGATATATCTGAAAGGCCAATATCAATTAATATTAAAGAAAATTTGACAGGCTTTGTGATAAATTAGGAGCGCTATAATTCGTACAGCCTCCCTACAATCTAAAGCGGAGTATTAATGATGCCCCTGTCATCGAGCTGATGCGCAGACAGTGTATCACAAGTGGCAGGAACATAATAAGACTCTACCTGAGGCTGCAGACGAGCATTTGACTGGGCACATCATTAACCGCAGCTGTTTGGCTGTTTATTTATGTGAAACTTGGGGTTTTGTTGGTGTCGGCTCTGCATGTGTGTGTCTCTCCATGCATGAAAGTATGTAGGTGAAATCATTTTTGCATTTATCCGTGAACGCGAGCGTACCTGTGTGTGTATGGTTTTTCGCATCGAGTTTAGACTTTCCCTCCCATGGCAGGAAATGAAAGCAAAGTAAGTAGGATATCTTTAATCCTGATTTGCATATCTTCTTACCAGTGTGTGTTTCTATAGAAGCATGTTAGTTAGTGTGTGTTTGTCTGTTTATGTGTGTGTGTGTGTGTGTGTGTGTGTGTGTTTACATGTGGGGGTTCAGCTGTTTAGAGAGTAGTGTGTAGTGGGCAGCATGCTGTGAAATTTTAATCTCAAAGTGTTAATTTCACAGCCCTGGAATATGGGGAGCAAAATCCCCGTTACATCATCGAGTCGCTGGGATACCCTCCTTTTTACAGTGGTCGTCATGGTTACCACCAGCATGCCAAAATACCATCAAAGTGATGCCACCATCTGTCTGCACGCTGATACTAGCTTAACTTGGAGAAATGTATGGAATACAATATTGTTGGGCAGCTGGACCTACAGGGCGGAGAACCACTTGCTTTAGCTGTTTGTTTGTTTTTGTACTTCATCTCTTTTCTCTCCTCTTCCTCCTCTTCAGTGAAAACAAAACAAGGACCACAAAATATTGAACAGCATAGAAGAGCAATATATACTGTGAGGCTTTATGAGTTTGGTATCTATCACTTTAACATCTCCGGGTGAGTAAAACTATTTTGGGCATTGTAGCAAAATTGATAGGCAGGGCTGCTTTGTGTCAGTATCGAATTTTTCAGTCTGCCAGTTGTCCAGTGAAACATCTCAACATCTGTTTGATGGATTGGCACAACGCTGTGCACACACACTCACTGTCACACATGATGTATCCCAATGACTTCGGTGATCCTCTGACTTTTTCTCTAGTGGCACCAGGAGGGTGACATTTGAGTTAAATGTCCCCACAACTGTTGGATCGATTGCCAAAATTCTAAATGCTCCAAAACTTTAGTTTATCACCAAACACTTGCAAAACTGGTGACATCCCCACCAGTCTGCAGCTGTGCTCAGTGCTACGTGCTAAATTGCAATGTTAACATGCTGTGATTAAAGGAGCAGTTTGTATGGATAGATATTGTTTAAAACATTGTTTTTACATCATATCGTAACTTCCTAAATATGTCTGATTTTTCTTTTTCATCAAGTTCCATGCAATATTCTCTGAGAAATTGATGGAAATGTTTAAAAACAACCTGTCTCGCACAGTTAAAGAAAGTGAGAAGTAATTCCTAGTCCGCTAATTCCTTTATCTGGATCCACACCAAAAGTTAAAGGGTGAAGTTCCAACCACAATCCAAGTTTCACGGAAGTCCGTTGAGTAGTTTTTGTGTAATCCGTCTGACAAACCAACCAACGGACTGATGGACATGGGGGGAAACATATGCTCTTCAGCAGAGGTAAAAAACTAACGTCACAGAATGTGTAGAGACAACAGTATTTACATTATATCAAAGATGTCTATGTAATGTCAAAAATGTCTGCTTAAGTTAGCATGCTAACCAGCAAGCCCTGGCTCATCCTGTCATGTAATTCTATTTTCTTACCATTAGAGGCGATAGATAACCCCGTAGTTTTAGCTGAGGGATGAAAGCTCATGTGACTGAATTTCACAAGCTCTCTTAGCATTTAGAGTAATAAATGAGCAAAATAAACTCACAAAATTTCAAGACAGGAAATATCCTCACATTGGTTTACAGGAAAATACAACTGTACACCTCACTGTCTCTTAAGGAAAACTAATTTTTCTAACAGTTTAACAGAACCCTAACCCTAACCCTTTTAAGGCCGCAGACTTCATGGCTACCAAATCTACCCTCGGGTACAAATAAAGTTACCTTACCTTACCTTTCCTTGTTACCCACTGATGGCTAGCTGCAGCCAATTAAAGCTAAAAAACGAAAAGCAGTTGTCATTTACTCTAGTGATATCCTGCCCCCTAAGTCTTACTAGCTACCTTCAAATTCTGGCCATATTTTACAAATGACACCTTTAAGCCATGCCATCATGCAGAACTAAGGAGGTTAACATGGAAAACATATCTTGCTAAACATCAGCAATATTGTTATGAGAATGTTAGCATGCTGGTGTTAGCGTTTATCTCAGAATAGCACTGCTAGCTTAGCTGTAGACTCTACGGTTCATAATTAGCTGGGTTCGCCATAAATAGACACTCCCCTTCAGAGAATTTTACATCTAGTTTTTATTAGTTTTTTTATCTTTAAAACTTGATAATTGTTTCAATGCTGTAAATTGTTCAAAATACAAAATAGACCTGCTATAATTAAACTGTGTGCCTGTGAGCCACATGACAAAAAGTAGATGCAGTATTTGGATTTAAGAGGATAAATCTCTAATTAGCACCCAAAACTCCTAGTTACAGCAAAATCCATCCTAACATATTTAAAGATTTCAAGATATTTTTAAGTCTGACCTTGATACATAATGTATATCTTTGTGTACATCCCTCACAGTCGACACACATTGTGTATTCTTCACATGAGTTTTCCTGGAAAGGTCAGTGTGCCTCCGGGGGAACTTTACTCCAGAATGCTTAATTTTCCAGATAAATGGCAGTTTGACAGTGTTTGCCAGCACAATAAGTGCGCAACCATCAACATTACTGACAACGCCAAGACTTAAACTAACACATTGGTCAGACTTTCTTCATCTCTGTTAACGTGTAACACCTCCTACATCTTAATAAATATCTCCTCAATGACTGAATCACATGACAAGACAAGACTTGGAGGCGTTCGACAACATCAGATTGTCAGCTAAACAAGAGAAGTGATCAGCAGCCGAGAAGACTGAAATTAAATAAGCATATGCCTGGTGTTTATTGCGATAACCAGTTTTTAAATGAGTTCTTGCTCCTCTCTCCATCCTGGTGATTCCTTCTGCAGCCTGCCACGTTCCCCAATGAGCCGCTCTGCCATCTCTCACTGAGATTTGGCACTGAGGCGCACGCAGCACCAGTCAGGAGTTACATTAGTCAGCCCATCTGCTCCTTACAAACTGTGGTTCGCACTTCAAAGATGTCTCTCGCGCCGGCTACTGCAGGGAGGTGCGAGCCTGATAATTTGCAGAAATGATAGAACAGGGGTGCTGTTTCTGAGTCGTGTTCGAGAAATCAAGTTGGAGGAAAAAAACATTTGGCTTAATTTTTCCTCCACAGCTGCAGTGAATCCCTGAAGACGAATGAATATTACTGGTTGAATATGTAGAATAATGGCTGCATGATATCTTAAAACATATCTCGCTATTATTCTGACAGATATTACAATTTCAATATGGTTGATGATTAGTGGGAATGAGCATTTCTCGCATCACGATTTTCATTTTCACTGAAAAGACTATTAAAATCTTGATGATGAGACATTTGTTGGAGTCTGAACCTGAATCATGTTTTCTTACATCTGGTGTAGGGCTGTTACAATATCAGACCTTCACTACATGATTATCATGGAGGAAAGAATTCAAAATGATAATATAGTATATATAGAGAAATTTGAATAAATAAATATGCTAGCAATCAAATCTCTCCAACTATTTTGTGTGTTTTCCATTTTTATTTTTGCAAATAAATTACCTTACATATGTGAATTTACAGTGGAGAGAGAGCCTGTTACCATACAAAAAGCACTAAAACAACAATTACACTCAATTACTGATGAAAGGCAGCCAGATGAACTCAAAAACTAAAGATCCACAAGGCCTTAGATCTTCACAGGATTTTTCACAAGGTAGTATCCTATGTCTTTAATTTAAAAGACATCAAAATTAGATTTTTTCTAATAGCTCGCAATATCGTGACATCCGTAATTCCCAAGATTTGTCGACCAGGGCATCTCTGCAGCACGTGATGCTGTTGTGTCACACATTTTACATTTGTCATTAATAGTTTAGCACTACCTGGAGAGTGTTTTCTGCAATTGTGGAGTTGTTTCATGAGTCAGTCATGAGTCATGTAACCAATTAGTGAGTCGACAGAAAGTAATCTGTTTTGATAATTTCTTAATTTAATTTCACTTGTTGTGCATTATTGGTTGAACAAACACTGTGAAACTGTGATGTGTTTTTGTCACTGTAACACAGTGTTATTACTTTTTTTTTTTTTTTTTAAATAACTGCATATTAATTCAAATTTAGTTGCAGCCCTGATCACAGCTTCCTGCTCAGTCAAAGAACAAATGAATGGCGGTGACCTCGTCTCCTTGTTGTTCTTTTAGTTTAGTTTGGAAACCGAAACTCTGGATGAACATCAATGAGCTTTTTCACGCCATTCATGTGAGGATTTTCATGATTATCCCGACAATGTAAATTCTCGTTTTCTTTTATCACAATCCAGGATAAAATCTTTTATTGTCCCCGTCCCCCGTATACGAGTCATTAATCCCTGAATAGATTTTGTGGATGTGGTGATTAAAGCTCATTGTTATTCCGGTTTTTAAAATCTCATTCTAATTCTCGATCAGATAAAATCGCAGCAGATAAACAAGATGTGTACTGGAGTGAATCCCAGAGGCCCTGTAATCCTCTCTTGATTTCTTCAACACCATCTCTTCCTCCCCATCGATGTTTAGACAAAATATACGGCCGAGCTCAATCAATTGAGGAGACTCTATTAGCACCCAGGTCCACTCTTGTGGTCTCTGTGCTCCTGGAAACTCCCCTCGGGTCAGGCATAAAGCAGTTCTCCAAAGCTCGGGGGGGTCTTTCTGCGTAGCCACACCAATCTAATACTGTGACAGCATGTCATGCAGGGTCCAGGGATCTCGCTCTCCCCAGGGATCTCTAATCCAGGAGGCTGGATACTTTCCCAACATACGCCCTCCTCCTTGCCAACGACCTTCACATTTCACTGCAGGGATGCCGTTCGGAATAACAACGACACATGTACCACGTCACATGTGGCGCTGTAATTCCTGATACGTGCATCCCATCCTGGCAGTCCTCCCCCCGAGGAGAGTGCGGCTCTCGCCCGTGTTTATACCTCAAATGCCATTTCGGACCCGCCTTGAGTTGACAGGACCCTGGGAAAAAAAATTCATATTTGATGCTGCCTGTGTTGTTAAAGGTCAGATGATGCTAATCAGAAGTATTTATTATTCAGTTATGGGATTTGGGTTTCAGTACAAAGGTTTCTTTTTTTTTTGGTCTCTGTCTACATTTGCCAGAAATGGCTTGTCCTAGAAAGTCTTGTGTTGTCTGGCCTGCCTCGGTGTGTGCGCGCATGTGTGTGTGATACGTGCAAACATAATTACGCACTATATATAGCAGCCTAAGTATGTGCCGTTAAGTGGCATGTCTGTGCTGTCTGTGTTTGTTTTGTGTGTTTGTTTTTGGGGCACAACCGTAACATTAAGGCACAGAAGTTGATGAGATTCTGAGTTTTAATTCCCTCGCCGTCCCTCCATGTGTGTCACGCTTATTTTATGCATCGCTGTGGCAGCAGCTGCTCGCATTTCCTTGGTGGGGAAAGTAACTGAAGCACACAGCATGTCAAATCCAAAAATCTTAGCATCAACAGAACAAATACCGTGACCCATAAACATTAAGCCACGATTTAGTCCTCTTAAACAACCCAGAAATGATATTTATATACAATTCATTTACAACAGTGAATACAATATGACTAAAAAACAATTCATTGTTTTTAGCCACACGTCGCAGAGCTTTGCCGGTCTGTTGATCAGAAATATCTCAACAACTATTAGATGGATTGGCATGAAATATGGTATTACATTTTTCTTTGTTCTAACCGAATGACTCTGAGCCTTCTTCTAGTGCCACCAGTAAGACAAAGTGGTCATGAAGTAAGTGAAAGCTGGGCATCTACCAAATGGATCAGCACAAAAACACACATTTATGGTTCCCAGGTGATGATTCCCGAGTTTAGTGATCCTCTGATTTTTCCCTCAGCGCCACAAAGTGCGCCATGAAGTGACAACTGACGACGGTGACGGTGATGATTCTGCTGATTCCTTGACATGTAATTCAGTGCAGCCCTTCTGAAACTGAATAACCAATCTTTTAGTCAAACTCTGATCAACACAGGCGACTCAGATGTGTCATCAACGCGACATATATTCCGGAGTTGTGTCGATATCCGCACAGCTGTCCCGAGGTCAATATCCAGGTCAGAAACATGTAATGTGAACGTGATGCGCCGTGTTTTGTGCCAATGTCAATATGGTTCATATACACATACAAATGGGAACATGTCGGTGGTGTGCAGAAATGTTCACTACCAGCATTTTATCCTGATGACTGACTGGACGAAGCCCAAAAGTCCTGCACTTTGTTTGGTTTATAGTGAGTGTTCACTCTCCAGAGGAAGGTGGAACTTCTTAACTGGAAAACAACGTCGCCAGTGCACAAACAGCACATGTGATCTGGCAGAATAGATCAGTATGCAGGAGACGTGGTAACCTTTTTTTTTTATTATCCAGTAGATTGATTAGGTTGTTTATTAATTACCTTGAGTTGATTAAACCGATTTCTTTTCGCCAGGGTTCTGTAATTTCCAAGCTATTGACTAAAAGAGTTCCAACGCTCCTTTTAAACTCCTCGCCTGGCTGCTTGGATTGATTATCAGGACAAACGGTTAGATGAAGGCGATTATTAATTGCCTTGGGTTGATTGGATCGAACTCGTCAGCAAGGTTTGGGTATTTTACAAGCTATCGACTGAAAGAGAAATCAACGGTTACAGCGGCCGTTTAACCTCTAGCCCGGCTGCTTCGAACAGTGGCAAGAAAAGTGTTTTTGCATTATTTATGACCTTGGCCTTCACCTTGACTCATTGCAGCTGTGGCAGCGGACAGTGTGAGTGTGTAATGATCCTGCGCTGGCAGGGACGGCAGCCAATGCATGACCGATCGATAGACGCTGGTCCCTCTCTCTCTCTGCCTGTATTGATCAGTCAGTGTGTGTGTGTGTGTGTGACTGTGTGTGCCTGCAAGCCAGACTGAACAGAATGAAAACAGCCTTGCTCCTCGCGGCCCAAGCATTGTCACTTTTGATGGAAACCAGCCCTCTTTTTTCCGCTCCGGCGCGATGTTGAAGAATGAAAAATGCACTTAGGATCTTATGGAAGGGGATTATTATATATCAACTGCCCTCGTCCCCCTTCAGCCCAGACGCACGATGTCATTTGTAACGTCACTTAAAATTAAAGCTTCTGCCAGAGTTAATAAGTAATTTTTTAACTTCCCAGACCGATAAAAAGTCTATCTTTAGCTGCCTTCAGCTCCAGAGGTTTGGATACATAATAGGGCTGCTTTATCCTCAGCAGGCAGCCAGCAGAGCGGGTGAGAAAGTGGACCGCAGGACCTTGTGGAATAAAAACTCTATTAAGCATTTATGAATGCATGTGAGATTGGACATAGGGATGTGTACAACAAGGTCGGTCTCGAGGGAATGTCTTTGGCTAATGTTTGCAAAGGCTATAAATCACCTGAAGTGTGGCGACTCTTCAATAAACAATAGGCTCGATGTCACGTCTGACGCCTCGGCTCGAGCGCAGCGATGGTATCTGCATGGGAATTACATTATAACAGGGGCAGTGCTGGGATTTTACTTTCTCTCTGTTCAACCCACAGGAGGCATTCAGTCTCAGAACAATGTAATCAGGAAAGCACTTTCGCCGCCTGTAGAAGACTCCGTCTGCAGCCCCAGTCATCAATTATTATCATCCCTGACCCTCGTATCAGTCAGAGGGTCACCTGAGCTGCAGCGAATCAAAACAGAATCGGGACCCGGGACCGATTCATTCCAGCAGTCTGAGTTTACAAGCACAAATGCTACTGACACGACCCCGGAGGTATTAAAATGTAATTCATTTCGATCTATTAAGTTTAAACTGGAGAATGACTTGGATAGAATACACAAAGAAGGAGCTGGAGGTGTGATAATGAATGTTTTCTTATTAAATGAAAGCCTCTCTCCCGCCCTGGGTCCAAACCTTCACATCCGTCCCTTAATTGAGCTGTTTCTTTGGTGTTTTTGTTGAGCATCCTTGTAGTTGACAGGCACAAGAAAGAAAACCTCGGCGAGCGTCCTTCTCATCCTGATATGTAACATGTTGGTTTCCTCAGCGGGGATGTGAAAAAAAATAGTCTCTGGTCGACTCGCTCCTGCACGAGTTGGGCCGGAAATTATATAACTTCTTCAACTTAACTCCTTTTTTTCTCTTTTTACAAAACACTTTATGTTTTGTTGCCATGGAGACCAAGAACCCAGACAAAACTTACCGGGTGCCTACTGAGATGCAACTACTGGGAGGTTGTTATTAGCAGCATGATTTGTCTCGCTGCAGAGGACGTTTATCAGATTTATACGGAGGAATCGGACGAGCAGGTGTTGGTTGTGTTGACAGCGATTGGAAAGAAAACGGCCACCATCTGTAAAATTACCAGACAACTTGAAAATGAGTAGAGCAACCGACATCTACGCGTGCGCGTCCACCTCACTGCACAGTGTCAGTCACTTGAAATTGAATGCAGCACGCGGTCGATGCCGGTATTGACAAGCCTTTCTTTAACTCCAAGATTAACATTCCCAATATTTACTGTCCTGCACTGAGATAGAAAAAACAACAACTTTATTTCGATATATGTCCTCCATTTATGCTGATTTCTTTTGGCAGGTTGGTTAAGAAAAGCTTTATTGTAGCAGCAGTAGTTTTGTAATAAAATCAAATGTAATCAAGTGATTGAGCGCTGCAACTGTATTTTTGGTTGTCTTGCGAACCCACGAGGGCCGGGCACTTTGTTTGAGACAAAAATACAGAAAAAAAGGATATTCATCAGTATTTTATATACTTTATTACTTTCCGTACCATCTGGGTCATCTCAGTTTTTCAGCAATGTTAAACTGCTTATCATGCTGTAATGAAACCTATTTTTATTGTTATGATACCTATGTTTACATAATTCTTAAGCAGCAGAATTTTAATAATCACAGTGTTTGTCAATGTTGTAAAAAGTCACAAAAGTCAAAAGTGAAAGTAAAGACATCATGTTGAAATAGTTCTTGGGTAAAAGTGAAAGTCACCCATGTAAATAGTACTAAAATTTTATGATATCAGATGTACTTCTAAATATCAAAAGTAATTTTTATCGCAGTTGATATATCAAAAGTACAGGGTAAAGTAAATTCTACACACATTTACATGTATATATACTGTATACTATGAGTCACCACCTGGCTGATTATCACATTAGATATTCTGTGTTTACCTGATTATCAGAATCTGTGCCTATTTTTACTTTGATAACTGATCAATTGGATTACATTAAAGATTTGCTACATTGGTTCTTCTGTCATCTACAAAGTAACTAGAAACTAAACCTAACTAAAAGTACAATATTTGCGTCCAAATTGAAGTGGAGTAGCAGAAAATGAAAGCTATTGTCTTCAACTGTTTGTTTCAGCTGTAATATGAACCCAGGTTCAGGTCAGGGGTCTGTTGGGTTGAAGGTCAGAGGTCAAGGTGCTCTCTCACTCAGATGTAACAGGCGGGATTAACATACAACAACTTTCTCCATTTTGTTTGTTTTATTTGAAATATTTTAACTCGATGATCTGCCATCTCTCTCTGTCCCCTGTCTTATGAGAACACTGCGGTGCTTTGTCAGCCTAGACTGTATTAATTGCGCGTCACTGCTGAGGGTTTGCGGTTTTGTATTCACTTTTAGGACTACGAAGAGGTAGAGTTTCAACTTGTGTCGAAAATAACAAGAGGCCTGAACCTGACTGAGGAAAGAAAGGTCACGGTACCTCTGGGCTCCAAGTGGAGACAAGACGGAAACAAAACTGGAGTGAGAAGTTATGCCAACGAGGCAAAATGACAGACGAGTGTTTCTGATGACTTTCAGCGTGACTTGACAGAAAATGACTGACTTGAGACTCGACTTGGACTTGGAAGTTAAAGTATCGTGAATTTGCTTTTATGTCTTCAGGTTAGTTTGCTTTTCAGTCTGACTGTGATTATTTCACAGTTTGAAACTGTCAAAGAAGGAATTTTTTAAGAAGAAATTGAGAAATAGATAAGCTTTTATCAAGAGATGTGTGTTTCGTTTGATTGTATTTATGTCACTGAATATCAACAACTATCACACAAAACTGATTAATTGTCATTCATTTTGAACAGGTTAGATAAATTGTCAGACAACAGTAATTGACAGGTAATAATAACCTTGTGTTTTCTCTTTATAAAGGCTGAAGATAAGACTCAAGTATCCTGTGGGGAGGTAACTTGACTTGTCTTGCTTGGTAAAAAATGACTTGGAGCTTCGCTTGAGACTGGCACCAAGGGACTTGAGTCACATGTCTGGCTCTCACACATATTTAACCCCAGTGATAATAAGTTATAAACATGTTTTATATAATTAATGTATTTATCTGTTTCAGTTTGCAAATGACATTAAATCAGATATAACAGCATGTTCCTGTTAAATGACGCACGGCAAACACTTTCCACCCTGTTCTCCCTCCCAGCACCTCGTCCCTATATACTTAATAATCATAGAGAAAACTTTTTAAAAAAAAAAAGATCATTAAAATAAATTGTGTACAGTGTGTATATACATGTGAACCGTAAACATTTTGAAGTTTATAAAAAGTCATCTTTTTTGAGTTTCACAGTGTTTTTTAATGAATCTGAACAACTGTGAGATTATGAAAACACTGTCGTCAACACTGTGGCGATAACAGCATTCAGCACGTCTTAGGTTAGATTTTGTTTCAGCACATTTTCTCGTGTGTTTGTGCGTGTGTGTGTGTGCGTCATACTTCCCTGACTGTGTAATTCAAGATATATTTAGCTGATATTTTCACTTAAGTCTCAGGGACAGGGCCACTGAAATCCTGTCCTCAGTATTATGCCTGAGAGTCTGACACATCCTGAGGAGGAGTTAACACGACGATTATAATAAAAACTAAATGTTGTGTTTTTGTTAAGCCTTGCTGCTGTGTGGCAGTGTAGTGTAGAGGTTTTTTAAATAGCACTCAGATCAATGTATAATTGAAGAGTAACTTTTCATCTTACAAGTACAATTAAAGTACAATTTTGCTCCAATTCAAAAATAACAGTGCAGTTTTAGCACCTCTGTGACTGACGGGTTGAGAATCGAGAGTGAATCCCCTCTCCTCTAGTCTGGTGTTTATTCCAAGTCCAAGCTCTGTTAACATGTTTATTTTTTGTGAAGTTTGCCATTTTAACATGGCAACTCTTATGTAGATTGGCTCGTTTCAAGTGGCCATTTGAGGAACTGCAGTTACTTGGACCGATATGTGGTACTTTCAGGTCTTTCGTTTAAAGCTGCTGTAAACTTTGTCCTTGATTTAGCGAACTTCCTGTTGGTGTTACAGTTAACAATCCCCTCCCTCATCTCTAAATCACCACAGAGGCAGCTCTCTTTGCCTCTTTCTTTTCTGTAAGTGTTTTTCCCCGACTCTGGTGTTCATTCCTCCAGAAGCTCCAGGCTCTGCCCACGTCTGTCTCCTCCAGCGCTCCCTCAGCAGATTATGCATAACTTTAATCCTCATTATAATCTAAACAAGTGAGTCATACAAAAATCCCCCACCCCCGTACAGTAGTCATGTACCGGACTAAAATTATGTCTGTTTCTGATGTTAGGCATTTTAAACGTTGGGACTTTTGGAGCCAGCGTCAAGTAGACATTTGATGAACTGCACTTTTTTAATGTACAAGCAGTCAATGGGAGCGCTGGAACTAAGGACGTTACATTAAATCTATTTATTTATAAGAAAGCTGCTCAGTGGTGTTTTGAAGAAAAAAAATCGTGACTTCCCTAGTATGAAAATACCTGGAAGTCTTCTTGGGCCGCAGAGCATCACGTGACGATGTAATACGCGGTTTGGCCACTATGAACGTTCGCGTCCGCGCCTGGCGCTCTTCCTGGGGTCTTGGCTGTGACTGGCAGCTGGTGTAGATACCAAAACGTTTCTGTCCTGTCCTGATTGGATGAAGTCGGCAGGGAAAGCGAAAACATGTATTTTCTCTTTTGTGGTTAGTGTTGGAATAACGAGCTATTTAACACTCGATTTAATAAGAAAATAATCCTCACAGCAGCTTTTAACTAATTGATTTCAGTTTAATGGTTTTTCTCTGCTAGTAATGACACAGTTTAGTGAAAGTAAAGTTGTAGGATTTGCTTTTTTGGGTCTTGATATTTTTAACCACAGGCTTACAAAATCCATTACTTCTTTTTTTTTTTTTTTTTTTTTTATTCCACTACAGTAGTCTGCTTTTCTGTTTATAAACAGCGCGGGAGGTTTTCCCATGCCCTAGACCTAATTTTTTTTCAGACAGCGCAAAAGAGGTCAATAAGTCTGTTAGATCAGTGTCATCCGCTTTAAGAGGATTTTCTGAATATGTTTTATAGTCGAGTACTACATGTCGCCATATATGGACTAAAGAGGGGATCAGCTCTTTCTTTGGCTCTGACATGTTGAAATTAAAAACCCAGGCTGACACAATGAAAAAATAAATATATATATATATAAAAAGAGCAGATTGTGCATCAGGCTTTGAATCCCATTTGAACTCATTAACCTCATGCACTTGCTCCTATAACCATGGACGGTGACAGACGCCTTTGATGAAGCCTGTCAGTATGAATTAGAAACAACACTGGTTTTTGCATTTTCGTCATTAATCACAGCTGTTCGAAGAGGCAAACGCTTCTTTGAGGCGATCCTGTCACCACATGGCGGTTTTTGTCGAGTGGAAATGAGGTGACTGATCCCGCGGAGGCTTCTGTGTTCTGATAACAACATCCGGCGAAGTAGCATCTTCAGACGAACACACACATGATGAAGTGTGCACACAATAAAGAGCAGCAGCAGCAGCAGGAACAGATCCTCATTTGCGAGAAAGGGGAGTGCGCGTTGATTGACAAACTGGTGCACGCTTGTTTTCAGCACCATGGAGAGCAACGACAAAAGGAAAACAAAAACAAAGAGGTAGCAACTACATGTTCTGTCGCTTACTCCTCCTATTTAGACAGAGAACATGTTGACTTTCTCAGCAGCTCAGAAATAAGATTATTTCAGCTCATTTTCTGTTGAAAAGTGGAGTAATGGCTGGTGACAGAGGTGTTTTTTGCAGACACCCAGACACAAAAGATCCTGGATGTCTTGTTTTCTGTTCTTCTCCTCTTTTTTATTCGTAAAGGTGCAGTTTGTAGTTTTTGAAAATAAATTGTAATCAGATTAGAAAGATCTCCAATTTATGCCTAAACAAACTCATGACTGAACAAACTGATGTTAAAGGACACAACACAATTTCTACTGTTTTACTTTGTTTATATGTGGCTAACCCTGCCACCTTTACTGGATCCAAACAGTGTTCCGGTCATTATTTTCCTCTGAGAACAGCTTGTTTATCCAGTTGTGGAATAAATAAATATTTCCGAGGTTTGTTTTCTAAGATTGAATTTCTTCTCCAAAACCACACAGTGCCCCTTTAAGTTAACTCCACATGATTTGGATTTGGGCTGCGCTTCATTAAGATCTGTGCAGACTCTCAGAGAAATAATCTAACAGGTGTGGGTTCATTACCCTCAAGTGTTTTTTTGTTCCATGAAGGTCTGTGCTCGACATTAAGTGTCAAGTTAATTTCCGACTGGGCGGGTTGTGGACGTATGTCAGACATATGCGCGCCGTGGGCGGGTGTCGACGTGTTTGTAAAAAAAAAAAAAAAAAAAAAGAGAGAGAGAGAGAGAGAGAGAGAAAGGCAGAAGGGAGAGCAGCGCTTCAGTGTGTGGATGCGCGCAGATGGGGTGATGGTTAGAAGAGATGTGAGTGGCGTCGGCCTCAGCTCTCCAGAGCTGTAGGCTTTGGCTGGGAGAGGCGTGGCGCACTCTTCCCCCCAAGACCGAAAACCACCTGTATGGATGACCAGACCTACAGTGTGAACCAGCAGCCCTCGTCCGCCAGGCAAAGGGGCAGGAACGCGACTGACAGCCGGGGTTATGCCGAGGTGCAGAAGGGCGTCATGACGGTGGAAAACATGCTGGAGGAGTCCGCCGTGCTCTCGGCGCCTCACCTGTCCGTGGATCGATACGAGCTCGGCCGCCAGGGATGCTGCGAGCGGGTGGTGATCAACATCTCGGGCTTGCGCTTCGAGACGCAACTCAAAACTTTCAACCAGTTCCCAGAGACGCTGCTGGGGGACCCGAGGAAAAGGATGCGCTACTTTGACCCACTGAGGAACGAGTACTTCTTTGACAGGAACAGACCCAGCTTTGATGCCATCCTGTACTACTACCAGTCAGGGGGGCGCATCCGGAGACCTGTTAACGTGCCCATTGATATTTTCTCCGAGGAGATCAGGTTTTACCAACTCGGAGAGGAGGCCATGGAGAAATTCCGTGATGATGAGGGGTTTATAAAAGAAGAGGAGCGCATCCTGCCCAAACATGATTTCCAGAAGCAGGTTTGGCTTCTGTTTGAGTACCCCGAGAGCTCCGGGCCAGCGAGAGGAATAGCCATCGTCTCGGTGCTTGTTATTTTGATTTCTATTGTTATTTTCTGCATGGAGACTCTGCCCGAGTTTCGGGACGACCGGGAAGCCACGGTGGCTCCGGCGGTGAACGGCACCGCTCCACATGCGCACAGCCCCTTCACAGACCCCTTCTTTGTCATAGAGACTCTGTGCATCATCTGGTTCTCCTTCGAGCTGCTGGTCAGGTTCTTCGCCTGTCCAAGCAAAACCACCTTCTCCAAAAACATCATGAATATCATTGACATCGTCGCCATCATCCCCTACTTTATCACTTTGGGGACCGAGCTGGCCGAGAGGGAGACCAACAACAGCCAGCAGGCGATGTCCCTCGCCATCCTGAGGGTCATCAGGCTGGTGAGGGTCTTTCGCATTTTTAAGCTGTCACGACACTCAAAGGGACTTCAGATACTTGGACAGACCCTCAAGGCCAGCATGAGGGAGCTCGGCTTGCTCATATTTTTCCTTTTCATCGGAGTTATTCTCTTCTCCAGCGCGGTTTACTTTGCAGAAGCGGACGACCCCAGGTCCAGTTTCACCAGCATCCCAGATGCGTTTTGGTGGGCAGTGGTCACCATGACCACGGTCGGATACGGAGACATGCATCCGGTGACCATAGGTGGGAAAATAGTGGGGTCGCTGTGCGCAATAGCAGGCGTGCTGACCATTGCCTTACCCGTGCCAGTGATTGTGTCCAATTTCAACTACTTCTACCACAGGGAGACGGACGGGGAGGAGACGCCACAGTACGTGCACACGGGCAGCTGTGAGCACCTCCCCTCGGAGGAGCTGAGGAGGTCGTGCAGCTCCTCGTCCCTCAGCAAGTCCGAGTACATGGTGATAGAGGAGGGCATCAACAGCGCGTTCAAGCAGCCCAACTTCACCACCGAGAACAACCAGAACTGCGTGAACATCAAAAAGATCTTCACGGACGTGTAAATGAACTCCAGAGCGGATCATGAGTGGAGCATGAAGACATAGTAGCTATGATATTATTTTTGATATATAGCCAATCGTAAACGTGTCAGTCCATATCCGTGGACGAGCGCTGCGTAAATGTCCGTCTTAACAAGTCACTGAAGCAACAGGGAGACATGACTCTGGTTCTCTGTATGTTTTTGAGTATTTCTCACAGATGAAGAAGTATTAATATGAGAAAAAAACAAAAAAAAACAACTTAATTTTAAAGTTCTGGCTTGTTAAAACAGACATTCCCGCAGGGTGTAGCGCCACTCGATGCCCACATATCTTGATGTTAATGCGAAAGTTGTTGATGATTGGGATACACGTGTAGCGTAGTCGACTGTACTGCATCTACCCGCCGACGTCTTTGTGCTTCGTGGAGAGAAAAAAAAACAACAGTTTCATTGTCCAGTAATGTAATGAATAGACTATGGTAATCTATATAGCCCAATGCCTGTTTTTAGGTTATATTCAATATCATAACCTGTCGAGATGTTGGACTCTGAGTTCTTGTTCAAATTAATATTCAGGTAATAGCACGCTGAGTGGTGTAGATGGAAAACGCTTATCATGAACTTTTTTTTTGTAAAATTGTATTTTTATTCAGAACTGCCTATATAGCCTATATTGAATAAAACGGAAATACAACAAAAACAAAAATCTCACCATAACCTTCGGCTTAAACATCACACATCATTTTCTAATTGTGTGTGTGTGTGACATGAAACGTGTGATAATTGTGTGTCTGAGTGTGTGTGTGAGGTTCGATGACGACAGGAGGAAAGGGGGCAGCACGTGCACAACGTTGCCAGCACGTACCGCCTCCCTCGGATGCAGTCTCCATGACGACGGTGGTTTCCTGGGTAACCCCCCTTCAGATGTTGCGATGGCATTGTGTTGCTTTCTCACAAAGACTTTCCAACCACCATCACCTGTGTGTTTGTGTTTGTGTCTGAAGAGGGTGAGAGGTCAACACTGCAGCTGCACTTTTTAATATTAACAAATTTTCATGAGTTTAATAATCAGTCCTTAAAAGTGGTTAAACTTACAGCAATCCGCACTATTAGTCCACAAGGCAAAGTTAATCTTCAGGCAGCTGGATGGCAGACGTGTAGAAATATGGTTTTAGAAATTATGAAAAGCTGCCCTAGCCTCGCTTTGTTCCACTAAGACCGCCTGAGCTGCTCCGGTTTTCAGAAGTCAGCCCCTTTTCTTTGAGTTGGCATGCCAACTAGGTCTGACGTCAGATACCTTTCATCCCCTCCAGCAGACACCCGCATGTGTTGCTTTCAGCACAAAGTGGCTCAGAGCGCAAACAAACAGTGAAACCCAAAAGACCCCATTGAGAAATTAAAGGGGCTCAATGTAGTTCTGTAGAAGAGATTCAAACTCAGAATTGTACTATTTACGATTTTCATGAGGTGATAATACAAACTCGGAAACTTTTTTCTATAACTGAAAAAACAGCTGCTCTCAGAGGACAATAAAGTCCCATAAAACTGTTTGTATTTGGCGTACCCTGCCACCGTTCTAGCTTTAATGTAAATATTATGAAATTGTGTTTTCCTTTAAAGTGGTCATATTACGCTTTTTGAGTTTCTGCCTGTCCTTTTATTACATTATTTCTGTGCAAGTAAAGGTGAAAAAGTCTTAAGTTCCACAGAAATCAGTCTGCAACACCTGGTTTGGAGTTGAGCCTTTACTTTCATAATGTGCATCACTATGTAACAGGTGTCATATAGATATATATTCTTATATATTTATTATTAAATATAAACATTCCAGATAGTGGCAGATATACAGTTGCTACTGCTGTAGCAGCGTTATTTTAGATCACACTACCTGGCTCGGCATGACTCGCCCCACTCTGCCTGTGATTGGCTACATCCTGCCTGTTGGGTAATGCGCATGTTCAACTGTCACCAAAGATCGAACAGAGGCGAGGCGTCTCACGCTGTTGCTAAAACGAATTGTTCAAGACGCATTTTGTAAACGGGTGCTGCAGCAATGAACCATGTGAGAAAAATAATCTGTTTTTGGAAAATTCTACTAGGATATAAATAACACAATTAACCTGAAAATTAACATTATATGACCTCTTAAGGTCAATTTGTTTATTAAGTCATTAAAAAAAAAGAGTTTGTTGATTTAGTTTGTTTTGGCATTAAAAAATAAGAACACTCAATGAAGATCTTTGTCTTCTGATTAAAATTACTTCCCCAAAACTACATAATAAACTCTTTTTTATCTTAAAATGTCATAAAACAGTGAAATATTCCTGCTCTAGCTCCCCAGAGTCCAAACTAACATATGATTTAAAACTGAAAACGTGGGAAACCTTCATATCGGAGACACTGGGCCCGGAAAAAATGTGAGCTTTTTTGCTTTGAAGTTGCACTTTGTATTTTTGGGGAAGATCAGAAGAAAAAGATCCGCGTCGACTTCACTGTTTATTTCACTTATCAAACACCAATACAGCTTCTACATACTAGCTTAGTAAACAAACTGACCTTAAAGGACAGCACAGTTTCATGCTGTTATATTTGGTCTATATGTGGCGGACCCTGCCATTATACTAGCTTCAAACAGTGTCCTGTTGACCTTCTTTTCCTCTGAGAACAGCTTGTTGATTTAGTTATGGAATAAAAAGAACTTCTGGTTTTGAATTTCCCTTGTAAAACAACTCAAAATGATTCATTAATTATCACAATTTTAGGTCTAAGGTCTAATTGGAATGAGCACACGCGCTGTCATTTACTAATGTAAAATCAATAAAGAAAGTAATATTAACTACTTTTTGCAACATTAAGAAGTCTAAATAATGTTGTATTGCTGTTGAACTGTAGGTTTAGTCATTCTTGAGTTCATGCTGAGCTGTGCTGTTCATTCTGAACACAGCTCAGCACTGCCCTCATGTGGATCAACACACTTATTACTGATGGAGGAGCGTTTACTGTTGAGCTTGTGCTGGTAACATTCAGTCCTTTATGAGAATCCCTGAAGCCTAGAAGACTGAATATATTTGTGTGCCTTTATGATTGTTGCAAACAATTTGAATGTGTTCTGACTGCCTGGAGTGTGATACGACTCTGTGATTAATTTTTAGCAACTCAAAAACATTTTAACAACACTTTTCAGTGTTTTATCAGCCGATACCTCGCGAATTATCCTGATTGTATAAGGTGAACACGATCCTCCACTCCACCACACAAAATAACGGATAACTTCAGTTTGAAGTTGTGTACAAATTGAATTTATATCTAAAACCTCTCATCTGCATTTGTGTCACCAGTGAGGTTCTGTGGTCACAAGCGGGCCACCAAAAACGCTGACATACGGACAAAACAACACAAAACTCTGCAGCAGGCCCGGGTTTAGAGAGCTGACCCCCGTGCAGTATAGCGCAGGAGTTGGGATAAATTTAGACTGAAGATCTGGAGAAACAGAAACCTGCCAACAAACATGCTGAAAAAGCATTAACCCTTAACATTGTTTCACTTGAAATTGAGTAACGTTTCAGTAATGTATCTGTTAACGTACTTAAGTACAGATTTCAGTATTTTTTTCCACCACTGCACAATGGATTTTCTCCTCCCTAGTCCCAAATAAGTCTATTTGTATTGTTATTAGGTGTAATGAGGTCATCTTATGGTCATATTAGTCATCTGCATCAAATGTGCAAGCTTGAGGGTGTTACCTTTCCAATGGTACCAAGCACATCCCTGAGTCTCAAACTATGTGGGAGCTGTCATGCTTTTAATTTCGGTATGTCATTTTGGAAAAAGAACCTTAAAATGGGGGCGTTCATTAAGAGGTTAAGACATAGTGGAAGGTAAACACTTCATTCCTCAACTATAGAAGTCAGGAGTAAAGAAAAAATTAAATACCGTTATTATTACTATTTTGACACAGTGTTTAGTCTCAGGTTTGGCCATGCGACCAGTCAGGAGACTACCTTAAAAAAATCCACCTATAGAGGCTTTTAGTCTGACCCATAATTCTTCTGTCTCCCAGGAGACAAAGCGAATAACAGTGTGTGTGAGCCAGAGTGCTAAATAAAACCTCACCTTGCCTGAATTTGTGCGACTTTGAAGAAGCACAAAAATGGACATGAAGGTTACTTGAAATTTGCTTTGCTGTACACTTTTGTAGGATCACATGAAAGCTCACGTTGTCTCAAGGCTTTCATAAGAGCCCCGTGCATTCCCCAAACAAAAAACCCCAAAACACTCACAGGATCGATTATCCAGTGATTATTCTTTTTTTTTGCATGATTTCTTTAAAACCTAATCTGGCACTCACATTCATAAAACACTGTACAGGTATTTTGAAAAGCATTTGTTTGGCGAAGTCTGTTATCTTGCTCTTGATGACAGTGATTTAAATGTCAAATCTGACAGAAAGCTCATCTGATTTGTGCAAACAAAAGCTCGTTTTCTTCGACGGATGTGTCGTTAAAGACCTAACAAAACATTTAAAGGAGGGTAAACACAACATTAGAGGAGGGAACAGATGGCTAACATATAATATGATCGTCCATGCAGGATCATTTTAAAGTGAAGCGCTGATTTAACCCTTCCTTCAATGTGACCCTTCATTGCTGAATGTTCATTTCTACGCAGCTGAGTGAAGACGACCTTACTCCTTGCGGGCCTGAAAGCATGCAGCCAACAGCTCCAGGTGCTCTGCCTCAGAACTGCTGACTGGTTTTGTTCCCTCTGTCTCCTCTGGACTGGAACACAAGTCCTCCTTCAATGTATTTTTAACCAGGGGGAAATGAAAACGTGCCTGCGAGTTACCTGGCGCTGTTAATCATCCTCTTCACTGCTGGCGAGGGACACCTGCAGTTCAGCCTGTCTTGTTCTGGTTTGTGGAGAGGCAAGAATAGGCTGAGACGCTGTGGCCTCATGAGGAGATTAAAGCTGCTTTTGCAGCATTTAAATTAATAGAAGATCAGTCGTCTGTGTTTACTCGCCCTATTAGATGGGATATTAGATATTAGCTTATTAGATGGGATTAATTACCAAGACATATTTATTAAAGAATCAGGACCTTGCAGGACTGACTGTGGTGAAAAACACACTTCATGAGTTGTTTGTTCCTTATAGAAGTATCAAAAGCTGGCACGAATCCATGCATCTGGCTCAAAAATGGGCCAAATGTTTATGTGTAATGTTGAACTCTCAGATTTTTTTTTGCACCTCTCAGCTCATTATATAGTCTTTTCTGTCCCACAAGCTCTGCTCTTCATTATGTTTCTAAGCACAGCAGGCAGTTGTTCTGGAGGTTGACCTACCTACTCAGAATCAAGCACCAGAGACAAAGGTTAGCAGCTCGCTGGTGAACACACTGCAGCGTTAAGCGGCGAAAAGATGAAAACAGAGCTCAAAGGAGAGCGAATGATGGACTCGGATTCATCACAACACCTGACTCATGCAGATGCTGCTCAGTTTCTGCTTGGTGTGTAAACAGGTAACAGTTTGTTGACTTGTTCGCTATAACAACTTAAGCACGATATGATATCGGCATGTTGGTGTTGTTCCTGGAACATCGTACTTAGATTTGCTCGAGGGTCATTGTTGCAACCGACGAATTATTTTTTTGTTAAGTCGTAGCTTTGCGACTATGAAGACTGAAAAAATCCAGACATGGGAGAACTTATCCTTTCAAAGTTGTGGTTAACGTTTTGAAAGGGTGCATTCTCACCCAAACCATCTTTTTCTTAAACCGAACCAAGTATTTTGCGGAAACCATATGATTCAATAAAGATATGAACCCTGTACTCCTGGGTCGAGTCTTGTACAACAGCACAGTGTCACCAGTGGGGTGATATCAGATGAACCAACAATCTAATAATAACAATAATAATAATAACGGTAACAATAATAATAATAATAATAATACATGTTGCTTTTTCAGTTTGCTCCTCTGCTGCTAAGTGGCCAAAAGTTAATGCAGCTTGTAATTGCCAAAGCAAAACCACATATTATTCACCCATACACAAGAAAACAAAACAGATAATCACAAGTCATGAAACACATTTTAAACATACACACTCTTAATCACAAAAACATTCAGTCCAGAGCTTGTTTCTTGTAGTTTATGACTATAGGCAACATATTTTGCAGCTACTACTGCACACTGACTTCTTTACCCAGGGGCGGTTCTGGGGGGGGGGGCAGCAGGGGCCAGTGCCCCCGTAACTGGAGTCTGGACCCCCCTGTGGCCCCCCTGACAGGGACTCTGCATTAATAACACCATGACAGATTTCTTGCAATGATTTTGTTCTGAAGGGAAATGCAGAAATAAAGTGTCTCAGCAGTTTACTACCCAATAAAAATTGCTGAAATTGTAAACACTGCTTTGTCTGAATGAGGGATTTGTCCTTTTTTCCGGGTTGTATGTGCCCCCTAACAAAAAAGTCAGCCCCAACCTGGCCCCCCTATTAAAACTGGTCTAGAACCGCCACTGTCTTTACCCACATGAATAGGGCAGTTTCTAGGGATTGGGTAGATGGATTAACCCAGGATATATACTGAATTTCTCTTAAATCCTTAAATAATTCTCACAGAATAGTAAGAAGTGTAAATCTGTCTAAACCTCTTATAACATTAGCTTCTTTTGTTACATTTTAAAGCTATTTAATGTGACAAATTTATCACAGCTTTGTCTTCGTTCCTACAACATCGATATTAATGTTGCCCCAGGACCAAAGAGAGACGGTCCACAGTTGGAGTGAGCTGTTTTGGCTGAATAGGATCACTATATGGTTTTTAGTTAAAGAGGCTCGGGTTTGCATCCTAATTATAACATATTGTTATACTGTTTATCCATTATTCCATCTTTGTGACTTTTTTGCCACTGGTTAGGTTTAGGAAAAGATGGTGTGGGTGGGGGCAGCTGAGGCTCAGGGGTAGAGCCAGCATCTTGTTATCGGAAGGCTGGTGGTTTGATTCCCCTGGTCTGCATGTCAAAGTGTCCTTGGGCAAGATACTGAACCCCAAAACTGCTCCTGATGTGCTGGACGGCACCTTGCATGGCAGCCACGGCCATCAGCGTATGAATGTAGGTATATATTACTGTAAGTCAATTTCGACAAAAGCATCTCTTAAATGCTGTAAATGTAAAAGGTTAATATTGACCCTTTTATTATATTAGAGATGATAACTTCCCCCATGTCTGTATTTTTCCATGTTGCTAAGCTCTGACATTACAAAAATCTGATTGGTGAGTTGACATGTTGGTCCTGGAATAACATTTAATCATGATCGTCCAACAACGCTAACATGACATCATCAGATTGTGCACGTCTGGTACACAGAACACAAAGTATGTGGACAGATTCAATGACCAAATAAAGAGTTTAAATTTTAGAGTCCTTAAAATCAGGAGTGCTGTACAGAAACCCAGGAATTGAACTCACACAGGCATTGGAATTTTAAAGCTCTAGTGATGAAATACTGATTACAGTAAAGAGAATTAAAGCAGGATCCAAACATGACTTTAAAAGGTGTGTCTGCTAGTTTTAAAACGTGTTGACGTGTCTAATCGTCTCAATGTCTGCGTGTGTGTCTGCTCGAGTGCTGCACAGCTGTAAGATGGTCACAGCTGGTACGCCTGAATGCACTCCGCTGTGAGAGCCTGGTCATTAGAAAACAGAGAAGACCGGAGAGGACGTGCACACACTCGGAGTCAGAGTGAATACACTCACATTTATGAGCTCGCATGCATGATACACAAAAAACCACACACAGATGCAGGAAACTGCAGGGCAGCTCCACAGCTGGTTCTCTCTCTCTGCCACCACTGCTCCAGGCAGACGTGAGGATGGGAGATCAGGATCATGCTCCGTAGAGGTTGGGGGGGTAGAGGGGACCCTGGGCTTCCCCTCCCCTCTCGCCTCCTCATCGCTGTCCTCCTCATGCCACCAGTCGCCACATGAGAGGAGCGATGCCTCGCAGCAGCGTGCTACCTCTGATGATGCCCAGCACGGCAGCACGGGGAGTGTCTGCCAGGAGAGGCGCCGCATGTCACGCTTGAACTTTACCTCATGTTCATGTCACGTCGGTGAGGAGGAGGAGAGGGGAGGCGGAGGGGAGGCAGAGGCTGCATCCGGTGCAATTATTCACGGCACAGCTCCTGCATGATGATATTTTTATGTGGTACAGTATTTGCCCTAAAACTGTAACTCAGTGCTGCCAGAAATAGAAAGAAAAAAAAAAAAAACATGAGACATATTTCCGTTATTTCTCAGGGTGCCATTCATCCATCTGCTCTTTGGAGAGCATGTAATGGCACTCTGGGGGCTATTCATAAAGTTCACTCTGCTGCATCAAGACTGGCTTTCATGAGACAAAGGAAAGGAAGCGCAGAGAGTGTGTCAGAGAAAGCACACATGCCCCCCACCCACGCCCCAAAAAGGAGGTCGTACTAAATCTGAATCAGCTCCAAACAGACAGCAGCACCATATGTTGCGGATGTGAGATCTCACAAGGAGAAAATAATACACATATCACACTTCTACTAATCACTAATTCATCATCAAGTAACACAGCTGACTGCAGGAAAACCAAAAGTGCTTTGTCATCGTGCTCTAACTTTACCTGAAATATCCCGGCGGCATCAGAGACGCTGTAGGCGTGATGTCACTGCCCAGCCTCCTCCCACTGCTGCCCCTAGAGATGGTCTCCGTGGCAACTGAATGAGGCTGAGCAAATGCACCCAACTACAGTGGCAATGCTGACTTTGGATAATTTCTGTCGATGCTCCGGTGCTTTAAGGCACTTTCCAGGAGTCTGTTTATCTGAGACCTCTGACAGAGAAGATTAATATTGATGAGGAAAGTCAGATGTGTGAGAAGTTTTTTTATTTTTATTTTATGACCCTGGCTCATCCCCCTCAGGTGTCGACGGCTCATCAGACTGCCTGCACGAGGCGGAGGCAGATATTTTGGCTCCTTGAGTCGCTGGCAAACAAAAAACCAGACGACTGCATCGTCAGAGTGACACAGTAGCTATCACTGTAAATCCCACAAGTCCCACAATGTGCATCTGTGCTGCAGCCAACAAACACTGCAGCCTGTTCTTTCTCCAACGCTGTCGAGGCAGACCTGGATATGTCTGGTGTGTTTGAACGATGTCGTGCACATTCCCCCCCCCCCCCAAAAAAACAGGCTTTTTGCTAAAATATTCAGGGGTGGAGCGACGTGTTGCAATAAGTCGCTGCTGCACACAATGCATAAAAGTCAAACCCCTTCTCCTTGACAGAGCTCATTTTCACAGACACACAATCACGTTTTTTCTTGCTGTCTCCCCCCTCGTACAGAAGGTGTCTCATTGCTAGCGTGACCTTGGTGTAATATAGCAGAGTGTTCCTGCAGCGAGCACTTACCTTGACTTGAATTTCAGTCACTCATACGGACACATTGTGTATCGCATGCAGCAGAAGGGGATCCCTGCAACAGTGACACTGACTCACACACTCACTGACTCACAGTCCTTTCTCCTCAGCATCAGGGCGGCTCGATGAATTGGGTGAAGCCGTACAGTAAAGTGTGCATGCTTCTAACTTTTGACTTGCAGATCAGCAGCATGAGTCAGTGCGGCAGAGACGCGGTTATCGTGTGGAAAATGTCTGCAGATCCAAGTTCAGACGGCGAGCTCGTGTGTGCAGATTTCTGTGAGGCTCAGTCAGATGCGGCTTGGCAGTGTACCGCAGTGGACCAGTGTCCTTGTGTCTCACCCGGTGTCTGGCTCTTTTCCAGCGTCTGCCCTCATCCTGCTGGGCCTTAATCTGACGAGCACGACTCGCTCTCCTTCCCCTCTCCTCCCTCTCTGTTTGCACAATGCTCTCTCTTCCCTGTCCCGCCCTTCTGCATCTCCACCTCTTTCTGTCTCTGACAGATGTACTGTCAGCTCCAGGGGACACAGAGAAGGACAGAGGGAGCTGCATTGTTAAACATGTGTGCAGCCGCTCTTTTCATCTAATGCCTCCACTTTCCTGTAGCTGTCTGGATAAGCTGGCCTCTTTTTCAGGGCACCTGAGTTTCCCTCTCCTGAGCACTGATACTCATCTGACTCATCTCCCAGAGGGTTAAATAAATTGAGTTTCAGTGGCGATGCATTGGGGGAAAACAAATGTTTAGCAGCAAGGTTGTGGGATTGCTAGATACCACGAGGAATGGGGGGAAAAAAGGGAAAATATAAAATGTCAGAATGCATAGGATGGCTTTATTTTACCAGACGATTCTCATCAGATATGATGATGAGTTTGCATGAGAGAATCCACTAATGAGAAACTATACACCGGAGAGAGTTTCATCATCATATCTAGAAGCAGAAAATCTGTTTCAATGCAGCAACAACTGAAAGCGTGAGCCTGATATCCAGAGCTCATCTCTCCGTCTCATCGTGTTGTGTAGAACTAACCGGTAGCAGGAAGAGTGCTGAAGTTGAATCATGTCAGAATTTGGACCTTTAGTTTGCAGCCTGTGTGTGTGAGCTTGAAAACCTGTGGCTGCTGCAATGCAGTATCAAGGAGGTACAGAAGACCTCCGGTGTTTAAAGAGCAATGCACCCAAGGGACCAGGCTAAACTGACAGCTGGGGAATCAAATGTATCGACCCAATCGCCAGGATAAAATGTTCACAATCTACATGTCACGGACCGCAGATACCTTCATATGTACATGTTGTGGGCTGCATACAACACTGACATTTGTGCAAAATGTGCAACATTCCGTTCACATCACATGTTAATGAATATGAACGTGACGTTCATGTGATTGCAGTTCAAAGGTCCGTGCTTCAACATTTATTAGTGTGACACAGCTGGATATTCTTCAGGAGACATTTGGACAATCGGACAACAACCCAGATATTTTTGACAGGAAGTGGAGACATCTCCAGCTGTGTGTGTGACAACCAACACAGGTATTTTTAGGCAAACCACGATGTTATCCTGCCTAAACCTAACCAGAGCATAAGCACATCGTTGTGATTGCAGAAATAGTTTCAGCTTGTCCGTGGTTTTGCAGAAACTTAACTACTGTTTATTTTTTAGGTTAAATTTAAAATTTTATCTTGTGACTATACTTTTGTTATGGTCCTGTTTAGGTTTAGGCACGAAACGAACTCGGTTAGGGTTTGGAAAATATCATGTTTTGGCCTAAAATACCTGCTATGGTCGCCACAACAAGTAGACTGACTGCATTTAAAGAAGATTATTTTCATGCATTCTTTATGGTTCAAGGATAATATGGCTGCAGGAGCAAACAAATATATTAGAATTTTAGTCGATTGTATTTGGATTTATTGTCCAGCCCTGAACAACAACAAAACTGTCTTGTGCTTGGGTAATAGAATGACAGCAGAGTGAATAAACGTCCAGACAAGTGGTAATGACCCTCCAGTCTCTCAGTCCTCAAGTTCATTTTCTCTGCTTCTTGTTCCTGCACCAGAACAACATCTGATGGAGATGAGGACGAGCTCTGAAATCAATACCTCCTGGAAACAAATTCATCCTCGACACCCTCATCTGCCAACTTACACAACCACCGCCCATCTCCCCGTCCCCGTACGATTTAAAACACGCACAGCGTTTAGAGCGCCGGGGACCCTTCGCTTTTAATTAAAGGCAGCCAGCTAATGCAGAGTGAACTGAGCTTTAGAGCCTGCATTACCAGTCTTTGTAATGGGCCCCCAGCTCATAAATAATGGCTGTGCTGTCATGAGGAACCTGGGAAAGCCATTAAGAGATAGTGAGAGGTGTCCGCATGTGTGGCAGCAGGCAGGCAGACTGACAGAAGGGGACGACGCGGGGAGCCGCGATGGTCTCAGGTCTGCCACGAGTAACCTTGGCAGAGCCGAGTCCCACACAAATCATCCCGCTGGCTTTCTCCACCACCCCCACCTTCACCTCCTACCCTTTACGGCCGAGGGATTCCCGCTGACCTTTGGCTTCTCCGGAGGTCACTTCTGGACACGCTGCCTTTCATTCCCGGCTTTAGAATTTAGAACAAATGGAGGTTTTACTATTGATCAGCGTTTTTTCTTTGTTCTGAATATAGCAGGGCGCAACGATGGAGGTTCTGCTCTATTTTAGTCAGCCTCCTATCTATAATTAATGAATCGTGTTGCCAGGAAAGGTTACAAATATAACTGCTGTGGCAAGAATTACAAGGCAGAAAGTGACTTCATAATTGTCGCTGCGGCTGTGTGAGTTGCTCATTTCTACCTCAGAGCTCAGGAACCAAAGATTAGTTTAATTATCTGTCAATCTGCAGATTAGTTTCATGATTAATCTTCGGTTTAGTCCATAAAATGTCAAAAAAGTAAAACAAACAACAATCCAAAACCCAAAGACTCTTCATTTACCATCATAAATGACAAAAAGCAGCAGATCCTTTTTAATTTAAGAATCTAGAGGCAGCAAATGATGATGATGATGATGAATTGATGATGTTTTTGCTTGAAAAATGACTGAAATCATGAAACAATTATCAAAATTGTTGGCAGATAATTTCCTTTCGATAACGGATCTGTTATGATTTTAACAGTTTAACAGATTTAAACACCTAATAATGTGGGCTAACATGGAGTAATATGAGGCAGTGTCTCAGAGTCGCAGGGGGTCACTGGCTCATCGCTGTAGTCACTATAACTTGTAACTTTCTTCTTTTCCTCTTTTCATCTTCTGTCCAACATGTCATAAACAACAGCTACTGCCTTAGGGTCAAGGGCATCACTTTGAGGTGAAAAGTCGTGTGGACCAATCACCAGTTTCCTATTGTACGACCTAAAATTGAAGATGATTTGAAAATCATGTTTTAATCTGAGCTGTAAGTCTTGCGCAGGTAAGGCTACACAGGCCAGCTAGCAACAGTACCTAATCAGTCCATGTAATGTTGGTAATATTCTCATAATTTAGTGCCAGAATCAGCAGCAGCCAGTTCCAGCAGGTGCTGATGGAGAGCAAAGTGTTCTCTTTTGTAAGGTACCAAGGTGTTTTTCAGAACATTTTTAACAAAATATTGACATTACAAAATGACAGGTATGCTTATTGCCTTCAAAGAGGACACATACTACTATGTGTACCCTTTGGTGAAGGGTCTTTAAATCTTTAAATCACGAATCTACGATGGTACGGGCCTCAGTTGTCGAAGACTGTCAGCCACAGATGATGGAATCGTTCATCGGCCCAACTCTGTTGGTCACTAAAGGGGCACTATGTAGATATGGAGAAGAATTTACATATTTACAATATTAATGAGGTAATAATACAAATGTTTCCATAACTGAATAAACAAGCTGTTCTCTGAGGAAAATAAGGTCACAAGAACCCTGTTTGAAGCTAGAAAGGTGGCAGGGTCTGCCACATATAAGCAAAGTAAAACGGTATGAAGCCGTGTTGTCCTTTAAGGTCAGTTTGTTTATTCAGTTTATTCAGTCATAAAACAAAGAGAGTTTGTTTATTTAGTTTGTTTAAGCTTTTTAAAAAAGCCAGTGGCCATCTTTCCCCTCTGATTAAAAGGTCTTCCCCAAAAAGACAGACATAAAACCCAGAACCACAGAGAGCAAGAAAATCAGCCTGCAGATTCATGTTAGTTTATTTTAAAGGCACTAAGTGACCAGGAGCAGTGCTGCTGAACAATGCTGGAGACTCGTACCCCTTTAAATTGCCCACACTGCAGATAAGGTAAGGAGTGGTAGGCTACAGTGCGGATTGGAGAGCGCCCTTGCCTTCTTCTCCATCAGCAGCGCGTCTCTTGGTATGCACGGCGGTGCCCGAATGCAGGTTTGACTAAGCTCTCCGTCCCTGCCCGGCGGCCACTGCTGACTACAGAGATATTTCACCCACAAAAATCGCCCCCCCCCTAAAAAAAAAAAAAAAAACATGAAATAAAATCTCCCGCCTCCTGCCCCAGCTGGAGACCACATCGTGCAGGTCCATTAGGGTTCCGTTCATACATGATGTGGGTGTGAGCAGGCTTTGGCTTTGGTGTAATTGCATAATCGTTTTGTTTTTTTTTTTTGCAGGGCGATCCTCCTTTCATGCATGTCGACTCAAGTCAGTGTCTTTGAGGACGCTGCTCCTCTCACCATGCAGGCTACACACACACACACACACACTTGACTGTCTGCGTGCGTGTGCGCGCGTGTGTGCGCACTTGACTCCGCAGCTCAGACCTGTCGAGATTGTTTATTTTGTGTTGTTGTTGTTTGCACGCGTGCACAAATAAGACATAGACATGTAAATTAGGAGGCGGGTGACGCACGAATAGATGGTGTTTATTTTATTTTATTTATTTATTATATTATTTTTCTTAGGTCTTATTATGGATCGCATCTCATTATTGCATCTCGCTAATAAGATTATTTGTGTAAGCTCCCTACCCTCCACCTCCTCCTCCTCCTCCTCCTCCACGCCTTGTCTCCGCTCCTCTCCCTCCCCTCTGCAGATGTTGCCTCTCCGAGCACCTTCTCATCACCAGGAGCCGTTTTTACCTTTGCGGCTGGTCTGCAGCCTCGTCACAGTCACGCACAGAGGAGGGGAAACGGTGGAGGTAGATCATTCTTGCTGATCCCAGCACCTTTTGGTTATTAAGAGGGGGGGGAGCACCACCACCATCCACCACCACGACCACCTCCTTGATCGGTTCCCTCCTCCTCCTCCCCTTTTTCTTTTTTTTTTTTTTTTTGCCAATCGCCATCCCACGGCAAGCAGGCAGGCAGGCAGCCTTACCCCGGAGGAAAAAAGGGAGTCGGGGAGGGGAAAGCGAGGACACACCCGCACATACTGTACCCGGTGAACACGGCGGAGGATGCTGCAGACAACATGAGGTGAACATCATCCGCTGCCCTCAATTTGGAGATTAATATTTTTCTAATTGTTTTTTTTTTTTTTTTTTCTTCCCACGCTGAAGACTTGAGGAGCCGATTGTCGCAGCTTTTTTTCCACCCCCTCCACCACCAGCACCACCTTCCCCTGGCACCAGTGTCCAGCAGGAGCATCAACTCACATCAGATATGAAGAAGAAGATGTCTGCAGGTATGTATGAACACCGCACAGGGCAGCTTACCTCTCATCACTGGTGTCGATTTTTACATTGGGACTCTGCAGTTAATGCACTGGTTTGCACCTCACTGATGACTCTGACAGAGATAAATAGATCTGCCGTGTGTTTCATAAGGGTTTTATTTTGTAGGACTGAGCTCCCACTCTGTGAGAGATGATGCAGACTAGAGATAGTTTTTTCCCCCCCCCCCTCCTGGAACCTATTTCCTTCCATGGATAAATTATTGATAGGTGTTTTTGAATATTCCAGAGACGGGCACCATTTCAAGACTAAAACGCTCCAACAGAAAACTAACCTGAAGTCGGTAGATGTGAGGCTGTCTTGTTGTGTTTGTGCGGCACGGCAGTGGATCTCAGAGGCGTCTCGTACGTTTTGTGTTTCGACTGCGGTGGTTTTTCTGTGATATTCTAGACAGGATGCTGTCTGTATGAATTTTGTGCCTGGCTGCTGCATTGCCATATTCATGCATGGCTTCACTGCGAAAGGTAGTCCCATTCATTTCAGTGGATACTGTCCAATGCAGCAGATCAGTGTCCTAATTTATGAGCCTCTGTACGTGTTAGATGCCAGTCAAGCCCCTGAGTTTACCTGCATTGAAGCCATTTATATGCAAGACAGCTGCTTTATTTGCATATTAATTTGCTCAAGTGAGGAGCAGGGGTGTCAGCCTCAAGTTTCCGTGAGCTGTTTCATTTTTATATCGACTGCCGTCTCACAAACTTTATATAACTCAGGTTTTATGACATTGTCTCAGAGGGTGGCTTCATTTTCATCTATTTTCAGTTCAAGCTGGAGCCCGTTCCTGACATCTGTGGACTGAGTGGCAGAAGTATTTAGTGCTGAATCATGTCTCAGGTTAACCTGACCTTGTTGTCTGTCTGTGCTTTATCTGTCCTACATGCAGTCAGATCCTAGGTGACATCCTGTGGCCGTCAGGTCTTTACGGTGTTGAGCCCCCTCCCTCTCCTGGCCCCTGCCTGCAGTTCCCCAGGCTGCAGGACCCAGACTCACTGAAAAGTGCAGGCCTCCTCCCCCTGCAGAATGACTGTTGCCACAGGCGACCCCTCTGACGAGGCGGCGGCACACCCGGGCCACCCGCAGGACTACGACCCGGAGGCCGACCATGAGTGTTGCGAGAGGGTGGTCATCAACATCTCAGGGCTGCGCTTTGAGACTCAACTCAAAACCCTCTCCCAGTTCCCCGAGACTCTGCTGGGGGACCCCAAAAAGAGGATGCGTTACTTTGACCCGCTGAGGAACGAGTACTTTTTCGACAGGAACAGGCCCAGCTTTGACGCCATATTGTATTATTACCAATCAGGGGGGCGGCTAAGAAGGCCGGTCAACGTCACCCTTGATATTTTCTCAGAGGAGATTCGCTTCTACGAGCTGGGCGACGAGGCCATCGAGATATTCAGAGAAGACGAGGGTTTCATCAAGGAGGAGGAGCGGCCTCTTCCCGACAATGAGTTTCAGAGACAGGTGTGGCTGCTGTTCGAGTACCCAGAGAGCTCAGGTCCTGCTAGGATTATCGCCATAATCTCTGTCATGGTCATCCTGATATCCATTGTCAGTTTTTGCCTGGAGACCCTCCCCATTTTCCGCAACGATGAGGACGATATGCACAAGTCTCATGCAAAAGTCTTTTACCCTGAGACCAACACCACAGTCATCAGCTACACAAACACCTATTTCACCGACCCCTTCTTCATCCTGGAGACTCTCTGCATTATATGGTTCTCCTTTGAGTTTCTAGTGCGCTTCTTCGCCTGCCCCAGCAAAGCAGGCTTTTTTGGTAATATAATGAACATTATTGATATTGTCGCCATCATCCCTTACTTCATCACTCTCGGAACAGAGCTGGCAGACAGGCCGGAGGATGGTCAAGCGGGTCAGCAAGCCATGTCCTTAGCCATTCTCAGGGTCATCCGCTTGGTGCGAGTCTTCAGAATTTTCAAGCTCTCCCGTCACTCCAAGGGGCTTCAGATTTTGGGTCAGACCCTGAAAGCCAGTATGAGAGAGCTCGGCCTGCTCATCTTCTTCCTCTTCATAGGGGTCATCCTTTTCTCAAGCGCCGTCTACTTCGCCGAAGCAGACGAGCCCGAGTCGCAGTTCGAGAGCATCCCGGATGCGTTCTGGTGGGCTGTGGTGTCCATGACAACAGTCGGCTATGGCGATATGGTCCCGACTACGATTGGCGGCAAGATCGTGGGTTCCCTCTGTGCCATTGCAGGTGTGCTCACCATTGCCTTGCCCGTGCCTGTCATCGTGTCCAACTTCAACTACTTCTACCACCGGGAGACTGAAGGTGAGGAACAGGCGCAGTACCTGCAGGTCAACGTGGCCAAAGCCGACTCAGCCGAGGAACTGAAGAAGAGCCGGAGCGGCTCCACCATCAGTAAATCGGACTATATGGAGATCCAGGAGGCTGTGAACAACAGCAACGAGGACTTTCAGGAGGAGAACCTTAAGACGGCCAACTGCACGCTGGCCAACACAAACTATGTAAACATCACCAAAATGCTCACCGACGTGTAGTCATCTGCTGTTTTCCTCCCCGTCACAACGGGAAATGTGGAGCTGAGCAACCGGATGGGACAGGTGTACAGCCTCCCACCTCACGTGTGCTGGAAAAACCAAGGCAATAGAAATTCAGGATGTTGATGACGACGATAGACAGTGATATCAAAAAATATATATATATATATTGCAAAGACCATCCGCTCACTCCGCCCGCGCTCATCCTGTCTTCTCTCCTCACAGCTTGCCCTTAAAACTCCTGATAACTGTCGAACAGAGTGAAATTTAAGAATTTTGCATTTCTGCATGGAGTTGGCTTTGTCTGTGTGGCTATTCTGAGAAAAAAAAAAAAAGGATAATAATAATAATAATAATAATAATAATGATAACAATACTTAAAGATTCCCTGCTCACAACAAGTAGCCAAGAGTAGTGCACAAAAAGAAAAGAAAAAAAGGGAGAAACACAGCAAGAAAAAAAATTTACTTACCGCTTTCAAAAAGAGAAAAAGAAAAAAAAAGCAACACAGCACAAGCCCCGCTTTAGTCCCGCGTCCCTTTTGGCCCCCCTCATTTCCCAAGGCACACTGCTCTGCCATGCGCTTTTCTGAAGAGCCCTACCCGCGCGCTACATATGCTGCTTCCTGGAGCCAATGAAACAAAAACTGTCTTATGCTTCACCATTATAGGAATAAGAAGGATGTGTGAGCATAAAGCGAGTCCCACTCCTGCGCTGACGTGGCCTGTGGGCGACTTGTGACGAGGTTCGGTGGCTTTCGTACACCACGTTAATTTTTTTCAAGGATGAATGACAGCCATCGGCGCTAAGCTCATGGTTCGACACCTTTCTTTTTTCCCAGCAGGCATCAGTATCTGATGAATGACTGAGGATGGCCTTGACTTTTCACTGCTTTGGTCTTACATGTACTGTAGGTATTGCAATGCAAGCTTTCCCCCTTCCATTCACCCAAAACTGGTCTTACTGCAGAGCTTTGAGGACAACTTGAATGTTTCTTCTCGTTTTGTTTGTTTTTCACAGTTTAACACGCACACAAACACACACACACGCACACCCAGTACTTATTCATATAGATAAGTAGGTTAACTGTGACTTTACTGATAGCCCGTAGGTAGGTAGGTGCTGTTAGTAATAAACATAGCCAGTAGATAATTGCATGACGTTTTTATCTGAATGAGAATTTCCACTTGTTTCTCGACTGCCACTTGCTTCATCACACACTGTATATTTGTCTGTACACTGCCTTCTATACAAAAAAAACACACACACTTTTAAAAAGGATGCCTGCAGGTAGCTGTCACAAGAACCTAAAACTGTACGTTAGAGGAATTTCTTAAGGAATAAAATCATAAGAGCCCAATCCTGCAAAGGGATGCGGCGTCCTTGTCGATATTAACATTCCACGTAGAGAAGTAATTGCCGTAAAAAAAAAAAAAAACAACCTTTTTTTTTGCTGTAAAACGTGCTGCAGCCGAGCTGTGATTTCAGGCTCACACTCTTACTAGTTTTTGGACATATTAAATCCCGGGTTTGCAGATGTGATAGATTTGCAGCGCCGTCCTTTTTTCTTTTTTTTTTTCTCACAGGTCTTTTGTCACATTATCACGTCCTCATGATCAAAATAGCAACTTTTTAAGGACTCGTGTATGGAATAATGCTTCCCCTCTCTCCCCTCCCCCCCCTCAACTGCCTTTTATCTGGGTTTACGCTACTCTCCTAGTGTTGCATGACCTCAAAAAACATTCCTAGAAGCATGCATTTAAGCTCAAAGAAGAAGCCTCTGAGACAAAAAAAAAGTACAATTATAACGGTAGATATATTTATTTCTAATATATATATAAAATATATGTATACAGACATATACAGTACACGTATACTTTTATCGGTAAATTTAAAAACTTTGAAATAGCGATGTTAAAGAGAAAGCGGGAGCCTTTCCACAAATGCAAATCATTGCCATGTCTTTATTTTTAATGCCAATAATAATAATAATAATATTAATACTAATTGTTCCGAGCACTGTTTCTATGTCCTGCTGTTTCAGAGTGCCAAAGACACACTCTTACTTACTCACCCCCCTTTTCAAAAGCATTGTCTTAACGCACATCCTGAATTTAAACACAAAAAGTTTGCTCCGCTGAGTCCAAAAACTGCCTTCTGTGAAGTAGTTGATGAAAGGCAGGGCGTTGTTCAAAAACTCTATCATCCCCCGACCAGAATCTCGCAACAAAAAGCTTTTTTGTAGAAAATATATATTGGCGTTAAATTGTTACGAATTAAAATGGAGTCTGGCTGTCCTCTGAGAAGTCTTTGAAGCCAGAAGCTCAATCTGTCTTTAAAAGTTGGCATCAAATGAGAATTAGGTTCTGATTCTAGGATTGTGTCCAGCTGAGATTTTCCACCGTTCGCTCAACACTGCCAAGGTAACAGTCAAAGGCAGTAACGTCAATATGGGAAGTGATAATTAGCAGCAGTGTAGCAGATATTGGCTAGCCTAGGGGTCCTCTGACTTCACTCCTGAGTCTCTTGCCTTTCTTCATCTTCTCACAGATGTCTTAGGTAATTAGAAAGGTGACGGATTAGGAAAAAGGTCTGTAGCAAAGAACTGTCTCAATGAATTCTGTCATGTCAAGGATGTACATCTTTATTCATTCTGCTCACTACAGTCTTCAGCCTGCAGTAGCAAAATGCTTTTACGCCATCGCTGCCAATATGTGCTCAGGGTGCCTCGTCCAACTGCCTGACGCGAGGCTCCTGAAGTCGTCTCTCTGTCCGGATCCGTGTCTGCTTTCATGTGTCTCGAAAGATTTTTTTTTAGAGAGCGTTAGGAAACGAATCTGTTGCTTTCCCTTAGAGTGGCGTAAAGGTGGAGTGAGGTAACTCGAGGTCGGACAAGTTCAAATAGCTGTTAGCAATATTCCCATAATCCTTGAGTGGAGGAGTCTGTGCAGAGAACATAGATGTTTTTTGTTTTTTTTTTAAAAAAAGGAAAAAAAAGAATGAACCTTTATGGACTTCCACAGTCCAACCGAGATCTTATCGATCATCAGTTGAGTATTGACGTGGGTGTGTTGATGCACGACGATGTGCTTGAGTGTGTGTATGTGTGTGCATGAAAGAAAGAGAGAGAGAGAGAGAGAGAAAGAGAGAGAGAGAGCGAACCACTGAATGTCAGTGTCTTAGCCTGGTTGTACAGCTGCATTTATGCAACAGCCATTTGCATATCTGTATATGTGGAAAAAAAAAAAAAAAACACTCACAGTCTGACCAAAAATATTTGTCTATGCATGCAAATGCATTGTATCTTACCGTCTTCATTTCATTGACTTTTTTTATTTTTCATTTTTTTGAATGGATACTTATGATAAATGTTCTCGCAGCATTTATCTGTTATGTTTGAAAATTGGGCACATTACTGTACCTCAGCCAAATCCACTGTAGCAACTCATGTACTGGAGTTCACAACGTGACAGTTATTTCTGCTTACAGCGCAAAGAACAAGTAGAATCATCCTCATCCGTACGCCCGCAGATTTAATCTGTGAGGCGATTTTATCCAGTGGACGGTAACAAATCCAACGATCATGTATTGCTTTATCGGGGAGCACCACAGCCTCTAGAAAAAAACCGTCATCTCTCACCTGCTGAGGGACCCACCAGCAAATCCGCTCCATGAGAAGGGTGCCCAACAGTGACCACACTGAGAAATCTATGCAGAGAATGATTACTAGCTGGTGGTTGAGAAGGTTTAAGTACAAAATGTTTTGTGTTTTCACTGATTTCATGTTGATCCAAAGAGCTGACGGTGCGTTTTCTTAAAAAAAACAACAAAAACAGCCCTTTAAGCAGAAGAGACACACGTTGCAATATTCTGCCGCTGTACGTCAAAACACTCAGACGTGAGCTGAATGTGAATATGAGCTTTCTGAGCTTTGGGTTTGTTTTTGAACTGCGGCGTCAGCTCTTTGAGGCGAGGCTCCGGAAAAAAAAAAGAAAAAAAAAAAAAAAAAAGACAACAATTCATACATACGGGAAACAAGACGATCAATATGCAATCTGTATGCATGTGTGTGTCAGAGATGTTTTTTTTTTTTGACGTTTGACCCCCAGAGCCTGATAGTGTGGCATCCACTGAAACAATATGTACAGTCGTTCACTCTCTCCCCCCCCACCCTGGTGTCATATAGAGGCCTGAAAACATCCATCAACGTTGGTACAGTGGATAATGGATTTTCTTTCTATGAAATGAAATGTGACAGAATAATGTAAATAATAACCAATGGATGCTGATGATAGAGCAGAAAAACCATGTACTATATACTGTATGTGAAGTCTGGATTTAAAAAAAAAACAACGTAGTATTATCTGCACTTTACGAGACAAAAAGGACAATCTATGGACTAAGAAAAAAACATGTGAAATTAAAAATGCATATAATCCTTCCAAATGCTCATAACCCTGACAAAGTAATATCAATAATGAAGCCAATAATAATTCAACTGAAACTGTGTGCGGTGTGTTTATTGTGTGTGTCGCTTGTTTTCTGTGGGGCTTTAAAAATAACTTCCCTTGGCATCGGGAGGTGTTTTTTTTTTTTTCCAAATGTTCATCCAGCCTTTCTTTCTCTTCACCAGGTATTAAGTCAGCAAATGATTTGAGGGAGCTAATTTTAGCCGCGCGGCGTCTGCGCTGATACGAAAATGCCATGAATCGATCAGAGGCCTCTTTGTTGTTATTCTTAGGACATGCAGCGTTCTTTGTAGCCGCGGGCAGTGTGGAGGACATTTTTCAAACGCTTCCCGGTATCTTCGGCTTCTTCACTCCCTTTAAGTGCGCGGTATATGCTCCCTGCAGTTTAAAAGAGAGAGCAGGGTGTTTCTATTAATAGCCCTTTTTTGTTGAAGAAAGAGAGAAGAGGAGGAGGAGGAGGAGGAGGAACGTGAGCAGAGGAGGAGACGGGTGGAAAGGAGATGGCAGAGGAGGAGAAAGGCAAAAATCCTTCACAGTGAACTTTTTCATGACAGAGAGACAACAGAGAAAATGTTTCTTGTTTCTTCCTTTCAGATCCATGGGGGGGGAGCAAATGTTACATATCACAGCTTTATCTCTCAGGTGATGCTGTTCCTCTCCTCACCTGCCTCATCCACACCTGCACAGCGTTTCAGAGCCAGCTCTGCCATCTTGTCTTGTGCTGTCTGCTATCTTTAGTCCACTTGTGGTTTAACTACAGCTTCTGCACTGTGAGCGGGAACACTTGGGGCCTCGGTGCTGTAGCTACATCTCTGCTGTAGTCATTAGTCTTGCTTTGATCCGGCGATGCAGTGCAGCACTCTGCAGCTCGCTCTGCCGAAAACCAGGGCAAACGGAGAGAAGCAAGCGGGCGGGCGGGCGGGAAGGATGGATGGATGGAGCGGCACCAACTGAGGACACAGACAGGCGGGAACACATGTAGGCCTGCTGCAGGTGGCCGCTGCTGTCACAATGTTGTTAGGGAGGAGTGAGCGCGTGGGTGTGTGTGTGTGTGTGTCTGTGTGTTGTTTGTCAGGGATGGGAGCATGCCCACAGGAGCACGGTTGAGCAGCCATACAGGCTCGCTCCGTGCTTACCAGCTTGTAATTAGGAGGCGAGCGCCGTGGGACCTGCTGCTAATCCAACAGGGCTGCCCTGGCACTGGACCACACCCCGTTATTAGGAGGCCTTCAGCCTTTTTGCACTCATTAACTCCCCGCTCTGTTATCAGCCTGTGAGGGTTTACTATCATCTCCTGAGAAGCCCTGCAGTTGCTTCAGTTGGAGATAGTCGGGTATTGCGTCGTTTGGCTTGAAGTGCAGATTAAAATAATGGAGATGTATGTTCAGTTTTACTTGGAAGCTTGTTTGTGCAGTGACGGGGACAAAAGGAAGCAGACAGCATCACTGCCCTCTAGGGGTGTTGACGCAGAAGTGAGATGAAGTGTTTGTGCCTCAGTTTTCTCTCAACAGTCAATGAGATAGACTGAGAATGATTCATTACAACAAAAGATACAGTGGAGGCTGAAGTCAGATATGTTTCTGTACCACATTTAAAACAGTGTCACAAACGAAGGCGGAAGAAAATAAGGTCAGTAGAACAGACGATAGAAGGTCATGCAGTTACCCACATATCAAGATACAATCGCTGAGCTATGCAAGAATTAGATAACCATAATAAGACCCTGTTTAGTCGTAGCAATTTAAAGGATGAGTTCACCCAAAAATCGAAATTTGGTCATCATCTCCTTGCCCTCGTGCCGATGGAATATCACGTGAATTTTCATAGTCCATAAATCATTTCCAGAGCTTCACTGCAACGTTCCCCTAAAAAAAAAAAAAAAAAAAAAAAAAAAAACAGAAGCAGAGGGGGACTTGTTTTAAAATGTAATAAAAGAACTGGAAATAAACATTATAAGGCTAAAACAGCTCATCTGGCGAAATCTCAGGAGTTCACAAATTGATTTGGAAAGACGTTATTCTCCTATTCTACTTCAGTTGTTCATCTCTTCATCGACATCGGGGTGAGTAGATAACAGACAGAATGTAACATTTTTGGCTGAACTCATCCTTTCAGATTGACAATCTAAGTAATGTACATCCCTGATTTCAAAAAAGTTGGGACACTGTGTAAAACATTTCCCCGATCCTTTATACAGTCTTGTGTTGAACCTTGCTTCGCCCTTGCTTGTGAATGACTGAGACTTCTGATGATGCCCAGTCATGGTACTATCACCTATTACAAATAAACCTGTTTAACTTCCAAACAGGTGTTTTTGGAGCTTTCCTCATCTTTAGTTGCACCTGTCTCAAGTGGATGAGGTTCGATATTGAATATATTGTGTTATCTCTTTCTGTTTTATTTAAGTTTTACACCGCAGCTATTCTCTTTTTGAATCGCGGTTGTATAGGATTAAAAAGAACAACAGCAAGCATAAAGAAACACACAATGGACATACTACTTTACAACAAAACAAGTCAGGATAGAGTCTCCTTAAACACTCTGCAGGTTTTTGTTGGTCTTATGAGTCATTGAGTCTCTTCCACTGGTGAGATCGGTAACAATAGGACACATGTCCACGCCTCCTCCCTCCAGAGTCACACAGTGGATCAATTCACTCTTATTGTGTGAGAGGTATGAGAACACGCTAGCTAGCACACACACACATACACACACACACACACACACACACACACCCTCCTCCACCCCTCTACGGGTGACAAATAGGCTGCGTTAAGGTCAGTCAAGCATGCATCCCATCTCACAGGGGACAGTGAACCTGTCAGAGAGCACACAGCACGACTGATGAACAGATGCTCCGGAGCTCACGAGCGCACACAAAACCAGGAGACGTGAAGTTGCACGACAGATCCGACCAGTACGGACAATCCACCCTTACAGTAAACACAGCGAGGTCACAGGTTGATGGTCAGTGATGATGAGCAGGACCCGATAAGCTTCACTACCAGGTGTCAACGGTTCACGATGGCCCTCTGACCTGAGCTGTGGACGGACCAATCAGCACTTCCACCGTTGGTAGAAGTGGCTTTAATCTGAGTAATGAAGGTGGGTTTGGTGACCCCGTGTCATCTGAGGCGACGACATATGGAGCTCAGAAGACAGAGAGTTCATGTTTAGGAGCCCTGAGGGTGTTAGTGCAGCAAGGTTAGAGGGTTAGTGTGAATGAATTTATGAATGAAGGGACCATAACAACAGAGACCCTGTGAGGTGAAGATGCAGGTGTTAATGTGAGCGGAGGGTGTTTTTGTACATCAGTTATAGACCATTAATGAGAACAAGTCATTGCACTGGACTTACATTTATTATACTGAATAAATGTAAGACATTTAATGTCTGAAAATATTCCTGAATAAATGTAAGTCCAGTGCAATGCTGGAAATGCACTGCCCTGAAATGGGAAATGATTTGCTTTTTTGTCGAGAGCTGAGAGGATCAATACCATATCCGTATGTTTAATGGATGTATGGATAATGTTTCTCCACTTTCTTTCACTGTACAAAAATGAAGCCAAAATATCCTTGCATGGGTGATGCACTCTCGCACCGGTGATGTGCGAGAGTGCATCACATTTTCAAGGCCAGGGTCTTTTTGGGTGATTGGGCGGTGCAGGTATTGATGGCTCAGCCATCAAACGGCCCGATTGGCTGCAACCCAGTCGCCAAAATCAATGTTGGTTAAGTACCAAATCACATATTAGCTAAAACTGAATGCTTCCTTATGTTTCGACTTCACGTTTGTTCAGGATGGCGTCATACCCTCTCTTCACAGCAAGGAATAACTAATGAGGAACTAAACTTATCCGAAAAATGAACAGAAACATTCATGTAAATCGGCATGATAAGGAAAATAAGGACAAGGAACATTTATTTGACGTGTACTTTGAATTTTTTGTCATGTCATTGATCTCAGTGGTAGTCAGGAGAGACGGTTAGCTTAGCTCCCAAAATATGGTCATTTCTTTAACATTTTTTATAGCTGTTTACACCAGAATATAAAGTATAAACGCCAGCCAGAGGGATTTATCACACAGCAACCCATAAGTTATCAGTCAGCATTCATTAATGTAATAAAGCCACACTAAAGCCACAAATAAATCATTTCAGGTTATATGTATGCAGTATGCAGCACCTCAGATGGTATAAAACACCACACACCATGAACATGAAATATTGATAAATGAAGGGAAGTCAGTGGATGTTTATGAAGGCTGAGAAGAGAAGTGAAAGCTCCTTAAAGCATTTTGTCAGGTCCTAAACTCTCCATCGTATTCAAAAAGACTGATATGAATGTGGTCACCAAAAGACACGTGGTAATGACGGATTAAAACAAGTGTTAAAATAACATGTTAAAATAAGTGAAAATGAGTCGGATAAATCTTTGTTCGGGATCATTTTTCCTCATTCACTTGACTTAAGGTGGAAACTGAATCCTTGCTGTTGGCTACAGCTGATGGAGGCCACTTCCAACATCCCGACCAGTGAAAGAATGTCAGAGGCTTTAAATATCCCGTACGAGTTAATATTTTATCAACATCTCAGTCCCGGGGCCTCTCCCCTTTTACATCCCACTTCCAGCTCTGAGATTGTGCACAGAGCAGGAGCAGGAAATCTGTACAGCCTCCAACTGCAGCGCATTTAGTTTAGACCAACCAGCAGCTTTTTTTTACCTTCCCTCCACCTTCTCCTCGCTCACGTATGTTATCTGTGTTGAAACTAATTCAACTTCCTCCTGCTTATCAGTTCGGTGATGCATGATCCCTTATAGAAGACGCTGGATCTTATCACGACAGATATGAAACAGTGTGGAATTGTTTCATCAGAATGATTAGGACAAGGAGTAATTATTCGGAGAAAAATGAAGTCTTGATTAAACAAGGACATTCAAATGTGCTTCATAAGCAGTCCAGTGTGGAGTGACAAACAGAGAATCAGCTCCTGTGTGTGTGTTTGTGTGTGTGTGTGTGTGTGTGTGTGTGTGTGTGTGTAGAGGGTGAACGCGTCCCAGTGCACTCACGGAGCTTATTCATTATGTATGCAATGATCTCTTGATGAAGAGAAGGCCGTCTCGCCTCAAACAAAGTACCGTCATCGCCGTGCAGATGACGCCGCTTCTGTTCCTTTGCCCAAATACACCACAAAGAAAGAGGACGAGCCGTGCATGTGTGTGTGTGTGTGTGTTCATGGATGTTTGTGTTTGTGTGTGTCAGTGTTGGTTTAGAGGGAATTCTACATCAGCTGCCCTAGAAATCCCCACACCTTCAGGGACAACTATGGTTAATTACAACGTGGGTCCTCTTATAGCCTTGTGTTGGCCATCAGTCATCACAAGGATGGTGTTAATGGTTATAACATCGGTGTACTCGCTCTCTTGAGTTTTGGGATCATCGCAACGAGAGAAAACTAATGTTAATGGCAAAACTATCTAAAAATCCATCCATTCATTTAAAGGCCAATTCATTGGTTACCCAGACGTGGCCCCATGTACAGAGGCTGTGTCTTCTCCACAGCGGCCCGAGGTTCGAATCCAAACCATGGCCCTTTGCTGCATGTCATGCCTCCTCTCTCTCTTGTTGGTAAGGAATTTTGGTTGCAGCCAGTAGCTGAGTTTCGGCTAAAGCTATTAAAAATGCTAACGATAACGTCGCAAAAGCCCAGTTACCTCCAACAACAACTTCTCCGGCTGGCTTCTAATTACTCGAAGATGGCGAATGGGTGTAACTCTCCATTTATGAGCACAGCAGTGGCTGCAGGTGTGCAAATGTCAGCTGCTGCAGGGGCGATGCTCTCAAACATGATGCACTCAGCTTTTTATATTTCCCTGTCTGACCGTGATTTGATGCAGGGGTGACGTCTCGCTCTTTCTCTTTATAACGTCACTCTGAAGAGGCGCTTTGAGGTACCAAAATTTGGCACTGATTGATTTCTCTTGAATCAGTATTTGGTACCAACATAACTCGGCTGGGTCCCCTAAAAGTACCTAGTTTGGTACCTAACCCTGCTATCTAAGACATGCTCAGTCTAATATTACCTCTGTTTAAGCTCTGTTGTTGGTTTCAGCTCCTGAAGGAAAGATCTGAATGTCCCACTCCGTTCCCCGGCTACCTCGTCTGAGCTGCCCTGCAGCTGGAAACAAGGTTGGTGAGTGTGGACTAGGGGTAACACTTTTTCAGATTGCCGATAAAATAAACGTATTTAAAAATGTGCTACTTTGGCTCTGATGCAGAATCTTGTCACACAATGTCCCCAACAACTACAGTGTTTCATTGTTAACACGTCACAATTAACAGCCTATAAACACTCAAATAATCTGAATCTGCAAAGTAACTAAATCTATCAAATAAATGTAACAGAAAATCAAAATACTCAAGTAAACTACCTCAAAATTGCACTTACGAAACAATACTTTTACTATTACTTTCCTTTATTTTATCACTGGTTGTTGGGAAGACTTTCATATTAATTGCAAATTAATATCTGTCCCAAAAATTGGTTTTCACTCTCCTTGATTTCTAATAATCAGTATTGGTATTGGCCCTGAAAAAGCCATATTGGTCGACCCTCTAGTGAGACTGGGGGCTGTAAAACCAAAACAATTAGCTGAAAGAAGCTAAAACCCTCCACCATGACCTACTTCTTTCACCTTAGACCCACAAGACTGCAGCTTTAACTGTTACTCAGCCCAGTTTTTTCTGCCCTAAATAAAATAACGATAAAAAGCGAATGTCTGTATTATCATGGAAGAGACTGGAGCCAGTTGCTGCTGACATAATGGGGTTCCTGGGTGGAGCTTTTTTTTTGTCAGGTGCAAGCAGCAGGGAGGAGAGATAGTGAAGGAGGTTTTAGCAGCTTGCCTTCATTTATTATTCATGTTTGATCAAAGAGAGTGATGCAGTAGAAACCTCTCAGTGGTGAACAATGCTCTAATACAGTGGAAGAAATTTGTTATATCATGTATGTTGCAACAAGCCTACTTCTACAAAGTGCTCGCGCAGAAAAGGGTGGAGTATTATTTCCAACGCGGCATGTTGTTGAGTGATCAATGCAGGCCCACAGAGAGAATACCTCCATGTATCAATAAACCACATTAACTCATTTGTAGACCCCCCGCGAACGTGTGTGAAAAAACCAGCGCGATGACAATCTGAAAGATTTATAGCTACTCCATTTTCCCCAAGCAGTGACCCATGCAGCCACACCATGGCAACAATGGCCGACAATGTTCCACTGGATAAGAAGATACCCGGTGTTCAGACTTGAATACCTGTCCGTCTGTCCCCAGTAACACGGCAGCGACCAGAGCTTTTCAGCACCTTTGGGACACACATGCCTGGGTATCTGATTCCTGCACATACCAATACGCAGAGGCTACGCGACGCAACCAGAAACCTCATGAGGATTCAACACAAGGGTTTGGTGCAGAAATATTTTATAAGCCAAGAAGAAATGTTGTTCCAGGAGAGAGTATTAGCAGAACTGTGTGGGTTTTAAGAGCTGCACTCTGGTGATAAGGCGTACAATGGCCTCAAACGAAAAGGAATGTGAGAGATGGAAGCTGAATGTTGATTATTTTGAAACCATTTATTAGTTTACTATGTTTGTTTTTAAATGAATATTGGCTCATCAAATACCACTTATCACCGGGACCTCCAACCAATATTCTTGCAATTCTCTGTAAGCTGATTTTGAAAATAATGCTCCCATGCATAAGAGTGCAATCGACTATCAGGCATAGACAGAAAAATGGTCACTTAACAGAGTAAAAACAACATTCTGCAGACTTGCTCTCGGCTCTGTGAAGCTTTATTTTCTGTAGTGACAGCGATGTTGCAATATTTAAGAACTGACCATCTAGCAGGTCATGCTGCACACAAATATGGCTGCAGTGTATCACCAGAGTAGCTGCTAACTGTAGCCGCTCTTAGCTAGTTAGCTCAGTTAGTCGTTCAGCTAGAGGAAGTGTGGCTCTTGTTTACACCACCAGCTAAGAAGTTAACTTCAGTGAAGTTGTACACAATACACAGACATCTTTGACACAGCGTCAAACTGATTTTGTCATTCTGTTGATAATTTAAGATATTTTAAGTGTCTTAAACTAATATTCTTACATGTTGCACCTGTGTTAATGTTAGCATGCTACCATCCTGGAAATGACAATGCTAACATGCTGATGTTTAGCAGGTATAATGTTTACCATAAACATCTTAGTTTGGCATATTAGCATGCTGATATTTGCTTGTTAGCACTAAAAAATTGTTTTTCAGGTGCTGTGAGTTGGACCAATTGTCAGATGATCTCTAAGTTTGGCATTAAGTCGTCACCATCTTGGTTTCTTTGGAGCCAGAAGGACGAGCAGACACACCATGGTAGCAACTCGTCAATCACAAGGTATCCACAACCTAAAGAAAACCTGCTTTATCATCTTTTTTTACTCTAAGCAGGACAATAATTTACAAAACAGATATCATGCCATGTTGAAGAAGACTTAAAACTAATGTTCAAGACCATAAAATCATTCACAAATAATTTACTGAGGTTATAAATCAAGTCGAAAGTAGCTGGGTCAGTTTCTCATGAGCTTACATACAGTTGGACTTTTTTAAAATCAGTTGAGTCGCCTCCTGCTGGCCATTAGAAAGAATGCATGTTAAAGGCACTTCCTCATTGGCTTCGCTTTTCAAACCCATTGCTCCATCCATATTTTTAACGTTGGCGGAGCAGAAAAAAACAGTGCTTGAAGAAAAAACAACATATTTTCTCATGTTTCTTGTCATCTTGGCCTGTGACCTCTTAAAATGAAGATGCTCCTTCCATATCTTTTACAGTTGGTGAGGAGAACACGAGTTTGTGTACCAAACTGTGTGCCAATACATACGATAGATGTTGAGATGTTTGACTGGATACGTGAAACCATTTTGAAATCATTTTAATCCATTTTGAGATTTAGTCTGGAGCTAAGTGAATTTCAGTCTGTGATCACAGTGGTAGACTGACCAATAGACAGACATCGCCATCCTCAAAACCAAATAACAGAGTAGACAAACTTTGTTTGTGTCTATGTGATGCTACAACCCAAGAACATGTCTGTCACTGATGTTTTTTTCTTTTCCACCCCCCGCTGACTTTCAACAAAGACTAAATGGAGAACAGAGAGGGCAGAGAGGTGAACACACACCTGGCGTGTGACCAGCGAATCCTACGCACGAGTGTGAAATATGATAGAGAGCCAAGCAAGAGCACCTGGCAGGCAGACAGACAGGTTCAGGACTTTACTAGCAATGAGAAAAATGAGCCCCATGCTGCACAAACAGGACTTCACTTTAGTTTCTGGCAAGTAAAGTGACATCTAATGACCTCGGGTGAAGGTCTCGCAGATTTTGCACTCCATGAAAAATCTTGTGTCTCCGACTGTAAACACTGACATAAAAACGATGTGAATGGGAAGCACTTTGGGGATTTATTTGACTTGCGTGTTATCCAGACTGACTGAATCGACTGAGTTGCTGAAAAAAAAATCTGTCTTGTTTATGGGGTATTTAATTGTAACTGCCCAGCCTTCTGTCAAAACCTCAGAGATTTACACCAGCTCCTTAAGACCCTGCCTTAATCTGAGAGGATGTGTGTGCGAGTCAGGACAAGCTTTTTTTTCACCGCTGGATACCAAGGTAAATTCATTTAATGCTTGTTCCTTTTAAAACTAATATAGTGTGTGATCATTTTTAAATAAGCAACATTTAAAAGAGGTTTATACATTAATGATTTTTAAGGCAGTTTCTAAATAGATGCTGTTAAATTTAAGAAGTTAAACCAATAAATAAAGTGATTATTTGATTCTTTTTATTGTCAGAGTGTGATAGAGGTTAAAGCATTATTGAAGGTAATTAATTATTAGTTATCACATTAAAGAATTAAAGAAATTCGATGCTTAAAGGCTTTGTGATGCATTTTTTTGTCCAGCCATCGTAGCTGAATGTTGAATAATCCCAATCTGATGAATCTCACTGATAATTTCTCACTGTAATAATGTTTTGTTCACTCCAGCAGGCCATATGGGAACATGAGGAGGAGGCCCGGTGTAACTCAGGAGGCTTTGGACGAGCTCGGATCGCCTGCAGCCATGGAACCTCCCCGTCCAACGGTGAGCAATGTTTGTTGTCAAAATAGTGGGTGGTGTGTGTGGCATTCATCCTCCCTGTATGATCGCTGGAGGGAAAATTATCCCTCCTTGCTGCGTGCACTCGTGCTTTGAAGGAATTTACAGTGTGGGATGAATTCACAGCACACATGGGCCGCTGCTGAAGGATGTTTTTGTGCTCCAAGAGAAAAAGAAAGTGTAATTTAATCAGTGAGTTTAAACCACGGAGGATTGCCGTGTTAAATGTTGTGGCTGTGGCGTGATTGGTTTGTTGTGAACACACTCACCTCCCCCTCCCCTCTCCCCGCCCCGCCGCTGCGTCGGGTCCAAGGAGTCATCCAAGATTAGCACTTGTCTTTTGATTAGTGAGGCTGGAAACAATCCAGACATTTCAATTAAGTCCATAGTATTTAGTCTGCTCATCTATGAGGGTGATTCTCGGGGCTGATCTTCTGTGTTGCATAATCTCCTTAGTGGAGTAACAGTCGTCAGCTGCAAATCCTCAGTCCAAAACAATGAAGGCAAGAGTGAAATCACAGAGGACAGAAAACTGTTTTTACTAACCATTATTCCTTCAAGAATTTACTGATGGACAAGCTGATTTAAAGTCTTATGCTATACTCATAAGTGTGTTTTGTTTATTATTCGTCTATTCTTTACTGTGTTTGACCTTCACGGTGCAGAATGATGTGTGTGCAGAGTTTGACACTAGAAGGCTGATTTTACACTCATCCTGAAGACGAGGGGGACGTTTCTTTGCACTCACTATGAATCTCGTGAACGTATGAGCAGGACTTTGTGACACCCCATCCTGGTCCAATATGTAACTTCCCACCAATGTGATGGGGAAATCCAAAACACTTCTGTGCTTGTGCACAGACAGAGGGGCTTTGCAGAGGAGATGTACAGATTAAGGAGTTTTCAATTAAGAAGAGACCAATGTGCTTTAGTATTTTTTATAATAAAGCGCTATTAAAAGTACCCCAAAACATACTTAAAAGTAAAGATATCATGTTAAAATATGACTTTGTTAAAAGTGAAAGTCACCTCATCTATAAGGATACTAAGGAAATATAAAATGTGACAAGCTGTATTGCAATAAGGTTATTACCACTAAGTGTCATCTTAGTGAACCATTTACAGTAAACTGTGTCTATAATGTGAGGTAACACTTCGCTAATTGACTTGTAAAACTCAGGAGGTAAAGGGCAGGAATATCACCACGTTTTCAGTTTGTTACAGGAAGCAAGGGGAGATAGAGGAGGGATGACATGCATCAAACTGAGATGTTTATAAGAGGTTATATGAACGCTGCTGCTGCCCGGAACTGTCTACAAGACACGGCATAGCAAGGCATGACATGATAGAACGTGATCAATACTGAAAGAAATTCAGTTACACATTATACTTGCTTGGCTGACTCCATAGACCCTCAAGGTACCAGGGGGTCTCTGATTGTATTCTGTAAAGTCTTCTTAAAAATTTCCAGTAGTGTCACTGTTACAAATGTTGAAACTTAGTCTCGAACTGCGGTGCCTTTTCTGCCTCATCGCCTTTAACTCCTCCACCTCCTGATTTTACAGTCAAGACATAAACTTGCAATCTAAATGTGATACGGCACTAGAAATGTCAACATGGTACTTATGACTACGACATGTACTAAAGTGAAGGTATCACTGTTTTCCAGAAACGTTAACTGCGAACATTGAACTGCCAAACCAAATAATAAGCTCCAAAAGAACTGAATGATAATGAATATATATTTCAATCATATTTATTCTTATACACTCTTACATTTATGTTCTTATGACCTCACCCAGATATCAAATGAACCCTTAAGGGATCCCAAACATGTGACTGAGAAAACACTGATCACTGAGCCACTCACCCTGAATCCATATGAGCTTGTGGCACTCTGCCATTTAACATTACCCAACACTGTTGTTCAAGCTGTGTGGGGGTTTTATATACTGTAGCTGCTGTGCCCTTGTGTGCTCGTGACCCAACCTTGTATGGTATTTGCAGTGAGGAGAAGCCCTGCCACAATATATAGGATTACTAGACTGGAATAACCAGCTGCCTTTACAACAGATATACGATTACCAGGCTGGAATATCTAATCCGAGCTCCCTGACATGCACTTTGAAATCCTGTCACCCTTAATGGATGAGCATATGGGCTAATCAGCTAGAATTACATAGATCATGTGCACAAGATGAGATTTTGTTACGTGTGACTGTCATTTCCGAAAGAGCGTAGTGTCCAAATCAAATCAGAGACAATAAGACAATGAAACTGAAAGCAAAAGTCAGACAGAAGATCGTCGCGCTGGGAAAGGGCTGCAGCAAAAAATTACTTTCATTATTGATTTATCTGTTGATTATTTTCTAGATCAGTGGGTCTATTCATGAAAAAAGTCCAAGTTGATGTCTTTGTCAATCCAAAATCCAAAGATATTCAATTTTATATGATAAAATATACAGAGAAAAGGAGGAGAGGCTGTTATTTTTGCATTAAAAACTACTGTAAATATTAATCAAGTGATGAAAAAAGTTTATCGCTGTAGCAAAGTTTGGATCTAACATTTACGTTCATCGTCAAATAAGAAGCAGAACAAGTGATATATATGGACTCGAGTACCTTCATCACTCAGGTGGTTGTAATCTGCATGACTGAGAGTTAATCTACTCTCAGATTGGACCAATCAGAGCAGCGTAATTATGATTGACTGTAAATTTAAGATGACTAATTGCATTTGGAAAGCGTACGAAATCCGTTTGGTTATACCGTAGCACACCTGACCAGCTGAGGGACATGTGGTCAATCCACCTTCACCGAAGAAAGTTTCACGTGAAGAAGTCTGTTGTGATGAGGCGGCTTTAATCCATGTTTTCAAACAAAGAGTAATGTGAGAGGCGTTGCCGATGGTGATGAATCCGCAGGAAATCCTCAACTGAACCTACAGATCCGCTGGCTTTACAGAGCTTAAAACTGAGTTTCAGTTCATTGTTTGTTGTCAGAGATGAAGCTCTGCGCTCTCCCACTGGACATAAACTTAGCAGACAGACACAGTTAGTGACTAGCTAGTAAACATGGTAGAGACCAAAAACAGAGCTAAAATAAGGGTAAATACTGGACACACAGATGTTGATCTGCAACAGATGTTTATAATACTTTATAAATGGTTTATAAATACTATTTGTTTCATCTGTGATAATGATAAAGTTGTAATCAGAAACCTTTTCTGTTGCTTTTTAACAACGAAATAACTTTCAACTAAAGTGTAATTATCTACAGATGTATCATTTGTTGCTGATGGTTATTATAAAGTGTTACCTGCTGAACAACATGTACACTTCCTCCCTTCAGAGCTGAGGTTGGACTTTATTTTCCCTGAACAAACGTTACTATTCCTGTCAGGCGTCCATGGCTCAAAGTCGAGCTCTATAAAGGTGTGCAGGAGGTGTTCATACCGCTGCAGCGTCAGTATAGTTTGCACACAAGCATGCTGATGGAGGAACTGCTTTGTCAACACAGTCTGTTAACGGGTAAGGTGACAGTGTCATCGGGGGGAGGGCTGGACGCAGGGAGGGAGGGAGGGAGGGAGGGAGGAGGGATGAATGATGGATCGCAGGCTGTGTAGAAGGACAGAGGGGAGGGACGTTATTCCTCTGGTACGCTGACAGTACTCCTGAGAGGAGTGACACTGCAGTAGCTGCAGTCCATCTCACCCATTTACCTCCCCTCTCCCACTTTTACTGACACAAATCGTTTTGCCGGGTGGACGGATCGATTATTTACCCTCTCAGTCTGACTGCGATGCTCCCCCTCACTGTCCATCCTCCTGTCCGTCACAGATTCTATTACGAGGTGTTTAAGTGACAGGTCATGCTTCAGCTGACTGCCTTCTCAATGACATGTCCAGGACATGAAAGAGAAAGATCCCTGTATTATATATGGAGCATGTTGAGTCAGCTGAGTGATGATCCCTGCATCCCTCTAGTCTGTGTTTATGAACCAACCTGAGTGCGTATCTCAGGTAAAAAACAACAACAAACAAAGATCCTCTCCACTGATGCACATGTACGTGATGTTCCCGTGGGGACACATTGCTAGATTCCCGGAGGTGACTCTGCCTGATGATGTATAGCAAAGTGCAGGCTGTAAAGTCTTAAAACAGTTTTGTTTGACCTTGAAGCCATGTGCCTGCAGTGGTGCTGCTCGCGCCGCAATGTTACAGAGGACCAGCAGACAGCCAAACTCCAGGCTGCAGCAGAGAGATGAGGGAATGATTTCCGTCTTCAGGCAACTGGTTCTCTGTCAGGTAACACAATATTCAACCTATGATGCCAAATTGGCCGCCCTTCTGAGGAAGTCGAAGATTAACTGTGATTAAAGTTTTTTTTCCGCTCCTCTGGAGAATTCAGCAGAGCTAAAAAAAAAAAAAAGAAAGAAAGTGAAGCCTTTTTTTTTGTAATTTTCAGGCAGAATTTTTCAACAGAGCTGCTTTATTAATGTGACAGACCCTCCAGCAGCTGGAGTTGGTGAGGACAACTGAAATCGAAAACACACGACCACATCTGTGTTCTTGGAAAAGGGACAGTTTTTACTCTCAACCCTCTCACAAATCTATACTTATCACCTCTAGAGTGAATGTGTGCCTTGAATAGCATCCGTCAATACAACTGATTCTGGTGTACCTGTGTTTTATGGATTTGCATTAGCACCGAAACACGGTGAACAGGATAAACGTCTGATGGAGACTGGTGGGAAACCTTTGTGACACTTTTAAAATGTCAATAAGATTCCTCTCCACGTCAGCCTGTGTTACCAAAGATGTAAACAAGAGCGAGCTGAAGCCCCCGGGCAGATGTGCGCTGCTGCAGGTATTGAGAGCTATATGACAAGTCCTGTAACAGGGGAAGAATAGAGCATAATCCCCAAGGTGAGGGTGGATTGGATGATCCCGCATGTGGATGCTTACTCTGCAGGAAAGAGGGGAGTAAGAGTGGGTCCCTACTCTCCCTTTCGCCACATCAAACAGCGATTGGCTCCTGCAGAGTAAATCTTCCTATCAGAGGAGCCACCTATACCGTCCTCACTTATCCCACTGACGGAGGAGGGAGCAGGGAGAACAAAGCCAGGTGACCCCCACATTCAAAATCCAGTGAGTTTGTGTTTGCCTGTGTTTGTGTTTGCGTGTGTGTGTGTGCGCATGTGTACGTCTGCATGCGCATGTGGGTACCTCTGGCATCTCTGGTTTCTTATAGGGTGTTAAATTACCCAATGGGAGCTTTAATAGAGCTAGAGACACTCTTGATTGTGAGTCTGGATGAGGGAGAGATTGAAGGGAGGAAGGGGGAGCACAGCGGAGCTGCCAAGCAGGGTAGAGAGGGCACAAGAACTTCTGCAGAGCCAGGGACAATGGGTGAGTGGTGCGGACATCTGCGCACAGCTGGATTTAAACTGTACACTTAATTAGACATGTATTTTCATGTAATTGCGGGCGATTTGTTGTGAATTTGTTGTGTCTTTGAATGTTTGCTCAGTGTGAGAAAAGGCTGAGTTAGTTCAGTGGGACATTTTTCGTAGTTTAGCAGCGAGGAGTTGCTATTAGAAATGTTTTTTTACGATGCAAAGATGTGGCTCTAACAGCACTTTTCTGCCTTCTGCATCCTCAACTGTCCTTTCTCCTGGACTCAATAACCCGTCTTTGCTGACACGGCACAATCAATACATGTATTTTTTGCATAAGCCCTATCATGATGTCCTTACATAAGACGTTTCAATCCTATATCCTCTTCTGTTACGTTATCTGCTACGATGCAAGTGGAAATAGAATCAGATGAGTCTCTCGGAGTACGCAGGGCCCCTCGGTGTCAAGTGGACACAGAGGTTACAGCTTAAACGCGTGTGTCAGGATTTGGTTACCTGTCCGAACCGGACAAATCTAATAATAAACAGCTACAGAGAGATAAAGTAAACGTGATGCTGATAGACTACCTCGAACAGGACTGAGATGGATAAAGTGAGACGGTGGTTAGAAAGAGAGAGATTCAAATGTTTTTGACACGTTTCAGTCAGAAGTGAAGACTCAGATGTTTTTTGTCTGTTTTTCTCCATGAGGAAATTAAACATGTTTGACTTTGTGGCACATGATCAGCAATATTACCATCCATACCCTGTGTAAGCACCTTCACAGACGATCTTGCACAGTCTGTGTTTTCGATCTGTTTGTGGGAGTGATTTGGGGGGAAAAAAAATAACTGTACAAGCAGAGTATCAGATTGCAACTTCTCTGCTGAAGTAAACAGGAGCTGACAGAAAAACCTCTTTACCAACAAAACTGTATTGCACTATTTAACAAAATTTAACACAACTTTGCTTTTTTTTTACCCCTCCTCTTTTACAGATTATACAGAGGACTGACTCCAAAAGAGGGATACAGCTGCCTGAATGATAGTCAGGAGGAGGGAGGCCCTGCCAGGATCTTCAGCGTGGCACTGTTCGTGGTGTCCCCTCTGCCTCCTGCACTTGAACCGGGCTGATAGGCGGAGCTGTGGATAGGGACAACACAGGGGATGGAGGTGCCGCTTGTTAATTTTGAAAACATGGATGATGTCGGCATCAACCTGGGAGACCCGAATGACTCCGGGTACCCGACATCGCCAACCTCAGAGGCCCCCGATCAGAATCTCTTCCCCCTACAGTCGCCGCATAGAGGACGACGTGGACATTCGTCTGGTCAGGAGGGGTTGTCACCGTCCACTCCCCCGACTCTGACCACTAAAGCGAACTCCAGCAGCGCCAGTTTGATCTCTAACCTGAAGCTCCTGATCAACAGCGAGTCCCCCACTGACAGCGTCTTCAGTAAGATGGCGAAGGATTGCTACGAGAATGAAGATTTGTTTGAAAGGCACTGCATGGAAGAAAAAGACGAGAAAGTCGTCATCAATATTTCGGGCCTTATGTTCGAGACCCAACTCAGCACCCTGAATAAGTTCCCCGAGACGCTGCTCGGCGACCCCATGAAGAGGATAAGCTACTTCGACCCCATGAAAAACGAGTATTTTTTTGACAGGAACCGGCCGTCGTTTGATGGTATTCTGTACTACTATCAGTCAGGAGGGAGAATCCGCAGACCGGCCAACGTTCCCTTAGATGTGTTCGCAAATGAAATCGTTTTCTACGAGTTGGGTCATGAGGCGATGGAGCAGTTTCGCGAAGACGAAGGGTTTATCAAAGAGCCAGAGGTCCTTTTGCCCACCAACGAACTCCAGCGACAGTTCTGGCTCCTGTTTGAATACCCAGAGAGCTCCAGTGCGGCCAAATCTGTAGCTCTGGTTTCTGTGTTTGTCATCGTCATTTCCATTTTCATCTTCTGCCTGGAGACTCTGCCAGAGTTTAGGGAGGACAATGACTTTACCCCGGCTTTAACCCAAATGATCAACGGGACCCAAGATGCTCCTCATCCCGCCGCCAAAGACGTGATGGCGTATTTCACAGACCCCTTTTTCATTGTGGAGACTATTTGCATCATCTGGTTCTGCTTTGAAGTCGGCGTCCGTTTCGTGGTGTGCCCCAGCAAGCGCGATTTCTTCAACAACATCATGAACACCATTGACATAGTCTCTATAATTCCATACTTTGTAACCCTGGGAACGGAGCTGGCTACGACCCCTGACGATGACATGAACTCTGGTCAGAACATGTCCCTGGCAATCTTAAGAATCATCCGTCTGGTGAGAGTTTTCAGAATTTTTAAGCTCTCCCGACACTCGAAAGGGCTCCAGATCTTGGGGCAGACCTTGAAAGCCAGCATGAGGGAACTTGGGCTGCTCATCTTCTTCCTTTTTATAGGAGTCATCCTATTCTCAAGTGCCATCTACTTTGCAGAAGTGGATGAGCCCCAGACGCAGTTTGTTAGCATCCCCGACGGCTTCTGGTGGGCCGTGGTGACGATGACCACTGTGGGATACGGAGACATGTGCCCCATCACGATGGGAGGCAAAATGGTCGGCACCCTCTGTGCCATTGCTGGTGTGCTGACCATCGCCTTGCCCGTCCCGGTCATCGTCTCCAACTTTAACTATTTCTACCACCGTGAGACTGAGCAGGAGGAGAAACAGATCATGGACGCGGCGGCGGAGGCCGCGCAGAAAATGTCAGCTGCGAACAAGTACGGAAGCACACCATCGCTTAACAAAAGTAACGGCACCTGGCAGAACGAGAAGAACGGCATGCACTGATGGGGAAACTACGCATTTATATCAAGGGCATGAAAAACACACGGACAAACACAACATATCCTGTAGTGAGATGAACTTATCTTTCTAACTATTTTGTACTGTGCTCACTGTTCCAGTATTAATAGGCACTGTGTGGTGAGACAGCCTTTAAACTGTCTGTCTGTCTGTCCGTGCGTCCATCTGTCTGTCTGCTTGTGGATGTGTCAAAGTGCAATTAACACAACTCAGCAACTATGTCAGTTAAGCTTGATGAGAGGGGCTGAAGGGTATAATTACCACCTTTTCATCCGGTGCAATACGAAGAAAAAAGAAATGTGATGGCTCATTTGTACTATAGACGTTTCGTCTCGTAGATTGTAGGAAACCATACGAGTGACAGGAAGAGTAAATTTGACCTTCAGGTCTGTGTAACAGTAAGTTTATCCCACAAACGAAATCACAAACGGTTTTGATGATCATTTAAACTGGAAGTATACTCCCGAGCTAGGATTACATCTCAGTTCCATGTCAGTCTCCACTTTGTCATTCTCAGCAAAAATCCAGACAGAACTTGGCACAAGTCTCAAGGTCAGGCAGAGTGAGTCCAGTGTAAGGCAAGAGGACATCAGCGCACACATTGTCCCATCAGCAGATCTATAGTTGTGAACGCTCAGCAGCCGACATCGCTTCTCCATATGACACAGCGTAACCATATCTGTGTGATAAATAGCTGGCAGGGTTAGTAGCCTGCGATTAGTCTCGTAGATAGGCTGCAAAGTATAAGTCGAACCCTGAAACTGCTTTGGCTGTATTATAGCACGTGCAGCGGTAGCATGCAGCAGTTCCAGTGTTCACATAATCACATAAATTGTTTAACAAAATGGTTTTCATTTTTATTATTTGGCATTTTACACCAGATTATGCAGGTTTGACTGTATAAGCAGTCACCTTCTAACTTGTTATTATAATATGAATTTACCCTTTAAAACCCATATCAACTAGTTGCACTCAATGTTTCTTTTTTCCACATATCGTTTAAGCACTTTTGGAGCGTTACCTCATCGATAACGCTTTGTATTAAAGTCCTTGTAATAAGTGTTAGTTAATAGGTAATAAGGTCCTTAAAACCATGTTTACACCAAAATTAGTGTGCATATGCAGGTTTTATAAAAGGGTGTAAACCTTCCTAAACAATCCTTTCCCATTGCCAGGACACAACTTTCTGTGTTTTATATCTTATGCCAAATTCATCATCATAGACATGTTAACAGTAGAAAAACTTGCTTTAAAAAGTCTTACATATATATTCATAATAATAGTCATAATATTCAGAATTAGACACATAGTTTTTTTGCAGAGCTGATGATGGAAGTTGCCTAGGAGAAAGACATCTCGCTTCCTTCTCATCTTTGTTGAGAGTTGCGTGTGTGCGGTACAGTTTTTTTATTGTCTTTAACTTCAGTCGCTCTTTCAAACTCAGCGCCAATTGAAAGATGTTTGCTGAAACGCTTGGACAGAGACAGGTGGAAAAATATTAACAAGCTTAACTTCAACACACATCATAGTGTTGCACCTGAAAGGGGGTGAAATTAAGCCTGCCACCTGGGTGTTGTGTTTTTATTATAGCCAACCAGATCTAGAGCTGATAAACATCCGTGACATTTGACGGATGAGTGAATGCCGATTGCACACATTCATATACAAGACAAAAGCTAGATGTTAGCAGGCTTTCTTGGGCTCTTTTTGTTGCAAAATTAAGATCAATACATTCCCTATTATGCATTTATTAGCAGTTAACTATGTACTTATTGTTTGTCAACTATGCTATGCAGGACACAGTCTTGACTGATTAAAAGAGGGGGTTCACATGTTGCTAGGAGCCTCACGTACCGAGGCTGAAAACTCTTGTTGCATGTCTCACAATCTTTAAAAGGCTAGTGAGTTTAAAATAAAGGAACTAATAAGGCATTGTTCTCACTGTCAATCCAATAACTGCAAAAAAGCAGTTAACTGTTAAAGAAAGCATGATAAATATAAAGTACGAATTAAGAAACAAACAAAAAGATAGTGAAGGTTTAACATTTAAATCGGACATTAATTAGTTTAACTAAATAAATGTATTTTTAATGCTATTATAAGAAACTCACAAGCCTTTCATAAACGTTCTTAAGCGTCTATAAACTGTTACCATGTTTCAAGTGCTTAGAAATGGCTTATAAAGTAACAAGAAACATGTTATCAATGTTAATAAGCATCTTATAAGGTATTATAAGACCATTATTTCCTATAAATCAATGGTTATAACAAGGACGTTGATATAAAGCTTTACCGAAATGGAAGACGAGATTCATATTTGTTATCAGACTTCAGAGATTCGAGGAGACACTCATGTATTTGAACATTTCTCCATTTACCTTCATTCTCTCATTTGTATTGCATGGCGTAGTGTGCCGAAATGAGGTTTAACTCTTACTATCAGTAACTAAGGGTTTGACATATTTACTGTAGCTAAATATATTCTAACATTTTTAATCATGTAGCGATTATCCTTGTGATAGGGAAAGCCAATACTTTGACCAGAATTTTTCAAAATGACGACATTTGTGTCTCATCAGGTGAAAAACGTGAATCCAAACTATATATGCATGCCACATTCCAGTCTTGAAAATGTACTGTATGTGAGTTTATTATACATATAAATACGGCTTGTATAGAAAAATGGCAGTGGGTGTAGTTGTAACACAATCAATGCCTTTATAATAATCCTACAATATGCAATAATGACGAGGCGCGGGCGGGAAACAAATGAATTCCACCTGTGGAGAGAGCAATACCTGTAAAAATGAAATGCAATAACGTGACGCCAGTTAGTCATGTTGGTACTCAGCACTTTACTATGTTATGAAGCACTAAATATGTGAGGACTTTTACTGTATGTGTCAACATTGTACAGTATACAATGTCATTATTTGTTTTATTTATCCTGTAAAGAGTGCCTTTCATTAAACGTGTATCTGAACTGTGCACAGTTTCCCTCTGGTGATTGCTCCCGTGACGTCGAGCAGATAAACTTTTTAGTTTGACGGTAATAGTGATGAATAGAGGTGTAAGTGTGGGTGCACGGCTGCAGGGCTGATACTCATTATCGCCTCGTGTCAGCTGTTATTAACGCCTGCTCGCTGCTGCTTCTCCGCACTGATGTCACGATGGCATCCCTCCTCTCCCTGCCTCTGCCTCTCTGCAGCTCTCTATTCAAAGAAAAGTCCTGTCTGAGAATGTGTCACATCACAAGAAGGAGAAAGAGAGTCGCATTGGTTGTTTGTTTTTTAAAAATATACATCTGGTGTCGTGGTGTCGATGGCAGACTGCAGGAGCAGACGTTTCTCACTGTGTGTTCTGTCGGCTAATTAGGAGATGAGTCGGATACAGCCCCGCTAATAATAGAAGTCACGCAGGAGTGCAACAGATCGAAAAGTGACATATTGAGGAGTTTTTTGTGTTGTTGTCTGGGATATAAAGTAAAAAAAAAAAGGGGAACTGAAATATAATTGGCACCACATTTTGAAAAAAACAATGATGGAATGTAGTAGTACATTTACTCAGCAACTGTGCAGTACAATTTTGAGGTACTTGTACTTAACTGCCACTTTATACTTCCACTCCATCGATTTATTGTACTTTCTGTTCCACTGCATCTCTTTTTGATAACTTAAGTTACTGGTAAATTCCCAGCAGCACTTTTTTAATTCATTTAAACACACTGATTCCAATTATCGGAAAAATGCTTGATAACAGATTTGCTATACAGCCAGGTGGATTTTCACTCAGCAAATAGAATACAGTATATATATAGATGCAAATATATATATGTATAATTTACTTTATGTGTACTTTTGATACATAAGAACAATTATTGCCAGAAAATGACAGAAAAAAAAGTTTTTAGTCATTACTCAAATTCTTTCCATTTTGGTGACTTTTACTTTTAACAAACTGATATTTTAACACGATTCTTTGCCGCCCTGTGAGAACCAAGAACAGCCCTGTTAAAAATCAATACATGTGGAGATATAAAGTTCTCACTGGACAGAAAGGATGTATTTAAAAAATGTAGTCTGAAAAGTAACTAGTAACTAAAGCTGTCAGGTAAAATAATGAGTGAAGTAAAAAATGCATTATTCCCTCTGAGATGCAACGAATTAAAACAAAATGGAAACACTCAAGTACAAGAACCTTGAAGCTGCACTTGTAGAAGAGTACTTGAGTGAATGTACTTTCCACTTTGTGCTAATAAGAGTTGCTGCTCTCAGTCTATTAAAACAACACTTCATCAGACGCAAAAGATCTGGTGCTGGGAGCTTGACAATGCCTTTGACTGTGATAGCTTGAAAAAAAGCACCAAATTAAATATGCAGACCAAATGAATCATTTATAAGATTATCTATCTTGGCTTCCCGAGGCGAAGAGCTGGCCGTTTAATTTGATGCTTTACTGTCCAGTACAGTCGCATCAAGGACAAACTCTCTGTCAGGATGTCAGAGAAAACATCTCATTTCGATTTTTTTTCTAAACACCAACATCTCTGCTCTGCTGTTTCCTCCTCCTCCTGTCAGCTGTTCAAGTCATTTCCTGCTCACACACGCTGGCTGTTGTCTTTGCTGTCTGTTCAGCTGCCTTGTTTAATCTTAGTCACTAGTTAACGGTCAGGTCAGCTGGCCGCCCTTCTGCCCCGATGATCACTGATCGCGCAGTGATAAACCAAAGACGAGGCCTGATAGCATTTTAGCAGTTAACGGACAGGTGGCTCCGGCAAGGTCAGAGCCAATGTGAGGCCGCCATCTATTATTCATCAGGTGTTCCACGAAGAGATCATATCCATCCTGCCTCTGACGGAGAATCGCCACAAGAAATTCATTCAAAGACCAGCAGATGGTCCGATCCACTGTGACACAGCAGACTGTAACTGCAGCCCTAAATGGATCTATAAATATCAGCCTGGCATGACTCTCCTCTCTTACTCTCCCGCCTCACCGACGAGCTGTGTGAAGCTTTTAAAGTAAAACAATGCACACGAAAGTTCAGACAGCGAGTCTCACGCCAGTGGATTGGGTTACTGTTTTGTCAGCGGGCACGTTATAAACCGGTGTGTACTGTAGTTCAGGAACCCCAGAGGGCAAAGTCACTTGGGCAGAAATCCCTCACAAAGTCTCCTGTTTCTTCCAGTGACAGTAAGTCTCCTGGAGGCAGGACAGAGGACACGGGCTGCAGTGACCTTGGCATTTTGGATCAAAGTGCGGACGCGGCGCTGCTTTGGAGCGCAGCTGGTGTAATATTGAGCCAGGCAGTCCTTGTGGTTTAATATCGATCAGCTGTGCTCACCTACAGTATTACCTCAGCCATCGATTCAGCGCCCTGACTTTGCTGACCAAGAACATTCAGACATGGCTTTTGCATTACTTGTATAGCATCTTTATAGACTCCAGGCCTGACATGATTAAATTGAGCAAAGCAAAAAAATCCTCACCAAAAGAGAGAAGAGTGCATCGTGACAAATGAGCAGCGTGTTTTTTTTGGCAGTGAGCTCGTTGAGGGGCTCCATCTGCTCTCTCTCAGCGCTGAGAGGATGAAGGACAGACAGGTGGACTCATCATCCCGCAGCCTCACCGGGGTTGACGGAGGATCAGAAAATTCCTGACGCAGCGTGATAACACATCCGGAAGTCACTCTGTTTATCACTTTCAGTTTCACTCGCTCCACACAATCATGCCAGAAAATCCCTGATGTCATTGAGGCATCCCACACGCCCGCATATATACTGCTGCCTGGAAAGTAAGATAACACATGAGTCAACTTCAGCATGTCTTTGATATTACCCAGATTATATTGTAACTATTAAAATGATGGATGAGGCAGGTGATGTTCTTTCTTTCTTTCTTTCTTTCTTTCTTTCTTTCTTTCTTTCTTTCTTTCTTTCTTTCTTTCTTTCTTTCTTTCCTTCTTTCTTTCTTTCTTTCCTGCACCAGCAACACATTTGGAAGGAAATGTAATCAGTAAAATATTAATTGACATCATTTCTTTTCCACCAAAATGTTCAATATCGCAGTACAATATCTGCCTGTAATGACTACAACATTGATTTTCACCAGTGAATTTGAAAGATTACCGTCTTAGTTTATAGAGGAAAAATCTGCTGCTGTTAATGTCTGTTTTTATTTTATGAGTGATGTAAAAGCGTCGGAGTTGTTTCCAGAAAATATAAAACTACGTTAAGCATTCACAGATTCTGTCCATCAGTGACACAACAGGAAACTCTTGTGATCTTGACTGAGAGTTTGTGGCAGAAGGACTTTGTTCCTGAAAACTCTTCAATTATTCAACTGACATTTTGGTCGACTTCAATAATTCAGAGAGGCTCAAAGGAGCATTTTTGATGACCGGCTCTCAATATATCACACACACACCATGATAATGGTCAATCAATAAAGCATCTAGGGTGTATCATATGCACAGGTAATGCATAATTTTTGGATGCAACTGTATTCTCCAGTGTCTTTCTGAATCTCCTGTTGTGCTCTGGATGGATTTTCCCATCAATCATGTTGAGACTGAGCGTGGAGTCCCACGACAGAGAGGGCGAGGAACGATCCAGGGAGATAAAGATTTATGACAGGTAACTGCACGCTGACAGCTCGGCTGCAGTGCGTCAGCCCTGGAGGTCAACGGCCAGACTTGTGTGGGACGAAACGTGAGTCTCACATTTGTCCTGCTTAACGCCCATGAAAAATAAAGGAGGTGACCTGAAGTATCACCCGGGATCAGACAGTAGACGACGCGCTGCCTTCAAATGACCACAGGCTGCCATTTCACATCTGGGGCGGCCAAATACTGTACGTGCACGATATGGCGATATGGTCATCCAGCTGCAGTGTGTTACAAAGATGAATCTGGATAATTATACAGATAATTACCGAAATTATTCTGATAATAGTAAAGATTATTAAAGACAAGCTTCCAGAATGAAAAGAAATGTATCCAGGCTACCTGTAAACTCACCCACTGCTGCTAAAATAAAGTTTACTTCATTTCACCGTCTTCATATTACAGTTATTGATCTTACATAACCACATATAGATACATTACCTCATCCCTGCTGCAAACAGCTTTGTTTCAAAAAGAAAAATAAGATTTAAAATGCTCTCCAGTTCAAGGTCTTTGTCAACATGGCAGCCAGAGTCAACAAAAAATGTCCTTGTAGCTGCTTTAATAGAAAAACAAAACATATTCTCTTAGGTTACACACAGGTTACAATTTTAGCAAATTCTACTGTTTAGAACTTCAGAATCGACTGTGAGATGTAAAGCTAAATAGCTTTAAAATCCAACAGGAGTGGAGGAAATATTAAGATAACTTAGTGGAGCAAAAGTATTTATACTTCAGAAATAAAAAATACTCCTTTGACTTGTTTAAGTTATACGTTGAACATAAAAGTACTGTCAGCAAAATGCACTTTAAAGGTTCACTTTGGAAGATAGTTGATTTTTGAGTCTCATTCCTATTTTGTCAAATACTGATGCCATCCCAAAGCATCTGTATTTGACAAGATGAGAATGAGACTCAAAAAAAAAAGCAGTGAACCTAAGTATCACAAATTACCCCTTGTGCAAAAACTGTCCCCTGTGAACTTCACTATTATATTATCAGATTCATTATTGTGAAAGGAGCCTCATATGTTGTAGCTTGAGGAAGTGGACGTAACTTGAACTATTATGAATGTAATATTAATAATAATAAACATTTACCTTTATATAGCACTTTACAAAATACTCAACGATGCTTCACAAAGAAAGAAAGAGTGCACATCTTTGCATAATTTAGACTAGTTTGATCAATGATGGATCTTTTTATATGTGTTGTTGGTAAAACATGTCTGTAAATAAATAAATCTGTAAACAGCAGCTGAAGCTGTCACAGCCGGGGTGCAGAATAATATCAGCTGTCTGATAAAAGCTTTAAAATGAAATATCAGAATTTCCGCCGACAAGCCGATAAGATGACACTTTAATTATGTGTACGAGACGCAAATCACTGATTGAGTGGTTATCTTTTTTTGTCCAGCGAATCCCTAAAAGCAATGCACGCCGTCGTGATAAGAAGACAATATGTAAATCCAAGAACGGGAGAGTGACGTCTGCAAATAGGTGGAAAAAACGTGTGCATATATCGGCATCTATGCTGGCAATCTGCCCGAGTGAGTCGAAAGATATCGGCACCGACAGTCAACAGCAAACATGAAATATCAAGCCTGTTTCAAATGAATGTATTGGAGTGAAAAGTACAATGTTTCCATCTGAATTATAGAGGACTAGATGTATAAAGTAGCTTGAAATAGAAAGGCTCAGGTTAAGTTCAAGTTCCTTGTATTTGCACTCAGTTACAGTCCGCTGCTGCCTTCAGTGAACTCAGGTGACGTGTCTGACGTGGGACAGCATGCAGAGGTGGGTCCGCAGTGTTGAGTGTGACACCCGGTGGCTTCACTCTGGTACTGCACTGAAGCAAACTGGTGGGAGGTTTCCACTGACTGTTAATGTAAATGTTTAGTTGTACATTTATTTATTCTAAATTGGCACAAATGAGTCTTAATTTTCTAGGGTCATCCCACTTCGTTAAAGTGAGATCCCACTTTGTTAAAGTGAGAATTTTTCCAATTAAAATCACAGAAGGCTGATTAAATGTTAAAATTACCTTCTGCTGGAAACCAGTCATTTACATTCAAGATACAGTGCGACATAATTAGGAGAAATTAAAGTCAGAGTTTCCCTTATGACATACAACAAGAACCAGATATGTGATTTATGTATATGTAGATCAGCTGGGGTCATTAGGTCGCTGATGATTAAACTACAGTCTGCTTAAACTCTCCAGACAAAACAAGGCTTAAGGAAAGAATCTGCTTTGTTAACTCTGAAACCGGCTGCACCACGAACGAGGCAGCAAACCAGTTATGTTGCTTTCATTTCACACAAAGCCTCTCGTGTTTCCAGTAAACAGGCCAGGTTAGAGATTACATATAAAGTCAGATACGCTGGTCATAAAATGCTGTAATCGATGAAGAATAAGCAAAGGGTCAGACTTCCCTCTGTGAAAACGGTTCTACTCCGAACGCTTCCTGGAAATCTTTGACTGCAATAACCAAACTTCTGCTGTAATCGGGCCGATCTCAGCTCATTCACGTCTGCAAACTGGAGGGAAAATTTACAGCACTTAAAGAAACCTCTTGAGATCATAATAGCTCGGTCAGTTCCCCGCAGCGGTTTATGATTAACTAGATTACAAAGGTGAAAATGATGATGAAGTGATATCAGTCATAAAAGTGAGCAGCCTGGTGAAATCTGCAACCATGGAGGCAAACTTTGAAAGCCCTTCCTGGGAAGAAGATAAGAAACTGCGGATAGAAAGACTCCTGGTTTCACACATGTGAAACGCCCATCATATCAGTTTAAACAATAAGTTGTATGAAAGAAAATTCATTGGCAACTATCTTAATAAGAAAGGAATCAGGTTTCAGCTCCTCAGATGTGGCGACTGACTGGATATCTTTGGGTTTTGGACACCTGAAGTTGCCACCGAGCTTTGGAAAGTTAAACAACCAATGAAAAACATGATTGTCGGATAAATGACAGCAAAAAATATAACTTTCGCGGTATACAACATACCATCACCTTTATCTGTGTATAAAAGTTAAAGGTATGTCACTGTATCAAACTGTTAGGAGTTTCCAATATTTTTACACCCTCTAGCTTCTTTTTTTGTGTATATATATATATTGACTTTGTTTGGCCCTAACTGTACTTAACTTTTAGTTTAAGTTCAACTCTGCTCATAGTTACTGTCGTTTCGAGTGAAACTGCTCTTTTATGGCCTCTATATTTGTCTACTTTCTTATGTTGGGCCCTGTGATGCTGCAACATCTGAATTCCCCTCTGGGGATCAATAAAGGCTGATCTTATCTTCACTTAATGACAGTCTGTTACACAGACCAGCACCAATATGACAAACAGCTGCTGGCTACATTATCTACTGAGGCCATCGTGAATACTCTGTGGTGTTTTGCATACTGCAGGCTTTATTTGCCTGCCGGGAAAATAAAGTTAATCTATGAATCGATACCTGTTGAGAACAGAACTTCGTCACCTGTCGGCACAAATAATGTAAATATGATGCAGCTTGTGTTGTCCTCCTCTGTTGATCTGTTTAGATATATATCCAGCAAGCAGTGGTAATAAAGTACATTTACTGCACTCAAGTCCAACTCTGAGGTACTTGTACTTTACTTTAATAATCCCATTTTTATGCTACTTTATACTTCTACTGCACCACATGTTGGAGGCCAGCACTGTTCTTCTTACTCCACTACTTTTATTTGACAACATTAGTTACTAGTAACTAGCAGATTATTAAAGGTGCAGTATGTAGTTTCAGTGGAAAGACAGATCTTCACTGACTGATTTTCTTTATGTCTAAAGAAACTCAAAAAACAAACCGTCTTTGTTTTCAAACAAAGGACAACACAACTTCATAATGTTTTACTTTGTTTATATGTGGCGGACCCTGCCACATTTCTAGCTTCAAACTAATCAACTAATAAATGAGGATGTATTACTCGATATTGATTAAGCTAATATATAAACTAGATTAAATCAGCACCAACTTCACCAACTGCACATTAGAGATTATTTCACATTAATGCATCAATAATTATAATCAAAGAACATAATATTTATGACTCTTAAATAGGCTGTTAACCCTATAATGAGTACTTTAAATATACTTTTGAAGGCCTTCGACTACCCAAGTTATGCAGTTTTACTTATTCAACTGTATCACGACCTTTACTTCAATAATTTAGAAAGTAATATTTCTGACTCAATCACGTTTATTTGTTTCCCTACATGAATAAACCAGCTGCTCTCTGAGGACCGTAAGTTCCCCATAACACTGTTTGAAGCTGGAAAGAAAGGTGGCAGGGTCCGACACATATAAACAAAAGCTGTGTTGTCCTTTAATGTCACTTTGTTTATTCAGTCATGAAAACAAAGCAAGCTGGTTTTTATATAGTTTGTTAAGTGAAGATCTTTCTCATTTCCTCCCCATAACTACACAGTGCACCTTTAATCCAAAATGATTTTCAGGCAAACTTTAAATGCATCAGTGCCTGAACATGCATGAAATCACATGAAGCTCACTCTGTTTCCCTCCCTCACTCACAGTGTCAGGAGGAAGTGGCCTCTGCAGCTTTAACTTCCTGTAAGTCAAAACGTGGCCAAACCATCGCGGAGGACGATGACGACAACACAGGAGCCGAGAGCGAAACCGTAAACAACAGGGGGCCGGTGTCTGACGTCACCGAGCACCGAGCCTCCCCCCAGCTGGTAACCAGGAAGTCTTGGCTCGCTGTTCGCGTCCTCCGCCCACTCCGCCCCGGTACATGACGACAGGCGGCTCCAGGTAAGAAAAGGAGGGCAGAGACGTGTCTATACATGGGAGGAGAATTTGCAGGTAGAGGCTCTGCTCTGAGGTGGAGCTGCTGAGAGGCAGTCAGAGACAGCTGGAACAAAGTGTGCACGGAGCTGCTGGAGGAGACCAGGTGAGTCAACAGATACACTGACTTAAACTGACCCACTGTCGAACAGCACAGGCTAATTTCTGCTTCTCCTTTTGCTTCACTTCTTTGTTTTTTTTCTCTCCATCTGACTGTTGAGAAGTGTTTGGTGTCTTCCTGCTCCTCTTAATACACAGTTTATACAGTCATACGGTACAACAAAGTAGTTTTTTCTTTATATTTTTCATGTAATTAATCCATCAGGCAGCTTGGAGGAAATCAATTTGTTGTTTTTATTGATTGATGAATTGTCGAAGTAATTTTTTTAGCAATTATTCAGAAGTTCAGGCTTCCTGGTTTGCCGTTATAATCATTTAAATGACTCTGTGTTTGGACTATTAGACACACAAGTATTTGTCAACATGGGCTAAAGAGCATGATGTTGGAGAGTGTTTTTACTATTATTTTTGCTATGTAAGAGCAGATCAGTAATCGATTACTCAAGTAAATAATGGTTAGTTGCAGCGTCAATATAAAGTTTAGGGCTCCGGCTAAAGATTACTGTCATTGTCGATTAATCCGCAGACAGTTTTCTGGATTTATTTGATTGACTCATCAGCATTTGGTCTGTAAAATGTAATTTAATTGTGCTAAAACCCTAACTGACATCTTTGTATTCCTTGTTTTGTCCAACCAACACTCGAAAACCCAAAGATTAGGGGTTAATTATAGCGAATTGCAATAACAAGTCACCAGGTCACAGAGCATTTTCACTGTTGTTTTGTTATGTAAGAGCAGATGAGTAATCGATTACTCAAATAAATGATGGGAAGTTGCAGCGTCTTTAAAGTTTAGGGCTCCAGCTACAGATTACTTCCATTATCGATTAATCTGCTGTTTTCTCCTGAATGTTTCTCATGATTTATTTAATTAACTCAACAACGTTTTTGGTCTATAAAATGTCAAATTGCATTTTTCTAAAGCTCAGAAATCCTTTATGGATAAAAAGTTTAATATCGCAAATTACTTGCAGCGTCAATAAAGTTCAGGGCTGCAGCTGAAGAGTACTTTGATCATCGATGGATCCGCAGATGATTTACTTGTTTTAGTGATTAACTCATAAACTTTCGGTCGCTAAAATGTCTGTAACATTTTTATAAAACTCCAGAAAAATCACTTTTAGCTACTTGTTTTGTCCGACTAACACTCGACGACCCACAGATACAAGGTTCATTATCACAAATGACTCAAGAAATAAATAATTGGTTGCAGCTTCAATGACGTTTAGAGCTATTTTCTTGATTTATTAATTAGGTAATTGAACTTTTGGTCTATAAAATATCAATTACATTTTCCAAAACCAACAAAAATCATCTTTTTTATTGCTTATTTTGTCCGACCAACACTCCAAGACCTGAGTATGCAAGGTTTATTGTTGCATATGACAAATTAATAAAGAAAATTATAATTTTCCGACTTTCTTCTTGACAATTTAATAAACTCTTCGACTTTTAGTCCATAAAATGTCTAAAACTCCCAAGAATCTTTTAATTACTTTTGAAATTTCCTGTCTTATAACTAATTAATCAACAAATCATTCTAACTCTAAAGCCCTTTCAGACACACTTGAAAAAAAAACTGCATAACCTATTGTATGCTTCATGTTGTTTTTCTTGTCTCGTAGTCATCCCACCATGGAAACGCAGACAGAAAATCAACGGCCTGAAAACAACAACAATGGCCAGCTGATTTCTGTGCCTCACAAGGACACCATCCGTCTGCTGGAGGTGTATGTGAAGCGCAGCCTCAGCTTAAATGATGGGGCCCTGGGAAATAAGAAGGGGAGGAAAGATAAGTGGGTAACGATGCCGAACAGGCAAAGGCGACATTCCAGCGACCCTTCCATCCACTTGATGGAATTACCGGGATCGAACAAAGAGGTAGTTGGTCCATTTTCTGCAGTAGAACCTCCGGCAAGTGTGCCTGTGACGCTTCATGAGGAGAAACCCCCAAGCCCTCCAGAGAAACCCCCGAAGAAACCAAAGAACAAGAAGCCATCATTCTGGAAAAACTTTGTTGGTTTTTTCTCGCGGAAGAATAGCGAGGAGAAAGATGAAGATGAGGACAGTCGGACAGAGATGCAGGAGACGGTCAGAGAAGAGGACGTGGTGACCAGCTGCCTGCCAGCAGCGACGGTCACTTTACAAAAAAAAAAGTCCACGAGAAGAAAATCCATCAAGAAGAGATTGTCCATGAGGGGGCGTTCTACGACAAAACTAAATAAATCTGTCAAAGATCTCAACATTGCTGACATCTCCAGAGTTGAAGGTGAGTTTGAGGATTAAATGGATTGACCTGATTTGTGTGATGTAAGACTAATAATATGATTCACTGTTAATGTAACATGGATTAATGTAAATCTGGGTCATGTTACTGTTGTTAACATGCTTTTATGTCAAGATTCCTTTGCATTACTTAACTTACAAACAATGGATTTTTTTTTTGCTTTCAGCAGTCGTGAGTGTGGAAGCGACGTACTCTTACTACGAGAAGGTGTCACAGGAACTGGAGAGGATCGTTCACGAAGTGAAAGAGGAAGATGAGGAGCTCACTGACGGTGAGAAACTGTTCCTCGTTCAGTTCATTACAGTGTCATAGTGCCGAGTTGTGAGGCGTCAAACAGCATCTTTATTCAACACAGGTTAAAGAAGCATTCAGAATACAGTTCATAGCTGACTTAATTTGCATGATGAAAGTTCTGTTGACTTTTAAAGTTACAAAATGCATCGCCATCCTTTCATCTTCGCATATATGATCAACATCCACACATATTTAGTCCCTGTAACTGCTAAAACTGATTTAGTATCCTGTCGCTCAGCACACTGATTAAACTTCCCCTTGCTGTCGTTTTTTTTCTCAGAGCAAATCACCAACAGGATCATTGCGTTGACAAAGCAGCAGGGCGACGCCATCGACGACAAGGTTGGTATTCATCGTTGTTTTTAGTAACTTTGTTGATGAAACTCTAGGTGACAATCAAAAAAAAAGTCTTGCAATGGTTCAGACTGATCCTGTTATTTATAAGATCGTGCATTTAGTGAACTGCTGTAGCTCAGGGGATAGAGTGGGTTCGAATCCCGGCTCCCCCTTGCTGAGCTGAGCTGCATGTCGAGGTGTCCTTGAGCAAGATACTGAACCCCAAGTGGCTCTTGATGTGCAGCCTCTGCCATCAGTGTGAATGGGTGAATGTGGCAAGTGTTGTGAAGCGCTTTGAGTGGACAGTAGACTGGAAAAGCGCTATAGAAATGCAAGTCCATTTACCATTTCATTTATGTAACGTATGATGTGTTTATAAGAAACAGAAAGTAAAAGAGATAAGAGTTCTCAACCCATAAGGGACGTCCTGTGTGGTTGTCACTAGACTGTGAGGATATGAAAACTGCAACCTGAAACGTAAGAAGTAACTAAAGCTTTCAGTCAAATGACGTTGAGTATAAAATATATGTATACCCAGATGTAGTGGAGCAGAAATGTAGTACAAACAGAAAAACTCAGGTGACACCTACAAATGTGCTGTACTTTTTTTGTACATTTCACTGCTGATCATCAGTCTATATTTATTCAGTCTCCTTCCTTACCTCTGTGGGAGTTACGTAATGTGTTGTTCACATATACTACATCCCCAGAGACAGTGTGTCTGTGTGCGTGATAACAGCACTGAAAGTGTACTAACAGCTGGAGAGGAGGTGCAGAGTCACGAGTCGCTGCTATGTAAAACACTGCATGTGACCGCTTTATGGTCTGTGGTAGCTGTAATACCACAGACCAGGTTGTACTGGTTGTACAATGACAGAGCTGCAGCAATTAGTCGATAAGTCGATTAGTGACAGAAAATTAAACTATTTTGATTTTGATCATTTGTACCGTTTCAGCTTCTGAAGTGTGAAGATGTCCTGCTTTACGTTGTCACGTGTGGTTATAAACTGAGTATCACTGAAGTTTTTTGACAAAAGCAAAAATGATGACACCCACGTTTGCTTTAGAGAATCTTGATGAGCATTTTTTACATTTTCGCACATTTTTTTGAGACCAATCGATGAATCAGTACAGTTGTTTTCAGCAGTGTTGTCGCTGTGGTTTATTAGCATTTAAGTTTCACGTAGGTCAAAGTATGTTGTATCTGCTGACGGCCGTCATCTCCTTATCTCCCCCCAGCTGAAAGATAACCCCACCCTGAGCGGCTTCTTCCAGCGGATGACCTACTCTTCCTTCCAGAAGCTGGCCGACGCATATCTGGAGACGGAAGTGACGCCGACCCACTATCCTCCCACCGTCCCGCATACGGCGCCTGAGCTGATCAAGTTGGCCTTTACATACGACTTTACAGCCAAGGTAGCCCGTCTCTCCAGACAGAACGTAGGTCACATCACTGGCCTGGGGAACCGTTATCTAGAGGACCGATTTGAATACAAACAGGTAAGAATCAGACATAATAAATTAGGTCGACCATGTGTGGGCATAGTGGTTTGAATATGTGCTGTATATCTTAAAAATGTGAGAGCAGCATATGAACAATAACCACAAATGAAACAGCCGCACACAGAGGTTGGGTTTAAAACTCTTGTCTTGTCTTTTTACAGGCCTGTTCGGACCACCCAGTGTCTGACAGTGACAGCTGAGGGGCACAAACACGCAGAAACAAAACCATCGCTGCAAGTGAAACGTTTACGGTTCAACTTCTCTCAGGATGTGCTGCAGTCCTTCAACACAGTGGACTAACCAAAAGTGATTTTAAACTGGCAGCTGACAAATCGTGGCCATTTTCGTTTGATTTTAACTTGTCTGTGATGAAAATTCTGCAACAGGGTGTTTGCAGGAGAAGCAGTTGAGCGGCTTCAGACAGTTTGCACGAGCGTTTTAAGCCCCGTCGTCAAACCCATGGCTGCATTTTAGAATCACAAACAGCTGATTCTACAAGTGACACTACTGTATGAATGTGACGCTCTTTTGATTTCTGCACATTGATTTCTAATCAACGAGAAGAGCATCCCAATCATGGTGGATTTATATAAGCTTGACAACTATGTGCAATTTTAGTTTTTTTAAATTGTTTTACATTTCTAGGATTTTAAAAGGAGCATATTTAGTAGAGGTTAAACTCAAACGTGATGAAACTGTGACTTTGTTTCTGTTTGTTGATGTGAATGCAGGCATTCACGCGCCACACTGAAATAAAAGATTTTTAATTTATTAATGCTGATTTGTATTTTGTTTTTGTCATTATGAAAGTGTCCAGCTTAAAAGTTTGGTAAATTAACTTAAGTCTCCCTAACTTTGTCCAGAGTAATGTCAAACTTTAGATGGTCAAGTCTCCTTCAAAGGGCTGCAAGATAACTTTTAGAGAAGGCAGAAGCTAAAAATGTGTTTATTTTGTTTAGGCTTTATAGATATTTTTATATCTCTAGTGAATGACTGGATATTTGTTCCCTCATCTGCCCTCTGATAATGTCTCTCTGGTGGAACAGTGTGACTGAAAGTGCTTCATTTGAAAGGGGTCAAAATCCAAACAGGTTGGGGAAACACCGCCCTACCAGAGACAGTGTGCTAGTTGTGGAAACACTGAGTAATGAACAGACTTTGAGTGTGCCACACCCATCGTTCTCTTACATACTTTTGAGCTGCAGAGACAACAGCCTGCGGTGTTGCACCGAGTGCTTTGAAGAAAAGCATTTCTGCATTTACTGGCATTGAGGTAAACACACTCTGGAAATAACTGCAGCTACTTTACACAGAGTGTGGGCAGATCAGCTAAACATTAATAAGACACGTTCATGTTCGAGTTTGTGGACAGCGTGTAATTAGTGCCTATGAACTTTCGAGATGGAATGTGACAGTCCGTCAGTTCCACAGTTGAAGCATGCAGTGATGGCTCTCACCTGTGGAAGAGGTTTCAGGGTACCTTTCCAACCACACAGATTCCTACTTTAGTATCATTAATATTCCTGTGCATTAAGCGCAACGCAGTGCTGTGCTACACGTCCAGACAGCAGAGAAAAGAGGGCAGTAGATGCAAACAGAGATCAAGATGAAGAGACAGCTGAATGAACACAACAGTCCCAGTGTCCTGACCCGTCATGTGACACAAACCGCTGAAATCTGACTCGTGTTCAGTGAAGCACCAAGCGAAATCTTTCCATACAAAACACACCCACGTTACTTCTTTAAGTTTCAGTTTGAGGTTTAAAGGTGACTTCTAGAGATAATCTCACTGACTTTGTTAATACAAATTCAGGTGAATATCGGGAAAGACAAAAACGCGACGTGCAAGGCAGCAGGGAATGGAAAAGTTATAATCACATTTCATCCAAGGATTGCGAAACTGTGGAGAAAACTCAGTGACTAAATCAGTCATTATGAAATCATAACTGAGTAAACATTTTTAAAAAAACAATCGCCTTGTTGTGATGTGTCTGATGACTAACTTCTACACGACATAACAAGAGCCATGACTCTACAGTACAATTACAGTCCCTTTGACCCATTTAACAACAGCCGCTCGGCTCGTCAAGCTGGTACAGTCCAAGTGTAATTAATAACATTCATGATAGCTCTGCTGCACTGAGGTGTCCCAGCACGTACGATACCAGCCCCGGCCTGTGGACTGCAAAGTTTTCATCAGGTGAAACATCCATTGTGGACACAGGATTACATAACTACTTTTTGATTGAGAGACATTACCATACAAGAGAAATTAAAAATGTTTAGTTTGTCTTTGTCATGGCTGATAAATAACGTTAAAGCTGTCAACTGTCTGACCACGTTAGTTATTGCCACAAAGAACAGAACAATTACATTCAAAACTAAAACTCTACATTTTGTTTGTGTGACCATTAGTTTAAATAAAAGCCTGTTTTGCACTGATGTTTACCGATGTAAAACACTCCTTTAACACAATAACATCAAAATGGGTCTTTAAATACATTGATGAAAACTTGAAAACTCAGTCAATTGTAAAGTGACAATCCTGTTTTGAAATGTGGTGGTGAGGCCACCTTTGTACTTACAGTTGGATCAAGCCTTGTCTCTTTAAGCCGGTGCCATTTTGTGGTTTGAATTATCTGGCCAACGGCAGGACAGACTGACCACATGCAGGGTCTGGATTGCTCAATGATGACTGGTTGCCCAGTCTGGACTATTATTAGCCAGCAACGAAGTAGCTTTCAACATCAAGGGTCAAAAGCCAGACAATTTATTTTAGAGCACTTGAGCAGTTGAATAATTACCTTTACACAGCCTGAATCACAGCTGGTTTGAAACAAAAAAAGGACAAAAAGACAACTTTGTGTGTAAACCTTTTACATTTTTATTGCTTTTTAAACACAGAGAAGGCAGATTAATCAAAGAGACCGAAGCCCATGTCTTCATCTGACTCTTCTGATTCCTCTTTCTTCTCTTCCTTTTTCTCTTCCGCTGGAAATGGGTCAGATGAAGACAATAGTCAACAACACAGACAGGAGTCAGCAAGAATACTTAACAGCGCTGACATCCAACTTTGTTATAGGACCTAAACATGTTCAACATATTCTCTTCAGAGGGCACCACAGTATTTGTACTGTATCAAAACGCTATTATGTATGATAATGCCACTTAAAAACTTAAAGCAATTCTACAGAAACTGAAAACATCCATTAAAATTCAAGGATAGCAATGAGGGGTTAACACTTACCAGCAGCAGGCGCAGCCCCGGCTGCAGCAGCCCCACCACCAGCAGCGGAAGGTGCCGCCACAGCGCCACCTGCTGGTACAGAGGCTAACTTAGAAAGGCCTGTAGACAAAGGAGACAAATACAACTTTTAGCCATTTTCCACAATGACAACTTCAAATGTTCAACCTGTGTTCACTGAGAGGTCTTACCTGAGTTCATGACTTCATTGATGTCTTTGCCATTCAGCTCACTAATGACCTGCAGAGATATTCAAGATTTAAATAAATAAAAATAAAAAGACTTGAAAGTTTCGATATTTGCATAAATAGTGTTATTAAATTGCATACCTTGTTTAAGCGTTCGTCATCAGCCTCGATTCCTACGCTGCCCAAGATGGCCTTGATGTCCTTTGCACTGGGGCTGGTGTTTCCACCGAGCACAGCCAGGAGGTAAGCGGCCACGTAACGCATTCTGTAGTGACAAAAGAGACACAAATTAACACCCCAAGAATTTGTGTGCGACTCTGAGTTATGCAACAAAGACGTCAAGTCTGCGAGAGTAAAATATTATAATGACACTCTACATCACAACTGAAGACGTTTCTTACATAGCCTGACATTTTATTGATCAAATAATTCATCATGAAATAGTAACATTTAACAATAATGGAGATGTCATTGGGCTGTAACCAACATTGTTTTCTTGATTAATTTGTTTGAATAACTTTTAAATGGATGGTTTGGAATATAATGTTGGAGGAGGGGGGCAAAATATTCATTTTCAATTTCCCAAAGTGGAGGTTTACATTACTATCTAAATATTCAAACTACTTGTTTTGTCTCATCAGTAGTCCATCCCCAGATGTATTAACTTCACTAACAGACTAAAAAAAATACAGGCATAATCATATTTCAATAGGTGACCAAAGACTTCACTTCTAATTATGATATAACTGACAGCAGCCATAATCATTATAGATACAATACTGTCAAATTATTTAACTGGCACATATTTCAGGGATTCAAATGCAGCTGTATCCTGTTATTCGAAATGGTCTCAGATCAGTGCTTACAATAACCACTGGGAGGCTGAACTAACGTTACATGCTTTCCACACATGACTTACTATTATTGATTTACTATGCACATCGTATTATAACGTGGTGCACGTATGAGGCTAACAACCAGTATACAGATCATAGGCATAAAAGACATAAGTGACTCCAGTATTCTGAGGTTAATCTTACAGTGACGGCGTAAATTAGCTTGGGAGGGGCTAAGCTAACGTTAGCTTTAGCTCTCTATACATTGAAACGATGCTTTGACTCTAATCACAGAGAAACGAAGATAACACTCAAACTCTTCAGAGTTTGTATTTTATCTGTTTTGAACTGGACAACATATTTCTCCGGCAGTGATTCGCCGTCCAACCGTAATACGCACGACTAACAGCTAAGCTAACGGAGGCAGCATGGCGCCCAGTGTTTTCCCATCGCTATCATCCATTTCTGACAGCGGCTTTTATCTCCAACAAAGCCGCTCTATTTCAGTATTTAAAAGAAATCTTCGAGTATCATATTAGAGTATACCATATTGAAAACACAGTCAGATATGAACTAGTGGACGCACACAGTTTGAATTGGTCACATTTTGACTTACTTTAAGTCTAAACAGACACGAAACGTCGGTCACGCTAAGAAATCCGGAAGAGAGGAGGAGGCGTTACCGGAAGTTGTAGAAGACTGGAATGCGTCAATGTCATTGGTCCATTCGGGGTGACAAGCATGTACGTCATCATGAATGAAAGAAATCTGTCACATTTGTCCCACAAATGTATTAATGACTGTACTTGCTTGTTTTTATTGTTTGTATTGTAAAGATTCAATAATAAAAAAAAAAGAACACATTTGTCCCACAATGTACCACAACTGAAGGTATTCGGTATCTAATTACAGCTTTCCGAACACCTTTTTACATAAAAAAAAAAAATGTATTTACCTTTTTTTAAATTGCTTTTTTCATTATTTAGTTAGAAGTAATGTCATATATATCTCTAATGAAAAAGATAAGATGAGAGAGTAGTTTTTCCTGTCTTTTAATCCCCCTTCCTCCCCAGTTACCTTTTGTTCTTTCGTGATTAAAAATCCCCCTGAATATGTGTGCCTACTCTGTATTTGTTGACAAACTATATTGAACATGTAATGGGAAAATAAATTGTATTAAACACAGCAACCTAGAGGCTTGCTAAACAATAATATCTGCGATAAGTCTACAGTTGATATTATAATTCTTTGATTAATCTTGTAGCTGGTCAGAATGGATATTATTTGACAATTTTGTGGGTTAATTTATGACAGTGCATGATTTATAAAATGATTATATAATGTGTATGTAAGATCTTCACATTCAAAGTAAATGGTAACTAATGGAGAAGTAGGTTAATATGCTCTACCTCAAAACTGTACAGTACTAGTGGTAAACTCGTAGGAAACTAATTTAGAATAAAACTGGTAAAGTCTTATACAATTTACGATTCTTGTGCGTGGTGGGTTAAGACAGAACAAGGAATCCGTTACTTGTGTGCATCATTTATTGGCATTAAACCACCATCAAAAAGAAAGCTCCGGAATCATTGATACATGACTGCAGTATGTTCTATACATTGATTCGTTTACTGGGCTTTTTGATATCACATGTGCTTACCACATCGTTGAAAAAACATTTAAAAAAGAATAATACAATGAGGTGGTCTGTTAGCAGCCTACAACTCAAGCAGCTCCTCCTTTCTCTCCTGGGTGGAGAGCCAGTCGAACAGAAAGACCACTGAGTCTGACACAAACTCCGCAATCTTCCTCAAGTTTGTCACATACCAAACTTTATAGACACATTCCCCGATTAAAATTAGGAAAACAATAAACAGGAAGCCGAGGAAGAGGCGGTCGAGATAAAAGTTTGCCTTTTCTTTGAAGGTCCACTGATCCATCGGTAGCGCACGCCGGGCCTCGGCATAAGTACCAAGTTGTATCATGGCCTCATCCAGCTCTTCCTCTGGAGCTTCCAGGTCTTGGCTGCTCTCTGCTTCATCTGTGTCAGCCATTTTATAGTGGTTTGAAGCTGCAAATGAAAGTTTTATTCAGTTGTCTGACGATAATTAAGCAATAAAAGTTGCTTCACATTTCTTCCTTGCAGCTCAAAGGTCTTACCTCAAAGAAGATTTAGGGAGAAGATAAGATGCACACAGGAAATGGAGAGTCTTGGCTTTTCTTATCCTCACACCTACACCATGCTTGCGCTCCTTCTGCATCCAGTAGGCTGCCAGCCACAGGAGTGTGTGGTGCGAAGGCGGTAAATGCCAGACTGGTTACGCAGCACCTGCCTCACTAAGACGGTGAGGCTGGGGATTAGACCACACTCAGCAGTTTCAAATCCCTCAACAGGGATGAAGGTGACAGATGGTAATATGTGTATTGATATGTTTGTGAGGGAGGGAGGGACAGATAGAGAGGTGGAGGGTGACGTTTTCATATGCTCACGTGAAATTACTCGACCACACAGGTCTCAGGTGGTCACGGCATACATGACACGTGATCAATCCCAGAAAATGAAACATCTTTGTGGCGCCTCGCTGCAATCTGCACACAACAACCCCTCATGTCAAGTGACAAAAGCATTTAAACCTGCATATTTTTAGCCACATCGTACCTTTTCCTTATGTATTAAGGAGTGTGACATGCACTGAAACCAGGCAGTAGTCAAATTGATGACAAAGCAAAACTGAGAGAGCTTTAGCAGAAGCTTTAGCTTTAGAGTTTGAATAAATCACTTCAGCATAATGCTCTGTGGGTAATTTACTCAAATGCTTCAGAGCCTTTTCAACACTCTGTCACGGCTATTGAAATATGGCTTAAACTAGCTGAATTAGCTGAAGAGGTGCCTGCATCCCCTGATAAGACTAATGGCTGGACTGCTTTGATGTTGCCAGACTTTAGTGACTTGGTTGTTAATTTGTATTCCAGGCAGGGTCTGTTCACTTCTCCTTATATTGGATGGTTTTCCGTGTAACATAAAATTTCAGAACACTTGGTACTCTCTATTGATCCGACTCAATAAATCTCCCCATGACAGGCTCCTCTGCTTTTGTTCACATGACCACTCAAACACCCAAGGTAAGCATTTGCATTTGATCGCATTAATTCTTTGCACTCAATCTAATCTCATTTGTAGCCATTCTGGCAGCATGGTTAAGTACGACGATGTCGGTCTCTCGGATGTTCAGATTAAAATATCTCAGTAACTGTGTGATGGATTGCATTAAAGTTTTGACCAGACATTTATGGCGCCATGAGGATGAATCCTAATGACTTTTGTGATACCAAGCAGATGATACTGATATCAGATCACTTAATAATATCTCAACATTGGATGGGTCGTCATGAAGTTCCATACAGACTCTCTCATGGTAAACATCAGCAGCATGGTAACACTGACACTGTGAGCAGGGCAGAGCTGCTGAGATGGCTGTCGACCATCAGGGTGTTTTCACATCTGTAGTTCAGCCTTTTTGGTCCGGACTGAGACAAAAACACAAAACATGTTTCATTTTAGTTCTGGTTCAGTCTTGTTTATACTGACTTTTTGTGAACAAACCAAGAGGACTCAACATCAACTCTTACAGGCCGACAGATAACTCGTTGATCTGGGAGTTTGGACATCTGTCATCCTGCATCATTAGTGCATCATCATGACCCACGTCAGAAAATAACACTCCACAAGACCTTTAATGCGGGCAGAGGCAGGACAGAAAGGAGACATCTTGTACAGTAATGGTTTGTGGCTATTTAATGTGGGATTGCTGTTGCCTGCTTTTTAATGGATCTAATTCACTGGCAAAGCTGCCAGAGTTGGACACAGCACAGTAATTTTGAAAGCTTTTGATCACTTGATTGCTTCCTGAATATTGCATGATCAGAAGATGGATTTCTTTTTAATGTAGCTTCTGAAATCATGCTGAAGTCACGTGTCTATTATCAAAAAGTAACGATGTCAGCTTGCTTTCCCACCACAAACACTCCTCACTGGAGTCCAGTATCAAGCCCAGACCTACCTCATCACGCGGTCTTGGTGTGGTTGCTTGGTCCACACAAGCATTCAGTTGTCAGCTTTCACACCAGCCCAAAGCAACCACACTAACCAGGGAAATGCATCAGGATCCTTTTTTACTGTAAACAATAGGTGAGTTGTGAAAGCTCCCCTCAGTGTTGTTTAACGTGCGCTTGTTATGATGCTTGTAAATGTCAAATAATAACTGTGACATTTACACATTAAATGAGGAAGATATGAATATTTATTCAGGTGAATTTACCAACAAGCTCTTTGAACATGAAACGTTTGTTGTATCACTTATTATGTTGACATATAAATCATAATTCAATATGAATTGATTAAGGAAGCATTTAGTCAAAACAGAATGGTAATGATGGGGGTATCATTTTGCTCTGATTGCAGGCTCATATTCTTAAAAACTAAGAAGAAATATGAATGGGTCAGAAATGAACGTGTCCCAGGACTCGACGAAGTGCTTTCGTTGTGCATGTTAATGTTGATATTCCAAACATCACATAATCCCATGATTGTCATTGCTGCGCCATCTCACTGTAAACCATGTATACAGATGTGCTGCAGCTCCTCTCACTTGTCCACTTTCTTGGTCAGGGCCGGCGTGCTGCTGGGACACGGAGTGGGCTCTGCAGGTTTACATAACATGCAGCGGCGAGTGATCTGGATCAACGTGATGCGGAACCGCTTAATCCTGAATGCATAAACCAATGGGTTGAGGGCTGAGTTCACGTGAGACATGAAAATGCCGATGTACATGGCAAACTTGGGTACGTGACACTCCGGGCAGAAGAAGTTGATGCAGTTCATGATGTGTATCGGCAGCCAACACACAATGAAGAGGAAGAGGACCAAGGCCAGCGATTTGGCCAGCTTCAGCTCCTTCCGGTAGTATCGCTCTCCATCACAAGTTGCTTCAGCGCGCCGGTTGAGCTGTCGTCGGATCACCCTAAAGATCTCCGCGTACAGAGCAATCATTATGGACAGTGGTACCACGACCCAGCCGAAGAAATTGAAGTAGACCATGTAGTCCATCCTCATGACTGTGGTGAATTCACAGACAATGTCGCTGGACACACTGAGGTTTCTTTGAGCATCAAGGTTATTCCAACCAATCATCGGAACCAATCCAGTGAGGAAGGCGAGGATCCAACACAGACAAACCGCCACATACGCCCTCCCCTGGGTCACTATGGTGCTGTACCTGAGCAGAGTTATTAGAAAAGAAAGTGGAGTCAGCACATTCAATCACAGAAACACACACTTGAATACAACAACCCATTCGGCAGACTTAACGTTCTGAAAGGACGGTTCTGAAAAACCACAGATAAGTTAAACCTGAACGTTTCTTTATGTTGCAACTTTACGTTTATTTAGGTTGATTTTTTTTTTTCTCTCTGGTCAGAATGTTGGGCTTGTTATGATTTGGACTTTGTGGCAGCCTGTTTTGTGGGTTGTTCGTGTTCTTTGTGTTTCAGAGGTGCTTGGCGAGGATGGGTGTGGCTTTTCTGATGGCCAGAGCTGTACCGGTCCACACACCTGCAGCGCGTTGGATGTTATCAGCACTTGCTCTTTCACCCAGACCTTCCCTCTGCACAGTGCCAGATTATTGGTATTTGTTTTCTCTCAGTGTGTCTTGAATATATGTATTAGAAGCTTTCGTGATATTCACTCGCCAGCGCATTAATCCAGCTTCTCTCCGCTTCCAGTGTGACCGGACCATTCCTGTGGACCAGCTCCTCTACCACTCGCCATACAGGCTTCTGCACCTCTGCCCCCCTACTCAACCCTGACTGCCTGAGCCAGCCACCTGCATAACCATGAGTAGCCACCTGCACCACCCCGGGAAGCACCTGCCTGTATAAAGTGCTTATGCTCTGGTTAGCTTTAGGCAGAAGAAACACTTGGTTAGGGTTAGAAACACATCATGGTTTGGCTGAAAATACCAGTTTTAAACGCCTTGATTACGAATGGAGATGGTCCGACTCCCCTTAAAAAACAGATGGTTTTGGTTGCCACAAATACTTCTTGATATGTCCCCAGGTCCCCTTGAAAAAACATCTGAATTTGACGCACATAGACAGCTGGAAATATTCCCTGGTGACCTTAAAAAATATCCAGGGGTGTGACTCGAACTAAGTCAGGTCAGGAATTTGACAGCGTCGTTGCTGTTCATAACGTCAGCTCCTGATCTGAAGTCGGCTGATAAGCATCCAACGTGAATGTGGTATAACACGTTTGGATCTGTCTTAGGTTTGCAGGAACAAAAACTGCTAACGTTATATATCGAGGCGATTGGGCTGCAACTGGACTATTATTTCTCTGAACACCTGCCAGTCTACAGGTTATTGTTCAGAAGCATTTGTCTCAGCTTTGGACATCCAATCGGTTAACAAAAAGTAGTCCGTGCATCTGCCAAATTCGAAACAAACTGTGCCTATGTCATTTATTTAGGCTGATGGGGACATTTTCATTTGCTTAAAAGCTTTTGATGTCCAGCCCATTGATCTACTTTATACCAACGATATATGGCTCCACGTCAGACATCGACACAGAGAACCACCTCTTCTTGATTGACTTTCTGAGGCTGAAAGCCCACGTTTAGCTCTCTGATGCTAAAAGGAACAGAAAAGGAAGATCGGAGACTATTTGTTCTTCTATTAATATGCTCGGTTCTTCTCTAAGAGGAAGGATTATAGGATGAATTTGATGTTTTGCGGGGATGTTTGCTCTGAGTGCAATCGAATACAATTTTGTAATTTGGGTAATCTAAATAAAAGTTATTTGATTGATCTGATACATGCTGTGTAATGTGGTATCGATCAGCTAATGGATAAACAGCATTTATGTCAATAATATGTCAGAGTAAGAGTTGTCATCAGGAAGCTGCAATTTACTGGAACAGGCAATCACATCCACTTCTGAGGTCTAATTAATATTTAATTGTGCCAACTGTAAGCAGATAATTATATTGATGCAGGAATATTTCTAGAAAGTGAGATCACAACATTCACTATCCAACAAAATCTTTACCATACTAATTTCTACTTTATTTCAATCAGTTTGTGTCACAATCCTGAGAAACCCAAATGACACCTTTCAAAGTAAGCTGCAGTTCCTCACCTGGTGGGAATCTTGACGCGCAGATATCGGTCGATGGCGATGGCCAGCAGGGAGAGGATGGAGCTCTGGGTGATGATCAGCAGCAGGCAGGAGAGGAAGAGGCAGGTGTAAAACTGAGTGCTGAATCCCAGACTGATGATAATAGCCAGAGGGATGACCAAAACTCCCACAGCGATGTCAGCCACGGCCAGAGACACGATGAAGGAGAAGGTGGTGTTGCGGAGATCCCGGTTCACACACACAACCAGCACCACCAGCACATTCCCCAGCACAGAGGCAACAGCAATAGCTGTCTCGATGGAGATGTACATCATGTCCACATGCTCCGGAGGCTTGATACCCGGAGACGAGGACATTTTCACTGTGCACAGGCCCTGCCTACCTTTTACTTAAAAATGAAAATTTGTTGTTGAAAATTCTAGCCTCCACTTTAGGGGTTGCTTCAGCAAAAACATCTTCCACTATGTGTGTTCTCCACCTGAAAGAACACTACTTTTTCTATGCAATGTTTACACAATGAGTGGCCCTTCACAAAGCATTCACGAAGGGATGAAGAATGAAGAATCCTCAGCATGTTGTTCAAGCTCTCCTCAGGAGTGGGGACCAGTGCATAACTACTCCTCTACATCCTTACCCTGACTCTCTCTCTTACTCACTCTCACAGAGTCATAAAATCAAGGGGAGGGACTTTGAATTCTGCAGCAGTCCGCAGCAATAGTTTTGCTCATATTAAGTGTGCCTATCTTTGTGTGTGAGCGTGTGTTTGTGTGTGGGGTTTTTGAGAGGAACTGTGAGCAGTTTGATGGTCTTAGCGATAACACTCTACCCTAATGATGGGTGGTTCTGCATTAGAGCTAATTTTATCTATGACAGTCTTATCCATATCTGCATGAGTGAGCAATGAACATGCCATGCAAAAGATACAGTATGTTTGAGAAAAAGAGTTGATATTGCGGCTTGTTTATAGCGCTGACAAGACTGATTTTCACCTGTTCAGCGCTTGTTTCGGTGACAAATCTTTATTGACCTCAGGGGATCATTTCATAAATGCTTGGACTATAAGCAGTATTATTCTTAAACAACGAAAATCAGCCAATATATTGTGATTTTTGTGATCTTTTTTACTCTCAAAAGATCAATATCAGTCCACCTCAGGAGGATGGCAAAAATCCAGGAAGTCACTACATCCGACCAAAAAATAGTTATTTTTGCATTGTGGTTGCTTGTTTCCTTTTTCTTTCTTTTTTCTTCTCTCTCTCTCTCTCTTTTTTTTTTTTTACACATTTAACATACCAGATGTAACTTGGTATCAAGCGAGTTTTAGAGGTGCTTGTAGGTGCTGGTTTTGTTAACTTTGTACAGAGCCAGTTGATTCCCCTTCTCCTTATATTTATGCTAAGCTAAGCTAAATTCCAAAAGTCTGGCCATATCTACGCTCCTTTAAAGGTTTTAATGCAACCCATTTATATGAACATTTCATGGTGGTGATGAATGTTGGATCCATTTTGTTACATTTCATCATCTTCAGTATGACTGAAGTCTCTGACTGTTGTAAGGATGACAAAAATGATCGGCCCTATTTTCCAATTTAATCAGATCACTTCAATATGTGAGAGACATGGGGCTGATTGGCGGTTGACCTCGAGTTCATCGTTTACTCCGTCTCCCGTCATTACTAAAATATGTCAGCACAACATTTAGCTGAATTCTATTCAGCTGTACAAATCTCTTTATGCTTTTGCTATTTCTTGAGCAGATGTGATGTTCTAATGCACACATGTAAGAGGTGTTTTTTAAAAAATAGTTATCACATGTTTTATCGCCACCGTCACCCTGCAACGGCACATTTTTTTCAAATCTCTTAATGTTGTTCCTCCACATAATGTCCAGATATCACAACTTGGACCCAAGGGTAAACTGCAGGTAGGAAAAGTTCCAAAAGTTCAATTACTTTCAAAAACTTAATTTAATTGTCCGTCTGAGCATGAAAAGACTTTGGCAGCAAGTATCACTGAGCAAGCAATCACTGAGATGGTCCTCAGTTGCTTAAGGAAGCAGATTCAGTGTCTGCCTGTAAATATATTCACTCTGATGTTGATGACTTTAGATTTTTTATTTATTTTTTTTTCTCAGAGAAAGCGATGACTCAGGCTGTTGTTTTGGGACATTGCCTGTGATCTCATGCTCTGGTCTGTGCATTAGAGTGTTCAAGAGCTGACGCTGAATCAGTTTTATTGGGCCTCTGTCATCCCACGTGGCATCATTATCTCAAGTGGGACTTTCTACATGCAACCTCAACTGGAAACGCATCAACTGTAAATGTCAAACATACTGCAGTATCTATCAAACATATTGGTTCAGCACTCAAGAGCACCATTATACTGAATTTGTTGCACTTTTATTGTTCACCCTCGTTGTTTGTTGCGGTTTGCTCGCTTCCTTTTCCGGCTTGAATCGATCAAGTAATATAAAAACTCTCCTGTGTGTCTATGGTTATCTATTAAACATTAATGTAACGTGACTGAGTAATTATATTTTTTTGAACATTGCTGCAGATTTAAACATTCTGTCGACTTGTGGTTTCAGCCGTGCCAAATAAAAAAACACATTATTTAAAAGGCTCCATGAAAATGTATTCAACTGATATTCCTCTACAGATGATATCCTTTGGTTACACCACAAAACACATCAATAACTATAAACAGAAATAATTAATTTGATTATGAGCTTGCAGGGATCCGCTTGCACATGCGCCACAGGGATTACATGACAGTACAGCTTCTATTACCGGTTCCAATTAACAAAATTATTCTCAACATCCTCACGAAGCTTTCCAGTTTAATGTAGAATTCATTTCACTCCGCTGCTATGCCGTCTCCGTTTGTGTCTATATTAATCGATCAACCAGCAGTTGGCCTCAAGATCTGAGTGTTCAAATTAATAAACAGGGAGTGGCTGTGACTATTACATACACAGATCAACTCCATCTACAGCAGGGAAAGACATAGCTGCCTTGCAGGTTCTTATTTTTACTATGTGAAGCAGGAGCTGGATTTTTACATACAGTTTGAGTTTTGATTGCGACTGAGTCGATCTTCTCAGATGTTGAGTCTGTGATAGGAAAAAAACAATGACAAATTCCCATTAAACCAAAGGCAGCCATTGTGCAGCTTTACTCAGATCTAATGTCCACCCTGCGTTTGTGCTCAAACGTACCCTTTGCTATTTCAATCCAATACGGATTATAAGATTCAAGCATTTTTTGACTGTTAAATATTATAAACTCAAAGACCCATGCTCACCCTATCAAGTTTACCAGCAAAAATGGTGGTATACTTAAACGTATAGCTGTGTTTCTGTCCACCAGAGGTAACACCGCTCGACCCTATTTGCTTGTAACATATCTTGCATGGCATAAAGTCAGCATGTGCGCTGGAAATAGCTGCTATGATGAATAGGGTAAAAGACAATTTCCTATTTACTTTTGGATAACAAATGATGATGTGTCCTGATAAGCAAAGGATAGATAAGTCAGGGTCGAAGATTCACACAGTGCAAAACATTTTCCTGCACGCACTCTAGGTACGGGAGGTAGAGCCCCCATTCATTCCTGTGATGGCTGCTCAGTGGTGCATAAAGCCAAAGAATCTTCCGCGTTGTGGAACCAATAGAGCCTGTGCACGAGGGAATTCTACCGACCGAGCCTGCTGAGTCCCAGATAAGCACCAAGCTAACTTGAATAGAGATAAAATGATTCAATCTTCCAACACTTCTGGACTTTGCAAATGTTATTTGACAGAGCGGTTTAAGTAATGATAGTCAAATGAGTCATATCGCTGGGGTTGTGATGTTCAAAAAAATGTATCCACCGTTTTAAAGCTGCTTCTTCCACTTGTAAGTTGAAAAAAAATAAATATTTTTGGGCCCCAGTGCATCACGTGATGTTTTAATTACACGTTTCAGCCACTGCAAAAGTTGACTTCAAAGCCTCTCGCTTGGGGCTTGGTCAGGACACCTTAGAGGGAAAATTAAGAAAACAACCAGTGTGTGGATGGTAGTTTTGTGGTTCCTCTTTTGTTGAGCGCTGTTATGGGGAAAACTGTTTGTACTTCAGCATTTCTCAGCAAGACCCTAGTTCCTCTAGATACTGTGGCTATCATCACTTTCATATCAACATGTTTATTTTGTTTGCTATGTGGCACATTTTAAGAAAGTCATCGCTTGTTAAGCTTGCACATCGTTTTCTCTGTGTCATGCCAGCTCATTAATATCTAGGCTCTATTCACGATGAAGTGGAAGTGAAACTGGTGACATGCTTAAATTCTTCTAGTCTTGCACATGACATTTTGTAATTACTTTACTTTTTTTTTTTTTGCAATAATGCTACATGATCAGCCATCATAACTGCGCCAAGCTTAACAACCCCTAGTCGTCATCTGATCAGTCTGATAACACCAACTCTAATAAATTGTACCTTGTCCAAATATCCCAAGCAGTGATTACCCAACTTTACAAACTGTTGCCGTCCTTTCAAATAACTCTTTACCGAGTCTAATACCAGTCACCTTATCCCATATTTTTCCAGTTTGTTGAATAGTATGTTATGATTAATTGTATCAATCGTTTTTTAAGATCGATGAATACTCCTATTGCATGTTTTTTGTTGTCTATTGCATCTGTGATTTCCTCTATTGATTCCATTATTGCCTGTGATGTTGATCTTTTAACCCTAAACCCATACTGACTCTCTGAAAATAATTTGTGTTTTTCCAAAAATGCATCCATTGTATTGTTAAAAAGCTTTTCCAATATTTTTGAGAGTTGCGACAGTATTGAGACAGGTCTATAGTTTGTAAAGTTGTGCTTGGTCCCAGTTTTATATAGCGGAATGACCTTAGCAATTTTCATCTGGTTTGGAAATATACCAGTTTGAAAAGACAAATTGCAGATGTGTGCTAATGGCTTTGATACCCCTATGATGACCTGTTTAATTAATGACATATCAAGTCTGTAGATGTTTTATTTTTTATACTTTTTTACTAATTTGATAATCATTTTCCTCTATTGCTTTCAGGAACACTGAGTGGGCATTCCTTTTATTTGTTTATCCATGTAATCTCCATCCGGCCCTGGATTTTGGATGTTTTTTGCTAGCTCAGGACCAACATCTACAAAGAACTGATTAAAACTATTTGCCACCTCATCCATATCATAATTTTTCGTTATCATCTATACCAAAATATTTAGGTAAATTGTTTTGTTTAGCACCATCTCTAATAATATTGATTAGTATATTCCATATCCCTTTCATATTGTTTCTATTATCTTCTAATTTCTTTTTATAGTATTCTTTTTTGCTTAATCTTATAATTAAGCAAGTTAACTTATTCTTTTATCTTTTATATTTATCTTCTGCTTCTTCTGTTCTCTGTGTTATGAAGTTCCTGTAGAGTAAATTTTTCTTTTTACATGCATTTCTTCAACCCTTAGTTAACCATGGATTGCTCTTATGTGCTAGTTTTTTATTATATCTCTTAATGGGACAGTGCTTATCATATAATGAAGTGAATGTAGTCAATAATTTGTTGTATGCATTATTTACGTCTGTTTCATTATATATTGCATCCCAGTCCTGTGCCATTCGTGTTTTAGAGTAGCTATTGTCTCCTCTGTTCTAAATCGTCTATATTGTTTATGTTCCTCTATTTAAATTCTACAATTATTGTCATATACTGTGAATACTGGAAGGTGGTCAGTGATATCTCTAATTAATAACCCACTTATTGTCTTGTTTTCTATAACATTGGTGAATATGTTATCTATCAGAGTTGCACTATGAGACGTTATTCTACTGGGTCTAGTGATTGTAGGAAAGAGACTCAAACTATGCATTGAGTTTAAAAACTCTTCAATACTTTTCTGATTGTTGGGGTTTAGTATATCGATATTATAATCCCCACAAATGAAGATATTTTTGTTACCCATTTTTATTACCATGCTTTCCATCCATTCCTTGAAATAATCAATACTAGAACCCGGAGCTCTATATATACAACTGATAATGATATCTTTTTTCTTTTCAATACAAATCTGTATTGTGAGACATTCAAGAAGGCTGTCACTTACCTGTGTCATAACTTCTACGATCTTGAAAGTCAAGTTCAGATCAACATATATTGCAACACCACCACCCCCTTTGCTCTGTCTGTTTTTATATATAAATTCATAGCCCTTCATCTCAAAATTCATTCCCTTTTCAGTGGTAATCCAGATTTCAGAAATAGCGATTATGTTAAATGGCTGTTGGAATGTGTGCAGATAATCCCTGATGCTGTTTAAGTTTGTATATAAACTTCGGCTATTGAAGTAAATTATAGATAGTTTATCCTTTGCCATAATATTATCATTATACTGATCATTGTTGTAGTAATAGCATGTGTTGTTTATGGTGGAGAAGAAGTTATTGTCTGGATTGATATCCTGTTCTATGTTAAATGTACTGCTTTCATTGTATTCAAATGTTGTTAGTTCCAGTTGTTCATGTTCCTGTATCCACTACATTACATGTCCATTGTCACTTATAATGTAGGTTGAGCTCTGTCACTAAGCATTATGTTTGTGTTGGTGCTGTTACCTCCATTCCATTCCTTTTTATTTAGCTGCTAATTGAATTCTTGCAAAATGATGGTAAAATGTTAAGGGAAATGTAAAAAAAAGTATATGCACCAGGATGTTGGAATACACTGGAATTTACTACAGAAATGTGAAGTGTGTAACAAGTTAATGCTGCTTACAGACACGTCAGCTAATGGTTTAAGCTGTATTTGTAAAATCTTAAAAATCCATGATTAATGCAACATATAATGTGTATAATGTTAAAATATCATAATTCATGATGTGAGAAGAAGGAGATGCTTTGCAGCTTAAAACAAATTAATTCACATAACTGTTATTAAGATATATGTAATATTGAGGCTTGTGATGATGTGACATTTAATCATTTCCATAGATGGTTGAAACTTTGGGACTGAAAATGATACCTCTGTTGTTATGCAGGCTTTATTGAGATCTGAATTGCCTTGGACTTTGGATTCTGGATTCTGTGCTTGATGAGGGCGATGGAGAGCCAGTCTTGAACCTAATCATCTCTCCCTTCTGAGGAGTGTAGTAGGTCAGTGTCACAATCCCCACATTCCCTTTGCCTGTTTTATTTTTAGATGCAACCAGACCTAAATTTGACAAGACACACAGAATAGAACGGATCTGAAACTGCCTGATTTGTCTTTACCCTGAAACTTACTGACTAAACTAAGTACTGAGGAAATATATTAACGCAGGAACCAAACTTTGTTAAGGAGCACTTCCTTTTTGAGGGCCATTGGAAGTTGGTCATGAAGAAGTTGAAGTTTTTCTAGTGTTATGTTCGAACTTGGATAGGGGTTTCCAATCCAGCTACTGATTTTTGTCCTCAAACCCTCCTTACGAGCCCAGCCACAGGTGTGATTTGAATTTTGCTGCCATTTGAAGAATAAAGCCAAAATTATACAGACATCATTTTCCTTTGGTACTGCATGCCCTCAACTGAACAACATCTGTTTTCCTGCCCTGTATTATGCCACAGGTCAGCTGTTTGGGTCAGACTTTCGGCAGCTGTCCAAGAGCAATGTACAGCGCCAAAACATTTCAAAATATAGAATACATGGGATCGGATATGTACTGTTTTTGTTAAGGTGGGCCTTCTTTTAGGTAGCTGAAATACATCTTGCTGTGGGTACCATTTACAGCAGTACTATGATCTGCTTCCCTGCTGGAGCTACACGCACAGTCCTCTATTGCAGATAATATAGACCACAGATAAGTACCACATAAGCCCCACATCAAAAGACCTGAACTATCACTTGAAACCTGCAACAAAGGAGATTAATGCAAATAAGTTAGATGGCAGATGTGTTGGCTGCTCAGTCCAGAAGTACTCATTGGCTATTTTGCATTGAATGATTATTTGGTTTGTAAAATATCTGAACTCAACCGTAATGTTTCTGAGTTGTAGGTAGGTTGTTGCAAGGATATTTGCAGTTTGTTGACAAGGTGTACTAAAAGCTGGGACATATTTACCTGCAATCTGTTGTATAGTGCTTTTAAATAGGGCCTGATATGGCCTTATAATTATATCACAGTATCTTAAAGCAAGTATTAGAACAAGTCCAACCATCTGACAAGTTCAGAAAATATGATTTAATCAGATTTTTTTAATCAACACTGTGAATGTCACATCCTACTGTCCAATAGACTGTAGAAATAGTACAACTGTATAAATAGTGGAGTAATGCTGATGACCAGAGCTGCTGTTATTACTTTGATTTAACTTTCACAGTTTGTTACAGCGAATGGTGACTGCGTACTGCCATTGAGATAAAATTACTAAAGCCTGCTTTTACTTTCTGTCAAAGCTGAGAGTGGAACTGCCACAGATAACTGAAAATACGGTACATTTCTTACGTTGTCATGTTAGAAAAAGCTAAAATCAGTTCTTGCAGCAACATTCTCCTGAGAAGTTAATTCTATTGAAGTGAGAAGAAAACGAGAAATGGAGGTAACCAGGAGGAAAGATCAGTAGAGCTGATAAAAACTGTGTGTCAGCAATTTGACTCCAGGTCTCTGCTGTGATGGATGAGTTTACTCTACTGCAGATTGCATTTTAAGTACGTGTACTCATAATCTGCTATGAATCAGGAGTTGGGCCAATTCAGTGAGGTAAGATGAACTTGATAATGAGTATCATCAAATTTTGTTGTCAGTTTCTGTTTTGGTCAAGGCTAGCACAATGTGCTGAGGGGAAAAGTGTTGGTTTCTTTTAGCAAAAGTTAGTTGATTTTGACATTTTTGTTCTGTGGAAAATTTTCTTTCTAGCTTACATGTACATGGTCGCAGATAGCTTCATTTTAATCACCTATGCAAATTATCAACATAAAAACAAAGTCACGCAATATTTTCAAAAGTAAATTAACAGAAACGTAATTTTAATTTAGGCTCAAATTTGAAGGAAAATATGTTCTTTAACAAGACAGGAGATTTTACCTTGATGCCTTCTGTTTTGGAATAGTGCATTTTCAGTGCAAGTGCGGTGGTAAAATATGATTTGGATTACTGACAGGTTCCAGATAGTCAAATTTAGATAATGCTTATACTAAACCACCACCATAACCACCAGTCTCGAGACGAGACACCATGAGAGGGGGAAAAATTAATCAAGAGCATCTCAGAGTTTAGATTAGGATCAGGGTGAGAAGAAGCAGTTGTTATTTCCTGAAACTGCATTCAGTGCTCAGAACCCAAACTAGATGATGTCAGAAGAAGAAATCCATTTGACACTTTTCTGCATGTTCACATCCTGTTCAGCTCACAACACACAAGCACTTGATAAACATCTGCAGCAAAATACCAGTCAGCTCCTGTCAGTTTAGTCTTGACTTGCTGTGACCCTGTGTGGCATTGATATATTTTCAGTAAGGATGGGTGGTGTATTGGTTTAATCACCATCTTTGGTGTCATATCCTGCAACGACATGGATTGGGCAATATTGTCACTACTGTCATAAGTGTTTCAGTATATTAGATGTAATGTGCTTTACTGTGGCTGCAATAACATGCAGTAAGGGGGCTAAACACATCACACATACAGTCTTTCCTCACTAACTCTGACTTTGGCATCACAACATATGAAAGGTATATAAAGCACCTCTATTGCCCTGTAATGTGACTACCCTCACCCCCAGAGGTGTAGTGCTATTATTTTAAATACCAGAGCGCACCTGCAGAGCGTGGGCGGGCATAAACACACATGGTTATCTTGTGGCTTGTTCCGGAAGGTCAGTTAAGATCAAGTTTGGTTTTTTTGCCTTTATTCTCAAAAAGATCATTAACTTGTCCTTTTAGCTCTTCCATGAAATGAAAGGACGTTTACCCCTATGGTCACCATAGAAAAAAATACTGTAATTTGAATATAAGGTCATATCTCCCCCCCCCCCCCCCCCCCCCCTTTGCATACACACTTATCCAGCTACTTAAACACCGTAAGTGAAGTAAAAGAGTGAGTAATAATAAATGAATCAGCGCTTTTAAGAGTTTTTAATGACATCTTTTTAGCTACTGACTCTGGTCACTGTGTTGTCCCTGTACTTTTAGATTTGACTGCAGCATTTGATACAGTGGACCATGAAATCCTGATTGCTTGTTTGGAGCAGTGGGTGGGCATCAGTGGCACAGCACTAGAGTGGTTCAGGTCCTACCTGTCACAACGGACTTTCTCTGTCAGCCTTGATGACTCTCTGTCCTCCACTGCTCCTCTTTCATGTGGGGTCCCACAGGGCTCTGTGCTTGGCCCTCTTTTATTTTCTCTCTATCTTTTACCACTTGGTTCTATTCTCAGGAAACATGGCATTTCTTTTCATTGCTATGCAGATGACAGCCAGATTTATGTCCCCCTCAAAAAGGCTGGTTCCTACTCCGTTAACCCACTGCTAAAGTGTTTACATGACATTAAAGCTTGGATGGCAAAAATCAAACCAGTCCTTCAGAGACAGCAATTTGAGACAGTAATCCACGCCTTTGTGACCACTAGGCTGGATTACTGTAATGCACTTTATATGGGGGTTAGCGGGTCCTCCATTGCGCGTCTTCAACTGGTACAAAATATTGCTGCACGTCTTTTAACTGGCACAAGCAAGTATGAGCACATCTCACCTATTTTATCTTCACTCCACTGGCTGCCCTTCCATTTAAGGATTCATTTTAAAATTCTTTTATTTGCTTTTAAAGCCTTGCCCCACTGTACCTTTTTTAATGTATTTATTTATTTATTTATTTATTTATTTCATCTCTGTTTTATCCTTTTGTGCAGCACTTTGGAAAACTTGTGTTTGTTTAAACTCGTGCTATATAAATAAAGTGGATTGGATTGGATGGGATTGGAATAAATGGTAATAAATAAAACAAGGCATTAATAACAGGTATTGTGGAACTGAGGAAACGCTATCATTGATGTATTTTACTGAGGAGACACTAGAGGCAGTAAAATAAGATAAAATAATAAAACACTAAAACTAAGACTGATAAAATACTAAAGGAGGTTAAAAGTCTAAAACTGCTGTGAAATCAATAATATAAATAAGTAAATCATGAATACAGTAAAACAAGATAAAACAGAATAATTAAGGTAAATAGATAAGTGGAGTGAATAGATAAATAGAATAAAACTAGGTTTAAGCAGAATTAGAATCAATAAATAAATCAAATTCAGCTAAAAGCCAGCCTAAAAAGTATTAAAAGTATCTTAAAAGTATCAACATTCTCCAGTGCCCTCAGGTCCTCTGGGAGGCTGTTCCACAAATGTGGACCGTGGTAGTGAAAGGCGGCCTCACCGTGAGTTTTTGTTCTCACTTTTGGAATAGTTAAAAGGCCGTGACCAGAGGACCTGAGGGTTCTGGAGGGTTCATATGGTAAAAGCAACTCTGATAAATAAGTTGGCCCATGGCCATGAAGAGCTTTAAAAACTAATAAAATGATCTTAAAATCAATCTTGAAGCAGATATCAAAGATATCAGATATAGCAGATATAATATCAAAACTGAACCTTTCTATGAAGGTAAGACTTAAAGCAGTTTATGTGAGCTAATGGGAATCCACAAGTATAAGCAAGTATTTATTTGAAAGCCAATCCTATTTGTCCTCATGAAATTTTAAATAGTTTTCTAATGGCAAATTAAAAACTCTACGACTCTTATTGTAACATTTTCTTTTCAATCGTAAAATCTACTGCAAAAACCAGCAGTTTTTTAAACACTGTCGGACAATGCCAAACAAATATAGTTGCAAATATGCAAATGCAAGCATTACAGAGAGCACATTGGTTAAGGACTTCCTCAAAGGTTTCACAAGACAGAGATGAGTGATAACAGCACAACACATTCACACTCAAACTCACATTCACTCTCGTCACAACATAACCTATTGAGCATAAACTGGGGAAGAAGCACAATGGCTGTGGAAGAGGTTATCTACACATTGGTGGAGGTGCTCATCGCTGTTTGCTGCTGTCTTGGGAATATGTTGGTTATTTTGGCACTTTGGACAAGTAAAATCATTCAGCAGCCTACCTTCTGCCTCATCGTCTCTCTGGCTGTGGCTGACTTCATGGTTGGCTGCTTGGCCATCCCGTTGGCTGTGACTGTTGATGGACGAGTGAAGACTTCGTTCCACGGCTGTCTCTTCATCAGCTGTGTGGTCATCCTGTTTACCCTGGTCTCAGTTTTTTCTCTCATGGCCATTGCAGTTGACAGATTTCTCCGGGTGTATATCCCTCTCAGGTAAGGTTTTTTTGACTAGATTGTTTATTATGTAGAGAAAAATAAATAGTAGAGCTGCAACGATTAGTTGATCAAAGGAAGATTAGTTGGCAACTGTTTGGATAATGGAGTATTCACTAAGCAAAAATGTCAAATATTTGCTGGTTCCAGCTTCTTAAATGTTAGGATTTGCTGCCTTCTTTGTAAATGAAGAGTATTTGGGTTTCAGCCTGTTGGTTAGATAACAAAAGCAATTTGAACCTTGGGCTCTTGAAAACTACATTCATTAAAAAAAAAAAAAAAAGTATGTTTATTTGCCAAAAGATTAACCTTGAATAATATTAGGCAGATTAATCAAAAATAAAAACAAGCATTACTTGCATTCCCCAAAAAATAGCGCTACTAGGCATGGCTTGAATCATTTTATCTCTGAACCCTTTGCATTGCTTGCACAATAAAAAAAAGTATTATTTACCGTTCATCACTACAATGACTTCATGCTTCTATATAATTGCTATTTGTACTAAGCATGTTTTGTACAATTGAGTACATCAATATTTTCTTCTTTTCTTTTTAGGTACAAAAGGACTGTAACACAGAGACACTCTTGGCTTGTGGTAGCAGCATGTTGGCTTGTTGCAATACCACTGAGTTTTGCTCCCATGCTTGGATGGTACAACCATGACACCTTGTCTGAGTCGGCCAACTCTACTATTGTCTGTCGGTTTATAGACGTGATTCCAATGTCATACCTGGTTTACTTCAACTTTATTCTCTGCACCCTGATTCCTCTGTTGGTGATGACTGTTTTGTATGTCTACATTTTCTGCAATATTCGAGGTAACCTCCGTGAGAAACCAGGCAACGGATTCCAAAACCAGTCCCAGAGCTACCTAAGGAAAGAGAAACAACTGGCAGGATCTCTGTCTTTGGTCTTAGCTCTGTTTGCCCTGTCCTGGATCCCTCTACACACAATGAATTCCATCGCTTACTTTAGTCAGATCGATGTACCACCATTAGCTTTCTATGTTGGAATCCTTCTTTCTCACGCTAACTCAGCTGTAAACCCAGTTGTTTATGCGTTCAAAATACAAAAGATCAAGGCAGCATATCTGAAGCTCTGGAAAGAGTATTGTACATGTGGAGAAGAGCAAGAATCTCAGACAAGCCAGACAACAGACAACAACGTCAGTAGTAACTTGAACAGTGTAGCAAAAAATGAATGAAGGAAAACCTCCTGGTTTGCCTCTTTGTTTTCAAGGACTAAGTTTGATTGACTGTTGGACCATGTGTACTGAAAGATTAGCACAGAAATTTGGTTGTGTTTGTGTTCATTGTATATATGGGTTTATTGCGAAACCTGTTGAGGAAAAAGGCAACTTCCACTTGTCTTAAAACTTTAGCTTTAAACCAAGTTTCATATCACTTTTGTCTTTCTGTTTCTGTTCAAGTTCCAGTTCTTCATTGTTCATTTCAACAGAAAGCACTCCCTGTCATGGAAATTGTCTTAACGAACTTTGAAAATGCAATTTGTACATTATATATACGTTAATCAAGCTTAGACATATAAAGCTGAATGAATACGTTCTGTGCTGAGTGTACACCTGACCAGAAGAAATATACATACGCATGGACAATGTAATATAATCAGGCCTTCCACAATATATTATTTGTTATTTGTTCAGACAGGTGTCAAGCCAGCTAATTCTGAAATCAGTCAGGAATTCTTTAAATCTGTAGGTGCTCCCTGTTATATGGATTGGATTACATAGAAATCTTTTTATCATGTTTTGTTCCCACACCCACCCACCCACCCATGTGAAGCAGTAGTCAAGACATCAGATACTATTTTAAAATAGTATAGTGTGATACCGCAACACCACAGAGTACAACCTCCAAGTCGACAGAAGTGTTAAGTCAAGTAGTTGCCTACACAGTTTCAAGTCCCAGAAATGAAAGCATTTTTTGCAGAGCTTTTCTATTGGATAGCATTACATTGCACAGATGTTCACGTTATTCTGGTCAGTCGGTTCACCAATACATGACTAACTACCAATTGTACTAACAACATAAACCAGTTGTTCCCAAGCTTTTACCTGAGGGCCCCCTTTTTCTATCATTGAGTTAACTGATAACCCCTGACTAATTAATATGTTTCATGAATATTTCATTTGATATTCAATGCATAACAGCAGAACAGACCAATTTATAAACTGTATAGTTACACAATAACTGCTGGGAGTTTCTGTGAAACAAGCCATTTAGACAAGCAGAGATTATTCAACAGATTATTTCCTGTGAGTACTGCATCAGAGACGATTATATCTGATATTTTTATAAAGCTTTTGGACAGTTCTGTCTTATGATTTTCTTCGCTTTGCACAATCATACCTACCTAATGGTTTTGTTTTGCACAAAGTCAGTATTTTTCTTCCTGACGCATGGTCATTGTTCTAGCATTTCCTTTTTTCACTGCATACTTTTGTAATACAGGATAAACCTGTTTAACAGAAAATGAACACTCCTGTGCTCATGAGAGATTCTTTTTTAGTTTATTCCTTGAGTAATACTCATAATGAGTAGATATAGGACTACTGTCTATCCTCAAAAAAATAGTTTTCTTACACTCATTAAAATAAAAAAATAAATTAAAAAAAAGGCCTTGTGACCCCTTGAGAAGGTTTGGCGACCCCTAGTGGGGGTCATGCCCCACTGTGGGAACCACTGCCATAAAATATTTCTTCTTCTCCTGTTAACAAGCAGTCTCAAGAGTAAATATTTAAGATTTGCATGTCTGAAGTAGAAAGTCAACCTAAAACCTTCAGAAAATATATGACATGTTTTTGCATTTAAAATGTGTTAAATTGACTAGACCTAGATATTTTGTTGTTTGAGTGAGGAATGAAATCAGTGAACATGATCAAACGTTATGAGGATAAGATTGATTGATTGATTGATTACTAATGAAGACAATAATCCCATGACCCTTCTATTTCACGACATCATGCAATATCTACTGTTTTATTGAGATGCCCTAGCAAACGAACATCTATGTGTGCGTTGAATGCATTTAAATTGACAACTGCTGGCGATGTGCATCTTATCTTCGATGTGAAGTTGTTTGTCATAATGAGAAATGTGCAGAGCGCCCAGAAGGAACATACTGAAGAAACCATCAAACCATCATCTTTTCATAATAAAATACGCATTTGAGTCAACATTTTGCGCCAGCATTTCACAAATATTTGTTGCAAAATCAATACATTTGATTAATTAATACAACTTACTTACTTCTGACTCGTCAGTATTTATTCCATCACGATGTTATGTGTTATGTTTTTTTGTCTTAAGTTGTTTGTTAAGCTAACAACTTGAGAAAAAAAAGCTTGCTAAGCCCTTTGTTTTGTTTCCTCAATTTAAAATTGTATATACAGCTGTAATTTTTCTGTGCATACAGTTTATATTGACCCCGATGTCAGTTTAAATTTATAAAAACACTATGGTCTTATTTCCCATTACTGCTTGCATCAGACTTTCAGTGTGGTTCTTTTGATTGAGCCATCTATCACAAAAATGAAGTATATAAGTTGACTTCTACAAGACTATACTCAAAGGATATATAAACAGACACAATTTGTAACCTTTAAGAGAGGAACATTAAATATTTGTTACTTCATCATCAATGCAGTAGGGAATCAGATGTTGTTTGAATTTCCTTTAATCGTTATTGATCCCACAGAGCATTGCATCTGTTAAACAACCCTTACCATCCAGTTACAAATAAGTTTACAATATATGACCCCATTACTACTGATGATATCATGTTTCACTTCTTCTTCATGCTCACAGTTGGTGTGTTTGTCAGGTGATAGGTATCCACAGATTTCATACATGAAACAAAGTAACAAAAACATAAAGCACTGATTTTAATTATGTATTTATAATCCAGCAAAAACCAGTAAGTTACCTTTACCTTGACAGCCTATAAGTTATCTCAGGCTAAGGACCTCCTTTGCTCATAAAAATGCTTTGACAATTACTCTTTGTTTAAAATCTTTGGAGTACTGAATTTAAAGCAGGCACAGTCCTTAATTTTAGATATAAATCCGCCAGCAAGTAGCTACTTCTTGCCTTAGGATATTCTGTGAATACCGCCCCAGATACACACAGTCCAAGTCCTAAATCTTAAAAATGTCCAAAGCGATGATAGTCTTTGGCCACAAGATGGCATCAGAGTGACTCCTTCACCACTCATCCAGTGTGAGTAAGCTGTGTTCCAAGCACTCATTGTACCTCTCAAGGAAGGTAATAGACTGTATAGTTATCACCTGAGTAGGATTTACTCCATCCCACAAACTATACAACCTACTACCTCACCTTGCTAGGCTCAACTCTGGGCACCAATGAATATCCTTAAAAACAAGACCTCAGTCAGCATGAACCATATCATATGGTTTATATGTGTTGTTATGACACCATCAAATGTATTAAGTCTTTGTTGTATCGGCAATTTCCTCTTCAGAGGTTGAGGTTGTCCTCTTAATTAATTCATCCATGAAGCTTCACGTTCACGCTTCGGCATCTCAGCAGATCAACCTGTCTCCTCAGGAAAGACAGTAGACTGTATAGTTATCTCAGAGGGAGGATCTAAACCCCACAACTATTCAATCTACTACCTCAGCCTTAAGGACAGAAACTTGTGCAGGTACCAGTGGAAACTTGTCAGTCAGGCTGCAAGACAAAAATAAAGAGAGAATAAGTTAACTTTTAGATTCACCAGGACCCAGCAATGGTTAACAAAATATATTTTGTTCTGCATGTGGGCCTAGATTGGAAGGTTTAATCTCAACTAATAATTTAAGACTGTGTTTAGTGTAGGGCTGGGTGGTATGACCTTATGTTTATGATAAATGATCACCAGTAAAGGCAAGTATTAGAACAGGTAGAACAGTCTGGTAAATTCAAATTAAATGTCATATCTCAATATAATAAATTCTCAGGTTGTAGATTGATTCATATCACAGTAATAATATGTAGTGTATATATTGCCAAGCTCTAGTTTAGAAGCTTCACAGGGAAACCTTACAAAGTAGACTTTCAAAAGCATTTATGTAACTGTTGAAACATTTCAAGATTTATGGTGATTTCTTGTAGCAAATTACTGAAATTATATCCAAATTGATGGTTAAAACATGCACAGTAATGATAATGTTACACAATGTTGCACATTAATGTTAAACCACATTATTACAATTCAACACCTGCCATGGAATGAAGTTGTCTGGTAACAGTTTTATCAGGAATTTCCCTCTGAAAGCAATTTCCTCACTTGACTCACCACATTGTTGCCGGAGTTGTAAAATCAAGGCTTGGTTCTTAAGAGTTACAACCAGCCTTACACGGCTACCTTGTTTACTGTATGTAAGCGATATACAGTATCTGAAGACTTTCATTGGTCAGCATTGATGTATTTGGCCACTCCTTAAGAGCAACAGGTGATGGACACACAGGAAATTAGCATACTGGAAAAGTGCCAAAGAAATACTTTCTTAATGAACTGTAAATACGCTTCTGTCGCCACAGAACATGTGGTAATCTGTGCAATCCTGCAAGGTAAAAATCACTTCCTTGGAAATTGGCATGTAATGAAGGGCAGCTGTGCCAAGAATTAGAGTCTATTATACTCTCAAACTTGGTTTGGGTCTTTCTAGCTTTGCTTTGCGACAGGCATAAAAAAAGTTCAGTTTAAACAAGCTTCACCCCTGATGTGGTCCATTATGTCTCTGCAACCAGAATGTAAAGCAAAGGAACAAAACTTTTAAAATGGCAGTACCACGGCCATTTTATGTAGTTTGGCGCCAGCACACAACATCTGGGGTGCAACCTGTTGGCTTCTGCCTCCTCCTTCAGTTCAATATCCATAAATTTGACTGTTTTTATTTTCCCCCAAATAATAGTATTTGGGATGTTAAGCCTAGCTTAAGAAATTCCTCGTTCATAATTATAGGGAGCTGATTAACAAATGCATGTTAAGAAATACTGCTAGTGATTTTGGGGTTGCTTGGGAAGTTTTAACAGAGGAGCTGATGGTTTGACTTCAGAAAATTGCCCTTTATGCTCAGTGTGAAAGCCACTTCAAGTCCATTGAAAAAGGAGTCTGTTTACTGTGCCAACTAGAGTCTGGGACACAAGCTGGGCAGAGCTGTCTGGGCCCCGACAGAGCCATACTTTGGCTGAGCTGACTGAGCCCAGACACTGTTATGGTAGACAACGCTGGTCAACCCATGCAAAAGCTAGGACACTTTGCATAAATTAGCATGTGAACCATGGTCGCTGAAAAGCGGCTGGGCAGTTCATTAACATTCTGAATTCCTCTTTGGCCTAATTAATGCCGACAGTGATTGAAATGTTTTGGCAGGCTGTGCTGCTTTGGTGCCAGGCCATGCTCATCGGGCCATAATGAAAAGGCACAGGGGCATCAGAGAGTGGGAGGCCTTAATTGAGATGTTGAATTAATTAAACGGCAAATGGTATCAAACTCTTCTAACTGGCTGGCAGAGGGGAACAAGTGAAAACAGAAGTGGGTTAAACTTTTTATGCAAGAAAAGTTGTGTGGACTACTAAGAAAAGTTGTGATGATGGGTCATGGACTCGACCGGAACCTCTTGTATCTATCTAGAATTAACTACTACTTACTGTAGTAGCTTAATAATTACTCTACATGAAGAAATACAACTTAAAAGTTGCTTTTTATTTTCATCTCACTGTAAAAGCCAGATAATATCTAAAATAAAAGTTAAAAAAAATAATAATAAAATTAAATAAAAATAACAAGATGCTTTTTCCTTTTTGATCTTTTCAGTTAACACACACACCACCATCTCCACATTGCAGCATCTAACATGTAACTCACATCTCTGTTTCTCAGAATGATTTCATTTTAATGACAGTTCACACCAAAATCAAGAACTACATATTTTTTCCTCTTTCCTGTAGTGTTGTTTATCCATCTTAATGTTTTGGTAATATAATCTAATGATATACCGTTACCATCAATCAATTTGGTTTGTGGTGCTCAATGCAAAAAAAAAATAAAATAACTGCAAGATAATCCACAGACCTCTTGCATCTATTCGTAGATGAGAGGGGTGTGCTCGTGAGAGTGCAGGATGTAAAATTGATTGCCGACCTCTTCTGCCGCAAATACGAGATATAAACTGTAGATTTCCACTTTAGATTTAGATTATATCTTGGGAGTTTTGTATGCCTTCACTTTGTTATGGTTAGGGAACTTTTGCGATTTGGGGGGTTACCAGAGGTTCCAGCTTGGCTGGACTTTGACGTTAGTGGAGTTAGCTGTTCGTGAGAAGGCAAACATCTCTCCAGTAGATATCTCCAAAGCTCGCCGAAATAATCTAGATAGATAAATAGCCAGGTAAGAGGAAAAGTATGCATTTTACATTTAGAGGTGAACTGCCTCTTTAAAATAAAACATTCAGTGTTTCATGAAATTGACAGCCTGATTTTAAAAAGTCAACCATTCTTCTGCCATAGTATATATGAAGATCACTAAACAGCTACCATAACTTTATACAGAAGTGGTAATTCACAGGCAGAATAGATCTCTCAGGCATGCACACCGGTGCTACTACTTGAATTTTTTCAGTCTTTCTTACCTCAGTTGTTTCAAAATGTCCCATTCGTGATTGTGCATCAACTTCTGTAAATCAACTAGCACTTCCTTTACAAGTCTATATGAGTTAATTGGTACATTTGCAACCACGAACTAAAGGAAATGTTTTTTTCTCTCTCTTTTTCTTTTCTTTTTTTTTTTTTTTTTACAACCGGAAGTGGTGGTTTGACTTTCACAGCTATCCCCAAGCTGCTGATGATAGGAAAATGGCTGCTCTGTTGCAGAGTATAACGATGGAATGGAAATATGAGCCCATTACCTTTATTTTAGACTCACTGAACACAAGAGCAATTAACATATCACTGACACGATTCATTGTTGCTTCAGATAGATGCCTAGAGCATCCGTGTTACAATAGTAAACATTTTACCTAAGATATTCTTATCGCGGAATAAACTGAGAATTTAGAAGACGACGGCACAAAAAATACCCATTACAAGTTGGCGTTGGTCCATGATGATCGGCGGAATTCAGGGGACGACTGTGAGGGAAAAGACTGAGGTTGGTTCTCTTATGCAGCTCTCTCCAATATTTGGTGCCAAGAAAAGGGCATTGTCTGCGTGCCAAGCTGAATCTCAATGAGACAAAAAGGGGGTGATGTCGTGGATGCAGCATGGCAGAACCTACCACTGAGGGGGGAGGAGAGTATTGGCAGCCAAGCAATGAGAGGATGCCATGTCAGAAAGGGGGTATGATACCACACAATAAGGTATGGTGGCATAGCTTGCTGCCAGATGCTCAGTGTAGTGTCCATGCTGTGTGAGCTACGTGTTCACACATCTACAGAAAGGTCCATTGTTCCATAAGCAGACTTTGTCCATATGTTGGGCAAGTGGTTATGTTTTGGATGAGCCTGAGGTTTCAGCTGAATCTCATCATCTGTGATGCATCCTGTTTAATAAACACCGGTCAGCAAGACTTTATATCCATCTGGCAAGCCGACCCAGTCTGCCACATCTTCACTGTCAGTAACTGTCTTGACATCTTTCTTTAGAGCGCAATTTCCAAATGTATTGTCATTTCAATGGAGCATCAAATAACTGAGCTATCCTCCATATTGTCTCACAAAAAGCACTTGCAAATTGATTCCAGAGAGGCAATTCGGACCAGTCTGAGTTTTAATGTGTAAACCTAATCAGCATAATGACTGACAATGTTGTCCCTGTTGAAACTGAGAAGTTGCAGTTGTCAAATCATAGAGTGTTTGTTGATTTCAATTAAAATATTAAATTTTTAGGAGATATCAAAAAATTCTTACATATCATAGCACACACACAAAGTGACTTATTTTGTTAAAGTTACTTTTTTATTTCTTGCCATTTTCATTTTTACTTGCTTTTATCTTTTATAGTATTTTTTCCCAAACCACATTTTCTTTTTAAGTATTTGATGAGCACTCAGACCTTACTGTAAATCTTAGGAGCTTGAGGTAAATATAAAGGACAGACACTGAACACACTTGTAATTTGAGGAAAACAACTGTCTAAGTAGTCATATAGTTCGGTGGCCCACAAGCTCTCTTTTTTTGACTTGTATATGAGGGACAAGATAAGTGTATTGGAAGTGTTATAGTTTCTGTTTTGCTGTTGGCCCCAGAGGGTAAATCATCTTGAGACCATAGCTGATGGGTTCTGAGATTGCTGACGCATTAACAAGATTAAACTTATACTTGGCAATGCAGCCTGTGAGTTCACTGAATAAGGGAATTTCCTTTCTCAGTTTGTCTAATTTTAGATAAAACTATGCAGTAATACACAAGTAACGACAAAAAGATTAAAGTTAGAAAAATAAACTTAATTTTGTGTTGCAGCAGTAAATTTTTTACTCATTTACTGCCCCAGTAATCGTTTCTGACCCGTTAGATTATTCTTACATCCCATTGTGGTGATTAATACCCCAAACTGGGGACCAAACATTAAAATTGGGTGCGTAGAACTTTTTTTTCTTTTGCCCTGTAATCAAAAGAGGAATTAAGTATTGTTTTACTGTACTAGTGCTGTGTCTGTATAGAAACACCTGACCCGAATATCGTGCGTAGGTGTGATCACTAGTTGTGCTGCGTCTGTTAGGGATGCATGATATGGTATATGTATGATTTAATTGATAATTATTGTGGATGATCACTATTTTCATTGTCCTTGAAAAACCAGTAAAATCTTGATGATGTGACATTTCTCACGGTGTTTGCCAAAGAAACATGTTTTATTACATTTGGAGAATAAACTTTGTAGGCCAGAGCATCTCTACAGCACTACAGAATATCATTAAAACACAACAGTTCTTGCCATTTTTGTATTTGCACTTAGTCATATTGTGGTTTTGGTTATTTTGGATTAATTGTGCACCTTCCTGTGTGTCTACTGTTTACATTTTACCACATTCAGCATCATGATATATCCAAATTGTTACTAATAACTTAATTATTACAATTATGTTATTAACACTTATTTCATAGTATTCTGATCAAGAACAATGTATCCAAAGGGTAATGGCACAACAGAAATACAGTTTTAATGCATTCTGATACTGATACTGATGATTTTGTATAAAATGTCTTTTTACACCACTCTAATGGTTAGTGCGGATAACTTGTACTTTTAAACATTTTCATCTTTGGGGAAGTGTTTGAAGTGCTTTATTGTGGGTTGTTTATTTCATGTTGTTTTATTGGAGTCACGGGGCTTGAGGACGGTTCTTTGTGGTGCGTTTTTCGTGAGGGGCTGTGGACGTGTCTTGTCTCTCAGCTTCTGTCTCGTATCTATATTCTATATTAAGCAGCCAATAAAGAATGAAAGATGGATATTTGCTGTACACACAATGACATTCATAAGAGACCAGGGAGAGAAAGTCTCTGCAAGTTCTTCTTTTGGTTTATTTTAGTAAAAGTTACTCAATGCAAAGAGAGGCTGAAAGTTAGACGATCACAAAGAGAGTGTCTGAAAATTAGTTCAGTGAACTATTGTCATACGTGGCTCTATATCCTGTCACGGGAAACCTGCCAATCTAATATTCCACACAGGTTAAAACAAATGTGAGGACACTGGGGAAACATCTGGACCTTCCAGATGTTATTCTCAAGACAGATCTCTCATGGCTTTTGCTCAAAACTAGAACAGCTGTAAGTGGTAGTTTTTTTTTTTTTGCAAGTCAAAAGAGTCAAATCGAATGCTGTTTATAGCCCACGAAACAGTTTTGCAAACAAACAGGAAGAGCTGAATGTGTGTATGCAGTATGACCTGATAAAAACAACAGCCAAAAAAAAAGAGACTTTGATCTTGGTCACCACAGAGTCATTCCAACCATGGGGAGGAGAGAAACGCAAATAGCTGAGGATATGGCTTTCCAAACAACATGTCATCAAGCAGCATAGCGAGTTCATCTGAGGATAAGTGTGGGGGAGGAGGAAATAAGTTCAATTACTCTCGGTCTGCCCATTCGCCCTGCACCCTCCACCTTCTTTTCTTCATTCGCCCTATCTGCACAGTACAGTATGCCATAATCTGTCGTTATCACATAGTCAAACACAAAAGCTGACTGGACTGTGTGCAAACAAAAACCACACACAACTACATACCACGTAGCATGTGGCAAAACGTTTACAAAGTCAGTTTGCAGGTCAGATAATTTAGAGTAAAATCTGTAAAAATTGTGTATTAAACCAATTGTATTTATGTCTTTTAATAGCTTTTGCGCTTCGTGTGGTTACAAAACAAACACAAATACCCCGAAAATGCTTGATCTGAAAACTGAGACCCTGCAATCTTGCAATACAAGCCCCTTCATGTATAGAACAATGCTTCCAACAGAGGGATCTGGTTCATACTGGTTTGTGAACAGGTCTACCAAACAGCAGCATTCAAAAGCACTTAAGGAAAGTACGTGATTTTCATGTATGATATACAAAACAACACATTATTTTGAATATTCTTCTCCATTTTGTGATAAAATACATGGTGAACAGTAGCCAGCATACAGTTGAAGGATATTTTATGTTGCCTTTCGCTTGTCGCACCCACGTAGCAACGCCGCAACACACAAACCAAAATGTTTCGTGAAAAGCGTTAAATGCCTTTTATCTCTGATAATATCCTGGTTGAGGAAATTTGAGGAAATAATCACTTTTGATGGGGTGAAATTTGTTTGTTCAAGCGGCTGGAGTTGTAGTGTCTTTAGGCCCCTACTATAAATTATACTTATATGTTGTTTTTTTTATTAGAGTCTTGTACTTTAAGAGGCAGTAACACAACCACTTAAATGTCTTCTTACTCGGGGCATGTGGTTTATTGAACCATACTATGTAAACAGACTGCTCATTACACTAACTATACACAAATGCTTTGGTAATTATCTTTTAATGCATTTAATCCAGGAAACAACATTATTTAAAACAAACTCCCGTTGTGTCTCAACCGAGCAGTAATGGTGGCGTTTTTCGACATTGTGTTCGGTGCAGGCAAAGCAGACACGTGTACAGTGTGGAAGGTGACAGAAAAAGAAGTGTAAAAAGTGCAACAGAAATGAGACTTCAGCACAAAGAGGAATATCGAGGCCAAAACAAAGGCAGAATCAAAAATCAGAAATACCTGGAGGTGAGTTTTTTTGTACAGGTCAGGCTAGTGTTCACCCGCAGAGAATTAGGCCATGGTGGCGGCGTAAAAGAAAAAAAAAAAAGTGGGTTAGAAATGAGACAAGAATGCATTTCCACATCCCTCTCTTTCGCCTGCAAGACAAGGGAAAGGCTGAGTAGTGTACCAGCGAGCAACCCCACTTGAACAGGGGCTGGGGCTTGAGAGCAGTTTCTGGGCCATGCCCTCCTCTCTCCCTGCCCACTTTTGCCCTGCTGCCAAGAGGGAGAAACAGTGAGGAGAAAGAGAGGCAGGAATAGAAATCATGAAGTCACAAATTGTGCGTACACACTCCCACTAAAGATACGAAATCCACCTCGAATATGTATAAAAGTAAACCGATGTTTTTTGTGTGTGTGTGTGGCAAGTCAACTCTGTGACTGTGAACTGTAAATTATATGTCATCATATAGACGTCTCACTTGACTGTAGGATTAAGGGCTGAGAGTGGGGAATGAAACAGAGAGAGACAGACGGAGAAATAAGCTTGGGCTAAGGAATCAGAAGTGAATACTTACATGCTGTCTTGTCACAAAGCCAGAAGGTTTGACAGATTTATCTTCAGTTGGCCAAACAATTCAGTGCCAGATATTCCTGAAGCATTTCAGAGCAAATGAGTTAAAGGCTTGTCCCAGAGCCGTGCAGTAAAACCTTTTGTCAGCAGTTGGCATCATTCCCGGGTAGTACATGCCTCACAGTTCCCATTTTCGGTAGTCACTCTGCACGTCTTTAGTTGTTCTGCACCTGCCTGTGTTTTATTTCAGATCTGTTGCAAAGTCTGTAGAAGAATATGGTAATCGCCGACGCTCTGATTTCATTTTTATTGTACTTGTGAGCGGAAACCAGTGTTTACTGTCAACATAACAAATTAAACAAGTGGTCTGGGATGTTTACCACAATACATCCTCATGTAACAGAATGTGTCATGGAGCCCTGACACGCAAATAAGGGCAAGGGGAAGGGTCGATCTCTGGGAACGCGTAAATCCAAAAATAATGTTTCCCGTGGACCATCACCAACGAACTGAACACACTAAAATAATCCAATGTGCAAGTCTTGAATGGGGCGTTTTAATTTTCAAATGGGTCCACGACCACAGAGTGCCACAGACATCAGTATCTTTCCTCAGGCAATATCCAAGGCAGCCCTCTGTGTGACGTCACAGACTCTTCATTCTTTTAAGCAATTATTTCCACACATATACTTAAAATCCTTTCTCTCTCCATGCAGTCTCTCCAGATCATTTCTGTTTGTGTTCTCGAAGAATTTGTAGTGTAAATGATCAGAAAAAGCAGACATGAATCACTGTGCTGAAACCTCAGGCAGGTCGAAGAAGAGAAGCTGCAAACTCCCTGTACAAAACTTAACTCTGTCTTTCTCTTCCTGCTCGCGAACACCGAGCTTGTAAAAGTTTCAGCTGCAAATGCTTGGGCCAGCCTCCCTTGGCACAGTTTCAAAAAAGCACTGCCTGTTTCAGAAAAACGGAGGGGACAAGTCTCCAAGGGGAGTGCTGGCTCTTTGCACTCTCTCTCCCGCCACCCTCTCTCTCTCTCTCAGGGACTCTGGGAAGTGACCGCTCTCAGGACTTTTACTCTCTGCTCTCAGGGTAATGCCAGCTCGGGCCAGCTCAGTCGTTAAGGCAGCTGTTCATCTGTTAGAGATCCATGGTGGTCTGGATCGCTCCGGAGAGGCTGGTCTGTATCACAGACACCCAGAGAAAAGGAAATGCAAGCAACAGCACTATTTCCTGGATACTTTGTCCTCCATTTGAGATGTGTGTCAAGCTCTCACGAGGCTCAGCGCTGCTTGTGTTACAGTTCACACAAGGTTCTGGCTGCTTTGCCTTTATTTCTGCTCTGAGAGAATGTTTTTTGCTTCTCTTGCAATGTTGTATCCCTGCAACATTTACTCTGAAGAATTTTAAAGAATAATGCACTCAATGATAGAAAGCGCACAAAAGTACATTAAAGTAAAGTGCTCCCTCCTACAGCATCCTTGTTTTAATGTAAAGCCTCTTTGTGCAGGTGTTACATGGAGGACACGGTTATCTGAGACATTTTTCCACATACAGCAAAGAAATGAAATCTTCTTAAAAAACGGCCAAAATAATTCCATACAGGACTATAAGCTGTGCACCATTGTGAACTACTGTTACTGTACCTGATAAACACATTGAACCCTCACACAGTTATCTACACTCATGGGAATGGTGTAAAGTTCATATAACCTACTGTAAGCTGTAAAAATTATGACAACTGCTTTTTGTCAGAGGGTGTAAAAACATAGTTCTCTATATGGTTACTGTACAGGCAGGATGCTGCCAAAAACACACAAAATATATGTGAAAACATGCTCTTCCAGCTGTTTGACACAATAAATAGTGTAAAAATGATCCACATACCACTAGAATTCTCAAATGATCAGTCTGCAATTGTGCAGTTCATTGGCCCCGATTCCACTCAAAGCCAAAACAGACAACTTTTCAAATTCCTCCTCCCTAACACTTAATGTCGCTGCAGCAAAGACAGTGTGAGCAACATGGCTAGTAGCCTGGCTATTGCCCAAAGCAAAACAGATCCTGAGAACTCAATTTGAGTTGAAAAAGCAGAGTAAAACAGTTGTATTAAAGGTGCTATGTGCACGAAAATCTGATTTCTTAGTCTCATTCCCAACTCATCAAATAATGACGCTGTATGATTCCCAAAAACTGAAACTTTGGGATTGTAGGACAGGTCAACTTTTCTTACAAATAGCACCTTTAATAGGTCGGCGGATTTAGTTACTTATTTGTCCGATAGCATGAATGCCGGTTTGAAATGTCTGAAGTCCCACTGGTAAGAGGAAATGCATATTAGTTAGGGAACAGACTTTGACATGACAGCTCAGTTTTTATCACTTTCCCTCTTTGCCTTCCTTACCTCCTCCACCAGCTTCCACAGTTAATCCAGTTGTCGCACCATTACCTGCACAGCAACCAGGGATAATAATGACAATGTCAGACGCACTTTCTTGGTGCCCTTATTTCTTCATTTCAGCTGGATAAATTGAGCCTGGCAGCTGATCAAGCAAGGTTTATAGGAAACCAATCTATATGTGGATGGTGTAATTTTTCTGTGCCATTACATTGTGCAATCAGTATTTATTTCAGAATAAGTTAAAGCAAAAAAGTTGTCTATGGCCAGTTTGATATCATGAGTGTATGTGTGTGACAGTGCATTTACCTTAATGGTCTCTGTTGGACAATGTCGCTCCGCTGGGACCATCCAGGAAGGCCATTCCTACTGACTGCATTGTGCACATCTTTGTTCATTTTGATGGCCTCTCCTCCAGTTATTCTCTCTTATGGGCCAATAAGGACACTTTGTGTCGTATAGTCATAAGATCCCCTGGTATCCGGCTTGGGAAAATTTTATTATCAAGGAAGAGAGTAGGTGAAGGAGTGGTCTAGATTTGGCACATGGCTGCTCGAGCCTTCCTGAGGAACTTTTGTTTCAGCTTTGTCTTTTCTCCTCTGAGGATTTGTTTCGTATAAAACTGATTACGTTTACACAGACTGTAATGTAGTTGTGGAACTTTTTGGAAAAAAGAAGCTAACATGCTAACATCTATATTCCAACGTGTTAATGTAAGCAAACCTAAACTGAACAATTAAAAAAATATCAAGAATTGTTTACATTATTAATATTAGTTTAGCTGGCGTGGACAAACAATTGAGACTGGCCTTTTTGATCTGATAACAGCATTTTCCTATGGCGTCACCCTCAGGCCAAAATAATACTTTTTTCCACACCAGTAGTATGAATCTAATAATAGTTAACTCGTCTCTCCATTTTCCAGGATGTGACCTTGTTGAATCAACAGCGTGCGGTTGTGAGTTTCAATTTATCAACAACCCAAGAGACTATTTTTGCTCCTGAATAGCATCTTTCCATTTGTAATAAATGGACGAGACCTCCTGCCATTGTCTTCTTTTCTACCCCTCCACCTATCTCGAAAAATCCTTCCTTTGGGGATGGATTCATTTACTCCAGATTTTCCTGTTTCGTCTTCATTGTTTGTCCTTCCTGAGATACGAGCGCTCTCTGAGTTGATGATTCACTCGGCTTTACAGTGCCATCGGGTTCACGTCCTCAGCAACGTGCTGTTTCAGCACTGAACCCATGGCTGAACTAAAATATCATCATCATACCCCCTCCTCAAACACAGGTCACTGCCACTGGAAGCTCTACCTTTATGTATTTAACATAATTCTTCCTGGCTTAGTGTTTGCACAACTGCTCTGAATGGTTCCCGTTTCACCATAACTTTGATTAATGTGTTTTCATTTCATTCTGGCTTGTTGTTACAGTTGTTGGTATAGTAAGAGGCTGGTTTTACAGCCTCTCTGGTGTGCTCCTGCTGATTCTCCTTGCTTCAACAATGTTTACCATCTCGCTCGCAGTAATAAAACACAACTGACATGAAAATTGATTGGAAACAGTGTATGGTGAGAAACTCACTGTTGTTTCTGTCTCTTTAAGATCTCGATGGCTTCTCCGCTGCTCCCTTGAGGTCGCTGGCCTTCCTTAGGCTGCCTGCCAACTGCCATGTTACTGTCAAGCATTTGCAAAAATGCCAGCAAAGCCATTAGTCTAGACCCTTTTCAACAGTCAGCAGACTGGACAGCCTGAGCAGCACTGTGATGGGGGAGAGACAAAGAGTCTGGCCTTATAAAACTACAAAACACATTATTTTTCCTTCTTTATTTCCTATCACATGTACTATTGTTCACTTCAGCTGTTTTTACTCTGGTCCCAGCTCCTCTTGTGAGCTCTGGGACCACAACCAGACAAGAGTGAAATGGAGTTTGAGGCTGTAGACCCTTTTACGATGGATAACTAAATTTTTTAGACAGTCACTTTTCGAGATATGTAAGTGTGTTACATTACCTTGTGCCCCCTAGTGCCTCACAGCTGCTTCTTGTATAGTTTCCTGTCTCTTGGGGTACAGCAGCATCTGGTGGCCGGCTGAGGAAATCGCACTTTGTCAAGGAAGGATAATGAGACAACGAGCCCCTGGGCACAGACATATAAAATGCCCCCCACCCCTCCTTTATCAGGGGGCACACCCAGATTGAAAGAGACACAGTGCCTGTTCGTAGTCTTTTAGTCTCTCTTTTCTGGTTTTTGCAAAAGTTTTGCATTTAATTGTATTTTTTTTGTCCTTGTTGTGTGTCTTTGTGAAGGTTTTATGACTTTTTTTGCTTGTTTTGTTTCACTTTGTGAGAGTTTTGTGTTCCTTTGGTTTGATTTGTGTCTGTTTTGTATTTGTTTCGTGTTCTCCTTGTAGTTATTTTGGTCTTTTTGTAGTTGCTTTGTGTGTCTTTGTAACAGTGTTGTGTCTCTAATGATAGTTTTGTATTTTTAGGTGTTCTGTGCCTCTGTGGCAGTTGTGTGTGACATTGTAGTTGTTTGTGGTTCATTTGTGTCTTATTTTACTCTGTGTGTCTTTCTGTTGTCCACATGCCATGGTTTTTAGCATCATTTTGCTTCACGCTCACACTGTCGCACACTTCAGGTCAAATACAGGCCACCATGCTGTTCCACTGGAGAAAACAGAGATCATATGATTAAAGGCATATCACCTGTAGCTGTCACGGAAAAGCCTTAGAACCTTTATTTTTCACTACTGCTACCATTGTACCTGGATCAAACAAGTGACCATCTGGCCTCAAACCTCCCTCTACAGCTCTTGATGATTGCACTTTACACTTGTTTAGTTGCACACACCTTAACTGTAATCATACCAATCTTTGTCCATCCAGAATCTGTGTTACTTTTCTTCAGCTCAGTGAATTTTGATGCAAACCGTATTTCTTTTACTTGCAGTCTTCCACAGTGTTTATGTCAAATTCACCCTAGAAATGCTCACAGATGGAGAGTAGCTGATTACAGTAATCCCAGTTGAAGGGTCGGGCTTCATGGTTGTGTGGCAGTCGATGGGGGGACCTGTTGCTTTGTTAAGAATCCTCTTAGAAGTCGGGTCATGTGACCCCTCTGTGGGTTACAGGATGTGTAGTGAGCCTTGTTGGGATTCACAAACTGGACGGATGTGATCACACTGCTGCCAAGAAACACACCTACATAATTGGTGAGATTGTTTTTATGCATGTTTTATGTTCATACTTTTACATACAGGCTTAAATACAGAGATTTACTTTGGATATCCTTCAGTCAGTACAATCCCTTTTCTCATGCTTGCTCACTAAGACTAAAATCCGGATGTAACCTCTGCACTCATCAGCCATGCCTCTCCACAATCACGTTGTAAAAGAGGCCTGGACACAGGACAGGTATGTCAGCACAGACAAAGACAAACACATGTGTAATCCCAGATTTTTTCACATGAGGCCATCTCAGTTTTCTGAATATTTTCAACTGCTTTTACACACACATTTCCTTCATGTAGAAGCCAAGTGGTGCTTAACCAATTAAGTATCAAAGGAACACTTTAATCGTTGTTGTCAGGCAGACATACATGGGCCCGGTTCTCATAGCCTGTGTGACCTATTAGTGTAAGAATGACACTGTGTACTACAGAGCATACTCAGCTACAGGAAGCACAAGATGAGAAGTTTTGTTGGCTGCTGGCAGGCAAAATATGAAGACTACGCTTAAATATTTAATTCTTAAATGGATGGATGAATACTGTAGATAGATAGATTGATTGACTGATTGATTTTCTTTATTGTCTACGCCACTGAAGAAAAAGAAACTGGCTAATACCTTAGAATCTATGCTTAAATGATAAGGAAGGGGTTTGGAATTTAAAATATGAATATGCCAAATTGAAACATTTTGAATGGACATTTTTTCATCTATATATTTTATCTACCAAATGATCGAAAATGAAAATCACCATTACAGCACTATGACAGATGGCATACATAAGGGTGATCCATATTATTTACTAGAAAAAAAAGCCTTACCTAAGTATTTTGCTGACACCAAAATGACACGACCGAGTCAATGATGGCATTGCTATGATAATTAACAGCTTACTAAAATCATTATATTTCATCAGTAACTTGCAGCTGTCATTGTTTTGCCCCAGGATCCAAGAGGATGAGGACTCTTCTTCAGACCAGCGGCCGCAGGTTCAGGTAAATCTTTTCATTTAGCTTTAATTAAAAAAAAAAAAAAGAAGAAGAAGAAGTAAAATCCATTCTATGCAAAGCTGGAAACAATAAATGAAGATATTAGACTGCCGCTAAAGATATGGCTGGCAGTCTGATCTATCCTTCAGTAGGTGTGGGGGGGGGAGGAAAGGACAGGCACCTTGCGATAGCTGAGCTATCTCAGGTATCTCAGATGCAGTAAAGAGTTTCAGATCTCTGGACAGTGTGCACCCACGGTAAACAAATCTTCTCCCTCCTCCTGAGCCTTTGTTGGTTTCTCCCATTGACGTGTTTCTACAGAGCAGATGGCTTTACACATAAATCCTATTAACAACTTTTGCTGATGGAGACGCAGTGAGTACAGGGCTTTCCCACTCTTTCATTATCTCTGCTGAGAAGCCTGCTTTTTTATTTCTAACCTCTAAAGAGAAGCAGTGGTGGAGCTGAAGTTGGAGGCCAAGCCATGTCTGCAGAGAAGGTAAAAGGGTGGGGTTGTGGTTTTGTGGATTTCTTTATTGACTTTCAAATAAGATTACTTTTCAGTGTTCAGCTGTGGAGTGATAACATGTAATGATATCTGGAGAGAGAGACCTGAGGGATAACAAAGGTTAATTTTATACCTTTTATTCTTACTTTTCTGTTGTCATACAACATATATATTTATACTTTGTCCATGCAGAGTTTAGCGTTTGGTTGCAATGCATTCATGTGAGCTTTGAAAACAAAAATATACATGTGAGGTAACTGCTCTGTACACAGGAAGTAGTTAATCACGGCAGACATCTTATCAACAGAGACAAAATTCAGACATGCCTCCGGACTGTGAGCATCCCTCTAGGCAGACTCAGCATGACACTAACCGTCTGCATATGAGTCATTTATTTGCATCTCACTTGACGATGTCCATGTGTATGAAACTCATCTGCCAAGCAGTGTGTCTGCAGAATGACACATGAGGGATTGAAAACAATAACCCATTCATCTAAAATACTTACAGTGAAATCCAAACCAAGAGCAACTGCAACAGCAGTTCCATCCACATACTTTACTCTAATTATTTGGAAAGGTTTTTTTTTTTTAATTGTATTACCATGTGTATCATCAATCAATCAACTGTCTCTTACTGTCAAACCAATCAGATGCAGAAACTAGGTCAAAATGTTTGTTCCTTTTGAAGTTGATTGCTGGATAATTATTGGAAATTATTGAGTTGCAATAATCGGTCAACATATTGTCATCCAGAATGTACCAAACAAAGCAAAAAGGTCCCTAAACATAGATCATTTATCAAGCATGTGCTCTGACTGGGATGATAACCAATCATTTTAAAAGGTTCTGTGGCAACAGCACGACTACATAGTTATTTTTCAAAGTTTTAGGGCTAAGAAAGGACAGCATTTACAACCAAAAGATTGTTTCTTACATAGAAATAAATGTTTAAGCTTGACTTTTCTCAAAACTTTAATTGAAAAATAGAACAGAATAATATGCTCATTTGGGCTGAGTGTAAAATTACACCCTGACAACTTTGACACAGTAATTCATTCTGACAAATGTCAAATCTGCTGTGATTACAATGAGTTGTGGACACAAATAGACCTCCATCATACAGGATCAACGTCTAATAGGATTACCTTTACTGTCTCTGCTGACCGCAGTTGCACTGACCTCCTTCTGTGTGACTTGGACAGTCGCACACTGTTCCTGTCACTTTGTAAAAGGGTTTAGTCATTAGAATTGTCATTCTTATGAAATTCTTGGCAATAAAACAACAAGGTTCTCTTTTTATTTATTGAAACATTTTATGTAAAACTTCTGTTGAGAAAGCAATGATCACAAAGAAAAAATCCTGGATGTTGTATGGGAGGACTAAGGGTCAGGGGTTTGAGCCCCCTTTGGACATAAACTTAAGCTTGTGTGTAAACCAGCCATGTGAAAGCTCATATTGCAGGTAATTTCAAAAGAATATGAAAACTGGAGAGAGTCATAAAGATTTATAGTACATTTAGAAACAATATGTAGACACAATATGTAGATAATACAGTTTATATCAATACTTACAGTGAAGAGTTAATACATTTATACTACAATGACTTTAGAATACTTTCTATCTTGTGTCCTTTAATATGCATCATGTAGAGTGTATTTGAGATTTACGGTGATTATTTTAAGTCTATTAGCACTTCGCAGGAGGCCTGAGTAAGTTACATAAAACAGTTACAAAACGTGTTTTTTGTGTGTGTTATGAAAGCGTATTATCAAAAGTAGTAATAGATTATTCAACTTCCAGGAAAATGCAGGTTGGCAATGTGCATAGTGTCATTTTTATTACATCATGCCATGTTGCTTCATCCACTTCCTGTACCTAAAACCATAAACACAAGGTGCTATTAGCAACTTAGCACGGAGCTTTGCTAGAATCTAAACATAATTATTACTGCATTTGGTATTAAATTAGTATGACCATTTACTGCACTGATATGAGGATATTCTTTATATAATTGGTGTGATCCATTGAATTTAACAATAATAATTTCTGTTTTATACTAACTAGAACAATGTGATAGCTTTAGTCGAGTTGAAACGATACAAATCTTCTAAATCTTCTTCTTCCCTTTCTACCCCTCGCTTCACATCTGACTTTGTGATGGTGAGTTATTACTGCTGAAGATCTTAAATGCTGCTATTTTACAAATAATGTTTTATATAATCTCTCCGGCTTAATTTTGTCCATTGTGGATAATCTTTTCTCACCTCTACCCTGTTTTGTATCTTTAAAGAAAATCTGTAGAAGGTAAAAAAGAAGAAGGAGGAGACAAATGGCACCACAGAGGCTAAGCTGAATGGAAAAGAGGCCAAGCCCAAAAAACCAAAGACAAAGAAAAGTGAAGATATATCAGAAGAGGACAGTACAGCTATCCAAAGTGAGTAACTTTGAAGAGGTTGTAACATTTCCCATGAAGATAGCAGATGACAAATGGCGACATATTTGTGTGCTTGTCCTGTGATCTGATCATGTTGGTTAAACCACTTTCTCCTTATCAACACTATAGATGGAAAGAAAGTGAAGAAAAAGAAACCAGAAAAAGATAAAGAAGAACCAGAAAAGGAAAAAGAGAAAGAGCCTAAAAAGAAAACCAAAAGTGCTCCAAAAAAGAAGAAAGGTACATCATTAGTATTGTGTGTTTAAACTGAGGTGTGTGAAATCATCTCTAACAAATGTTTTTCCATCGCTGTAGACTCGGGTACAGATGACGACAATGATGACGATGATGAGGACACCCCCAAAAAGAAGACCAAGAAAAAGACAACAAAGGACAGCTCTCCGTCTGCAAGTTCTGCCAAAGAAAAGAAATCTAAATCTAAAGGTATGGCAAGAAGCAGGAAAACAGTTTTCTCAAGGAATTAACAGTCTGATTTAAACAACACTTATAAGTCCAGACTAATGTTGTTAAGAGGATTAAATGATTTTATGTGTAATGGTGAGTTAGTGGAAACACTGACTTGGTAGCAGGAGCAACAAAACACAGCAATCAAGTCAGTAGCTTGCCCCTGTGTAATCATCTCAGGAAAGTGTAATTAAGACGACCACAAAGGTCAAATCCTGACAATCATCTATTTAATTCCACTTAAAATGTACGGTTTAAAGTGGAACTGTTTGTCCAGAACCGTCTGGAGAAAATGATGTCAGACGCTTGACGGTTGTTTTTCCAATCTGTCAAACACATTCTCAGTGTTTTTTATAACCCTAATTAGAAAACACTGATTAGCCAACTAGCGTGCTAAGTAAGTGAGAATAATTGAAGACTTTGAAGGGCTAAGTAAACCTCAGGTAATGACGCTTGGTCCACCTTTATTGCTCAGACTGAAATTTCTCCTGGGTCAAGCAGTACAGACTGTTGTGGTCACCAGAGGAGGAACTCTAATGACTTCAGTGATCCCCTGACTGTTTCTGTAGCCCCACCATGATGTTGATATTCGTGATTTTAAGTTATTGTCATTATTGCTATTATTATACTGGATACTCTTTTGGAAACAAACATGTTAATATGACAATCCTGTCTTTAACAGTGTGGTCAGGAACAGTTTCTAATGTGTGTAGCTCATTATTCCCTTGACTTAAGCAAGAAATTAAGTGAGTGTTAATGCATGGATTTAATTGAGCACTTTATCACTTCAGTACTGATTTACTGATATAGCCTAGAGTGTTGCCGTGCTTTGCTCTTAATGTGATTGGATCATTTCCAGCACTTTTGCCTCTGAGCTTAACTTAACCTTCCTCCACCCTGGATAAGCTGTCAGTCATTTTAAGAATACCTGCTCTGACTTGTGTTTGTGGCTCCCTGCACCTCCTGTAACCACTGAAATGGATTTAATTTCATCAGTAGCCTACCTTATGGTAGCTATGGCAACATGTTCATATTTCTGGTATCACTAGTCTTCTCTCTCGTACAGTATCAGAACAAGGTCAGCATTTTCATGCCTGTGAATTCAGAATATTCTTTATTTCCTTATGCATCTAATGTGTAGGATTGTTATACAGTAAGGTGTTGTTCAGAAAAGATTTTCCACATCTTTAATGCTTTTTAGAGGTTCAAAACTTTATCATCAAAGTTTGAGTTTAACTGCCACATCCGACAGGGTTTAGCAGCTGGGCATATTTTTGTGTGACAAAGAACAAAAACATTTGGCAAAGAGATTTCACAGTCAAGAAAATGTGTTTGAATTTGGGCACCATTTCTTCTGCTATAGTTTACAATTTAAAATAAGTTTTTTTCTCACAGATATTGTCACCTAATTATGTCTGGTATTATATATATAATATGATGGGCCTATTATCTATTATCAAACGATTGCTCTTAGTAATGGATCGACAGCGAACTATCACCTGACTGTTGCCTTCAGCTCTACACAGCTCTTCAGCATCTTTCAGTTCTTTGTTTTGGTGTTTCCAGCCCATAACTTACTGTCACCGGTCTCTGCAGCAGGCAGATGTTTTCAGCAGCAGCACCAGACACCAGACAGACAAATTTGGCAACTATGGCTGGTGAATAGAGTGGATTATCTAGCAGCTTAAAGCCAAAGATTTTATATGCAACAAAAAAAGATCTGCTAAATAAATAAATAGACAAGTGCCTGTCAACAAGTTCGCCATATCAGCTTTGAGGTAGTGATATGTCAGTGTTGTGTTTGCAGCTTGTTGCTGCTGCACCCAGGGAGGGTAAAAATGTACGAAACAGGCTGTCACTGTTAAATAAATGTAAAAATAGTGTGTTTTAGTCACATTAGTTACATTTATTCTTACCACTCCAAAAACGTTTTTACCAGTGAGTAGACATATTTTAAGAATTAAAATTCACTTCAAGTGCTTACCTAAGCAAAGTGCTAAGACTGCGTGCCTTTAATTCCTCAAGTTCATTAATGCCAGAAGTATACAGGGAAACCAAACAACTTTGAGAAGTGATCAGTCTGCAAGTCGAGATATGAGAGCATGTTGGGACTGATTTCGTCCCTGTGGATCAAGTTTTAAGTGTAAGTGTTGACAGTGTTGTGTATGTAATCAAGGTGTTAGGGACACAAGACTTGTGCCACAAGATTTAAGTGGAGAATTTGGCATCCCTTGCTTTGATTTTTCCAAGTTATTTACTCTTGGTTTTGGTAGTTTGTTTCCCTGCTTGTGAACCAAATAAAAAAGCAAATATCTGCACAGAATGTAAGCCCGAACAGGTTTCATCTGCTTTTACCTTGGTCTAAAACATATTAACTGTAAAAGATATGACCCAAATAAAAACCTGAGTTTAATATATGAGTAAATTTAAGACTATAAGACTAAGACTAAATTCCTCTGAGTTCTCAAGTGCTCAGAATTTGACATAATAGCTGGAAGAAACAGCGAGAGCAAATATCAAACTGAGCTGACACAAGTCAGGATTGCTTCATCCGTCCCAGTCACAAAACTATGCTTGCTGATTGTTTACAAATTGGGAATGTTATGCACTTCTCTAAGTCCATTGTCTAATACATTGGAATGAAATGTAAATGATTTACCCTTGAAAAAAAGATTAGATTTTCACCGCACGCTGACACGATATCCAGTTTGTTATATTGGATTCATGGATCGTTAACGTTTTTTAAATTTAACTCGTTTCTCATTTCTCAGAGGACAAAGATTCAGATGGAAAGGAAAAAAAGTCAAAGGACAAGACAAAGGAGAAGGACAAGAAGAAAGAACCAGCTTCTATGTTCCAGATAAGCGGAGACAAAGACTCAAAAAGCAAGAAGAAAGGTGATTATGTTTTGATGGAGTGTCACAGCTGAAAACGTTATTGCCCTTTCCAAAGCAATTATTAAGAATTAGACCTGGCATCTTAGGTAACTTTACATTATAGCATGCATTTCTTTTAACGTCAATGAACACTTGTTAGTGCGTAGTGGGAGCTCCTACAAAAAAAAAAAAAATACAATCAAAATTCTTCACATCTGTTCCCTGAGCAGCTGCCAAATCAGAGAGTGACGACAGTGAAGAGGAGACAAAGTCAACCAAATCCAAAAAGAAAGCCACAGCCAGCTCAGCATCCATGTTTCAAACATCAGGAGACAAGGAAAAGGACAAAGACAAGAAGACAAAAAAGAAAGGCAGGTTCACCAGTAACTTATCCTCTATCCTCTTTTTTTGAAGAGAGACACTGAAAAGTTTCTTACAATTACTTTTTGTATGCTTCAGCAAAGGCAGAAGAGAGTGATGATTCTGAGTCAGAAAAAGAAGAAAAATCAAAGAAGAAAAAGGGCAAAGGGAAGAAGAAAAAGGTAAATCAAATCTCACAGCTCACCTACAAAAAATAAGGGCATTTGAGCCTAAGTTTAATTTCAGTACTAGATAATTAACAAACTTATTTATGCTTATTTATCCCAGGAGAGATCTCCATCACCTGAGATCGAGTTTGATGACCTGGAGAAGTTTGTGATGCAGCCGGCTCCGCAGGGCGTGACGGTCAAATGCAGAGTGACTCGAGACCAGAGAGGGATGGACAAGAGCCTCTATCCGACGTATTACCTTCATCTCGACAACGAAAAAAAGGTCAGGGGTTTATCTTTAATGCAGTTTGATTTATAGTTTGGATTTGAGCAGATATTTATGTCCATGTGTCAACAAGTGGCCAGATTTAGACATAGAAACAAATAAATATTTAAACATGAAATAATGTTTAGATAGTTTTAAGACATTTTGGGGGGATTTGTTCACATTATATTATATCTCTTTCATCTATCAGTGCTGCTTGTCTTTCTTTATCTGTAGACGTTCCTGTTGGCCGGGAGGAAACGGAAGAAAAGCACAACTTCAAATTACCTCATCTCCATTGATGCCACAGATTTATCAAGAGGTGGAGAGAATTTTGTTGGAAAGTTGAGGTACACTGCACTTAATAAGATCTTTCATTCACTGATTAAAACGCAGCATACAAAATATCTAATACCCGCCAAGAATTCCTTTACTGTGAGTTTTTTAAATTATTTTATGTTTTGTCTAGGTCCAATTTAATGGGGACTAAGTTCACTGTATTCGACAATGCTCTGAATCCAGACAGAGCTCTACCAGACTTGTCTAATGCACGGCAGGAGCTAGCAGGCATCATCTATGTAAGTTTTGAGACAGATCATCAGAAATGATCTACAATGCATTATATAAATTCTGTTTTTGGGAACATTTGATAAAGAGAATTGTTCCAATTTCTGATTTTACATGTTTCTGAAACCAGGAAACAAATGTTCTTGGGATGAAAGGCCCCAGGAGGATGACAGTCATCATTCCAGGAATGAGTAAGGACAACGAGCGTGTACCTTTCAGACCAAAAAATGTAAGATCAATTAATTTTTTATTTATTTTCATCGCTTTGAGTATAAAGAGTGCAAATGAATAGTATACTGAACGGCCCAGGTCACTAGGAGCAATCCATTTTAAGAGAACATCTGGTCTTAATTTGTCAGTTATGCATACAATTCATGTGTTTGATATTATTGTTTATCAGCACAAAACTACTATTCTTTACACTGTTTATCACTATTCTGTACTGTGTTATTAAAGGGTCAGTTCATCCAGATCACAAAAAACAAGTTTTCAACTGTGAGTCATGGTAGATGATTTTGATCAAACCCTTCTTGCGGAGGAAGATTAATTGAATAATTGGGATTATCATGTAGGCACCTCCTGTGGATATTCTGACTTGGTGGTTAAACCATTCGATAACTAATTAGCTAAATCAGGCGTCCCCAGAATCCCCTGCCATTCACAATGTCAACACATGAAATCCATACTGCTCACATCTTGAGTCGTGCTATGTTTATCATGAGAGAAACACAAAATGTCAAAATGTCAAGTCATATTACTCTTATTGTCGTTTTCCTGAGATTTGTTTTCCCAAATCTCTTTTAGGATTGTGATGGCTTGTTGATAAGACATCAGAGTAGAAGGACGGAAAATATGATCGAGCTTCACAACAAGACGCCTGTGTGGAATGACGAAACGTCGTCTCATGTGCTCAACTTTAACGGCAGGGTCACCCAGGCCTCCATCAAGAACTTCCAGATAGTCCATAGCAAAGACTGTGAGTACTGTCATCTATCTATCTATCTATCTATCTATCTATCTATCTATCTATCTATCTATCTATCTATCTATCTATCTATCTTTCTATCTATCTATCTATCTCATAATAGTTTATTTAATACATTAACTATCAGTTAATTATTCCAATAAGTATGTGTTAACTGTTAGATTAGTTTAACTGACATGGGTCAAACATGAATAAAACAGGAGTATTTAACATTATTTGCATAATTCTTATTTATATATATATAAAACTGGTTTGTGTTAGGTCACAGGTATTATACTAGTCATGGTTTACTTAAAATCCTGACCCTCCTGTGTGACTTTACCAGCTGATAACAAAAGAAAAAACATTACCTCCAGCTGTGGATATTTTGACTTGTTGATTCATGTCGTGTAACCAACCATCAGATGACTAATATGCAAAATCAGCCATCCCAGAATCCTCTGTCATATACAGTGTCAACAATTACATCCATACTGCTCACAGCTTATTTCTGGTATGCTGAGTATGAGAAAACTTCTGTACCTCTTTCTTCAATAAACATGACATTTAGACGTTATCAGAAATTTTAAGTGACTCACTTAAAGCTGCAAGACAAATAAGTTTCTGTTAGTGCTATCGTTACGTCAACATATCAATTTGTAGAATTAATACTTTGGGTTATGAGTGAATACCTGAGAACACACCCGTCAGCCTCAGCTGTACTGTATGTTTTGATCTAGTTATGTTAGCTTGCTAACAAGATAATTACCTAGGCTCAGCAATGACTGCTCAACACCAGCATGTTAGCATTGTCAATTTGAGCATGTTAGCTTGCCAACATTCATATTTTGCTCTAAGGTCGAAGTAAAGTTGATTTTGGCTTTTCATTACTGAATAATATGTTGACAGATGAACGTTAGTTATGTATATATAGGATCTATCCAACACGTACCTACCTATCTATATTAACAATTCCTTGTTTTTTCAGTGGACTACATCGTGATGCAGTTTGGCAGAATAGCCGATGACATTTTCACGCTGGACTACAACTACCCGATGTGTGCCGTGCAGGCCTTCGCCATCGCACTCTCCAGCTTCGATGGCAAAATCGCATGTGAATAACAGACAGATCCACACTCGTCCGCTCACACTGAAACCAGTATGCAATACGCCCACACTCACATCCGAACAACTCACGTCTTTGGACTCGCCCTCAACGCTTCCTGTGAACGGCACTGATAACAAACGGTGCTTCCTTTAATGAGACAATAATTGATGGTGTGCGATATCTTTATGGGCGTGTAGCTCATTCCAGGTGTAAGAAACATGATTGGTTTCATATTATCGTCTCATCTCGCATGATATGTCACAGGACAGACTCCTTGTTTTTGGATCAGTATTTTAGTGTGAATTACTGTTAATCACAGACGGACACGCGTTACGTTGAAGTCCTCCATTGACTGATGAGTTGTGGATTTTTTTCAGGGGTTGATGTGTACACCTCGACGATGAAGGTGTTTTAAGATTATACTCGCATTATAAAAGATGCTAAACTGTGTCTGCTATGTGTTGGCTTTGTTGTATTGCTAAAATACCAACTGGTCACAAATCTCTTTTGTCCGATGTCACTATAAAATGCAAATAACACAAGAATAAAGTCATAATGAGAAGAATATAGAGATTTCAGCACTCTAAACAACACATTTGTCGCAGCTTTAAAAGAATAAAGAAGTGACTTTTATTTGATTTTTCATAACAGCTGTCTCATACAACAGACAGTCTATATGTTAGTTACTTCAGTAACATCCATAGATTTAGACGTGTAGTGTTTATGAAAATGTATCTAGTGTTCAAGTGTCACAATACTTGACAAGTTTTATTTCCTTGCTTCTCTCAGCTGACCGGTTCTGATTTGAGCTCCTGTAGGTTTTTTTTCTATAAATTTTTTTTTGGTTTAACATTTTGTGAAATTCATTTATTTTTCTGAACACTGCCTTTGATGCATTTCTAGGCTTGTTGTAATATTGTTATTTAATAAAGCACAAGGATGAATTTCCTTGAAGTCAACAATTATTTTGGAAAACACATCACAAAAAGTTCCCCTCCAGTCAAAAATGTGTTTTATCTTCTTGTTCCTACCGTTGGATGTTTGAGCTTCACAGCGTAGAATGATGTATTTGTTTCCACATTGATTGCTGAAGGTGTACATTTTCTCTGTGCTCATTGAAAGTCTGGTTTAAAGAGGCGGCCTGCGAGCACGATTTATGACATCACAAATAGTTTAGAAGCCAATACTGGTCCAACATTCAGCATTAAGAAGTGTGATGTGGGAACCTGAAGCCTGAAGTGTTAATACACTGTGAAGGGACTTTATAGCGGAGTAGTAAAATATCTTGTCTCCAGGGATTTAACTGTTAAAGCTTATTTACATATTCTGGAAATGTTAATGATAGAGAAGTAATAGGTGCCTTTTTTGCGGATTTGAATGTGGAAATTATACTTTGTACTCTGCAAAATCCACGTCAGACACACATTAGACTGTTAGTCTGTATGCTGAGTGGAGAGGATATTTAAATATTACAAAAGTTAACTTTGGGTGATTCATGTCTTGAAGGGATCTTTGCTGCAAGTAATCCACCCACTCTCTTCCTGCATGTCTGTTTCTCTAACACTATCAAATAAACACAAAAAATAAACTTAAAACACTAATTTGTATTCAGAATAACCACTATACCACGTGTTATCTATCTTGTCACTCTGTATACGTTTATTTTCTATTCCCTGTAGGGGTTTTCAAGTGTTTTTCAGTGTACAGAATTTGCCTTTATTAGAAATGAATGTGTACCTGTGTATTTTAATAATAATCCATGTAACAAAATCCCATGCTGCACACCATTCAGGAACTTCTGCCCTGTGCTGCAGGTTTGCAATCAGTTAGAATAAAAACACGTTTTATCGCTGTTTTCATCTTCTCTGATCTGGCAGATAATCAGAAAGATTTCAGAGACACCCACGCGGTTCTGCAGTAGTTAGCCTGACATGTCGAGAAGAGCTCCACTACAGGATGGAAAAACCTGTTTGAGCCGAGGGCCTTCGGAGTAAGCGAGAGGCGTGTATTCTGCCTGAACCTGCTCAGGCAGTTGTCCAAACTCGCAGATTAAATGAAGCCTGAAGCTGGCAGCTCCTCTGGACAGATGCAGTAAGGTGAGTTCTTCTGCCATTGTCTTTTTTTCTCTTTCGTGACGTCCATCTAAACAGTCGGCCAACATCAATGTTGGCATTCTTGAACGATAACACAGTATGTGCATGTAGGAGTGAGTCATGTTCACACTGCCCGCATGTACAGTAGCTCTGCTTTAGTGTGTCAGCGTGGTATAAATACATGTTGTGAAAGTGTTGCAACCACATTGTTGACCAACAGAAGGAGCTGTTGCTGGGCGGAAATGTGTTCAGGGTCTTCTGTTCATATTGTTCAATAAATAAGTAAGAACTAAGAGGGAAAAGCAGCACTAAGGACACAATTGTACTATATTTGTGTATATGTGGTTCTTATAAGAGCTTATTTTGTATTTATTTATCTAAAGTTTACCTCAGCTGATAAATAACTGTTAGTTATTTATCCAAGTAAAGTTTAAATGTACTATTTTTAAAAGTATACTTACTATTTAAGTGTGAGTCAATAATAGGGAGGCAACACAAATGCCAGCAAAACCAAAATAAATCAATATTTATGTTCATTTTCAGTTTATAAAATGTGAAATGTGTTGTTGTGGATTAAACTAAACAATAAAATGTAAAGCAGCTCATACACAATTAAAAATGCATCATGTTAACGTATCAATAAAATGTTGTGTTTTTTTAATGTAACTGGTGAGTGTAGTTACAAATAACTTGCATAATAATGTTTACTGACTTGATAACTTGATTTAAGTAAATGGTCTCGGCAGTTTTTACAAGACTGCATATCAAACACATTCCCCTAATATTCTTTCTCCTATTCCTTCGAACACATCTGACTTTTAACCCCACAATTTAAACTTATTATCTCAAAATTTAAATTCTTTATCTCTCTTCTCTCTCTTTTTATTCCATAAATTCAGTTTTTTTAAGATCATAATAATGACTTTTATCATATAGTTTCAACCTTTCTTCTCGTAATATTGACTTAATGTCATATTTATGACTTTTTACGGCATAATTCAAATCTTTAGATCATAATTTCAACTTTTTGTCTCATTGTTTGTACTTTTGATCTCATATTTATGGCTTTTTATGTCATAATTCCAAAGTTTTATCTCATAATAATGACTTTTAAGATCATAATATATATTTTTAGGTTCATAATTATGACTTTATCTCATATTTATGACACATTTTGTCATAGCTGAATATTTTTACAATAGTTTTGATGTTTTTTCTCATGATTATGACCTCTTATATCATAACTTCTCATGTATTATTTTTAATTGTATTTTTTTCATCAAGCTCGGTTTCCATCTCATGTCTTCTTCCCCTCACAGTAGATGCATGTCGACATCTTTAATCTAAAGTGTGTATACCTGCGTGTTTGTGTTGTCAGAGGCTGGTTTCAGGGCAGGAAGCAGCAGCTCGGTGTGGAAGGCTGAGTTTTGGTGGGCGGGACCTTTGCCACAGGCTCCGCCCCTCAGCCTGTTGATTGACGCGCCCCACTGGCTCCTCCTTGAAACTCTTTCCTTCCCTCCCCCTTCGTTTTCCAGTGTAGTGCGTTGATTTCATACCAAAGTCATACTTAACATTCCACTTATACTGTCAAACCTCTGAGAAATATTCCGGAAAACAACAAGGCGCCAAAATATAACAAACTAACCAAACTGACCAGCTGCTCTCATTGAGGAGAAGAAGGTGACTGCCAGAATAAATAAAAAAAAAAGGTAAGTTTGTGCACTGATGTTTCCCTCTTTCTGTTTTCAGGCTCCTGTTTTTTCTTGGGTGAGTTTTTTCATGCCGCTTGTCTCGGGGTTGAAGTTTTCAGATCATTGTCATTTTTTACATTTTTCCGCGGAGCCGCTCGCGTTGGGAGGGAAGAAAACATTTGCAGATTGATAGTCTATTGTGTTTGACTTTGCCAGTGTGCAGGGATATATCTCTCTCTGACAGATAGAGCTCTGTATAATCTTGATTTCCACCGGTAGCCCCGCTCATTGACACACACACACACACACACACACACACACACTAATACTAACAAGAGAGAGGGGGAAGAAGGAAAAAAAAGAAAGAAAGAAAAAAAGAAAAACAAAGCTTCTCTATTGACAGCGGGAGAAGTAGGGGGCCAATATGTTTGTTTTCTGTCTCGCACAGTTTCGTACCTGGATCCAACACTTCCAGCCTCTTTTTTTTTCTTCTTCTTCTTCTTCTTCGAGAGGAATCCAGCAGTTATTACCTTCAGACACACACAGAGAGAGGGAGAGAGAGGGAGAGAAACAAAAACGATTTGGAGGAATACACAACTTCAGTCTGGTTTGGACCTCTGCATCCCAAAGGTAGGGAGAAGTTTTCTTGATTTGTCAGCAGAGTCGAATGAGAGAAGAAAAAAAAAAAAAGGCTGAGCTCTGCAGCAAGACTGGATTTATTTGACAAAAAGAAGCAGATGACTTATTTATTAAGAAAGAGATAAAGCAACAGATACTTTCTCTTTAGTGTGTTACTGTCTGGAGAGGGCAGAATTCAGTTTGACAAACAGAACATAAGTTTTCTGTTTTTTTATTTTAAATTTGTTTGCTCTCAGTAAGAAAACGTAATTTTTCTAAACTTCTTTTTATTTGTGAGCACACAGACACGCACAACGATATACAGTTTAAGCTGATGTAGACTTGCAACAATCAATCCATCAGCTATCGACTAATCTGTTCATCGGTTTGAGACAATTTTTCAGAAAAAAAAAAGAAAGAAAGTTAAAAAATCCAGTGCTTCCACCTTAGCAGATGTGACTATGCTCTGGTTGTCTTCACTACTCTGTGACTGTATAACTCCAACAGTAACACATCTACAGGTTGGGGACAAAACAAGATATTTAAGAACATTATCATCGACTTTGGGGAACGTTTTTCACATTTTTTGGAGTAATTTACAGCCCAAACAACGAGTCAAGAAATCAAGAGAATAGTTGCCAGATTTGCTGACCATAAAAACATTACATCATCATTAGCTGAAGCCCTTAATTATTAAACAGTATACATATAATCAAGGTCAACGCGTCTGCATACCAAAAATGATTTACGTTACATCACTGCGTTCATGCCCGCAGGCTTTAGGACAGAATAGGATACAAAGATGCTTGAATTTGCACGAGGCACATAAAAAAAAAAAATACACACAACACACCAGAGTCAAGCACAGGACGCACTGAAACTCATGAACGTATAAACATAAGAGGAGATCCATCAGAAACAGCACCAGGTACTCTGTGTTTAATCTGTATTTATCTAGAAATACGGAACCCTCTGTAACAGACGATAAGCTGAGGACAAAAACACCTACGTGAAAAAATGTAGATATTATTTGTAATTTAAATGAAATTCTTAACCCCTAAAAGTTACGTGATTTTAGGCAGCTAGCAAAACAATTACGTACATAAAATGTCTCATAACTTTCATATTATCTTGCCGTTATTTAGAATTTGAGGAGAGTGATATCTATCTATCTATCTATCTGTCTATCTATCTATCTATCTATCTATCTATCTATATATCTATCTGTCTATCTGTCTATCTATCTATCTATCTATCTATTCTTTCTTCTCCCTCTGTGCCAACAAACAGTGCATGTGATGATACTCTGCAAAGTCCCCCCTAAGTACATAATTCACAGGTGGGGATTTGACATGCATGGATACGTATGCGAGCTAATTGTATAATTATACGCGGGGCCGGCTCGGGCTCCACCTGCTCTGTGGCCTGCTCTCTGTGTTGTTCAGGCTCGTGGATAAACCTTTATACAATTTTTTTTTTTATGTTGCGACAGAGCCAAATGTTTTTTTTACCTGATTGGAAAATGTAAAAACAACTTGTTAGCGCCTCCTTCGTGCTAAATTTGTACAGTCATATGAGCTGCGAGTGTTAAATCACAGCCAGTCAACAGGTCTGACTGAACAACAGAATGCAGTCTGTCAGGTCGGTCACAGTGAAGCAGAATAACCTGTTAACGTCTCTCCCCTGCTGCCGTCTGTCTCTCACTATCTCTTCCGACTGCGGCGACAAAATGTCATATTTTCACAATATTCAGATCGTATTTTTGTGTTATTTTCACCGAGGTTTAGGGGAAAACAAAGCTCCACACCACAGCTTTACCCTCCCGCACCCTGTCTGTATTCCATATGGCTGTGAATAGAAACGCGGCCGGCTTGTGGCGAGGTCTTTGAAGTCTCTTCGAGGTACGCTCCTCCGATGCAACACTGATATGGAGGATGATCAGATAATGCAGGGCTTTCTCTCCTCGTCGGTCGTGTTAGGTCACGGTTGAGCGGCCAAATCGACAGTTTGAGCCCTTCTTAAGAACCAACATGTGGAAATGATGTTCTGAAATGCGACGGACCAACCAGCACAACCAAACAATGTGTCCTTGGTAAATGAGACACGCCAAGATGCCTAATAATAGATTTTCGATGCTGATGGGTAAATCTGGAAAGGATTAGGCTTTTCTGCTGCTCCGACAGATTCCCCCTTCATTGTTTTATGCAGCATGAATGCATCAGGCCTCCCGATGTACAATGCGGTTCTCTCTTTTTTTCCTTGAGCCTACTTTATGTTTCTCAGCCGTTGTGCATTTAGCGTGTAGGCGTTGTGAGAGTTAAACGCGAGGTGGGGGGAAAGTTTTACAACTCAACTCTGTGTCGTGGAGGTCAATGAGATTGCTCGGGGTGATATCCTCTTAAAGTGGCTGTTTTCTCTTTTTTTCTTTTTTTTACTCCCCATAGTGTGTCCCTTCAGGACGTTTATCGGAGGGAAGAGTTAATGAGCACGTGTTCTCCCCTTCAAAAGAGTCGGCGATCTCTCTTGTGTTTTTTGATTCCCTGATCAGAGCGTTAAACAGGTATCTCAAATCAAATCCCTCCTTCCTCCACCCAGCAGAGTGTTTACTCGAGGCCGCAGGTCTGTTGACCGTTTGTCAGCGGCAGCAGCTTTAGCCCGGTCATGTTAAACCCACAGAAGAACGGCTAATGAGCTTTTGCCCATTTGTGCAGACGTTGGTCGCTTTTTAGCACCATCCCCAGAAGTGCTCGTCCAAATGGTGGACACTTGCCCCTCTGTCAACCCAGATCTGAACAAATACCACTTATGTCTGCGTGGTGAGCACACAGAGGGCCTCAGAGAGAGAAAAGAGCCTGCAGCTCTCTGCAGAAGCACATTAATGACAATCTGGAGGGACAATGTGCAGCCCGAGCTGCAGCGGTTGAGTTAAAGATGAAGAGAGTATCATGCTTCGTGCAGTGGAAATAAAGGCTAAAATTGAAACGTTTTACCAAACCCTCGAAAAATAATCAAATAAATCTGAAAACATATTCCAGTCGCTTCCCCCAGTAACACAATTTATCAAAACTGTATTCACGTTAATGCACTGCACATGTTTACATATCCTCCAAACCATGAGGTTTTAACAGATAAGCTTCCTGGCCTCCTATTCGGACCGCTCAGGGGAGGAGCCGGGGAGTGGCCTAGAACAGTGTAGTCTTTGTGTCAGTTGTCCCCAACTTGCTAAACGTTTCAGTTGTTCTTTCTCCAGCGACCGACTGTTACAAACGATGTTCCACATAATATGCACTCTGACGAGGAAGAGCTCGCAGATATAATGTCCGCGGGGGTGTGTGTGTGTGTGTGCCGGCGTCTGTGCCTCCTTCCAGCCTCCATTATAGATAACAGGAGGCTCACTCTCACACCGGACCCGTCTTGTGTGTGTGTGTGTGTGTGTGTGAGGCCTGTGTGTCGCTCTGGAGCTCCAGTGACCCAAGGGCACTCATGTGAAACCCCTTTAATCCCTGTGCTCAGAGTGTTTTGGGTTGGGGGATGATCTCCTTCTACAGCGCAGAGTTATTCGCTTTGGTTGCTCCGATATATAAAAACAACACAGGTGTCGGTGCCTTTACGAGCGCGCGCGTTCGTGCTCCAAATTGCGCGACGCGTTTCAGTTTGTTTTTCGTGTCCGATCGCAGTTTTTTTCCTCGTGAAAACCCCTTCTATAAGGCCCTGATCAAAGCCACGGCTCGCTTTTAATGCCTTGTTCCACGATTTACATGGTTAGATGAGTTATTGGCTTGTGCATTCTGCTGCAGAGTTATGCATGTCTTAAAGGTTTCACAGATTATGGCTTCAAACCGCTCCCCTCACCACAAAATGACCAATTCAGGCTAGAATGGCTTCTCTGCTACGTTCCCTGGAAAATTTCCGATTAAAATGCTGATTCAGGCTGTTAAAAGAAGAAGAAGAAAAAAAAGGCTCCTCTCTGGCGCACTCGCTCCGTTTTTGTGTCAGTCTTTCCCTCTTCAGCTTGGATTCGGGCTTAATTCTCTCAAAGTGTTACAATTCAAGGTGGACCACCACACAGCCGGGTCCGGTGGGACCGGTGTTGAAATAGAACAATGAATGAATGAATTAAGGCTGAACTGTGCTCATGCTCCGGCCCCGACGTGTGATACTCATTTATCTTGCCCTGATTCCCTCTGTGATTCGTTTAGGAAACCAGTAACCTTCTTCTTAACTGGAGAGAGAGTTTGCCCCGTTTCCTCACCTTGTGATTTGTTTGCAAGAAAACAACAAATAAGAGTCAGTTGCGGTTGGTTTTTGTGGCATGAATGTTTGAAAAATGTACGTTGGATTCCTCCAGCTCGGATCGCTTTCACACATTTTCATTCTTGCGTGCAAGACTTTACCCTTGTTGTTTTTCTTGGGCATGCAGCTGGTATCAAACTGCAAATGTTTGACTTGACAAGGGGTGCATATGGTGTGTATGTGTGCGTGTGTGTGTGTCGACTTTTCCCTCTGCCTCTTGCCGTGTGAGCCGTTGGCCGTCCAGCCCTCCTCTCACTCTCAGCTCTGATTGTTTCCTGAGCGCCGTGCCAGATAGGAAGTAGGAGGAAGTTATTGGAGGAGCTGGAGAGAATTTATTAGGGCCAAACACAGACACAGGAGGGAGAGGGGAGGGTGGTGACTCTGATTTTTTATTTTTTTCCCGGAGATGGGGCTCGTGCTTGCATGAGTGCGAGGAAGGCGGCGTCGTCGTCAGAGGCAAACCTCTGAGCGGACGGGCCTGACGAGAGCTCATCACCTTCGATTTATTTCCTGAATCGAGCCGCTGTTACACAAACAGACACGTGCGTTTTGCTGTTAATGCATCTGTGTGCGTTACTGTGTGTCAGGGTGGAGGTGGAGGGGGGTAGGGGATAAGGCAGCGTCTCCAGCTCCAAGAGCAGCTTTTCTGGCCTGGGACCTAAAATGTTTTCTTTATCTGTAATCTGACCTCAGAGAGCAGCTGCTCCTTCTGCCACCAAGTCCTGTTGTTTCCCCTGTCAAGTGTGTGTGTGTTTGTGTGGCTGTTGGTGTGTGTGTGTTTGTGTGGCTGTTGGTGTGTGTGTGTGTGTGTGTGTGTCCGTGAGAGGTGGGGTTGGGGTGGCAGGGTCTCACCGTGACATCTGTGAGCGCCCTTCAACCTTAACAAGACATGTGGTTTTTACTCGTGGAGGAGTTTCGGGGCTGTGGATTTGTCAGTGTGTATGAGTGTGTAGCTTGGTGGAGGTGTGTTTAACTCTCAGCTAAGCAGGGGGGCTTTCGGCTGCCAGCAGGGGTCTGTTCTCTGCCAACAAGTGTCCCAACTCTCGCTGCAACTCACTCAACAAAGGCTGCTTTTTCAGAGACACGAACAAATCCTGTAGTGTGTCGGCTCACAAACAGATGGAAGTATATACAGTAGGTTATGTTAGCGGGCAGTGACGGAGAGACACGCAAACACTTACATCTTCTTATTTCCCCCCAGTTAAAAGTTGTTTTTTTCTCAACATTGCAAGTTTTTCGAGGGTCTAGGAGGACAAGAGGATGTCGATCACTTTGGAGACTGTAATGACCATGGAGGCGCTGTTATTGCGATTTTGGGGCTACATAGATTAAATTGATTTGATTTTGAAACACAACAGGCCCGATGGCTCAACAGTGGAAGAGACGGATTCGAAGGAAATCTGTTAGCAATCTGCTTTGGGACATGAGTCAGTAGAATTGAGTCATGGTAATGGTAATGAGTGTGTGCAGATTTATGGACAGGAAACGGACCAAAAAGTAACGCTTACTGTTATAACGAGAAATAGCAGGAAAGACGAGTACCTGTAACAGAAATGTTTATTTTTGTTGTTAAAGCTGCAATAATCAGCATTTTTACATTCTCCCATGCGGTGTATTAATTTGCAATTCTCCTCAGCCTTGCAGCGTTTTAGCATCTTCCAGCTCCTTGTTTTGGTTTTTACGACCTGCAGCTTGAGTGCTCTTGATTGAATTGTTTACAGCAAAGCCTGTGATAAACCCCTTGACCAAGATAAACCAAGAGCTTCACTGATAATTTATGATAATAGATTAATTGTTTTCAGTCATTTTTAAGGCAGAAATGTCAAACATTTGTCAGCTCCAGCTTCCCTAATTTGAGGATTTACTGCTTGTCATTTTCATTGATGATGAAGAGCCTTTGGGTTTGGACTGACGGTTGACTTTTTATTGAATAAACTGATTTATTATAAAGATTATTGGCAGCTGAATCAAAAATTAAAATATTTGTCAGTTGCAGCCCAACTGAACGCGGCCTGGCCGGCAACAAACAGACAAAAGAGAGACAAAGTTAGAAACTAAGAAAAGAGTTTTACTTTCAGGAGCTGGCGGAGACCAAAACAGAGGTGAAAGGGGAGGAAGTAATGGATTTACATTGATTTGGTGGGCAGGAACCTGATTAAGGTGATAATATGTCAACAGCACCAACATTTATTTTAGGGATCAACCGATATGTTTTTTTTTTGTTCTTTTAGGGCCAATACCGATACTGATCATTATTAATGAAGGAAACAGATAACTGATATTTCTAGCCAATGCCTTTGAATGATGAATACTCGTGATGGAATATAACTACAATTTACAATTTACTCATGTACTGCACTTTTACTCTCTTTACTTGAGTATGTCTATTTTCTGCTGGTATATATGTGCAGTCAAGTGAAGGCAAATTCATTTTTTTACTCTTATTGTACTTTTTACACTACTGCATGTATTTGATAACTTTAGTTACTAGCTACTTTGCAGACTGTCAGGCCATTACTTACAGTAACCGTTGTGGGCTGGGTATTGAGTAAGACCACAGTATTATGACTACAGACAAAGGGGACAGCATCAGAGCCAAAGTGGTAATAAGTTGTTTATTTTCATCGGCATTTCCGATGGTTGGTTGATTCTGATGCATTTGCGATCAAAGTCTTTATACGGTATGTACATGCCTACTGAATAATGACTCTGGTGCATTCACAAAAGATGCTCCATGACGACTGGTGAGCATGTGCAACAGTTTGTCAGCGACTCTTAATGTTTGTATCAATATTTGTGATTAACACAAACCCACAAATGTGACTTTATGTACCTTCAGTCCAGCGGAGCAGCTTCATAAATGTGAAGGCTCTTTGATTGTTCTCATTTGATGCCCCTGCTCTTTCCTACAATACAAAATGCACCGGATGTTTCCTCCGCATATTTTTCAGGCCGAAGAAAATGCACGTATCTGTTTGTTATGTTGCCCTTTTGGTATTTACAGCATTTTTAACGAGGGCATTAAAATGGGTCATGTTTATATCCAGCTCAGTCGCGACATCATTAAAATCAAATTTTTTTCTCTCACGGATGTTTTGCATTCAAGGAGGAGAAAAGTTTTCTGTTGAAATCCAGTCGCTCTGAGGAGCCGGAGAGTTGAGGTTAGGAAATACTGAAGCTTCATAATGAAATAAATAATGACAAGTCAGTCACTGTTAAAAGCCCCACTGTGGTTTTTCGCAGTAATGCTACTATTGGCTCGCATGGCTCTCACGGTGGGGATGTTTAGTCTCTTAATATATGTCAGAAATCCCCTCTGTTCGGTCTTAAACGTGTGTCGGTTTGACAAAAGCTCCCTTTCTCATCAGTCGACTGGAGCGGAGATGTTACCATCAGACCATTAAATTCGGAGACATGACAGAGAAACTTTGACTCAAGGTCCTGACTTTGAATTCCACTGAGTAAGTAGAAACCCATCTGGTTGGTCCATCTGATGATCTCATGTTCAGTGGAAGATAAAATTGAGGCATAAAAACTGGCAATGCAAAATAAAAAAAAAAAGCTCAGCTCCTGCTCTCCCTGAGTGAATAAGTGTAATTGTGTCAAAGCCTGAATGTCACACCGTCCACTTCTTATTACTGAAACACACAGGCTGTGTTTGTTTTCCTTTGTGAGGGATTTCCTACACTCTGTGGCACACCTAAACAAATGCCTGTGATGGAATCCCTTTCCTGATTTAGGCTATACAGACAGCTTTCTTCCATGTGACCCGGCAGCCTGAGAGTGACTCAGTAGAATTACAGGAATTCATCGGGACATTTCACCGCACACAATCCCGTCTAGGAAGAAAAAAAAAAAGGGGGGGAAACTCGGTGTGGTGCCAACAAAACTGGAGCTGGTTCATAGATGGAGTCGGAGCAGAGATAAGCCGATTGCTGAAAAACAGACTGCAATGTGATCGCTGCTGGGAAAAACGGGAAGAGGGATTCTGGTGCATGAATGGCGCCGTTTGAATGAACGTGAGAGGTGCATAGCTCCGCAGCGTTATTCCTGCTGCATGCTGGAATGCTGTCGGTCTCATGGCCTGACTCACAGAGAGTGGGAGGGGAGGTGTGGCCCTGATTTTTGTGTTAAATGTGACAGCAGTGTGTCATTCAATCAAGATCCTTCAATAAAAACCTCCCACCAGCCAACAGCTTGAGGGAGTCTCATATACAGGTTTGTGATCTGGTACGAGGGCTACAGCTAATGTTTTTGTTTTATTGTTTTTATTCTGACATCCTTTTCATTGATTTAGATCAGTTCAGTATCATATACAGAGTACTGTACTTGCATAGTAGTCCCAGGAAAACTACATTCAGCATTCAGCTGGTCATCAGAGCACAAAAATATGAATCTATGATGTTGTACAAGAGCAAAACAGTCCCTCAGCCAATTCACTTCATGCCAATCTGAAGCTGATTCAGAATATTTTCCCACTCTGTTGCCACCGATATGGTATCTCAACCTCTCAAGAGTTGTAAACAATAATTTTTTTATCCTTTAATCTAGAGATTATCTACACAACATCAAGAAGTTCCGTCAGAATTTCCTAAAGACTCAAATGTGTCCTCAAATTGTCCTCTGTTGTTCGACCACTAGCCTGAAAATGTCACATTTATTATCACATTAAACAGAAAGAATCTCTTAATCCTCATAATCAACTAAAGTTCACCCAAAAATGACAGTTCTCTCATTATCTAGCCAGCCTGATGTAGATGGAAAGTCGGGTGAAGGTTCGTAGTCCACAAAACATTTCTGGAGCTTCATGCAGCGTTGCAGCATTCTGCTAAACAACTGAAGAAGTTTGGGACTTTATTAAATTTTGAAAGTAAGAAATCAACAAAAAAACATAAAATGGAGCTTGACCAATTCCCAAGATCCCAAACTGATTTGAAAAGACGTATTTAAACCCTTGTTTAAGCCAAAATTTTCACTCTAGCTGCTAAACTAAAAGCTAAGCTAAGCTTCCAGAAACTTGGTTTACGCCGGTCAAGCTGTATGGAGCCATTTTACGTTTGTTTGCATTCTGGTCGTTTTTTTAAAATCCTTTCTTTAAGAGAAATGCGGCATCACCGTTTTGCGGTGAAGCTCCAAAAATATTATGAAACTTCACCTGACTTTCCATCAGCAGGAGGCTGACTCAGTAAAAATGACTGAATTTGTATTTTTGGGTGAACTCATCCTTTAAATTTCATTTTCTAAAGTGTTCTGCCTGTTTGATTTATCCGCCATATTTCATGCGCGCTGCTCCATATATCTGCAGTTTATTTTGTTGTGTGAGTGACTCATTACTATGTCGTGAAGTTTCTCACCCAAACTTGGCTCACAGGGACGTGACAGTGTGTTTGTAACAGCTGTTCTAATATAATCAATATGTTAATTACAGCAGCTTCTCTCCTCAAATGACGCGCCGCCAGTAAATCACGCCGGAGAGCCGAAATCCCGAAGGTCTTCCGTTGGAATTGTCAAACTAGCTGTCTCGTTGGAGTCCATAAAACTGTCTCTGTGACTTTATTTACCACTCACTTTTTTGATGAAGTCACAACTATTGTCCTGATTTGAAATCCTGTGACTCCAATAGAGGAGGTATTGAAAAATGGCTCCACTGACAATGCCCTGCCTCTAGTCTGAGCTCTGAGCGTCACAAAGCGGGAGCGTGTTCACTGCTGATGTTGCATTCCAGCTGGAACAATCCCACTGTTTTCCAGACCCCAAAGTGGACGCCTAAATTGGACAACACCCCCCCCCCCCCCCCCCCCCCCCCCCCCCCCACCACCACCACCAGCACCACCACCACCACCACTCCGATGCCCTCCCCACTCCTCCTCCCTTGCATACACACCCCCTATCCCCCTCGGCTCTCCAACCAACCAACCAACCCACCCACCACCCACTCCTCCCATACACGCATCCCCTGGTCTCCTGTCCTTATTTGGGTAGAGACGTTCTGAGCGCTGGGTGGACGGGGGGGAGGCGGAGGAGGGAGGGAGGGAGGGAGGGCGTTGGGTTGACACAAGGGAGGCAGGAGGAGAAACAGTGAGCACTCGCAGCCCTTTCTTAATAAGGACATGTCTGGAATTCAGGCCCCTCTCTTGGTGAAGAGCCTCTCTTTTTCGACAGCACCTCACTTGAACACACTCTCGTGAGCACTCGGAGCTCCGTTGAGGTCGTCCGATCGGCGCGTCGCGCTGAGCGCCGCTTGCTGCTCTTCACGGCTCACAGTGCCGAGGAGGTTTTGCGGTGTTTTCTCAGCTATAATTGGAAATCAACAATAGAGCGGCTGCTCCCCCCTGGCCCGCGTCTTTCACTGTGCCACTTGTCTTTGATTATTGCCCCGAGTGCACTGAAGCTGTTGCCCCTCAGCACCTGTGCATTCATTAATGAAAATACTTTGAGCTCTGAGAGGCATTTTCACACCGGACCACACAAACAGCATCTGCTTACTCGAGCCCGAGATGGAAATGTGTGTGTAACATTAGTGTTTATGTTAGTCACACTACAAAGAACTTTGAACCGGTTATGCAACAGTCTCAATATAATACTGATGCTAATCAAAGAAGACCATCAGCGAGAAGATTTCTATACATAGTTATTATAGTTTTTCTTACGTCATACGTCATAAGTTTGAAATTATTTTGAATAGCAGTGTGTTGAGTCTCACAGCCTGAGGAAAGACAAGGCTCTGTAGTCTGGCGATACGTCAATAAAACAAAGTTTACGTTGTCACCGTCATTTTACAGTTTTACGCAACTAACAATAGATACATTATCTATGCATCGTGCATAAAGCGGCGTTTAAAAAAAAGTGTTAAATGGGCCTCTCTTTCACTCTCTTCTAAAACAAAAGCACATTAGCCAGATCAAGATCTTTAGTACAGTACTACTTTTGTCCACAGGGGGCGCCAGAATCAACAAAAAAAGGAGGTTTCTTTCAGCTTTAACGGCTCTTTGTGCCTGCAGATGTTTGTGTTTTTAATTTGTATAAACACACATTTATATAAGTCAAATCATTATGTCTAATGTCGTGACGTGTTGCTGTAACCAGATCTTTTTTTAATGGGTGCCCTCTGTTTTATTTTATTTAGCCTTTTTATTTTTTATTTTTTTTAATCGATTAAATCCAATTTAGGGCAGTGACTTATGATTCTTCCCATCATGGAGGAATTACTTTCTCATGTCATGGTCAGCAAAATGTCGACAATGAAAAATTGGGTAGACAATTAATCAATTTGTCTGTTGACATATGATAGAATGGGAGTTATAATGATCAGTGAATAATCATTTTTCAAGCAGAAATTCTGAATATTTGCGGTTTCCATCTTCCCACATGTGAAGATTTGAAGCCTTTTTTTTCTTTGTCATGTGTGACTGTCAACAGTTGGTTGAATAAAACAAGACATTTGTAGTTTCAAAGTACTTTTTTTCCTCCAACTAACAATCTAAAACGCTAAAATATTCAGCTGGCTATAATACAAGAAAGAAAATCAGACATATGGTCAGATTTTAGAGGCTGTATCCAGAGAACTTTAGGTATGTTTCCTTGACAGAAGACGATAAACCAGTTTTGCCGAGCAACTGATTCTCAAATAGTTGTTGGAGCTTTAATTATATTTCTTCATTTATTTACTTACATGAACACGTTTCTGTGTGTGTTTTTTTATGTTCTTTGTTTCAGTATTTTGTTTATTCACAAACTGGCAGCACGGAGTATAATTAAGCGAACGCTAACTCCAGTCGCATGTAGTAAGCTGCCACTGGGAGCGATCCAGCAGTGTGATCTGTGACGACTGAGATGGATCACTTGAGCTGCTGATGAGTGCTTCGTTTCAGTGTTGAGTTTTAACACCGTGACCCTGCCGCAGAGGGTCCGCCATAACCAATACCCTCTCAGCTAAAATTAGCAGCCTGAGTTGTGGATGTTTGTCAAACTCTCGTTTCGGTTCAGTGACGTCCATGAATTTCGTGTTGTAAGAGGCGGAATATCACCGCAGGAGCTGTGTTACTGCTCCGCTCGCCTTTGATCTCATGAAATTCCCGTTAAATGACGATGGGAAGGGAAAGGAAGCGTCACTAATCCGCCACCTCTTCTTTTTCAACCAGTTTGTGGTTCTCGGGTGATTTGGACGAACTGCAGCGATGATACAGCGTAAATCTCTCCGAGTACTGAGATGTGTTCAGAAAAAATGAGGTTAAGGGAGATTACAGAGCAGTTTTGAACAGCCATTTTTTCTTGTTATACAGTCATCATGAATAAATATATAAATAAATAGTAATTAAAAGAATGTCTCTTTGGCGCTTCACAGTTTTGGTGAAATTATGCTATGATTTAATACGTTTCACCTTTGTTAGAATAAAGTAAAAATGACTGTATCTTTGCAATGAATGAATGTATGGATTCTGTATTCCTGGTACTTTTCAATCTAGTTGTTTTGGAACATCACAAACACTTACTTACATTTTTTCTTTCTTACTTTTTGAAAACAATATAATTTATGCATCACTGCTCTTCTAATGCTCAATATGGACCCATTTTCACTTCTTATTTTTCTCCTCGCATGGCTGAGTTCCTTTGCTGGATCACTGAAACAGATGTATTTCATTATTGAATATTCTAGGTTTTCATTAAATATAATGTCTTTGATGATCACAAATCTTTATTTTCATATTTCCTTTCTTACTTCATGAATGAGAATTGATTTTCGGAGCAGATACCAAGAGTTAAGGAGTAAAATATATCAGCTGATTTACACCAATATCCCTCAAATGCGGCTGTCAAACACTTGTGACAAAGACGTGAGACGAGCAGGATACTTTGCAGTTTAACAATAAACTTTACTGTCTAAAATGACATCAGAGCACCGAAACGGTGAACTTCCCGGAGAATTCGGATTATCCCAGGCATCTTTTTTCTGCATTATAATCTCTAAAAAGAACTTTAAATATCAGTGCATATTTGACAACATATAAGGCGATACAGATATATATGTGATAGGCCAGTATCGGCTGGTAATAGTGGCCGGTCGGGTATTCCACTTCAGTTTTACACACTTAATATCTGGGATAATTCTTGTGTTTCAGGAATCATACTGTTACATTTCTCAACTCTCTGACTGCACAAAACCTCATAAAAGACATAAAATATGTCTTTTAATGAAAGGAAACAACAACTGAAAACAGATCTTTAGTCGTAGCCCTTTATAAATACCCTACATTTTAATTTATACTCACTGTTATGCAGGAAACACTAATTTGGACGCTCTCTCGATTTATCCGTTACACTTTTATTTTTGTCAGCATCTGCAGAAACCATAAAGCAGAAACACAAGCATCCTGGGAGGATCATGGTTACCTCATAGACTCCCATTTCAGAAACAATACAATGCTGAAAAGGCAGCTTGAAAAATACTTAAGATCTTTGCCTGCAGTCAGCCATAAGCCAACCACATCGGGACACAGTTCCCAGACCACAGGAATTCCTTGAGGCCAGCACTGATTAGTGAGGTCTTTAAACTTCGTTTTATGGAATATCTTGAATTCATTTGGCCGTTTCAGAGGAATAAAATATAGGAAATTATAGTAATAATTACGGTTAACATTGTTTATTCATGCAAGTTTAATGACTGCCATAAAGAAAATGTCAAAGAGGGCAGAGCAGCGACCTATAGATGAATGACACTCCTCACTCTGATGTCTCTCATTATGCTTTACATGAACATGGCTCAGGACCTTCTTTGCATCCACACAAGTACTTCCTTTTTTTTTTTTTTGGGGTAGTTTCTTAAGAAACTTAAGAAAAATGTTAAGTATGACAATGTTAGATAATTTAATCGATTTATTTGAACAAACCTCTGCTTCATTTTTCTCCCGCAGTTTATCGATCCTGTAGGCGTCCAGTTCAGGTTTGTTTGTGAATATCAGCCCTGTTGTGTCATGAATTTAAAAAAAGGATACAATGTGCGAAAAAGTCGTTCACTGCGCCTCGGGGTTATCACAGCTCAGTGTGTCAGAATGTAAGCAAATCAGCCACAAAATGCTGTTTCAAGATTCATTAAAAAACCTGCTCGTCCTGCCGCACAGACGCCGCGGGGCTCCTGCAGGCTTCCGCATACCTGACTGATTTCCTCTGCATACGAATGTCATGTAAATCACATGTTGATTAGACAAACGCCGGCTTGTAATTATACTGTGTGAAAAAATCAAATGAAAGAGGAAGTTCTGAATGTTGTGAAAGAAAATTATCTTTGTAGCTTTACGGTCATTCTTAAGGGATTTTTTTTTTTGCCTGATGGCGTCACACAACCTGCAGTTCCGCTCGTGGCCACTAGAAGGAAATCGATACAAGCCGTCAGTGCGACAAACAAAAACCTCACGTTGACGGACTCTTCTGGTGCCGAGAAGCTGAACGTGCTCTCGTTTGAAGCAGAGAATCGACTTCATTACAAGAATTATGCCTACAGCACACTTGTTGTATTGTGGTGACTGTTTTCCCCACCGAAGGAGAAATAGGGTTTCCCCAATTTTTGATATTGTCAACAAAGCCCATGATTAGACCAAAATGTTAAATGTGGTTGTATGTTTTTCATTACTGTGTGGCCTTCCAGCCCAGTCTGTGGCCTCTCAGACTCCTACTAAAGACATAAATCCTTAAAATGGGTTACAAATATATGGATTCTTTATTTAAACGTGTAAACTAGTTGGAGTAAGTAGTGACTTTGTTTGAGACCATTATATACAGATCTGATGAGCTAGTGAGTATTTACATCAAGATAGTCTTAAGGTTTGCCTTAAAAAATAAGAAATAAATAAACAGGGCCTTTGCTTATTATTACAAAGCATGGCAACTGTGTAGCTCACTGGTGTGTTTAAACATGGATGTATAAGGGAGGTGGGTGGCCCCGTTCCTTTAATTTCCCTTGAGTCTAGACTTACTCGGATTAGGCCTGCACAATATATAACGTTTCAATCATCGCAGTGTGCACATCTGTTATCGACACATCGCAGACCGTGCAGTGTCAAATAACGAAAATTAAATAAATTTTCCGATGTGTTTTTGCGAATTTTTCTACTCTGCCACAATTTTTTTCATATTGCAGAAAACCAAAATATCCCAATTTCATTTTTTTTTCCAGTATCGTGCAGCCCTGACTCAGATCCTCCACATCGTTTGGCCCGTCAAGCCTGCACGTTACAGAGTTTTCCCGGCTAACATCTAGTTTAACCGCCCGCTGACTTGAACGGGGGTAAAATAATTCGGTCGGTGCCTCTTCTCGTCTTTCTGATGGTGAAACGAGTCATCTCATGGGGGTTGTGACACTTGCTGCTTGTTTCACAATGTAAGCTTTTTGGGCCGGTGTGCGTCGTGTAACGTTGTAATTACGCGGTTTGGCCACTATGTCGAATTTGCTTCAAAGCCTGGCGCTGATCGTGGCAGCTTGTTGTTGAATGCTTTTAGACAAATGTGGTTCTCTATAGAGGAATAGGCTACAGTTTACACAGACATTATTTGTCCAGTCAATGTTGATAATAACAAAAACGTAGAGTATCACCCATCCTGCAACTTATCCGATCCGATGCAAAATCCGATCAAAACAACTAAGCAACTTCCGCCTTTCTTCCACAGATCTCCCACAGATCCTTTGATATCGGGGCTCGGGGTCGGGCCCAGGGGGAGCCGCCACCATTGCGTCCAACGAGTGGAGCGCCAACGGTAGCCCAGAAGATGGGCTGGACGGGGACAACGAGGACAAGACCCTGGACGGGGACGCCGAGGGCGTGTGGAGCCCCGACATCGAGCAGAGCTTCCAGGAGGCCCTCGCCATCTACCCTCCCTGCGGCCGGAGGAAAATCATCCTGTCAGACGAGGGGAAGATGTATGGTGAGTGCGCTGGATAACAGCCAGGGCGACAGAAAAACAACAATTACATGGAAATGAATGCACAAAAATGAGAAAACCATCCATTCCTCAGAGATTTTTGTGGCCAAAAGGCAACAAACACCCACCGTGGTGCCCCGGAAAAGAGACGAGAGGAATACTTTTCCCTCCTCTTGTGCTTGTGTCACAGCTTTGACACAGAGGTGAATGTTTTCTTTCCACGCAGAGCTCCCTGGAACAAGTCTGTACCTGTTGCGCTGTGACCCAGGGGCAGGTTCTTCCAGTCGCACCAACGCTCTCAGAGCTGGTTATTGCCGCCTCGAAAGCATCTCGACTCCCCTCCCCTTGATTTACACCTGTCTGTTCCTTCAGAGCCTTTACGGCCTATTTTTATGCCCACTGTTTTTACGGCGTCCTCTCTTCCTCACCGCACTTTCAGTTGCAAAACCTGCTCGTTGTTTTTTTTTTTAATCGGCGAACGTCATGCTCTCGTTGCTTGTTTCCCCCACCCCACCCCACACACACGCACACACAGACACACACACACACACACCGGTATTGCTGGGAGAGTTTTGCCTGCAGGTGACTGGTTGACGCTGGTTTCTAGAGAAGTGTTTTTGTTTGATGCCGGCTTGCCCGGTTAAATGAGCAATAATTAGCCCAGCGTGAAATCGAGACTCAGGAACAAAAACATCACATTGGCATGCCGAAGATTTAAACATCCATATGGTTTCAGAATAGTTATGCTGATTCCTGCAGCGTGTTCATTAAAGTGCAGGTGTTGAGCCCCTTAATCTCCCGAAAAACTCCAGATGGATGTGTTGGCAAGTTCTCCGGTAGAATCAGACATCCAGGTGTAGGAAATTGAACGCATTTGTCCCTCATTATTTCAATCCCTCTTTCCCATTCCTGTTGTTGAGACAGTGCACGCTTTCCCTAATTAGATTACACATTTGAAGTTTGGGGATTTTTGCGCTGAGCAGCAGTAAACGTTGATTGACAGGGATCGGGCCGCTTTTCTCTGCCGTCTCGCTCGCCGCTGTCCTCGATGAACCTCTCTCTGGGTTCGCGAAATTATGTTATTTTCACCATCGTAATTCAAATCCCGCGAGCCCCCGCTTTGTGAGAGCTCCCTGCCCTTTAATTATTGTCCAACATGTCTCAAAAAGTTGAAATTGATTCCCGCTTCAGAGAAACCATAAAAGCCATAAATCATTGCCACCAAAAAGGCTCAGACAGGCTGTGTGTTTTAGAAGCATTAGTGTTTGTTTTCATGAGCTCCGTTTTTCGGGTGGCTTGACGTCAGATGGGATTCTTTTGGCGTGATTCACAGGCAGGTTTTGATATTCAAGGAGAAGCACATACCTGAGATAACTGAGTCACTGTAGCAGCTACTGTTGCTGCTCCTGATCCTGTCTTAAGGAGTATAGTAGGAGGATACAAGTAGTGGATGGGCCAGTTAGGAAGCAGAAAATCTATTTTTGTCTGATAAATTAGAGAGCCGCACCTCAATACTATTTGTGTTATGGATTAATCTGTTGATTGTTTTCTCGACTAATCCTTAAAAGTCAATGAAATATCGAAAAAATGCGAAATATGCTCACAATTTCCAAAACCAAGAGACTCTTCCTTTACCAGCATACATGACAAATAAGACATTTACAACGCTGGAAGCAGCAAATCCAGGTTGAAATGATTTTTTTTTTTTTTTTCAAATAATTGATTCATGGACAAATCACTGCAGCTCTGATTCTAAAAACACTGTCTGGCTTCACCTTCTCCGTTAGACAATAAAAGATATCTTAAGACATTACCTCGGCCTCTAAGATCTCGTGATAGGCAACTGTTTCCTGACATTTTTATGAACAGTCGCTTAATTACTTGGAAAATTAAGTGACAGGTTAATTGACAGTGAAAGTGATCATGAGTTGCACCCCCGGAGGAGAAAGAGTTTGTACATTTAGACTATCAGTCTGTTTGAAATAAACGTTTGTGACCATCCATCAGATTTTCATTTTAGGCAAATCTCAAAGACACGTGTTTAAAAATAGTAGTATTAGTGAACTTATTGCAACTTTTCCAGGGAAAAAAACTAGGCGTCTCTGCCAGGGAGGTTCTTTTAACCCGTCTCCATTTGTTTGTTGGTTGGTTGGTTGGTTGGTCAGCAGGATTACATAAAAACTGCTGAATGGATTTTTCATGAAACTTGGACGGAGGATTGGTCTCAGCCGAGAATAGACCTCATTAACTTTTGGTGCAGATCAGGATAAAAGGGACAAGATCCAGGGCTTTTAAAAAAAAACTTTTGTTAATTTCCCAGGACATAATGCATGATATGATGATGAGGCAGATGCCTATGCGTGCATGATTCGATGGAGATCCTCGATCTGGTGATATTAAATTATGGGTGTTGGTGTATGGGTGCATCTATGGCTCTTAAGTGGCTCTAGAGCTCGATGTTGGATAAAGGTTTGACTGAATTAAATGGGACTGTCGGGCCTTGGCAGTGGTATGCACTCTACTGAGTACCTTTCTAGTTTACAGCATGCTTTTGCTGACCTTAAGTTGCAGAGGCCTGAAGCACAAATCACTGCAGGCATCTCTAAATTTACCTAAATAACTCCCCAGTCCCGTTTAGCAGGGCAGTGTTGTGTCCCAGGCTCCATACATTTGTCATGAGAACGTCAACAAAGAGGCCGGCCGTGCGCAAACCTGCCCCCTTAGCAACAAACTGTCAGGACCCCTTTTAGAGGCTGGCCTCTTTTTTTTTTTTTTCTAGAGCACTAAACACCCTCTCCATTTACAATAAGTCATCTGAGGCTCCACTGGCAGAGCCGAGGCATGCCCCAGAAGAAGCCTTCTCACAAGGTGATTACCTCAGACATCTAAAAGCTGCCCTGACGTGAGGTTAGGGGAATGTTAACGATTGCACTGTATGTAATACTGTCTACCTTGCAGTCTCAGACTCCCAGTGGCCTCCAAAAGCAGGCAAGTCATCCCTCCCATTGGGAATTCCACTTTTTTTCTGCCAGGATTTTTTTTGTTTTTTTTGTCATTTGCTGGGAAACGTCTGCAAATTTCCATTGCCTTTGCGAGATGACTGTTTTTATACATGTGTATTGGTTGCTCTACAAACCTGTCTAGACTTCCCAGCAGCACTGCCAGTCATTTACGTAGCTCAAGGGTAACGAAAAGTTCAAAGGAACATAACACTCGTTTTTAATAAGTCACACATGTGAACGATCACGCCGGTTGTTTCAGAACATGAGCAAAACTTAAAATAGCTGTTCTCGAGTCAGTGATGTAATCAGTCATAACAGAATACATCTAACTGTCGTAAAGCTGTCATAAAGTCTCGTAAATCTACCACAACAGTCAGGAATTCAACCTTGACACCAACATGATCACCTTTTCTATTTCTCTCTTTGATACAACTCATGTCCGGATGGTAAACATAAGGCCACAGCCAGCAGCCAGGTAGTTTAGCTTAGCTTACCTTAGCATGAAGACATGAAACAGGGGGGAATCATGTAGCCTAGCCCAAAGGTTACAAAAATTCACGTCTTCAGCTCGCTAAATAACACATTTCATCTTGTTTTTCTAATCTGTACAAAAACCAAATAGTGAAAACAAGTCGGTGGTGTGCTGAAACAGGAAGTCACCGCCCCCAGCCAAGAAATAGTCCAGCACGTAGGTTTACGTATGAGTTCGCTGCAAAAACATGAAAGCTATAATACAAGATTTGATTAGAATATGTCGTCATACTACACTGATTGTCTCAAAATGAAATTTTTAGCTTTTAGAATTTAAATGTAACAGTCTTCTTTACCAGGTAATTCTGAGGAAATTGGTCTTCAGAGGATTTTTAAAAAAGGAAAAAATTCTGGCTTTTAGACCAAATTGCTTGAGCAAGGAATTTATATTTTGCATTTTTAGAGGTGCACTATGTAGTTTTTGGCAGCACATTTTAATCAGGAGATAAAAATCTCCATTGACTGATTTTTTTTATGCCATAAAAAACCCTTAACTCCCTAAACCCTAAACTCTTTGTTTTAATGACTGAATAAACAAACTGACCTTAAAGGACAGTTTCAAACTGTTTTATTTTCTTTATGTGTGGCGGACCCTGCCACTTTTCTAGCTCAAACAGTGTTCCGGGGACCTTATTTTCCTCTGAGAACAGCTTGTTTATTCAGTTACAGAAAAGATAAATATTTCTGAGTTTGTACTATTAGCTCATTGATAGTGTAAATAATGGCATTTGTATTTCTTCTCCAAAGCCACATAGTGCCCCTTTGATTATAGCACACTGCTGAATTGAAGGCCAAGTAAAGCAAAACACAAATTTAAGTGTTAGTTAGTTAGTGTCAGCTCTTGAAACAAGTTTATTGTAGTAAAAGGGGTATGTGACTTTACCTTTTTTTTTTTTTGAATCCTTATGTTATTAAATTTTGATATTTCCTTTCTAATTAAGGCATGAAAGACACATTCAGGATCAGTAACATAACATACCATGAAAAGACAGAAACTATCAAATAACTTTTAAAACAAGACCATTCAGTTCATTTTAAATCTGGGCAAGCAGATGCCCGTTTTTGCAGCGCGAGATATAATGTGTTAATTAATGAGCAGTAGAGCTTCTGGTCGGTGGATTTTGTTACATTTCGACCAGCTGTGTCTCCTGTTTACAGCCCCTATGCTAAGCTAAGATAACCGACTGCTATCCGAAGCCTTCCATCTAACAGACAGACAGACAGACAGACAGGAGGCCGGTGTCCTTCCTCTCATCTCGCCTCGCACACATTTTGTCGCACTTCCCAAAATGTGACCTTTGATTTCTGTGATTTTTCAACTCATTTGTCTCTTGCAGGTAATAATCTGCTGCAGCGTCTTTTTTAGAAATTTGAAAAACTAAAAGCGAAAGAATAATTGCAGCTCTGAGATAATCGTTCTCGGTAGAATTCAAATAGTTGGCGCATTTTACACCCGAAGTTCAGAGGAAGTGCCTTCAGAAGACGTGTGTGTGTGTGTGTGTCGAAAAAAATGCCGTCAGTCTTGTTTTGCGTGGGGGCTGTACTGACATGTCGTTCCACGGCGTTTTCTGGCCCAAACAGGTCTGTCAAACCCTGAGCACACACACACACACACACACACACACACACACACACACCTCTCTCTCCCTCTCTCCCTCAGCCCTGCAGCTGTCACTAACTACAGAGAACCCTGGGTACCAAAAAAGAAAAAAAAGATTTCAGTGCTTGGAGGGAGGCTTATGTCTCTTTTGACCTTCGGAGGCCGCATTAGGAATAAGCAGCAGGTTCGGTGCGCACACCAGGTTGCTGTGGAGGTATAAGAGAGGGGGCTGGGCGCTGTAATGATGACTGAGCAGGCCTTCCCTGTCAGCCCCCTCACTGAGATGTTAGGAATGTTTTCAGTCATGGCTGAGCAGTATGTTAGCAATTTAGGATTACCTCAATGTTATGAGAAGGGAGGAGGGGAGAGAATATGGGTGGAGAAAAGGATTCAGGAGAGGGAGAGAGGGAGGAGGTGGGGGGGGGGGGGGGGGGGGGGGGGGGTGAAGAGAGATTACCTTTTTACTCACTATCTTAGCGTGGAAGTGGAAAATTCCAGCGGTCATGTAGTAAAAAGAAAAAAGATAGGCGTGTCCTGTCAGAGAAGAGGTTAAGAATGGCCGCCTGCAGCGATCTGAGTGGGTGTTGAGCAATCAGCGAGGGGATTCATGAGCGGCTCGGGAGAGAGAGAGAGAGGGGAAGACAGCGAAGTGCGGGGGAAAGAAGAGGCTGTGGTGGACGCGGAGCGAGGCCGTGCATTGCGATTCGTACCACAGTCTGTGTCAGCACCTGTCACGTTCCCCCCCCCCCCGCTGTGTGGAACATTACCACCGTCTCTCTCTGACCCCCCGCCATGTCAAGTCTGAGCAGATCTCGGCTGCCACGGCTGCAGCTACCACTGACGACGTGGAGAGCACCACCCTCTGTGTTTCCTCTGATGGGGTTTGAGAGAGCAGCGTGTTTGAATCATTTGGTCAGCTTATACGACCCGTCCAACTTGATCACTGTTTATAAAAAAAAAAAAAAAAGTGCTGATTATTCTCTCTGTGCATACCAAGAAATCCTGGGATATTTTAGATATCCTGCGTGAGGTTGTCAACAATCCGGCTACATGTTTCGTTTTCGTAGGCATCGACTCACCTCTCCTGATATTACTGATCCGGAGCCTGTTGAATCAGCTCTGTTCAGATGGGTTTTTTTTTGTGTGTGTGCCTGAGGTTGAACACAGGTCTCCCGAGTGATTATGTTACCCCTCAAAATGTCATGTGTGCGCCACGGTTTTAAAATTTGATGCAAGGGTGTGAAGTGGACGATGGGGGGGGGGATTGTTTGGACTGATTACCTCAGTGTTTGAGCGGATCTTCTTTTTTTTTTGTCATGAAGTAGTGTTGAATATCATTCAGGGATTAGCCCTTGGTAAGCGCGAGGGAACAGTTTTAAAAAATCGAGGGGATCAGAATCCAGTTTGTCTTTTATATCACAGTGCAGAACACAAAGTGCCTTTTCAGCATTCGACTTTATAAAAGTATATCTGGAGCTGTAGTTGTTTGCCCACTTGAAAGTGGCGTGTGTGCAGCGAACTGTATATCACATAAAACAAAAGTAGTCATTTCAAATATCACAAAACCAACCAGATGTTGTGCAAGAAAACTGGAGATATCGTTTCAGCTCCCTGACCACAGAGCTGCACTGTTCAACAGATGAACAAAACACATTTTTGATTTACCACGCTGTACCACCAACTTCTCTGCTCAACACTGTTGGAAGAGAAGTTCGAAAAAAAGAAACATAAATGGTTTGATATTTTTGAACAATCTCCATTAAATTGTGAACCAGAGAGTTAGCTGTGTTTTTCTGATTCTGTCCTTTTACGTCTGCTGTAAAGGAATCCACCGCACCATTCTCAGACAAGTCTCTATCTTTCTGTTTCCTGCTTCATACTGTATCTCAGTAAATACAGTACTTTGCAATGAGATATCTGTGAAATCAACAGCAGAACTCTGTGGTTGGGACGATGCAGCGTCCCCCCCCCCCCCCCCCCCCCCCCCCCACTGCTCCTCAGCTGAGGAGATTGAGAGTGACAGTTGCGGGGTTTCGAACTGGCATTGTTCTCTCTCCCTGCCATCCTCTGCAGGGATGGTCGGCAGCAGGTGCTGCTGTCCGTTGAGAGCAGGGTCACACTGTGGTGTTGTTTTGGGAAAAAAAAGGGGGCTGCTTTGCTGCCAGGTGGCAGTTGTTGGCAGAGACAGTTATGGCTTTGTGTTTCCTCCAAGAGTTACAGCATCAGCTGCCCCTTTTGCCCCTCTAACCGGTGACCCCACACCCCAACCTAATGGCCCTAACCCTGGCTCTAACCCCTGCTTCTCCCATATGAGCATGTGTGTGTTCGCCCAAGCTCTGGCTGTGTTCGCAGGCCCAGGCCAATCAGACTGGCTAGCACAGATGTGACAGGCCTACAGGAATGTTAGGAATGCGGAGGCGCTGGAGCGGGCGTGTCCATCCTTGGCCCGGGGCAGAGGGGGGACGGGCTTGCTCAGTATCGGCAGACAGTTCAGCTCTGCTCTGCTCTGCTGGCCGACCGCCGGGCCGACTGACTGGTTGGAGAGTATGGTGAGTGCTGCAAGCCTCCTGGAGATGGCCTGCAGTACTTTTATGGTAATTGCTCTAACCAGGGCCTTCTGGAGGCCAAGTACTAAAGAGTGTGTGAAAAAAACAGGACTTGTTTCTCCTGTCATTATGTGTCTGGATACTCTAACGTCTATAAAACCTTGTTAGACACACAGTCTGTTGTCTGTGCCTGTGTGTGTTTAAGAAGGCACATCTTGACCAGGTTTTGTTGGTGTAAATATCTGTCAGCAAGTTTAGGTCATTATTCATAGCGATACAGCGGTTCAACCTCTCCCTTTGGCCCCAGCGTTCAGCCACAGAACCCAGTTAACGTGACTTGGCAGGGTTGGAGTGAAGTGAAAGGGACTGATGGATTGATTTCCCCCCGAGACAACATAATAACGCGTCTTTTTTCTTGCACTCCTCACACTCCGAGTACAATTCTCTGCTTGATCCCAGCTGCGTGCTGCTGTAAAAGGCAGCGCTTGCTAAAAATCTGCACTGATTACGAGGGGGATCGCAGGCAGGCACGACTCAGAATATACGCCTGTTCTCCGCACAACCAGTTTGTGCGGAATGTCGAGAGTAGATGTTATGTCATGAAAAACACAGTTCTGTTTTTCTAAGCAGTCTGTAATTAGGCTGCAGGGCCACATGAGCAGACAATACTGAGGTGTGAAGTGAGCAATAAAACAAACTTGGGGGGTAAAACAAGAAAATCAGCCTTTTTCGTTTCTGACTTGTCGTAAATAAGAAATGAAATGTTTGAATATAGTCTCCAGTAGGAAACAGAGGTGTTATTGTGGCCTGTGACCTGTGACAAACGTGTGTTTGCCCTGGGTCTGAGGAGCTCTGGGAAAGGTCACGCTGTTGTTCCTTTGACACACATTCAAGGCATGACAACAGCGCCACCTTGTGTCCGGTTTAGTGTCAGTGACGCACAAATGTTTATCTCCTGTCACGTGTTCTTGCATCCTTGTTTGTGTTTGTGACCGTGCTCTCCTTCTTTTTCTTTTTTGTTTTGGTTACAGGTCGCAATGAATTGATAGCGAGGTACATCAAGCTGCGGACAGGGAAAACCCGCACAAGAAAACAGGTAAAACAAGTTTGAATGGGTTATTAGTTTTAACACAGTCATGCATGAGTTTGTGTTTTTGGTTAGTGCATGTATGAGAAGGAACTAACACATCGCCAGAGTGGTGAAAATGGTTAATCGCTGCAGCAGTTGTTCAGTTTTTTAGGACTAATAGTTCCTGATGTCATGCTAGTGGATTGCAAGTTATTTGAAGGATAAGTCTGGTTTTATTATTTATATTTCTAGTTTCTTGTTGTCAGCAAATCCCATAAAAAGACCAAAACCAACACTGTGATAGTTGTTCAGCAGCTTTCATTTACCTGTCCAGTCTGTGGCCCTTATCCCCAAAGCCTGTTTTCTTCTATTGAGCATGTAACAGAATATCAGCTTCCAAATCATGTCGATGGTTCAGTGTCTTGTGATTGGTCTTGGTCTCAACCACTCCAACCCCCCCCTAACATGTATCTGCACTATGTAACTGCAGCGAGAGGGTAGGATCACAGCGTTACATGCACATTTACAAGCACAAAATGCCAGTTTCTACATAATGTTACTTTAAAATGTTGGAGATCTGTGATAATCCTGGTGTTGTTTGAACCATCCGTCCATCACCGTCTAATTTAAAGGGAGGGAAGGCGATTCATGAGAGTCTGAGTCTCATTATTAGATTGTCAAATACTGTTGTTTTGGGCTGTAATTTCACTCTGGAATGGGACTCAACGATCATCTTTCTACAGAACTGCCTTCCTGACCTTTAATGAATCAGATCAGCAGTTGGAAGGTGCTACAACCAGCGAAACCGGTTGGTTATTCAAATTGCTGAAGCCAGTCGATAAAAGAGGGAAAAACACATTCTCCATCGAAAGATTTCTTCAGTGTCGCTCTTTGCTCCTCTTCTAATTTGATATACTCTCAAGGTCTGATGCTTTAGCACGGAAGCTAACCTATGAGGGTGCACCATTGTTGTTCCCAAATGAAGGGTAGCGTACCTTCGTTGGTCGCTACACCTCAACCACACCCTGCTGTACACAAGATACACCGTTTCTACACTTCCCCTTCATTGTGCATGCAAGCAGGTGTGCGATGCAAGCTGATTGTCGGAAGGTGTAGCCCGCAGCGGACACGTACCACTATCTGACAGTAGTTCCTCAAAGGACAGTGAATGGTATGAACCACTGCAGTTTGGCCACAAGTGCGTAACTCACATGATCTGATGGCCTCGCAGATCCAGAGTCTGTGAGGATTAAACGAGGCTTCAGCTACACATGAAACACTTGTTTCGGAGTATCAGTCGATTGAGGGTTTTGGTCTTTTCACGACATTTGGCTGCAATAAGAAAAACATAGACTATCACCAAGCTTATCCTTAAAACCCCATTTACTGTTTGCATGACGTAGTTAAAACTTTCACTGTGCATGTTAACTCTGTCAGCATGTATGTGTGTGTACATGACTGCACTTGCATGCATGTGTGTGCGCGCATCTGAGTACATGTTGTTTTTTTATGCTCAAAAAACTGTCTCGCACCCCTTTAGGTGTCTAGTCACATACAGGTGTTAGCACGGAAGAAAGTACGTGAATACCAGGCGGGTATAAAGGTAGGTGGCTGCCCGCCGCTCGGCGACACTGACTGGGCGTCTCTTTCCTCTTTGGTTACGGCTTCTCCTCTTTCTTCCCTTGTCTTCTCTCTCCCTGTCTCTTTTTCCTCTTCCCTCCTCTTGGCTATTCTTCTGTGCAGGTTTCTAGCCACTTGCAGGTTCTCGCCCGGAGAAAATCTCGCGAGATCCAGTCAAAGCTAAAGGTATGCGCTTCACGGCGGGCTCGGCGGGGCTGGTAAAAAAAAAGGAAAAAAGAAAAGGCTTGGCTTTGCACTAACCTGCTAATTTGTGCACATTATTATCAGTCCTTGCTTTGATGCGAGGGCAGCTCCTGCGACTTAAGTGGATGCAAGCTTTAAAGGATAAATCAGATAAATATTCTTGAGGAGGTATTTCTCTGATCTCTCCCGGGGGAGCCACGGTCCTGCTTCTCTACCATGCATGCCGTGCACAAACAGACAAAGCTTTTTAACTTGTGTACGTCAGCGCTGCACCGCGAGGCTAATCGCACGGTAGTGAAAGTATAGTAACTGATCCTGAAGCTGCTTCTTTAAATGGAATGCCACACAAGCTGCAGTGATGAGCACAGTTAAGTCGTTCAGCTGCATGTTGCTCCAGCTCTGTATCTTTCTGCTGTGCGAGCCATGCTGCTGCAGCATACTGTACTTCTCTGAGACTTCCTCTTTCCCTAAAACTCTCTCTCCTGTGATACCTTTAGTTCCATTCATGTGTGTGTTTGTGATGTTTTTTCCTTTTTTAAACTGAACAGTCAAAAAAACCCAAAACAATACTGTTTAACTTTTGTCATCACACTGTGTGACTCCTTCTGACTCTACTTGTAGTTCTTTCAGTCCCTCTCGTCTCTCTTTGTTCTTCTCATTGTTGGTTTATACGTACATAACACAGACACGTGTAAATCCTGAAGATATTCTCACTTTCAATAACTTAACCCTTTAAGGCAGACTAATCCTCGAGCATCCACAACTGACACGTTCTGTGTAAAATGAAAGTATAAAAGATAAGAGTCAGGCTCGTTTTGTTTCAGTAATGTCATGAACACTTCAGTTCACCCAGCAGCTGCTAGTGTGACAATATGTTGGGAAACGGATGCAACCTTCTTACCTCCTTACATCTCATAATCTTTTACTTTTTAAGTAAGTGACTGAAAAATGTACTGTAGGAAAAAGAAAAAAGTCTTCATCGCTAAAGTGACAGGACAAAACATTATCCGGCCTCGTCTGTTATGCCGTCAAAAACTGTTTCCAAAAGTTTACAGATCTTAAAATTAAAGGTTCTATTAAAAACATTCGGTCACTAACTGCTGTATTCCATTGTTTCCCGTTCCGTTGCATTTACGTCACAACGCCGCTGTTGTTCGAATCATCTCCCCCCTAAGTGGTTGTCAGTTTTTTGCACCAGCTAACGTTGCTAACACTGCATTGTTAGCTAACGTTAATAGAGCTATCTCAAGCTAACGTTAACGTTGCTAACTCTAGCTAGCTAACTTAGAGTATCCTGAGCACATGCTGTAGAACTCAGCCATTTTTACTTTTATTTCTTTATTTTTTTTTACTTCTTTACTTTTTTGACTCACAGAACACAGATACCATGTGACACAACGGCGTTAGGCTATCGGCTCGCAAAACCTTGTCAGAAGCTGGAGCCAACTGTCAGAATTCTTACACAGACATTTAAAAATGATCAGTTAACAATTATAATAATGTTTTTAAGGAAAAGAGACACTTTTATTCTGCACGTATCTGTGGATGGGTTCGTGTTAGAAAATAAAAATGTTATTAATATGACCTTTAACATCATTTTCCAAGCACTTTCCTTCATGTAATTGTTCTTAGTCTTCCATATTTTGTGTGTCTGCTCTCAATATAAACCAACAGGTAGCAGTGTAATGACATTATATCAGGCTTGTAATATCTTGAATGGAGACTTCTATCCTCTCTGCTCCAAGGGTTTCAGTTATGATTTCTTTAATTTCTTTCTTTGATTAGATTTGTTTTGCACATAAAATAATCTGCATATTGTCCCCTGAACACAACACGAGACAACTGAGTCGACTCATTTTTGATGCTCATGTTTTTTAACCCACTCTCAAAACTCTTACATACTGTATGTCAGCCGTTCAACATGTATTGAAGTCGTTTGTTTTTACTCAGGCTCTGTGAGTTCACCTTTGTCGGATAATAGCAGAAGCAGCAGCAGAAATAATTTCCAATGCCTCTTTACTTTTTTTTCTTTACCTTATCAAAAGTTAAATATCAACTTATTAACCGTATATGCAGCTGTAGCCATACCCACATCTTGTCCCTCTGTTTAATCATTCCAGCTTTTATGAAGTGAAGCCAGAGTGGTTTATTTGTCAAAGAAACACACATCAACAAACTAGTTTCCAAGCCACTCTTACAAGTTCAGATGGCTGACTAGAGAGCAGCTCCTTCCTCTGGGGAATGAAGTGAAGTTGTAGCATCAGCTAAACAAACACGAAGTAAATGTGTGAGCGCTAAGATGGCTACCCACTGTAGCACCAGCTGTACAGTTGACATAATACACTGAGGGCTTGCGCTACAACAAACCTCCAAGGACTCCACTTTTAAGTATTTGCGTCACGTTTCTCCTCTGTCGGGCTTACAGTGTGGAAAATGTTGTGTTATAGAAGTGTTGTGTTCAAGATTGAGCAGTGCAGAAACTGACTGGGAACTCAAACATTCTTACAGGTTCATACATGATTTTAATTAATTATTGGCAACTGTTTCAAGCTTTTACAGCTTTCCAATGAAATAAATCAAGAATTTACATTAAGTTTCGCCGAAATCGCTTCACCCAGTAGTCTTCACCGTATTGTGATAATGTTGTACTGAACCATTCTCCTCATACCATTATCCCAACTGAACATTGTCACCTGGTTTCTCTCTTTTTTGATTCAGGCGATGAATTTGGTAAGTGAATCCGACTTGTGCAATATGCTTCCCTCCCCCCCCTTTTGTTTGGCAGAACCTGTGCAATGTCCCCTTTGCTATGGCCCTCTGCTGGCATGGCGTCCCCTGTAATGATACAGTTCTTAGGAAACAGCCACGCTTTGAGCACAACTGTGCTGCGCATCCTGCCTGATGTAGCGTAATCCCCTCCCCAAAGCCTTTTGCCAAATGGCAAAAAAGTCTTGCTTGCTTTGCATAAGGTGTGGCTCTTTGATTCGGGGCTTCTGAGGCATCTTTCCTTTAATTGCAAAGTCGTAGCCGATTAGCACAAGTGCAAACGCAAAAAAAAAAGAGCAAGAGGATGCATTTTAAATTGTGTTTGGTGCATTGAAATAAAAGCTTTGATGTGTTTCTAAGTCAAAAGATTTGACATCATGAGCTATGGACATGAATTAGTTGGCTTTTTAAAAAATATCTGCATAATAAAAACTCAAACTTGTACATTGTTGTACACTGATCGATGCAGAATGGATGCAAATCTGCATTCCAAACCAAATGCACTCTCTTCATCCTTTTTCCTGTGGTAATCTCGATAACGCATTGATACGTGATTTGTCCTGTGACCTGAGCTTGAATACCAACGCTGGACCGACGCTGCTTCATCCTCTCTGTTCTCTTTTGCTTCAGTCTGTCAAGCTGTTCTTTCAAAAAAAAAAAATTTTACTCTAAGCCATGTAATAAGTGTTTTTACTGACTCAAGCTTAGAAGCTCTCCTCAAGATTATCAGCTACTTTAATACATTTAGAATTTAGGTGTTGTTTTTAAAGCTGAAAAACGCAGCGCTAGTGTGGAAGTCTTAATAATACATTGCTCTCTAAAACAGCAGGAAGTAATGTTGAGGCTATGATGCCACCTTGTGGTTGACTCCCGCCATTCCTCCTTCTGAATCTGTAGGATCAGGCGTCTAAAGACAAAGCCTTGCAGAACATGGCAGCGCTGTCGTCTGCACAGATCGTCTCCCCGAGTATGATAAAGAATCCTCTCCCACCGCTGCCTCCTGCCCCCTACCAACCAGCCAGAGTGAGCACATTTACACATTTGTCAGTTCTTTAGCCAATAAGATGACACTGGATTTGATCTGAAGAAAAATGTATATTAACATTGTTTTCTTTACTCTCCAGTTCTGGCCTGCTATCCCAGGACAGCCTGGACCCTCTCAGGAGTAAGTAAAACCCGTCTGCCGAAACCCCCACAGAGATGTTTGTGGGGTGACGTCAGGTTGCATCTAGTTTCTGAAAAAAGAGAGATTGAGTTAAATACGTGAGTGAGTGACTGAATGGGCAGGGTTTGTTGTCAGGTGGGTATTGCAGGGCATGTTTAACGGATCACATTTTTGCCACACCAGGCTGGTTCTAGATCTCAACCCGGGAAGGACTCCTGGGTTTGGCCGCACCAGCCATGCGTAAGTTCCCCCTAGCCGAGGTCCACAACTGTGAGCACAAAGCAGCACTAACTCCTCTGCCACACTGTATTGTTCTGTATGTTTCCTGCACTGATGTAAAAAACACCGCCAGGCAAATTAACTGCTTCAAATTTTAGTTGAGAAGAAAAAAAAGGGACTGGAAAGACAAATCCTCATTGACATACATTCACTGAAAAAAAGCAACAACAAAAAAAAAATCTATGAATATTTTAATCAATCTTCGTAGATTTGTTAGTTAAAAACTGCATTTTATAGATGCTGTTTTGCATCGTCGAGAAGCAATGAAGCAGGTGGACTTACGCCTAGCTGGTGCAACAACACATACTCTTTGACTAACAGATTTTCACGATTTGAAAAAAAAAAAAACATTTATCAGAAATACAGTAGGAGCCATCTGCAACAATCATCCGATACTGACCTTCTGTGAAACATTCATTGTCTTTCAGTATCAAACCTTTTGCACAGCCCCCGTACCCAAGCCTATCAGGTCCTATACCACAATCCATACCGAGTAAGTTTGAAGTAAAAATCTGTGATAAGTTTCCCAAACTGTGGGCATCAAGGTTGTATCCATTTTTGTGATTGTGTGTGTTTGTAGCCGGTTTTGAGCCATTGGCACCTCCTCCACCACCAAGTGCTACTGCAGTACCCGTGTGGCAGGACCGGACCATCGCCTCCTCTAAGCTGCGCATGCTGGAGTACTCAGCCTTCATGGAGGTCCAGAGAGACCCCGACAACGTGAGTGAAAATTTACTGCAAGGCTTCCTACTTCCAGACGTGGATGGATTACTGAACAGGCCCGGAGAGGTCAGGGAGCCACGGGGCTTCTGTTTGAAGTGACTGTTGAGATTTCTGGTTGGAAAGTCACAGGGTTCTGTTGAAAGCAAGGTTCTGGTCAGGTTGTGTTGCTTTTTTTGTTTGTTTTGTTTTGTTTGCCTGACCAGAGTTTTTGTTCAACACTGAGTATCTGCCAATCAAATTCAATCCAGTATTAGTTTTTCTGTATTTTTCCTTCATGTTGCAGTTGCATAACATATTGAGGCCACAGGAACATTTCAGTAAACTACAGTAAATTCTTTTACCACAGTAAAAAATAGGACGGACCCATTTGATTTCATCCCAGAGGTGCCCAATAGTTAAGAATTTTTCTTTGGAATGTTTTATTACAGAAATTGTATGAAACCCATGACCAAATAAATTAACTTCCCTTTTTTGCTGGGAACCACTTGGAATCCACTTTGAAAACTACTGTCCTATAATGTTTCTTATGGCGCACTGTAGCTTTTTTAATATCTGTGCAGAGGAGTTTGAGTGTGGATCTGCTGTGGCCGGAGTCTGATAGCCTCACTTAGACTCAAGTGTGAACTAAATACCAACGTTCAGAGGCAGTTTTTGAACAGACAGCTGCACCTGAGAATCATGATGATTAAAATAGACTCAAAATGAGCACAAATAGACGTAGGATGACTACAAATGATACAGCTGCATTGTTTGTGACTGCTGTATCATTTGCATCATAATCCTTCAATGCATATGGCAAGAAAACATGCAGTTTTGGTGGTGGTAACATCCCTGAACCAACCCTAATCCTCTGATACCTGCCGTTCAACAAAGGCTAAGAACAACAGAATGTTTCTGTGGCGTTTGGGTCTGATGTCAGAGAGCTACAACAACCGTATTTCTTTTCCTCAAAAGTGAACAGAATGTCATATTTTGATTTGCGGCTGAGGTTCTTGAGTTTAACCACATCTTCCTTTTTTGTTTTTGTCCACTTGCAGTACAGCAAACACCTGTTTGTCCACATTGGACAGACCAACCCCTCCTACAGCGACCCACTCCTCGAGGCTGTGGACATCCGGCAGATCTACGACAAGTTCCCTGAGAAGAAGGGCGGGCTGAAAGAGCTTTATGAGAAAGGCCCACAGAACGCTTTCTTCCTAGTTAAATTCTGGGTGAGTTGTTCCCAATAACCGACTGAAATGTAATTTATGTTTAACCTTTTAGCTCAGTGGGAGGCATTACAATTTTCACAGAGTCCCATTACAGAAACTAATGCTTTTTCTAACAGTTACTTCACATACATCCACATTTTTAACCCATATAAATACTCATGCAGATAAGAGGCAGGAAAGTAAAGATTATATTAGATTATACAAACCACTTCCTTCTCTTGTGACTCAGCCGTTGTTTTCTTAACTTGGTGAAATGTATTATCTCAAGATTATAGTGAAGGCATTTCACAGTGGATTGCTTCATCGTTGTACCTTGCAGGGCAGGAAACTGTCTTTGCCAACAGTGTGTTGTCCCCAAAACAACTATACAGAAACACCGCGGACATACCTTACATTTTTCTTACAACCACACAGTTCACGTGTGTGCATATGAGGTAGTTGCATACAGCTATGTAATTATCACTAATCTGATTAAATATATTCCCTCCTCAGGCGGACCTGAACAGCAGCGGCATGCAGGACGGCCCCGGTTCTTTCTACGGCGTCAGCAGCCAGTACAGCAGCCTCGAGAACATGACGATCACTGTTTCAACCAAAGTCTGCTCGTTTGGCAAGCAGGTTGTTGAGAAAGTAGAGGTAAGGACATGCTTTGATTCTGTACTCTCGCCTCAAACAACCGAAACAAAGTCTTTAATTTTTCAATTTAATACTTTGTGTTGTTTTTGTTTTGTTGGTGGCACAGACAGAATACGCCCGCCTGGAGGGAGGAAAGTGTGTTTACAGGATCCACCGCTCTCCCATGTGCGAGTACATGATCAACTTTATCCACAAACTCAAACACTTGCCTGAAAAATACATGATGAACAGTGTTCTTGAAAACTTCACTATCCTACAGGTAACAATCACTCAATTTCATCGAATTGTTAAAGGAATAATGAGCTGTGATATTGGTTTTCCTGCAGAGAATGAGATGAAGTGATTAAGACCACATAATACCTCTCCACTGTAGGCTAAATGTGAAGCTACCACCAGCACCCAGTTAGCTTGACTTAACATAAAGACTAGAAAATAATGCGAGAAAGTTCATCTGACACAAGAATTCTAACTGAATGTTCAGAGCATGTCTGGTGTCAACGGGTTGTGTTTGTAATTTTCTGGTGTTTATTTTTTTAAACAATCAGCCAGCTGTTAAGTTAATATAGTGGACTATGAGCTGTAGTTTCCCTTGTAAATACACCAACCGTTTTGGCTTTTGCAGCTACAGTGTCTCTGGGCTCGTAGGTAGAGAAAAAGTGATGGGGAGGTGGAGTAGAGGCAGGGCAGCCCAGCCTGTCCGCTCTAACTAACGAGTCCAGAGACACTTTTGCAGTGAATAGGTCTGTTTGTTTACCAGGACAACTACAGCTCATAAACCACCGTATCAGAACTGCAAGAACAGAACAGACACTATACCAGAGCTACTGTGTGAGTTAACAGTTTCAGTCAAGCATCGAGGAGGCCACCAGTGAAAACAATTAATTACAGGTGGAGTAGGGTGGCTCTTACCAGAAATCTGGTGGGATCAATAATAACAGGCAACAGAGAAACTTCTAGCCCAGCTTATAACCCCCTCAAACCCACGACGTGTTGTTTTTACAGTGTTTTTTGTATGGGTTAAACACACAAGATACAATGTGTTAATTAGTCGTAAGCCTGGTTAGTTGTTTCCCTGCTTCCTGTCTTTTTTTGCTAACCAGGTGCTGCTGATACAGCGTACAAACATGAGAGTGGAATCAATGTTCTTGTCTAATTCTTAGCAAGAGAGCCAATATGAGTACTTCCTGACATGTCTAACTCTTTTCTAAACAAATTGTATTTCCAAACCAACTGTGCCTCTTCACATTTCTCTCCCTTTGCCCCTCAGGTGGTGACGAACCGCGACACCCAGGAGACCTTGCTCTGTATAGCGTTTGTATTTGAGGTTTCCACAAGTGAACATGGAGCTCAGTATCATGTCTACAGACTTGTTAAAGACTAACAGCTCATCATCAGGGAGGTTTTGGAAAAGCCAGACAACAGCGTGACACAATCTCTCTTCGACCAGTTCAACCATCCAGGAAAAACAGAAAAAAACAAAAAAACATTCAATCCTAGACCGAACTAACATGGACACATTCTATGCTTTAAAAAAGTCTCTTTGGCAAGGATAAAAAAAGAGTGAATCTCAACGTGCCGACACGCAAAGAAAATTTTGAAGAATTGCGGATTTTTCGAACAACTAGCTATCTTCCATGTGTTTAAACATGCTTTAGATGAAGTGGGTCACTTTCCCGAGGTAACTGATGGAGCTTGAAATGTTTTATTGAGGGAACGCGAATGTGTTTAGGGGTTGAAGAGACTCTTACGGTATCCAAGGGAACACACTCTGAACAATAAGAGAAGTGTAAATAAGATTGAGAGCGTAGAGAGAGAGAACAGGACCACAGAAGGGGAAAACCAGAGCCAAGTGGTGTTGTTGCAGTAGGTTTGTTAGGAAAGCAAGTGCCTTTTCTCCAAAGAATATATCATTGCCTGCCACTTTGGATTGCCTTTTTACTACCTCTTGTTTTTAAACAAACAGAAAAAAAGTCAGACAGGTGTATTTTGTCATACAAAAAAAAAAAAAATATTGGAAAGAAAACCTCTCACATCTTGTATTCTGGCACACAGAGGAATGGGATCGGATAACTAATTTTTCATGTAGCCTGTTGTTTTACAAACAAAAATCGTCCCACGTTTTACAGTCCAAGTGTACAGGGAGAAGGTTTATTGTGTTACCGTACTATTTAGGTTCTGCTCTTTTTTTTTATGTTTTATTACACAATTAAAAAAAAAAAATCAGGTCTTACAAGCATCTATCTATAACTGACTTGTGACACTACGGATGCTTTGTACCATTGCTCACCTGAAATAAAGCCAGGGCTTCGCCATCCTTGTGAGATCCCCTTGTTATTTCTCTCTGTTTGAAGACGTGTGCTTGGTTGCACTTAAAAAGATCAAGAAAGGGAGGGGAGTGAAGCAACAGCAGTGCTTATTTTCTGCCTTGAGTTATGTAGCCTAATGGAAATAATGAATTGTTTCTGTACTGTGAGTCAGCGGATGCTAAAGGAATATGTGTTACATAGGAGAATCTGAGGGGTACTTTATGTTTCATGTTTGTGATCAAGTAACTCAGCACAGAGACCATGGTTTTAAGTGGAGAGGAGTTAATCACTGTTTCTTTTGTTTAAAAAAGAGATTGTATGCTGTGAAGTCGGTTCATTTGCTTCACCCTTCTCCGTGTAATGTGTGGAGAAGCTGCATTCGTTGATAAAAGTTCAGTTTTGATATTTAAGACAATTTTTTACTGACATTACACATGTAATAATTTTTGAAATCAAACTAAATAATTGTCTTGAAACGAGAGCTATTGTCTCTGTGCTGTGGAATATGACCATTGATTGTTATTTATAGGGTTGGAAAAGAAATAGCGGGAGGGCAGGGTGGGGTACTGGAGATGTATTGATCATTTTCCATTGTGATGGAGATGTTAAAAGTATTGCAGGACCCGTATTAGAGACAGGAGGACTGTCTTCCTATGGATCCTGCTAGACAAGTGTCTACTCTGTGTGGTTCACTGGACAATTGTGCTATAAAGGTTCAAATTTAAGATATTGTACGGTGGATTAATTGCACCTGGCTTTGAATGTCATATTTCACAAGCTAGATACAATAACACTCCTCCTCTAGCAGGTTTCTCAATTTATCTTTTATACAGATTTTTTTTTTTTGTTGCCATTATCAAGATTAATGTTTTGTTTTGATTCTGTTGTCTTTTGACTTTCAGTGTTTGCCATATGCTTCACTGAAAATAATGTGTGATTGTGCTGATATTGATAATTAATAATAAGATATCTAATGTATCATATTCTGAATGGTGTGGGCAGTTTTTTTTTTTGTTCTTTTTTGTTTTTTTTTTGTGGTTTAAGGCGGTTTACTGTTGTCTTTGTTACCATTGTGCATTGCAATTTTATACTTCAAAGTAGAGGTTGGACTATGTAATCAAACAAATGTATCTAACAATAAAAGACGCATGGTGCCTTTGGGGCCATTTTCCCCCAGAAAACTTATTAAACATGTTTGTAAATTTGTTTTGTCCCTGATGTTTTTATTCCTACTGATATAGAAGAGGCCTATGAAACCAAAAGTTAGAGTAGGCGCTGGCTACTATTTCATTGAATCGAAAGTTAAACTTAATACTTATTTAATAGTAGTCATTAAGTCTTAATATCCATAACATCTCCCCGTCAATAAAATAAATGATCCTTCAGTCATAGAACCTGAGGGGTTAGCCTTCTCGTTTGCATAGTTAAGCAGAAATGTAAAAAGAAAATACAGAAATAAATAACTGTGAAAAATAGAAGGAAAATGCAAAGGGAACAAATACAGAAGTTAATAGTAAACAGATATATATATATATATATAAAAAAAATAGGAAAGTAAATAATTAGGAGTATAATACAAAGATAGATTTATACAGAAGCAAATAAAATAAAATAAATTTGTCATTTTTTTTAAATGAATGCTTCATATTTTGGCGCATTTAATGGCTTATCTATTTACTGAACCATTTATTAATTTAAATATTTTGGATTTTGGAGGTTTCATTCCTCTGTACACTGATATCAATAAAGAGTAGCCTATATGATAAAGTAGGACTGACCAATATACTACTTTCAGTTCATTTAGCTGGCTATAACTTACACTGCTCAGTATTAGTTATACTATATTGGGATATGGTTGCATGCATGCATGTGCATGGATATGCAATAAAAGTCAAATGAAATGTCCTGCATTATTTCTGGGGACAAAAAATATTCAAAAACACTAAAAAAATATCAGATGTATCACAGAATAAACAGTTGAGTGAAACATTAAAATATCCCTAACTAATTTTGAGTAGTGTATGTTCTTCAGTATGTTTCTTGAATGAATGATTCAAGCCTGTACAAAGCTCTCCTGAAAGAACTTCACCTCCCAGAATAACTTGCGGCTGCGGCGAACTGAAGCCGGAAGCAGCTGTCAAGTTAGCTAAATCAAAAACGGATGTTAGGTGAAAGCCAACAAACTAAGGTTTTCTACAAAAGGTGGTTATTTGAAAATGACTTCTTATGATAAAGTATTTAAAGTTGCGACTTATCCCATGAAAACGTATTTCATATATGCGCTCCTGTCGCCAAAATCTAGGCGCAACTCAAGCTCCCGTTTTATTTTGGGGGGAAACTACAACCGGAGGTCTTAACAAATATTCTTTTTTATCCGAGCTAACTTTACACCAGCAGGAAAAAGCACGTAGCAGCGATGGAAGTGGCCAAACAGCACTGAGTTAGTGTTGATGCTGACCGACCGACTTCGTCCTGTTTGATAATAATTAACTATTTTTTACAATCATAGTTAGCTAGCACGCTAACAGGAAGTGTTTTGGCTCCGGAGCCAAGAGTGGAACCGCTCGTCTAACGGCCTCGTTAACTAACGTTACAGCTGACGTCAACAGGTTCGTGAGGTGAGTTAAATTAACCAACCTAGTTAATAAACAAACCGTCCAGCTGACATGGCAACAGACGCCGGTAGCTAGCCCAACCGTGAACGGACATAAGCTAAGTGGCTAGCTAGAGTTGTTCAGCAGCTGTCTAACTGGTCTAACTGCATACCTGCAGTGATAAACTTCAAGATATTTTATCTTCCTCATAATGAATCTGCATGTGTTCATAACGGTTCATCGCTATCTCAATTAATAAATGATGGCAGAAGGATAATACATGTAGCCGTCGAAGCAGATATGTTAGCTAAAACTTTATCCACGTCGTCTACCAGCTAACGTCACCTAGAACCGGCATTTTGTATCACATGTAACTTAATCTGGAGTGATTTCGCTAGCCTTTTCTGTGTATTGACGTGAGAAAATCCCCCTCCTTCCTCTTGTGTCAGTGTTGATGTGATGTTACCTGCCTGCGACATCTACTGTCCGTGCACCCCCTCTGTCAGTGGTGCAGCATCCCCTCAGTGTTTTGAATACACTCACAGATGCATTGTGTGACTTTGTACTGAATTAGTAAGAGACGTTTGGATATTTTAGTGTTTCACTTGATTGTTTATGTCTGAATTTGTGATTATATCTGGTCCCTAAATGTTATGCGACACATTGCATTCGACTTTTATTGCATATCCATGCACACATACGCCAAAGTCCCTGACTGATTTTGAGTAGTGTTAATGTTAATTGTCTGCTTTATTTACACAGTTTGCTTTCTCTGTGTTGAGACATAATCAATATTAGTTTTGCCTGTTCAAAAGAGCCCTCACCCACAGTGATGCCCCTCAGTTCTTTTCACTGCATTGCTGCGTCCCCCCTGTTTCTCTCCAGACAGGGCAAAGCTATGTCAGCACTCTTTTGGGGGCTAGTGTTTTGTTACAGTCCCGGGAGAAAGGAGTGAATGCAATTGCCTCTTTACTTTGTCTCTTGTTTGAAAAATCAAACTGCATTTTCCCACTGCGTGACAGAGTGAGGCCTGACCAGGGTCGACTATACCACAGTAATGGAAAAACATGTTCATCATGTTAGTATAGAGAATTGTATTCCAGATTCGACAAATTTGTTCGTTTTTTTTTTCCATTTAAGAATTGTGAAATTTTGCTGAATCCTTAAAACAAAGCACAGAACTGGAACTGAAGTCAGGCCTCCATCTGCTTGGTTTGCACTTTTAGTGCTTGCTGTGCGTTTTAAAATGTTTATTTTTGTCGTAAACATCTGTCTGAGACTCGTGAGTGTGTGCCTTTTTAGTTCAATAAGTTTGTAGTGTATAAATTCAATTGATTTTTGTGTATTTTACCTTGATCTACACGTTAACTTGCTGAATTACTCTCCTATAACCTAAAGCGTTCATTTGGGAATAGATCATAGAAATCAATCTCTAACAATTACTTTCATGTGTTACACCAGGAGCTGTCCCAGTCATCTCACCTGATCTGACGCTCCATCATTACACCTACTGACCTGCCAGCATGGCTAACACAGACTCTGTCGGCCTCCGAGTCTTCTCTCTAAACTGCTGGTCAGTGACTGTGGTTCGCAGCGTCTCTTAATGCATTTTTTATGTCCTCCTTATACATGGATGAAAACACATGCAAACACCCATCTGTTTGTTTTTCAGGGGGATCCACTACCTCAGCAAACACTGTCCTCAGCGCTATGCTATGATCGGAGATTTGTTGTGCAAGGAACAGCATGATATTGTCTTACTGCAAGAGGTTGGTGGAAGCCATCTTGACAAAAACTTGCAGAGTCACTAATCTGATTGACTTTTTAATCTTTTTTATCATGTGTTTAGTTAGTTTTTGTATTTTTTGCAATGAAGACCAACCTTAAGTAGTTAATCTTTTTGTAAACTCGTATGAACAATAATAATTATGCAAAAAAAAAAAAAAAAAAAGTGATATCAATTTTCTTTCCAGGTTTGGAGTGAGAAAGACTTTCTCTCCTTGAAACAGAAGCTTGCCTCTACCCATCCTCACTCTCATTACTTCAAAAGGTAACTTTTTTGCTTCTATCCAAAGGTTGCTGTGCAAACATGTTATGTACCCATTCTACGAATACAATTAATGATCAAGTTGTCTTCAAAAGGCTCCTGAAGTGCCTTAGTGTCAGAAAAATGTACCTTCATGACTTTGATCAGTCTGCAAAATTTAACTGAAGCTTAGGCCTTACCTATAAGGATTAACTTCTCAAGTTTAATTCTTTGTTGACCTCCATACCAAAGCATAAGACTGAGATTAATCAAAGGTTCAACCTCTCTAATCCCCTTTGCTGCTCACAGAAATGTCCACTCTAGTAGATAAGTTCTTACATCTATGACAGATAACATGTACTTATCATAGGGATGTGAGTTATTTCGTTAACCAATAATGTGACACTGCTGAAGCTGCTGTTTAGTGTGGAATGTAAAACTTCTATTCATGTGTTCCTCTTCCCCTCGTTCTGCAGTGGAGTCATAGGCAGCGGACTGGCTATTTACACCAAACACAGAATCCATGACACTTTTCTTTATCGCTACTCACTGAATGGGTATCCCTACATGGTAAGTCTGGAGAGCCAGAGACTCAGAAAGAAATGTTTTGCACAATACACATTACAAATACATATACAAAACAAAACTGTCAATAATGTCATTATTTGCCAAAAAGTGTTTCCACAATTTGAATCATACAACTTCATTCGAGAAATGCAAGGTGCAGCGACATCATTAAGATTAAAGCAATTGAACAGATGATAATAAAAGCTTTTTTAAAAATCACATGTTTATCAAAGTTTTAAACAAAGATAAAGGGTTTGCTGCCCAATTTCCTCCAGCGGGTCGTCCCAGACTCGAGCTGCACCGACTGTAAAGGCCAGATCTCCTCTGGTTTTATTCTTGACCTGGGAATTATTAATAGAGACCTGTCAGCGGATCTCAAGCTGCACTTAGGCTCTTATAGAGTTAGCAAGTCAGCAGTACAGTCAGAAGCCAGTTCGTACACGCCTCACCCTCAGAGTGGATGTATATGCGTGTGTTAGTGTTACAACCTCTCTCCTTATTCTCTCATAACCTTTTGTATTTTTCATAATATCCAGGCTCACCATGGAGACTGGTTCGGAGGTAAAGCTGTTGGTTTGGCCATCTTAAACATTGGCAGCCTGACTGCCAACATCTATGTTACCCATGTAAGGTTTTCCAACATCAGCTCTCATCCATACTCAGTATATATTATATACAGTTACTGATCAACCTTCTGTGTCCCGGTGCATTAATTTTAGCTGCATGCAGAGTACTGCAGAGACAAGGATTCTTATCTACCTCACAGAGTGGTTCAGGCGTGGGAGCTGCAGCAGTTCATCCGGTACTCTGTCTTTGCTTGTGTATTCTGCACATATAGTATAGCGGCACACGCAAGATTTGTTTACTCTGGTGTATATTTACATATTTGGCCTGTTGTCAGTTGGTGATAGTGTTTGCATTGTTAAAGATGCATTGTGTGGGATTTAGTGGCATCTAGTGGTGAAGTTGCAGCTTGCACACAAATGCACAAAACACCCTCATCTCGCCCTCCCTTGTTGTTGCAGTTAAAAACGTTAGAGACCCTCACTAGAGAGTTTGATTTGCTGTCTGGTCCACTGTAGAAACATGGCAGACTCTGTAGAAGAGGTCCCTCTGAAAATGTAAAACACTTCACAAACTCAGTAATGTTTTGTCTCAGAGTTATACTGTGTCTCTGGTAATAATGCTTTTTCTGTTCCTGTTAGCCACACCTCTGCTGGAGCAGATTTGGTCATTTTAGGTGGTGACCTCAACATGCATCCTCAGGACCTCGGTAACAGACTACTGAGGACTTCCACTGGACTCCGAGACTCTTATTCAGAGACTGCTAAATTTGATGTAAGTAATGAGAAGTTACAGTGGTAGACAGCTCGACAACAGCACACATAGCAAGCAGTTAGAAATGTTTAAAACAAGTCCCCCAAGTCAACCACGTTCTTTTTATTCATGTGGATGTAAAAGCTGGATGACCATTCCCTCGATGTCTGGTGTTTTTATCTTGGGCACTTTCAAACTTCTTGCATTAACGACTTCAGTTGTCAGGAAGTAGTTGTGAAAAAAACTGTCAGGCTGTATCCAGCAGTGTCATTGTGGCGCAATATCTAAAGAATTAGGCTGTCAGATATAATGGCCAAGACTATGAAAACAACAACCAGGCTGTGAAGATGAAAACATGCATTTTCCTTTTAACTTCTTTCTTTTTCTTTAATAAATGTTCCAAACAATCTTCTGTTGCAGGGATGTGAGAATGGTATGACTCTAATAGCTGACAACCCTTTTATCAGTCAAAAGGAGCTCGGTCCCTTCGAGAAGGGAATTCGAATCGACTACATCCTCTTCAAGGTGGGTGAAAGCTTTGTGTCGTCACATGTGCTAAATTTGTATCCCCTCATGTTCACAGCAAGATGTTAAAGTCATCACATTTCCCTGTTTTTCTTTTCTTTTTTCCTTTTTTTTTTTAAACTCCCAGGATTCTTCCAAAGCAGAAATTTATTGTGATTTCATGTCAACCACCAAAGGCTCCGTCCCTGACCATCCATTCCCGTACTCCGACCATGAAGCTCTCACGGCTGAACTCAGGCTCGAGACACGCACTCGAACTGAGGCTGAAAACGACAGGAAAGTGATGAGTCAGGATGCTGCTGCAGGTATTTTATTTATTTATTTTTTTACCAGTGAGCAGATCAGTATCTAGAATAAAAGATAATGTATTTGTGTAAATGTTGCTATGTTATGAAGACTCATACTCCTTACTTTTTAATATGTACTAAAAGTAAGGAGTATGCCAAATTAACCATAGCTTTAATCTTATTCCATGGCTCTTCACTGCTTAATGGACTTGTGTTGAAGCCAATCAAAAACATTTGCAGATCCTTTACTGCTCTTTGTCCTTTCTCTCTTTCACATCTTCAGGGAAGTTGGCCGAGCTGGTTGACATCGTGACAGAGGCCCGTACTGAAGTCAAAGTGGGTTTGCACTGTGCTGAGAGGATGCGCTACACAGCGACACGTACCGGAGTGATGGGCCTGGCTCTGCTGTTTCTGGAGCTGGCCATCGCTGCTGTCCCCTGGTTGGCCCTGGGAGCAGAGCAACCATTCCCTCGTACTTCCTTCTACATGCTGGCTGCATTGTGCTTCGCCATCCTGGTGACCACCTTTCTGCTGTACATCTTCTATACCATGGAGCTGAAGTCCCTTCAGGGGGCTGAAGACCAGATGAGGCTGGCTGTTGGAAGTCTGCAAGAGAGGCTCAGGGGCTTTCCTTTAGCTCAGCCCCACAGCTCCCAGCGGAGGCCTCCAGAGGGTCTCGAGCCTAGTGCCTTTGACCCAGAAGAGTAATGCAGGAGCCAACTGGGTCAAAGTGGGCTCACTGAGAAAAGCCTTTGAAGTAAGCTTTAAGATGGATGTTTGAAAGAGTCATTTATCCTCTGAATGTGTTTTATGCTCTTGAGATTAAGATTTGTACTGCAGAATGATGAAGGACGATTCTGAATGTAGTGCAGGACACGCGTGGAAATTTTATACTTTTTATATAATCGTCTTTAGCCTTTTTTTACCCCTAGATTTCCCTCTATGCACTTCAGCAAACATACTTCCTATCACATAGTGTGATACATCTGTGCTACTGCTGTTCTTAAAGGTCAGAAATATGACCATTTGTCTTCTGTAAGCCTCAGGTCCGACTTGCATTCCACCCAGTAGTTCCAAGCGGGACCAGTTGTTTATGTTTCTAATTCCACGCTTACCTTTTGTGATCCGGAGAATCCACAACACAATCATAGTAGCCTAGCAATCACCTACAGCAAATTAGTCTGAACCTATTGGTCCATTTTTTATTTCCATGTCGCATTATCAGCAGGGGAAGACCAAAATGCCCACTCCACGGCAACTGGGTAGAGGTGCAATCAGAGCAACGAAATGTGCAACATAGTGCTGAGCAATGTTAAACAGACTATAAGCTGTGATGGTGAGGCATTGATGTGTCTTTGAATATGACTACATACTTACATATATTGCCGTTTAAATGTTTTTAAAAAAGTAAATCGCCTCCGTCAGCAGCTCCGACACAGACTGCAAAGGCTGCAATGTAATCCTTGGGGGAACTGCACCTGTCAAAGTCAGTTGTCGACTAAAAGTGCTCATTTTTGCCACTGAGAGAATCAGATTGTTAGTAGAGAAAGACCTTATTGTTAAAGAGTGATACAATTTTTATTTAACCAGAATCAGCCGCTTTGTTTTAAGTCCAATAAGCTGCCAGGCTCCTTCAACAAAAACTCTTATTTTACCTCAGAGATCATTGTGAAGCACACTCCATTCAAACCTGACAGAAACAGAAATAGTCAAGTACTGTCTCGATACTGGAATTCCTAACGGTGATACAATACCTTGAAAATTCACAATGTTCAATACCACAGGGAAACATTGAGGGCATATAATGTGACTTTTTGTATTAAAAGATAAATATAATAAAGCTTGTTCAGTGTATGTTAAGCACAGCAGCATCAACGTTAATTTAATTTGGACCTTCATCAGAAGAGTGAGAGCAGGCAGAGCTAAAAGTACGTGGGTAGACGGAGTGAGAAAGGGCAGCTTGTAAGGGTGTATCGATCCTGCCTAAAACGAATGTTGAAACCGCTTCGAATATTCAGAATCAGTATGTATCGATACATCTGTATTTTTGACAATACTGCCACAAGTTCAACAGTCACAAAACCCTTAATCCACCACATTAGATGGGAAAACATTTAGGCTCTCCCTCCCTCCCGCAGCCATCACGGTTGTTTCATATCAGACCCGTCCAATATCAGATAAACAGTTATGATTGGCCCGACATGGACCAGTGCGGTTGGAAATCTGAACGGGAGGGGGTACCAGACACATCTGCCAGATCATCATGAGCTTGCAGATTTGTCTGGTTGGCAGGCTACGACCGTAATGGGTGTAGATTATGTGGGGCTTACTTACAGAAGTAGCCCTGTGGTCTCCGCTGCACTGACGATACAGACACTCCGAGGGTTGTGTAGGTTTACATATTGGTCAGTAACATGTTTTCTCTCTGCGGGACAGATTGCTGAGAGCTTCCAGTAGCCCTTAAAGATCCGCATGCACCAGTTAAGACTTTTCAGTGTATTATACTGTATGAAAAGGGACACGCTCTATCTGCATGTTTGCAGTGTATCATGTTCACTCTCTTGCACTTCTTTTAAGTATCTTTTATGTTTTGAGAAAAAAAACACTCCTGTTTCCAAAAGCATAGCAGTGGGAATGTGCTGCAGATATTGTGTCATATATGCACTTAACTTCGACCTAATGTTTTTGACATGTTTTACAAAACATCATGTGCTGTAGAGAATTTAAAATGCTTAATATATTAGTGTGCAGTGCACTACCTTGACTAACCAGATAAACCACCTCCTTTTATGTAAGCTAGGAAGTCACCAGTGAGAGCCTAGCAAGGAGCAATCATTTTTAAAATGTGTACACTTTCACATCAATGTTGGAAAAAGCACCTGGTAGTTCATAGTTTTATGAAGGTCATAGATTTTAGTATAATACCTGATGTTCATTCCAATTTGAAAGTTGTAATGGGCATGACTATGAAAGCAATAATAAAGATTTAATTCACACTTCTTGACTGATTTTGGCTCTGGATGAAGCTGACAAAGTTATTCACTGACAGATATACACTTTCACCACTAGAGAGCAATACAAGTGCATGAGACAGTTAAACCTTCAACGTGAACACAGCTTTTGTTCCACCAAACTGGCTGTTGAGCAGCAAAGCGAGGGCAATGGAACAAGTGAGATCAGAGCCGAATTTGTCAGATCCAACATGCCAGCTGACACATGTTCCCCCTCAGGGCAAGAGGCGCCCATAGGTGTGGCACATTTGAATGTTTCTGATTTTTTTCCCAGTCGAAACAAAACATTTGATACTCACCAGGTAAAGTGCCATTACTCACCATAACATGCCGCGGCTTTGTCACCAAGAAAAACTTAATAACCAAAATCTGTCTCAAAAGATAAATAGGTGTGTCAACTCGAGCGGCAGCGATATTGAAACAGTGTAGTTTGACAAAACAGGATTTAAAAGTTTACTAAGTATGCTCATTTTCAACAAAAGTCGTTCATTTATTTGATATATTTAAGTCAAGTTACAGTAGGTTTAAGGGAGATTATAGGTAAGTACCCAAAAAGTCATACTGGAGTTAAAGAAAACGTGTTAAAATATTGCTTTGGGTAAATGTGAAAGTTCACCATATGAATACCACTTGAGCAGACAAGTCCTAAAATATCCAGTATTACAAAAGTATCAAAAATAATTATCTGGAAATACATTTATTGAAGTATCAAAATAGATTACACATATATTTATATCTGTGAACTATATACTGTGGGTCCATTAGATCCAATGTTCAACGCTTTTCAAATGATTGGAAAGTGCAAAGTAACTAGTAATTCAAGTAATCCAAAAAGTTGCGTGGAGAAAAAAGTACAATATCTGCATTTGAAATGGAGTGAAGTGCAAGAATTAGGTAGCAGAAAGTACAGTAGTTGAGTAAATGTACTTAGAATCCATCACTGGGTATAACCCAAAATATTTACCCATGGGTTTAATCTGCATGCTGTCCCATCCTGTTTTAACTGTTTCCATCACTACAAAATAAATAAAATCATTTTCTACTCATAAATACATTTACTGTCTTCCAGTTTCTTGTAATGACAGCATCATTTTCCAGCCCTTACAGGTAAGGTTTAATCACAGACGCTGTGAGCAGGTCTGAACTAAGCTGTGGAGGAGGGTTACTTTTACTCACCTATTCACTGTAATTTGCATTCACACGTCTGAGGGCTTTATGTGTTAGTCCTTCCTTATCTCTGATAGTCTGATTGTGTGCTCATTGTGCAACATTTAGTGTTAATGGTCGGGGGTTAAAGCCGTTTATTGTGAGAAGGCTGTTAATGACTGTCTGTAGCAGTAATCATGTATTTAGCTGAACATAATCTGATATCATGAAATGAAGCTGTCATTGATCTGAAGGTTGTCGTATCTTTGGCAGGCGTACTGACTCCAGTACTTATCCTTAAGTGGAGTACAGTATAATTTTTTCAGTTGTAAGTAAAAGTTATGCACAGGATTATGAGCAAAGTGTGTATGAAATATTAAAAGTAGAATAGTAACTTTTAAAATTGGTAAACGTCCTATTTTCTGATGCTTTTTACTTGGACTCCACTTTGTATCAAAGGGAAATATTGTACTTTTAAAAAAAGCATGTAGTAGTTGAGGAGGTTTCCAGGTCCTGTACTTGCACAAAAGTACTGATACCACAGTGTAAAAATACTCCATTACTGGTTGAATGCTTGTATTTAAAATGTGAAAAAGTAAAAGTAACCATTGTAGGTATGAGAGGAAAGAATGTAGGCTACTTGAAATATTAAAAATATTCAACACAGAAAAGTGTCCTCTGTTATACTATTATATATTTAATCATTAGCTTATCATTACTCATGCACTCATGTAAAAGCAGGATCTGACTGTTTCAGTTGTTTGAGGTTGAGCTTTTAAACTATTTTGTACATTATAGATTATTCTTCTGACTGTTTGATTAATCATCTGTTCTTTAGAAATAAATAAATGGCTAAATTATAGATGCCCAAAGTGTGGCGGACTAAATGTGGCCGGCCATAGGGTTAAATTTAGCCCAGCAGATGTTTCAAGTGAGAAAATAATTAAACCCATTTTTAAAAAAGGATAATTGAAATAAATGTTTATGTTTATGAGTGATAATTTTCTTTAAATATGTAGAATCTCTAATTATTATATTTTTTTTGGCAGCAGAGTGACACTTTGTGCAGGAAGTCAGTCAGTTACTGTAACTTCAGGTCCGCGACCATTCAGCATCATAACAACACAGCAACAGTGTTTGTTTTGGTCTTTTACCACTGTTCAGTTTTAGTTTTGGCCCTCAAAGAGCAAAAGGTTTTGGCATCCCTGGTCTAAATAATCCAAAAATAAATGAAAAGTATTGGCAACACTTTCTGATAACAATCATTAAAACTTGATTACATTTAATAGTTATTTGACTGTTATCAAACAATGACAGGTTTTATGGAGAATTTATTAAGAAAGTGTTCACTGTTGATGTAAATATTGTTTTTAAAGCACGTCAGTGATTGTTAACAATCAAATAACCATTAACTAAAGTTCAATCAAGTTTTAATGACGGATATTAGAAAGTGTTGCCATCACTTATCATTTATTTTTGGATTATTCAAAAATACTCAAAACTATAAATGCACCATTAATGATGGATGATCATAAAATGTTGCCAATGAGGTGAAAGATGATCAAAATAGTTCCCATTTCATTCTTGACTAATTGATTAATCCAATAATTGCTTTGCATATGCTGTTGGATAATTTAATTAATTAATTATCACACTTATTTAATGTAATATGAGCTCTTTGTGTGTGTTTTTAACTATTAAAAGCTGTCAGATAATAAACACTGGAGAGTTAAGTCCAATTACTCCCGGATGATAGATAGATAGATAGATAGATAGATAGATAGATAACTTTTTAATCCCCAAGGGGAAATGAAGTTATCTATGCAGCGGGTACATTAAACAAGTGCAAATACAACCAAAATACAAACTTTAAGTACTATATACAATATAAATAATGACTATGTAGACGTGTCCTCTGTCAGAGTACAGTAGAGGAGGAAATGCTCTCATCCAGTATTAGTAGAGGTGTATTTGTCAGGACCGGTGAGAGAAAGTGTACAGGTGAGGCCTCCCTCCCTCCCTCCCTGCAACTCAGCTCGTATTGTGTGTGTGTGTGTGTGTGTGTGTGTGTGTGTTCGTCTGTGGGCGCGGTCTAATCACTGGGCAGGGCAAGGTGCAGGGCTTTTATCACCGCTCCGTCACTCCGCAGCTGACTGGCTTCCTGCAAAGATCCTTGCTGTTTGGTTGCTGGGTGAAAAAAAATAAAATAAAATACCCAAAAATAAACAGACAAAATGATGAGTCTGGATCCGCTGAAGTCCGTCATCTCCATCGTGAATGTGGACGACACGTCGCTGGCGCTGCCGTCCGTCAACCAGTATCGGTCGGGCCAGCAGCGCGTCATGGAGCAAGTGCAGAAAACCATCAGGAGGACCAAGTCCAAGAGCAGCAGCACCTTATCTCCCACAAGTAAGAGCAGCCTGTACTCAAGGGCCCTGGACACGACACTGGACTCAAGTATTTTGGGTTTATCTCAGCGTAAAATCCTAGAAGTTTGTGGAGTGATTTCGTCCAGGACTCATCTGTAGTCTCCCCGAGGATTTAAAACACAACTTGTATGTTGCTAAATAAACATGTGAAGCTGTAGTTCATAATTTCTTAATATTTCAGGAAGTTTGCCGGAAAGAATGATGTGATCTGGCACCGATTAGAGAGGAAGAAAAGACAGAAGTTAAAGCTGTTTTAGTTGGTTGTGATAAATTCAGAAGCAAATGTTGTTTTTTTAAGGGGGAATTTCCTTTTAAAGGAAAAGTTCACCTATAAAAATGAAAATTCATTACCTACTCATCCTGATGCAGATGGAAAGTTGGGAAAGTTTTCGCAGTTCGTGCAACAGTTCTGGAGCTTCGCAGTGAAACAGATTTGCAGCAGGAGCAATGACTAGATGGGGACTTGTTTTAGAATGTTAAAGAGCAAACACAAACGAATAAGAAACATTAAATGGCTCCATACAGCCCGGCTGGTGTGATCCAAGTCTCTGAAACTCCCGAGATCCCAGATAGATTCGTAAAGACATTATTTTACACCTTTCTTTAAGACAAACTCTTCACCGCAGCTGGGGAAATAAAAGCAAAACGCACCCTGTCGGAAGTTTGCTACCTGAGCTGAACACGTTACGAGGAGGTAAATAATGTCTTTTTAAATCAAATTGGGGTCTCAGGGCTTCGGGAGACTTGGATTACAACTCAAAAGAATTATTTGGCTTAAATTCAAAGGAGAATTGTACAGCACTGTTTTGCTGTGAAACTTTCTCCCAGCTTTCCATCAACATGAGAATATAATTGACTGAAGTATTTCCCTTTAAAACACCCATAACAAGACCTTTATATGGGTAAATAAACCTGTAATGCTTTAAATATCATCCATTATATCCCAATAATGCTTCAGGAAGTTGTCATCTTTCCTCAGAATGGTCTGATCTGGCATCAGTTATGATTTCTTGGAGTTTGGAGTTCATTGTGACGCATTTATTGGCAGTTGTTGTTTTTCAGGGGAACACTTCAATAGATAATAGCAGAAAATAGTATTTAATTGGTTCCTTAGAAGAAAGTTCTATGTTAACAAAATCCGTCACGACTTGTTTTATCTTATTTGTGCGTGGGTGGGGGTGTTTTAAAAATCCCCGCTGCCCTTCTGGAGAAAGATGTTTTGGAAGATTTTATTCTTGCACGCAGTATTTGTTAGAATCATTCATGATTAGTTCATTAATATTATTAATGACTAAATAAAGGGTTAAAAAGCCCTGCAAAATCCAATTAATTACACAAATCTAAAGCAGTTAAAAAGACCATTCTTTTTTTGGTTTGTCTCGTTGTTTCTATACCTCTCTAAACCTCCGACAGTCTAAAGCCTGCTGATGTAGAGATTCCGACTTACAGGAATTACTGTTATTATTATTACTGTATATATGGGTATATTCTAGTAGAATGTACATTTCTTGTATTTTTGTTCTTGATTATATAAAGTTTCTATTTTTCTGCATACCTCTGGGACTTTGAATGGGGATCAATAATGTATTTCTAAGGAAATGCTTTAATCAGAAATAGAGGGCACTCCTCAAACCTGAGGCCTGTTCATGTATGAAAAACAAGATAACAGCAGGTCACTGTTTTAACTGAATGACCACAATGTCCAAAACTTTTTAAGTCAAACCTGGTATATAAAGTAGTAGAATAGGTACATCACTCCATGCAGACTTTCATGAACTCCTATTCCCAGCTTTGGGCCTGTGTTTGATGCTGTCAGTTTACAGCACGCTGGCTGTTTTACTTTAAATATCCCATCGACGCATAAACCATAAAGCATTACCCTCAGGCAAACTAGTATGTAACACCTTAAACAAAGGCCATAAATCAATAAGAGTGATCTCAGGTATGTACATTACATACGATAACAGCTGATAAACCTCCACATTTTCTCCTCAGGTCCTATTTACGACTATGACTCTGTGTTCGTCGATCCCCCGAAGTCACATTTTACTGCAGCCAATGGAAGCGTCTTCTCTGGAAACGGATATTCTGGAGCTGTAAGTCATAAAGATCTTATCTTATTTTTTATCACACCATTGACTGACAAGAGTGAGTCGTCCGGCTGTGTTATCGTCAGTGTGTAGTCAGTATTATGTCTGAAACAGGGCCGTAGCCACAATAGAGCAGCGGTACCTGGTTGTTGGAGGGATCCCAGCAAAAGAAGAGAAACACATGTTTTTGCTATCATTCCATTTATAAGTACCACAATCACATATATGAATATTTTGGTCATGAGTTTGATACACCTTAAAATTTCCAAAAGTAAAACCCTTACTAAAAGGTGTCCTTGATGTTAAAAAGATTGAGAACTACTGCCATAGAGGAATATATGTGAGATTTCTGTCTTTGAATTCTACAACTCTTCACAAATGTGATATTTTGTTACACTGTACATTTTAAAAGTTGATTATACTACAACTTGTTCGAGCTTTTCAAACATGTGGATTTACGACTTTTGTTTGACATATATGATGGTAAATGAACTATTTCAGTTTTCGATAGTAAGTGAATCATTTTTCACAATTTCTTTGTCACTTTATGGAAAAAAAGATTTGTTAATTGCAATCGTGATAGTGTTTTAAATACTTTTACACACTACAAAAAATGGTAATTCAAAGATACAATGTTCTGAGACCAAAATCAGCCGACACTGAGAAATCAGTGACTCTAATTAAAAAGATAATAATCCAGGAAACAGGTCACCTTAGAATTAATAAGTAAAGTAAGTATCATATTAAGTTGTTCAGATTTTTTAGCTCCTGCAACTTAAATGTAGCAGTTTTATTAATAGTTAATTAATAGCTGATTCTGATGTAATTGGTTTCCTGACTTTTTGTTAATTGAAGTCACTGTCAGATCTCGCAGTTTCAGCTGGTTTTGGTGTTAGAACGTTCTATCTTTGAATTAACATTTTTTACAGCGTGTAAAAATATTTAAAACACCATAAAGAGTGCAATTAACAAATAATTTCCTCCATTAAGTGACAAAACATTGTGAAAAATGCGTTACTTACCTTCATATATATCAAATAAAAGTAGTAAATCCACGTGTTTGAAAAGCTTGAACAGGCAAATATTTGGCATTTTTCATGTTTATTCAAATAGTCACCAACTAACTTTCTGTTCAACGACTAATGGACTAATCAATCACTTTTGAGACGTTAAAATGGATAAAGGAATGTGGAGAAAATAAGAATAATTTGAAAATCGTATTACAAGTTGCGGTGGCCAGTCACAGATTTATTTTGCATGTGGGGAATCTTTTTATAATCCTGCCTGCAGCGCTGGTGTGACGGTCGACTTGTTACTCCCTGTAAACCAACGTGAAAGTAATATATTTCACCAATGGTGCATAAATGACACAAGCAACACTGATAGCATTCATTAGCTTTTGCAGTTTAATACAACACTTTATAGACCGTATTGTCGGGGCCTAATAACAGTAATAGGAAACAGAATTTGAAAGCTGTTTTGTCCCCAGTTGACTTTATTTTAGTTTCTTCCTCAAAAACCTGTTTCCACATCCTCCCAGAGTCTTTCTGCCTCATGGCACAAAAATGTGTTTACACGACTCTTCTATAGAGGCTGCCTGTAATTTATATACGCAACAACCAGCACACCAAAAAGTTGTTTCACAATTTGACTCGCCTTTGCCAGCTCCCTGTCAATCACGCAGTTGCTGGCGAATTACGCCTTCCCTTCAGACAGGATTGTCTTTAATTGTGAACATATGCTTTTGGATCTGCAGCTCAGCCTTGAGAAAAACATGAACTGGCACTCAGTCAGCAACATTAAGGGATCCACTCTGAAGACGAACACGGCAGCCTCTACCTATCAGTACCATAGGGGTTACGCCCCTCTCGGCGCCATGGCGGTCCCTCAGACAAACACCAGCCGCAGCGAGCCCGAAATCGTGTGGCAGCCAAAACGTGCTGCTCCTCCGCAGAGGCTCCTCTCCAACATGAGCGTCTACAGGGCGGAAAGGCCCACCAGTCAGTACATGGTGAGCACCAAGTCCCAGCCTCAGCTCAACACCATGAACGGCTTCGGTCGGACCAAATCAACCAAGCAGTTCATGTACAGCAAAAGTATGAATGGGTCGGGTCAGAAGAAATCAAGCAAACAGTTTGTGCACGGCAACACTATTCATGGCTCGGGTCAGAACAAATCAAGCAGTCAGTTTGTGTACAGCACAGTCGACGGGCCCAAGGCATCGCAGGCTCGCGTCTTCCAGAGTGCCGTGAAGAGCAAAGCAGATTTTGGGTGAGTGAGCAGAATTTCTATTATCTCTAACTCACGTGATTCAATTCCTTAATTTCAAACGATCTGAATAACGTGCTGAGATAAAGAATTTGTTCACAGTGTGTGTTTTTTTTTAAAAAAAACATTCTGATTGCTTTTTTTATTTTTCCTGGAGGTCAAATGGCAACGTCGCAGCAACTGAAATCACCATGAAGGAGGCCGTGGAGCTTCTGTCCAGCCTGGACGAGACATATCAGCACTGTGGAGCAGCATACATACAGCACAACACTTACATCGATGAAAAGGCCAAAGAGGAGGTGGGTCGTCTTGGTTTCTTTCAGTGGGAAGTTTGAGGGATGGCAGCTGACAATGGATGGATTTTTCTGCCAAACTGAAATTCCAGTCATTATGTGCTCCGCTCCGTGTCCAAACCTGATTTGACCTTTTCCATGTGAAGTGACCCCGGCCGGCTGGTTTAACCTGTTGATTGTTAAGCTGCCTTTGACCTCCCTCACCTTCTCAGATTTGTAGCTTCTGTAACTCCACCTCCAGAAGACCAGCAAACCAGACCATAGTCCCCTCCCTGTGCAGGGCCTCAGGTCTCCTGTGAGGCAGCTTGATTAGAATCCACTTTATTTAGGAATGTGTACCACACTTGCATAATACGAACTAAGATCATAATATGTAGTGTAATATGACATAAATTAACTTCTTCAAATGTAAGAGCACAACTACAACTAAAAGCTTCAACTTAGTGTATATGTATGGGATCAGCTGGGATCTCTGTTGCTAACCTAGCATTAAGGGAATTCTGCAAGACTAAGAGGTATATCCTGCTTTTTAATAATATAAGCCAAGTAAAGCAACAGCGTTATGAAAGGATGCTTTGCATCCGCAGTAACTGATACGGTGTTAGGAGCGTGAACTGTAAACAGTGAGCTTGATATCAGTGAGATATCCACCTTTGTGGAACTGTAATTTGAATCCTGTGCAGGAATGGCGGACTCCGCCACGGAGAGTTAAACCTGCCATTTAGAACAGGTCATGACTGGATGAAAACATATTGAATAGCTATTGCTGTTAAAATAATGACCCGGAAAACATAGTTTTATTTTTTAAATCTTAAGGAATACAACTGAAACATGTAGTAAACTTGTTTTTTTGGGGGGCCTTTAAATCTTCAGCGACACGCTTTATATCTCGATATTTTGAAATCTCCTCAAAAGCAATTTATAAATGCTTGGAATGGGCGACAAAATCAAATATCATGACATTTCTCACCAAATACCTAGAGATCAGTATAGCAACAACACTACAGGGATGAATATTGATACTGAAGAAACAATCATTGGTAACGTGCATATAATGGCTAAGTGGGGAAAGTCAAGTATTAGAACAAGTCTGATAAGTTCAGAAAATGACAAAATGAAGTGTAAAACCAGTTAAAGAAAACACATCTGCAAAATTGTGATGTAAAAATATCCCAAATCTAAGAACAAGAAAACTCTCGTATCACATACCATTATGATATGATACTGATATATTGCCCAGCTCTCATTTCAAGCTCCTGGGCAGTTGTATGGGAGCCTTGCTGCTGACATGTTTTTTTTTCACCTGCCATTTCTCACAGTAAACTCACTGTGATAAAAAGAAAACAGAGGCCTCACATGGAATAATTCACTGTCACTTCATGGTGGTAAATGATTGGGGTTCCTCAGCTGTGCTAACTCCTGAAGCCCTCTTGTCTCGCAGGTGCTGAAGCTCAATGGGATCCTCCCCTTGGTGAGTCTGCTGCGCAGCACGAGCACCCAGGTCAACCAGGCAGCCTCGGCCGCCCTCCGGAACCTGTCCTTTAAAAGCGACAAGAACAAGGAAGAGATCCATCGCTGCGGCGGCGTCGAGGAGGCTGTGAATCTGCTCCGTGATACGGACTCCGCCGAGGTACAGAAACAGCTGACAGGTACGAGTTAGCTTTGAAGTGTGCGACTTGTACTCAAACACGCACACACCTACCTATCAAACACCCACACACACTACAAACAAGTCAGAGAGCCACTTGTGTTTAATCCTGTGTAGATCCTGGTGTCAGTCACCGAGAGCTTTTCCTGAGTGTCATTTAAAATAACTTTGCTGTTCCCTTAATAAAAGTCAAATGTCCATTTTGATGCAAATGTATTAAATGAAAATGTAACCTCTGTTATCCAACTGACACAGAGGTTATAGTGTAACTAAAACATCTGATAGATTAGTCAAATGTCCATGAACCTTAAACACATCACAAGGAGTTTATAACTAGTTCATCACTTTAACATTGATGCCTCTATATGACGCACATACTGGAAGCAAATGAGACACTCTGTGAGTTTTCTGTATAGTTAGTATAGTCGTTCTTGATGCCTGTCACCAGGTCAGAGTCTAAATTATCCGTGTCACACAAGTCATAAAATTCAAACTATTTGTTACGGTCGAGCGCTGAGGATGAATTCTCTCACCCTGAGGAAAGAAGTCGCTCTGTAGTCTGGTGCTCCGGCACGGCGCTGAAACGACAAAGTTGATGATATTGGAGTCTTTTATCGTACATAGCCACAAATAGATGCTTTTAATGGCGTGCATCCTGCAAAAACATCAGTTATAAAAAAAGAAAATCAGTATTACGATTCTTTCGCCTTCAAAACAAACACACGTGCAGTTATGTCAGGGTTTGCTCTTAACCACAAGACGCTGCTGTGTTCACACTGCTTTTCTCCACAGGCGCGGCCAGGATCAACAAAACATGATGCCGCTTTGGAACCTCTAATAACAACATGATTTGAAAAACAATATTTCTCCCACGGTCAGTGAATGAACATTCGACAGACGCGCTTCTCAAACAGCTGAGGTTTTCATTCTCCCTTCTAGGTCTCCTGTGGAATTTGTCCTCTGCTGACAGCCTGAAGCCGGACCTGCTGAAGATTGCCCTGCCCGTCTTAATGGAGCGCGTGGTCCTGCCTCACACAACAGGTTCTGACCGGATCAGCGACCCCGAGTCCTTCTTTCACACCACAGGATGTCTCAGGTAAGAGAAAAACAGAAGGTTTAAGATCTCTTTATTTTTGTGTGGCCAAACACATGTATATACGTCCATCAGTACAGCTGCAGATATCAAGCGTGCACCAGGGATCAGAGTACAGCTTGTTACCAAGACTGTTTTCCCCCAGAGATTTATTTTGTTTGAAAACGATGATGTGCGCGAGAAAAAGATACGTGACGAGCTGAGGTCGGCACGAAACTGGTTAAGTCGGTTTGTTCGTCATAGATGTGAATGAATCATCGGGAGGATGTAAATCACAGAAACACACACCGAAACCTACAAGATTCCCACTAATAGTCTTGTGATCTCGGTCCCACACTCGTAACCTCGTGATATGTTTAGAAAAGCTGCTGCTTCAAACTCCTGAACGCTGCCAACACATGTTCAGGCAATGTCAGATGTGGACAAAGATAGATTAATAATGCAGTCTTTAAGCTGGTTCATTGACTCCAACGTTGGTTATTAAGTCACCTGTATGAGAAATGTGTGTTTTACTGCACAACTTTGCCAAACCTGATGTTTTAATACAACAGCACACAGTAGATTCTGCCTTCATGTTTTATAAATTTTGTCTGAAGAGTCGTAGAGATTTAATGGAGCTTTACCGTCGTGTGTATTTTCTTTTCTTCTTGGTGCACAGAGCCTGAACCTTCATCTTCTTACCAAATCATTAGAAGATTGTCAGAAACAATGAATAAGCCCTTATGTAAGATCACTTTGAGGAGCGTCTGGCAGCAGAGTCTGATGGCTCTTAAATAGTTTTCATTCTGAATTCAAATGTACGACATGAACATCAATCAAACCAGCTACTGTTATCTCACACTTCATCAGCAAATACATGGCTCTGAGTGTAAACATTTGACTTCCTGTAGTCATTCTGGGAAGGCTGTGCTTGTTCAACTCGGCTGTCGCTGTGTTTTGTTCATTTCCTTGATTGTCTTTCCTGCAAGATCAACATAAATAAGCACAATATTCTTTACATCACATCACATTTCCACACTCACAGCAGTGGCTCTGATCTGTGTGTCTGCGTTACTGTCAGTGTTTCAAACACTGTTTAACACATCACATTTAATATATATATACATATATATGTATCGATATACCACACATAACTTATCATATATTTTGTTTACGACAGAAACCTCAGTAGCACGAAGCAAAGCAACAGGCAGGCAATGAGAAAATGTCGAGGTTTGATCGATTCTTTGGTGAAATACATCCAGGACTGTGTGGACGCAGAGAAACCAGATGATAAGGTAAAAAAATCAGTGTTTGTTCCTCCCGATCTCATCGTGTTTCCCTCTGTCACTCACACACACACACACACACACACACACACACACACACACACACACACACACACACACACACACGTTACACCATCATCTGTCAGTGCAGCGAGTAGCAGCGGTGTGAAGTCAATCAGCCTTTGGCCTTAAAAATTCAAGTCGTTATCTGCTCACTTTCATGCTGATGGACGGTCAGGTGAAGTTTCATGGTCCACGATACATTTTTGAAACGCCACAGAAAAACAGCGTTCTCCTCAACAACTGAAGCAGAAGGGGACTCAAGACTCCTCATGATCCAACGTTCGATTTGAGAAAACATCATTTAGATCTTTTTTAAAGGGTAAAATTGTACAAGCTTGTCTGTGAATAGAAGATTAAAATTGCGTCTTTTGGAATCAATTTGGGATGTATGGGCTTCCAGAAACTTGGATTTACGTCGGGCAACCTGTAGGGCACCTTTTTGTCTGTTGTCTGAAACGTTTCGTGGACTGTGAAACTTCACGCAACTTTCCATCAGAATGAGGGTGATTGGATGATGACTGAATTTGTCTTTTTCAGGAGAACATAACTTAAATTGTCTACTTGTCCCATTTATATGATTTATACAGTTCTTGGGGTTGAATTAAGATTCAGGGCTACACCGTTGTCATGTTTTATAGATATAGATTTTATAGATACACTTTTTTGTCAGAATTAGAACTTTTTAGAAACTTCGTGCTTTATTTTTACGTTTTAGCATCACCGATTTCTGTATTCAAGCCTAATTATCGGTTATTATTAGTTACATTTCTCGATGTTCGATAGACAGCGAAACCTTTGAACCTATTTTAAAAAGTTTATTTTACATGGAAAAAGTGACATGATTGTTGGTGTCTCCCTGTCAAAAACAGTGCGTAGAAAACTGCTTGTGCATCCTACACAACCTGACGTTCCAGCTGGAGGCCGAGGCTCCGGCTCTGTTCAGCAGGATCACGGCGTTGGCGAAGCCCGTCAACAGGAGCAACAGCGTGGACGACACCAGCCCCATCGGCTGCTTCAGTCAGCAGAGCAAGTCGCTGGAACGTGAGGTGCGAAGCTTCACATCACACACAAACAATCACACCTTAGGGACTTTGTTAATGTCGACAGCACATTAAAATTACTTGTAGACGCTACCCACAGCCACCTGTTGGTTTGTCTAGACGCCTGTAAGTGTCACCTTGTCATCACTCCTGTTCCTCCGTGTGACTCGTTTGTCAATTCTACTAAAACTGTGCCAATTGTAATTGCACTCCAGCTTTTTAAACGGGTTAAATTACAGTCTGAGGCTTTGTTGTCTAATCCCTGAAGTGTTTAACTTAACTTAAATCCTTTACACATGTCACGCTTCAGTGTGTTGCATGCTGCGTACGTGCTGCAACATGTTCTCTTCAAATCCATACCATATGTTTCCTACGACCCTGTCCTTCAAAGAATCACGTATTGAAATGTTTTAATTTCTATAAACTAAATGTCGCAGCGGCTGCATTTTGAGGACAATCTCTCCCTTTTTTTTCTTCACCAGCGCCACTTTGACTACCCCGTGGTTGAGGATCCACACCCTAACGGAGCAGGTTGGCTGATTCACTCCAAAACTCTGCAGAGTTACCTGACGTTGCTTGGCTGCAGCGAGCAAGAAGAAACACAGGAAACCTGTTTGGGAACGCTGCAGAATCTCACCGCAAATGAAGGCATTGTAAGAGAAAAAAATGTGTGCTGCTGTTACAAACTGACCAGGGCTGAAAAACCTCATTTTTAATATACATTTGTGCAATTATAGCTTGTGGTTAATGATCAGTGTAAATATTTTTTCTACCAGTACAACTTGTAAGCCAACTTTACGTGTTTTGTTTTTTTAAGTGTGTGTGCACTTAACCTGGTGTTTCATTAGTGGTTTATAATGCTGCGTGTGTTCGCAGGTCTCGGATGTAATGAGCCAGATCATTGTGCAGAAATTGAACGGCCTTAAAGCCATTACTCCTCTTATCCAGTCAAACAAAGTCAACGTGCAGAGGTGCGCCGTGGCTTTGGTAGGAAACCTGACCAAAAACCCGAACCTGCACAATAGCTTAGGTAAGAAGCATGCACAAGACAAAAAACTGGTCGTATGTTGCTTGTGCAAACATTCATTCATTCATTCCCTTCTAACATATTTTCTCTTTATTTGAAAAAAAATTTCCTGCTTGTTTTACACATAAATACCACTAAAAGCTACTTAAAACAATAACATATATGAAAAAGACCATCGTTTTAGACATCAGTAGATGTCAGATGTGGGTCATCACCTTTGAAATCCATCATCTCAAACAATCATTTACAAGTTTTTACAAGTGTTTGCTCGACTTAAACAGCCACTGGGCTCTGTTTGCTTTGTTACTTAAAGCTCGTAAAGCCCTGCCGGGGCTGCTGGGAACCCTGAGCGCAGGCACCAAGACAGGGAACGAGTCCGATGACACGCTGGCAATGGCCTGCCTGACGGCCAACTGCCTGCTGATGAAGGAGCCTGAGATGAGCAAGCCTTTGTTGAACAACAACCTGATAAACTCACTGAAAGATATCAGCCAAAACGGGTAAGCTGACTAGATGTATAGATAAGATGATTCAAGATACGGGGAATACCTATGACTCATCATTATATTTTTGTCTGCGTGTTAGATTCCAACAAGTCCGAACTGATCTTCAACAATTCTGTCTCTCCTTCTAAGATACTTGCCCAAATCGAAGAAAGCTGCAGCCCTGCTCCTCTACAACCTGTGGTCAGATAAAGACTTACAAAGCGTCCTGAAAAGGGTGAGTTGAAGCTTTGCACTCAGTGCCAAGATCTGTAATGCGTTGGGTGTGTGCTCTCTGTTCCCTACCCTCGGCTCAAAACGTCCACACCTCTCTCAGGTATTTGTGAGAAACTGAAGGAGAAAGCTGCGCGGATTAGGCGGTGTTCTTAGGGAAGTGCCCAGTGAAAGTGAATGGGACACGAATGTGACACGGCCGAGGAATCTAGTAGCTCCGGTTTCAGGACACTTGCTGGACTGTGTCTCCACACGTAGACCAGCGCATTAGCGAGATGCGTTATGATAGGAACACGTTCAAACCCCAGACTGGATGTGCGGTGTCGACAAATTGCCGCGAGCACAACGCAGCTTTGTTTGTCAATGTGTCACTTACTGCAAGTTCAGCATAATTACTGAGGTGGAACCCTGATTGATATTTAACTCTTTTCCCCACAGCGAGGGATGTCCAAGTCCTCATTCGTGAATGACGTCACCTCGGCGGTGCACAAGTCGTTTCAAGTTGTCGACTAGCACGGCAGCCTGAATGGTGTTCCCTGAAGTAACTCACCAACAAGTCCTCTGCACATCCGCCGGACGAAAAACACTATGAGGCCATCCTCCCTCATTTCACAGAGACTAAGATATGTTTTGTCACACATGTATCTGTACTCGTTTGTTTACATGCTGTAGCCCTGTACATGCTGTAAGGTTGCTTTTTATTCGCAGGGAAAAAGGTGAAGGTTACAATTCAGCAACCGGTTTTTATTGACTTTTCTAGTTTTAATAGCTGTGTTTAAGAGGTCCAGTGTGCAGGATTTAGTGGCATCTAGCGCTGAGGTTGCAGATGGCAACCAACTGAATACCCCTCATCTCACTCTCCTCCACGGTGGTTGCTACCCACTGAGCAAAAACGTCCAAAAGATGTCCATTCAATGTTAAAAAGACATCCACTGGGTGAAAGTTTTTTTGATGTCTTTTTCTTTCTGACGTCTTTTTAGCGTTTTGAAAAAAATAAAGTTGATACAACGGGATTTTAGACATCTTTTTAACTTCAGTTATAGACATCTAAAGAACTTGTTTTGGTTCAAAATGAAAAGATTTAATGACGGCCAGCCTTCAAGTAGGGCTAATGCTACTTGATAAAGGTTGGATGACCAAAACTTCATGCCTCATTCAGACTACTGAGGTTGAGGCTACTTTTTGCAGCATGAAGCAAAAATTGGCCCTCATTAAAAGTTCTGTTCTGTGATTGTAGTTGAAAAAAATTACATTGTTCAAACTTTAATTTTGAAACCTGTAAGGGTGTCCCTGAACGTTGGCGAAGACGCTGAAAAGACATCTTTTAGACACGTTCTCGCTCAGTTGGTGAGAACGAAAGGTTCTCTCCAGAGCTGTCTTGGACCGTGAGGTACGGCAACACCACTCGGACAGACCACACACATAACTGCATTAGATGTGTTTCTGTATGTGGTTTGTTTAAGTGGTGTTTGCGTCATGGAGCTGAAGGTCTGTGCGGTGCTCTCAGAGCAGGGCACTCGAGCATCAAGTGAAACTTCAGGAACAGAGTCCAAAGTACACAGGAGCACATGGATCAGGAAAAACACAAGCTTTTATGTAATTACTAATGTTTGGTCACCATGTATGTCTTCATCAGAGTTAAACAACACAAAGACTCACAGCCTTTTAAAGCGGCTGTTGGATTTTTGAACGCTTTGAGATGGAGGCTAGGTCCTGATTACCGGAGGTTATTTAGAAAGATGTGAGTCTTTGTGTTGTTTGATGAAGATGTGCATTATGTATAAACACTAGTCATGAAGTTAAAGTTTGTTATTCCTGATCTGTGTGCTCGGCATGCTTTGGACTCTGTTTCTGGAGTCTCTCTTCACATTGGGTCGTGACAGACTGTAGACACAACACTAATTTACACTAATGAAAAAATTATTATGAATATTGTATTTCATTGTGCCAAAAGATCCTCCTGAATCCTTCACACCGGACACTTCTTATGTATTTTGCGTGTGTGCCTGCAATGTTTAATGAGGTACCATCAGCTTACATCATTAGATAATAACACAAGGGTTAACATTTTTTATATTGCACTGATATTGCTGTTTTAATAACATAACAAGAACATTGTAAAAAAAAGAATAATTTTGATCATGTTTTCCATTATCGGAGTTGATTTGTTTGCCATGAAAACGTTGACAGCGGTGATGTGTGTTTACATTTTGTAGCGACGGCTTTATTTTGTGGTGTATGCATCTGTTTCCATGTGCGTGTGTGTAATCCCGAAATGGTCTTTTTGTAAACCTCCACTTTTAAAGCGTCAATAAAGCTGACAGAGATCTACTTCAGGCTGCGGCAGTGACTGTTCATTAATGAGCCATCATGAAATCTGAAAATTTGAGCTCAGCCTTACTCATTCGTCACAGTCACCGGAGAAACATAAAGAGTCTCGTCACACCTCGTTTGCGTCTAGTCACGCCCCTCTAGGTTTTGGCTGCGGAGGTGGAATTGCTCCTGGGCAGATCATTCAAATTCTGCTTACTCCACCCTTTTAAAAAAATTTTTCCTTCTGAATTCCAAGCGCATGCTGTCAAAGTCGCTGCAGCTGTTGTTGCTGCGCTACGTAATTGTTGACCTGAATTAAACTTCATTCCTCTGCAGTTCGAACTATGTAATCCACCCAACAGCGAAAAAACAAGGCACTGGTGATATTTAGATTTATGAGGCTCCTGGCACAGATGCCCTCTTTTCATTTTACACTGATAGATTCATGAGGTCATATGAGGACACTGATGAGAAAACTGGTAGCACCTTAGCAGCACAACAAGCCTACCCGGATGCCGAATGTAAGAAACCACAGAGCCACAGTAAACTGAAGAGAAACCGCCGATCGCAATAACTGGTTAGCCAAAGCACTCCGACACTTAACCTGATTAAGAAAGGTGTGGCGTTTAATTATCGCTCATGACTTTTGTGCAGGTTCCCACAGGCGAAGGAACCAAAACCTGACGGGAAGGCAAACACAATTTCAGCTTTATTAACTAAAGATCGCAAGCCAAAAAATACACACAAGAACCACTTCATTAGTTTCAACCTAACTTTTAATGATCAGATTTAATGAACTTTATCAATCGTAGTCATTGAAGTCATAGAAATGGGAGACACAATGGGAGACACACTTTCAGATCCGTTAATTAAACACAAGCTGCAACACACCGTCTGATGATCAGTCATCGACTACACTCTTGCTGCTGAAGCAGCGTGCACGTCACTTCCCAGGAAACACTTTAACGAGCATCTCAGGATACACTTGGAATTTCAATTTGTCCTTGCATGTTCGAGTCTTCGAAAACATTAATATGCGGTTTACGCTGCTCTGTAAATTCTGGGAAGTCTGATGTCGGCAGTGTTTTTGTCAGAAGTTACTTCCTCAGGCCACGCTTGCTTCTGCCGCCTTTTGAGCTGAGAATAAAGAGAGAGTGAGCAGATCATCACAAACAACTTCATCTGCAACGAGCAGTGCAACATGAAACATTCTCCCCCGTGGGAAATGCGTCGAACCCTTTATTTTGAGCTTTGTGGCTCATGATCTATCTTTATCCATCTTTTGCTTCCAAAGCTTGAACCTCAGAACTCATTTTTTTCTACTGATGCAAATAAGTCACTCTTCTGTGACTGCGTTTGAAATTTAAATTGTTTTAGGGAAATTCTCGTCAGGGAAAGGAAGATACGGACTCAGCAGACTATTGTTTGTAGGTTTGTCTTTAACCTTCATTTACAGCTGTTTATACTCAAACTTAAGATTTTTTCTTGCACAGATCGGGCATCGTGAGACTATTTATTTATCTTTTTACAACCCCAATTTGAAAAAAGTTGGGACGCGGCCATCACAGCAGTTTCACGTGTGCCCATGTGGTAATATCCTTCATACAATCATGTGTTTCACAAACTGGTAAACCTTGCCCCACCCGAATGAGGCTTTTAATGACACCTCTTTTCATACCCAATCACGACACTCTCACCTGTAATTAACCTGTTCGCCTGCGGAATGTCTCCAAAGGTTTCCAGGTGTTTATGGAGCATTCCGAAGCTTTGTCATCTTTTTGTTGACCATGTCCCTGCTTGTTTGAAACTTGTTGCAGCGATCAGATTTAGGATAGTCATACATTTACAAAAAAAACATTGAATGGTTCATCTTTATACTGTTTTTACTGATTGATTAATTGAATTTACCTCAAAAAAATGATGAGGAAAATATCACATTCTGTTAATTTGTGTTTTACAATTTTTTAGTCGGGGGGGGGGGGGATAGATTTTTTGGAGTCTGGTCCAAAATGCAGTTCATCTCTTTGCAGCAGCGGACCGAGGGCTGTGTCACCCTCATCTATCTTTTTTTTTTTTTTTTTTTTTTTTTACTGTGCCAAGCTGGGAACAGAAAGAAAAAGGTCAACTTTGAGAGAAAGTAAACACATGTTGGCTCAACAGAAAGCTGCTGCTGTTGGCCTCAGATGCTGTCGCTGTGTTTGAGAGCTTTTCATAGCTGTCCGCCTTTAGAGGGGGATTTGCAACCAAATAGTTTTAGGCTACTGCTATCTTTATCCACTGTTGCTGTACCAGACCCCTGCTGCCTCCCTATGAATACATAAATACTGTGAATGTTTGACGATAAAGTGCTATCAGATTCAAAGGGAAACTTGTCGGAAATGATCAGTGGCAGTATTACAACCCTGATTCTGAAAAACTTTGGATGCTGTGTGAAAAAAACAGACAGTGCTAATTTGAAATCATCTTTGGTGTAAACTTGAAGGAAAACTGTACAATCATCTTAAGGCTCAGTCGTTCACAAAAGATTGCGTTTTTCCAGCTTCTTAACAAATTGGAGAAATCAGGGCTATATGATATTCCTGGTGTGCAAAGCCAAAAGCAGAACAGCCCGGAAGAATGATTCACATGATTCAGATGGCAGCAGGGACGGTCACTGTGTAATAGAGAGCTACATTAACACGGATGATTTCACACAGCGGTCATGAGTTCTGTCTTCACCCGCATTGGCAGCCCACCTCTCCTTTGAGACTGAGTGCGTGTACGTTGTTCAAATGCCCAAATGCTCTTTGTTCAAACACCTCTCATATGTTCGCCCTTTTTGTTTTCCCTGTCCTGTTTGGCTGGGTGTGTTCGGGGACACTGAAGTCTGCTGTCAGGCGGCTGGCTCAAACAGCTGTTACTGACGACGCCACAAACAAATGGTGGGCAGTGTGGTGGGAGCGGCGGAGGGGAGGTTGAAACAGGAGGAGGTGGAAACATGAAAAGGTCACTAGGTGAATATGGAGCGGATTTATGAGTCTAAGCAGAGAATTGTTGATTATTGTTTACTTGAATGTTACTTTCTACCTTTTTTTTATTAATACCTGTTATATACTTTATAAAATGGGCTCCACCGAAGTGATATTATGTCACACTTAAGGAGAAAAGTGCTTCAGTTTAATGCAAAATATGAGAAAATATAATTATACAATAGACTTACATTTTTTGATGATCACTGACACGGTTCCTCAGCACGGTGACCTGTGGAAAAGATGCGATTAAAGGATGAGTTCACCACAGAAATGAAAATTCAGCCACAAGAAGCTGGGTGGGGTTTTGTAGTCCAAAAAACATTTCTGGAGCTTCACAGCCAAACAGCGCTGCGGCAGTGTTTCCCATTAATGAACTAGACTCTGACAGCCTGCAAAAGTATTTTTTGCCTCGCCATAGTCTTATAATGATCGGAAAACATTTTTAACTACAAATAATAGCAGTCGGTCCACCTAGCCTAGTTTTACGAAACCCTGTGGGAGCAGAATTCTCCTCAACAACTGAAGCAGATGGGGACTTGTTTTGAAATATAGCCAAAAAAACCCGGACTCCGTACAGCTTTTTCTGGCATAATCCACGTCTACAGGAGCCATGAGAGCTCAAATTGATTTGAAAAGATGTTTTGTAAACTCCTTTTAAAGCAAAATCGTCACTGCAGCTGCTGATCTGAAAGCATCAGCGTGTAGCCCCATCTGAATCGGGTGAACAAGCTTGACCGTGCGTCGAGGGTGTAAATAACATCTTTTAAAAACAATTTCTATGGGCTCCAGGTGACTTTGCCGACCCCTGATGAGCTGCATGAAAGTCAAATTTTTTTGTTTTGGTGCTCCAGAAATATTAAGTGGGCTATGAACCTTCATCCAACACCCACTACTACTACAAAGCCAGAATGCAGTAGTTTAAATAATCGGTCAAAACTGAATTAGAGTTTTTGACATTTGTTTTAACATTTAGAAGAAAGTAGGTGGAAAGCTGCCTCCCGAGTTCTCATTTGATCACTCCTGTGGTAAGTCAGGGGCAGACATTAGTGTAAATAGGGCTCACCCCTGTTTAACATTAGCCGGAGCTAAATGTATGCAGCATGATGATCCTACATGTTAGAAATGCAGTGAGGTGTATTAGATGAATTAGATGAACCTCGTCATGATGGAGAAAAAAAAAATCACCTGACACTTCCTGAACTAGCAGCCAAAATCAAACTTATCATAAATAATTCATCAAACATTTTTGCTAGTCTTAAGTCTTTTTCTTCTCCTCCCTGTTTCTGTAATGACTACCTTTGTGTGGCAGGATAGTAGATAATCATATTGATAATAAACCTACCACCCCTCACTTCTATCATTTCAGCTATTTCCCAAGCGCACAGTGATTGTTGGCCGTGCGCCACCTCCGATAAATGAGAAGTTGGTTGACAGATATTTTGTGTATGCTCTGTGTAATAAGAAATGTTCTCATTAATCTCCCTGACACCTTCTCTTTATAGTTTGGCCCCCATCCTAGAATCTGTTTACTCGAGATCCATGTTGGCGATGTCGTCAACACACATTTCTGATGACAATAGGAGAACTTCCGTGTGATGTCGTACCTCATACTTCTGCTTCGAGTGCTTGTACTGAAGTTCGTATTTCTCTGCCTCCAGCTGGCGTATCCAGTCCCACAGCTCCTTCGCTTTTTCCCTGTAGCACACGAACAAGTAAGTGAGAGTATTTCGTCGCGTGCACATGATGAATTATGTCCGTTTTGTTGGCTCATTTTGTCCTGAATTGATCATAGAAAGTATTGGGAATGAATTGAGAGAGCAGGGAAGTCTTTGCTATAGTGTGTTTTTATTTTACCTGAGTGAGTCCTCTCTCATGTGATCAACATTTAGCTCTTTGCGTCGATCGTTGAGGATCTTCTTCTTCTTTTCTCTTTCCGTTTGTCTCTTGGGCCCGGTCTGTGTCTGCATGACAGAGAGAAGGCATGTGTGCTGACGTGCTTTAAACAGTATGTCGTGTATCAGTCTACGGCGTTTGATCAAGAATAGAGAGGAAGTCTTCACCTTGTATCCGGTGAAACTCAAGTTGGACAGAATCATCTTCTTCCTGGCATCGTCATCTGCTTTCTTCTTTGCCTCTTCATCTTCTTTTCTGGCTTTCTCCTCCTGGTTTAAAAAACAAATGATGATGTCTTGACTGTCATCTGCAGTACCTTTCATCATTGACAAAACTCTGAGTCATGTGTTGAGAGCAGCTTTTGTCAGAGCTGTCTTTAGTGAGTCTGAGTATGATTGGCAGGTGGAATTTGGCCTGAGGACGGACGACCAGATGGCTAGTTTCTAAAAAAGTTCCCAGGGCGACAGATTCCTGGACAGTTTTGAGGCTGGCTTATGTCAAAGTTATTATCTGTAAATGTGTTGTCGTAAAAAGAAAGTATCCAAAAGTCATACTTAACAGCAAAGACATGGTCGTAAAAATCTTGTGTGACAGTAACCCATATGAATAGCACTAGAGCACAAGTCTTTAAGTATCTTAAGTTAGAGGTTCTCAATTAAAAGTAGTGTGTAAAAAGCTAAATATTTGCCTTCAAACTGTAGTGGAGTGTAAGAAAATGGTACCTCGAGATTGTACTTAATTGAAGTGCTGTGTAAATGTTATTTGTCCAAGTATACGTACAGCTGCTTTGAGCAGACGCTCTCTTTCTCTCTCTGCCCTGATCTTCATCTGCTCTGCTCTCTCTGACCTGCGTTTCTCCTGAGCAAGGAAAGAAAAGAAAAAGACACAATCAAGTCCTGTAAACTCAAAATGTCAAAATGTGATGATGTAGAAGAGCGAGGTATCAACGTACAATGCGCTGAGTGAGGCTGATAAGTTCTTCTTCCTCCTTCTTACGCTTCTCAAAGTGAGCTTCAATCAGACTGTGGAGCTCCAACAGGTCCTTTTCCATTCGCTTTCTGTGAATATCCTGGAATTAGAGGAAGAAGTCGACCTTTTAGATGAAATGTAAACCAACGGACAGTTTTCAGGCTTAACTTCAAAAAGTCCTGAGATATACTCACGTCAAAGTCCACTCTTTCTCCCTCTGGGATTTTGGGAGCCGCCAAGCATGGCACAAAACCCGGCCTGAGGAAGACGGGAAAGTGAAAATGTTTACATCTTAGTACGCCTCTCATCAAAAAACGTGATAAACTTTTTTTCTTACTTTGACTTGGGCTTTGCATCTTCTGTGAATCCATAAAAAGGAAAAGCAAAGCACAGTCCTTAGCTTATTTGGTGAGTCATTCAAAAACAAATTACAGAGCGACATTTTTCCTCCGTGACGAACACAGCCTCTGTGCTGTCGTAAATAACCTGTCCATACCTCCATCGTTTTCCTCTTCAGCATCTGATGAGAGACGAAAGAGCCAGTGTGAGGTCAACATTGAGTGATATGTGCAAGGTGCAGAGGATTCACACTGACAGGTAGAGACTGAAGAAACAGCTTAAAGGTGATTTTCAAGAAGATGAAACCTTTAAGAATAATATATGATTAAAAAAATGCATTCAAGTTTGATCATTATTGGCAAAAATCTTCCAAGGTCATCCATGTCTTCTTTTAATATCATTATTTTGAAGTGTAGTGTAGGTGGTTTACTTTAATACTGTAAAATTATCACAGTATGCTTGAAGAAATGCGTACATGTGTCTTCACTCTACTACAAGACTGATTTGTAAACATTGTGGGCGGTTCCTGCTCTGGTCTGTGTGAGCTGACCAATCAGGGCAGACTGGGCTTTTTCAGAGAAGAGGCCTTAAAGAGAAAGTGAGGGTGAATAGAGGTGCTGCAGCAGTGGACAGAATGAGAAAAATTATGTGTTTTTTGTTGTTTTCTTACATTAAAATATGTGAACATGTTCCAGCAGAGTGTTATATCTTTTGGATAAAAAACATTTGACACTAAAGCTCTCATTCTTAACACTTCAAAATAAAGGCATGTTTTTTTTTCCAGAGGCTTTCTCGGTCAGCAGGTCGCGTAAATGAAGTGTCACTGTTGATTGACACACATTGCCCTCTGGTTAATCTCTACTTTGAGTACAGAGAATAGCTGTCAATAATGATGGAGCTGGCATGATCTCACACACGTAGCAGCTGACTGAGGCAACATAGCTGACCATCCTCCTGTCAATGCTGATGGACCGGAGTCAGAAGAGTATGCAGGCCTGTTTACTCTCTGACACCTGAGTCCCTGCTCGGTATCGGAGAGTAAAATTGCTCGACTGTCCGTCAAAGTAAATGTTTTGTTCATTTTGTCATCACCTGTTCATGTGCGGTTTATCTGTTAAACAGTGTTGAGACAAATGACATTAGAAACAGAGAAAGTCTACATTTCTCCTCGTCACAAAAATATTATTTTTCTATAGTTATCAGAGACCCTGATAAAAAAATGCAAAAGAAAAATGCCCTATAATTGTTGACTCTTCAGTAGCTTTTACACATGACTTTGGATTTATATTTGTGTGTTAAATTTCCCTTTAAACCAAACAGAACAACTTTAAGTGGACATTTTTTACCAATAGCTGCATTTTCAGCAGGTATACAGGTACATTAGAGATAGTTTTACATTATATAACCTTACTTACACTGCACATCATCACCTGTTAAGCTAAATAAACCATTTTAAAAAACCCACTGGGTCATCTGAAAAACTCATCATCTCAAAGCTGTTTCTTTTCTCAGCTTTTGGAGAAACATGGTTTTCTCTCTTGACAGTGATGATACGTTTCTTACGCGTACACTGGTAATGATTACACCAGTCATGCATGGTTGAGATCAAGTGTGTTGAGATTAAAGTCATGTCTGTTTATTGCTGGCATGCAAACACATATTAGCATAAGCGGTAATACCTTCCTCATCCTCCTCCTCCTCAACTACCTCTTCCACCTCTTCCTCCTCCATCTCCTCTTCTGTGCAAAGCAAGCAATGTAGAGTTAACAACACACAGCATATAGGTCAACATTATTTCTGTATGTGTATTTTTGGATGTGCCAGTTTCTCTATTAAACCTTAAATTGAGAATATTGATGTACTGATTCACTTTTTATACCTTTTATAGGAAGTTTTTTTAATGACACTGATTTTTTTAAAGATTACTTTTTATGAAGCTGTAAAGAGAAAAAAATTGTTTTATCAAATATGTATGAATACTAATTCCATCAGCTTTCCCATAGTTGCCGCCGTGTTTTGCACTATTTGCAAACTACTTGTGTTTTTTTTGTTCCCAACATTTGCTCTTCGCGTCGGGCCTCTGTGGGAAAAGGTGACACAGAGCCTTTAGTCCCTTCGGCCACAGAGGGTAACTCAACCTGTTTCCCCTGCAAAGAAGGTAAGTCAACCTGCGTTTAGAGGACTTCTAACAGGCACAGAAATGAACGTGGGTATTGTGCTCGTGCTGCTATCTTCCCCAAGGTCCTCTATTGAGAACACAAGCTGACCTACATTGCTCTCTAACAGCGACTCGACTCCACATGGAGGGAGACAGGTGCCGCTTAGTCTCGGGGACGGCAGGGCTGCACAGTGGCTCACATGGACGGTCTCACAAAGAGGACAGAAATAGAGGTACGACCCTTTATCTCCTTGATGGCGACCCACTGCACCATTCGAACTGAAAGGATGTTCACACAACAACTATCTCGACTGACCGGGAGGACAAAGGTCAACCCATAGAGGAGATCAAGGGCAGCTGTTGCCGCCATACAGTGGCACCAAAAATACAGCATGCTGTGCGGTGAAGCCAGCGGCTTAGCAGATGCAGTGTGTTAAGTGACTAAGAATGTTTAAGTGCAAAGCTCAAGTGTGTAAAGCAGGTAACAAAGTGGCAGCGATGTTACAGGCAGAGATTGACACTGTTCTCATAGATATTGTTTGTATCAGCGTACATACCAACAATATCCTCGTCTTCTTCGCAGCGTACACACAGAGAGAGGTGAAGAGCAGAGGTTGGCCGCGGCAATGTATGCAATGACAAGTACATTAAAACATGGGCCCGGACATAAATGCATTTCTGATACGTGCACAGCCCAGTCGCTGGGATATGATGTTAGCAGGTGACTTTCTGCAAAACCACAGATACGTCCACACCAACCGCAGTTCGAGGCACAATACTGGATATCTCTAAGAAGACCTCAGGATATTTCCAGATGTTTTTGTGCCATGAAAAGCAGGTATTATTTTAAGGAGACCTTGCAGACATTTTTCTACGCTTTTGTGGTGACCAAAATGTTTTTTTTCCCCCCGAACAAACAAAAACCTAAGCACAGCGCTGCGACACGAGAGAAATTCAACCTCAACAAACGTAAAGTTGCAACGAAAAGAAACGTTCAGTTTGAACTTATCCGTGGCTTTTGCAGAAACGTGCTCAGCTAACACTTATTCCAGCGACTGGGTGGTGTGCATGAGGCAGAATCGCAGTACAAATGCATTTCTGTCACATGAAGCAGCCGTGTAGCATCCAGCCAGTCAGAATTTCTTGCTGACTACAAGCAGCTGTCTGAATGTGCAGCCTAGTCTGAGAACTGACAAACTGACTTACGTGGCCCCCTGAAAGAAAAAGAAAACACACCAGAAAAATACTTTGTTATAATCAATTCCATCACTTTGTCATCATCACTTTCCTTCCTGCTGAAATGCGCCGTTTACTCACTCGTTTGCGGTTGCCTCCGTGTCTGACATGTTTTAGGATGCAGCACCTGTACGAGTGAGTCAATTCAGAGGAAGATGATGGTGTAAGAGTGAACCCAAGTGTCTTGAAAATGCATCCTATGAGGGATCTTAGGGTTGATAGAATAAAAGAAGAAGAGTGCAGACTTACCCAGAATGATGAACGCTTCGGACTGGACTCGATGGGGAATTGCACACCGTCCCCTTCTCTTTGGGCCTTAAGCTTTTAAACCCAGTAGCGGATCACATGGCGGCACGATGCCCGTGTCTACAATTGGAGGGCACATACCTGCAAACAGATGGCAGATGGCATCAACTCGAATGGGGAAACATGCATCCTCCATGGACTCGAATTGTCTATTTTTACACAGCAGAACCCAGACCTGAACAACACGGGATTACTGTTCTGTATCTCAGGTCTGGCTGACGTGAGGAAGGTTAGAAAGGGCACGTCTCAAGCTCCTTCGATTTCCCAGCAGAGGAACACATCGCTTTTACTACTCGCTGCTGATCAATTCATCACACGCATTTCACTTTTCAGTGAAATGCGTGCGTGCCTTGTGGCATCCCCTGAACTGAAAGTGTTACACAATCAAATTACAGTGCGAGTATTATTCCCAGAGCAGCTTGCCAAGAGAACGACAAAAATAAGATTCACTGCCTTCACCGGCACCATCTCTTGCACAGCTTCTTTCATCTTTGTCTGCCCTCAGTCCTCACATGGATTGACGTGTGAGCAACAACACCCTTCATGACCATGCCAAGTGCTTTGATACTCCCAGTGTCATATTGTATTTGACCCTACAGTCAGAATTATGTATCAACAGATGTCTCAGGTAAGCACAAGCCAAAATGTGATTCTGTTTGTGGGGCTGTCGGAATGTAGCTCCCTCCTCCGACTCTACCCCGGCTTTTTACTTTACAAACTGATCAATGACGTTTTGAAGTCATCTGGGGAGACTTCAGTGTAAGTCTCAAAACAACTGACAGCAGTTAAAATCAGGTCTTAAGTCTTGTCAAAGCAAGTCCCAAGCCGGGTCTCATGTCATTTGGGGCCATTGAAAGCCAAGTCACATAAATAGAGTCATCAGAAGTCAAATGCACGTCAGTAACACGTTTTTCAGGTCTCTGAAGTACTTTTCCATTTATTTCAGGAAAACAGATTTTCTTCAGAAATCTGTTGTGGAGGTTTCATCCATCTGCATGAATTACGATCTATGTCTAGACTCTTGATTTTGTTTAATAGATACTGAGATAAAATAGCTGAAGGTGATTGGAGATTTACTAAATTGACAGTGACATCATTAAAAGTGGTGGAGAATCATTTATATTTATATATTTTTTTTATGTCATTATAATAGTTTGACACTGGCTTCATATAATGTCAGAGGGAGGCTCCAGAAATTTGACGATTTAGAATTTATGTATGATTTTTTTTTTCGGAAACACTTTATAGCGATGATCATCTTGTTTTTGTAGGCATTTTGTTTATATTTTGTGTGCATGAAACCTGAAACTGACCGATGATGTTTTTCTAATAGCATCTCGGGGATTACTCGTACCCGAAAATTACAGAAATAGGAGAAGCTGTTCTTTCAAACTAGTGTTTAACGTAGAACCCAGCCATATTTTTCTGAACCCAAGCAAGTATTATTGTTGCCTAAACATAACCAAACAGAGACAGAAAGGCCATACATAACCCACTGAACCACGATAGCTCAAAAAGACGCAGTTTTTTTTTTGTTGCTGTTTCACTCAGTTTAAGTTGAACTGACGTTCTAAGACCAACACAGAGATGAGCTAAAACTCTGGTGTTGTATTGAAAAAGATGACAAACATGTTCCAACTGCTTCCTCTCTCTTGTAGGACTCAGAAAAGAACATCTTTGTGTGCATAACTTAGAGGTCATAACCATTGTGTTGCCTTTGAATGACACTTGAATGACACTTTTGTCTCAAATATTTGAGCTTGGTTTTGTCCTGTGGACGTTTACATACAAGACAGAACTGGAATGTGTTATCACACTATAAAGCCTGCGGTGTTTGACCACACAGGGTCAACTGATCAATTTTCTTTGTTTTAACATGTTTGCAATCCATGTTAGGAAGAAGGGAAAAAGCCACAAACTCATAACTCAAACATAATCATTTCCTTTTTAAAATTATGTCAATCAGTGGTTTGGCACATCTGGTCTTTTGCAGGGTGAAGTGTCTAATCGTCTGGCTGTTATAGGATAGATTATTGAATCAGCAAGCTCACAGAACAACATGAATGTAAAAAAAAAAAACTCCACAGAGAGTTCATTCAAAGACGGGAGAGGTCAACAACTTTCATAATAGAGATTTTAAATCCCTCAATAAAACACCTGAATAAGCCAAATGTCTGTTGAATGTTTCGGCTTCCTGATACTTTACAAACACCTGTTGAAAAGTGTGGAACCGAATCTTTATGGCTTTATCTTGAAGTCAGCACAATCAAAGAGTTGAGTTCATGGTAATTTCATTTGATTGAGCAAACTTTCTCCTCCTGATTGTATTGTTATAAAAAACCCCACCCATCTGGCACCGAGTCAACTGAAGAAAAACTACTAAGGCTTCGTAATCCTGAAATATGGCACAAGTCCTGACAGGGATCTCCAGCTCAAACAAGTGTTTGTATTGATGTGATCTGTCATTAATACACCCATCTCCATTAGCAGTTTGTTTAGTTTCACAAACAAAAATGTGATTCATGATTACATTTGTTGAAAGTCTCCCTCTTTCTCAGTGAAGAGACTGCCAGCTGATACTGACACCTTGTGGCAGAAAAGAAAACTGGAGACACCCTAAGCATCTCTTGGTATTTTGTTACTCATCTTCCATCTTGAGGGATTTGTCTTTATCCAGGATCTCGGATCCACAACAGATTCAGAATTATTGAGATAATAAAAATGATAGTTATTATTTTTTCAATGTCCTAGCCAAACTCGACTCAAATATAATAGATTAAACAAAAATGGTTAATCAGCTCGTTTTTCTATAATTGTGGTTTGAATATTTTAGCATTTGGACATTAAGAGGCAAAATTAAGCACTATGAAAACTTCCCCTCGCGCTCTGGGAAATTTTGTTTTTTGCATTTTAAAATTTTTTAAAGGGGCACTTGTAGTTTTAGTGAAGAAATTCAACCTATAATTTTAATATTTAGAATACTAAATAGGTAATCGTATAAATTCAGAAATATATATTTTTTTCCACAACAGAATAAACAAGTAATTCTCAGAGGAAAATAAGGTCCCCAGAACACTGTTTGAAACTAGAAAGGTGGCAGGGTCCGCCACATATTAACAAAGTAAGACAGTATGAAACTGTGTTGTCCTTTAAGGTCAGTTTGTTTATTCTGTTTATTCAGTCATGAAAACAAAGAGTTTGTTTATTTAGTTTGTTTATATATACCTATATATTTCCCATCCCCTAATAAGCAAATGAATAGCTGACTTAATGAAATTAAAAGTAAATACAGAGGCAAATTAAAGCTTATCTTGTAAGATGATTAATGTCTGAATTTATTTTTACTTTTATTTTGCATCTAATGGATCTAATGGCATTTATTTATGGAGTGGTAATATATATGTTTATATAATATATATTAAGTTATTAATCTTTGGTGGCCTTGGCACAAACTTTCCATAATCCTCCTGCTTCTCTGTATTCCTGCATCTCCTTAGTTCATTTTCTAGCGGTTTGTTTAGCTAATTATTCCTGAATCATTACCGCACATGTGCAGTACGATGAGATGATCCAAAGTGATGGAGACTGAAGGGGGAATCCTGATATTATGATGTCACTCTAGCCTGAAGAAAAAAACAAAAAACGTAATTAATCATGGAAAGGTCAAAGAAAACTTTCTTAATCATCAGTTAAGATCAATGTGGCGGCCAAGGTCATAATTATATTTGTATAATGTTGTCAATAATCAGTAAGCTATGGCTGCTAGGTAACAGTCACTCAAGTGCTGTCGTAAATTAAGCCCCGCCCACAGGCTCAGTAGCGACAGCAGGTGGTTCTCGGCGTGTACGGCAGAGGATTGGCGCCAAAAATATAAATAAGAAATGGTCGCTGACGGATCCCCTATCGCCTGTCTGAGGACCTGAGGCGAGTAAACTGTGCTGTTTTAATGTGGTTTATTTGTTTATTACCTGCTCAGGAAAGGTGAGTGTATTTTAACACTGACTGACTTGAATCCAGTCCTGAAGGCCTAGATCAGTCATTATTACACCCATCTAACCCAAGTTAGATCCCATGAGAAAATATTTTTTTGGGGGGGTCATGGATGGGACATGGAGGTATACCAGAGATTATCAGTGAACTGCGAACATGTGCGCGACTGAAGGGAGCCTTGAATTTGCTAAAAACAACTTTTCTAAAATCTCTACTACTAATTTTCAAGACGTGTGGATGATGCTGAGGTGAGGGGACTGGCTGGAGGCTGAAGGTAAAGTTGGCGCAAGCTAACGACGTTAGCTTTTCATGCTAGCTAGCTTTTCAAGGCTGATTAGCTAGCTAACTTTAGTGTTGGGCTAAACTAGAAGTTAACCTTAACACTGTTAGGAGAGAAACATGCTGTGGTTGTCAAACAACTGGATGCAGGGATCAAGTGCAGCTGGAAATGGTCTTGGCTCAAGCTAGAGGGCAAAGTCACAGTAAAAGTAGAAGAGCTATCATTCCATCTAGCAGGTGTGTTCAGGAAGATCAGTAAGCAGGGATTTGCACGTTGCATTCTCTGTCAGAAAAACATTAACTATGCAAACAAAGGCAGCCATACACTGCAGGCACACTGTCAAACAGAAGTGCTCAAGAAGAAGGTGCAGGTCATAGCATCAACACACAGTGTAGCCAGCACCTTTCTTCCAAGCAGAGAGACAGCAACTTTTTCAAAACCCATATTCATCTTGTCAAAACACACTCTTTAAGTGCTTTTTTCATTCTGCGGCAGATTGCGCTATTAGAATTGTGCTGTTGAGCATTTCATGAGAGAAGTTGTCAGTCTCATTTCTTATATAGCATAATGTGACCATGTTTTTTTTCTCTCAAAATGCATCAGATTGATACTTTTTAAGTATGAAATATTCAAAATTTTAAGCATGCTCCCCCAGACCTCACGAGAGGGGTCGTTTGCTTCTCACCTTTTTCACCCCTGACCCATTTTCATGCCTGCGACGAATTTATCTGGGGTGCTTCTGCCTGATGTTACCACAGCCCCCTGGCCGTCAGCCTCACTCATATCCTTAGTTTTGTCTGTTTGTCTCTTTAAATGTGACTCTGAACACATCATGATAAAGTCAGCGATAAACGCTGTTTCTTTCGGTACACCAAACCTCCATTGTGATTTTGATGTTTTTTTTCTGCCATATATATGACATAAATTACACTCCATTAAATTCAATGTAGGGCACTATCCCAAACCAGTCACTCATTTCTGTAAAGTTGGCGTGAAACCTGGTTGATGTTGAATGTAAAGTTTGAGGTCAAGGGATGAAGTTGTTATCATCGCGGTTAGCCAGCTGACTTTAAAGTTGTTGCAGTTTCACAGAGGGGTTAGGTAAATCTGTATCCAGCGGCTCAGCTGCTTTTAACAACTAGTAAGGACACATGAACCGGGTGTTTTGGGGCTGTTTTGAGTTATTTCCCGGCGTTTCTATACACAGGTATGATTGTTAGCTAAATAGTCTGTTGAGGTGTGTGTGTGTGTGTGACCTTGCTGTATGACACCATCGTTAGCCCAGAATATCTGGAAAAACTCTGAATATAAGGAGACCAAGAGGATCGACATATCATTCAAATATTCTGTGTTATTATCAATGAATTAAAAAAACGTGGAAAATTCAGGTGACTCTTATTTTTTACATGTTAACTGCTGTATTAAAACTATGGTGCAGGTGTCACCTACTTAGAATGGCTGCTTAAAGTGTAAAGAGCAAAAGGAGGGATGTTGCAGTTAGTGTTTTACCATTATATTAGATGTTTTTGGATGATTATTGCTGCTGTGTTAATGTGTGTGTGTTATTTTACTGCTGTAGATGTTTAATGTTGAGCTTATATTAACTCCTTTATGATCTGTTGACTAGTTTAATACAGCAATATATCATATTTACATCATACATATGTTTTGATCATGCACTCTCCAGCTAATCAAAGAGGGTTTTCTAAATACTTTATTTATCTTACATATGGAGATAGGTGGGTTTCACTTAACAGGAACGAGAAGAAAAGCTGTCCTTGTAATAATTATTACAAATGTCAGTGACAGCATCTGTAGTCTCATTTAGCCACTTGTTAGCAGCCACTGTTAAACATATGTAAGTGCTTCAGATTAAATTGTGGGACATTTAATGATGTATTTTATGTCGTATAACAAAATTGGTAAATATCTTAAGTCTGTGGTAACCAATTGAAAAACCTCACAGAGGGAGGTTAAAGGGAACCAAATGTATAAAATCACAAAGCAGACAGGTCATTTTGTAATGTCATTTTGAGCAGCAAGAGTAGTTTTCACACAATATGCAGCTTTGTTGTAGTCTGCACAGAACGATTTCTGTGTGTTTTGTCTCAGATGAGTTCAGACAGATTCTGCTTTGTTGTGTTTTTAAGTCACTGCAGTGGCTTTCTGTGTGAATACAAAGCATATACTTTAAAATCTTATTACTTGTTTATAAAGCAGTAAAAGTTCTCAGGCCTGAAAACATCTCTGATGTATTTCTATGTCTCTGTAAAGACATGTAGTAGTGATGTCATATTGAAATGCTTTCTTCTCTCCCTCAGTAAAATGGTGAGACTTGTCGGCTGTGTTCCTGTGAGCCCTGGCATGATGACTATAGTGTTCAGAACTGCACAGAAAGCCGATGAAGAAGCAGCTTCGAGTGGAACGAACTCTGACCTGTGTGGCAGTGTGGGATATCAGGTCTCACAGAGACCAAAGAAAGGTAAGTGCCTGTAGTGGATCCCACTGGTCGAGGATGTGGAAGAGGAAGTGGCAAATGGCAGAGAAAGCACGATTTGTTTGTTGCTATTGATAATCACACAACGATCAAGAAGTGATTCTGGAAGATAGTTGATTGAGTCTCATTCACAGGTTGTTGATTACTGACAGTTCTGGTTGGCCGTGTCACTGTAGAGACATCCAGACTGATAAAATAGTTCATGTTAGGCAAGATGAGACAATTTTATTTGTGTAGCACATTTCATTCATGCAAAGGCAATTCGGTGCCTTTTACCTTCAGTGTGCAGAAGGTGCGGTTGCGAGCTAGGACCGCCACTGAGAGAACCACAGAGAGATGCTCAGTATGGAAACAATATGCATAAATCTAAATTTCTGAATGAATGATATTTTGAATGTTGCACCAGAAGTTTTCTTTTATTTTGGCAAGCTAAGAAAAATTATTAATCAGTTGACTCTTTGGCAGGCACCCTTTACATGGACGTAAGACAAAGCCTTGACGTGCGAACCAAAGTTATCACCATGGGAAACATCTCTGCTACAGCTGCACCTTGTGCAGGATTAAATCAGAGCTGTGTCATCATCTTTAGGCCAAAAGTCCTGTCCTGCTGACAAACTTTCCCCCAACAAGATGCCAGTTAACACTGCCATTCTTCACCAAGCTACAACAGGTAGGCCTGCGTAATGTGACTGCTGGTGCTAGCTTATGTATTCAGTGTGACTCATCTGCAGGTCTGCTTGTTGACCTGCAAATGAGTCAAGCATGCTTGCCACCTGCTAGATTACCTCATCTGTGAACATTTATTGATTTTCATCTGCAATTTTGTCTGGTTAATGGTGTGTTCACCACCAGCAACGCAAATTTTGCCCTCACATCACTTCTGCAAGTATTTGTTTGGCCCAAACGGATGACTTTACTGTACCTTATCCGTATGCTCACGGGCAACAGCTATATTGAGGTATTGTGTGTCAGTGCATCTGAATTCAGGTCAACTCTCAATGAATTCAGCACTTACCAGAGACTTTGGTTCTCTCTCTTCTATTCACTCTCCTTTCCCTCCAGCTCCAGTCAGCAGTCGACAGTAGAGATCACCTTTGCAGATTGCTTTTGCATTAATGTTTATAAAAAGGAGTGAAGATAAATCCATTTATTAATCCCAAAAGTTAAAAACGCAATCCTTGTGCTCTCCTCCTGTTGGGAAGTACCAGGTTTTTGTTCCTCCAGCATGAAAACGTATTTTGTTTTGTTCTGATATAGAGCCCCTAGTCGGCAGAACTAATGTAGTACAACCAGAAAGACGCAGAAATGGAGTCTGCATATGCTGTGTTTATTTCAGTGAAAATAAAACAAAACACACAGAAAAAGTGGGTGTTTACAGGGAAAATGTACTGAATATAAAATACCAAAGAATTGTCTGTGGCCCTCCTTAGTACTCAACAGTTTATGGAATTATGGATGGACCCTCTACTGGTTGGCACCCTTCTCCACATCAAACATCTTCTTGCGGCCCTCCATGCCCGACATGGCTTCCACATTCTTCCTCCAGTCACTCACCTCCACCGTCTTCTCCTGCACAGACAGAGACAGAGAGTCACTCTTGTGATAAAGCAATCGTTTAAACCCTTGCTCCAGATGTTTCTTTTTGTTTTTTGGCAGACAAACAATGTTGACTAATCCGTTCCACACCTTGGCAGTCACTGTCACCCTTAAATGGACACCAGCCAAAAGTGCAAACATGAATTATCACCATGGGCAACAGCTCTGCCACAGCTTGTGCGGGAAAATATCAGGTTTATGTCATTGTCTTCTGGCCAAAAGCATCACCTCATTTTGTCTGTATTTCGTTCGTATTTTTCCTGAACTCACCTTTTCTACGTCCTCCTTCTTGACAGATTTAAGATTAGCTCGCAGGTCCAAAGACACCTTGTGTTTGGAGCCCAGTAGCGAGCGCAGGATTGCGTCAGCAGAGACCCTCACCCTTCTCAGGTTGGGTCTCTTGAACTTCCCTCGCAGGTCCAGTACCTTGATGCTCAGGTCTTTGATCTGAGGAGAAATTAGAGAGAAAGTGAATGGAAGTCATTTGACCCAGGAAGTAACCGCTACAGTTTGTGTTTGCACACACGATGCTTGTAGGACTACATCAGTGGGCTGTCACCACTCTGAGATATGTGTCAGTTTGTCTTTTCGATGTCGTCTTTCTTCAGTTACCTCTCTGTTGTTGTGCAGGACTTTGGCTTCGATATCGTACCGCTCCTCGTCCACCGCATCTATTTTGGCATGCAGCTCTTGACATAATGTCTGTATAGAAAGTAAAAGGAATTGTATGTTAAAGGTCCCATGTTATAAAAACGTTCAGGTTCATGTTTTATTTTGGGTGTCTACTACAAAATGGTTACATGCTTTAATGTTAAAAAATCACATCATTTTTCTCATGTCTGAATGCTCCGTTTCAGTGCCTGTCTCTTTAGGAAACCGCTTCCTGAACAGCCCAGGCAGCTTTGATTGGTCAGTTCTTGCAGGCCAGAGCAGGCACTTTTTGCCAGTGCTTGAGGCATTGCTGAAGGCAGTGACTGGATAGTTGTGACATGACGACTAGGCTTGGGCGCCATGGCATAGAGCATAAAAAGTGCCTTATACTGTCAGAGCTGCAGTGAGACATGAGGGGCGAAAAATTAAAGCTCAGTGCACTTGGTTATGTCTTCATGTCCCATTTACTATTTTCTTATAAACCTGCATGGTAAGGCAAACCAACGATCTTTGGTTACGTTGGAGGCATTGAGCATTACAAAAGAGAGAAAATGTGGGGCCTTTTAACCTTACCTCCTGAGATGTTTAGCAGCATTATTTCGGCGAGCATAAGGAAGAGTTTTATTAAATTTGCAAATATAAACACCCAACCAGAAATGTAAAGTTATACCTGTAGCTCGCTTAAGGACATGCCACTGATCTGTAGAGAGGGAGATTTCTCCTCCAGGTACTTTGCCTTCTGCTCCTCTTTTTCTTCCATCTCTTGCTCCAGCTCCTCTTTAGCCTTTGCAACCATCAAGCTCTGAAAGAAGACACAATGTAAATCTAACTGTGTGACTTACTGTCTTTCTGAATGAAGACACACTCTGTTTAGACGGAGGACTCACCTTCAGCATGAGCTTGCGTGATGCTGAGATTTTAGATTTCCTCTGCAAAAAGGATAATGTTTTTTACTTAATGTGACATTTTAGTAACCATGTCCTGATTTCTTGTTGTGTCTTGTGACATCTTACCTCCAGTCTGTGGGTTGAAAATATGGAGGACACAACAGACACGGACATATAGAATAAGCATTCAGTAACAGGTAGCAAAATCTGAATGAATTGTCTGTGATAGCTGCCATGCTGTATGTTTCTATAGATGAATCCCATTTGCTGTATGAAACTGATACTCTGATTAGCAAATGGAAACAATAACAGAAACACAATACACTTACGCTTTCTCAGGCATCTTGGCTATTTCAGCTCCCCCTGGAAGACAAAAATAAAACCTTTTTGTCTCTGAGCTGCTCAGCCGAGGGGACCAGTTGGGTACAGAGCCCCAACAGGTCTTAACTAGGGTTTCCCTTTTAGCTCCAATATGGAAACATTCCACTACAGTCGACCGTATAGTGTTACAAGAGTGGAAAAATAGAGCATACAGTACATGGTTATATCGATCTTAATAAAGATTGCAATCTAGGGTTAATTGTTATGCCAGCACTTTTATTATTCTCTTCCAATGATTTTTGAGTTATACATTAATCCATTAAAGTCTGTGACTTCTCACATGACTCATGTTTTGCTTTGTTTTGTTTATGTGGCACTTTTATGTCGTCCTCATAGAAAGGTCCGCTGGACCAAATCACCCGGTCACCTCTCAGTGCTGATAGCACGCTTCTCTGCCAGAAAGCAAAGTGATGACAGACACGGAGAAGCACGCAAGCCGCAAGTTCCAGAAAGACAACATTTCCTGCTTTCACCCCCACTTCTCCACTGGATAAAGACACAAATGCTGACAGGGTTCCCATTTCTCAGAACAGCACTGACCGAAGCAGATTTTACCATGTAACCGGCCCACTGATAAAAATAAAGAGGCAGATTGATGAAAATAATGTGTGTTTTCTACATATTGTATGGGATAATACACATTTATGTATAGTGAGAATGTATACATTTGTCAACACTTTGATTTTGTAGGGCTGCAACTCATAGTTATTGCTGATTAATCTGATGTTTATTCTCTTGATCAATCATTTTGGTCTGTAAGATATTAACAGACAACAACATTAACTCTAATATATTGATTTTACTACCACGTAAGACAGGAGGGGGCAACACGATTTTGCTATTCAAGCTGGAATTATGAGATGTTTGGGTTTTGTTTGCTTGGAAAAACTACTTTATTGACAAAGTGATTATCAGAATATTTCCTGACTAGTTTTAAATTGATTGAGTTATTGATGAATCAACTCATCATATCACCAGTAGCTATACAGTGATATTTCTCCCTTTAACAAATCTCTGGGTGCATGAAACAATTGCAGGACATGTTGCAAATCAATTACCAGGACTGATGTAAATATTGCATCAATGCAAAGCAGTACCTTGATTTGTCAGGTTTTAGCCATAAACATTCATTTGATTACTTTATCCACAAAGGTACCACTGTTATCATAATATTTATCAATACTACATGCAGTTAAATTTTTTACATTAAATCCAAACAAGTTAGTCTTCATGGTTGCAGCGATATTATTTCCATTTAAACCGTTTCAATGTTACTAGACCTGAAAGGATGAGTTGATTAATCAATTAGTGAATCAGCATTGAAATGATCAGCAACCAATATAAGAATTGATCAATAGTGAAGTAACAATTTAGAAAAAGAAATGTTCTGGAATGTGAAATTTGCTGAGTGTCTTTATCTTCTGTGGTGTTTGATTGCATATCTTGGGGTATTAGACAGTAGATAAATCAATATTGATACTAATTGTCAGTTGCAGCCCTAAATATGAATTTGGTCAGACTCTGACTCCAAGTTCTTGTCAGTTATTTAATGGATAATCTTATCGATCAAATAGTCAAAAGTAAGAACTCAGTTCTCAGATCAAACCACCACACTCTGAAAGTTATAACTGGCAGTTAAATTGATTCTTACCTCTCTGTGTTGATGCTGTGGAGGCAGACAGACACAAAGTGATGGAGAGAAGAAAGTACCAGAATATTTATCTCCTGCTCCCCTTTGTCCCTCCTCTCTATCACAAGAATAGAAACATGCACACACACACACACACACACACACCGTGAGAGGGTTTGGTCTCAGGATAGCGGTGACTGTGATGCTTGTGTTGTGTTGACAGATCACGGCTCTCTGCATCTTTATAATAATGTGTGTGATCTTTCCGGTGTGCCAGAGCAGGATTAACAACTTCCTTGTCGACTTTCACTTCAGCGGTTTTCAGTCGGTTGTCGATCTGGTTTTTTTTCCGTCTCTTTTTACCGAGGTAAAGTGTTTGAAGTGCTGAGTTGGATCTTTGCTGCTCTTGGCCACCGGCTGCTGTGTACAAGTTACACTTCTTTTTGCAAACTTCAAGCAGCCACATCCAGACGGTTTGTCTCGTCACTGTCGATGATTTACACAGATATCGTCTGGCTACCAAGACTGATGCTGGAGACTGGCTGTGCCCCCTTGAGACGGCAGGGCCCCCCTCGGTCTGATTAGAATAATGGCTGCAGACGATGCTAAGCCGAGGTTTTAAGGCAGGAATGCAGTTTCCAGTATACATTTAGCAAAGGCCTTCCAACTAAACATAGACAAACTGCAGCGCCATGTGATGCTGCCACTCTTTGATACCGAGTCCCAGCTTGTGTTTGTGTTCAGGCTTCGCATTTGTGACTGTAAACACAGATGGATGTGTCTGACTTCTAAGCCCTCAGTTCGCTCGTGCATGGAAAATAAGTGCGTTGATAAATCCACAAAATCACTTGTCTGGTTTGTGTTTGTGTTACGGATGTAATTGTCTTCACATTGCATGGCAGCGGCACACACTTAAAAGTCAGGTTTGAAAGTTAGTCACATGCCTAGTAACACTTGTCAGTGACACAGCAGCTCTGATCTCAAACAAAGCAGCAGGCCAACCAACATCACAATCAGTCGAGCTGAGTGGTGGGAATGTAAATGAACAGTTTTGCTGGACCACAAGCGCTGCAACAACAAGATGAGCGGCTGCAATATTAATGATTCTGTTAGGATGGGATACTTTTTTTCTCTGATGCGATGGCTGTTTATTCACTGCGTTTTGACATTTTTTAGGCTGTGCAATCAATTTAGCAAATAGCCTCTGACAAAAAAAAGTCCTGCAGACAATTTATTATTCATAATCGGCAGATTAATGAGAAATGATCGTAAGTTCCAGCAATAATTTGGCAGCTCGATCCGTCTGCAAGAACTTTGTTCAAAAACAGTCATTAACTGCGAAAGTCGCAACACTGGCAACTTTGGGATGGTTGTCAAGAGTCTGGTCCTGTTTGAAGCTATCATGCATGAATATTTCAACTGTGTGCGTGTGTGTGTGTGCGTGTGTGAGTGAGTGTGAGTCACTGCCTCAGCAGACCTGTAAAAGATTGGACTGAGATTGTTAAAAAAAAAAAAAAAAGAAGAAAAGTTGGAACTGGCTCCATGCAGATGTAGGACAAATTGAAAACAGAAACAAAAGTGTCTTGGTGAGTCCTCAAGTCTCGACAACAGCTTCTGTTGGTTTCTGATGCAGTAGCACCTTTTATCAGCGCTACAAACTCCCTTGCTGGACCATTATCTGGAGAGACGCTGTTTATTTGAGGCGTTTTGTGACTGCTGTTTTTCGTGTATGTCACTTGCGACTGTAAAATAAGCTTTTCTGTCGTCAGTTTAGTGCCAACTAAGCGAGCCAGACTGTGGGTAATGCGTTGCTATGGAAGTGTTCTAAGCTGCTGTGAATAAAATACTGGGCGGCTGTTGATGTTGTGTATTTTATTCATCTTGTGGACTTACTTATTAACTATTTTATTGTATTTATCAGGGGTGGTTTTTTTTGGTGTTTTTCTTTGAAGTTTTGTGGCATTTTTGCTTGTAGTGGCTCCACCAGGGCTGCATCTGATGAATATTTTCATTGTCGGATAATCTGCCGGGGATTCTGCTTATCAATCGATCCGTTGTTTGGTCTTCAAAATGTCAGACCGTGTCAGTGACGTCCTCAAATGCCTTGTTTTGTCTACAAACCAAAGATTTTCAGTTTACTGTGATAGATGAGTAAAGAAAGAAGAAAATATTTACATTTAAGAATCTGGAATCAGAGAATAGCCAATAGCCTCAAACTGATCGTTGAACTGATCATTTTTAATCAAAAACAGTTATTTACTAGTTAACAACTAATCAGTTAATTGATTCATCGTCGCAGCTCTGGACCCCAGAGATTAAAAGATGATAGCTGGTATTAATATTCTGTTGACAAACTAATGAAATAATCATGAACCTGGAAATGAGCGTAATGTCTCCTTTAATATCAAGATTACAGTGATAGTAGACCCACATTCATTGCCATGTGGTTTATTTGATTGGCTCATCCTTCCTCGTCCTGTTTCTTGTAAACAGGATTTCTCGTGAATGCCTTGAGGGAATTTCTTCCAATTTGCAAATTTGGCATAAGTGTCCGCTTGGACTCAAGGATGACCTGATTAGATTTGAATGGTAAAAGGTCACGGTGATCTCATGGCGCCCCATGCTTGTTAAGGCGATATTTCAAACGTCCGGAGGGAATTTCCACAAATTTGCAAATTTGGCACATATGTCCACTTGGATGAACTGATTAGATTTGAGTGTTCAACAGTCAAGATCATAATGTTATACAAAAAAATGTTCCGGCCATTATTCAACACCATTGAAACAGCAACTTGCCTGGTGCACATTGGCAGACAGCCGTGATGCTGCTTGGCCTCGTCTATGCAAGCATACATTGTTCCTCCACTGCGATCATGTTTGACAGAAAATATGATTACAATACGATTCACAGTTAATGGGAATGATCATTTTTGCATGTGAAAACCAATTAGAATCACGATGATGTGATATTTGTTGGGGTTTTTACCGAGAAACATGTTTTTTTCACATCTGGTGATTAAGTTTTTAGGTCATGACATCTCTGCTGCAGTACTCTACTTCATTATAACGCTGTTTTGTCACATATTTTTACTTGGTACAAAAATCAAAAATCCAATTGGATCTTGCACTGGGCCATATTTAGGTAATATTTTGGTTGATTGTGCAGCCTAAGGTTTGTAGCCTGTGTGCATTTTGCATACTCTGGCAGTTTATTAAAAACAGTATTTTAATGCTGCTGCACTTCACACCGAACACATGCTTTACATTTGTGGCAACATATGTGTGGCTGCTGCTGCATTTTCTCCTGCTCTCAGAGGATCAGCAGGCAGCTCAGTGGGATAACTGGCGAGCTGTCAACCTCTTGAGACCACAGTGACTGTGACCTGCTGGGCCAACAACCCTGCTATTTATTACAGTTTCATATTTATAGTCAATGTGCAACGTTCAAACGTGCACCGAGGACGGGACCCTACTATGGAAAGAAGTACTGCATTATACTTACTCACAGTAAAATGAATGTGTGCATGGAATTGCGTTTGCGCCGCCTGAAGCTGTATAGTCTTATTCTTCTCATTGGACGGGCTTATTGAAATTTGCTGGTCTGCTCTTTAGCTCTTGCTGAGTCAGGACTTTAAAGTCCCTGATGCTGATTTGATTTATGACGGCTGTTGGCTCGTGGCAGCTGATTATAATTCCACAGTATATATGGCAGCAGGATTAACAAAGTGCTGTGTGTGATTACTGGACTGTCTCTAGGAAACACTGACTCATATACAAGTCTCAGGGTATTATAGTAGTTTACTGTACAGTAGTTTCTCACATGTGACACTGTGCTGTAACCACGTTATGTAAATGTGTATTTTTTTGGTTTAATTTCTTATTTGAAATGAAGACTTTATATACACTCTGATGAAACAGAATATACCCAGCCCTAGTTTTCATATGGAACATATACAATCTTTAATTAAAGGGGTGGATTTAATATCATTTTTTGTCGTAATTTGTAATGGCTCCTTACTTTCAGACCCTGATTGATAAATCCAGGCTGCTCATTTAGAGCTAGTGACCATTCACTCTTGCTGGCTGAACGATTACAGGCAGATTTTATCAGCTGTTGCTCCAGTGCTGAAGCTAATAAAGCTGTAATGGGGTGTGTGATTGGAGTAACTGAAATGCAGACTTCACCAATCCATTGTGGGTCTCACTAAAAACTTGGTATTTTACTAAATGGGTAAAAATAGTAATAAATAGAGTTTGGAGGAAAAAAAATCTGCCGGCAGAGCCAACAGGAGCATGCACAGGAAGTAAAGCGCCACCCCTGGAGTAAATACAAATATTTTAGGAAGCTACAATTTGAGACAGGACTGAGATGTTTACATATAGTTAAACTCTGACAGCCACCGGGACCAGGAGTATACAGCAAATGTTCTCGCTCAAAATAATGCTGTATTGAATGGTAGCAAGCCAGTTAGTCAGGTATGCTAACACTGGCAGCTGACACTGTAAGTTCTGCAGCACCACACACACGTGGAGGGATCCAAAGATTCGCAGACCTGCTGTGCACAATAGTTCTGTTTTATTATGATTACACAAAAACCTCAAAGCAACATTTGAAAATATTGCAATTAATGAAATCAAACTGTATTGTAGTAAATTATACCCAGTAAACAATACTTCTTCAAGTGAAGACTTCTTGGAAATTATCTTTATTTTAATTATTATAGATAATTATTTCATCTGACTGACTAAAACATCTGGTCTCTCTGTTGCCCTCTGGTGGGCGAAGGACAGAAGGGAGTATAACTATACATGTCCATGGTATATTCTGGTATGGTGTACAGCTGACCATTCAGAGGAAACGTACCTCCAGTTTAAAGATTTCTGCAAGGTCCGAGCTGAAGCACATTTTTGTTCCACTAATTCATCATAAATCACAGCATATAAAAAGCTCAGGATCAGATCCCAGTGTAATACTTTCATCTTAGGGAGGATTTCAGATTCAGATTTCAGACTTCTTGCCGCTGATGTGACTCACATGTTGTAGTTGGTGCCAAAACAAACAGACGTCCCGACCGCCACAGCTGCCTGGCACCCGGGTCACTGTGCCTCCTCGGTGCAGGCAGAGACGGGTCTGAGCACTGCGCCTCCCTTGTTCACCACAACAGCAGGCATTTTGCTCTGTTTGATGATGATTACAAGGAATAAGAAGCACACCCAGGACCGCATAAACATACACGCTGATTTCATCACAGCAGAACCACAAAAAAGAAACAACGACAGCTGTGTGAGGCGTGCCAGATTCTGTATCACAGGGCAATGAGAAGAGAATATTCCATTAGCTTTTGTTTGTTTTTGCCTGATATTTATTTTGTGTCTTACCAGTGACGCATTTCTTTTTCACAGCTGTCAGTCTTTCAACGTGTTGATCTCCTTTTGTTGTGCTTGCTTCGATAAATCATCCAGGTCTTAATCAAATTCAACATTTGCCAAACTCGGTTATTACAGTGCGTTGAGTTTAATTTCTTTCTTTTTTTTCTTCTAAGAATGCAGTCTGAACACACACAAACAACACAGTTAGAATTCAGTGTGTTAGAAAATGTTAAGCGTGATATCTTGTTTTTTTGTTTTTTTCATAACTGAGGATATCATAATCCAAATTCAACACACGGAGCAAAATCTGCCGGTGAACTCGTACAAAAAGCTGCGTGGTTTTGAGCCTCTTTGATTCCTCTTCGCCTGTAGCTGGAGCGGAAAGGGCAGAGTGAAATGGGCTGGTTATCGACTGAAGGATCCTGGAAGCGAGGATATCAGGGCGCAGATGTCGGTCCCGAGGGAGGGCAGAGGCTTCAGGCTTTACTGGGAATGAGCCAGAGCTCCAGCACCCTGACCGAAGCCGAATCCCTTGGGACCAAAGTTCTTTGCGTAGCAACCTGTGAATGACACAACAGAGGCTGATGAACGCACTGGGTCGCAGACTAGAGTTTGATTACACAAAATATGGTTTATTGGTTCTTTAAACCTCAATTTGCAGAGCCACAGTCTCAGAACCCCGGAGTGATTTTTAGTTCTCAGCTGGTTTATCCGAAACTAGGTCGTCGTCAAACATGAAGTCTTGTTCAAATGTGAATAGAAAAACACTAAATGGCAAAAGGTCAGAGAGGCTGCCGACATACTGGGGCTCTGTCTTAAATCGTTTAGAACAACTTCGTCTTCTCTGCTGGCTGAGGGTCAGATGTGACGAGGTTAACTCATTAACTGATTAGTCTGAAGCACTGAGCGTCTGAGTCATAGCACAACTGCAAGAGCTGCACCACAATCATGCAGTATTGATTTATTTGCAGTATATTACATTAGTTTTTGGAAGAATGCACAAAATGATTTCTTGGGGTTTATTTGATGGAAAGACTGAGTAAAAGTATTTTTTTTTTCCTTTTTGACCATTTATTATTCAGTAGATTGTTTCCTTTTAAAAATACATCATTTGGTCTATTAGATATCAGGAAATTTTCATTTTCAATTACACCTTCCTGAGCCCAAGGTGATGTCTTGAGGTATCTCTTTCTGTCCCCAAATATATTTAATGAAAAGTCACACAAGACAAAGAGAGTCAGCAAATCTTCACTTTTTTTAAATTAGACCAAGGGAATGAATTTGGATTATCAGGATAGCTGCTGATTAATTTTTCTGCCCATCATCTAATTAAATTTTCCACAGCTCTTATTAACAGACACAGACCTTTACAGAAGATCTCTCCGTCTCTATCAGCCACAGTCGTGGACTCCAGTCCTTTGCCACACTTGGCGCAGCGAAAACAGGCTTTATGCCAGGACTGATGAGAGAGAAGAGAGGTGGTTCAATATCAAAACTATACACAGAACCAACAAATCCCCATTCTTATTCTGAATTTGAAGCACACTTTCTAAACTGAGATATCTGTGAGCGTAGATCTTACATTGCCTCCTCCGATGACCTTCTCGGCTGCGTACACCGTTTTCTCACATCGCGGACACACATCTGAGCCCCCTGGTTTCTGGGCAAACTTTGAGGTGTTGGCGTTAGTTGTAGGGCGATGAGGAGCTTGTCTGTCAGGAAGAGAAACGGCTTTAAAGCATACTGAAAGTCAACTGTGGGAGAAAATGGAAAAGCTGGATTGTTAAGTCTTTTGATCCAGCACTTAAAGAAATGGTTTTGTTGTGCACTATGCTCTGTTCAAAAGGGAAACTCAAACATTATCTTTAATCTGGCTATACCGTATAGGGATCAACCAATATGTTTTTTGTTTTTTTTTCAGGGCTGCTACCGATTATTTAATAACTTTAGTTACTAGTTACATTGCAGACTGCATGCTGTATGAGCCAAAGTATCCTTTTGAATTAATTTGCTTCATCTGCAATAGAACAACAAACATACTCTGTTACGGATGATCAACAAAAGGTTGAATATCTGATAGAATGATCAGCCAGCCCAACGATAAATGGACCCCCAGTACAGCATTTACATACACACATGTAAATATACTGTAAGTTTCATTTGATTTTTCTTTGATGTTTGATACTTAAGTGCATTTAATATCAGAATTAAAGACTTTCCATATGGGTGATTTTCTTAGACGAAGCAGTATTTTAACATGATACCTTTTTACTTTTACTCAGATTTGACTTTTGGCCACTATTTACAAAAATGGCAGTTAGCCACAAAAAAACACTGACAGTGTTAATGAGAAAAATACTGAATATAGGCCCCAGTGGTCCATGATGATGATAACAATAATCAATATCCCTCATTCAGTAACAGCAGGAGGAAGTGCTCTTTTCGCTCACACTTCAGGCTTGATTCCAAGTCCTTCTCCCGTGTCCATACTCAGAGTGCCGGCTCCTCCTCCGAAGCCGTAGCCTTTTGGTCCATATTTCTTGCCATAGCATGATTTGCAGTAGATTTCATCCACGTGAACGGCCACCGTTGTGCTGTCCAAGTTCTTCTTACAGACCACTTACAAGGAAAAGAGCAAACACAGGAAGAAACATTTGAAATGCAAATATGCACACTTATTCACAAGCATCCGTGCAGCAGTGAACGCCTCTCAGTCCTTGGCATGTTTTCCACAGATGTTCAGCCGTGACATTGCCACAAACCATGTGTGACATTTCAAAGAAGAAGATGACATACGCGCTATGTGTTAAGCTGGCTCAGATAAATGCTCGTCTGTGCTGGCTGGAGGGGAGTGTGTGTACCTTCCTCTGCCATATAAGGAAAACCAATTCGTCACATGTTTCCACTGGATCCTAATAAGGGCTGAGATGTCCGAGTGAAAACCTGCAGTTGCTCACTTTCCTGCTCTGACGCCAAATACTTTGCATTCCACACCGCAGCACTTCACATGTGATTTCAGGCTTGTTTATGTGCTGGGAGTCAAGAGGAGGAATAAGGCAGATTACCTGAAAACTTTAATACTTACTGCACAGAAAACAGGATTTATGCCAGCTCTTCCCCTCGCACTGCACTTCCTCGGCGAAGTAGACGGTTTTCTGGCAGCAGCCGCACTTGTTTCCCCCTCCGAAAGGCATTCTGTAATCACACGGGAGAGCCCGTTGTGTACATTTTTAATTCACTGTATATATAACGTCTCTGCTCTGGATCGGTGTTACTCAGCAGACAGACGCCATCTGCAACACTTGAGGCTAGATGCAACAATTCCTATAAAAGGAGAGGCACCAGTCGGCTGCGATTCACTGCTCGGTGTTTCCTCGTCCTTGACTGTTCATTCCTGATTGTAAAATGCAAAGTGGCTGCTGCTGTGGCTCAGATACAGCACCAGACTGACCTCCATACAGAATGACATCACAATACATTCTGCATGTCAGCTCTGAGCTCAAGAATGAAATGTCTCTCGAATGGCGACGACTTTGTGGGATGTTGTCATCTCACACAGAAAGTCGGCAATCTAGGAGGTCGCTGGATAAACAGGAAATTCCCGGCATTTAATTTTGTAATCACACATGATTAACAGTCGTGACCCTAAACAACCCAACAGGCTCGGTTTTCAGGCTTGTTTGATCTCCACAGTTCTGAGAATAAATCATAAAAACACTACTTTGGGATAGTTTTAACATCTTTGGGCAGCGGCATCTTTTTTCAAGGTTGTTTACTTGTTTGTTTTTTCCTGTTACTGTTCAGGAAACATTCAAAATTACATTTAATAACATAACAGTTGTGTCCCTTTATGCTCCTCATAAAATGATGAAACATGTTGAAAGGCATCCAACTTATAAAGTTAGGCCTCTTGTAAAACAGCACACATATGGAGTTGTTTGTTTTGTTTAAAAGTAACTTAACTGGAAGTCTCACTCGTAAAATTTGAGCAAAAAACGTTGATTTCATTGCATTTTATTCCTAATTTGACCAATTCAGACTTCAGTCAAAGCAAAAAAGCTTTTGTTTTCTCTTCAAATGAACTCTTTACTTTTCAAATCAACATGTGAACTCACTAGCAACTTTAACATTAACATTAAACTGAGATATTTGATGTTTTCTGTATCCCTACGACTTTAAAATAAAAAAAACCTACCTGTGCTGAGGTGAAAGGCCAGTCCTCTCAGTTGTATTCAGAGATGGCTGAGCTGAGTGGAGACACTGGTCTGATGAAGAGAAGCAGAGGGAGGCTGAGTGGACACCGGACTGATGAGGGGAGGAGTCAGGACACCGAGACAAAAAGAGGGAGAGAAGTCGGGGGGAGGAGGAGGAGGAGGAGGAGGAAGATGGTGAGAGATGATGGACGGGGAGGGAGGGAGACAACCAGAGATGTCAGTGTATCAGAAACTGTCCTAGTCAGAGTTGAATGTTGAAAGCAACAGGTGGATGGTGACTTCAGTGTAATGCTGCACAGAAGTGACTCCAAATGGAAAGAAGAGGTGACTTTTTTTTTTTTTGTTTTAAGGACTTCCATACCAGGGAGTTATACAGCAAGACATCGGTAACTCTACTGTTTGGGTTCATCTGAAATGTTAAGATTTTACGTTTCATTACCTTCGAACTGTTTGTTATGATTAAGCTTTTCTTTGGTATAGGCTCAAAAAAGGACTTGAATGGGGTGACATCAAGGAAAACATCAAGTTTTGCCTTAGAATTCCCAGTTTTGACGCCACAAACATGGCAGAAATTGTCCTGAATTGTCTGAATGTTGCGAAATCGACAGTTGAAAGGGAACTGAACAGCGGTCTTGAGAAGAGGTCTCTACGTATTTTAGAAATGTTGATATGATACAAGCGTACATTTTATCATGGCAACTGGGCTGTGTTTTTGTGGAAAAAGCTCTAAAAACCATCAGTACACTCCCAGCCACAGCATCAAGCCAGAAGACGGTCTGTAGAAACATGGTGACACATTCAGCAGTTAAAGAGCTAGAAGTCTCTTCTGTAGGTGAAGACCAAAATTGGGCAAAAAGGAGCGTGAGCTTTAGATTTCCTTTCATTTGGTGGCTAGAACTACTCAAATAAATGCTAATTTTGCTTCCTGTCAGCTGCTGTTTGCTCTCAGGCTCACCAGCCGTCTCTGGTTCTGCTGCCCCCAATTGGCTAAATTGTGCAGGGTATGATCCACACTGCAGCCATCCTCCATTCTGGCTCTTTTAGGGGGATTTTCTTTTAATTTTTTTTTTTTTTTTTTTAAACACAAGTGAAACACATGATCAGTTTAATTGAGGTCGGATGACTGATTTGGCAGATGAGGATCATTCCACAGTTCAGCAGATTTTAAAAAACTTCCATGGATGCTTTGCACATCATTTTGGTATCTTTGTCCCACTGAAGAAGAAAGAAAATCACCACAGGTCCAAAACTGTTCACCAAATATGGATGTGGACAACCTCAAATGCCCTTAATGCTGAAAATGTAACCTCAAAGTCTCTGAAGCTAGAACAGAAGAACTGAAGAACTTATCGCTGTCCTAATACTTTTAATACGGATGCACATCATCTTTTTATTGCACTTTAAATCTGTGTGCTGACAGTTTATTATGACTTGTCTGTGGGTAAGTATGTAGTGAATATTTTGCTGGAGCATGTTGTGCGTATGTTCCTGACGATAATTTGTATCTGTTACCACAAATAAAGAGAGAGAGCCTGATAAGCAGCAGTGATGTCCAGAGCGGATGTCCTGTAAATCTGTCTGATTCAAGAAGCAGAAATGCTGCGGCCGCTTGCCTTACAAGGTGTTTCTGAAGAAAGCATGAGATGGTTTTTTTTTTTTTTTTTTGCTCATTGGATTACTCGCTGTCTGAGACCTTCTTGAGGGGTTTAAGTGATTCATGTGACTCAGGGGGGCACTGGCTCAATCGGACAACTCCTGAGGAATCTGAACTTGACCCACATGTTGCTGTAATCAGCAAACAAATGTTGATAAAATCAGGAAACCTCAGCTGAAGTGAGGTCAGGTTATTATATTAGTAATATGCTACAAAACGATGACTGACTGTACAAGTCTCAATATGTTACTTCTTCCCTCCTGTAGTCTCCCTCGATCAAAACAATGAAATCAAAAGGGTTTGATGTAGTTTGAAGACGTTTTAAAGTTGCAGTGGATCATGGGAGTTGTCGTCTTCACTTTTAAACAGCACGCCGCAGCTAATGAAATCTACATGACGTGATTCACAGACGATGTAATTTATTACATTTGTGTTCGCGTTTGGCTGTCGTCCCTCCTCACTCTCTGACTCTCTTCCAGAAGTCGTGATGAGAGGCGAGCGAATGAAACGCACAGTTACCTGGAATAAACGTGTGTATTTCTCTCAGTTTAAGAACATTTGGGATAATGCAATATATGACAAAGGTCCAGTCAGTTTGAGACATTTTTGATGCAGAATCCTACATATTATATTTGGGGGACATCTTGGGACATTATATTTCATCATCGTCAGGTGAAATCTTTTGCGATTTGTTTATTTTCCATAATGGCGTAATGTCTGTGACGCTTTACTGAACCATTAAACATGGAGACGGACAAATTTAATCAGGGACCTATTTGTGCTGAGCTACGTTGAAGCACATTATCATCATCTATAGAAACAAGCACGTTTAATTGTCTCCCTGAAGAGAAGAGAGAGGATTTTATGTTTTAATTGCTCGTTATATGATGATTTAAGAGCCCTTTTAATAAAATGTTGATCATATAATGAATAATTACTTCTTCTGGTTGGACGACTATTAAAAACACGAACTTTGTTTCAGAGCAGAAACTCCTTGTGACCGATTGTATTCTGTCAGATATAAGATCTTTGATTGCAACACAGTTTTCTGTGTGAGAAGTTATATTCTCTTGTTGACAAATGGCTGCGTTCTTGTGAAAACCTTGGAAAATCTGCGAGGTGTTATCTTATCATGAGCTGAGAAACTGCTCTCTTTCAACTTTGTGACACTGCAATTTCAGATGATTCAGTGAGTTTGTAAATGGTTTATTCAGTTTTATTCTCAGACTATAAGGACAAACTAATCATTCGGAAAAAAAAATATCATCAATCATTTCACCAGACTGGAGACTGGAGAGAATCTGAGGTTGTTTTTTTTTAATAAATAACAGTTTTCAGCTGTGATCCTGGATGAAAAGTAGAATTCACGTTTTTTTTTTTTTTTTTTTACTTATAAAGTGATAATGTTCCTATAAATTAAGCGATTGCAATCTGAAATCATCTCAAGAAGGTTGAAATGCATATTAAGTGCTTAGTTCCTTGGCATCAAATCCAGTTTTTGACATACTGTCATGCTGCATTGCAATCTTTGTGTTTAAAATCCTGCAGCCTCAGATTCCATGTCTGACTACGTTTACCATTATCTCACATGCACGGCTTCCGCTGGGAGGAAGAGAGGAGTTGAGTGACAGAGAGACTCATTGGATTTAATTCAGAAGAGAAGATGAGAGGCAAAGGAAGAACACAATGCGTTAAAACAACTTAGAATTATCTTCAGCGGGTTGCAATATAGATTTAGCTCCTCAGCATTAGATTTAATTGCTGCATTACAATCTCTGATCTGTGTTAATGTTTAATGTTAATGTCGTTAATGACTTTTACAAACCGATGCAGATTCCATGCGGGACTACATCTACCATTTTCCACCATACAGGGTTTTTCCAGTGGGCTGCAGGGAAAAGTCATTGCACCTCTGCAACGGCGGTTTGGTGGTTCGTGCATGTGGACACAGAACTACTACTACACTCAGAGCATTGCTGGCATTTCACTTGCGATCTTGTACGCTGTGACATTTAACAATTGTTAGAGAGCCATGTTGGAGCACATCACACATGAAGTGACCTTTACGTTGTGATGGATGGATGTTTTGGTCAGTGTAACTGTAAATTCATCCTGCTGCTCGCCAAAATAAAACTCCAAGGAACGATTTCATGTTCTCTTGCACAATTATTCCTTTTTTTTTTTCGTTTAGTCGTTCGGTTTAAAAAACATGAATGCCAGCCCTTCCGGCCTGGCTCAGATATCTCCCCTATAAGAGGAGGATCAGGAAAGGTGAAACTGAGACTTGAGTCGATACAAGGAGGGAAGTCAAAGCCAGCAGAGAGAGAGATGCTGCTTGGTGTGCCACCCTCTCCCTCTCCCCAAGCCCTCCAGGCTCTTCACCATCATAGGAAGAGACAATGATGAACTCAAGAAGCCTATTTATAGCCGGCGATTGGCCAACACTAGCCCCTCTGTCTCTGCTCTGTGGACATCCGCCTCGGCTGGCTGTGTAGTATGTGCACATGTGATTATGCTCATGACTGAGAGGGAAAAGAGAGGAAGAGAGGGGAGGAGTGACAGAGAGACTCAATGGATTTAATCCAGAGGAAGAGGAGAGGATAAGAGGCAAAGGAAGATAGCAGGGCTGAGCTGGGCTGTGGTCCATGCTTCAGTGTGCTGAGGAGTGCTGATTGCTTATTGGAGTCTGATGCAGGAATTCAGCAGTCTCTCTCTGGCATTTGACCTGACGTGAAGCCAGGACTCCTCCTCTGGTGATGGTCTCCCTTTTGGCAGCGTTGCTTGAGGAAGCTTTGCCAAGTTGTCAGGTGAGGAAGGAGATCTGGAGGAGGTGAGCTGACTTCACGCCGAGGATGATGTGTTTGCATAGCAACTAGCAGGCAACTGTGTGAGTGTGTTTGGCTTTGCGCACGACAGCGTTTAGTGCTCAATCCACTGTGGCTGATTTCCATGTTGTGTGTTATTTCTGCCAGAATAATCTCATGTCGAGTCATTTTGCAGTTTATGCATGCAGTGCATGTTTTTGTATTTAACTTTGAATGGAGTTCAATCAGTTAATTCATATCCATTGATAGAGTGAAGATAAATCAGGAATTATTTTGATCATCTATTAATTTTTTTTTTTTTTTTAGTAAAAAAGCCAAACATTCATTCATTGTAGCTTCTGTAATGTCAATGTTTGTTGGTTTACTTCGTTTTTAGGACTCAGACAAAACAAAACATTCTATTATGTCAGCTTGGGCGCCACAATATTTAAACGGGGTGACCATCTCATCCAATTCATCAAGAAAAAAAAACAGCTGAGTCAACAGATGAATTAAATGGGAATGAAAAATAATTGCTACTTGCAGCTCCGCTGGCTGACTTACTATTCGAAATTTGTATTTTGTGGTCAACAGTGTCCTAAATCCCACTCATTAAACAAAATGCCTTTCTCTCCGCAGTGTTTGGGGACACCCGTAATGAAGTTACTAATCCGACTGAATTGAACTTTTCCAGCAGTAAATCTCTCATTTTCTCCGTGTGAGAAAACAAAAGCAATCTGTTCTGAGCCAAACGCGTCTGCACTAATTCATCTCATGTCATTTCAAAGGATTACGTAAAATGAAAATACAACCCCTGTTCATCCAATAAACACTGTGACAAGCGTTCCAGGCGGGACATGAGATACGTTGTGTTTGGGGCAGGATGTCGGAGGTGGACGAACCTCTCGAGCAGCAGTTTTTATCTCTCAGCTGACTCAGGCTCTCTGCGGCACGTACTGTGGCTTTAATGAGAGGTGAGGGGAAGATGCAGTTTCATAAATTAGTCAGTAGAGGTCACATACGGGCAGAGATTATGTGCGAGTGATACTGAGACACACCCTGATTCCTCCTCTCTCTGGCTGTCTTCTGGCATGTACTACTCGCTGTAAGCCGTGCCGATGCAGAGGGTGACAAGGTTTACTAACTGAGGCAGAACGTGCACGCACTGGAGTGTGAAATGCACAATTAATAAGCTGTGAGGGAAGGGTGAAGGATGAAGGACTTTGCTATCAGTTCAATGCACTTGGGTTGTTTGTACCTGCCTGTGAACTCACCGATTCTTTATCTTGGCACCTTTAATTAAGCTGCGCTTATGTTCAGCCCGATGCGAGGGATCTAATAATGTAGATAGCAATTTGTACCTCTCAAGGTCAGACAGCAAATGTGTACTGTGCGTGTGTGTGTGTGTGTGTGTGTGTGGATTAATTACGCATTTCTGAATATTTCTGTGTCCAGCCGGTACAAGTCTTTGCCTGTAATCCTCACTTATCTCCGGTCTGCGACTCAACACAGAGGGGTGTAGGGCTCCAATTTCCCAAACTGCCTCGCTCTGTAATCTCTCCTCATGAACTTTAGTCATCCTGCCGAGCCATTTAACTTCATGGAGAGGCAATTTATTCAAATGTTGCATGAGGGAGTATAGCATAAGCCACCTTCACCCCACCATGTATCTTCACACCAGTATTCCTGTTGTTTCATGGCTCCAGGCACACACTAAATTTGGTCATGATCCGCAACGTGTCCTTGGTCTGGTTTGTGACTTGATTGTGTGAGTCACTTCACAATATCTGGCCTCGCAACACACAGGCGGGGGGGGTTGTCTTAGTCACAGTTTGTAATCCCCACCCAGATGATTATATGAGAAAAAGTGTGCGTGAGCCCATGCTGTCACCATGTCAGCGCCACTGTCAGTCTTTTTTTTTTTTCCCTGAGCCGACACCTCTGAGTCGGCTTCCTTTGGCCCAGATTCCCTGTGAGGGAGCCTCTGCCCTGTAGGCAGCCAACTACAAACATGCAGTGACAATTCAAATCAGTCCAGTTCACTGGCTCTGGCTGTGACTCAGGACATTGAGCGCCAGGCGGAAAAGATGCATACGCAACCCGCCAAGCTGCACTCTGACGGATAGAGAGTGAGGGCGACAAGACAGTGCGGGCGGTTTTATGAGGGGGGTTCGTCAGGTATATGTACGGCCCAGCACTTTTGTTCACAGAGACCGGGACTGGAACAGTGCCAGGTCCATTTGCAAGTCAGAGAGAGAGAGCGCCCGCCGGCTAAGTAGTCTGATCCACAGGCACCAACTGCTGCAGAGGATGTGTCGAGAGTATTGTTATGCAAGCAGGAAGGGAGCAGTCCCACTTTGATCCAGACATCGGACGCAGGCTGGAGCGCTTCAGTCCTCGATGCTGTTTGAGCTGGAGGCTGCTGCTCGCTGTCCCATCTGGGAATCTGCATATCGGACAGTGTGCTGTAGCACAGGGCTCGGCGCAGTCACTCTGCACTGTGTGATCATGAGAGGGATGGACTGATGGACACCTGAAGATACTTCATCACTCAGCTTGATGCCGTCAGCACCAAGTGGTCCCCGCTCCTCCTGCACTCGTGATCGCATCCTTAAGTTTCTTCAACCTCATTTTAGGTAAGTTTGAGTATATTACAATACAGTTTGGCCAGTGACGTGCGAGACCGCTGCACAGTTTGAGTCTTTTTTAATTGCATTTTAAATCACCGAATTGATCGGAACTTTCCATTCCTTCCATTGACCTCGTTGCAAACTAGAACAAGTGCACCTCGACAAAGTGCGGCGATTGTTGAGCATGCGAGCAGCCAGCAGACACAGTCCTTTAATGTTATAGTATCCCGTGGTTGACCGAGATATTTCTATCGTGTGTGTTTGACTGCGGGCACACAGAGAGAGAGAGAGGACTGAGGGAAACACGACACAGTCAGGCTGCTGAACTAATTCTGCAAAGACTTTGTGGTCCCGTGCCGGACTTTTATTGTCCTGCAGGGGACGGGGAGTCATGTGCTCAGTAATTGTCTGGGATGTATTGCTGACTCATAGCAGTGTGTGTTACAGGCTACCACTGCATCAGGCTCTCACACTTCACACTACTCATCTCCTTGGTGTACACGGGGATACAGTAAACGGTGGCCGTTCATTCATGTATTACCGTTTGATGTCTTCATCAAAGAGTGAATCAACGTGAGCTGTTCTGCTGGTCCCAGGAGCCATTTTCTGATGGGTGTTTTAAGAATAATCACAAGTAAGACTCGTACTTTATGGTAAACAACTTATTTAAAGATACCAAAAGAAGCCTTTTTCAGGACCCTACTTTGGGGAAAATAAACCAGTTTTTCTGCAATATTTGCTGTAATCAATATTTTTAATGAATCCACAGAGAATTTTAACCTAAATCTCCAGCTCACACTCAGCTCTATGAAGCATTTTAGCGTCTCTCAGCTAATTGTTTTGGTGTTTTTTTTCTTCTGTTTTTACTGGTGCTGTTTTTCAAAAAGCACTATATTCTACCTGACCAGCACCAAATGACAGACTAATAAAGTAATTAACCAGTTGGTGAACATACGGGAGGACTAAGCAGCTAAAGGTCCAGATATTTCCTTCAGAGGTTGGTGGAGATCAAAGCGGAGCTAAAAGGAGTGTTTAATTTTAGAGCACAACTCCAAATAGATACTGATACTCCTAAATGTGTGTTTCAGCAGTTGTTTGCTTCCCAGTTACAACTTTATGAGACATATACGATTTATTTTCGTTTAAAACAATAACTAAAATTTTCAACAGAATGTGGAGGAACATCAGTTTTGATCTTACGTCAAAGATATTTAAGTATTGTTTTTCTTATAAGTTAGCATGCTAACCAACCAACCCACCATCCTCCTGGCGGTCCAAAGCTCCTATGCTCACTGTGTCAACAAGAACAACAAGGCTCCAAGCCCACAGATCGCTAGCTGCACTGCTAAATGAGCTAACTAGCTAACGGCAGCTACAGTTAGCAGCAGTTAATGGTTGTTCTTGTGATTTTGTGATTATCTTTTCTATGAATTTGACAGACAGAATTACATATTTTATTCAGTAAAGAAGGAATCTAATGAAGCAGTTGCTCTCAGCTTCAGATACATGACAGTTTTTGATATGTGTTCTTCGCTGTGACACATTCTGGTGTTGCAGCTCTATAACCAGCCCTATCATGCACTAATGCACACATACAGTAATTCAATTCTAGGGAGTCCATGCGTGGCTCTGGGAATACCGCTAATGGCGGGTGATGTCATTGCCAATGAAACAGATCCATCATGTGTATAACGTGGTGCACTTTTGAACTTAACTAATTTCAATGTCACTGTAGATTACGGTCCGACAACACAGAAATAGTGTCCTGCGGTAGGACGGCATCTATTATGGTGGTGAAAAATGCTGCAGAAGGGCATAATTATCTCTCTCCTCAACAGCCTGCAACATGTCCAAGACACTGTGAGAAGCTCTGCATACGTCCAGCATACGTCTCATCAAAGAAGCACCACTGCGAGGACTGTGGTCACGTTGAGCTACTGCACAGCAAATCCAATCTCTGATTTGAAAATTACACGTCACCAGAATAATGATGATGATCATGATATTATTATAGCGCATGAATGCACAGTGATGTTATGATGGGATGTTTTCAAATGCTGGGCAGCGTCGCATTCAAAGGGCGTTTTTTTTTTTGTTCCCTCGTAAATGCCACGTCTCAGTGTGTCTTGAATCCAAGTGTGTGTGTGTGTGTGTGTGGTGTGGTTTGCCTGGTTCGGAAAGTTTAGTCCACAGACACGCTCCAGTGGCAGACATGTTCCACCTTGGCTAACCCAAAATGAAATGTCTGCTGGCCTTGGAAAACCCGATACATAGTTTATGCGTTCCATATAAAGCTGTTGTACAATATGGAGAGTTGGGGGACAAGAGTTTTGTCACAGCTCAAGCGACGACGACTCCTCCCATCTTGTCCAGAGGTTTCAGGAGTGGCTTCATGTTCGCCCTGATGACTGCAAGAGGTAAGGACGTCAAACATGAACGGTTTAGGTTGTTATCGGGAGGTCTTTACACCATGGCTTGTTTCTGGTCCAGTTGCTTGTTTTAGGTTGATGTTGTCTCTGAAACTGAATTGACTGTTTTGATTTGAAGGCTTCTCTGATAAATATGTAATGATCAGCACTTGTTTTTAGCTTTAAGTGCAGTCAGATACGAACACATCATTCGACTTGGACTTCAGAGTACAGTGTCATTCGGCAGTCTAAAGTCTTCAGGTTACAATTTATGTCACTGTTAACATCTTGTCGGCTGCTGAGTGACATGTTGCAGCCACTGCACCTCCCTGGAGAAATGACATTTCAGTGCAGCTTCCCCCCCCCCCAGTGAACTGAGACCTAGTTGAATCAGACACTGAAGTGAAGAACAAAGAAGGCTCTCGGTGATAACACTGTTCAGAGACACTTGGGTGCCGTTCCCGTATCTGACTCATTTGAGAATATATATTCTTTGACATTATGCTACGCCCGACCTTGCGTGATTGTGTTAAGTTCAACATCTGGCGGCCTCAGAGGAGGTCCTCTGCTGTTGGTATGTGGCTGAACAGCTGACTGTGCTTTTAGTTAAACTGTCTAACCAATTTTCGAACTCTGAAACCCAGATGTGGACGGTAGCACTTAGGTGATACGGTGTGAACGTTCCACCGTGACAGAATTGTTACAGCTTTTTAGTTTCGCTGTGTTTAATGTGATTGTTTAGCTTCCAGTGGACACGTCCAGTTTGTTTTGTTTTATTAGTTCCGGCCACGATGGCGACCAGTGACAACGCTTTACTTATTGTAGTGGCCGTTCTGCCATGTTCCAAGTTCAAAGGCCACTTGTTCTGAAAGGTCTTTGTCTCAGTTTTACTCGTGTTTGATAGAAATAAATCCAATTGTGATTTATCTGAAACCCAATATTATAACATCATGTCAGGTGGCTGTTTTAAGAAGTTACATCTTGGTTTGGTCTGTTACTGACTTGATGTTTTATTCCTATTAATAGACATAACAAACAATTACATATCATCAAAAGTGAAAGTAGCAAAGCACAGACTCAGAAATTTACTCAGAGTATAAAAGTAAAAAGTTTCCCTCTGAAGGACATTTCTACCATTTCTGTGTAAAAGCTAACAGAACCCCACGTCATATTATTATAATTCAAAGACTATCAGATTTAAAGGTAGAATCCGTAGAATTTGTCTGAGCTGTTTGTCAACGCACCAGAAAGATAGATGATTCTATGTCTTATTCCCAGGACATCCAGAGCACAGCAACAAACTGAGAGAATATGAAAATCCAGGCAGAGATACGAGGCGCTAAAACGCCTTTTCCGTTTTTATGTTGTTACGTCTTTAGCGTCGTTCTTCCAACGTCTGATGTAAGTAATATCCACCAATGATTTGAAATCAGTCTTGTGATGTTGGGTAGGCAGCGTGCAATGATGCAAAAATTTAAATCATTGGTAATTCCCCTCAAATGCAGTAAAACTAAAGCAACACGCCTGTTTTGAAAATATAAGGAGAAGAAAGTAAAGATATTTGTGTCAAAATACAAGCAGTAAAAGTACAAATTTAAAGTACTGATGCCTTGAAAATCTACTTAAATACTTCCCACCTCTGAATATGATGATGCAGACTTATTTTTTTCTTAAACTTTTTTAATAATCAAAAAAAAAATCAAAAAAAAAAAAATATATATACATATATATATATAACTTTGTTTTTGCAACTCAAAGACAGAATAATAGCACAGTCTAAATATTACCTGAGTTAAATCCACTTGTATTACACTATTCAAAACATACACAAACTGTTATATTATGAACTACAAAAATGTACACAAGTGGCTCTTAGACAAGATTTTTAATGGATGAACAGGAGTAAAGCGTCTCTGCTTTTTGGAATCTGTTGAACCGTATTTTCTGTCTGGAAGTAAGAACTAAGGCCACCACAATGGCTGTGTGTGTGCATTTGACTGAAAAATACTGAGGTAAAAATACTCAAGCGTGACTCCCGCGTTTCCTAAAAAAGTCTGTGTTTGGTCTGATCTGGAGAACACTGACAGATGGAGAGTGTGAACGTTTCAGTTGGTCAGTTCTGGTTGTGCAGTGTTAAAGACCGAGCTCAGTGGTGCCACTGTGAGCCATATGTACGCAGGTTTTCACTCCAAACATTTAAGCTGTTTTGACTAATTAGTTCTTCCCTCTCTGGCTGTCTGTGATATGAATGGATAATGTCTGCTCAGTATATTGTCATGCTGTAGCGCCGCGGCTTACAACACAACTTTCCATTTTTTTCTGCTACAGAATAAAAGAGGCCCTGTGCTGTTCACTCTGATGGCTCCTGGTGACAGCTCTCAGAAATGAGCGGAGCAGATGCTCAGTAGGTCATAAAAACTGTGACTTTGACCGTGGCAACTGACAAAAAGGCTTCTGTCATTCTGCCCCTGACATGGTAGAAAATATGTGTTCATACATAGGGATGTTGTGTGTTTGTGTGTGTGTGTGTGTGTGTGTGTGTGTGTGTGTGTGTGTGTGTGTGTGTGTGAGAGGAAGGGAGGTTATAAATAACATGCTGTGTCTTTGCTGTTGGATTAAAATCTGCAAAACATCAATTTTAAAACCACTGAAACTACATTACTTTGTTTTGTTTTTTACGTTCAATTTTCAGCGTTATGTTTTGACAGCGCTTGGTTCGGTTTAGGAAAAGAACAGGTTTTGGCTCACCGGGTTCTGTCCCCAACATCTTGGCGAAAATATCCAGTGGTTTCCAGTTTACAAATGTTGAAACACAGTCTTGAACAGTGGTCTCTGGCTTGGCAGCCATCTCGCCGAGCTTTATCGCCGCTGCCCTCCACCTCTAGACATGAAAGTCAGCTCATACACATGGACTGTGAAAATAACATGACACGTATACAAATTTAAATGTATCTGTCGTTTGCAGAATCGTGAAACCAACATGCCAACATTTCATTTTGGCGACTGGGTTTTACAAAAACCCTGTTTTAAGATCCTCCTGAAGAGCGCTTTTGTAGACATAAACAGCTGTTGATACTTCTCATTTTAGACATACCAGCCACGATGATGGTCTAAAAAAATCAAACTGAAGTATATTATTAGCATAGGGTTTGAAGTTTTGTGCAGACACATGCTCTAAAAGGGCAAGATTTCTGTAGACAATACTATTAATGTGTGGTATTGTTATTTTTGTTTGTTTGCTTTTCTTATTATACACTTAAAGGTAAGTCACAACTGGTTCTCTGTCTGATGTAGCTGTAAAAACTCAAATAGCAAAGCAGGCAATGTCAAGCATTTGCTTATAAAACCTGTACATTTGAAATAAACTGGATATGATTCACCTCAGATCTTGTATCTTACCTTTCTGAATGTTACTCATTATTCACGGTTGTTTGAGTTATTTCAGTTCACCCCACCGGTCAACACGCATGTGTTTAGGGTAGGAGACAAAAAGAAACGGAAAGCTGCACGTATTTTTACCCACTGCAGTCTTTTCTTGCGCGCCTCCAGGATGAGAGTGAAAAAGCGTGTTTTTATTTGCTTATGCATGAACAGGAACTCTTGAAGTATTTTAAGGTGTCGCTGCAAAGTTCAGAGAGTTTTCCAGCGTATTTCCGATGCGCTCCCTCTTCTCCTTCACGTTCTAGTGACCCAGTTCGCAAGACTGACGGTCCACCACAGACAACTGCCCACACGTTGACTCATCAGAGCGATGCAGTATGATGTGCAGGCCGCCTTCCCTATTCCTACATGAGCTTCAGTTCACTTCAGAGAAGTGTGTCAGTTGCATAACAGCAGCATATAACTGCAGAGGCAGGTTGTTTCAGTGCTCATGAGGGGTTTTACAATACAACATCCTGTGCTGCTTGTGATCCTTCTGGGAAGATGGCTACTTTTGTTTCAGGTTAAAAGAAATAATTCATGAAAGAGCAGCAATGTAACCTGTTATATATGAAAAAACCTCACTGACCCTTTTGGTTTTAAGGCTGCAGACACAGCTATCTCAGAAAGCCTCTGGTAAACTACAATGTTGCCGCTCCTGTCAGACTTCTTTTGAACAAACTATCCGAGTCTTCCAGGTTTTTCAAATAAAAAAAGAAAAGAAAATCAGGTCACTGCACGATTGAAACGCTGTTTGTATTAGCTCGAAGCTAGTTACCCGGTTGGTGCCAAAAAGGATGTAGTGATGAAATGACTTGCAAACAAACAAATGAAGAAAGTAAATGTATGTCTCTGAGTCATGTAGTTCACTGTGTTCTTTTTAAAGACAGTAGCTGTCAGACCTGCTGCCAAGGCCACAGGTGGTTGGTTGCACTTCATTTTATCTCCGGTGATGACGATGACGTGTAAAATGGTCTCTTAAAAACATAATGGAACGAAAACCAACCAGCGACCGAGTCCAGAGGACTGAAAACCCTCGGTGGTACTGTCTTAGGCATGATGAACCCAATCCAGGCTGTTTTGCCCAGCTGATTATTTTTTATCATAATAGAGTATGAGACCAATCATTTGCCTAACCATCACAATATTGTTGTTTCTTATTCAGACATAGTTCTTCACGATTAGAGGACTGATTTGCTGATCAATATCAAATTATCTTGGATAACTGGAAATGGAAATGAGTGGCAAGCTTAGTTACATGCCTACTTGTTTTGCAGATACCACAGATATTGTTCCCTAGGACCTAATTTAAGTCATTTTTTAAATGCAAATTTAGGATATTTGTTAAATGAAATCCTACCAGAACCTCCCAATAAACCCTTAGGTCTGTGTTTCCCCTGAGGAGATTGTTATTCAGAGGTGTCAGGCTGATCCTGACACATCCTTGGCACACATACACAAGGTTTTTGCAAATGTGAAATAGTGCTTTAACTTTTTATCCTCTCAGTGTTTATGTTTTATCATTTTGCTTTTGTTTTCATTTATATTATCGAGGTGGTCTATTTTAGATGAGGTAGCCACATAAAACCCTGTGGTGAACAATGCGTTGTCACTCCCAACTTGTCAAATACAGCAGCTTGATTAAGCATCAAACTATGCTGCTCTGCTCGCCCCTCCAGTGTCAGTTTCACACACGAATGAATCCTTGCTCAAGTGAAAACTTCTTGCAAAATCTGGTCTTCCAAAATAACTTCTCTACTGTTATAAACATTGTCAAACGGTTGTGGTTTGGTTAGGTTTAGGCACAAAAACTAATTGGTTTATGAAAATAACCAGCAAAACTAGTAACTAAGTCTAGTAACTTATGTCGCCCCACTTCACTTACATCATGTAATTAAAAAAACAACAACAACTCAGTGTTGAGAGTTGGTCACATACAGGACTGATCCCCAGTCTTCTGGGTGTAAGTCCTGCATACAAACCAACCCGACACCCTCCTGCATAGACTTTTCTTGCCCTTTCTGCTAGACCGTCAAACTCAGAAGCGTAGGATAACTGACCAGGCTGCTGTATTTGATGCGTTGATTGTGAGAAAGGGCTGGGGGGGAAAAGGTCAAATTAAAAAGGCAAAAAGCGAATTCAATGATTAAGGCAAATCCCAACTGCCTCTGTAGCCAGATCGCGTCATGATGGCCTAAAGGACAGTGGCTGTAGATAAAATTAAAAGACACTTTGAAGTACTGAAGACTGCAGGGTCCTGGAAAAGAATCGACATTTAATGGCTTTACATCCATTTTTCAAAGAGAAGAAAGTAAAATCCCAGGTGCAAGTGATGAAGTCAATAATGATGGTTCCATTTCATTTCCATTTAACTGTTCGTTTCAAAGGTGACGTACAACGGCACAACACCTGTGCTTTGATGAGTCTAATACCAGTCGTAAAAAAAAAGCCTATTGATATAAACTAACTCAGACATACGGACATGAACAACAGGCCACAGGTGATTCACATCAGAGGCAAATTACCTGCTGTGACATCACTGATCGAGATGTGGCCAGAAGCACAGACCCGAATGTGTCAAAACACGGACGGATCGTATTTTATAAGTGATCCAATATGGATGTTACCCTTCAATATCATTTCTAACATTTAATGTTTTTGGACAGTGCTAACAGGACACAGCTGCCTGCAGCTGGAGCATTACAGGGTGTTGATGATGTCATGGCATTACTGACCGCAGTTAATCACTCAAAGTGATTTATAGGGATAAATCCCCGCAGTGGGCCAACAGATTAACTCAACGCCTACATGCTCACTCTAATCTCGCGTGCCACAAAAACGTACAGTGGGCTTTAACGCTAAAGACAATATGTCAGTGTTTAATGGCTTTATGGTAATCTCTGACTAATTGATGTCCGGCAAACCTGACTAAATCATGAAGTGACATATTTGTCTCCAGTGGTGACGAGACAGAAAAACATGGTTTACATAATGCTCACGCCTGCAGGGGAGTTCTGCTGCAGTGTGCTGACATTTTATTACAATGTGTGATGGACGAGGAGGGAGAGTTTCGCCATTATTGATGTCGGAGAGACGGTGCCATTAGAAGAAAATGTGATTCTATTGGAGGAAACATGCAGCTTAACAGACTTTATAGTCTGAGATGGTGTAATAACCCTGAGTGTTTTTCTAAAAGAAAACACAGGGGAGATCTAAAGGATGCAGAGCTGATTATGTGACATTGTTCCACTTTCACCTGGTCTTAATAATCCAAACTTGTGATTGTTGCCACACTGGCAGGTGAAGAAGAACGTGACAGTAATTTGATCACGGACAGCAGCTGTGTTCATAAATTACAGCTCTAATAAACATCAGAAAAGATCAATACATTTTTAAAAAATAAATCCCTTTTTTGTTTAATGTCATAGGGAAAAATACTTGAATGAACCAGTGCCACATAAAGTACCACAGTGTCATAGTCTATCATACTGTTTGCCTGTTTTGCAGACATGTTTTGGTGTTTGTGCGTCCCATTGAAATAACTAACAGTGACAGTGTCTCATGGGCAATGTCAGTGATTACAAAAAAGATGGTTGTCTCGATTCATTTAATCAAATGTATTTTGACACTCACTGTGAGCTTTAAACAATTAAGACCAAGAGTCTACAGTCATGCTGGTGGCGCTGTGGTGCTTTGAGCTAATGCTAACATGCTCACTGTGACAATTCCAACATGCTGATGACTGGCAGGTATGTTATAGCCAAAATATCAGTGGGCCAACATTATGGAAACTTCCCCGGTTTTACAGAACACAGTGCAGAACATGATTTATAATTAGCTAAATGGTGAGTGGAGTTTACTGTTTCAGTTCACTTTTAGACTGTAGCGTTTATTGTTAAACCGTAAGATATCCTCCCTCCATTACATTTGAGAGATCACAGCAAGAACATGTGTGTAAATCGACTGAGGTATCGGCATTGGCCCCAAATACTGCATATCTGTTGGGCTCTAAATACAAGTAGAGCTGACGCTGACAGTAATTTCATTAGTTTTACAGCTAAAGCCATAAACCAAAGTTCAAGTGAGATTTTGACGAAATGAAATTAAAAGTCGGGGTTTCACCAAAGTTATCACACTTCATGTGTTTACCATATTTAATGGCACTCCATCCAATTGTTGTCAGGATTTTCTACTACGAACAGAAGAATGTTGACCTGCCGGCGGCACGATATGAAGAATCACAACTGTGCAACATTTCATGGCTTTACATCCAGTTGTTCTTGAGGAACCGACTGACTCTTTTATCCCCTCGGGCAACAGTGCAAAGATAATCTGTCTTTGTGCAACAAAGTTGTTATTTTGAGTTCTGACTACTAACTTTCATAGTAAATGGGAAAACGCCTACTGTTTTGGAGAGAAACAGTCGCGATATGCCAAAGAAAATTGTATTTTGTTTCTCTCCAACTGATTCATTGTCAAAGTCTCTCAGATAACTGTAAAACATTTGGTGCTGGAGGGAAAAACCTGAACACAAAGTGAAGGTTTTTAGCCGTCACAAACAATGGAAACACAAAGTCTGGACTGGTGTCACCTGACATCGTGCCTTCAGCCAAATGTAAGAAGAGCCGTGCTTTACTTCTGTCATCCGTGCATGTGAACTTGTCTTTGTGTACTTTGTGTGTGCACACGCTGACCTCAGTCCATGTTTGTCCCTGCAGAATACCTCCCCGACACAAAGCTAGGACACAGGAGGAAGCAGAGAAAATCAGGAATCTGGGACTTGGTGCTATATTTAAAAATTAGATCAGGCCTCTTGTAAGACTAGATAGTACGACAGTCTTGCGAAAATTGAATTATGTAGATAATGATGCACTCGTTCAACTCTATTATCCATCGGTGCTCAGCTGGAATGGAGAGAAACTGGAGCACAGAAACAGCAGGGTCACATTCAGCTCGGCGAAACGTCTGCAAAGTGAAAGAAAACGCTTGCTGTTTTTGTAAGGTGGCACCTCATGAGATGACTTTTGGCACGAAACGAAAATGACAGAATGATTCACAAGCCCTGACAGCAGTTCCCTGAGTGATGATGATTACTTCCAGATTTGGTCGATTACATTTGAACGCTGACGTCTTATTTCTTCCAAAATGGTTTTTATTGCGTTTCGAAAAACAGGCACTGAAAGAATCGGAGACTCCACCAGAAGAAAGTGATGGTGTTGTTGGTCCGTGCGAGTATCTTTAGTCTGGCCCTCGGGCTGATTATAGGCCTGGAGGACTCGGGCAGTTTTAGCTACCTCGTTCGCTGCTGGCTGGATGCTTTGATGCTGGCATGCTGCATGGCCGGCGTGTAAGAAGAAGGAGCTCAAAGTCTCATTCAGACTGTCACAGAAACACGAGCCTCCAGAGGGGGGGGAAACAAAGCATGATGTCACCAGAGAAAGATCGAAGTGTGAGTCACTAATATATCTGCTCATAATGGGTGGAATGAATGTATGTGTGTGTGTGTGTGTGTGTTACAGTGACACCCAGTGTGTGTGTGTGTGTGAAGATGTGAGGACGTGTAGTTTCCCTTCAGTTTTATGCAGGCTTGCTTCATGTCGTCCAGCATCGACCCCCCCCCCCCCCCACCACCACCACCTCCTCACTTTAAAGCAGCACGTGGGTCTAAATTGTATTACTGTAAGCTGCATCATGCTGTTAAGTGTAGCCCGTCTGACTCTTCACCACACTGTCGTCTTGTTGTCTCTCTGCTGAAGATTAATGTCGGACATTTATTTACTCAGGTAAGACGAACACATCCTATCTCATCGAGCTCTCTCAGGGAACATTGATTGTGCTTATGGTTGTAATTCAGTATTTCCTTTTTTTAAAAAACATTCAGTGGAACATTGCAGCACAATATTAATAAGTAAATACTGTTGTCACTGTTGGAAGTTCTGTTGTGCAAATTGACGATTCTGAGTAAATTATGTTCAAATATTGCAGTGATTTTGTCACAATACTTGAAAAATATGTGCTTTCCTCCTGTAACTTCAATTCCAGCCATATCACCTTGAATGAAGGGTGTCGGCCTGCAACTAACAATTATATACAATTATTATCTCACTTGATTTAAAGGTTATTTGGTCTATAAAATTTCAGAAAACGATGGAAAGGATGTCGATCAGTGTTCCCCAAAGCCCAAGATGATGTCCTCAAATGTCTGGTTTTGTCCACAACCCAAAGATCTTCAGTTTATTGTCATGAAGGCGTAAAACAAAACAGAAAATATTTGCATAAATAAATCGGAAATTTGACTTTTTTCTTGAGAGATGAGTTAAACTGATGAATCAATTATCAATCATTTCATTCAGAAGTTGACACTTAACTCACAAATCGTCGCAGCTCTAATGCGATGTTATCCTCTGATCTATTAAGCACATGCTTGTGTTATTTACATGTGTGTGTCTTAGTCTGAGTGTGTGTGCTGTGTATCCGTGTGAAGCAGTCTTTGTCATGCACGTCAGGTTGTCTCAAGGCTTCACTTCCCTTTATAAATAAGGCATGAGGAGGAGGATATTTAAAGGATGAGAGCACACAGGGACACAGACGTGATTATTGTAGATTTTTACTTCAGCGATCAGCGATCTTCAGTCACTGAAGATGATGAAAAAGTCAGACAGTCGAGGCAAGTTTATTTATATACAGCGTGTAGCACAGAATTAGAGTTTTGTTCTAGAGGGGCTTTACGGTCCATACGGCATACGACGGTCTGCGCTCACGCTTCGGGGAAAATGGGAGAAACAACAGGGAAAGCAACAGAGGACTTGCAGGACTAACAAACTCACACAAGGCGTCGCATGAAAAGACTACATAGACGTAGCAGTCTTATCATTTTCATATTAAGGGCTTAGATTGCAATATGTTTTTTTGTTCTTTTTTGGACAACCGAAAAAAAATACGTAACAAAGCTGGTTAAAGGTAGAGTTGTTTGTCATTCAGACGTAAAAATCTTTTAGACTGATCTCCATGAGAAGAATCCTGTCACACTTTAACAGTAAGCGCATTCGATAGAAAATGTCTTAGTGATAAAAGATTAAGTGAAAACATTAATATATCACACCTCAGAACACGGAACAACATGTACATTTAATCTCTCTCTCTTCATCATTATTCTTCTTTAACCTTAATATTATCTTTATCTTATCTTTATCTTTATTTTAAGATCTTGACCCTTTAAATGAAAAAAATAAATGTTACGGCTGCAACATATGATAATTTTTATCAATGATCATATGAAAAATAAGATGTATTTTCGTATTAAGTGTTTAATAGCTCAATGGCTGGTGTGAGTGTTTGGTCGGTAACGCTTCTCTCCAGAGAGCAAAGAAATGATTTGGTATCCCTGCCCACTTCATCCAATCAGAACAGAGAGCTCCATAAAGAGGCGGTCCTGTCCGCTCAGGCAAAACACTCGGAGAGCAGGTTCCTCCTGTTTTGGTATCTACACTGCTAAACAATGACAGATGAGGGAAAAGCCAACAGTTCCAGAGCTCCTGGTGATGGCTTATACTACCAAACAAGTGTTGAAAAACGCTTGAAGAAAAGAGAACAGGCAAGGAGAGCTGCGAGGAGTCCGGTGACGTCGACGGGAGGAAGGGCATCGCTAACTGCAAAACGGACAGGAAGTTAGCTAAAACAACCACAACGCTTCCTTCAGCTTTAATCCGCCGACGTTGAAATACATTGAGAAAGTTATCTGCAGATTCCCTAATCCAAAACCCGACAATGTTGAATTTACAGTTGCAAAAAAAACAAAAGAAAAAACACCACATGCACATTTAAGAAGAGGAAAACGTTCGAGGCATCATTCGCTTGAAACATGACTCAAACAATGAAGCAGTTATCAAACTTGCAGGATCAGTTTTAGAGCAACTTTTTAATTAGGATCACTTCAGCTCTACCTCACGTTCAGTTCAGACACTTCTGCTGGAAGTGTTACAGAAATATGACAACGTTGGACTCCAAACTGCCCTGCTGTTCTAGTTCATCTTGCATTGTGTTTCAGCTTTTCACTGCCTTGAACCAAAGCACTGTGGTCCTGTAAACTCTAATGAACGTTTTGGGTTATGTTCATAACGTACTGTTATCAGTGACCAGCATTAGATGAGATAGGATGGAGGGGATGGAGTTGGTGGACCGGTGAAGGCCCCCACCATAACGTCTTTGGAGGGAGAGGTGGTGTCTGCAGGGCCGGGGTGGGGACAGCCGGTGTTGGCACGGCCTGAAAGGAGCCGTTCTCCTGCTGCATGTGCCAAGTGGTGTCAGTCTGACACTGGCTTTCACAGCGCGTCTCGCTGGAGGTTGTGGCTCGAGGAGCAGGAATACATTAGGCAAAGCTGTCGAAACATATGGTCTCTTTTTAGAGGCTCTGATTGATTTCTGTGTTGTGCTCTTTGATTATGTTTTAATCCTATTTTAATTAGATTATTTCTAGGTTTCTTTTAACCCTTATTCAACCTTTCTGATTATTATTTTCTTTTGCCTTACATCGGCTGCTTCGCTTTCCTTCTTGGTGCGGCTTCAAAAAAAAAACACCAAATCAGCATTTTATGTACTTTCGTCAAGTTTCACTCACTTCCTTGATCTCAGTCTCTCTCCCAGTTGAGGAATTAAAAAAACTTGTGACTCAGAACTTTTGGCCACTTTGATGCTGTAATTGATACGTGATGGTTTAATGGCCGCTCCCCTCAAACCATCTTCTCCTCTTTCTTCTTTCCCACTCGCTTCAGTCAGTACCTCCGTGGTGGAGGCAGACACCCTGGAATGCGCAGCTGTTGCGCCGTAGTTCCTACGGTATTAATCTGACATAAAAGCTTGTTATCAATCATACAGTATGCAGAAGGGATGGATGTCAGCAGCCGTCCAATCACAAGTGCTTTATATGTAGACCTGCACACCACAAGCTTGTCAGTGTCGGTGTCACGTTGGCTCTTTCAGCGTTTGGACTTAAAGGAAATATGAGACATTTGGGAAAATACACAAATTTGTTTCCTGGGAAAAAAGTTAGATCGGAAGATTGGTACCGTTGTCATGTCTGAATGTTAAAAAATAATACATAACCAGCAGCTGCTACAACCAGTTAGCTTAGCTTCACACAAAGAGTGTCGGCCAGAGGACACTACAGGAAATGAATGGTCTTGACCAAGATAGTCTGGAAGATGATGCCCTGTAAATGAGCGATCTGTCAGTTTTACTCACACTTGCACACTTTTTTAATTGCATTTTTGCTGCAGTTTTGTTTCCTGCAGTTACCTTTATGCTCAGAAAAAATAACAACCCTGCGCTGTATTCTCTGTAAATCCACCTGCTTTTAATGATAGAATACACATTTCTTAATAAAAAATGTTGATATAGGATTTTTGCTCTAAAGTTGATTTGTTGCTTTCCTTTCCAGACCTCAGTCCACTAACTCTGACCAACCATGAGCGGCGGAGTGAATATCAAAGTCATATCTCAGAGTCAGAGCGACGCGGGTGTCAGCTCGAGTCTGCCTTTACCTCGGAGCATGATGCCTCTCTCCAAGATGGACCCCAAGCAACAATATGGTGGCCTCTCCAACCCCTCGGTGGGGTACCAGCACGCCGCCAAAAGACGACCTTCCTACTCTTCATCCTCTGTTTCCTCGGCTCCTTCGGAGCTGCTGAGAGGTGCGGCGTTGAAGAACCACCTGCTGCAGCAGAAAACCGCTGTGTACTTACACAGAAGCCCCGCGGCTACGGAGCGAACCGACGGCACGTGCTCAGCGTACAGCAGCCCGCAGATACCAAAGAGGGAAGTCCCGCGCTCCAAAGACACGCTGGACCTCCGCACCAGCACGCTGACCCACAAGGCTTTGCGAGACCTCCAGCTGAGACGAACCACCAACAAGAACTGGACCTTTGGAAAATATCGTCTGAGCAACGTGGACAACGCGGCTGAGGAGGACGCCTTGTGCCGACTCTCTGCTAACGCCCAGTTAGGCCACGGAAGAGGACGTCTCATGTATACTAAAGGTGCCAATGGGAATGTGATATCGGGCGTTTCTTCAGCTGGAATGGGCAACAACCAAAGAGAGGCGAGGAACTTCTCCAACCTGCGAGAGGTGCCCAGTAACAAACCAAAGTCTTCCCACCCACCCTTCAACATGCAGCGCAGAGGAAGTGAGCCGGGAAGAGTCAACATGGTCGCTGTGGCTCCCTTCAGGTTCAGGTGAGGGCAGTGTTTCATCTTTTACGATGAGGAGATAAGCAGCAAAGAACAAACTGCGGCTTATTTTTTGGACACGCCGAATATGATGCAGCCTTGGGGCCTCTCGTGCTTTTTATGAGTAACCATTCTGTTTTTAAAAGATATATACGTAGCATTTACTCAAAATTCTGCTTTCTGTTTTGTTTCTTAGCCCATTAAATGATTTTGTCTCTGTTCCTGCAGGTTTCAGGTCCACGAGGACCAAGATGCCTCCTTCGACGATCTTAGCGACTGTTCCTCCGACTCCATGGAGGTCTGCTGTGACGATTTTGGTGAGTCACTTTAAATCACCTCCCGCTGATCTTATCATCCTGGGAATTCAGACACACCTGATGCTCTAAAGCTCATAAACATAGCTTGTCCTTAAAGGATAAGTTCCCTTAAAAAACCAAGTCAAAATTAAGTCATCATCTACTTACCCTCATGCGGATGGAAAGTCGGGGGAAGTTCTGTTGTCTACAGAACATTTCTGGAGGTTCACAGCAAAACAGCGTTGTGATATTCACCTGAACAACTGAAGTAGCTGGGCAACAAAAAAGAAGATTAAATAGCTCCTTACAGCTTTTCCAATGTGTTGTTACATGGAGATAAAATAGTGAGGACCCAAACAGAAGACACTCAGGAGGCAGGCGGAGTTAAGAACAAACGGTGAGCTTTAATAACACAGCTGAGGTCTATCGGAAATACAAAAGGAAGTCACCAAAAAGCTGAATAAAAGGAAACAAAAGCAAAGGAAGCAGGCAATACAAAAACTAAAAAAAGCCACAAACCAAAGAAGGAACACAAGGAATATGAGGAACACAGGAGACACAGGACTGACTTTGGGAAACAGAACAGACGAACTGACAAAGAGTAAGAGGAAAACACCGGCTCTGATAGACAATTAACATAGGAAACCCAGGTGAACCGGAAAAAAATGCAGGAAAAGGAAAAAGGGAAGAAGTGACAAGCAAAACATGACACAAGGAGAGGACTACAAAACAAAGCCCAAAGACCCCAGATTGATTGAACAAAGACATTATTTACACCCTCCAGAGACTTCGATTAAGCCAGATGAGCTGAATTTTATTTAGGTTTTTTACATTTTAAAACAAGTCCCCACCCACACCTGCTGTTTATGAAAACGCTGCGATTTTGTTCTACTTTGAAGTAAACCTTCCGATCTGCATGAGGCTGAGTAAATAATGACAGAATTTTCCTTTTTGGTTGAGCTTATCCGCAAAATGCAGCATCCCCGGTCTGGGTCCAGTCTGTGACGTTTGTTGCGTCTAATTCCCCTCTCTCCTCTTGTCGTCTCTCTATGTCAGCTGTCCAATTAAGGCTTAAAATCCCTAAAGATACATTTAAAAAAGAAGCATCCACAGCTTAGTCATATTCAGCCTGCGACATGGGGTTGTGTAAACTTCTTAAGAAGTCAAAGGCCAAAAAAGTTGAGAATCACTGCTGTTAACCTTCAAATAAGCCCCAGCTCTGATGCTCAGAGATAAAACAGGTGATATCTGAAGGTTATCATCCAGGATCTTTAAATTTAAGAGCAGGCAGTCCATAAAGTTTAATCACTTTGACGACTTATAATTCATTTCACCCTTTTGTCCTTAAGACGTACTCGTCCTTCCTCTGCGAGAAGAAGCCGCTTAAATCTTGAGAAGAAAACAAACTTTTTCGCTCAGTTCACAGAGTTCAGCCAGTTAGGTATGCAAAACCCTGTTTTTCCAATTATATTATATTGCATCCTGTAACACCCAAGCTTTAATACGACTGAATGTTGACACTGGACTCTGTTCAGCGCGACAGTTGTTCTCACCAGAGCTCCTGCCAACTCACAACGAAAGCTTCATACTGTAAGCACCACCTGTTATGTGCATCAGGATTTCCTGAAATACTTCCCTTCTTTCTTTATGTGGGAAAACACAGACTCCTGGCAGCGAGCGCTTCTCTCAAATCACACAGCTCTGTGAATGTTGCACTGTTTCTTAAATGTGTCCGTGTCTCTGGCGTGCCATTGTGATTATATATACATCATCCTGTCAGTGCTGCGTTAAACATTAAAAGTGGAATGTTGTGTTTGCTCTGAAGCCTGCAACAACGCTCTTCAAAGATCTCGTTGCTTGGACACACCGTGTTTGCTTGGTCAGTATTTCATTATTTTAAGAAACTCGCTGAGTGAAGCCAATCCTCCCGAAGCGGATAAAACCACAAGAATTCAATCAATTAATTCTAATTAGAAAGGGATTTACATAAAGATCAGCCGGACTGTAATACTGTAAGTGATATTGATGTAAGTAAGTAAGTAAGCAGACACTCTCCTCAGGGAGGATAGCCGTGACCACAAAACATTATTAATACTTAAACATGTTTGTTGGGGCAGTTCATGTCAAGATATCGTTGGATGTTTTCCAGAAGCCTCGTCGTTTCAGCATCATTTAATGTTAAATCCTGCTGTCACGTTGGAGAGAGAACAAGAACTTTCCAGACCACAAACAAGTAACAGAAATACACCCGTCAAACATTAAACACACACTTCTGATCATCTTTTCAGATGCTCAAATAAAATATTGAAAGATAAACAAGACTGACTGTACGGGAGGGCGAGAAGTTCTCTGGTGCCGCACATGTAGTGCGTTCACATGGTGATAGAATAATCAGACAAATGAGTTCTCTGCTAGGAAAACGCACCCCTCATGTCAGAACGAAAATGCAAATAGTCAGCAAAAAATGTGATTGGTGGTAAGAAAGTTTATACTAATTTAAATATATCAGGTTTTGCTCACATGCAATTTGACAAATATGGTTGTTGCTGTCCAGACGAGTAACCTGGATAAGTTAGAAAAGTTATCTACTAGCTTCAACAGTGAAATCCTTGTTCTCTCTACATTACAACTTATAAACTCATGAACACAACAAAGTCGGAAGAACGAGAGACACAGTGGTGCTCGAGCTAAACGCTAACATCAAGAAGCTAAAATTGTCAGGATGACGATGCTAACATGGTGAGTAGCGGTTTAGCGGGTATGATTTTCACTATGTTCACCTTATATTTTAGCATGGTAGCATGCTAACATTTGAGAATTAGCACGAAATGCATCATACAACTGATGCAGACATAATTAGTTTGACCTATAATAAGTCATAATACATCATAATGTTTTGGACAGGAATGGCTAATAGTATATAAAACAAATTTAAGAGGCTCTGTGAAACTATGTGTGGCTAAACTGTGGCTCTCTGTTAGCAGAGCAGAGAGATGCACTTGAGAACTTGCATAAAGTCACATGGTTTGGCCTGAAAATCTGACCGGAGCCCTTCAAAAAGAAAACCACAGTCCAGCAGCATTGAACAGCTATCAGTGGTGGAAGGTCTCGTTTTTCATGTCACCTTAAAATCAGCTCACATATGCCTGATGGGAAAAAGAAGAAGTGCCCCTTTAAAAGCTCATGGAGACAAAGAAGTCAGGATAATCCGTAAGCTAACACGCTCCTGGTGACAATGCTAACATGCCGAGGTTTAGCAGGGATCATTTTTACATGCTCAGATTTCAGAATTAGCACTGAACAGACAGTACGACTGAGGCCGATGGCAATGTCATTAGTTTGAAGGATAATCAGTTGTAGAACGTTTTGGACTAGCTCCAGCATGGCCAAGAGGAGTTTTTTTAAAAGCAAATTAAAGAGTATTATCAAGAGAAATGTAGTCATTAGTTGACATCATAATCAATTAAATGACTGTGTTTGCAAATAATCCGTCAGCACAAACACACTACCTGCTAGCAATTAGCATTTGTCTGTTTAAATTATTGACAATCTATAATTGAAGTTGTTTATTCATAGTGAGAACTCAATGGCAGCAGTGTCTGAAGTGTGTGACCGTTCAAAACCTAAATTACTATCCGGAATTACATGACAAGAAGTCATTTTTGGCTAACATTACTGATTCACATTTGTCACCCAACATGCAGATATAATTGCACTGGGCTGTTACGAAATAATTTTAACTGTCTTCTTAATTATCTTAATGACTCGGAAGGGTTGACAGCCTCCAGGCAGCCTCCTCAGGGAGAGACCGGAGACTGAGTGGTCCTCAGCTGAGGGTGGACAGATGCAGAGACTGAGAGATTGAGTGGTTTGATGCGGCAGATCAACTTTCACCTCCTGTCTGGGAGTTCTTCTTGTCCCTGCTGGACGGACCGGAGGGACGCTTAGATTCAGTTTTCTGACCGGGGGAGCAGAGAGATCTTTGTGAGCTTCCATCCGGCTTCAGCTACAAATTTGCTGGAACATTAAAAATCGGGGTTGTATTCATGACATTCAGTGGAAACATCTGCGGGAACTAAAGCTCGGTGAGGATCTCTGCTGAGAAATCTTGCTGTACTTTAAAGTGACTAAAGCTTTCAGGATAGGGAGACTCACTGCTCCAGGATTAAACCAAAAAAAATAAAATGCAAACGAATCACTCTTGCACATGTTTAAAGTCAGACAAGATGGCTTTACCTTTGCTATCATTTCCAGCTGCTTGAAGTCATCATCGGTAGACTGTTGCTGAGCACATGAAGGGAAGTTTGGCGAGAAAACTTGAGTAAGTGTTCGGGTCAGTCCTCTTCCCTCGGGCTGATCTTATCCCAGCAAACACAATGATTCTATTAGACCTCTTTTAATGACTTTAATTATCTCAATAATTACCACATGACTTCAACACCACGCACAAGCATGATCTCTACGTGTCCCCTTGACACGATTCTTCGACCTTCATGTGACTGTGTTGCACATTAACGTTGATGCTGTCTGTGGGTTTCCCCCCTTTGAGCACGTGTGGAAGTCTCCCAGACATTCTTGAATCCGCTGCATTATAGCAGCTGGGATGAATACATGTGCTGTCCAGGGAACAGGCAGCTGCGTATCTGGCCCTGTCATAGCATGCGCACACACACACACACTGTTACTCAGATGGCCAGTTGGAGGGAGGGAGAATCAGACCCAGATGTTGAAGGAAAGCAAATGAAAAGATGCGGCCCCACCCTTCCTAGTCCTGAGAAGTGGTGATGATTTAAAGTTTCTGCTTTCATATTTACAGGATCAGCATTTCTTTGAATCTGTCCAAAAGTTTAAGGGACATTTCACTCAAGACCACAAATGTCAACCTTCTGGTGGCGCTAAAAGAGGAGTCAAGGGATCACTAAAGCCATCAGCATTTATTCTCTGTGGATATATGTGTACCAGATTTATTGGCAAGTCTGGTGGAAAAAACAAAATGTCACCATAATCAGGGGGAATCTTCCAGTAGGGACCTCGAATCTCTGTAGATTTACCCATCAAATGTTGTTGATATTTTGGTCCGAACCAAAGTGGTTACATAAACAAAATCTTGCTCCAAAAAAAAGAATTCCTACAAAGTTGTCAACATGGCTAACAAAAATTACCATCCCACCGAATCCCCATGAACATGAAAACCAACACAGCCTCTCTCTGTCATTTCTCCAGTCACTATCGTTAAAAGGTCCGCAATGTGATATTCGTGCATATCCCCCCCCGAAAAAAGCTGTTTTCATGGAAGTCATTGTTAGTGTTGAAAAGTAGCTGTGTTTATCCCTCCAACCATAACTGTGGGCTTTTTCTTTTGTGCATGCAGCTCCAACCAAGGCTTACAAACTGTTGTTAGGTAATGTACAGAGCTGATTGTAAACGAGCAAGAGGTTGTGTGTCGCGAACTGTGGAACTGTTACGTTTGTGACCAAAAGTACGTTGCTCCTCCAGCTCCAGCCAGCAGTCAACATTATAGTCCATAACCACCCGAGGTCATCTCCAGTGTCAGTTGTTTCATATACTGCAATGCAGTTGATATATGGGAATAAAGACAAATCCAGTTTAAGTCAAAAAGTCATCTCTGGGCTCCCTGTCGGTTTAACGGTTTCGGATCGGAGCAGAATCCGCCTTTTGTCTTGTGTTTTCTGTTTACATGACCTGTATTAGATTTGGAATATTGTCATAAACTGATTAATAGTAAAACAAATATTAGTGTGCATGTTAACACAGTCATTGACATTAATAGAGCCGCTAAAATCGAGATGATAGAGTATTAACTCCAGATCGAAGGTGTTGGTTCGCACAGATGTCCTATGAAATCATCTAAGTCTTACAAAATTTGGCATGCTGGAATTTGTTATCCTATGATTCATTAAGAAATCCCCACGTTCCAAAACAAATGAGCTATTCACTGCATCATGGGAGTAAAGGTCTCCGTCAGCGATCCAGAGTCCGCAGGGAGCCCTGGACCTCGTGACGAGGAGGAACAAGACACGACATTGTTTCCAGGAACTAATTGCCAGTTCAAACAACCTCACTGGTCCACGGGCCACCGCAGGTGCCCTGAGACCCAAATAAAAAAGTCAGTGAAGTGTACTAGCAAACCCATTGTGAGCGTTAGAATCGTACCCTCTGGGCATTGTAGCTAACAGGTCAATCATATCGAGTGGATTTGCACCATCTAGCATGCTTGTGTTCAGTCATGCTGTGTTGTGGAAAAGAGCAACCATCCACTCAGTCATCCACTCAATAAGAACAGAAAATAAACCATTCAGCAGCATTGCATTTGCACGTTTTTATGTTTTGTAGAGCACGGGGTTGTGTAACAGCAGTTTATGGAAAAGGTAAATGTTTCTTTGGCAGCTGTGTTTGTGCACAGCAGAGAGGTCTGCTGCAGATGACATGCAGGCGATGAGAGAGGGTGGTTTCCATGGAGCAGCGCTGCATGCGAGCGCTGCGGAGCCTCCTCAATCCTCCTGAGAGACGGCAGTGTGGAATATCTGAAAAAGATGATTATAGTCATATGTTTGAAATAAAAAAAAAAATCCCTGCCTCAAAACAATGTGACTGCAATTTCAATTCAACACAATCCCGTGCGTGTCTGTGTACATGGGTCTTTACACCGATTTGAAGATATTTCCAAAGTGTGGTTTTGGGTGTGTTACTTGCTTACACTGGCACATCTTGTCGCTCGCTCAGTCTGCTGGAGTGAAGTCACCGATTTGGCTGATACACTTTTTAGGATTTCAAGCCAATTTCTCTCTCCGTGCCTCTATCGAGAAGTGGACCAAAACCACCCTATTAACTTGTTAGTTCTACAGTTTTCATGAACGTCACATTATGCACATTACCCTTTAACGTTTATGTCAGGATCGTTGATATTAGATGAGATAAGGTTGAACTAAGGTTGTCTATTTATAGCAGGGCAACACAGGGCTGATTTTAAGCGATTTATCCATCTGTAAATCTGGAACTGATATCATAAGGAAGCTCAGACAGGATCAAGAGATAATCTGGATGCTCCAGTTGTTGCATTGTGGTGGGTTTTGACAGTGGCAATAATATATGCTATGGTGTGTAATTACATGTCTAAACGTGTACGCGCTCACAGTAATAACACGTCCAGTATCACACAAATCAAGCATCATGTCGGGTGTACTGAACAGGCAACGCTGGAGGTGAGGGAGGGGGAGGGGGAAGAACAAAGGAAGCAGAGGAGATGGTGGGAAAACACGGTGCGTTCGAGGCGAACGGTGCCTGGTTGTAAAAGCCACAGATGACCATTTTCTCATCGCTTTCTTGCATTTCACATATTCTGCTGAGGCACGGTGAAGCATCTTTAAATGAAGGGAAAGCGAGGGGAAGGAGGAGGGAGGATGGGAGGGAAGGCGGAGGCGAGGGAGAGGCAGCAGAAAGCAAGAGGGAGGAGGGAGCGTTGTTGCGTCTGCCGCCGCTGTCATTCCGCTGCTGCGCGGTTCAGCGGCAGGAGGGTGCGCTGAAGGGAGGAGTGTGGAAAGGAGGAAAGGAGAGGGAAGGAGAGAAAGGGAGTGCCTGGGCAGCACTGCAACAGCTGCAGCTGCAGCAGCCTGACAGGACGAGAGAAGAGGAGAAGGAGGCAGAGGGAAGAAAAGACAAGGCTGCAGGATTGGCTTTATTTTTTTAAGGAAAAAGGGATTGATAAGGAAGCCTGTTTTCTCCCTTGCTGATGCTTTTCTATATGGTCTCATGCAGGGGGCATGCTTGGAAATAGTGTGAGAGGCAGAGGAGATTTGAAGATGGAAAGAACGGATAGCACAAAGGCATACGGCCAAGCAGATGGCAAAGGAGTTGGTATGGCAGCAAAGAGGGCCAAGTCTGGTGTGCCCCAGAGCACACAGCGGGGTGAGCTGAAGGTTTACCGGCCGGGTAGCTCTGACGGCAGGCTACCAGTGCCCTCCAATCTCCGCAAGCAGAGGTCTATGACAAACCTGGCTGTACTCACTGATGCTGAGAAGAAGTTACACCTCTATGAGCCCAAGTGGTGCGATGACATGGCCAAGCCTGGAGCAGGACAGACCAAGATGGGTAAGCCAAAGACGGCAGGGGGTGGCAGCACTGCCGGAGGAGGTGCCCCCCTCTCTAGAAATCTATCCAAATCTGAACACTCGCTGTTCCAGGGCAAACCCAAGCCCTTCAGCCCTCTGGCTGCTCCCTCTGCTCTGAGCAAGCAGAGTCGCATTCCGCGTGGTCCTTACGCTGAGGTGAAGCCCCTGAGCAAGGCACCTGAGGATGGCAAGTCAGATGATGAGATCCTGTCAAGCAAGGCCAAGGCCAATGCTAAGAAGCAGGGAGCTGGAGCCGGAGGGGAGTCCGGTTCCAAAGGCCAGGGGGAGGAAGGGGGAGACAAGCCCTTCCTGAAGGTGGACCCAGAACTGGTGGTGACAGTGCTGGGCGACCTGGAGCAGCTGCTCTTCAGTCAGATGTTGGGTGAGTACAGCAGAGAAGTCTTGACGCCTCGACAGTACGTGCGGCCGCCATGTGCTACAAACCAAACGCCCCGCTTGTACGTTTTCTCGGCAGCACGCCCCCTTTGATTCAGCCACCATACGGCACCTGCTTGCTGCTGCAGACCCACATTCCCCCTGAGGCGATTTTATGCAGCTCCGAGGAGAAAAAAACAGGAAGACGTCCTTGTTGTGTTTGCAAAGCATGCTCCTCTTGTTTTTTTCATTGACTGATGCATCAGTTTGACATTTAAGGCTGAATGTTTAGTAGAAAGCCAAAGCTCTAGTGATTCTCTATTGTTCCCATTCCTCCAGCATGTCACATGTCAGGTGTCTGAGGCTCGCCATTGATTGTGAGAAATATGCTTGCTTCCCTATTACAGCATTGCCGTATGATTGCATGAAAAAAAGCCTGAGGGGTTGGGGATTATTACCAGCACGCTGATCTCCTTTGTAAAGCTCTCGTTTGCTGCAACATGTGCCGATGCACTCGAGGGTCCATCCGCTGCTCCACATACGCTTCCCAAAAGAGAGACGGGAAAGACAGCATGCCATATTGAATTCATTTCAGGCACACAGACACATATTTAGCCTCCTCCCAGCTCCATTCATCTGTAGAGCCTTGACAGATGGTGCACACCCCGTCTACTACAACGGTGTAAATGGCAGAGAAAATGGCTTTCTCTCTAGAGGTGTAGGTCAGGTTTATCAATAGGAGGGGCTTGATGAATATTAAGGGTATTGATCATGTAATGGTCATTGCAATTCAGATGACTTCATCATTTTTGGCTTGTTTTCCTTTGAATGCCTCCTTGTTTAATGGCAGGTGTTCGTATTTTGGTCACGTGAGGGGAGAAGGTATCTTTGTTTTTACCCCAAATTTAGATTTAAATACAGTTATGTTTGAATTTTTTCCTCCAAGGTTACTGGATATCTTACAGTTTAGTTGTTTTATTGTTTAGTCCTTAAATCTATTGGCCATTAAAGAAATTATGGGAAGAAAATTGCAGAGACTGAACATTTTGCCAAAGGGTTTAGATTTAGGTTTCTGGTGACATTTTTGAAAGAAGGTTTTAAACAATTTAATGGTTATAATTGAAGTGTGTGTTCCTCACTCATTGATGCTAATTGCACGAATGCATCAACTAATTTTCCTAAAATCCAATCATTGACACATGTGGTTCGAGCATGTCATCAACAAGCGTTGAATGCACTTGTTATTCCATTGCTCCAGTATCATCAGGAGAGCATGTTCTCTGGTGCATCTTAATGAACACATCTGTGCTGATTTAATCTGCTCTCCATGCCTCATTAGCCTAAATGGACATCTATCACTCATGTTAGTCACACTTAAAGTAAGAACTGTAAACAATAAGGATAACGGTAGCATTGATAGCAGAAAAGGCATCATTGGGTTCAACCACAACCAAAATTTCTAAAAGCTCTGCCGAATTGGCCACCACACCCACGTCTGCGTTATTAACCTAATTGCATAAAATCTGCAGCAGGACGCCTGGGGCTGATACATCTTTTCTTCTCTATGTCACATTTTGACCTACATGACATTTCCAAATCAATTGAAAGTCATTATTTCCCAAAAAAGGGAGTGTATTATCTTGATGAATTATTTATCATCATTTAAGATGGTAATCCCATGCGGGCCTTTGACACGAGTCAAGTGCTTTGTGCCCATGAAATGAAAAACAGCCCCCAAAATGGAAACACGGTGACGGAAAGGCGGGAACCAGCCACAACAGCGGTTATTGACTTAGATTGATCAGCAGATAAATGACGGAGAGATGTCTTCATATTATAATATTAATGTTTTACATTCACAGTTGCGTCATCTGAATGCTCTTTGGTTTTAGACTGAAGGTTTTTTGTTCTCCATGTACTGTACTGCACATGTACAGTAGAGAAGCTTGTTACCATGAATAGATCTTTTTATTCATAGTCTGCAGTATAAGTCAGGCCAGTTTAATGCTTAATCTGTGCTCTGCTTCTGCAGCTTGTCTCATTATAAACTCGCTGAAAGGATGCTTTTATTGCCTACATAGAGGGTTTCTTTGTTGTTTATGATATCCAGAATCATCAACTTAGTAATGGGCTCATTTGTTAAACTCGCCATGTAAGTTTGTGCACCATGGCTGTCATCCAATCCGGGTACGCCACATGCCACCAGCACATCACGAGCCAAGGCTGCAGACCCTAACAAAATAAAACCCCTCAATCCAGATCTAGATCAAGTTGACCTTACATGCTTTATTTTAATGATCTGTTAATCTTGCAACTCCTTCCCCATCTCACAGGGCTGTTGAGTTTGCACTGTCCACCGTGTAATACATGCAAATAGATTATAACCTGAAATAAGTTTCATGAATTCACGTCAAAATGATAAATGTAACATGACAAATGGACTCTGGGTCATTAGATTTATATTCATGAAGAAAGCAGAAGATCAGAGTAGTGCAGACAGCAGTACTCCTGGAAAACAACCGTCCTCTAGACAGAAAGGGGATGAGCAAACCTCATTTCGATGTAATTATATGTGATCTGTCATGCAAGATATCAAACGTAGCAATGGCCTGCAGCTATCTGGGATCACAGTGGAGCAGTGGATACGTGGGTATATGGGTGAAGCAACAATCAGATGGAATTATTACAATATGCGGAATACATGGGTCATTAAATGGTGACTCTTAAAGGCACAGTGTAAGGAAAGGTAACATTTCTGAACACTAGAGTGACGCCCGGAAGAGCGCATACCTCTGCCGAGGCCCTATAGTCCCTTGACGTAGTTACTCATAGATAGCCTTCTTCTTCTTAATACGACAGATATCAATATCCATGTGGTGTTCACAGAGAAATTCATGAAAATGTCCCTTTATCCACACCAAAAGTTAACAGTCTACTCTGAGCCAAGGCCACACTTGCCAACCCTCCTGGTTTTCCTGGGGGACTTGCCCTCCCCTGGTTTCCTCCCTGTGTCACAATCCTCAGTTTCAAACCACAGTTTCACAACTTTTTTTCACTTTTACTATTCTTAACTTGTTTCTGGCACTGTACAGCCTACAGTCTACATATTAATGGAGAAGAGAAAGAAGTACTCCAGCAAAGAAATCCTGTTTCTCATAGAAAGTTTAAAAGGCAAGGGGCAAGCATTTTGTTTAATCTGCCGCGTTGTTATTTCTGTTAATCAAGGTGGTCCTACTGCGTCAATCACCATCGAGAGGCTGGGTATCGGCGTGCACAGACTCTCAAAAAATTAACAAAAAGTGATGATTTTTACTTTGTGTTGAGATTTATGCAGTTTCATGTCCTGCTGAAAAACCAACCAACCCACAGTCAGACACCAGTAAAACATTACCTCTTTGGCGAAGGTAATAAAGGGTCTCATAATTGAGTGATATCTGCTGGCGTCCCATTTGTACCACATGGTATTCATATGTGATAATGGTATGTCCATTTCTGAACCAAACTATTAGCCAAAGCTGCAAAATGATCAGCTGTTTCAGCTTACAGAGAGTGTGTTCGTGGCCCAAGAACCACATGAAAGATTTTTTTTGAAAATGAATGATTTTGATTGCCTTTCACCATGAGCAATCAATGCGGCTGATTTCCCACTTCTAACTCTTTTCTGACATCACTGTGAGTGCGTTTCTTTTTGTTGAAGTTATTTTCCGCTGGTTCTGCCATTGTGAGAAACTCCAGGTCTCTTTGAGGTAAAAGAAGAAGCCACCGCCAGTAAAACAGGCTATAAAATGACCTGTAGAGGCTGATAAAGACATCCAGTCCTCTCACTGATCGTTTTTGTGTGTTTATGGAAATCTGAGTGGAAATTAAACCGACGTGTCAGTGAATTGGTGCCACACGTAGGACGCTCACTGTTGACTCAGCAGTGATTGTGAGGTTAATGAGGCTTTTAACTATACTTTCGAATTAATTTGTCCATACTTAAGCCGCCTGCCTCTGCACTGTCTCTATACAAAGCACTTCCTGTGTTGCATCATTCATGGGTCTTCCCCAATACACATCTGCTTCAGTATTCTGTCCGAGCGTTCCCTCTCTGTATCGTCAACATCGCTGCACTGCAGCTTGCCAGAGGACTGTCAGTCACTGCACAGTGCATAATGCATACAGTATATACTCAAGACAGATGTGCTTCACATGTGTGCTCCAGGAATCCTGTTTGAGTTTATTCCCAGGAATTCATCACAAAGTAAATTAGCAGTATCCCAGAATTACAATGTGGTTAGGTTGGTTGGGTTTATAGATGTGAAGTGACTTAAAAATTTATTCTAGACTCACTCATGTGTATTCTTTACATTTTTACAAGTGCTGGACTTTATTGTGTAAGCCTTGACATTAGTAGATGTTATTCTATGCCTCTCTTCATATACAAACCAAACTAAAATAAACTAAACTAAAACAATTACCTCTTTTAGGCTACAGAAAGCCTGCACCTGGGTGAGAACATTGGTGACTTCCTGAGGGAACACTGTCCCCTAAAATGTACATTTATGCAACTAATTTGCATTAACAAGGCTGAAGGAAACGTAAAGCCACCACAGGTACACTTTCAATAAAAATAATACGGAAATGATTTAAACATCTGATCGTGTCCCCAAAATGTTCACTGACAATGTATTTAATTTTTCTGACAAAATATCCGATGTTTATGATTGTAGCACCTACAACATTACTGAAGTTTTTTATGGTCATGTTTGTCCACTCACAGCACAATACATCTACAAGTAGTATCCAGAATCTATTTACTGGTTCCTCACTGAGCCTATAGATTGTATGTATTTTGGCTCTATGCTAATGAAACCATGTATTAGACCAAGCCCTCAGCTTCACTGCAGATTTGGACCCAACGGGATCTCACAAGTGTTGGGTGTTAAAATGTGTTCTGAATGTGTGAACTGTATGTAAATGTTTGCGTGTGATATTGGCGCTTACGATTCACACCCTGAATTAGTTCAACATCCTCTTACGAAACACAGCACATTATTTGACGTGCGCTCCCCTGACATCCTCGCCTCTCCTCCAGCTATTACAGTTAATGCATCGAATGTTAATTTCTTTCTCCCCAAGGGTTTTTGCCTCCTCACACTGCAGAGGAAAAACCCCCATTTCCTTGCGTTTTTTGAGATGGGGAGGTTTCTCTCATTTGTTACCGCTATAACACAACAACACTCCTAATTGTACTGTTATATCGATTTGACATGGTCATGACCCACTGACTGGACACTTTTACATCACGCGCAACCTTGTCCAAAGCAGCTGACCTGCAGTGAAACGCTTTTGGCCGCAGTTCAGCTCATTGTTAGCCTTTCAACCTCAGCTGAATGACTCTGAGGTAATGCTCAATAAAACCAAAAAACAGAAGCTCTGGACAGAAAAAGGAAAAACTCCTTCGAAGAGTTGCAGGTGTGGCTTGAATGTCAGAGTACATCCCCCTGGTGGGCAGTCTAAGTTACAGGCAACCTCTCAGTATTTCATTTTTCAGGATGCACCATGTCAGTGCAGAAGGGGTGGGGTGGGGGGGGGGCAGAGCGGAGGTTACCATGGTGAGGGAGCCCATGGAGTGAAATTTGTCTGCCTAATGATGTGAACATACGTCGGCTGTGAGCTTACAAGGAAGACAAGTGTCACATCAGTCCGGACGCAAATGATTCAAAGCGAGAGCGCATGCATGTGGAGGCAAAAATAAGCTTGTGTGTGCATGCATGCCATAGACAGAGCCCAGTAAAGCAGCAGCTTGTTTCTGAGTTTTATTTTGACACCCTGAATGTTTTATGACCTTTCATTCTGCATGACCAACCCACAGACCCTGAGTCCCAGAGGAAGAGAACCGTGCAGAATGTCCTTGACCTCCGCCAGAATTTGGAGGATACGATGGTGAGCCTGCGGGGCTCGCAGCTTAGCCATAGGTAAGAGCACTATGTCTGCATTTTAGATTTTTCTATTGTTTGTCTGCTGTGCCCTTGGATATAATACATATACAACAAAGACAATGTGTGTTTTGTTCATGAAACCCTAAAGTCTGTGATTGGTTTGGTCTGAAAAGAATTACACGATCAAGCAATGGATAGTTTTTGGATCGATACATAACACAATCATGTGTAAACACTTGTGCTGTGTTCTCTTGGAGAGTCGCCACCTGGTTCACATCTGGCTTCCATTCTTCTTAAATAGCCCGTCTCTGTTTCATGGTCGTGACTTCATTCGAGGAATCTCTGTTTTTGGCTCAGGCATTAATTTGCTGCAGCATAACAAGACACTGGTGGAGGACAGGTTTTCGTTTCAAGTCGGGATGTAATATCCTGTGGACGGCTCAGGCGACTCAGCTCGTCTCTTTAAACCTGTATTAATGAGTATTTCTATATGAAGGAGACATATTATGCTCATTTTCATGCTCGCGGATTGTAAATTGGGTTGGCCACTATCACAAAGTATTGATATTTGAGTTGGGAATGAGACTCAAAAATTAACTTTCTCACAAATTGGACCTTTAAATGCTTAAATCAAGTTTTCTCATACTGTCCAGTGCAGCAGCACCTCTGTCTGAAACGCTCTTTTTAAGCTCCTGTCTCTTTAAGGTCCCTCTGCTGAATCTCCAGTCAGCTCTGATTGGTCAGCTCACACACGCCTGAGCCAGCGCCGCTCACCATGTCTCCGGTCGGCTCTGTTGTGCTTTCAGCTTCCAGTTAGCTTCACCTCTTCTGCACATATATGCAACACGATGACATTATATGATATCAGGAAGTCACAGATTTAAAGGCGGGACAACTGATGAGGCGTTTCAAGAACATTGTTTTCTGTGGGAGAAAGGAGCTTCCTGTGGTAGTGGCATTTGGGCTTTTTAACTTTCAAGACTTTTAACATGCACAAGAACCTTAATAACACACTAAAGGAAAGCCACTTACCTTTTTAAACAAGCAACTCCATCACTGTATCAAAGATTCTCACTCTGTCAGTCTCATACTAGAGTGGCACCAGTTCGACTCCATATTGATGAATTATCCATCAACAACGGATAAAAATACTCTTGCGGTTGTAGCCGTTGCAATATTTATTCGGGTGAGTTGGTACATCTAGTTATGTAATGGGCAGACACATAAGATTCCTTCCAGCCATTTGGAGGACATTTCTAACCCTGACCCACTTACAGAAGTGACTAGGTACTCTTAGATATACTCGCAGGATGATGGAAGAGGTGTTTGCAACAGCCTGTTTGGGTGTGGTCATGAAAAGGAAAGGTCCCTGGAGTGGGCGAACACATTGCTCTGAGATGCTGTATGCTGTATTACCACAGAGATATCAGGCCATCCTTCACTTTGTCTTTGGACTCCAAAAGGCCACTTTTTTAGCTTTAATCCCTGAGGACGATACGACACAACTGCTGTATTTGGGTCAACAGCGACTCAGTGCCACCGTGGGTTTCTTTGAAGGACATCCGACAGAGACAGAGAAATGTTCAGTTGGGTGCGCTGGTTTTTTCTGTCGTCTCAAGTGCTTCCGGTATGTAACGCACACTGACCCTTCCTCAATATGTGTCTCCAGCTGTATGGACAGCACTAACGTGGGCTATGACAGTGATGAGACCAACGCTCGCAGTATATCCAGCATGTCCAACCGCTCATCACCTCTCTCCTGGCGCCACGGCCAGTCCAGCCCTCGACTTCAAGCGGGCGATGCCCCGTCCTCCACAGGTGGAGGATACCAGGGGGCTAAGACCGGCTCGCAGTACACGGCACACACCATGCCAGCACGCTGCTCCAGCCGCCTAAGCAGCACGTCACGCATTGAGCTGATCGAAGGGTTGGACGCCGATGACACCGACCTCAAGTCCGGTTACCTGAGTGACACTGACCTCCTAGGAAAGAGCCTGCCGGATGACGATGACGACAACCTGGCCAATGGGTAAGAGAGTCTGAAGACGTGGTTTGAACCTGTTGTTACCATGACACCGTCAGCCAGTCAGTGGCTGCACGCTGGTTTTTTCTGCAACTTTGCAAAGGTCGGGTAGGATTTGTTGTCAACTTCCATTTTACTCAAAGGCCTCACGGACATTGCTGCATTTCAATATTTAATTAAGATGAATATATTTCGATGCTCTTTAACATTCAGCTGTGGTGCAGAAGCCTTCATGTGGGAAACTTTCATGCCGACATCATCTGATTCCAGCTTTGTGTTGGTATCTGATGCTTTGCACTTGGTAGGCCGATCAAAGAGCTTCCATCAGCAGTATCTGCAGATACACTTTATTTTTTTTTTCTCTTGAAGGATTTTCTCAAAGTCCCCCTGACATTGTCAGAGGCTGCTGACTGCGAGAGAATTTCTTCAGACGTTTTTCACAGAGAATTCGAGGACTCATCAGGGTTCCCCTCGGTCGCACAATAAATGCTCCCTCGGCTCTGACTGTTGTCAACAGAAACCGCAGCGACACAAAGTGACAGTACTTTTATTACTTTACTTTCTGTAACAGGAATACTTCCTCTACTTCTATCCTTCTTGTTTTTTCACACCATTTGCTTCTTTTTAACCTCCTTCTGCCTGAACACCTTCTTCAACTTCTTTCCTTTGTCTTTCTCCCTTGCCTTCTTCTTCTTCTTCTTCTTCTTCTACACCTCTTCTTCATCCTCTTCATCATCTTCTCCTACACTTTTTCATTAAATCCTTTTCTTCTCTATCTTCTTCCACTTCTCCCGTTGTCTTCTCCTTCCCCTCCGTCCTCTCAGGTCCTCTGCATGTTTTTATCTAACTCTCCATCCCAAGTTGACAGCTGACACTGAGAGTCAGAGAGCGGGAGAGAAAGAATCCAGGACAGTTGTCCGCTGTGGTTTAGCAGCTTTATCGCCGGGATTTAAAATCAGCCTCTGGAGCGCTAACTCGGTCCTGCTAGCCAGGTCACGTTCTTACTACAGAGCAAAGTAATGAGAAGAAACAGGAATGACACAGATTTAAATAAGTACAAATTAGAGCAGAAGAAAAGAAGGAAAACTTGTGAAATGGAAATGGGTTCATCTAAGTTTTGTAAAATCTGAAGTTGAGGTGAATCAGAATGGTATAAGACTTGTATACTAAAAGTTATTTTTTACAAAAGAATAAGTGTTGCATTCAATATAAACTGGCAGATAGCACTTTGTGTACAGGTTTTTCATGTTAGGAGGGAGGTGAAAAAGATCAGACAGCAGGACCCTGATAAAGGTTAGGATTAAACAGGGATTATGTCATATTCCTCACTGTAACATCCATGCACCCGAAATCCACTTAAATCTGCCCTGTATTCTGTCACATCCCTCCCCGCGTCGGCTCTGCTGTGTTGGTTGAAATTTATTGCGAGAGGTGAGCGCGGGGGCTCACCTCTGCTCTGCAGCACCACGGGCACCAGAGATGCTAATCATTTTATGTAACCGCTTTTTAAAAAATGCTTCATCATGCTCAGCGTTCGGCCACCAACGTCACAGTCCCTGAATGAACTTTCAAGGTGACTGTGAGACCTCCTGGTGGGTACCAACTGGTCCCTAGAGGTAGATTATTACCGGTTACAACCAAAAGGATTATGGGTGTGGGTGTGTTCATACACTCTGTGTCCTCTCCAGTGTGTTATCATAAGGGTAAGAATAGTGTATTGTGGCTGCCAAAACACACCGATATATGGAAACACTGGGTGCTATTTTCTCTCTGACCTTGAGTAGGTTGCATGCTTATACTTGGAAGATGCAACACTGTGGAAGCCCCTCTGATTTCTATGCTTTGCTGATACATTTTTGGATTTTGTTCAGTGAAAAGTATCCTTGATTTTTTTTTTTTTTTTTTTTTTTGCAGGGATACTGGAATGCAGCTGTTCTATAAATCAAGAGTTAATCCCTCCTCATAAATACACCATAAACCTCGGGTGTAGATAACTAGCTAATCCAGTTTTTCGAAGCAGGCACAGCAGCTCATGCTCTAATTTTCCTTCTTACAGTATCCTCTCTTCTGCGATACATTTGCATTTTCACTGTACACCCCTTGTCACACGCTCGCAGTTCAGCTCATGAGTGCCATTAGCTACCAGCTCTTGAAAATAGATCAGGCTCCTCCTGCGTAACCATGGAAACCGGCTGGTAATCGACAGTATGGAGAGGTGCAAATTTCTGCTCCCTTTTTCTCCAAGGCCCCCGTTCTGCGTTTTCATACGTTTCATTCATCCGAAATCAGCCCCGTGATTACCACCTACATCTGACCGACAGAGTGAGACTTCTTACAAATCAAAAACACTGCTGTAGTATTCAGTATATAATGCTTGTAAATGTATATGACCAACCTATAAAGGAATCTGTAAAAAGACACCTATCTGCTGGTGAAATATTAAAGATACACAATGCATGTTGTTTATCAACAGGCACAAAGCTCGAAGTCTAATGGATATTGATTAGCCCACGCCAGACAGGAGTGGCTATCCTAAAGGCTAAATGTGCACACACTGACAGTTATCACTGCGACTGTGTGTCTGCCTCATCAATAATCTGATACCACATACATCCACCCAGATCTCCTCCTGAGCCCCAGCTTTCCGTCAGAGGGGGAGAGTCTCTACTCTACAGCGGCACACATTTGAATGATAATCTGTTTTGTCCCAGTTAAAGGAAAGAAGTTTTCGAGAAGCCTGTTTTATTAATCATTAATATCTCTCCTGTTTGTTTCTGGGAAACTGGGACTATTCATTTTTCATTACTGTTTTTCATCCCACAAACACACAGACCTACAAAAATTAAACCTACAAAGCTGCGTGGCTGCCTACTTCTCCTAATACTTATATGAAGAGCTCAAATTTGGCTATACGTTGCTCTGTTCAAGATGTGTGTATGACGGTAACCTTTAGAAGAACTTAAGCAAGCTGGCAGACATTATAAAGTGGCTATCATTAGCACGTGAGCAACTATTGCCCCATTTACACATTGTGCAGATACAGAACAACATGAATCCATTTTGGGCACTGGGAGGCAGACAAACAACAATATGAGCAAACAGATATAAAACGACTACGAAATCACCAACTTAACCTTGTAGGCAACTACAAACAGCTCACCGTGAATGTGTTTCTGATCACTTAACAACCATCAGTCCAGTGTTAGCATCTGTTTTAGCTCTGGTTTGCTCCTCACCAACTCCTGCTCTACGTCACCACACTTCCTTGGCCTTGGTAGTTTTCCCTGTTCTGTCATTGCTGGTGTAGGTACCAGAACAGAAGCATCCTGCTCTCTGCGTGTCGCCCTAGCATCCTCTTTACAGGTCTGTCCTGATTGGATAAAGTGGTTAGGGATATCAGAAAATGTCTTTACTCCTTTACTGTGTGAACATGATGGGAGGAGAGACTTGGGTTACCGACCAAACAGTGATTAAAGTTACATTTAAAGCATTTAGCAGAGGGTTGGAATATGTAGTCATTTAACACTTGTTTCAATTGGAAAATAAGACATAAAGGCGCCTCCGTCACACTGTCATTAACACAAACAGAGGACGTTTTATAGGACCGCTGTATCAGATGGCTTTATGTGCTGTTCTTTCTATTTTTATGGTCATTTAGTAAATATCCTATAACTGCTCTTAACGCCGATGTGGAAATATTAAGAACAGCTAAGTTCCAACTGAAATTGCCATAATTATGTTCAGCGTAATATTAGATTTACACTCAATTTCCCTTCCTGCCCTCAGTAAGCACTGCCTGTTGCTTGAAACGCTGCCTTAAATTTAACGCAACAAGAGTTTTTGCTCATTTCACTGAACTTTACGAGTACCACTTCCTCTCTGACTGCGTTTCATGTCTCAGGAGTGTTGAGCGGGCTTCTGATTTAGCCTCGACCATGTCTGACCAAGAATAATAACCGTTTCCTGTGGTTTTCGTTCTTCACACCATTTTGGCAACGTTGAACCATCACTCATATGATATCATCCTATTGCAAGCCATATTTAAAGCGCTGGTTTATGAGCGCAGCAGTAATCACATTATATTAACGGCGTATGGTTGGTTTTTCCATATCTGGTATATAAATAACGCCGACCGTCCAGCGCTCAGTGTCATTTTAAGAGTGTTCAGTCAATTACGGCTGATGTTTTGCAGGCACTCAGCTGCAGCGTATGTAAGCACAGGTTAGCGTTTCATGTCTAATGCAGATGTTCATTACTCGTTTTTTCCACAGCGTCATTGAGTTGACGGGGTGGACGCGATGCTTAATGTTTGTAGCAGAAGACGTGATTTTCGCAGGAGGCCTATCTGCCCGAACGTAGTTATTGTCTCTGACAGATTTACGTATTATCTTGGCAGATCAACCGTTTAAAAAACCTTTAGAATTGGAAGATCTCAATGAAAAACAAGGGCAAATATCTCTCAACATTTGGTTTGGCTCCAAGCTGTTTGGCCGACTGAGGAGAGAAGCAGCGAAAGGCACTTAGCTGCAATAAAGAGCTATTGATGACCGCAGTGCCTCATATAAACCTGAAGTCGTGCCTTGGGCGAGCTTTTGTTCCACAACATGGTTTTGTTTCCTTCATCACCCTCTCTTAAAACCTGGCACCCTAGAATACTAAGACTTGATATCTGTGGCATCTAAACAGAAGAATTAATCATATGTCATATTTCATCAACCCTTGCTGGCTAGCAATCAGGCTTGGCCAATAATTCCTCCATAATTTCCTTCATTCCTCTTTCTGTCCGTGCTGTAACCAAGCTGAGACCTTCAGCTCCTGTTAACCCCTTTTGAACATTTAGGTTCAGCACAACAGGCCGTAAACACATCGACACGCTGGGTTATCACTTCATTAACTCGATCTGGTGAACATGTTGGCAAACAGTTGCAGGTTTACAAATCCAGCGGCCAAAGAGCAATACGAGCATTCGTGTGGAGTCATGTTTCTGGTCATGTGATGAGTGTTTTTGGTCTCCAGAGAGAAATGTGTGGCTCGGTCGGCCGATAAATGCTCCGCTGTGTGTCGACACTTAAACTGTTGTCAGTCTGCCTTTTTGTCGCTGGACACTTGACATGAAGTGGGCTAATTAGAGCTTTGTTTTTGCTGAACTAAAAGAGTTCAGTACAGTTGTGTGCTGTAATACCAAAACAAATAACTGACAGACAATGAAATGCTCGATGAAGCTGAGGGCAACTGCATTGAAGTTAGGTGTTATTTCTCTCCGACCCCTTTTCATTTCGCAAATAGCCACTTGATCTATTGTTAATTTCATGCTATTTTTCCATCTAGATTGTTTTGGAGTTGGCGGCTGTAGAGATGTCTGCCTTTTCATGGATATAATAGAACTAGACGGCGCTTGGCTTTGTCAGCGAAGTCGCTCTCCAGAAATCAGGACCAGATTATTCAAGATAACCACCAGACCATGTCGTGGGCAGTTTCAAGCAGGAACTCTTTTCTTTCTACCAAACTACGCCAATCATCCTACGGAAGAAAGCGTGAATTTACTCATGAGCGAGGCTACTGGCTACTGTTCCAATTTATCTGAGGAGGAAGCCATTTATATTTCCACACGTCCTTCTGTGCTGTGATATGGCTGACTGGTTTAGTTTAGTGTTTGTGATTTTTGTGTTGAACTGTCCCTTTAATATTATAATAAAAGATGAGGGACATTTTCGCTGTCATGTTACTGCTAATAATAGCCCACATCTCATCTGTTAAAGCTGTTCAAAACAACTGTAGATGACAGGAAATTCAAAGACGGAAGGACATGGAGGTATATATTTATCTGACTCTCTACCCTGTTATGTAATATATTATTTTTGGGGGATTTTGAAATCGAATATAGTGCAAATAAGATTTATATTCCAATTTTGAAGACCCATCTTTTTTACAGTGAAGTACAGATGAATTAGATGCGTTATTCATCTGGTAAATGTATTCGATTTCATGAGAGCACCATATGCTGTTCATAGCCTCACATAGAGACACAGAACAAGCCACAGTTTCACCGTCGCTGGTGCATATAGATTACACATTGTGGACATAAAAAAACACACCGCATGTGAAATGAGATGTCCTGTCCTGTAGTCTTCAAGGTAACAGGGGGTTATTGAGGTTTTCATGTGGACATTTGGGGATCTGGACTGTACCATTTTCTATATAGCGGCGTACAGGCGGCAATGCAGAGCAGAGAAAAAGGGGGGCGGGTTCAGCAGCATCACACCTCGGATCATGCGGCAGCGCGGCTCGGGATGTGCTGCCATGGCAACCGTCTTCCACTGACCCACTGATGGGGCTGCCTTGTGTGTCAGTGTGATAGCTGCTGAACGGATGAATGTGTGGAGGAAGTGTGTGCGCGCATCGACCACTGGTGTGTATGTTGGAGAGGGATGGAGGGAAACGCAGACAGAGAAAATGAGAGAGAGAGAGAGAGAGAGAGAGAGAGAGAGAGGGGCCGACTGGTGTGAGGATGACATGCTAACCACTTAATTAGATTGTTTTGTAATTGACATTGTGGACAAGAGCTGTGTGCCTCTACAGCTATTGTTTGTTTTTACATTTGCATCCTCGTATTTTCAGGATTTACAGAAGCAGGGGTTGTGGAAATGTATCTCATTCATGCCATTTTTTTCAGCAATCTGGAAATACTGGATGCTTGCTGAATCAGAGACATTTGTAGAAAGATGGATTTTTTAAAAAGCCTTTTATTAATCTTAGAACATCGTTTAATTTGATTAATCTTTATAATTATTAGTATTTATCTTTTCTTGTTTGGGATCTTATTCCATTTAATTTCTGTATTTGAAACCATGTGATTTTACTGCCTCAGTCCTTTAATAACTGTTCAATCTATGTAAAGCACTTCCTTTGTACTTCATAAGGTGCTGCATATATCTAGTTATTTAATGGTTTTCACATGATAGTGAAAGTAAACAGTTGCACGTTACAAACCAGACTGACACATTTCTTTTCACGTGTTACAAACTCTGAATGCATGTCATTGCTCTCTTCACCGACACTACTGTATATCGTAGATAAGCCCTTGGCTTAGTTTGCCCCTCTAGCAATGTCGTCTCCATGGTAACAACAGTAAAGCTTTGCCCGTGCTCGTGAGTGTATCTGCTCAAAGCTCAGCGGGCGCATGAATAAAAGTGAGTGTTTATAGTTTTCTAAATATTGGAATACTTTGCAGCCTCACTCATGGAAACTATCGACGAATGCGTTCTGTAATGCACAGAGGGGCTTACTGCAGTCATCTGATCCTGGATCTGTGCCCCCCGGCAGTCTGCGCTCAATTTCCCTTTCCTGCCCGAGTTGGACCTTTCCTATAGCCACTGACTGCTCCCTTAACTGCTGAAGGCTCACACGTTTTCTGACCCACTTAAACCCATCTGCAAAAAAAAAAAAAAAATTGGGCTCAGGCCTCTCTGCTCCGGTTCTCCGCAGGCGCTGCTGGGATTACAGTTTAGTGAGGTCACCGCTTGGGGTCAGTTCTTTAACGGGCTCGGAAGGAAGGGACGTTGTTTTCTTGCCTCTTACTACTACACACACACTCACATGAAGTCATACGCTTAATCACTTTTATATGCTTTTGTTCTAGCTGAGGTAATTTGTTGTTTACACATGTTTCGCAATGGTTGAAGGAAGAGCAACAAAAAGCAAGCACCCGCCGTTAGAATCTGCTACGTGTTACCCGGACGTACTGTACCCACGGGCTCCCACAGCTCGAACACATCTGGGGTCAATATGGAGCGCTCGTTCCCAAACAAGGGTCAGTGAAATACTGGATGTAGACGGCCCACCCAACACCAAACCTGCCTCTGCCTCCACCGGCATCGTCAGCCACGTGTATAATGAACCATTACAGCAGCACCCCAGGGAGCGTGAATCATCCCTATATCATGTCTGCGTGTGGTCGTCTGCAGTTTGGATTCCACCGGTGCATAACACTGAGCCCCAGGGGGAAAATATGATACTGTTCTGTATCACAGTGTTATATTTAAAGAAATAAATATGAATCACGTGGTACTTTTAAATCCATCATTCCCCATTCATCGCCGTTTGTTTGAAGTTGGGACAGAAATGTCAGACTATCTGCTTTAAGCATGGCTAATAAAGCCTGTCTGGTTCAGAGGAGTTCATAATATACGTTGGATGTTGGATTTGGCTCCGCTTCAACTGTGCGTTGATACCGAATCTGCATGACTCAGACAGAATCAGTTCAGGTCGGTTTTAAGTGCCGCATAAATCAAGTGGAGTTGAATTTGTCTTGAGATAAAAGCAGAGCACAAAGACAGCGTCGTGAAACAATACAACTCGTACCCCAGACTGTAAATGTGGCACCGCATGAGACTGTGACTGTGTGCGTCGGCCGTGCTGTGGCTACATCTGCGGGGGGAAGTTTCCCGTCTAAAGGTTGATGGAGACTGTACATTAATTTTCCAGTCCAATAATCAGGAGTCCATTTTCAGGGTCTGGGCAGTGATGGGGCGCCCGCTGATGCATCTCAGACCCATTTGCTTCACTGATACCTCTGCTCTGTGATGAAGGAAGCTCAATCATATTTGCCTAGCTGCGGTCAAGCACAATACGGATCAAAATTATGCAACCGGGAACATCAGAGATGTGCTGCTGCAATGGCTCAGCTGGCTTTTTCATCTGTAGCCCCTTTTTTTTTGAATGAACGATACTCAGACAGACATGAATCAGCGAGCACATTGTTTCCTGTGATTCTGTCCGTCTGAAGTGATTTCCCACATTGTAACACAGCACTGTATGCACAGAGTGGAGGAATGCCTGCTCTTTGCATCAAATGGTTCAGCATCCGGTGAAGTCCTGTTTGTGGCGCTTCCTTTTTGATGCACAGTTACAGAGCACGGTACACTAAACTGCAGCCATGAGAGGCGCAGCTTTGACTCATTGTGCCTCCTGCTGGAAATCTAATGTCATAACACCAGCTGTGCAAGATAGTTGATATTCACCCAGGTTGACATTATTATTTTACCATCTCCCCTAAGAATAACTGAGGTTTTTTATATGGATAAAGGTTTTGGAAGAGTTTTCCTGCTCATAATCTATATTTTCTGGATAACTCTAAGTATACAGACTCCCTTTACCACATGCTAAACTTCATGGCCTGTAACAGTAGACTTCAAACTGTCCTTGAGAGGGTTCTAGGGGTCCCCAGCTAAAGGAGGATTAGAATATTCAAACTTAAATCCCATTTTTTTGAAAGAACAAGGAAAGAAATGGGGCTGGCCTTTTTAAATTATTTTAATCCCACATTGATGATGGACTATAACGACCTTTTGTTATCCTCAAATCAACTTTGAAAAAGTTGGCGGTTCAAACAGCTCCCAAACTTGAAAAAGCAAGAATCAAAAGACTAAAACTCAGATAATTAGTGTTATTTTTTGTGGACAAATTATTATCTTTATCATTAGCTTTATACCAAAAAATAAAAATAAAAAAGACTCGAGACAGAATCATCTGAAATTGGGTGTCCGTCGTCTAACGCGGTCTATTGTTGGGGTCCTTGATATGATCGTAAAAAAGACTGGCCTCCAGGAATGTTTGTCATGCTCTTGTCGAGGCCCCTTAGTTCCAATGACTGGAAAGCTTAATGATGCATTTTAGACATGACTGTCTGTGCTGACTCTTCGGGTAAGGTATTTTTCCTTATTCAACATGACAATGCCCCTGTGCACAAAGCAAGGTCCACAAAGAAACGTTTTTTCCATGTTTCTTGGTGGAAGACCTCAAGTGTGCACGGATTCCTGACCTCAATCTTATCCACCACCTTCAGGATAAACTGAAAAAACAAGGTTTGAAAGAGCCAGGCTTTATCACCCGATGTCAGTGCCCCAGCCTCACTAATGCTCTTGTGGATAAATGGGAGAAAATCCCTGCAGCCAGGTTCCAAAATCTTGTGGAAAGCCTTCCCAGAAGAGTGGAAACTGTTGCACAGTTTCATACGAATGTCCGTAGTTTTGATGAGAATTGCAACACTCAGATATGTGTGCGTCATCGTTCACATGCCTACATCCTCATCCACATCCCACAGTTTTTGTTCACACTCTTTTTAACATTAGATGACAAAAAAGAACGTTGACATTACGAAAAAATAAATATATGAATAAATGATAAGCTTACTTTGTCACATCATATCATATCTATATTTTCCATACAGTGAATGAGGGGTTCCCAAATCAAAACCAAAGGCCTCTCTTTTACCTTTAATGCAGAGGTTGGTGAGATGGTAGAAAGAGAGCAAAAGCAAGTTAAATTTGACAGAATCCGACCAAATAAAAAACCTCACTTCCTCTCCTCAGGCCTCCCTCCAATTGTATTTTCCTTCTTCAGCTGAGCTGGTTGCTCATTGTAGGAAACACTTATTATGATGTCCAAATTATGATTCAGCTGTAATTAAATTTCCTACCAAGTAGCTGCCAATTTCCACTAAATATTTACAATATAATAAGAGAGGTCTTCACGGGGACTTCATGTCTCTGCCCTTCATCCCCTCCAATATATTTCAAAATACATTTCTAGACTACACATATCACAGTCTGCTCCGCCAGAGGCAGACGGCACAGAGAGATCAAAAGCCACAACTGTAAAGGTCAGATGATGGAAATGGTTTCCAGTCTCGTTAAAACAAGCGAAGGGTCCTCGCGGTGCTACGACCTCTGGCAGATGGGTTGAATCTCTATTTTAACAGTGTGTAAATAACCCAAACCTGCAGAGGCAATGATGCTCAATAACCTTCCACCTAAAGCAAACATGCAGAGGATGTTTCTGACACGAGCCGTTCGGTTATCAGTGCAGGACAGCTGTTACCGTCCAGCACAAACACGACTTCAAGGCCTTTTCAGATGGCTGCTTGTTTAGCAGCTCTGTGGCCCGGCTGAGATAAACAGGAGACGTGAGAAACGGAGGTCTCGTTTTTTGCGCTGTAAACAATTTATACCGCACATCGTTCGAGGCAGAGAAACAAGAATCTAAGGGTTTTTTTGCGATTATAAAACGTAACCAACAGACGTTCAAAGAGATGTTTTGTGATGTTTTGCCAGCAAACAAAAAGAGCAACAGGCGGAGAGAAGCATACCTCTTTTAAGATGATGATCAGAGCGACGATAGTCAAAGGTAGAGGCAGACACAACAGCCTTTTGTCAAGCCTGTATCTCATTCTGTGGAGATATTTCGAGGAATGCTTGTATGTCTGGTGCTGCAAAACAGTTGTTTAATTTCAACAAAAAGTAAAACCGCCACGGCCATTTCAAATTCCATTCAAGCTGACTCTGTATTTATATTACAAGATGTGGCCTGATGTGGAAAATCAGAGAGAACCTCAAAACTGTAATACATCATGAGGGTCAATAAGTTCTTACGTTTGAAATATTAACTTTGACAATCCTGAAATGTTTTGGTCATTTCCTCTTTAATTGAGCTTCTGCTGAATGAAATCAAGATGAATCCATGTTGTCTGATCATGTAAGATCTTTTTCTGACTACAGTTTGAACCAAAATAAGATTTGGGGGAGATTAAATGGACTTGGCCTAAGATGTGGACAGGGTGTGGGAGCTGCTCGGCCCACAGAGCCTTTACCTCCTGGAGTAGTTTATACAGAGCCGAGATCTGGTGAGATCATCCCTGTGAGACTGTTCCACTGCTAATGAGAGGGGGAGGGAGGTTTTCCAAGGCTACTCATGCCTCACTGGAGGTCCTCGTGTCATCTGTGGGTTTTGTGGTTGCGCTCGCAGGGACTCAGGCCCTTACCTTGGGCCGAGTTTTCCAGCTAGGCCCCATAATGAATGAAGGTGGAACATGTTTTATTTTTAAAGATGTTCATCGTGGTAACAATCTCTGTAATGTTAAAAACAGCCCCACTGCGGAAAGGAAAGGTTCGTTTGTGTGAGGTTTCAAAAATCCTTTGTCCAGTTTAAAGCCCTGATAGTGTTTCAGGCTCAATCTTAATTCATTAAAATCTTAATTACTTATTGTCAGCAAAACATTGCTGGACCATGTTAGCGCCCATCCTGTCTGAATCCTATTTTTGCAGGCTAACCAGGAAGTTAGCATCACCCGGGTTCACTTGACAAAAAGCCTGTGGGTTTTTTGAATTGGATTTAGATACATCGCTTTTTTAAAAATAAAAATAAAAATAAAAACATTTACGCATTTTGTCTAGCAAGATAATTTTCACAGAAGAACACCACTTTAATGACTTTCTGTAAATTAAGTTGCTAGGAGTAAAGAGCTAATGTTAGGCTATAAACAGACTACCTGACAGCCATACGATTTAAGCAGCACCACCAGGTAATGTCTTACTGCAAAAAATACATAAATAAATTGATGAATATACAAGTTGTAAAGTCAGAGTTAGAATTATTTGCAACTAAAGTCGGCCTGTATAGATGGTGACGTTTAATGTCAGTCACCTCTGTAGTCTCATTTAGCCACTCCTTAGCAACCACCATTTTTAAGACACTTGAGCACTTAATGCAATTGTAGCACATGTAATGATATATTTTATGTGGTAAGAACAAAACGTGTAAATATCTTAAGCCTGTGGCAACCACATATCCTTTTTCAGGCATTTAACGAAAAGAAAAAAAAAAATAAGAAAGCAGTTGACATTGAGACGAAGGAACCGGATGTGCACAATGCTAACTGATTTCGGGGTTTTAGGACTACAAACTACACTCTACTCTTTGACATAGAGTTTTTTTTACAGCGGGGTATTAGTATTTTTTTTTTTTTACTTAGGCTCAGTAAAGGATCTGAAAACTTCCTCACCGCCACTGTTTCTTTAGAAGTCGGCTGCTCGGATAACTCGCGGGTCACTGACGTGTTACAGTAGATTAATGGCGGTCACCGTGGTTAACAGCGAGGCGACAGCCGTTAGCCATCATCTCTCTGTTAGAAACACCGGGGTCTCTCTGCGCTCGTCATCCTGCCTCTCTCCCCCTTTTTCCTTTTTTTTTTTTTCGGTGAGAGGGGGGTGTTGCCTGTCCAGCAGCAGACAGACTGCTCCTCTCTGCTCGCTGAATGGGAGAAGAAGGGGGTCTGCGGAGGATACGAGCTTGAATGTGATCTGCACACAGACAATTAAAGGAAGTTGTGTTTGCGGATAAACGGTCACAAATGAGCGGCCGCGTTTTGATCGGGAAAGTGCCTCCTCTGCAGTCGGTGCCAAGAGCCAAACGGACTTCACGTTTCACACCAAGGTAATGAGGATATTTCATCACGGTTTTTTTTTTTTTTTTCAGCATAGACACAACTTTCTCCTGACGTGTTTTAAAGTTGAGACTGCCTTTCTGTATGTGCCCTCTCTAACTGCCTAACGTAAACGGTTGTATCTCTCTGATAGACTTAATTAAAACATAATCAAACCTAACCTGGCTTTTCACTAATGGTACAGTAAAGTGACATTAGCCGATTAGCTACTCATGAGTAGAGATAAAATTCGGCTTGTTTCACAAAATCTTTTATACGTTAATCACGAGATTATACTCGAATGCCTAAAAAACACAATGGGGTTCAATTAGTTGTCACAATTTTTTTTGTTCTGAGCTTGTGTTTTTTGAAGAGTACACGTGTGCATTGTGTTGAGAAGAAGAACATACGCCGACACTGATTTTGGCTCCGGAAATTATAAGTGTGTCTCTGTAAAGACGTTTTTCATTCTTGGAGGACACTGCGGTGCTGCTACCACAGCAATCTGCATAATAGAGGATGTGTTCACCACTCTCCCAGCCATAGGCATGCACCCCAGGAATCTTGTCTTTTTATGCAGAAAATAGACAGTGCGAGAAATGGACTGCAAGATGCACCCTTCTTACTGTGTGCTATCTCATTCAGCAGGGTAAAAAAAAAACTGGCAATGTCGGTGCCAGTTTTAGCTCTCACCTTTTCTTCCCTCTGAAACTCCATGTGTGTGTTTTTTTTTATTGTTCATATCTCTGCTGTGTGCTGCACCGTGTGTGTGTGTGTGTGTGTGTGTTTTTTTTAGTGATGCTGTTAGATCCAGCTCCAAGTCCGGACAGTGATTGTAACGCCTCCACCTTTTTTTCTCCGCCGCACCAATCATTCTTCAGTCCTTTTTTAAATCCAAACATTTTCACAGCAACCCAACCCAAATAATAGCGCGGACACACAAATCAGAGCGATGTTGGAGTCGTGCCACGGAAAACAAAAAAGTTAATTGCCACCCTGTGTATGAAGTATGCACTTTGCTGGTGTACTCCCACCCTCTCGCTGTCTGGATTTCACCTCTGAGAGCAGACAGTTTTGGCTTGAAATACCAACAGACCCTCCTGCCTCTTCTTAGGCTGACATCCCCGTGGGGTTATTCATGGCCCCGCTGTCGCCGCTGACAGAGGTGGTATTGTTCAAAACATACCACGAACATCTGGGCTTAATGTAAATCAGAATTATTCCCCTTACTGATTTCATGCGAGAACATTTTAAAATTCTCAAATCAAACATTTGTCTTTGGCCCCCTGAGGTCATGTATCTGCAGCCACAAATCACTAAAATGTTGCGTTTAATGCCCCAAAACCAGCACAAAGTGACAAGCTAAGCGTCTTCAGTGTTTTACAACTGCCACTACAACTCAGCTGCAGCCATGTGATTAAATCCAATTCTGAACGTGTATGGGCCATTTTTGTCTCCCTGTATTTTTCTATGCAATTCCATGTTCCGTGCCTCTGCTAATTGCAGGCTGCAGACCCACAAAGAGCATTTTGAGCTCAGCGAGGAGAGCGAGAGAAAGGGGAAAAGGACTGATTCAGCTCGAGCAGTGACTCAGCTTTAAAGGGTCTTATTAATTTACCTTTTCCACTGTGCCACGTTTTTGTGCGCCAACATAAATTTGATTACCACCTGTGCTTGCCAGTAGTAATGATGGGGAAAGTAATTATACAATTCTGAGCTGGACTCTTGTTTGGCTCTCTGGAGATGTCATTTTTAAATTCAACAATGTGTTATTGCTGTTCTAAAACACATAAAAATGTTTTACTCTCCAATTTTAAACCCGGAATTGTTTTATCCTCCTGCGGTGTTTTGGTTGACTGCGAGGCTATACCTCTTGTTGAACTCTCTTCACAGTGCTGTGCATTTTAAATGTATTCAAATTATGAGTGCATCCAGAGAAACTGATGCCCGGTGAGCGAGGTTGTCCCTGCCTCCTCGCGCGAGGCGCCAATCTGGCAGCATCTGTTTCAGGGCAACGCAGGACTTCATCGTGGGGTGGAGGGAAAGGTCAGGGAGGTTTAAGAAGCCTGTCACTCTGATTTCCCCTCATCCTGTGTCTTTAGTGCATACCAGACTGCATCCTGAACCCTGAGCTGTCGGTCGCTTTGCTTATTATTCAGCATGATTTATCAGCGTCCTATAAACTGTCCCTTGAAGCCACAGTTAAAGATGGCCGTGTGTTTGACCCTGTTTAAAAACTGCGAGCAGTGCTGTCATGGTGATTTAGATAAAGTTATGGTTAAGCTTACATTTTTAATCTTCAAATTGACCGTACGATTATTACTGCTCATTATGAGTTTATAGGATGTGCAATGGCGGGTTTAGTTAGATTTATTCACATTTATGTTTGTTAACTGCGGTGAAGGTTCCAAACTAGAAAACCAATGATGAATCGATTAGAAGATCAAGAGAAAATTAATTGCCAACTATTTTTCTAATCATTTGATTGTTTTAGTCATTTTTCAAGCCCATATTTCAAGCATTGGCTGGTTCCAGCTTCGTAATTGTAAGGATTTGCTGCTTTTCTTCATCAATTATGTCAGTTAATGAAGAGTTTTTGTGGTTTCTGGACTGTTGGTTTCACAATTTTGGCATTTTTATGGAATAAATGATTAATCAGACTTCTTGTTATGCGTTTTCCAAAGACGCTGTTGTGGTTAAGTATGGAGTAAAACACAAGAACTGATTTAATGAAGAAGTGCAAGGAAATGACATTTTGATGTTAGCACAGCACATTAATGGGTGACACAGGATGGCTCTCTGACACAAAAATACTTATTTTGATAATCCTGAGCCGTAGCAGAGTCGTCATAAAGGAATAATTTACAGCCTCTGGCACCATAATTGTGTATGTTCTGTCTTACTATTAAGCCCAGTAGCTGTTGATGAATTAATAATTCAAGTGCTAAATTTAAATAAAAACACATATTTGATGTATTTGATGCACATATTTTTAGAACAAGTAGGCTACTTCATGGGACGGGTGATTAGAAAATAAGTGAAAAAAACTTTATGTCATAAAAAGTAAGAGATCCTCTCTTGCAGCTTTGGTCAACATATGGTCTGGAGCTCTGATGCATCAGTTGAATCAGAGCAGCTGCGGCCATGTTGGAATTACCTGCTTGTTTGAGCATGTGGCCACCTCCAGAGACAGCTTACAGACGGACAGATGGACATATCACTGTCACTGCCAGCCCCCTCTCCCTCTGAACACAGATTTCTGCTGCTTTACGTTTCCTTCATTCGCATGTTTGCCATTCACTTGAGGAGAGCACATTTTTGCTGAGCTGTCACTCTGTCTCATTTCAGTTGGGACGAGAGCAGCTCCATCAGCAGCGGGCTCAGCGACGGTGATGGCGAAGGCTCGGAGAACCTCAGTTCAGAGGAGTTCAACGCCAGCTCCTCCCTCAACTCCCTCCCGAGCACACCCCTGGGATCCAGACGCAACTCTTCTGCTATGGTGAGCTGAAATACAATACCGGACGGGCTGTGACAACGTTTTGCTAGCCTTTGTCTTGTTTATTTTGTGAAAGCAGTGCTAAAGATTGCAGCTAACGCCTTTATCTGAAGCATTTTTGACGCTTCACCCCGTGATTTACTTCGTATTGTGTGTTAGATGCGAGACCACTGTTTTGACAAGGCCGCAAAAAGTCACCACAGACCTGATCTCTGTCATTAAACCGAAACCAAGGAGAAACACAATCCGTCACAGTGCAGTAAAGCTTTACCACGGCAGCCCCGTGTCCTGCTCAGAAAATGACTTGTAAACTTCCGGTGGTTCCGCTGAGCCTTCAAGTCCCTCTTCACAAAAAAACAAGTGCATTGCTTATTGTTTCTTCATTCTGCAGGATAATGTGCAGAGTTTTACACTAGAAGGCTGTCATAAGATTCACTTCTAAAGGTTTAAGGTTTGTCTTCGGTAAGCCTCAAGTTTAAGGCATGCATGCATAACAACTAGTTCAGTAGCCAGTCGTTGTCCAACATGCTGTGTACACAAATGTGATAGGCCGTGCAACAAACACAGGTCGGACTTAACATGCCAACTTCAGTAGACATTTGTGCAACACAATACAAAGACAGATTTATTGATGATAAAAATAGTCCTTAGTTGCAGCCCTAGTTCACTTTGGTGAAGTGTTAGTTGTTTTTACCTTGTCGACAGGTAAACATTTAGTCTTTTTGCTTACTTACAGAATGCTCAGCGGGAAGAAATGAACATGAGTGCTACTCAATGAGCCATCTGTCGCTCTATATCACATTTACAGGATGCCAAGAAGCAGCATGCCCAATTTTGTCCTCAGTGCCACCTCCTCAGTGCACCACATGACAGTTTTCTATTAAAGTGTAGCTGTCTTTTTTTTTTTGTCCTGCATTACAAATATAAAGGCTCCAGCTCCTCTATTCTTAAATTTTCTCTCTAATTCTTCACTGTGTTGGTTTATCTCCGAAAGTGTTAAATCTATAGACAGTTTTTCTCAATTTTTTTTGTCATCCGTTCTTTGTTTTCCTCTGTGGTTTTCTTTAATCCTCTCGGGGCACATCACTCTCTCTCTCCCTTCTTCCCACTGGAATGCAGCCGAGATGAAACAAAGATTACAGACAGCAGTCAATTCCGTAGATAACACGGACCATGACTGATGCCTCCCCGCACTGTGCCTCTTCTCTTCCTCCCTCTGCAGCTCCGCACCGATGCAGAGAAGCGCTCCCTGGTGGAAAGCGGACTGTCTTGGTACAGCGAAGATGGCAAAGCCAGCCACAAGCTCAATAGTAGCAGCTATGATACGGGGAGTCTCAAGACGGAGGCCCCGAGCAAGTGGAGAAAGAAGCCTCCTAGTCTCAGCGAAGAGCCGGGCGGTAAAGGAGAGCTGAAGAAGCCTCAAAGTTTGGGTCAGCCAGGAAGTTTCAAGAAGGGTCGTAACCCTCCTATAGGCGTGACGTCCCCCATCACCCATACCTCTCAGAGCACGTTGAAAGTTGCGGGTGAGACATGTTATATCCTCACTTTAAATCTACACATCTCAAAATGTCCTATTCCTCTCCTGTACTGATGCAGTATTGTACTGCTGTTATGAAAGGAACAGTTCACCCAGAAGAAGAAAATCAGTCATTATCTAAACAACTGAAAAAGATGGAGACTTTTGACAGGCTCCATATAGCTCATCAGGCATAATCCATGTGTCCAGAAGCCCTGAGATGCCCAGTATTTACCCTGCAGTCAAGCTTGAGCACCCACCTCAGACAGGGTGCATGCTAAAGCTTTAAGCTTAGAAGCTACAGTGAAGGATTGACCTTGATAAAGGTAATGTCTTTTAAAATATTTTTTGCGATCTGGGGCTTCTGGACACTTATGCTATGACGAGCTGTATGGAGTCATTTTATCGTTTTAGTCGTTTTAATTTTCTTGTTTTCACATTTTAAAACAAGTCCCGACCTACTTAACTTTAATCTCTTTTGCTGTAAAGCTCCAGAAATGCTTTGTGGACTACAAAACATCATCAGACTTTCCATTGGCATTGAAGTGATTTTAAATTTGTGGGGGAACTATTCCTTTAACGTGATTTTAACTACTAATTCTATGTTGTCCATTATTGCTTTGTATGCTGGATCCAAATGTAAAACAGAGCCTGTTTGTAGAGCAGCCAAGGCGGATATCTGCTTGGTATCAAGATGAATACAGAAGTGTACCCTTTAGCGTAAGCCAGGTTTTGATTTGTAGCACAGCGCAGGAAAAAATGCACCATGAAATCCATTTCATTGAAAAATCTCAGCTTATAAAGCCAGAGCCATCTTTCTGCTCTTGTCTCAGAGAAAAGCCTGTTACACTTATGTCTGGAGAGATGCAGTGTATTTGTGTAATCCCCGGAAAAAAAACATACCATGATTAAATAATAGGTTAAAATTGAGTTCCAGCGCCAACATTTCTTGGCATTTTCATGTTATTTTCCCCCAGCTTCAAGTCAGTCTGATTGTATATGTCCTGGCTGTAGTTTTCAACGTGGGAAAATGTTCCTGCAGATGAACTTTTAAGGATTAGAGAATGACTCAAGAGGTCAGATGTGTTGCATTTGCTTTTGTGAATGTATTCCAACTTTACCTTTAGCCTTCACCCTTTTATCTTTAAATGGTTGTTTCGATTACCACATACTTACTTTAATCATCCGTAATGAGATTCAGATTTTGAACATTTATATCACATTGATATGTCTTGGCATGAGGTTAAAAAAGTACAAATATTTTATAAAATTTTGCATTCAACTCCTAAACTCCTACTCCTAAAGTAAATACAGATGTTTTTGCTTATATTCCATCTTAACTATAATGGCTAGAATGACAATGTGCTTTTAAGTGAAGGTGTCTATTTAAGAGAGACATGATGTATGACAGCGCAGATTATCCATTTTAGTTTTCAGTCTTTTAAGTGTGGTTGTCGTCATATTTATTCGTCCAAGTTTACAGGTTTTAGTGACTACTCACCAAGGTTATTATAGTGAACTGAAGTTAAACTAAAAACTAAAGCAGGTTGTTAAATAAAAAACAAACATTCTAGTTAAAGGTATGGGGAGTTGATTCTGGAGGACGATAGTGGATTGTTTAGTCTCATTCCCAGGTTGTCAAATAACAACGCTGTGGGTTTGAATTTCGGGCTGAAAGCATCAATATTTGATGACCTTGGAACAAGATTTAAATATGAACCGTTTTTCTCCAGAAATGCCTTCCCTACCTTTTATCTGACATAAAAATGAAAACTAACTGAAACCATATTACTTCTGTACTCTACTGTATTTACAAATCATCTACAGTAAGATAAAAACAAAAAGGAAATGTCTCAGGAGTAGAACTTCTTAAATCTTACTACCGATAAATACCGCCCATATTATAATTTTCAAAAAGCTAAAAGCTCTGCTGCTCAACACATCCAGTCTGTCTAAAGTATCTTATTCTTTCAGGGTCAATGTGGCAAGAGGGCAAATTGAGCAGCCCCATTTTTCCTCCTGCTCTTTATCATCATATAACCACGTTATTGCTATTAGAATTGCCATAACGTTGTCATTAACCTGTGTCCGTCCATGTCTTTTTCTTTTTTTTTTTTAGCACCTAAATGTGAGAGGCCACTGGATAAATCCAAGATGTCTCTTAAAACTGCTGGTCTACAGCGGTCTCGTTCAGATGCCGGCAGGGATCATCATGGAGAGCACCGCAAGCCCCCGTCAGGTTTGGTTAAACCCACTGCTGGAGCCTCCTTCGGCTACAAGAGGCCACCGACAGCCACCGGTACCGCCACTGTTATGACAGCAGGGGGAGCCACCATCTCCAGTGGCTCTGCTACTGTGGGTAAAACCCCCAAGTCATCTGGCATCCCAGTGAAGCCTGTGGGAGGAGGACTACCCTCGGGTCGAAAAAACAGTTTTGATGCCAGCAGCGAGCAGAGCTTCCTGGGGCCAAACGCCCGAAACAGCATCCAGTACCGCAGCCTGCCTCGACCCGCCAAATCAAGCACGCTTAGTGTGATTGGTCGCCCGGCAACCCGGCCAGTCAGCGGTACCATTGACCCCGGTCTGTTGAGTTTGAAACCTGTGCCCATGGCCTCCACAGGCCCCAGAGTTAAAGAGCCCAGTAGCTGCAGCAGTAAAATGTCTAATCGAAGTACAGGTCCAGTGAACCAGACCGACCGAGAGAAGGAGAAGGAGAGAGCCAAGGCCAAGGCTGTGGGCGCTGACATAGACTGTGGTTCTCTGAAAGGAGAGGAGGCTCAGTCCACAGGAGAGTCTGCTGTCAAGCTGCACGGCCTGAGACGGACCAGCAGCAGCAAATACCCCGAACTGTCCTCACCCACCACACCAAGGTCATTAAAACACTGTTTTAAAGGGTTGCTTCACCCAAATAACCAAAAAAAAAAAAATCCATCATTTTCTACTCTCTAGTGGTATCCAGCCATGCAGTAACTGGTTTTACAGGCTCAGAGTTTCTGCTGCCGCCCTCACAATCCAATGAAAGTACATGATTGAAAAACGACATCTTAAAAAATTCAACAGCTATATCTCTTGCCGCTGTGTCCTAGTTACTAGAAATACTCCCGAGCTCACTATAAAGATTTTTCTTCTTTCAATCAAAGAAAAGGTCCAGAGTAATGGGAACATTGTTTCTTTAGATTTATGTTGCTGTTCAGATTTAGAATCAGAAATCTCAAATCTCCAATACAGCTGCAGCTTTCTGTCTATATGCTGTATAGTGTTAGAGCTAAGAAGGAAGATCCTGAAATGAGTACATATTGTGCTCGTGCATGTGTCCAGTAAGGACTTACAATATTAATAAAGGTTATTTTTAACATCATGTCCCAGGGCTGTTTTATGTATTTTAACATCTCTTCTTATGCCTGATCTCCAGGATGCTGAACACCAAGTCTCTGGGTCGTCCGCCTAGCCTGGCTCATCTGGACAAAGTCAACTCCAACAGTCTCGACTCCTGCGTGATGCTCCAGGACCTCCCGCCCAAAGTCCCCCCATACTCCAAGCTGCAGGACTTGGCTGGTTCCCACACATCCTCCCGTCTCACCCCCAGCCCTGCACCTGTGCTCCACATCGATTCCCCTGGCTCCTACACCAGTGACAGCCTGAGTGTGAGCGGGTCACCGCTGCTCTACCCCAAGCTGTCCATGCACCGCAGCATGGAGTCCCTTCCCCTGCAGATGAGCGTGCCTTCCAACTCGAGATTTGTTAAAACTGAGATGTACAACAAGGAAGAGAGGGGTGCCGGAACCTGGGGATCTGCAAACAGAACCTCCCTCAACCTTGGGGAAAGGTACGTATCATCTAAAGAAGTGTCTGATGTCCAAAATGTGATTCCATCGTTCCATCGTTACCAACTTATTGTTGTCTAAAATGTATTTGAGCAGGACTAGTAGAACCAGGAAACCTCATGTGATTTTGAAATAATCCCCTCGTGTCTGTGTTTCGTTTTGCACATTCAAATGGGATAAGACTGCATTTTACTCAGTTTTACTGACATTATCCCCCAGATATCATGTCAAGGCTCTATGTAACATTTCAGAAGCCTTAGTCATAAAGTTGTTGGAGTTATTTTATGCACTTCCTGCACGTGTTCCTATAAGCATAAATACACATTTACAGCTCATTTAGATGATTGGTGGCTGTACTTGAATATGACAACATTTTGTTGATCCTAACCTCCTCTGTCGCGGATCTCATAGCACGGCTGCTGACTGATGTTCAACATCATATGACCCCTGATCAGATTTAGTACTGAAGTTATCCAATGACACAAAACAGAGGTTTAAAAAAAGTAAGTAAATAACTGAAATATGTATAAGACTAATACTAATTGTCGTATAAATATGGTAGGTAATTTGCAGTGGAAATGTGACTTTACTTTACTTTACTATTTATTTATGGTAAGATTAAGATCACGGAATTCCACTGCAATTAATTCAAGTTACCAGAGGTCCCCAGGTAATACTTGTCCAGTATGAATGGGGCTTAAGTAAGAACCTTTCATTTGAGATGAAAATCAAGAAACTAGTGTTTCTTATTGAAAAGATCTTGTTTATTCGCTCGTTTTTGGTATTATAGCTTTGCCTCCAGGCCTCTTGAATCCCTAAATAAACATACATTTGCTATTTAAAGAAACAATGATGGGAAAATGGTCCACAAGAATGTGGTTTTAGAAGATAAATGGTCAACCTGTGATAATCTGTGCTGGCAACCAAGCGTTTCTGAAATGTACTTTGGCAAAGACATCTTATTCTTTCCTCTCTTGTATGTTAAAGAAAGTGCAAGTGCACACGTAAGTCAGGAAGAAATAATTGAGGGGGAAATAGTTATTTGAGTAAAAAAAACATGGCCTTTTTTCCATCTTCCTGTGAACCAAGACTTGTTGAACTAACAACACTTTTCCATAGTGTGCGAAAGATAATTTGTGAGAACTGTTTCAGTTTAAAAACGTCCAACACTGAGCTGTAAGTTTCTTGGCAGCAGATGTACCCACACTCCATATTTTATGTGTGTTTTCTGGGAAGAGAGACTCTGCTGTGTCATTTAGAAGATGGAGGGCTGGATCCGTCAGAGGATTTCTGTTTGTCAAAGTGGAGATGAGTTATTTTCTGCCAAAGGAATGTACTTTTATGCAATCCCACACTGTGTGTATGAAGGTGCCCAGTGTGCCATATGGGCTAGATGTACAAAAGGGATTAGAGGATACACCCGTGAGATGTCTTGCCCAGTTCCTATGGTAAAATTATTTGAAAAGAATTGTTCAAAATGACTGTTAATGTCCTATTGATCATGTTTTTACTCTCTTCTTTGCAGCTTGCAAACAGACAGAAGTACCTTGCCGAAGAAAGGCCTAGAGTACGTCAAAACAATTATTGTTCCGGCATGCATATGAAGTCTCACACTGTCTTCACTGTCTGAAGTTTAAAATGACCTCTCTTTCCTCAGTCGCTATGGCTCGAGCCTGTCAGATAGTGACGGAAGCAAACCGGGCAGGCGCCACTCCCACACCACAGTCAGCATGACAGAGAGCGATAGCCCCCCTCAGCTGCCCTCTCCCACCCGCCCTCTCCACCCCTCCTCCGGCAAGGCTCCTCTCACCAACGTGGGTGAGTCTGCTCGCTCCATTTGTCTGCCAAGTTCTAAAAACACTCCCCGCTTGAGCTTTGAGAGTAATGAGGCTTGAAATCTTTGATAAGCCATCCGTCTTATCCTTGATTATTATTGAAGACGGGAACGTTGGATTCATACTGAGAGGGAAGTCCAGCCTCGTTATCACAGTTAAGAAATGTTGACACAAGTTGTCAATAATAGATCCAGTCGTGTCTGTGTGATGAAGTGATGACGGCACCAGATATGACTGCGGATATACCTTCTCATATCTTTACTCAGACTGGAGTTTAAGTCTGAAATATGCTAGAGATGGAGGCCATAGGGGGTCAAGTCGGGCTATATTTATATCCTGGACTGTTGTGGAACCAAAGTGTTGCCTTTCACTGAGTCATCAGAATATGGATGCCATACTAAGTGTGTGTAAGAGTGTTTCTCAACTGCATCCTACAGCGTCATCTGTCTTTCCAAACATCTCTCCTATATGATAGTTGCCCCGATTTCTACCACCCCGAGGATATCGCGCTCCAACAGCATCGGCCCCCCCAGCGAGTCCGCCTGCGATCTCTATGGATCCTCCCCCCTGGGCAGCAGTATGTCCCTGGCTGACCGGCCAAAAAGCATGATGCGGTGCGGGTCTTTCCGTGAACCGGGGGATGATGGTGAGCATGCTCAGCCGCCCTCCCTGCAGGGGAGTCGCCCCACATGGCCTCAAATTAAACAAAGCTGTCTGCTCCTACAGCACGCAATCTGTTAGGCAAAATGTCAAGAGGACATGAGCAAGGAAAGTGGAGAGGAGTGGTGGTGCCTCCATTTTAGATTTCTAGACAGTTATGTAAGGCCTCAAGGCACTATCTATGATCCAAATGTAAACAACAGGAGAGCCTCCACCAATAATTCAAACCTGCTGTATAATGGGCCAGACTTTTGATAAACATTAAATCCCTAGATCAGTCATTTTTCAGGCTCAAGTGTCAAACATTATTTGGCTCCAGCTTCTTCATTGTAGGAATATGCTGCTTTTATTTGTCATTCATGGTGGTTAATGAAGAGTCTTTGGGTTTTTGGACTGCTTGTTGGACAAAAGGAGCGAATTTGAAGACGTCCCTTTGGTCTCTGGGAAGTTGTGATGAGCAGTTGGGAAATTTATTGGACCTTTTTAATGACAAAACAGTTAATCATGAAAATAAATATTAATGCAGCCCTAATGAAAAGTGGAGTGTTTTGCTGCCTCCACTTTAGATTAACAGACTTAAAGGCGCCATATATGATCCAGATGTAATCAACTCTGGTGACCCTCCAGTAGACATTTTTCTATCGTCATATTGCACAACCCTATAGCAAATTATGATGAATGATTGGTTAGCTTAATAATAGCTTAAAATGCTTTTAATACAAATTAGTTATTTTTAATATTGAGTCTAATCTCTACCTTTCCTGTTTCAGTACATGGCTCTGTACTGTCTTTGGCATCCAATGCTTCATCCAACTATTCAGCGGTGAGTAGAGTCATAATACGTTCATTAGAATGTTACTTTTGCTGGAGTTTTAATGACTTTGTGACTTCAGTTTACACATTGTCCTGTCTCAAAACGCAAAGTGATCACTTAAGAAAATCTTGTACTGCATAGGTAGGAGACCCTTTAATGCATTTTATCAAAGTCTTCCCTAGTCGGTTACAAACCTCTTGGTGAACTGTGATCGGACAGCTATTTATTACTTGTTCCTAGTTTGTATTTCACTGTTGTCGTGTCCCTTTTACAGTGGATAAACAACTGCCCGTAAAGTTTATGCCCTCCTTATGCCTGTTTATTGTCTATTTGTTCTCACCATGCCTTCTTAAGAATGAGGACAGGATACAAGGAGAGGTAAGGCCGACATGCCAATGACGCTTCAACTCACATCGTGCCTTTCCCTCTGCGTCATCTGTCAGTGATTTCCTGTTGAAATGGCCCCATTCATCAGATTGTGTTATCAGTGCTCAGTGGAGTCTGTGACCGCGGAGCTCATAACCCAGTTCATTTTGTTTTATCTCTAATATTCTTTGTCCTTTTACAACACCTGCTAACATTTATTAAAGACATTTTTCAGACCTCATAAAATTCTCAGTGCATGAGGAAAGTGGTAAAAATCCACTGTCATCCCTTCATTAAACATTCTCTATTGGTCTGAAGCGATAACCTGTTTCGTTGTTGGCATATTCTTTTTTTTGTTACTCAAACGAAACAACCCATGTTGACGCATTAAGTTGCTGCATTGTCACAGTCCTGAACTCTGTGTTTGTTCCTGATGCTTTATAAAACATTGTCCATACAGCTGGGGCTTACTTCTCATTCTGTCCACAGCAAATCCGCAAGTTGAGGCGAGAGCTGGAGTCCTCCCAGGAAAAGGTCGCCGACTTGACCATGCAGCTTACCGCCAACGTATGTAGGATTTTTATTTCTTTAAAGATCTCCTTTTGGAATAAGCTTTTTTTGTTGACGTGTTTCCAAAATTTAGATTACACCTCCTCTAAATCATTTAGCCAGCAACCAACCTCGATACAGAAACCCAGTGCAAGAGTCGTATCTGATATCTGCACTACATTTCTGTGAGGGTGAGATGTGGGGAAAATATGGTGTGAATCCTTGCTCTTTACTCTGGCCTCTCTCCAGTTTGCACTGAGTAAGGCCCGCTAGTCATAAGATATCCATGGCAGGCTAACCTACTCAGGGCTTTTAAAATTATATTATTGAGCCTCTATTTGATAACCAACAGTTGGGTGATGACACAAAGGGGGCACAACATAAATTTTTTTTCCCTAGATTGGGTTCATGGTCGGCAACATAACTGCTAGGCCCCAGTGTTTCCAGTTCTCTCACCGCCAAGCACATCTGTCCGCTGTTGGACACTAGTTTGACATTAACTCTTTGATTGAACCAGCTGATAAATGTTTAACCTCTGCTTCTACTGACTCTCTCCAGGGTTCCCATGGGTCCTTGAAAAATCCTGAACAGACATGGGTCGAGGGCTTAAATTGATATATTTTGCTCATGTTAAGAAATTTAAGTTGCTATGATATGTTTTACCAAACAAACAATGTCTGGGTCCTTCAGTTTTATAGTGAGTCAGCCTGGAAGGACCTTGAGAAGTCAGTGAATTTGAAGTTTAAGACAGTGTGGGAACCCTGACCCTCACTCTGCGTCTTTAAGATGCCTGTTTGAATCACGCTTTAACACTTCCATACCACTGATCCTGATCTAATAATAGCTACCCTTATGAACCACAGTCTCCTATTTCACTGTTTTACCCACTGCCCCTTCTAAACAACTAACCCGAGTGTTTTGAACAACCTGTGTGACTGTATGAAGCCTGTCTGTGTGTCCTCCTTTGTGTTTTACTGTTTAATCCCTTGCCTAACGCTACTGTCCCTTTTTTTGATCCGTTCTTGGCTGGACTCGCTGCTGCCCCCTGCCTGCCTCCCGCTGACCCGCACCTCTGGATGCTGGGTGTAGCAGCAAGGCCAGGTTTGTTGGACTGTTGCTCCCACAGCAAACTGTGTCGCTTTCGCATGATTCTGAGCGGACGTCAAGCTGACGAGTCGCTGTCATCAGACATCTCTGTCGTGCTCGCTGCGTGGCACTGTCGTCCTCATCACCAAACATGAAGCATGTTGACAAAGTAGCAAATAATTGTGTTTTTCATTATCTGTTTTTCCAACAATCTTTTAACCAATCATTTTAACAAACCTTTTAACAATATGAAAATGTGTCTGGCCAACAGTCCAAAGATTTTCAATACAAAATTATATGAGAGGATTTTCTGCAAAAAAACTAATTCTTGGCCTAGTTGCTATATTAACAGCTGAACAATTATGAGGATAATCTGTCAGTCAAGAAATTGATTGACCAACTAATTTTCAAGACACAAATTTCTTGCTATTCCCACTATTTCTGACTTTTCTTAGAATTTGAAGGCTAATTAGGTATCCCATATACAACAGTAACCTTGGGGATACAACTTGTAGACATTTGAGAGAAATGAATAAATAGATAAAGTGAGATGAGTACTTTCTGTTGATATAACAAACTTTAAAGCAGCCACAGTGGAGGTATACAGTTCAGGGGAAAAGATGGATGGATTGCTGATTATATTTTATTGAGTCGTTACGGCTGTTGCGCCCCATGAAAGTCTTCTCTTTGGAGGTCAATAACATCATAAACAGGTTCAATGGTGGCAGGGTTTTATGTTATTAGATAGATATGACCCTAAAGAAACACCTGAGCAAGGCAACCACAAAAATAAATGAAGGAAGGGAATAAGCCGCAAGAAAAAGGGACAGTCTGACCCAACATTATCATTGTTTGACAAATTCTTTGACATCAGTGTCAGCCACGAATTTTAGACCATTTTTGATTGTTACCATTCTCACCACAGTGAGCATTAATAGTGTGAGACATCCTAGCCCAAAGGTCAAACATGCTACATGACGTTGATGAGGTCTGCCCCTCATCGCCACACAGCTGTCCTCCCTGACCACCATTACCCTAACGCCCTCTTTCATCTCTGACATCATCCACAGCTGTCCACTGCTCCATCCCCACCCTCCTCTCCCAGCAGATGGAGAAAAGCCATTTGCTTGATGTTTCTGTGAGCGTGTGAGGCTGCAGACAGATTCGATGCAGCCGGTGACTCATACCTGTCTGCTGTCTCAACCCCCCCTACTCTTCTTTCTCTGTCTGCTCCTCTTAAGGCTAATCTGGTGGCAGCATTTGAGCAGAGTCTGGCGCTGATGACGGCGCGCCTGCAGACCCTGTCGGTCTCCTCGGACCAAAAGGTATCACGGTGATATCACGACGTAAATGAATGTTGTACAACTAGTGAGATGACGAAGAAACAAACCATTAAAGAACAATTGAAAGGCTGAAATATGTGGTGGTGATGATGATGATGACGATAAAGTACATTCTGTCAGTTAAAGAGAAGCTTCCAAGTTACATAGTTTTCTTAAAATGAGATGTGTCAAAGGTATGGCGGGATTTTCAGGTTGTCACCAGCCACTCACCGCAGCCTGACATCCTCGCTGACAGCGGAAAGACATTCCACAATCCTCGGTTCAGAAGAATCCTGGTTCAGTTACCAGCCCGTGAGCTAACACAAACACATAATAATCACTTTCTCTCCTCAGGAGTCGGAGCTCACTGAGCTGAAGGATACCATCGAGATTCTGAAGGTCAAAAATACAGAGGCCCAAGAAATCATTCACGGGGCTCTCAGCAATCCGGAAATCACACCTAAAGGTACAGAATTATGCAGCGGGACGTGCAGTATGATTAGGAACTGGGCTCCAAAACGCACAAAGAGGTGAATATTCAATGTGCTCTCTCTTATCCTGATATTTAGAACTGCAGATCAATCGTCAGAACTCCTCAGAGAGCATCTCCAGCCTCACCAGCACCACCAGCCACTCCAGTATGGGAAGTCTTAAAGAACAGGAGGCCAAGAAGAAGAAGAAGAAGAGCTGGGTGAGGACACATTTGAAGTATTCCTTTTGTGTCTAAGAGTTTCATCAGAAGTTCCGACATACTTTCTTGCAAGAGAGAATTTTGCAGCAGTTTATGAATCAGATGTTTTATTCAGATCACTAGAGAAAGGGATGAAAGCTGTCGAGCATTTTTTGGTATTGAACTGTATCGTTCTGCTTATGGGGGTTTGTGAGGTGTCTGATCATTGTTCTCAGTGAATGTTCTCAAGAAGAACAAGAAGAATGTTTTATTTACATCACATATGAAACAATGTATGACTTAAGGGCAGCGTACGCACCTAGGGACCAACTCCACATCTTAACCAGTGCCTTGGTCAATGGCACAGACTGGAGGATCGCCCCTTGATTATCAAATTTCAAGATTTAAAGGATTTTTGTCACTTGCTCGTACTGTACAATATGTGCATCGGCATGCAGGATTGAGTAATACAATCATAACAATTAGACAAACACAGGATTATAAATAAATGACGAAGGATACAAATCCAAAGATGAAGCAATATTAATGGACAGCTCTGATTTGAAATAATAATAATAAATTGGGATGCAGTGTGACACATCAAATCAAGTCTTTGTACTGTTTTAATTTGACTGCATGTCAACATTAAATTGTATTTGTGTTTTACACAGCAACTCTTTTCTGAATGAATGGTTGTATTTAAAAACATACTAAACGTGATAAGTTAATGTTGGACCAGTCAACAGGCCTGTTGTGAGCTATTATCGGTATTTATTATGGTTTATTTGATCCGATGACCCAGTTTGTTCTCCTGCATGTGTGTGTGTCAGCTTCTCCTCCTACTCTTGTTCCAAATCTGTTATTAAGTATGACTCTGGTCTCTCCCTCATGCTGCCCTGCTTTTTATTTTAGGTCTTTGAGGTGAGTGATGTTGCTACAGTAAATAAACCCCAACACACCCTCCTCCCTTTTCTCCTGCCCACATGCACTTAGAGTTACTTTCTGTTGTTCAGGTCTTTCTAAAGTTGATTTGTTGAGTCACATCGTATCGTGCTCTGATCGTATCGTAAGATTTAGATGACAGAATCCTGGTTTCATGTTCTTCATGGAATCGGCATGCTATTAAACTGCTCTTTAATACTGAGATCAAATAGTTCAGTGAGGTTAACAGCTACCTTTTTAGCTCTCTCACATTTCATTTGAACATCTCGCATTTGTGTGTGATGAGCAATAATGATTGATGTGTTTTGCTTTGTTTTGATCCATTATTATGCCATCGAATGTCACATTAAGTTTGGCTTTTGCCAGTTATATCTTCCAACTGTCAACTCAGAATTGTACAAATATATGAAACCTGGCTACATAAATTATGAATGAAGGAAGTCTCTATCAGAAGGTTAACAGGAAACAAGTGTGGATGACAACTCTCAGTGGGAAACACGGCTTATCTGATAGAAGCAGCTCAACATGACTGCTTTATAGAGCTGCTTATTAATTCAGAGTTTTTAGACGCATCATTTGTTCAGTCTCATGTTTCTTCTCTGTGCAGTTACGCAGCTCCTTCAACAAGGCCTTTAGCAAGAAGGGCTCCAAGTCAGGGCTGTACTCCGACATAGAGGAAATCGCCACCCCTGAATCCTCTGCACCTTCCTCCCCGAAAGTCCACCATGCTGGAGACAACACTACATCGTCAATTAAATCCTCCACCTCCGCATCATCATCAGGGTAAACCTTTCCCCTCTCCCTGACTCAGCTGACAGTGAATCACACCAGCAAATAATATGAATCACATGAGTCGCGGTCCTTTTGAAAATTATTCTGATGATCTTTGATGCCATCACACGCCTCTAACGCTATTCGACTTGAATACCTCCAGACTCTGTGAAGGCGACGATGTGCAGGATGATAAGGTCGTGACAGAGCTGCGATCGGAACTGTGGGAGAAGGAGCGTAAACTGACCGACATCCGCCTGGAGGCTCTGAGCTCCGCCCACCGCCTGGAGCAGCTGCAGGAGGCCATGACCAGCATGCAGGTCGGTGGGAGAATGGTCAGTTAAGATTGGTTACCTTTCAGTGCCCACAGTTCACCTGTGGAGTTGGTGTAGGTATGCTGCTAAGCATTTAATGCACCAGTCCTCGTGCAAATACTAGAAGAAGGACAGTGTTAGTTCAATGTGAACAAATATTTTTGTTTTGATAGAATACTGTAGTATCTTCAACTTTGGCGTATTTTTATTTCTGACGTGAATACATCTTATCTGCTTAATTTATGGATATTTCGTTTGCTGTTTTCTTCATTTTGGCTTTTATCTACAATTATAGTAACATGCCAAGGTTCACTGTGTAATTCCCTTTATGTATAGTTTGATGTTGAATGTATGTATGCTATTATTTAGGGCTGCTGCCAGCAATGTTTTTCATTATCCATTAATCTGCTGATTATTCACACGGTTAATTGCAATGTAAAAGAATATTTGAAAGAATGCTACTCACATTTTCCAAGAGCCCAAATTGATGTCTTCAGATTGCAGTTTTCTTCCTCTAAACAACAGTCCATAACCCAAAAACTCTTAATTTGCTTTCATAAATGACAAAGAAAGGCAGTTAATTGACATTTTGCTTAAAAGGTTGACTAATCAATTAATTGACTGATTGTTTCAACTCTACTGTTGTATGAAGTAATCTCTCGCTGCCTTCTGTTTTGAGTTAAAATGTATCTTGATAATGTGTTTGAACTTAAATATCACCTTTTAATATTACAGATCTTTTTGGTGTGCTTTCAAAAAACACCAAACTCTACCAGAGTTGTATTTTGAAAGAGGTGCTGTGACTTATTACAATTAGTAACACTTTGTGTGTGTTTTCATCTGTAGAGGACAGTGGAGAATCTGAAGTCCGAGAATGACCAGCTGAAGACGGGCGGTCTGTCCCCCTGTCCATCTCCCGGACCCTCAAGCTCCCCCTCACAGTCCTCAGGCCTCACTGCTCTGGGGAGTTCATCACCTCGACAGTCGGTAGCCATGCACATGCCCAAGAGCTACAGCAGAGGGCTGAGTGAGGGGAGCACCTCAGGTACAGTTCACTCTAGGACATGTTGACAATGTTAAGTGTGTGTACATTTATAGATCCACCTCCCGACCTGTAAATCCTGTCGTTTGGTGAGTTATTTACAAGCAAAGAAGGCATATTATATCATTTTTCTCGGGGTTGGGCCTTGAAACTGGCTACTGAGAGAAGGATAAAAGCTATGAGTCAAAATCCAGTAGGAGCAATTTATCAAAACATATGGCACCTTTAAAGCTGATGAATAGCCTGTTTACTCTGAGGAGTGTCAGCTGGATGAAGGAATGTTTTATTCTAATTAGTATAAAACCTCCTTGCACCTGATGTACTAAAAGTAAAACAGCTTATTTTATCACACTGTTTACCACCCAGATTAAATTAGATTTAGGCGCACACATTGTTTTTAAACCTCCCTGGTTTGCCTCAGTAGCTCAGGAGTCTTCCTTTTTAGCAAACTCTCTGCAAGGAACCTACATTTTTAAAAGGTAGGAGGTGGATTACTACACCTCCCAAACATGAAGCAATGTGCTACACCTGTGTAAAACAAATAATTCCTGATCTTTATATTGTTATTTTCCTTCTTATTCACTGTTTTACCCTGTAAATTTACCTGAGAATACGTAATATTGAGAAACAATCAATGAATTATCAAAATAATCTCTTGCTGATTTATTGTGTCATCTCAAGATTACTTATTGCCTCTTTATTATTCGCTGGTATATTCTGTATTTTATCACCATTTATTTACTAAGAAATGTTTGTAAAAAATGTTTATAATCAAATGATGGCAGCCTAGGTGTGCAAAAAGAGTGCAAAAAATAGCCCATAGTGATGTTTCCCCAATGATAATCTGTACTTTCGTTCATGATACGATAAATCTTATTACTATTGTACTATTTTGAAAACATGCTGTCTGCTGCTTTTATTTTGAAGGACAAATGGCAATACAAAGTCTTGACTCAGTGCTGATTAACTTCAACAACCCTAAAAGCAAAATGCTTTCATACATGTTACATCATCTTTCTTTTGTTTTTCCTTCTCAGCAGACGCGTACTCTGCAGATACTCTCACTCTGTCCTCACAGAGAGACGACCACCGTGTTCGGGTGGTGGTGTGTGTCGCAGATTTACACGTCTTCAAAGATGTAAGTGTGTTCTATTTCATCCTTACTGACCGCCAGAGGCGGTGCTTCAGCACTGAATGTCTCCATCTCGCGCATGCGCAGGTCGAGTGTTTATACCAACAAAGTCACCTGTGACCCTTGATGATACCGGCAAGCCTATATCTTCCGGTGACATCAGAGGATCTGTTCCTTTTCATCTTCTCGCTTCGCAGATAGACGTACGTCAGTGAGCTCTAGCTGAACTAAACACGTACTGCTGCTTCGTCGCTGGTAGCCTTGCGACAACCTGTCGGAGCTGCGAGCTGCTCGCCCTCCAAGGGCTGCGACGAGCTGAGACGGGAGTTTTGTTGCGGTTTGCCGCGGACACCCCTCCGGATCACCATCGGTTCGTCTCTACAACTGGCTGAGTATACCAGGCGTAGTGTTACGTTTCCTTTGAGTATCTCTTTCTTTTGTTAAATAAGGTTGGTGAAGGCGTTGTACTCGCTCCCTCTCCCGACATTTGTGCTATTGGTTACGGGCGCTAGCGGTTAGCATTGCCTGCTTGACCTAGCGTCTGTGTAATCGGTACACCGCTGGTTGTACCCGCTTTCCGTTTTAGTTTTTTATGTTGGTGAAGCCAGTGTACTCGCTCCCTCTCCCGACATCTGTGCTGTCATTTGCGGGCATTAGCAGTGTTGTCCGCTTGACCTATTGTCTGTGTAATCGGTACACCGTTGGTTGTATCCGTTTTCAGTTGTAGCTTTATATGTTGGTGAAGCCAGTGTACTCGCTCCCTCTCCCGACATCCGTACTACTGTTACATCTGTGAGTAATTTGTACAACTTGTACCCGCCTTTCGTTGTAGTTTTCCCGTGTTGGTGAAGGCAGTGTGTGCGCTCCCTCTCCCATCATAGTGGTGTATTACTATTCTCTGTAACAGCTGCATCCTGAGCTGTGTTTGCTTTCCTTTTGGCAGTTTTACCGGCGTTTTCGCCTGGCCTACTTAAGTTTGCATTTTGTGGCACATGCGGTTGTGCCCATTGATTGTTTTTTGCGCAGCAAGCTGACCCTTGCTGGTGAAGGCAGTGCTCTCGCTCCCGCTCCCAGCATAGGCGGGTGCTGTTGCCCTTGTAGTTAGCAGAAGTGTTAGCCACAAAGGCTAACTGCGTTGTTGTGCGACACTGCTGGTGAAGGCAGTGCGTTCGCTCCCTCTCCCAGCATCTGTTGTTTTTCTCAGTTGCTTGTATTTGAACCAGCTGTCACCATGCTTGGTGACCACTCCTGCTCGGCCTGTCTGGCCGCTCTGCAGTCGGAAGACGGTCATGATATGTGTCCTCCGTGCCTTGGCCTCGATCACCTGAGGGAGGGGCTTTCAGAGGACCCGTGCATGAACTGTAGCTTCATGCCCCGGGCAGTGCGGGTTGCTAGACTGGCCGAGGCTGAACACCTGCTGGGCCATGCTCCAGAGCCGGACCAGTTGACCCCAGCCCAGCGATTGCCTCCAGCACAGCCTAGCCGATCTAAACGTCGGGCTGCAGAGGCTGCGGGCGCCTCCTCTGGGAAGAGGGTCAAGGAGTCTAAACTGGCCTCCAGGGTGGACCAATTGACTGAGGAGCTAAATCAAATGAAGTCCCTCTTCCTAGCCATCCAGTCTGGGACTGGTGCAGTAGATGTGGGTGCTCCTGCTCCCCCTGCCGCCATGTTTGAACCAGAGGAGGACGTGCTCTCCGTGGCTGCTTCGGCCACTGAGTTCGCTGACTACGGGGCGGATGTGGTCCCCCAGGACGCTGCCTCCCACACCTCCGGGGCGAGCTCCCACTCCTCAGCCCGCAGTTTCGGTGCTGGGTCCGAGAATAACTCCATGGATGCCATCATTCGTATGGCCCTGGCCCGCCTGCAGTTGGATGTTCCGCAGGCTCAGCCGGCTCCCGCCAGTGCTTTCTTCAGGCGTGGTCCAGCCCCTGCCACCTTTACTGTGCCTCCGTCAGAAGAATATCTGAGGGAGTTGCACGCATGCTGGAGAGATACTAGAGCCCTCTCTCACGCAACATCAGATGGCCGGACCCTGGCAGCCATGCAGGATGCAGCCAAGTTTGGCTTGGCCCATATGCCAGCGGTTGAGCCGGCTATAGCGGCTCTGATTGTTTCGCCCGATGAGGCTCTGAGAACGGATGCCAGGTGTCCGCGCCCCCAGTGTCGGGCCACGGATGACCTGCTCTCTAAGGCCTATGACGCAGCAGCACGCATGGGACGCATTGGCAATTCCCTCTCGCATCTGATGCTCGCTCTCTCAGCGTCCCTGCAGGAGGCTACGCTGGACGCTTCCGTCCACAGCTTCAGTGACGCATCCCTGCAGGCATTTGCTCTGATGTCCAGAGAACTGGGGCGCCTGATGTCCACACTTGTCCAGGCTCGCCGCCAGGTGTGGCTGGCACAGTCGCCTCTCACCGAGGCGTGCCGGAGAACCCTCCGCAGCATCCCAGTGGAACCCAGCGAGATTTTCGGGTCGGCTGCTGTAGAGGCGCTTGAGCGCACAGTCCAGGCCAGGCAGACGCGGCAGCAGCTCTCTGGGCTTCACAGGAGCATGCCTCCTCCAAGCAGACCTAGGGGTTCTTCAGCTCCCCCCAGGCGCCGCTCTCAGCCACAGACTCCCCCCAGTGGCTACCCTAGGTCTCAGCGACCGTTTCAACAGCCGGCTCAACGATGTCCTCAGGGCTTTCGAGCGCCCGAACGACCACCCTCTAGACAACCTCAGAACTTCGACGCTGCCCGTCGTCCCCCCAGGGCCTCTAGAGGCCGGGGGACCAGGCGCTGAGAGTCCGGGGCCGGTCGTTGGCTGTTTTTCCCAGCAGCAGCTCAGCTACTGGGCTGCTTCCACCAAGGATCCTTGGGTGATTTCCACCTTAACCCACGGGTACAAACTTCAGTTCCGACGCCGGCCCCCTGCCTTCAGCCGGGTCAAGATGACCATCATACGCAACCCGGCAAAAGCCCATGCCCTCAACCAGGAGTTGTCCGCCCTCCTGGACAAGGGTGCCATCGAGCCAGTAGACCCCCTGTCACCCGGGGGGTTCTATTCGACTTACTTTCTTGTCGAAAAGAAAGACGGCGGACTCCGCCCTATTCTCGACTTGAGGGGACTCAACCGGTTCCTGAAAGTCCTGAAGTTCCACATGCTCAGTACTGCAGAGGTTCTGCGTACTGTTGCCAGAGGGGAATGGTTTACCTCAGTAGACCTGAAGGACGCGTACTTTCATGTCCCCATTGCACCACACCACAGAAAATTCCTGCGGTTTGCCTTTCAGGGCCGCCATTTTCAGTTCAGGGTTCTCCCGTTTGGCCTCTCCCTTTCTCCACGGGTGTTCACCAGGTGTGTGGCGGCAGCCCTCTCACCCCTGCAGTCGCGGGGCATGAAGATCCTGCCGTATCTGGACGACTGGCTGGTCTGTGCGCCATCCCGGTCTCAGGTGACCCGGGACACAGCGATTCTCCTCTCACATGTGGCCCAGCTCGGCCTCAGAGTGAATTTCCAAAAGAGCTGCTTGGTTCCCTCACAGAGTGCACTCTTTCTGGGGGTGACTCTGGATGCTGTTGCCATCAAGGCCTGTCCATCACCTCGGCGCGTGGACGACATCCTCCGCCTCCTTCTCCTCTTTCAGGAGGGCCGCTGCTTGCGCTATGTCCAGTATATGCGCCTCTTAGGCAAGCTGACGGCTGCTGCCACTGTGGTTCCCTTAGGGTTGCTGTCACTACGTCCCCTTCAGAGGTGGCTGAACAGCTTCCACTTGGATGCCAGGCGGCACCGGCACAGGAAACTCAAGGTGTCACGGCGTTGCCTCCTTGCTCTGACCCCTTGGAGGGAGAGATCATTTCTCCTTCAGGGCATGCCCATGGGCTCCATTGCATCCCGTCGGGAGACCGTCACAACAGATGCATCCCTCTCAGGGTGGGGTGCTGTGTGGCAGAACCGGACAGCCCAAGGCCTGTGGCCTGCACAGGACCGCTCGGACCACATCAATGTGCTGGAGCTACGGGCAGTGCACATGGCACTGCAGCTTTTTCTCCCGTTCCTGAGAGGGAGGCATGTGCTAGTACGGTCGGACAACATCTCAACCGTCTCTCACATAAACCACCAAGGGGGAACCAGGTCTGCACGGCTGTTGCAGGTGTCCCGGGACCTCCTGTTGTGGGCGGCCCCCCGCCTAGCCAGCATAAGGGCGATGTATTTGCCTGGGGAACGGAACCGGGCCGCAGACTTCCTATCACGGTGCAAGCCTCCACCGGGGGAATGGCGGCTTTACCCAGAGGTGGTGCTCAATATCTGGGACGTCTTCGACAGGGCAGAGGTGGATCTCTTTGCCACAGAAGAGTCGACCCATTGTCCCCTCTGGTTCTCCTTGACAGAGGAGGCCAGCCCTCTGGGCCAGGATGCTCTCGCCCACGATTGGCCAGAGGGTCTTCTCTATGCCTTCCCCCCGATGCCTCTGATTCCTCAAATACTGCAGAGGGTCCTCCAGCAGGGCCACAGGCTGCTATTGGTAGCCCCCTTCTGGCCAGGGAGGACATGGTTTCCTCTGCTGCACAGGCTGTGCCGCGGCTCACCGTGGCCTCTCCCCCACAGGATGGATCTCCTGTCCCAGTTAGGGGGCCGGGTCTGGCATCCCGACCCTCATCGCCTGCAGCTCTGGGTTTGGCCACTGCAGGGCCCAACCCGCTGCTGTCGGAGTGCTCAGACACCGTCCAGTATACCATACTGAATGCTAGGGCGCCTTCTACCCGGATGCAGTATGAGAACAGGTGGAAACTGTTTTCTGTCTGGTGTTCAGACAGGGGTGAGGACCCCGTGCACTGTACAATCCCAAAAGTTCTGGAGTTCCTACAGTCACTCCTGAATGGCGGACGGTCCCCTGCTACTCTGAGGGTGTACGTGGCAGCCATTTCCTCTCGACACGCTCAAGTTGACGACAACACCGTGGGGTGCCACAGACTTGTGTCCCTTTTCTTAAAGGGAGCCTTGAGGTTACAACCCCCAAAGGCACAGAGAATTCCAGCATGGGATCTGCCCCTGGTGCTGGATGCTCTGTGTCTGCCTCCCTTTGAGCCCCTGGCGCAGGCAGAGATGAAGTGGGTGTCTGCTAAGACTGCCTTTCTGCTTGCCATCACTTCAGCAAAGCGTGTTGGGGAGCTACACGCTCTCTCAGTCAGTGACTCCTGTCTGAGGTGGAACTCAGATGGCTCAGGGGTCACCCTGTGGCCGAATACAGCCTTTCTTCCTAAGGTTCTCTCACCGTCGAACCTTAACCGACCTATCCACCTGGCACAGTTTATTCCCCCCGCAGGGGAGGAAAGGTTAGGACTGCTGTGCCCTGTGCGGGCCTTAAGAGTCTATATAAATTTGACCGCAAGCACGAGACGGTCAGAACAGCTGTTCGTCTGTTATGGTGGTCCTAAGAAAGGCTGTGCTCTCTCCAAGCAACGTCTGTCGCATTGGATTGTGGATGTCATCACCCAGGCTTATGAACACAGTGGTCGCCCCCTGCCATCCGGGGTGAGGTGCCACTCTACTAGGGCTGTCTCTACATCATGGGCGGCTCTGCGTGGTGTGCCCCTGGGGGACATCTGTGATGCGGCATCGTGGGCATCACCAACTACCTTTTCCAGATTCTATCGGGTGAATGTGGCCACTCCCCACCCACTGGGTGTGGCCCTGCTGCCCACCTCTACTGCTTCATCTCACTGAGGTATGTATTGGCATTCCTCGTGACCTTGTTGTTATGGGTCATCCAGTGCTGAAGCACCGCCTCTGGCGGTCAGTAAGGATGAAATAGAACGAAAGTTACGTATGTAACTACGGTTCTATGAATCCTGGATGACCGCCAGAGCGTTCTGTCACTCAGAATCCTTGTGGTTTCGCGAGAAGATTCTGCAGGAACAGATCCTCTGATGTCACCGGAAGATATAGGCTTGCCGGTATCATCAAGGGTCACAGGTGACTTTGTTGGTATAAACACTCGACCTGCGCATGCGCGAGATGGAGACATTCAGTGCTGAAGCACCGCCTCTGGCGGTCATCCAGGATTCATAGAACCGTAGTTACATACGTAACTTTCGTTATATGTCGTCTGTCCTCCTCCAGCACAATAAACATCATTTAAGATCCACGTTTCACGTGTTTGTCGCGCTTTGTGTCAACAGGAGGTCAAACAGCAGGACTTCTTCGTCGGCACCGTCAGGGTGAACGGCAGGATGGACTGGCCCATGCTGGATTCAGCTGTCAGCCAGGCTTTCAAGGTGGGTCGCCGTCTTCTGACAACTTTATTCAATGTGACCTGTCCGAGGACTGAATGTACAGATTGTATCTGGTTGCGTTCAGCTGCCACAATAAATTTAGCAGGTTGTTACTTCAGAGAGTTTGACCACTGAACACTGCAGTATGGAGTCAAGTTGAAGTTTTATGGACAGACTTAGTCAAAGAGTTATTTGAATTTACAAGTTGGCAGGTCATCTAACACAATTGTGCAGGTCTTGCCATCAGGGAACTGCTGGTTTGATCTGTAGCATGTCAGTGCCCAATAAAACAAAAGCCATCATGAGGTGGATCATATTTACTTTAGCCTTTGCCAGCTATCGGAATTCATAAAACCACGCCAGGGGCACCATCTGTCTGCAAGCACAGGATCATATTTAGACAGAATTACTCACTTCTGTTGTTTCTCTTCTTTTCATTCCAGGTGTACATAGCCAAGGTGGACCCCACCTCCAGTCTTGGCCTGTCTACAGACTCCATCTACAGTTACAGTATGGGCCACATTAAGAGGGTGCTGGGTGGAGAAGCTCCAGAGACGCAGCCCTCTCGCTGCATGTCCCGAGGCCCCACCGGCATCACCGTGTCTCTGAAAGGTCTGTGGGGAAATAATTTCAGTAACTGCGTTATTTAAAGTCATATCAGGTTTAAGATGTACAGATTTACTTCTGCAGACTTAGAAGTGAATGCATTTATTTAGATGACGTAAAATGATTAGACTCAAGCGACAACCTCGAGGGCTGAACGATGAAGCAAACACGGAAGTACCAAAAACTGCAGTTCCTCGTTTGACCACTTGAGGCAAAAACAAATCAATCTCCCTACAGCACATGTTAAAACTTTCAAGCAGAAGTAAACATGTTTACAGCCTGCTTCGAATAGTTTGTGGTCTCTAAGGTGAAATTCCCCGTTCATGACAACTGTACGAGAATTTAATTTTTATATAACTCAGTCAGTTAAAAGACATTAATGTTTAAAGTTATACATAATTAAGGGCGTGGGCGCTTTGAGTCAGTTAGCTGCTAGCTGTTGAGGTAGCTGTGAGCAGCCAGGCTTCACTCAGTCTGTTCAGCTCCACCACATCTCTTTGCCAATTTTTGGATCTGCTGGCAGTTAGGCAGAGTCAGGCGATGGTGGCAGCCGCCACACTGAGCTTCACAATGGCTCTTTAGAAACCGGTGGCTGGGGACTCATCTATGTACAGTTTATGATTAGAACTCAGCAGGTGCACATTGTTAATATAGAAAAATGTCGAGTAGGGAGATGATTTAGTGCTAACTACAGTCCAGGCTCCAATTCATTATTTTGTAAAAATCTATACAAATCCAGAGCAGCTTTTTACCTCCAGCCAATAACAATTTGGGCTAATGAGATAAGCTTTTTCATGCATGTACTCAGACGTTGCCTTTCTGCAAAACTGAGCCTTGTGGACTCAGTTCAGCTTCTATTTTCTATGTCATCTCCTCAATTCGGAAACTGCGAACACGTACAGTGTCAGCACACAGATATTGATGGATCAGATGTCAATCACGTCTTTAGCTCTAGCCGTGTTGTGAAGTGTTTATCTGAGATGATCCAAGTCTGACGAAGTGCAAATCCTTATGTCTGTCTGCTCGTTATAGCAACACTTTAAGGCCTGCCAGTCTTTATTACCATTTCATACAGTGTTAGCTTTTTTGCTTTACAACTTGTTTACGTGTGATGTGCACTTACATTGAACGGTGAGCTGACAACAGTTTTGACCAAAACATCAACTCAGATGACCCAGTGGCAGCGGATGAACTCATCAGGACAACAACAGGATTTTGCCACAGTTTTAGATTTTACATATACATTTGAGATATATATATATATATATATATATATATATATATATATATATATATATATATATATATATATATATATATATATATATATATATATATATACTACTAGTAAAGATTTATAGTTTGTGACTTATATACATTTTCTTTTTCTTTTTTTTCTTTTTTTTTAACTTTTTCTTCACTTGGTCATTTCTCACATCCCATTTACATGTAAAATATTTCAATATACAGTAGGTTTACAGTTCCCTTAATAAGGGGTTACAGTATTTATCGGTTCTATATATTTAAACAATTCATGAAAATGAGTATTAAAATAAATCAAAACAAATTAAATGTATGACAACACTGACAATATCCAGAATAAATAACAAAATAAAACCAAAATAAAACTGAACATGAGTTATTTATAAGTTCACCTTTTAGAGATGTTTATATTCAGTCCAATAAACATTGGAAAATATCCACATTATTTATAAAAGTCTTACACAGACCTACTGTAACGGCAGTGTTTTGTTTGCGAGTGGCACATGTGTTTAGCCCATCAGTGATTCTAAACCCGAGCTGTGATGAGCGGCGAGGCTCTGGCCCGGTAGTCGACCCCCTCTGCACCTTTTAGCATGCAGGAATGTAAGGAGCGAAGTGCTAAGAGAGCTGGGAAAGCAGCGACAGCCCAGACGGGACTCTGGGGTAACGTGATCCCAGCGCTGCCAGGCCCAGCTGGTGGAGCAGGCTCAGACACATGGGCCCCAAAGATGTGAGGGAGGAACATTAGACTCCTGCAGGCTTGATGGGGTCGCACAGACTGCCTACTCTTGATGCAAAGTTATTTTAAGAGCCAAATTCTTGAGCTCCATGTTGCTTATAAAGGACATTTGAGGTGATATTAATTTGTTTTCATAACATCTTCCTACTCAGGCTCTTCCTGATTGTAATGTATATTCATTTTGGTAAAGTTATCAACAGAATTCTTAGCAAGCGCTTAAATATCAAGTACTGCAGTTGCCACCAATTTAAATCTGTGCTGGGTGATTAGCAGGCAGTCATCAACTGCATTGTTTATGACATCACGGTACATTCTCGCTATTCCTCACTATGTTCAGGTTTGAAGGAGAAGTGTGTGGACAGCCTGGTATTCGAAACACTCATTCCCAAACCCATGATGCAACACTACATCAGTCTGCTACTCAAACACCGCCGTCTCGTCCTGTCGGGCCCCAGCGGAACGGGTAAGAGCTACCTCACCTCCCGGCTGGCCGAGTACCTGGTGGACCGCAGCGCCCGCGAAGTCACAGACGGCATCGTGGTCACTTTCAACATGCACCGGCAGTCATGCAAGGTGACACAAACTGACGGGCCGTGAGAATCTGTGCAACAGCAGATTATTCGATGTGTCATGTCGTCGGCCTCTGTCACCATTTCTGTCCTTCTTTTTTTTTTTCCCCGTTCTTCCTCAGGATCTGCAGCTCTATCTCTCCAACCTGGCCAATCAAATCGATCGGGAAACCAACACGTCAGACATACCGCTGGTAGTTATTCTGGATGATATTCACGACCCCGCTTCCATCAGTGAGCTTGTCAACGGCGCTCTCACCTGCAAATATCACAAATGGTAAGCTTTGCATACGCAGCCTGAAACTATCTATATAAGCGTTTATGGAACTGTTCAATATAACCTAAACTGGGATGCTGTTCCTGCCCTCAGCCCTTACATCATCGGAACGAGCAATCAGCCGGTGAAGATGATAGCGAACCACGGCCTCCATCTCAGCTTCAGGTTGGTTAAAGGAGCGGCTGCGGGAGTTTTTCCCCTCTTGCAGTATCGTATTTGTCCTGATCACACTGAGGTTAGATCACGAAGCTCACTGTGGAGTAAACAAGTCGATTCAATAAAAACAATCTTAAAGCAGATCAATCGTAAAGTGTATTTACTGTTGATGTAAATACGTATTCTGATACAGTTTGATTCAATACAGATTGATTTAACTCGGTGCAATAACAGTTTATGTAGGTTTTAATAAGAGTTGACTTTGTTATGGTCGAGACTGAGTGACCCAAAAAAAAGTAATACCTGTGAGATAACTTATTTGAAATCTCTCAGTAGTTGCACTTCTGTAAGTGACAGCTGTGACTCACTTTTGTTGTGTTTAGTCCGCAGTTGGATAGTTCACCTCACCGGATGTACACTGCGAGTGTGAGCCTGCCTGTTTCAGTCCGTGTTCTCCTCCTCTTGCACTATCTGCGTGCTACTGTGTTCAAAGGTCCCCATCACCACATGAAACTATAACCTTTGAGCTAACAGTACGAACAAACTAGCAGCTCTCTGCTTTCTTCTTGCAGGGATTTAGCCATTTTAACACTGTTTTGCAGGACCATCATGCTGCATCCTGGGTTTAGCACCACCCAAAACATTATGACTGGTTTAAAGAAATACAAACAAGCCAGAGAGATGCGGATAAAATGGTCCATGGCGTGGCTAACAAGCTAGCCTGCTCATGTACGTAAGTATTGGTTTGTATTTTAATGCCTTTTTGCGTGTTCCCTCTTCATCTTAGGATGGTGACCTTCTCTAACAACGTGGAGCCAGCCAATGGCTTCCTGGTGCGCTACCTGCACAGGAAGATGATGGAGTCAGAGGATGAGAAAAATTTGACCAACGAGGACCTGATCAGGGTGTTGGACTGGGTGCCCAAGCTGTGGTATCATCTGCACGCCTTCCTGGAGAAGCACAGCACGTCGGATTTCCTCATTGGTATGATACACACTCTTCTCAGGACAGGGCATGAAGAAAGTTGTATTTTCATTTTGTTGGCAACATCGACATCTTTATTTGTGCAGTGTGTCCCCTTTGATGTTCTTTTCTCTCCTCTCCCGTCTCCTCAGGCCCCTGCTTCTTCTTATCCTGTCCCGTCACAGTGGATGAGTTTCGATCCTGGTTCATCGACCTTTGGAATCACTCTATTATCCCTTACCTGCAAGAGGGGGCCAAGGACGGCATCAAGGTGAGAAACGGAGCCAACAAGTCCAGAACGACTCCAGCTAGCATTTCACGTCCTCCCTGCTAAGTTTTGGTGGCTTCCACTTTCACGGGAAATGTTGCACTCTTAATTTTACTGTAACTGCTATGTGGTGACGCTTTCAGGTCCACGGCCAGAAGGCGGTATGGGAGGACCCGGTGGAGTGGGTGAGGGGCACGCTGCCGTGGCCGTCTGCCCAGCAGGACCAGGCGAAGCTGTTCCACCTGCCTCCGCCCAGCATCGGCTCCAGCAGCCCGGGTCAGTCCCTCGAGGAGAGGCCTCACAAGGAGACCCCTCCCAGCTCCATGGAATCTGATCCACTGGTAAAAAGAGAGCGCTTTCTTTTGATTTTTGTTTAATGCTGCAAACTTGAATGGATGTTTCAAGGATTACTGATTACTGACTCTCTCTCTTCTTTGATTTCAGATGGCAATGCTTTTGAAACTCCAGGAGGCTGCCAATTACATTGAATCCCCAGACAAAGAAGATCCGAGCCTGCCTAAACTTTGAAGACAAAGTTTTGCACCTGACACTTAGCACTTCAGTTTTTTATTTTTCTTGTGTCCACTGTGATGACGCAGTGCACGTTCAGGAACAAACTGACCCTCCGAAATGGTTGTAGGGTGATTTAACCTGTCATTCCCGCAGTAGGTTAAAAGTGTTACTGGGTATTTATTACAAATCATTTTAATACGCACAGTATTTTCAAAAAGACTGTTGACAAGTATTAAATGAAAAATCTCTATTCTCTGACTTCACTATATGTTTCGACTGGATACATCCACTTCAGTTCAGCCTCGTTAGCCCTCAGTACTTGTAGATTGGTGCTAATAGATCCCTATGAAACTCATCGTCTCAGCACTTAGACTTCAGGTGATAACTGCAGCAGCATACGCAGGCCATCCTGTTCTGTGCCCAGGTGCATCATGGGATTAGAGAGCTATTCTCAATTATGGTGACTATTTTTTTTTTTCCTGGAAAAGAGTATGACAGCATGACAGATGCTACTGTTTATCACAAAGTTCCTCAGTACATATCTACTGTATAAGTCTTTAAAGGCCAGATCTTATACATATGCAATCCTGAACTTTACACAATCCCGAGCAGGTGAAACAAATCAAATGCCTTAAAGGACAAAGACGTCAATGTCACTTCAACTTCAGCAGATTACACTGGTGCTTTCATCCACGTCACCCCTGCCGAGATGGTCAGAGATAAAGATATAATGTTCCAACTCTCTACATATTCTTTTCAGTTAATTACCTTTTTTTTATTGCAGGATAACACGTTCTCACATATTTATACATCTTCTTTATCAGTTTTTTATGGCTTTTAAGTTGGAAGTTTTGAAGTTGCTGTCATACTCTTTTGCATAAATCTAAACTTATTTATTATTGGTGATTGATGTCGCTGCACACTTCCTTATGTTCCAAATCACTTAACTTAGTTGTACAAGCTGCTTTTATTTAAGACAAGCAGTCGCCAGTGTTGCCATATATATCAGGTATTAGATACACAGGGATAATATAACACAACAGAACACCCTCTGATCAAACAGATTGAGCTATTAAATCCAATTCAAATTTTTTTTTTTTTTATCCAAAAAAAATTCATTTGTTTCAAATCTCCCCCCCCCCCCATATCCAGAGTAGTTATTGTGTATATATTATGTACATACAATCCGGCTACATCGCAAGTTATTTTATCTATATTAGTTGGTGCATATATCTAATATACTGAACCAAATACTGTTCTTTAACCACGCATATTGACTGTCAACTTTAGGGGATTAAGTTCTACTATGAATGTATAGAGATCACTTATGAAATGACCATTTTAGCAGTATCGATCACCTAGTAGGTGCTTTTAAAGGACGCCTTATCGCAAATCTCCACTGCAAATCACTTCTAACAACGGCTGAGCAGAGTGACGTTAAAGCTACCTATGCCCATTTCATCTGCAGCAGTTCATGCACATCACGAAGCGAGTATATACAAAAAAAATCCTTAATGTCACTCGTGCTTATAATCATCATTTAGGTGCGTATGGTGCTCTGAAACAATGTCCCTAAAACTGTTTTCGGTGTCGAGTAAAGATCACGTAGACTTTCAGGGTAGGTTAGCGAAGAGTGTTGTGCCGTCAAAATGCTGATAAAGACACGTGCAGATAGATCTGGAAGATCATTTCTGATATTTTTTAGGATGTGTTGTTGAAGAAGTGTTGAAGACATTAAATAGAGACAGTGAAGTCGTGTGAGACATTGTACGGTGTGCGCGCCCATCTTGATGTTGTATTATTCATATTTGGGTACATGACTCGGTGATGAAACGTTTATGGAGGAAAAAAAAAAGCTAAAGGTTTTAAACACTTTTTATGGTACTTTGTGTAGGTTTTTTTGTAAAAGAAGCCCAAACGGAGAAAAAGGACATAAATCCACCCGCTCATCTCAAACTGTGTCATCGTTCAGGTGCTCGGACGGAACATCACATGCACATAAATCCTGTAAATGAATGTCAGACCACTTTTATGACAGCTTGATAAGAAAGTGTAACATTTTAATATCGCGTATGAGCTGCTTATTGCTTTGTTTGCGTAAAACTGATAAACTTCAAGCTAATCCGCAGCTCTGATTGGTAAACATGAAAAAAATAATAAAAATGAACGAATTGAAGACGTCGAAGCGCAAAAAAAAAAGAGATGCCAAATGGTGACAGTGGCACCGACACTGGTCACGTGCTGATTGAGAAATAATTTTAGTTATTGTAAATATTTCAGGTATTAGACAGTATTACAGTACCGACCCCGACCTGGTCCGTCTCTGCAGGTTAACAAAAAGCCATCAGCTCGAGCTTCTCATCTCATCCACTGGTTGTTGTGCCTGTTGCTCTGTAGTAGCTGTGATTTGTGTTCGCTTACTAGTGTATCAGGACTATGCAGCAACTTCTACTGGTGTTGGCAATCGGCAAATGTCTGAACGTCACAAGCAAACTCGGTGTGTTTTCATCTGGTCCGTCCTTCTTCTTGAGTTTCCTAATTTGGACCAAATTGCATCACGAGATAAAAAAAAAAGTGGAAGCTTGTTTTTAGCCGGTGATGCTGAGCCTTAAAAGAGGAGGAGCATTAGTTTTGGCGTCGGATTTGAGAAACAGGGTTCATTGATGTAGTCCAGGAAATCAAGATGTGTTTATGTGTTTTGTCTTTACGAATGGCAACGAAAGTATCCTAACTGGATCGTACTTGGTCGATTTGACGGTAAACGAAACCAAAAAAAAAAAAATGATTAAAGATTCAATTGTGAGTTATTTGGTAAGAATCACTGTTTGTTTAGTTGATTTGAAATAGAATGAACCAGATTAAGAAATGAATCGGATATCTTGGGCCAATACAGGTTGCTGAATAGTCATATTTTTGCAAAGCTTGTTGTGGACTAAACTAAGATTTAAAAAAAAAAAAAAAAAAAAAGATGTTATGCGGTATCTAATGTCACTGACGTGCAAAATGTTAAGGGTTTCTAAGTGTTGTAAATGCATGTAAACTTGCTGTGTGATGATGAGAAAAAAAAACCCATTAATGTATTGTTTTAGGAATATCATTCCAGATAATGTTTTCCTTTTTAATACTCAAAATATTTGATATTTCTTTCTTTTTTTTTTTCTTTTTTTTCTAAAGAATCCTTTGTAAAAGTTAATTTCTCTATTTTGTACAGGACATCATTGTAAAGATTGTAAATAGGTCAGCATTCTGGATGCGGCAACAATCATTGAGGAGAGGGAAAGAGAAGCATCTTTGAGAGAGAGAGAGAAAAGTATATTTCTTCAGAGTTGGGTCCAATACATGGATAAGGCATGTTTTCTGAAGGCTTTCATCCACCTATCACTGGTTGTTGGAATCAATAAAATACATGTTATATTTATTCTGTTGCCTCTTGTGTGTCAATTTGACCCTTTGAGTAAAACTACAAGAAAAAGAAAAATAATTTTTTTTTAAAGGGGATGCACCAGGGATGTTTGGTTGTGATGTTTTCATTTGTGTGCATTTGTTTGTTGGTTTGTCGGCAGGATCGCATGATAAGTACCAAACAGATATTAATAAAACTTTCTGTAAAGGTCATATTGATAACAGTTTTGTCCTTTAAAGGGGCACTATGTAGTTTTGGAGAAGAAATTAAATCTCGGAATTTGAACTTTTAAAATATGAATGAGGTAATAATGCAAACTATAGTATACATTTTTGTGCACATAACTGAATAAACAAGCTGTTCTCAGAGGAAAATCAAGTCCACAGAACACTGTTTGGACCTAGAAAGGTGGCAGGGTCCGCCACATATGAACAAAGTAAACAGTACGATTTACAGTACGTTGGTTTATTCAGACATGAAAACAAAAAGTTTGTTTATTTAGTTTGTTATGGCATAAAAAAAGAAGATCTTTCTCTTCTGATTACAATTTATTTCCAAAACCTACACGCACATTTAAAGAGCCAATATGTATAGATCCTACTGGTAAACATACAAAAAAATCAACTAAAACTATGCACAGATTGTGCATAAACAGCAGTGTTGACATCTAATGTCTGCGTTTTGTGTTGCAGAGATGTCCACTGAAGCTAGCACGCTAACCAGGTAGCCTCAGCCTGTCCTGGCCCAGAAACTTCTGTGTTTGCAGCGTAAACTCGAGCAGTCCCCCAGGCTCCCAGACTAAACTGCTAACTGCACAGCTAACTGAGCTAAGTGGCTAATGGCAGCTGAGGGAGTGGCAGCAGTTAGTGGTTACTATGGTGATACAAAGCCACCTGTAACACTTATAATGAAAGCCAGGAACTTAATAATAATAAATCACATGATACAGTTATTTCTGTTTAAAATTAATTATTATTATTATTTTGTCACCAAATTAACAAACTCAACTCTTAAAAGTTTGAATTGTTTCTCCATGTTTTCATGTAAGTAGGCCATCATGTCTTTGGTGGAACATGTAATGATGCTCAGTGTGTGTTGGTGAGTGAGGCTCACAGACATGGTGGTCTGAGTCATGGTGCCCAGTATCCATTACATGTAATTCATTAGGGGGGCGGTGCTTGAACCTGCTCGGCTCTATATAAGCCAGCCTCCCCCGCACCACCACCGGCATTGGATCCAGATTTTAAGGACTTTACTTTGTTGGGAATTAGCTGCAACCTTCAACATGCCGTCCAAGCCAGCCCCGATCAAGAAGGCGGCTGGTAAAGAGCCAGCCAAGAAGGAGGAGAAGGCTCCGGAACCCGCTCCGGAACCCGCTCCAGAACCGGCACCCGAGCCCGCCCCCGCTGAGGCCGCACCCGCTGAGGCCGCCCCTGCTGAAGCCGCCCCCGCTGAGGGAGAGGCTGCACCTGCTGAGGCGGCTCCTGCCGAGGGAGAGGCCGCCGCTGCCCCGCCAGCTGAGGAGCCCAAGCCCCCCACCCCTCCACCCGCAGACGGTAATGCACCGCGCTGAGCGGGACGCGTGGGCCTCGAGTCACCGTCCTCTTTTTACACAGCGTTACTCAGTGTTATCTCTCAGTGGATGAGCCTTGGATCAGTCGTTTAACCTTTTAATTGAAGCCAAAGTAGTCTCCAGCTGCTGGTAAGCGCGCGGTAACCTTTACGCAGGTGCGCTTTTACGCGCACAGTGCGGAGGTGCCGCGGGGCAGGTAGGATAAAATGTGACGGGATAACGGAAACTGCATGGTAACTGCATAAACCGCCTGCTCGGACTCTTTCTGACTACCTTCCTTCTGATAGTTTGTGAAAGTCACTCTCCTGCAGGGACACTTGTGTGATGTTAACTTGTGAAGTTGTCGCTAATATGCGCTTTTACACCTGAGTGACGGCTCCATGCTGAGGCCTGAAGAGAAAACACTCACCAAATCTAGATAAGTTGGCCACCTGACAAGCTCAGCTGGCACCTCACACCGGTGACAGCAGTTTGCAGTGTCTATCTTTGTATAACGCATATTAGCGACACCTGTATCAGCAGCTACTTCTAAGATTAACATGATCCTCAGCGCACATTGATTCTTTAATATCAGCTGCTCCCTCTGATGAAGCTGCTCCTGCTCCTGTTGCTGCAGAACAGCCAGTGCCTCGTCCTCCTCCTCACTCACCAATATCTGCTGATGTTTTAACTTCTCTTCTCTTCTCTATTCTAGTAGCTTTAACCTCTTGTCGTAACATTTTGAATCTGTCACGAGAACACTTTCAAAACGTTATGTGTTTCTAACCTCGTACGTCAGCTGCTGCTCCCGCCACAGAAGAAGCGCCGGCCGCCGCAGCTGAGGCCCCTGCTGATGGTAACGCTGGCTATCAGTGGATTAACACAGATGTTGTTTTTAAGTTTCGTTAAAACTTGAACCTCCCCACAGCAAAGCTAACTGCACTAACAACTACTGCATATATACTCTAACCTGTAATATCAGCTGCTGCTCCTGCTCCAGAAGAAGCGGCTGCAGCTGAGGCCCCTGCTGATGGTAAAGCTATCAGTGGATTAACACAGAGCTAGTTTAAGTTTAATTAAGACTTGAACCTCCTGTAGTCGAGCTTACCTCACTAATATCCTCTAACCTGTAATATCAGCTGCTGCTCCTGCTCCAGAAGAAGTGCCGGCCGCTGCAGCTGAGGCCCCTGCTGATGGTAAAGCTATCAGTGGATTAACACAGAGCTAGTTTAAGTTTAATTCAGACTTGAACCTCCTGTGGTCGAGCTTACCTCACTAATATCCTCTAACCTCTAATGTCAGCTGCTGCTCCTGCTCCAGAAGAAGCGCCGGCCGCCGCGGCTGAGGCCCCTGCTGATGGTAAAATCGACTATCAGTGGTCTTTAACACAGATCTTCACGTAACAATTATTAGAACTAAACTTCCCACAGTTCGGCTAACTTCACTAATGTCTAATGCATATATCTTCTAACCTCTAATATCAGCTGCCGCTCCCGCCACAGAAGAAGCGCCGGCCGCTGCAGCTGAGGCCCCTGCTGATGGTAAAATCCACTACCAGTGGTTTTTAACACAGATCTTATAGAAGTTACTTCCATGACTTTAACCTCCTCCAGTAAAGCTCACTGCACTAATATCTCCTAACCTCTAATATCAGCTGCCGCTCCTGCCGCAGAAGAGACGCCAGCTGCTCCTGCTGAAGCCCCGGCTGATGGTAAAAAGATATGGGAATAATAAGACGTCTCACATAAGTTATTAAAAAAATAAACCTTAACCGTCCACCACCTACAGCAAGTCTAACTACACTAATATCTTATTTTAATATCTCCTAACATCTAACCCTGATATCTTCCAACCTCTAACATCAGCTGCCGCTCCCGAGGACGCACCGGCTGCTCCCGCTGAGGCCCCTGCTGATGGTAAAACAACCATGATGGTGTCCACACGAGCCACAAAAGATACATGACATGTATTTTTACATCAAACTCTTGCGCTAAAGCTAACGACACTAACTGATTTCTGCGCACCTCTGAACACATTCTGCAGTCCCAACACATCAAACTTCATCAAATGTGTCAAAACATTTGCTTCCATGCACTAATTATTAATATCTAACATTTAATAATAGCTGCTGCCGCTCCAGCTGAAGGGGAGGCCGCTCCCGCTGCTGACTCCGAAGCACCCGCCGATGGTAAACCAACCCTGCCCCGACAGAACTGTTCACCCCTCTCTCTCCCTTTTTTTTGAATAATATCTAAACTGATGGTGTCATCTGAGACGAGTTTTAAGTGTTGGACGTCCCTCTAAGGGAGACAGAGAGATGGGGGGGCACACATAACTGCATTTTTATTTATTTGAGCGCTCTTGCTCATCACATGCTGCCAATAATAATGCAAATGCCTATTTAACATCAGCTGAAGCTGCTGAAGCTGCGCCAGAGGAGCCTAAAGCGCCAACTCCTCCCCCGCCTCCGCCCAAAGGTAACCCCCACAAAATCTCAAGATATGATATGATTTGATTCCACTGTCATCCTTTGTTCTTTTTGTGTGACGGTTAAAGTGAAGACCTGCGTCATCACGTCCAAAGACCCTCAACTTTGCACCGGTGTCTGATTTGAACCCCTTTGTGTGTCCTTATGTGTGTCAGATGAAGCCTTGATTGCTTTAACTTTGGTCTCTGCAGAGCCCACAAGCGCTCCGCTGGATCTGTTCATCGAGGACAAGAACGACACTTCGGTTTCTATCATCTGGAGCCAGCCAGAGGTCGTCGGACACACTGGTCTGGATGGATACGTCATTGAAATCGCAAAGGACGGAAGTAAGTCTCTGCTCTGCCTTCCGGCCAGGTGCACTCAATGCTGGCATGTGCACGACAGGGGTCAGATTATTAATACACCCTGAAGAAAAGTGTCAGCTGACCCTTTAAATCCCTGTGAAAGCTTTAATTTCAACAGCTGATTCAAGGTTTTTTTACATCAGCATCATTATATCTCTGGTATCTATAATTAATTCTATAGTGTTTAAATGCCTTTTAAAGACACTGAGGAACCTGTTAAACTGCTGTTTTAATGTGGGTCAGCCATATCGGTTGCAGCTGTTCCTGAAGTGTCACTCACAGAGTTATATCATGTGCTTCTTAACTTCTCCCTACAAGGAAAGAGGCATTTAAGGAGCTGCTGGAGGTCCTGCTGGAAGGTCCTGCTTTTAGACTTACAGCCCTAAGCTAATATCAGCAGCAGTTCAATGCAGGGCCCGATTTAGCCGAACACAGGGCAGCGATTTCATGTGGCGTTGCAAGGAAATCTGTGTCAAACGTAACCACTTTTCTGCACAGCGGGCAGCACTTAAATGTGTTGATTCTGCATGAATTAGGTCTGTTCCTGCTGGCAGCGCGCGTCATAATCACAGCCTCGAAGGTGCACCGGGTAGTTCTGAGGAAAACATTTAAATCAGGAGTTTTATGCCTCAGCAAACTAAATAAACAGACTCCCTTTGTTTGCATGGCAAAGTAAAGTTTTACTTTGTTTCAGTGTTGCGGAACCTGCCACCTTCCAAGCTTCAAACAGTGTGCTGCAGACATTATTCAGTTATTAGAAAGATCGGTATTTCTAAGTGTGTATCATTACCTCATTATGTTGTAAATATAAAAATTCAGAGGTGAATTTATCCCCCAAAAAGTACACACTTTATTAATCCTATTGTGTCGAGATAAGTTGGTCCATCTCCTCATTCTTGCATAATTTCCGCTCTCAGCTGAGGACTGGAAAGCCGTCAACGAGGAGCTGCAGAAGTCTTGCCGCTACGTCATCAAGAACCAGACCACCGGTGACCGTCTGAAGATCCGCGTGGTGGCCGTGAACGCCGGAGGCCGCAGCCCCCCGGTCGCCCTCCCTGAGGCCGTGCTGGTGAAGGAGGTTGCTGGTAAGAAGTCACAAAACTAAATCTAACATGTTTAACATCAGCACAAGGAGTGAGTGACCCATTTTATAGTAAAAAATCACAAAGGAATAAAAACTTTATAGATTGCGCAGACGTTTATTGAAGCAGCAGCAGAATGAGAGACAGGACCAGATGCTTCAACTTTAGTATGTAAAGGAGAGAGAAAAGGAAAAAAATAGGTTAAATTCAGAAGAGACATCCTTAATTCTTATGATCCGTCAGAATTTTGACCGAAAAGTGTATAGAAATCTGATAATAACACCAAGGGTTCTCATGTAACCCTCCGTATCTCAGAAAAGTTCACCAAATCTTACCTCTTCACAGCGAGAGGCTTAATTTTTTCTCCGCTCGTATTATATAACATTATTACGGATCCACTGCGTATGAGATGGAGGGATGGTGTCTTTCCATTTCAATGAGATGGATAAGTAACCAATGAACATCTGCTGCATGTTGGAAACAGAAGTGTCAGTACCTGTACACAGGTTAAAAGGAGTGGAGGCCATTAAACAGACAAAAGTTTAAATGCTCTAATGAAGCAAAAATAAAAGGTACTGAAAACGTCATAAACCATGCAGATGTAATAATAATGACCCACAAAGTGAACTGATAGGGAATAATCACAAATAAGTGACACATCAGACAGTAAAAGTCTTTACGACATTTTCTCTATTCATTGTTAATGTCAGACTCTGAACAAAGCCCAGTGTTAATTATTAAAATCAATTCAACAGGTTTAATTTGTAATGAGAACTGTTTCTTTAATATTTTTAATGGCTTTATTGGATTGGGACACTTTGTACTACTTGACGCAGCTCTGGCCCCGGAGGCATCTATCACTGGAGAGGGGAGTTGTAAAGAGCAGGAGTCAGACAGAAACAGCTCAGCAATGTTTCCCCCTCAGCTGTCCTGTTGGCACATACTTGCAGAGTTAACAGTAGAAAACTGATGTCTTCTCGCTCGTTTTTTCCAGTTTTAGGTGAAACCCTGATCCGCCTGATAATTCCACGCGGTTTTCGGTGATGCGGTACACCTCGCAGCGTTAACCGTGGACAGTATATCTAAAGCCATTGGCCGGCAAAATGATGATTGGACCCCCAGCGGGCTTTAAAAGGAGGGTGCAGCGTTACTTTGGCTCGCTCACAAATCATCGTTATGCGTAATGGAGACCCGGACAGGAGGGCAGGGGGCAACTTGATCCCAGCTGGACTTGGCATTACTTCAATAGCTGCGTCCATGTCGCCCGACGCGTTCGTCATAGCGGGAGGGCCGCATATAGACACGACTTATGAATGGTTTCCTACAAAGTTGCCACAAAGCTCTGGAAAAATAGCCGGGATGTCGCCGCTATTAACACAGATTTTTCTCTGCCGAGGGGGGTCTGCATCGCACTGTGATCCCTGCCAGGATCCCTGCTGAGAGGGGTGTCAGGGTACTTCTCTGCAAGATTGATGGTGACAAGTGATCTGACTCTGGGGGAGGAGATGGAGGGGGAGGTGGAGGAGGGTAAATTCCAGTATACGTCCGGACTCTGCCTAGAGAGAGTGGGGGGAAGGTGTATATGCAATTTAAAGTTCTCAGGTGTCGTCCCAAATCTCATGACACTTCCAGAGATTCGCTGTTTATTTTCAAGCATGCCACAGACTTTACAGGGGGAGAAAGTTCATCAAAGCCTGATCCTCTCCGTACGACGTGATAAGACACTCAGCGTGTGACGGATCTGCTCTAATCTACTGGATTACTCGTGTTCCGGTTTATGTTGCAAGTCGGTCGCTTGTAGTTACTGTTTTCTTGCCTAACTTATACATCATTTCAGTACATTCTGACGCTAGTGGGAGTAACTGAAGCCCCCCGACCAGTGCGTCAAAAGTGATATACTTCAGCACGTCGGCTTTATTTAGAGTCCTGACAAATGTTGCTCTGCCGGACGGAGCAGGTGGCGCCTCTCATCGAATCACTTTTACAAATGAGCCTCAGCAGGGAACTTATGAGGATCATGAGTATCATTTCAAACCACACGGTGGCTAACTACCCTTATAATGTTCATTTTATGATTATTTATGATCTATTTTAAAAACCCTGAGAGGAGATAGAGGAGCTCAGAGATGAGAGATGGAGGGTTTAAATGCAGCAGGGTGTCTGAGACGAGGGCTCACAGCTACATTATGGATATATTTGTGTACCGAGCTGCCAGGAGGAGGGATTCACACCCGTGACATTCTCATAGCTAAACTGATTTTGATTCCATACCTACGGATTCACACCTCTTACTTTTTATCTCCACGTGCCAGTTCAACTTTATTTGTGTTATTAAGACAGCTGTAGGAGCCAGGGCAACAAACTACAATACAATTATGGATAAAGCACAGTTAAAAGAAGCAACATTAAACAAACAATTCAAACAAAAACTGTTTTTTGTATTTGTTTTTATTTTCTCAATGTAAAAAAATGCAAGAAGACTTTAATTTGCAGAGCCTGGCCTGGATGAAATGCAATTCAAAATGGTCACAAATGTGTTTTACAATCCACACATACCATCCGTTTTAAACACACGTATTATTATTCATACACCCTTTAACACAAACAGAAACACAGTGGCCCTCAATACTCACAAATAAACACGGACATAAAAAAAATAAACATAAAATAGTTTGTCATTTAAAGTGTTTAAAGAGTTGAAATGAATGAGAAAAAACAATTAACAGATTATTGAAAAACAAGTAAATTCATTTTGAATTACATGAAAAACGGTTTCACACATGCGTCCTCATCACAGCCTGAATAAATATTAATAATTTACGTATGGGCTTACATCTTCAACTTAAGTTGGAAACCTCTCTCTGTTTACAAATGTCTAAAAATATATAAATTACGTTCTTTTGTATTTATTTACATATAGTTAAATGTGTATGTGCACGGATCGCCTGATTCAAATAAAGCAGAAAAAACAGCACACATAAACATATACAAATATCAACTATCCTGCTTTCCACAGATCCCTGTCTTCCAATAAAACGTGCTTCCTCTCATTTTATTTGCCTCCATTATAAACTAAACAAAGTCCGGTATGTCTCTGTTTTGTTGCTTTAAACAACATGCCGTTAAAAAAAAAACACATCGCAGAAAGGATCAAGGACTTTGAGTGCAGTCACTTTTTACAACCAGTCGAAGCACAGATGCACCCTGATGGCACCAGGGAAGATTCCCTGGCTTAAATGTAGCTTAGATGAGCTCAGCAGGTTTATCGACTTCCTCCAGATTTGTGGGTCACAAAAGAAAACGAAATCTTCTCTTAACATACACTGACAACCCTTTTTTCCAGCTGCATCCTCACTGTGATGGATCCCCTTTGGAACAAGCAGCAAAGGACTATAAAAGATGCCTAAATGTTGATTTACTGTAGTAATCATTGATTGTTTTGATTGATTGTTTTTTTCTCTCTCTGTAGATCGTCCCAAGGTCCGCCTGCCCCGTTTCCTCAGGCAGAGATATGTGGCCAACGTTGGAGATAAGATCAACCTGACCATCCCCTTCACAGTAAGTTGAGGATGATCGTATCTTAATAAAACTACATAACTCCTCAAAATTCACTGTCTGACATCTTTTATCTTTATCTTTTTTTTTTAAAACAAAGGGCAAACCCAAACCTGTGGTCAGCTGGACAAAGAATGGCCAGCCCCTGGACACAAAGAGGGTGAACATCCGCAGCACCGAGAGAGACAGTATCCTGTTCATCCGTACATCCGAGAGAGACGACTCTGGAGTGTATGAGATGTGCGTGAAGGTGGATGACTTCGAGGACAAGGCATCACTCACCCTTCAGATTGTCGGTGAGCAAAATATTGACGCTCTGTCAAAAATATTTCATAGGACCGTCCAATACACAGCGAAGGCCGGTAGATTTTGGATCTACCTGACCAGTTCCTAGTCTCAGTTCATTAATTGATTGATTTATTTCCAAGAGGTGTTTCCCCTTTTCGGTTTGCCTTTCCAGCAGGCGAGCAACGAAGTGTGTAATGTTGCCATAAATATATTAGATACCAGAATACGACTGCACCGCTCAGCCTTGTTTACCATTTAGCCTGGTGGCGACCTGCGGTACTGCAGTGGAGACCTTAAAAAACTTTTCCCCCAAAGAGTACCACTGTAAAAGAGACATCTGTAAAACAGAGGACAGGATACCTGAAATGGCAAAAAGGTAAATTATGACACTTTCAGTTCCAAAGTTTTGATCCATGGAGGTTTTAGTTTTGTGAAACCTCCCAAGAGCTGAGAAAAGTGTTTTAATATCGGTGATATTGGGCATGGCTAGCCGGAGAAAGTTCAGTGAGCTGCAAAACCAGGAAGTAAACCCTGAAGCTACAAAAAATGTTTTGCCGCATGTCAGGCAACCAGTTCTCATTCGACTGAATGGGCGCCATCTTTACGTTCATTATCTAGTTCTTTTTCAAATGTGTGGACGTAGCACTTAGCTAGTTAGCATTACAGCAGAACATGCACAACTTAAAACACTGGTAAACTGAATCATAGATTTGGGAAGCTAACTGGCTACTACTAAGCTAGCTATCTTCTGTCAAAGATAACCACCGACGTATTTGGCTGTAAGTCACCAGTTAACACATTTTTAGAATATTCCCTGAGCGATGGGCGCCATCATTGCATTCACTATCTAGTTCAGTTGGACTTGGCACTAAGCCACTTAGCATTACAGCCAAAGAAACACAGTTTTCAGATTAGCTTGTTCGCTCTCACTGTATCATAGATTAGGGAAGCTAGCTGGCTACTACTAAGATAGTTAGCTAATTCTAATATCAACAAAAAGAGCTGCTTTGTTTGTACCAAGGTTATTATAATGTCGTCACCTCAACACCACAACGACCAGCAGGCTAGCATACGTCCATGGTAGCCACAGACACATTCAAATATAAGACACATATAAATGACGATTCAGTAACAGTATTGTTTATTTCTCACATAAAATTTAATCGGAACAGATTTTGTTTAATTTACTTACTGTTAACTTTCTGTATCAAACCAAAGGCTGTATCTATAGTCAATTATCAAACCCGCTTCATGATAGAAAACAGTTTTGATTGGCCTTTTCACCAACCAGGACAGAGGGGAACCTGAAGATTACTGTGGTGGGATCAGATTTTAAACAGTTGAAGTAATACTTGAGCTGTCTGGTCGTCCACAGAGCTGCCTGGACCTCCTGCCAGCGTCAAGATTGTGGATACCTGGGGCTTCAATGTTGCTCTGGAATGGACCGCACCCAGCGACAACGGCAACACAGAAATCACAGGTTACACAATCCAGAAGGCCGACAAAAAAACTGGAGTAAGTTGTTTTCACTGTCTCTGTCTACAAGATCATGAATTATTTATAATGATTAATCATAGAGGGATAGCTACATTACGTTCAGCAAATCCTGAATCCTTAAAACCTCCGTTAACTCATCATTGCTGCACTGTTGTGCTGCATGTCCACAGGACTGGTTCACTGTGTTGGAGCATTACCATAGACTGAATGCTACCATCTCTGACCTCATCATGGGCAACACCTACAAGTTCAGAGTGTTCTCTGAGAACAAGTGTGGAATCAGCGAGGACGCTACTGTTGCAAAGGAAGAGGCCAAGATCCTGAAGACAGGTACCTTTCTCTGAATATCAGATCTCTAATTGTTTTCTCTTCAGTTAACCTTCCTTCACGCTCTCATTCTTATTGATTGTTTCTGAACAACTGATCCTGTATTAAGACTGCTGCTTTCTGCAGTTAAGTAGATTCCTGAGTTGGTTGGTTGAATCGGTTGTTACTAAATAATTTACAATCAAAAGTCTGCTTTCAAAAGACTTTTAGATGCAGTTGAAAGCCCAGAAAGCCAGTTAAGCTAGTTGAGCTGAGATCATTCTTTTTCACTGATGTATATTCGATTAATTGAAGACTGCAACAAAGCAACCAACGTTTAAATTGATCAGGGCAAAAAAGCCAATAACAGACGAAGCTCTTTAGACTGTATTTACATGGAGTTTATCACCTCATGTGTATATATAGTAGGCGGTTAATGGTCATGTCCGTTTCTTCTCCATCCTCCAGGTATTGAGTACAAGCCTCTTGAGTACAAGGAACACGACTTCACCGAGCCACCCAAGTTCACCACCTCTCTGAACGACAGAGCCACCACCGTCGGCTACAGCACCAAGCTGCTCTGCTCCGTCAGGGGAAGCCCAAAAGTACAGTAACTTTAAATATTTTCAATGTTTTTAATGTTAATTCTTCTCAACAGCTTCTGAAGCCCAAAAACCAAAAACGAGCACTGGGACGCCATCAGCTCCTTGGTTAACCTAAAGCTTACTCAACGCAATTCAGAGATTCAACATTTGATATTAGATTTGAAGAAATAATATTAATCTTATTGTTAGTCTAAGTCCAGATTCAGGGGCGTATAGAGTATCCAGCTCCTGTTTCATGACATATTTCTGAGTGAAACAGGATTGGCAGGTGGAACATAATGTCAGGAGTATTTGGAGAATTTGTTTTGAACATACTTTATTGGTTGGTTCGAGCCTCCATTGGCACATGTCATATTTTGTTTCATAGAGATAAATGGGATTAGATTTTGATATAAGAATAGAAAGAAATTAATTTTGTTTTGTCTTTTTGTTTTGGCATGAATGTATATTGTTACACACGACCACAGGGATGTGATCCAAAAGGGTTAAAAAGTCACTTTTTTTATTTCATCTCAATGTTAAACAATACCTGCACATACAGTAGACGGTCTTCCAAGTTTGATAACAACAACGTGGATGATAAATGTGGTGGGGTTAAACTCCAAAATCTAAAATTTTGAATGCCATTGAGTGTCATTGTTCACACATCAAGGCAAGATTTCCAAAACAACCCTGCTTACCACGGACACGAACAATTTTGACAAATCTAAATACATTGGACTAATTCTTGCTGTGATAAATGATCTCATACAAGTCGTTCACAGTTGATTTTGGTGCATTTTAGATTAATACAGACAAATGGAAGGCGGGGATGCAGGAGGAAAACTTAGTGGCACATTGTGGGAGACGGTTTGCAGTTACATGTTGGCTGAATCCTACAAAGCTGCTGATAGTCCTCGCATGTTTGGTATTTTGAAAAGCAGAAGTTTATTAAGCGTTCACTCCGTTTTTTGCCTGATTATACCGACTCACCAGTGGTGCTGCAGCTTAAAACTACTTGTCAGCAGCTTGGCTCGGAGCTGAAAATATTCATCTGACCTTGTTAGCCTGCTGTCTGAGCCTCTCAGCTCCTGTTTGGGCTCATAATCCCACCGGATCGCCGACAGGATGGTGGTGTAGATTGTCTTGAAGAGGAGGCTGGAATTGGTATCATTTGCTTTTGAAGCAGGAAGAGGAGGAGGAGGAGAGGCCGTAAGTTTGTCAGGTCAGCGGAGAAGCGAGGGTCGCATGTGTAACATTCCCCTGCGGGGGCCACAGCATGTCAGGGCCATTAAAACTCCCAAACTGGCCGTGTGCTGTGTGTCCACTTCAATCAAACAGGTTCCTTTCTCGCCAAGTAGCACAAACATAAATAGAAACACCACTGCTGCTTGTTGATTTGTGAGATTAAGGTTATGTGGCAATAAGACGGTTTAACATACTGAACATACTCCTGCAGGAAAACCATTTAAAAAATCACTTATACATCATCTAAATCTGTTTGATTCTACAGCCCAAGGTTCAGTGGATGAAGAACCAGATGATTATTGGAGATGACCCCAAGTACAGGCAGATCTGCGTTCAGGGTATCTGCTCTCTGGAGATCCGAAGGCCTGGTAACTTTGACGGCGGTGTGTACTCCTGCAAAGCCAAGAACGATCACGGAGAGGCAACTGTCAGCTGCAAGCTGGAGGTCAAACGTAAGTTAAAAGGAAGACTCTTTATGATCCCTAATTATGGGTTCGAATTGTATCTCAAGTTGTAGCAATTGTTTTGGCAGTGTTTGCGTTTTGACCCTCTGAGAGCTGATAACTTGTCTTTCTGTTAAACAGAGCCGGCGGTTGCAGATGCAGACAAGAAATAGGTCAACATTCACATTCTCACAGGTCAGAAACGATCAGGATCTCATTGAAGTGACTATCAAGCTTATTAAATATACATGTAAACAAAGTCTAACTGTTATTCTTGCTCTTACTTGTAGTCCAGTTGCACAGCATGGATATCTGTGAAATAAGTGCAATACAAAAAAAAATAGATAGGCTGATCTATATGAGTCCTGAGGGGACATCTGCCGTCCCCCCTTGACTAACTTTCCATACATGGTGGTCACTAAACTGGGAGAAGGCGGCCTCTGCCACTGAATGAGTCCAAGAGGTGGCACCCATAAATTAAATCTGTGATGGCTCCTCAGTTAAGAGACTTAATCACATTTCCTTGACTCAGCAGTCGCAGCAGCAGCAGCCTCCTTTAGAGCGCTGACATACTGTACAGCATTTATCAGCGTGTAACTCTCTCAATACTCATACAGTGTAAACATGTCGGAGCTTTAATCTATGTTATAATAAATTTTTACACAAAACTGAATTGCTGGATAAAGCTCACCTAACAGTGATTAGAAAAGATACAGACTATTTAATATGTATTAATGCCTTTCAGTTCATTTTCTTCTATTATATGATTCTAAGTGGCTGCAGGCTGCAGCACGGACTCATTTTTAACAGCTGTTGTTGTTTTCTGTTCATCTGTTGCAATCCCAAATTAGGAGCAGAAGGAACCGAGACCTTTGTAGCACAAGGTGTGTGACAATTTTAGCGTTTCTAAATATGTCCTCCAGAATAACGAATGAAGTTTTTTTCTTTAAGTTGAACTTATTTCTTTGTCTCTACAGGAAGCTGCTGGGTTCCTGGAAGAACATGTATATATGGCTGGTGACTGCACTGCCAAAGGGTTGTTGCCTGTGGCCTCTTGTCGAGTGTTACCCTGTGTTATGATGAACTATTGTTGTCGCTATATGCCATTATCGTTCACAGCATTGTATTAAGCCCATGAAGTCTGTATCCATGTCCACAATCAGCTTTTTTCCCCAAACGATTCTGTCTGTGGTAACTAAATTATCCCATTTTCAAACACTGTTACCCCGATTTTATTTAATCTTGTCAGTCTTATATAGGTGCACACCAAGAATTTTACAACATTAATTCACTGTTGGACAACTGCATAGAACATCTACCTGTTTATACCAATAAATGATTTAATTTCTGGTCTTGCTTTTTCAATACAGTGTGTTTTTTAAATCAAGCGCTCCAACAAAGGAGTTCTAAACTTCTGTTGTGTTCAGGAGGTGAAAAAGAAAAAAGAGACACTCATAAAATGCACTAAAGGCAGAGCCACCATTCATCCTATTACAAGACACTGTACCATCAAAATTATTTTGAAGTTACTATTTTAAGAATAAGTTACATAATGTTGCTTTAATTTGATCAATATTAGTTTTTTCATAGATTTGGTTTGTAAAGATTCTACATATCTAAATGAGATGCTAACTAGCTGGTATCACTTTTTTCTATCGGCATGTCATTTTTGATATACTGCAGAATAATTTCCAAAAGATTTCCTGGAAAGAACTATGTAATTTTGTACAGATTTTAGCAAAATAATTCAGTTATTACACATCTCTGTAATTCATTTTTTTTAATTGCAAGCTTAAACTTAAAAGTCTATGGCCGAAGTGTCTACAGATGAACACATAAAAAACAATTTACAGAATATATGCAGCTTCCAATAAGTTATTTAAGTAAGTGGTATGATAAAGGACACAAAGTAGGTACTAGGAAACAAATTAGGATTGAATGAGGAACCAAGTGCTACTGTAGTTTAACACTAGTTAATGAATGAAACGCCTAATTTTATCCTATAAGGTAGGTAATGATTAGTTAATATGGCGTTAATTAAGAAACGGATGATGAGCTGTAGTGAAATGGCTAATTATTAAGTCCTCATTAACCACTCGGTGTGATGCACTACTTTACCTGAAGGGACACAAAAAGTGTTATATAATGATGAAGTAATGAGGGGTTACTCAGTAACTACTCAGTATTATGTACCAGGGAGCACAGAAACAGTAAATTATGTCTAAGTAATAAGTAATTAATGAGTCGTTACTAGTTCACCACCTGGTTCAGAATTAATAAGGAACCACTTATGAAGAAAGAAACAATTCTCCACATTGTTAAGTCGTTCTTTATTCATTCCTCGCTTATTTCCTAATCAACTAATGATTAACTACTCCTAACATTAACTAATGGTTAACGAGTAGTTTGTTCCTTATTCGTTACTCATTTGTTCCCTAGTAACTACTCAAAAGTATGTGTCCCTAATTGTAATGAATATTTACTTGTGTTTGAATTAGATGTTGATTTGTACCAATATTTCATTAATTTGTACCAATTTCAATATATCTTTTCATAATTAAGTATAACCAAGAATTGAAACTATTATGTATAAAATACTGTGTCAGAAACTCAGCTATTTGACAGGCCTAACAGGCTTGACTCACTCAGAAAAGCTACGGTATCTTCAGATCGATTTCATTACTTTCCACTACAGTTTCACAGCCCGGTTGGCTGCAGACCAGTGAGAATCCAGAGACAGCAGCACTATGTATTTGGCTCATACAAACCCAAGAGAGCATTGCAGTATGCCAGGACTTCCATAATGATAATACCAGTCTATAATACTGATCTTGTAACTATCTGGTCTTGGAGTTTCTGGCATAGTGATGTGGGGAAGAAGCCAGATATATCCAGGTTACAGAGATGCATGGGTTCACACAGGGGCTGACAAAATTAGCCTTGGTGCTCCATCTCGCTCAGGTTATTTTGGGAACGAGTGGTTCGACCAGCAAAATGTGCTTTTCTGTATCCCCTCAAGAAAACAGGAGGCAGTGAACCGGAAAAAATGTGACAAGAAAAGTGGCAAATGTCAACAATTTCTACATTTAAAATGTTCAAAAACATTTCTGTTTCTCTTCCTCATGATCATGTTTAGGATTGTTAACCAAACCATTGACAGATTATGTACACGAATAATGTTTCCTTGTTGTAATTGTAGATAATGAGGAAGTGTGTTAATAGTGTGCTGCATAATGAGAATCTGACTCCTTGAGTGTGGCGTCCTCTAGTGTTACAGCTGAGCAATGACATCTGCCGGCTTGAAAAAAGGGAGAATCGAATGAGCCATTTAATAACACATTCATAAATTGCTGCCTCCACATTCAAAGAATGAAGTGGGACAAGTCAGTGTTTAAGAAGGATGAACACCAACCCTTGAGCTACAGTTGCTGCCATTTTGAGATGCCTACGTGCACAAATTTGTGGCGTGCGGCTTTAACCTGTGGGCTCAGAGCCGTAATGGGTCTCAGGCCTACTTCTGCTGGGTCCCTGGATGCTGACATGCTGCAATAGGGTCATGGAGCAGGAGACGTCTAATTTGGGTCCTGCACTGACAAAGTTTCAAACCTCCAATGAAAAACCATTATTAAATCACTGATGCATAATACAGGTAAGTGCACGCATTGAATACATTAAAGTATATGTTTGAAAATCTGTAATTCTGTTCAGTTTCTTACAGTAACCTTGACTTTGAGATGAAGGTCTCATTTAAAGGTTACATATGTGATATTTTGAACATGAATACCGTAGCAAACATAAGTTTCTATGTAACAATTTACTGGATTACTGGTGACTCTCAAAGACATCATGCCTCATCTACAATCTGATCTTCTCTGTTCTTTGTTTTGGTAGCCGGGATGGTCGTGTGCATGTCCTCCCCTCCCGTTTTCAACATCGTGTCAAGGTAAGAAACTTTCTCATTTTATCGATAAAGAATGAGAACAATTTCAAGCATTGAAATAGACTATGCAGCAGCAGAACCTTCTTGTATATTTGATCGGCGTTGCCTAAGCTCCATGCAAAACACAAAATGGCGGCCACCGGGTGACAAACCGTCTTGTTTTACATTTTGGTTTTGAGTGATATATCTCAACAGCTATTGAACTGTTCCCATTAAAGTGATTCACCTACCATATTCATGTTCCCCTCATGAGGAATCCTTTTGCTGACTGTTCATCCAGCGTCATCGTCGGAGCAAATGCGTCCAATCGGATTTGGGTGCTTTGGTTTATGTGCAAATATACAGTAAAATATAAATCACATCAGCCTCAACAGTACTGACCAAAGTAGCCTGTGGTGGTGAACATGCTAAACATTATACCTGCGGTACATCAGCATTAGCTTTGTTAGCATTGCCCCTGTGAGCATTCTAGGGAGCAGTGTTCCTTCATGGAGCAGCTAGCGGTGTTCTTTCAGATAGTCGTATTTCTCTTTTCCATTTTCATTCGCTGTTTGAGGCTCATTAGCCTCCCTGCTTCACCTTTATGAATCTACACCCACACAGCTGCTTCAGGCACATTTCCCACCTCTAATTTCTATGCTGAATTATCTCCTTGTCGCTGTTTCATCTATTAAGATTCATTGCCATGAAGTCCAGCGCGAGGCAATCACAAAATATCCCGTGGCTGAATAATTGAATCCCATGAAAACTTTTCTCTCCATCTCCTCTCCCCCGAGGAACATGAGCAAATAAGCCCAGCAGGATGGAAAGTTCATCAAGAGGCAGGGTGCTTCAGCCATGCAGCATCTCTGACTCATCTGGTGGTGTGGCTCTAATCGTTGGTAATGCACGAAGCACTGCCTCCTGGCTGCTGTTATATCAAGGGTAACGCCAAAGGTAATGGAATGGTGTGTCCTCCCCCTTGAAGGGAGCCTGGCTGCTATTTGCTGCTGGGTTATTGGCAACGTTCCCAGAACATTTAATAAGTGTAATGGTGAAACTGGCACTCACACCACTGTCCTGTCAGTGCTTTTCATTTACAAATGTTGCAATGCTAAATCAGCTGGATCGACTGTCTGGGGGCACTTTTTTTATTTGCCTGAGACTTGGGCAGTTAAGGTGGTATGAGGAGGTGATGCTGTTACAGTCCTCATTTTTAGAGATTGTCTTTGCCAGATGAGATCTCTTATCCACATGTCTCTGCAGCGACGATATCTGAAATTGTTACACATTAAAGGGGCAATATGTAAGAACTGGCAATCTGTCAAAGTCATCCTTAAAACCAATAGACAGAATCAGCGTGACATTACAGTGACAACACTTACATCCGGGAAGAAGAACTGAAATAGCATATATTATTTAAGACAATTAAATGGGATTTAAGCTAATATGTGATGTAAGGATTTTCTACCTGGACACTGAAAAACAAATACCGTGATACAGTCTATAGGGAACCGCTAACTGCTGCTTACTGTAGCTAACTGTAGCTAACTGTAGCTGCTAACTGTAGCTGCACTAATGCCAGCTATCTCAGTGAGCCATGCAGCTAGCGAGCTGCACTGGGTTCTCAGGGTCCAGGGGAGTGTTAGCATTCACACTGCTAACACTGGAGCTTTTTTGGACCAGGAGGGGTCGTTAGCTTGCTGGTTAGCATGCTAACTTCAGTAGCTATTGCTGCAAAACATGACAAAGACATCATACTGTACAAAACTGCTGTCGCTGCCCTTGATAAACTAATAATGTTTCCATCAGCCTACTTTGTGTTTCGCCCTAATTAGCAAATGTTAGCATGGCAGCACACCAAAGTAAGACGATGAACATAGCTTCATGGTGCAGTTAGCTGTAATCCAAGGTAGTCTCGTTTCACTATTTCATTTTGATCTTACCTAGCTGGTTAGCATGCTATCGTCAGTAGATCTCTCTGCAACACAATCAGTCGACATCATGATATCATACATGCTTTTTATTCATATTGTGTTGATAATTTCAGGTCATGTTTTAAATTACAATTCTTACAAATTGCTCCTTTACATGGATTTCCCAGGAGAAATCTGCAGTGACAGCGTGCTGCAGCTCCCTCCAGCTGTCTGGTGTCAGACGTCAGGTAGTTTATTGATTACAGAGGACAGAATGAGACTTCATTAAGTCAATTTCATTAAATCTGAGGCTCTTATTTGTTGAGCGCCAAGAAAGTGTAATCAATACCGGAAGCTGTTTATTTCTTTCTTTTTTATATTTTATTTTATTTTTTTTCAGATGGCCAGTCGTGACAGAAAATGCTCATTAAAACATGTCAAACGTCAAGTTTTGTCTGCAGGCAACATCGTGTTGGATTTAAGTGTGACTCCTGCTTGACTTTCACAATCTCTGTTTAATTAGATGACTCTGTAATCTCTGTCTCCTTAATGAGGCAGCAGCAGTGATCCGTGTCACTCCTGCAGTTCGTCCCAACCTTCTGCTCTTTTAAATTATTCACGAGTTACATGTCAGATGCCTGTAAACAAGAAAGGGAGGAACTAGTTGCCTTTTCATGTTGCTGCTGCTGCTGCTGCTGAGCCTGCTGGAGCTTCACATCAACTAACTGCTGCTAGAAAGAAAGAGGAAAAAAAAAAAAAAAGGAAAAACAACAACTTCCCATCTGTGGTCTGCCTGCCTCTATACTGCAGCAAAACCAGCCCGAGCAGACCGGTAACTCCCCCTCACCCATCCTCCTCCCCTCCCCTCCCCTCCTTCTATCCTCTCTGGTCCTCACACCTCACTGCACTCAGGTTCCTGCAGAGTTCCTGCAGCAGGGAAGGCACAGGACCTAAAAAAATATATCTATCTATCTATCTATGAGGGTGAGAGCCACTGCAGACCGCCGGTTACCATCTTCACCTCTCCTCTCACCACCCATCGATTCCCCTGGTATTGCACTTCCCTACTTCCCTCCCTCTCCTCGCTCGCTTCCTCCCTTTCCTCCTGCGTCTAATTCTCAAAGCTCAGCACTCCCTTTATGCCGGTGCTGAGGGGAAAAAAGTGATGGAGCAAGAAAGAAAGGAGGAGGAGCGCAGTTCTTAGTGCGCCACAGAGAATCTAGCCCCCGCTCCCTCCCCCCACCCAATTGATGACAAGGATGGTTTTTATTGAGTGGCTCCTCAGCCAATGAGCGAACAGTGCCGGGAAATACAGCAGTGGAACTGCACTGGCTCTGATGCTTGTGCTGATTTCAGTGTGTTAGAACAATGTTAATCTGTGTGAGTGTTTCCTCTCTCTCTCTCTGCCTGATCTGAGTGCACCTCAGTGGCATCTTAAGCAAAGGAAAACTCTTGCTTGCTGCTTCTTGGACAGACACCCCTCCACCCCCACCCCCCCAGGTGAAACTGGGACCTACCAGCACTGGGAGGTTTTTTGAGATGTCTTTTGAGAGTGGGATGAACCAAAGTGCAGATTGTTAAGATTTTTTTTTTCTTCCTTCCTGTCACGTTAACTGACCCTTGTTCTCTGCTTCCCCTCTTCGTTCAGGAGGCGGCACATCTCTCCTCAAGGTAAGCAGCATCTCTTCCTCTCTGTCCGAGGCGGCATCATCAGTTACTGGGGCTGTGCTGCGTGCCAGGCTGTCACAGAGGCACCTAGCCTCATTACACACATCCTGCCTGAATGTGGAAAGAAAGGCTCTGCAGAGAGAGAGAAAGAGAGAACAAGTGGCTCAGGGGTAATTAGAGCAGACAGTGTTAGCGTTTTGCCAGTCGCCTCTCATTTTAATACAGGGAGCCTTAAATCTGCCAGAGTCGAACTTTTATAGCTTGCCGGTAAGTCCTCACGCCTCGCAGTGCGTAGCATCATGTAGTGCTGCAGTGTAACGTTACATATCAAAAACAAAACGTGTGTGTGTGAGGGAAGAACTTGAGATGGGAATTTCCTGCACTGTAGAAAGGAGACTTTTCATTGGTTACTTATAGTCGAGATGTGTTGAAATTTTTTCAAAGTGAAAGATTTTTTGTTTGTTTTTTATACCAGGGATGAACGTTTTCCCGAACAAGGAAAAAATGAGATCGAAAAATAAGTTGGTTTAAGCCAAGATTCATTTGTTTTTACCTGTATTTCTTTACTGGGTTCATTTTTTACAGTGTATGGCGGCAGTGCCGTAGATGGACGATGATGAGAGTCAGCTCACTGTTATACAGTAAAAGCTCTCAGGGAGTGTGTGCAAAGTCAAATGTGCTGAGCCAGCAGGAGTGAAGGGCCCACGCAAGAGTCTGCAGAGCTCATTGTGTTCATATGCATCCGTGTCGCCCTATCAGATTTTAAACCGTTTAATTTGTTTTACTCCTTTAAAACCTAATTTGTAAATGCATTTGGTCAAATATTCCCTTCAGTGACTCTTGTGGTCTCCAAGCTCTTTAACGTGCATTAACATTTTGCGCATTCCAGCCTCTGATGGACACTGGAGCCTGAAATTCGCTTCATTTTCTCGTCCTTTACGCAGAAGACTCTCTTTATTCGGCATCACAAACATCTCCAACGAGGGCATTCCTGTTTTTTTTCCCCCTATCAACTGAGAAATGTAAATTTTTTTTCCACTCCAGATTTTGAGTGGACCATCTTCGTTTGGCGCTGTATGTGTTCTTGTGCTGATTGTGATGCGGTGGTGTGAACAGAGCAGGTGATGCAGTGGGCTCTTCAGTCCCCGGGGGTGTTATGAGTACATGACTGGGACACTCCTGAGTGCGTGAGCCAAATGAGGACTTCCTTTCTGGCATCAGCAGAGGTGGATCGAGGGGTGTGTAGCTGCAGTACGTCTGTACTCACTCACACACACACACACACACACTCATCCTGACACACGCAGCTTCCCTCCTGTCCCACAATGTGCTGCATGTACTCGCCTTGGTGCATTTTGTACTGCAAAGGATGTTTAACAGGTTCAGCGTGACTAATCCTCTTAAAGCAGGTACCAAAGTGGATGTAAAGTCAACGTATGATGTAACAGCACAACGGGAGAGCCAGCTTATGCTCATATTTATCATTATAGACTTAAAATGCTGATATATTCCCCCCTGTTACCTCTTTTATTAGCTGCCATGATTAATCGCACGAGTACAAAGCAGTCGTATGTTGTTGAAGATGCGACGAGAAAGTATTCCAGTGAAGCGTTTTTTAAGCTGAATGTATTTTGGTCGATGACAATAAGCGTCATTTTGCGTCTAAAGTTGTGTTTTCCTGCTGAATTTGCATCAGGCAGCCTGCTGAGAGAGGATTAATCTCACTGAGCAGCTCTGCAGTCCTCAGCTCAGTGTGGTGATGAAGTCAGCGCTACATCTCTTAGATGAGATTATGTTATAGGGTTTCTCTTTAGAGACTCCCACAGTACTTATTTTCCATGTATGCAAGCAAACACATGCCTTTGTCAGCTGTGATGGTGCGGTTGCTGTCAGGATGGAAGTGTTTATCTGTGTGTCTGTGGTCGGACCCCCCACTGTGGTCCAAACTGGAGCATCTGAACATCTGTTGGGTGGATTTCTAAAAGTTGCACAGGTATTTGTCGGTCTGATGGGACGGATCGTGCTGAGTTTGGTGATCCTCTTTCGGCTTTAGCGTCGTTGACATTTGAGGCGTTGAGCAAAGTGTCCTGTAAGCTGTTAGAAGGATCATCACAAGACGTTTGTGTGGCCCTCCACAGCAAGAGAGCCTTTTCACAGCACACTGAATAGCGCAGGTGGAATTTAGCATTAATGATGGCTGCATTCCATTTCGGTGAGCTCGTTCCAGCGCTCTGGCATTATGCGTGCTCACACACAGACATGGCCCTCATTAACGATATTGGTCACTGTTGGCAACTGTGCTTTTCCTTTTCACAACGGTCAAAATGCTGTGTAAAGGTTCCACTGTCACACCTCTGGTGAGTCCCTGACTTTTTCGCCGAGCCTCGAGCCACCATCAGTTTGTGTCTCGTGCTAATTAGCTGTTGAGATGGTAGCATGGTTGTCAGACCCTCACACTCGGTCACATATCGAACACAATAAAATAACAAGACAGTCTTATTTTTTGTGTTTTTAGTTGTTGGCACAAGAGAGAATGAGTCCTAAAACCAGGAAGTGAGTTAGCATTTTCAATCGCTGGATGTGAATACGTCTTTGTATGGATGCCTGAAAGAAAGTCTATGGTTAACGCAAGTTTTAAAGATATTCCTTTTTTGTTATGTGTCTTAAAAACGACGGTTGCTAACCAGCGGCTAAATGAGACTACAGATGTTGTCGGGGACGTTGAAGATCATGACATGGCTCATCTAGTCAGTGGTCCATCTTTACAGTCTGACATTAACCCCAACGTTAACACTAACTTTATTTATAGATAAGTGTGTATACCATAGTGTAGCAGGAAGCTCAGTGGTGAAGTCATGCAGCCACGCTGTAGTTCATTTATAGCCTTACGTTAGCTTTTCAATTCATCAGCTTGCAGAATAAAACATGTACGTGTCATACATTATTTAAGCTCATTTTCTGCATCATCTAGTTTAAAAAATCCCAAAGGCTTTCTGTCGAGGGAACCGGGGCGATGCTAACCTCCATACATCCTCCCTGTGGCTGTCCTACTGTACGTCTGAGCCTCTTTGTCTCCACCTACGTTGGTTCATTGATAGTAGAGGTTAATACTGTAAGACTCTGTGTGACAGAATGTGAGGACTACACCAATCAGCGGCTTGGCTCTGGAGCCGGTTGACAGATTGATGAGTATTGGTCATCTGAATATCAGTGATGTTTTGTTGACTCCTTCAAGTTTCCACATCACAGCTCCGCACCGAGGAGAGGCGATCGCGCCCCGAGGTCTTCTGCTGCTTGATGATTCATGAAATGGGATTCTGTACTGCAGCCTATAATCCCGGCCTCACTAAACTGAGAGCGTCTCTTACTGACTGTCAGGTGCGTCGACGTACACGAAGCACACGGTTGATGTTTTTCATTTGCACTCTATAGTCCTGTGTGTGTGTGTGTGTGTGTGTGTGTGTGTGTACTATAGGTACAGTGAGACCAGTTTACAAAATGGCACATGATGATGTTTTTAGTGTTGACAGACATTTTGACATCTATCTCAGACGTCAGTGTCAGGGGAGATGTTTTGTTGACTTTAAGAGCTCCCCTGTGAGAGAAGCTGAACTGATGTCTTTGCTGGTGCTGCAGTGCGTTTTCTGTCAGTCCAACGCCATCCGTACAACACTCTTTTGCCTGAGGAAACGGTACAATGGATTTTTTTCTTTTAAAGCTTCAGCCTGCCTTTAAAAAAAAAAAGGAGACAGTTATCGTTACTTATCTCAGGTATTGAACCCCCGGATTGAGAGCAACACAATCAACGAGCCGTCAAATGCCGACCGAGATTAAGCTTTTTGTGATCATTTAGCGCGTCCGGAAGGAAACAGATGTCGATGATAAACCTTCAGCGGCCCTGAGGTATAAAAACTACTGAAGGTCAAACCCTCAGCACAGATCTGAGTGACAATCGAGGGAGATGTGAGATGTTACAGGGAAACACAGAAGAAGCTTCACAGGCAGAAAGGGAAACAGATTTACTGAGAACTACAGTTGCAACAATTAGTCGATCGGCCGGAAAATGTAATTATCTGTCAACAATTATGTTGATTAAGTCTTTTTTCTGGTCAAAACAACAAAACCATCCAGAGTCTGCAGCTCTTCCGATGTGAAAATTAGTTGCTTTGTCTCTGTTAATGTCATGTGAAGACTACTGTAATGAGCTTTTTAAACTATTTAACACACAAAATGATTAATTTTGCGAGAAAGAAATCAGCAGATTAATCAATTATGAATATAAGAGATTGTTGTAGCCCTTCTAAGAACGTATGGATACACGTTTGACTTCAGTAACAACCATCACTGGTATCTGCTGAGGGGATGTGAGAAAGTAGACGTCCTCAAGTACTGCAGTTAAGTGCAGCTTTGAGATACTATAATCGAGTATTTCCATTTTCTGCTGCTTTACACTTCCACTCCACTATAATTTGGAGGCAAATATTGTACGTTTTACACACTGCAATTATTTGATAACTTTATATTGGATTCGAGTATACAGAATCTACATACAAATATGTATTATTTACTTAATTACATTTAATATCAGGTACTTTCAGACTTTTACTCAAGTATGGGCCACTTTTATTTAAGTAATATTTTCACACGATATCTTTACTTCTACTCAAATCTGACTTTTGAGCTCTGAACACTGTTGGTGAAGGGGACAGGAAGCAGCACTACACCAATAGATGTTTTTCTCTTTTTTATTAATCATGGATCACATGATGGTGTGTAAAATTTGAGCTTGCCCCCGTAGTGACGAACCCACAGTCCGTGATCTCTCTTTTGACTCAGCAGACTGTGTGAGCAGCTACAGTCCCAGCCTAGCATGTTGGTTTGATGGTTCACAGTCAGCGCTCTCATCAGCTTTGTTCCCCGGCAGTGATGAAGCTCCGATGGATTTCATCAGTAAGCATCAGTGTATGTTGCTGTTGGAGCTCAGTGGGCTCTTTTGGGGAGCTTTACAAATGCAAGTCAGGATAGTAAGGGGAGAAGCTACACCTTCTCTAAACTCCATTTTAAGGAAACCTCTATCTACCACAGATAGATCAGGTATAGTATTAATATGGTTATAGACTCCTAAATTGTAGTTTGAGTAGATTGTCCTTATTCCTTTTGTCAGTATTCTGATATATTATTTATATATGAATTTAAACTCAGTGGGACATGTGCAAAACAAAGACTGCCTGCGCACTCAACAGCTGTAAGACACGGTCCATCCACCATGAATGCCTGATGAACTTAGTGTAAAACCACCTGCACTGTAAAAAACTGGAATATTATAACAGATGAGGCACACAAAATACTACAAAATAACAGAAAATAAATCATTAAAACAGTTATTTCTGATTGCTAAGATACTGTTTTAGCTTTTAAATAAGATCTAATGAATTTTTGGGCTTTGATGTTCAATTAAGGATATTCACCTGTGTGAAAACAATGCATTTACCCTTAAATGCAGTCAAACTGTTCAATAATAAGACAAAATACTGGATAAATCTGTAAAATAAACAAAGACAATTCTGTAATAATGACATACGCTTTTCTACACATCACCAAATGGCAGATAAAGTCAGCAAATAGCTGGTGAGCACAGTGGAAAATACATGATTAACTGTATTTAAACACACTGATTCAATGTTGTGTGATGTCAACTCGGTGCACCGGTCTGCCACTTGCTTTATTTACTCAAGAAGCACGCGACTGTGATGACTGACGGTAGTGACTGTTTCAGGCCGGCCTCTGCAGTCTGGAGCAGAGCAGGATCAATAGCTTTCAGGAGATCAATTTTGAGTGCTTCATGTGCAAATTAATATATTTAAGTACCAGATCGAGCAGCTAACAATCAGTATGCTTGGTATGTGAACCGGCTACATGCAGCAGTACTTTAAGGATGAAAGCTAAATCTGATGTGAACATTTTCGTTCTGCATGCAAAGTAGAGATGAAATAATGTGAGTGAGTAATTTGTACAAGTGTTGCAAAAACAGACAAACAGTTGACTGGCAACGTTAGCAACTAGATTCTGGACATTGTGGAACATTTAGCAGTTTATCAGCCAAATATATCGACATTATTTATTTTGTTTTGTTTTTGTTTTGTTGATGTAACCCACTTTGTAACCTGTGTTTAGACAGATACTATATAAATATAAAAAATATAAAAATATAAAACATCTAAAATATGAATTTTGATATTATTGTGTTTCCCTTCAGAGTTCAAACAGAGAGAATATATAATATATTAGGGAACCAGAAACATAAATGAAAGATAAGTTCTCTGTTACTGCTGGGTGTGTAAATAAAAACATATTCTAACATTTCCCTATATCAGCTTAGAAGGTGATGATTTGTCAGCGTTGTTTCCAAAATGTGTTTCTGCTGCCCTGCCACCTTTAACAGTAAGCTAAAGTACCAATACAACAATGTGAAAGTACTTCATTTTCCTGTAGTACTGCATTCAAAATGCTTATTAAACTGGCATATGAAAATGTCTGTTGCCACTTAAAGTAAAACCAATTAATATGCAGAGAATTATATATTATCAGATAGTTTCATCAATATTAGTTTATCTTGTAGAATTAATAGTTTATGTTCAGTTCTGTATTTTAGTCCAGTGGTTTCCGTCAAAGGATCAGGATAAATGTGAAGGATTGTGATTTGAATGGTTTGAAATAACGATGGTTGAAAGTCAGTTCTGTTGCACACAGTATGGATGATTTTACCTCTTTAGCCCTTGAAGTTTAGAGCACAAACATTCCTTTGGTGAAATTAGAAATGTGACAAGGGGTCCTTCCTAAATACTGTTTTTGTGTGTTTGTTCAAATAACTACAGCTGTCAGAAAAGAAAAGAATTAAAAACTTTGTTTATACCAACTGTAGTATAGAGAAGGAAGAGTACAAATATAGAGACTGCAAAAGGAAAAGTTAAATGTCAGTCATGTGCAAATCCAAAGTGTACACACTAAACAAATGCCCCAAAATACAGACAGGTTAATAATAAGGATCATGATGAGAGTAGAAATGGATACTGGAACAGAAATATTACCAGTATACTGGAGGAGTGATGCTGTCACACACTGAAATGTATCAGATATTTCACTGAGACGGTCAAACACAGCCTGTAGATTTACTGCCCTCAACTGGTCATCATCAGTCCTGCATGCTCTACATGCAGATTTTGATAATCAGGAAAACCATCAACAGTAGAGAAATATTCTTTTATAACTAAATATTTTGGATCACACTGGATTAGTTCAATTATTGCTGACAGTAACAGATCGTTCAGCTGTTTCGTTGGCTGATGCAGAACACATACCAGGTTTTTTTTTCAGGATTTGCTGATGAAGGTTTTTCCTAACGATACCAATTCGTCTTCTCCTCTCTCAGCACCGAACCCATGACAGATCTGAAAATTTGCTGGAGCAGAAAATGGGAGATGTCAAGATTGACACATGTGGTTCTCGTATTCATTGCCGGGCCTTTTTTTTCTTCACCGGAGACTTTATTAAATGCAGCCTTAAAAAGTTTTTTTTTGCTCCTGAATGCATGGACATCACTGTGTGTGTGTGTGTGTGTGTGTGTGTGTGTGTGTGTGTGTGTGTTTAATAAGGCTCAGAGGATTGTGAGAGAAAAAGAGTGCTCGCCGTTTAATTAGCAAGCGTCTCGAATGGAATCTGATGTGAGACGGTTTGGAGGCCAGAGGAAAAAGAAAAATGTAGGAAGTCTGTGCAGAAGGATCAGATAATTACTTACTGAGCTCGTGTCCCTTCTGGCTTCTCTTTACTCAGTTCAACTCCGCCATGTTGCCCCAGATCTATGCACTTGGGCAACGCATCCGTCACTGGTAGGGAGATGTATTTTTCCCTCTCTCTAGATCTCCCTACCACTCTGTCTCTAAATGTCACCCTCCTCCCCCCCTCCTGCTCACACCCAAATGCACCAATATCCCGGGCTATAGTCGGACGGCTATTTTCAGCACCGGGAGAGGGAGAAGGAGGAGTGTGTGTGCAGTGTGTGTAGAGATGTACATATCTGTGTGTTTGTTTGTTGGCTTCAGTCCCGATCATGTGTACAGTTGATGTACATGTGTGGAGAGAGGATAAAAAGGAAAGGACAAGACAGAAAGTAGTGTTGGATCGGTCCAATCTGACGTACCGTGAGAGGAAAAACTTTTAGACCTTAGAAAAAACACTTTATATCAGGGCACACATATGAACCATATGGCAATCAATAGCATATTAGTGCTCTATTAGTAATTACGAAGGACGTCATGACGCCTTTTTCTGCATGACTATATCCTAAAACTACTTGGCCATTACATTTATTACATTTATTTTTAAAATACTTTTTAAATACAATTTTTCCTTCGCATTGCACTTTTTTTCCATGCGTTTTTTTATTTTTGAATTAATAACTACCAAAAAAATAAACCCAACAAGTGAGGAATGAGGATGGGTAAGAGGGGACATTTGGTTTGGGGACGAGAAAGGACAGCTGTGGCTCAGGGGGCAGAGCAAGCGTGTTGTTATCAGAGGGTCAATGGTTTGATTCCCCTGGACTGCATGTTAAAGTGGGCAAGTTACTGAACCCCAAACTGCTCCTCATGTGCTGGGTCGCACCTTGCACGGCAGCCACCGCCATCAGTGTGTGAATGTATGGATGAATTACTGTAAGTCGCTTTGGGCAAAAGCGTCTGCTAAATGAAAGGGGTGCCTGTTATCTGCTCATGCTGGTCTGAAATTACTGGTGATTTTATGGAGTCTATCTTTGTAAATCTTGTTCCGTTTTTTTAGTCTGGTCACCGATCGTAAAAGTTCATTTTCCCATGTGCCGAATTTGTCCTGTCGTTGATGGTCACGAGCTCTGGCTGTTTCTGTGTCCTTGACGCCTGCTTCATGACTTCATTCAGTTTATTAAAGAGATGTTTTATCTTTCCTTGTAAATTCATACCCATGAGTATTTTCTCTCTATATAGTATCTTATATTTGCAGCCAAATTAGTGTAAAGAGTTGCAATTGTTCATACAGTTGAGCAACAAAGAAGATTTTTATTTTGCGAACGTTGTTTTTCTTTACAGGTGAAGCTTTCAGGTCCATCTCTCTGTCCTAGTTCCATTTCTCATTACCACGGGGAAACATTTGTGGGCGTCATAGTTATAACAGTTTGCCTTTATGCAAATGTATGTGAGCGAACTCACGGGGGAAATTTAGTAGAACGTTATGAAACAGTTAATTACTTTTGTGAGTTATACCCCTGTGACTGGAATTGTTTTCCACTTGTTTTATGATGCAAGTCGATGGTAATATTAATTGGTTGATGGTCGATGGTTTGCTTCATATTCCTGACGGACAGGCTTGCAGACATTTGGCGCGTGTGTGAGAATTGAATTTGTCTTGAAAAAACTTTCCTTTGTAGAAACTCCAAGAGCTTCATCTGTTCTTAAAAAACTGTTTTTACCTCCTTGTGTAGTGGACGTTCCTGGTTGTCATCCGATGCTGGATTTTGTCCTTGTCAGCCTTGGCTTTGTAACTGGATCATTAAGAATCTGGACTATTAGCTCACCTCTCACATCACACAACATCTTTTCTTCTTACTCCGACACTATTCGGCACCCTGAACACAACATATTTCCAACTTTAAAGCCAACTGGGTAACTGCTGGCAATGAATGTGTCTGCGACCAATGCTGTGCTTATGCTCTGGTTAAGTTTAGGGCACAAAACCAATCGGTCAGGATTCAGAAGAGTTCATGTTTTGTGTTCAAATATCTATTTTTTGCCATCGTAATCACGGCTGAAAATTGCCCTGTTCTGCTGGAACACAGTTTCTCGAATGGTTGGTCTCTACCTTGGCAGCCTTCTTCCCAGTAACTCCACCACCATCACCTCCGCCTTCTGATATGAAAGTCAGGTCATAAACATGGAATATGAATGTGATAAGACACGCTTTGTAGAAACGTCAATATGGCACGTAGCCTATGACATCTACAAATGAGAATATATCAGTAGTTTGAAATGTTTACTGCCAACATATTATCCTGGACTGCATATTTCACACACAGTTGCTTTGATTAGTAGATGGCAACTCTCACAGCACATACTTTACCTCAAAGCACCGAATAAAGTCCTCCCAGACTCAATTGTTTAAAAGAACATTGACATTTCGGTCACAAGGACCAGGTGTTGATAATAAAACCAATGATGTGCTGCATCAGTTTTTAAGGTCTTGGTGGCTCACTGTTCCACTGTCATGGTTAACTAGGACAAACAAAGCCTTTGTTAGTGGTTTTAGTTGTAATATAACACTTTTCCAGCCCAGTTGCCAGGATGAAATGTTGGCAGTTGATGTCTCTGCTAACCACAAGTACATTCTGGTTTGTGGATGTACCACACCGACGTCTCTGCAAAACATGTCCCGTCGCGTTCACATCACATGTTTATGACCTCACTTTGATATCAAGCGGTGGAGCTACAGACGAGAAGGCTGCCGAGCCAATGACCGCAATTCAGGACTGCGTTTCAACAACTATAAGTGTGAAACCACTGGATATTTTTAACAAGGCATCAAGACAATTTCCAGCTGTGTTTGTGGCGACCAAACCAGATATTTAAAGCCAAAACATGATCTTTTTTAATCCTGACCAAGTGGGTTTTGTGCCTAAATCTAACCAGAGAATAAAACACCGCCTTGGCACGATAAAAATAGGAAATGAAACCTAAAGAGACGTGAAATTGCAAAATGAAGAAATGTGCTCGGTTTGCAGAAACATGTATTGCCAACAGTTATTCTGGTGATTGGTTTGTGCTTCTCCTACTATGACAAGTAAATATGTGTGCCGTGAAAAAGGCCTATTCTGTTGGCATCAAGACATAACCCCTGTGGAAACTGAGACAGCCTGTGTTGTTGTCAGTCCTGAGTAACTTAGCTGTGTGTTTTGCTGCCATATTAGCAAAGCTTGATTGAAACTTCTATGACTTTACTGTCAGTTTTGTTGTTCCTGTCGATGGCACAAGCTTCTTCATCTTTGACCTGCAATTTCCAGCATAACACCTCCAAACTTCAACCCGAGCAGACATCTGATAAGAGAGAACAACACCTGCCAGCCGTCATTAATGTTCGCAGTTCAACTTGTGCTTGTCCTGTTGCGACAAGAAGTCAAAATGTGTGTTGTAAAAGAGAACTAGGGAAGATCAGAGAAGCCATGTGTTTGTTTGTGTCATCGCTTAGCCTTATAATCTTCAATGGAGGCATAGGACGCCCCAAAACAGGCAGCTTTAGTTGTACTTCACATGTGAGACAGCTGCCAAGTGACAGACCACTGTTTGAGGCCAATCAACTGAAATCCAGAATCCAGACTTCGTATTTCCTTACCTTATGTTGTGAAAACGCTGTGTTTATCTCTGGTTAGGTTTAGGCACAACAAACGCTTGGTTGGGCTCAGGTAAAAATCATGATTCATCCTAAAATACCTGCAAATACCACCTTAAAAATTGGTTGGTTTAAAACTTGTGTTAATGTTAAAACACAGTCCTGAGCTGAGGTCACTGGCTTGGTGCTGCCTTCTCTTCTGTAACTCCACCACTGTCCCCTCCACCTCCAGATATGACTGCCAGGTAATAAACGTGTAGTGTGGTAAAAGACATTAAAAGACACATTTTGTAGAAATCTCAATATGGAACATGGCCTATGACACATATAAATATGAGTTCATCATCTGCAGCAAACTTAACTGCCAGCCTTTTATTCTGGCAACTGGGCCGGTCCACTTCAACCAACAAAACTGGGTAATTCTATTAAGACATCAGAAAGTTTTCCAGCTGTTTTTATAGCAACAGAACCATGTATTTTAAGATAACCCTGATCATTGGCTTTGTTTGCTTTCTTAATAATCTGTTTTGGGGTCAGATCTTTTAATTTGCATCCGTTTTAAGCGGTCGAGGCTTCACTCACAGGATCATGTTGACATTGACAGACCCTGTCACAGTCTCCTGTCCTTCACCTGGAGACACTGTAGTATCGTGATGTCAGTAACTCCAGTTAGAATGAAAAGCTGCTGTCAAAGCACGAGAGCTCTTCCTCACAGACAGACATCCACCATCTCAACACACTCCATAACAGATGTCCACTCAGTGTTTAGACACACACACACTCACACACACACACACACACACACACACCACAGCAAACACAGACACAGACACACTGTCATCTTGTTGACCAACTGCTACTTCCAAGACACCCAAACACTGCAGCTCATTCACAGAGCCAACTACGACCATATGGCGCTCTCTGTTTACTGCTGTCCACGCTGCAGTAATGACCGGCCAGAGTACGACCAGTGCTTTAAATGTGCATGAGGAGGGCGGTAGGCAGGCAGAAAGGGCTAAAGTTATCGGAGAGAAAAGATTAAAGCAATGAGGAGAGGAAAGAAGTGAGGCATGGCAGGAAACGGAGGAAGAGAGAGAGAGAGAGAGAGAGAGCAGCTGACTGTTGGACAAACTGCCTTCCAGCCTCCTGTTTCTCTGTTACACCCCTGCATTGCAGCACTCCCTGCAGGAGCTGAGAGGGTGCAGTCTTTTCCACATCCCCTCTGCTGCCTCAGAGGAGACAAATCATCTCCACCAAAATGTCCCGGCACAACTGGGCACTGGCGCGCGTTGGCGGCAGCTGTTGTCTGCATATGTTGGTTATCTGGGGGCTTTGATAGCGGTTGTGTTGCTCTCGTCGAAGTCCCAGCGCAGCGCAGTCCTCGGGCCTGACTCACCCTTTGTGGCGAGGACGACTCGTAAAAAAAGCAGAGAGAGAGAAACAGAGGAGGGAGAGATTTACTCATTCACAGATGAATCGAGGAAATGAGAGGGCCAGGGAAAGGGCTGGAGTATCCCACAATGCACTGGGAATCCAAGCGAGCCAATCCTGATGTACTATCACTGCCTTGGTTAATAATGCAGCTGCATTGTGACCTTGCACAAAACTCTGCCAGGCACCGAAGCTGCTGAGTCAGAGAGCAGTAGTGATTTATAAAAGCTGGTCGAGAACATTAGCTGATTACATCCACAGCAATGAAACATCACTGTTTTACATTAAAGGTGCAGTCAACGTGTCGGAATTAGGGGCAGAAACGGAATAAAGATATTCACAATTGTGTTTTTATTGGATTAGATCGAGCCTTATATGTCCGCAGAGGGAGCAGGTCCTCTTCTACGGAGTCCTCTGTGTTTCTACAGTAGCCCAGAACAGACAAAACACTGGCTCTGGAGAAGGCCTTTAAAGATTTTCAACCACCATGGGGGAGGGTGAGACGAGGGTGTTCACAAGGTAGCAATCTGCAGCCTCACTGTAGATGCCACCGGTAGAGTTAAAAGGGCCCAAAAGTCTAACTTGAGTAAAAGTAAAGATATCGTGTTAAGATATTACTTCAGTAAAAGTGATGGCCACCCAGATGAATAGCACTGGAGTAGTATCTGATATTGAATGAACTTAAACATTACAAGTAATTAAATTAAACATGTATTGACCCAATATTGGTCGGCTCATTACCAGACCAGACATTCGGAATCAGTATTTTTGAATCCGATTGCCGATAACGTCAGTTAATTCAAAACGCACGACTGTGGCTCTGATGCAGCATGTAATCTTAAAAGTAACTAGTAACTAAAGATGTCAAATCAAATTTGTGCTGGAGTGGAAGTTTAAAGGAGCAGGACATAGAAATACTCAAGTAAGTTAAAGTACAGATCCCTAAAACTTAGTGAATATACTTAGTTTTTTGTCATTGACTGCCCTCGGATGTTTTTAAGTTGCTACCTTTGCATTTGTGTTGGACTTCTTGTTCTTGTCTGTGGATGTTTTAAATATAAATATTAAAACAAAGTAACTTAATCAAAACTCTCATACTAACCCAAATAAGAAGGACCGTTTTTGTTAGTGACTAATCAGAACATTTTTAATGTGACACACATCAGTATCGAGTATCGCTCGATTATTTTCAGGATTTTCGCATTATGATGGCAAAATTGTCATACATTTATAAAAAAAAAAGTAAATGTTTTGGTGACACCCTTGATAAAAGTACCACAAAGCTTCCTGCTAAACCCAGCGCTGAGACCACAAAAGGTTTTAATCTGTCATCTTTTCTACTTTCCGTCCCTGTGAAGTGCATTCAAATTGAAATCTCTGTACTTATTTTGGCAAAAAAAAAAAAAAAAAAGAAATCATAAAGAATTGCTCATAATGCAACTTTACGTATCTGTCTACAAAGCAAAGTAAATCTGATTTCACTTTGGGCAGTGTTCTTCTCTGCCCTGCATGTTTTAGACATCCTGATTCAAATAAATGGCTCGTTATCGGAGCATCATGAGGAGCCGGTCATTTGATTCACATGTGTCGGTTTAAGGAAACATCTGAAACATGCAGGGCAGAGGAGCCTCCAGGACCAGGGTGGAAAAACACGGACTGATAGTAACTTTGCTCATCTCGTGTCTCTCAGCTCTCTCCGTAGGAAAGTGCTGCCTGGTTTGGCTCTCCTCCATTCACATATTCTCTGTTTATCTCTTCCTGCAATTTATTTAACAATGAAGTCTGGGCTCACTGTTTCCTAAACCGTCTTTTGAGTGAATTAAATCATTGTTGTTGCCAAGTCTGCTCCTCTAATAATGCACATTTACTGTGAGTGCTGCCACACTGTAGTTAGCATTAAATGTCACTATATAATTACTGACTGCAGGAACTTTCCACAATAGATCAATGAGCTCTGCAGCCAGTCTGCTGTTCTGTAGCCGACCCTCAACTCCAAAATTGGTCTCTAGAGCTGCGTGTAATGGCCTGGGTAGTTTTTTGTCCCACTTTAGTACTTATTTCATTTCCCAGCCTCCCCGTCACTCGGTGCCATCAACATCAAAACAACTAGAGGTGCACCAAGAAAGAGAATCTGAGAAAATGTCTGTCTGAGTTTTAAGGTAACAAAATGCACCTCCTGAAATAGTCAGATAAATAACCTTTATATCCTTGAGTATATAAATGCAGGGCAGAATATCACAACAAACAGAGAAGATAGGATGCAGCTTGGTTATAATGGGACTCATATCTTGTGTCACACTGAAAAAGTTGTTTATTATTTTAATATTTTGCTTAATCCCAAGATGACAGCCAAAGTAAACTTTATGCTTAATTGTCACTTGAAACAAGATCGACTTTATGTTTTTGCGATCATCGATTTAGGAAGATACACTTCGACTTTTGCTCCTTGTGCTGCTAACACGGCAACAACTGTGAACAGACTGACTGCAGACTTCTAAATGAATTTAAACTGTTGATAATTTCTCAAAAGGAACATTATGTTATTCTGTAAAATACATACAGTTGAATACTGCTAAAATATATTGACATTTAGATGGACTACATTATGTCGCAAATCAAAAATCTCTACAACAGAAGGTCCAATCATGCTTGTAATAATTAAGTAATGTACAATTCACCATTCACCATTCACCACCACTACTTCCACTCCATCACATTTCAAAGCAAATTTTGTACTATTTACTAACTACATTTACTTGATAACTCTAGATAATAGTTACTTTGCAGATTGCGTGCTGCATCAGAGCCAAAGTGGCATTTTTAAAATGACAATTTTAATCGGCAATGAGATTTATTCAAAAGAAAGGATTCTTATCATAATAAATAAAAAATGCTTAATTGTTAGAATATCAGTCACCCAGACACAAATACATACATGTTGATATATGTGTAATTCACTTTTACTTGTAGTTTTGATACTTAATTCCATCATATCACATCATACATCAGAGTGAATGCTGCCAGGCAGAATGTGGCCGCTCTCACTGAGAACGAGAATAACGCATTCCTCAACATGTAGATTGTGCCGTTTAAAAGCTACCCGAGGTTTCTGATTTAGTTTCTCTTCATCTTCGTGTACAGATGTAACTCTGACACTAACTGTATCTCTCAGGCGTCTTTACTCGTCGAACCAGCGACGTCACCCTCCTAACTTCACCTTGCTGTCTCATCCGTTTCTCTCCCATCATGTCCCCTCATCAGTCGACTGAATCCACGAAGGAAGGCGAGTTGTGTAGCCTGCAGGCTGATTGTAAGGACACTGACTTCGCTCTAAGAGAAAATCATTCGACACGGCGAGAGAGAAAACATTTCTCCACATAGAAGTAGGCGAGAAATCCAGCATGAATGTAGCAGAAGTCCTTGGCAGTTTTTTGGCTTTGTCTTTGTCTACTTTTTGCACAAAGTGTTTGATTCAAAATGTACTCCCTGTCACTGTAACCTCTCCTAAAAGCATTCAGAGTACGAAAACTGATTCTGGAGGAAAAACAACAACATGTAAGACAAGTATCTCTGGGCATTACTTTGCAGCACTTTGCTACAGACAAAAAATAAAAGCAGCTGCTCTGTGATGCAGCAGTTTTGCGAGAGATCCCTGCCCCCTGCTGGCAGAAGACGCTCATTGCACTGTAACCCGAAGGGAGAGGAGCCACCTCTCACCAGCTCCTGACAGCTGCTGGCTGAACATGAGCACACAGAGAGGTATTTCCCCAAGGAGAGCGAGGAGGAGAGGCGAGAGATGGGGAGAAAAGATTGAATGCTGGAATTGAAAAGGGCTCAAATATGTACAGAAGTACACCAGGGGTGTTTCTCATGCGTTTTAAACCTCGTGCAGAAGGAATAAAACTGACTGATTTTACCCAGATATTCACATTCAAGCCGGATACTCCACTCATTTCTCTGCATGTAAAGATTTTCTTGGGCACACAGCAGATGTTTAGTGATGTAACGGTTCTGAAGCATCGACACCGTGGGCTGCATTTTTTTTTTTTTTTTTGGGTTAGATTGTAACTGGAGAGGATGCCTCTGCAATCTGCTCACTTCCAATTATCATTGATGAGTCTCCCGGGGGATCAGTGAAAGGCAGACAAGTTGACCTAATCATTCCTGGTGCCAGTTGTTTGTTCTGAATGGGCTTAACAAGGGAGAATCTCTCCAGAGGGTTATATCACACTCCTGAGATCAATTATTGGGCTCCGATTTATTGCATGAGCTCATTGTGACACTGTTTAGAGCCGATAGGGTGAAGTCAGCACTCCCCCCCCGAAGAGTTCGCCTCCCCTCCTGCTACCTACCTTCGCCTCCTGGTTGTCCATCTCTGCTCTGTGCAGCTTTTATCCAAACGCCCCCCCCTCTCTCACCCCAAACCTTGTGCTTATTGATCTCTTACAACTGCCCTCCAATGCTAGACCAAAGTGTGGCATGCTGCAATCAGCTGTGTGAGCAGCATCACAAATGAGGTTGGAAGGTGGGGAGGAGGGGGGGTTGGAGAGAAAGAGGTAAAGAGGCTGCGTGCATGAGTACATTGAGGGAGAGACAGAGGGAGTAGGGGGTGTGTGTGTGTGTGGTGGGAGGGTGGAAAATGGGGGAGATGGTGTGCATTGGAAGAGGAGGAGGAGGCGGAGGAGGAGGAGGAGGAGGAGGAGGGGTGTAGTGCTGCAGTGGAGAGAAGTGAGAGGAGACTGCAGTCTCTGCTTATGGGAGAGATCAGACTATGTTACCACAGCTCTGAGGCACTGTAGCCCCCGTACAGTTATCGATGTTGGATGGGCCACCTCGCGAAGGGGAATACCACATCTGACTGGTAAGTTTTGTTTTGGAGATCTTCACACATTAGGAAAGGCGCAGTTATGTGACAGGAATGCAGTCTTAACTAGAAGACGGGCTTATCTCAAGAGGATCTTCTCTGCATCTTCTTCTTGCACAAAGTGATTCAAACTGTGACACTGCCGTGACTGAATATCTCTGTGGCCGAACGTCCTCGTGATCGGGATGTCAGCGCCCGTGTCTTTGTGGCTGAGTGATGCTGGCCAGTGATGAGCTGCAGAAATCAAAGGCAGATAAGGACTGAGTGCTAATGGCACAGAGGTAAACACTGGCTGTGGACGTGTCGCCGTGTGTCCTGCATTCAGCTGCCGTCCTCGGTCACAGTGATTTGAGCGGCAGCAGAAGGCGTATGTGCAGCAAAGTTATGGAAGTACTGTTGAGTTTTTGTTCCTGAGTTGGATCAAGAAAGCAGGAAATCGCCATGAATTTGTGTTTTTGTTGGAAGTGGTGTGAATGTTGTATTTTCCTGGGGAGGGACCCGTGTTGCAGCTGAAACTTTCATCATCATCATCATCATTATACATCACATCACATCATCACAGCAGAGCAGAATAGAGCAGAGCAGTCTGCATTCATATCATGCCCACCTCTCAGGCGATGACTTGACACTGGCCTTGAGCCAATTGGTTATTTGATTGGCTGGTCACCTCGGCCATAGGCAGGTTTGTGGGCAATCTCCAGAGCTGATAGACTACCGTCAGGATTGCTTAGCAACAATAATCTGCCAGCCCACAGCACACAGGCCTCTATTGTACTGTTTGTGAATGGCACGCACTTGACCACAAATCCTGCCCTGTGACGAGGGGAAAGGGTTAAAAGTTGTTGCTGAAATACACATGTTGGAAAGCAAAAGTTATTGATCTGCGGGCTGTGACACGATGGAGGTGAGGTTACATCGTGATTGTGTTTGTCAGATGTCGACACAGAAGCCTGATCTTTCACTTTCATGTTGTGATACAGAAAACCCTCACATGCACCGGGAGCCCAGATGCAGTCTGCACAGCAAATACTCAGTCCTGTTTGACACATGAATTTGTGAGTGTGCGTGTGTGTGTGTGTGTGTGCGTGTGTGTGTGAAACCCTATTCTCGCTCGTTGAAATTCTCTTAAACTGTGACGGATCATTTTCCTTTAGTGCTCTCAGGGAAGAAGCTATAACAGAAAATCCTTTCGCTCTGAACATTTGAGGGCTGTGATGACACACACGCAATCAGAAACACGCCAAGTTTTTCATTCATTTCTATTCCATCTTACAAATTCTCTCGTTTTTTACGCCCCTAACCCTGTGCACCTCCACACGGTGCTTCCCTTCACACTTGTAGCAGTGATATTCGGCTGCCAAGGAATGAAAAATTTCACAACCTTTTTTCTATCAAAACATTTTTTTTTTTCTCCACTCGAAATTCGTCACCCTGAGGCAAAACACAAACAAACAAGGCAAGACATTACAGCTGCAGGACAGCTTAACTGTTGTCAAGTTGCCAATTATTCCTTGAGCTGGTGAGGGGCATGACAGCGTAAAGGCAGCATCCAAATCACGGTGTTCTGCACTGGAAACAATACCAGCCCATCGGACGAGTGGCTTGCAGAAATGTATCATACTGCAGCAAAAAATACAGACGGAATCTAAACCACTCAACCGTTTTTTTACTCCCTTTAATCTCTATAAGTGCCATACTGTGTGCTGTAAAGAACTGAGTGGATGACGAAGAAGAGAGGTGAACTGATGCTACAGTTGTTGTTTGTTTCCACTCATCTGCATCGTGTGAAAAAAGTCTAATTTAGTCCAGATCGCCAACACCTCTGCGCTCGGCAGTAAATGCTAATAGCCTGCTGGTGCCACTCATACTTACGCGAGGAGAAAAAGCTGTGAATAAATAATATAAAGCTCACTTGAGGCTGGGAGGTAAATTGACTTTGTCAGCTGTTTGCAGAGGATTGAATTTCCAAAGGATAAAGTAGCTGAACCATAGTGAGGGGACACGTGTTTCATTATTCTCTGATTGTGGTGAAAGAGACATAAACTGCAGGCTAATTATCTGTTTAGAGCTTTGAATTGAGTTTTTTCCTCCACGGGGTTCCCACTACTAATTAATCTGCGACAAACTGATTGTTTGGTCTCATTATCTGACCAGAAGTCCCAAACCTGGATCTATAGAATTCACAGTTACGAGAAACAAAGAGAAGATGCAAACCTTCACAACCGAGAAGCTGGAACGTGGAAAAGTTTTGCTTGAAAAATTAAAATAATTGTGGCACATTTCTTTTCTGTCAATCAGCTATTTAATGAATCAGTCCTATTTTTAAGTTCCGTCTTTCAATGTATTATGCTCCTGTACTCCTGTACTTGCTGAGATGGACCACAACAACCAATGAGAGAGGCATCCCGGAGCAGCTGTTGGTGCTGCCAAGCAATGGTAAACATCCCAGCCCTTGTGGCTAACGTTAGCTAGCATACTTCTGTTGACAGAAAGAATCTCACCTCCTGAAAGCCCGTGCTGACTAAGTCTTCCCACTCATCCTGACAGATTTAACCACTTGCAGCGCGCACACCAGCAAGTTCTTGCACCACACTAAACTCCACTTTGTTTACGTCTACTTCCCCATGAGATCACGCGTTGAGCCCAGCTTCAGTCTGCAGAGCCATGAAACCAGAGCGCTGAAGAAAATCGAGATATATGAGTAGCAGGTGGACAGTAAGACAGATTCCTTGCTTTATGGTCGGATTTAGTATTCAAATATTGTTGGCAACATTTTTGGTTCTTGTTTGACATATTTACCTGTCAGTGATTGGATATCAAATGAATAGTTGTCCTAATATTTCATGCACAAACTACATACCAGCTTGTTTTCAGTGACAGTCATGAAGAAGTAAAGACTGTCTATTCCAGCATGCAAATTGTTGAAAGCATGACTAAAACTTAAGCACATAAACTGTTCAAATCTATGTTACCCACCTCTCTTCTCTGACTCACTACACTAGGTAACACATTTAATCTACTTTATGTCATTCTCACGAAAAACCTAAGTGCAACAAGTTGTGCTTATACTAGCAACTGATTTATATTAGCTCTGTACAGTATTATGGTTTATCAAAAAAAAAAAAAGGACCCAAACGTAAGACACTAAGGCAGGCAGGTAGAGAAACAAGAAGTGAGCGTCAATGATTTAAAGCTGGAGACTATCTATCAAAGGGAGGCAATAAAAGGGCAGGCAAGAAAAAGCAGAGCAAAACTAAATAGACCAGTAAAAACGAGGGACAGGCGAGGAACACTGGCAGAAACGGAGGTAAAACACAAGGAGAGAACAGGGAAAGGCACATGCTTAAGTACTCAGGTGGGCAGGAAGAAGACAAAGGCAGGAAGTAGATAGTAAAACACGACACATGAGGATATAATCTATGAAATAAAACTGAAAACCATGACGGGACACAGCCATCTTACAGTCGCTGTTTCCAATCTTTATGCTAAGCTCTGCTAGATGTCTCCTGGCAGTAGCTTCATATCTAACCTGCAGAAATGATACTGTAGACCTGCGTTGACCTTCTCTATTATTCCTTCACCAGCTGAGCTACCATCCACCTTTAGAGATCTGCCTGTTTCTGTGATAACTCTGATTAGATGCAGATCTCTCTCCGTCTCCATCTCCTTCAGTTCTGGCGGCTCACTGTCTTCAGAGGGACGGGGAGCACTCACCTCGGTGTCTGCTCATTCTTCACACAGACAGTAAATTCTCACATCATCAGCATAATGGATGTGTTCAGTCCCAACTGTCATGGCTTTTATATCCTTTGAGATTTCTCAGTTTAGAATTGCAGCTCATTCATGTGAATTATTTCTGTTTAATGTTTCACTAACGACGAACATTGTTGATGGTGATCGTGATGGCTCCCAGACCGTCTTCTCAAAACACGTCTACGTCTCCCTCGAAGCGAAAGTGGCTTCGCTGCAGCTCTCCATCTCATCATCTCTCGAACAAATCATCATGGATCATCTTTATCAATTAGTCGCTAACCAAAGGAGCAGCAATACATCAGGAAGAACACGCAAAGCTTTTGAAGCGGGACTGAAACTAATTTTGTTTTCCATCACCGATTCATCTATTTTGTTAGATTTGGCATTTTGGCTTGAAGGATCGCCATCATCCTCACGTCTTTGTTTCAAGTTTGGAAAAGGGTGAGGAGACCATAAGCTTAGATAGCATCAAGACCATAAATAACGAAAGCTGGAAATAGTTAGATAGATAGCATTAATGTATATTTTTGCTCAAGCCACCCTTCGAAATTGCGCCCACCAGCAGCTTCACATCTCTTACACCATTCATCCTAGTCTGACCAGTGGACTGTATGTGCTGTCTGTGTTGATTTGGACCAATCAGCTGATTATCCAGACATTAGCTTTAGGCTAGCTAGTAATGTCCACGTGTGAGTGAGTTTACCTGACTGTTTGTGTTCAACTCAGACAATGACTGATCTCCGATTTCACCAGGAACTCAGACTCTTTCTTTATTTCTCTCCAGTCTTTTTTGGCTTTAACATCCGTAGTCCTAGTGGATCCATTAACCTTGTTATTACCCACATTTTGTGGTCAAGTTTAAACAAATTCAACTTGAGCTGATGCATCTTGCTGGCAGCAACAAACCAATGCCTATCTTGACAGTGAACAAACTTTAAAGGTCCCATTGTTATGCTAATTTCAATCTATATATTTTTAATTTGGTTGTCTACTAGAATTAATTTTTTAATGTTAAGAAAAGCATTTTTTTTCTCATACTGTCCATTGTTGCAGCACCTTTATTCACACTCTACCTGGATGCACCGTTTTAGCATTTTTAGCCTCTTGAAAAACCCAGTCTGTTCTGATTGGTCAGCTCACACAGGCCTGAGCAAGCCCCGCCCACATTTTTCCACATCACACATCAGCAAACATGACTGTGCTGGGGACATGGCTGAGTGCAGCGACTGTATAGTTGTGACATCACAACATAATGGACGTTGTGACGGCTCATTTAGAGGCACAGTTCCTGAATACATGCTGTGTGTATTCCTGTGTGGATCGGGTGTTTGATTCTTTCACAGTATTTCTACACCACCTTGACCTGCTTTGTAAGACCACAGCCATGAAAGTCTCACTTTCTATCATATGTGGCCTTTAAGTATCACTAACAACTTGACGCAGCTTCCTTGATTCTTGTGTGTTATACTCTATCTCCACACTACATTTAAGTTTTTTCTTATTTTCTATAATACACATCGGTTTGTACTTTTCTCAGAGGACAACAGTGGTACATGGTACTGACGCAAAATCTTTTTGTGTTTGAAATTCAGTCAAATTCAATAGTCTTTGGGAAGAGTATTCTTTAAATGCCATTAAATACAAATTTAGACAAAATATTCTTCTTGGCACCTTGACACACTGCGGTTGTTTGGCGTATCTAATCCTGCCTCTCTGTCTGATCTCTTTGTGTCTCAGGGACGCTGCGCCTAGTCTTTGACGATGAAGTTCAACCTGTTCAGAAGGCCACAGGCCGTGGAGGCCCCCGAGCCGACTGGCGCCACCACCGTGACCATGGGTCCCACCCCGGCTGTCGTCTCCACCTCGGCACCGGAACCTCCTGGCTCCAACAATGGCACGGAGATCAACAAGAACGACATGTTCGAGGAGATCAAGAGCAAATTCTTGAATGAAATCGATAAGATCCCATGTGAGTGACGTCTCAGCGCAGCCACGTTTTCTGCTGAGATTCTATAAAAGTTCATTTTTACCTCACGAGATGCACAAATGTCGATCTCAATTCTCCGTTGTTTTCACAGTGCCTCCGTGGGCTCTGATTGCCATCGCTGTGGTGGCTGCGCTGCTCATCCTCACCTGCTGCTTCTGCATAATCAAAAAATGCTGCTGCAAGAAGAAGAAGAACAAGAAAGGGAAGAAGGGCAAGGATGGCTTCAACATGAAGAACATGCAGGGCGGCGAGGTATGGTGCCCTGTGTTGACTGCATGCTGAAGGATGTTTTGGGTGATGTTTTGCTTCTTCTTTCCAACAATAATTCATAAATTTCATTGCTATTTCTGACATATATTGCTGAGTTTTTTCTACTCATTTAAAGATGTCTCTAGCTAACCAAATTTGATCTTTCACCAGCAGCTTTTGTAGCCCAGGCTGTAGAGGACACAAGGAGAGCTCTCTTCCCCTCCATTTATTCGATGTCGTTGTGGTGGTCGTTTAACTGTGTGACGTATTCCTTTGTGGCCGGTGGTGAAAAATGGCACACTTTTGTTTAACGGGTGGCAAAGAAAAATGAGCACTCAGGAAGTGGAATGTTTCTCACAAAAAACAGAGAGCACATTTCACAATCAAAGCTAATGGATGAGATATTGGGAGATTTGGGAGGCGAGGCGCAGTAAATCAGAGGTTAAATGTCAGAGGAGCCGGCGAGCCAATCAGCTAACATCACCATAGATTACTTTGAGCTCCGGTGACGGTTAATTAAAGCAATCAATTACTTGTGTCCATTTATTGTCTCCAGCCGAAAACGAGCGTGTCATTTCTCATCATAATTGTGGTGGTGGTGGTGGTGGTGTTGACTGCCTCTCTTTTTGTAGTGTGTTTGGTGTCTTGTGAGTTGAATCTCTCCCTCTCTCTGCTCTCCTCCTTTTTTCCCCCCCATGCTTTGTGTCTGTCTTGTGTGTGCCCCGTGTTTCTTGACTGTGGTGGACTCCCGCTCTACGGTAGGTGGATAGCTCACGTTGAGGCGGAGGGGGGTTTCATGGAATGAAAGTCCTAGCTTCCTGTTTGCTTTTTTTTTCCTTTTCTTTTTTTAGCTTCCCCCAACTTTTTATTTTTCGATTTCTTTTTATTTATTTTTTTTGGTTATGACAGCTTGAGAATGTAACAATGGAAAGCTATGATGTGCTCCATAAACCCCTCAGAGAGGAGAGTCTAACCATCTAGAACGCATTGTTCCTGGGACAATGTAACTGTAACTCACACCAATATGGAACGTATTGGGACTAAGAGATGATATGCAAGACACTTTTTTTGTTTTTGTTTTAACTCTATTAATCTGTGCATGTGATAAAGGGCATGGTTGGTTGTTTGGGAGACATGAAGAAAAAGTGCATGACGAGCCAAAATACTCTCGGAAGGAGGTAGGATGTGGAGACACTGGATGGCCTGAAAAAACATTTCAAAGTCAAGGTCACCCTCGGCAATGAGGATTCAATTTAACCACAATAACGCCGCTGCAGCAATGAGACTCTACATTATTCAAATAGCTGGCTGTGCCCTTTAATCCTGAACCATTTATTGTAATGATGCTAAGCTGAAGAGAGAGGCAATTCTTTTTGGTGCCACATAAAATTTAGAGGTGAAAACACGGCGTGTAGGTGACCAAACTTTACGATTTAATCTTGAAAATGCGAAAGTTGCGATCATAGGGTTTAATGAAGGAACAGATTAAAAGCAGCAGGTTATTCGAAAGCCATCTCCTCGCACTTAATATGTGTCTAATTTGCCTTTTATGATTTTTAATATGCACTGGCATCTGCTGTTGTGAGCTAGTTCCTTGGGGGTGTCTTTATATAAACATTTGCCTCCTTGTTTTTATTCGGTGAAACCAAAGCCCCTTTCACAAACAAGAGAAATATGCTTATGTCTGATTTCACTGGAAAGCTGTTGCATTTATTTACCCCTCTTAGCGGAACTAGCATGCAAAGCCTCCACTGACTCTGGCTGTACTGCACAAGCATGTCGAAAGGAAATGCCCAATGATGGGAAAAACACTGAGAGAGCAGGACGTGCTGAGAGTATGAACATGTATTTGTGTGTTACCAAATGTAAAATGATAAACCCCTTGGTTGTTATCATTAGGTGCTGTGCAGGTAAGCAGTAACCAAAAACATGTATCTCCCACGTAAAAAGAAAAAAAAAAACTCCTGGAGCTCCAGTGTCTGTGGCATGCTGGCTGTCGTGGGGAGCCCTGTGGTCTGATCCCCCAACGCGCTGACCTTTTAACACCGCGCTTTGTCTTGTTGCACCACAGAAACAACAGGACGACGAGGACGATGACGAGGGAGAGACCGGACTGACAGAGGAGGAGAAGGAGGAGGAGGAGAAAGAGCAAGAGAAACTGGGGAAGCTGCAATACTCTATAGATTATGACTTTGAGAACACAAAGGTCTGTGGATGACACTTGTAAACACATTACACATTTTGTCAAGCTTTATAAGAAGCATTTCACATGTGTGAGAACTGTCTTTATAAAGGACCTCTAGTTTATATCCACTCCATATTAACATCTTCCAGTATTTGAAGAAATAGTTTGACATTTTGGAAAATACAGCGATTAAATCTCTTGCTGAGAGATGAAAAGATTGACTTACTTGAGCAGTGATGACATTGGTGGTACTCATTTATCAATATTAATGTGTATCCAAACAATTAATCACAAATACCACCCCTGCCAATCTCTTTAACCCGGGCCGGCACATGATAATCAATCAGAGATATGTACAGCAGCTTAGCAAGCTACATGAACTGCTCTATGTACAAGAGGAGAAAGAGAGGAGACATTAGAATCTACTTGAGCAGGCAGCAATGTAGTCTACTGTAAGTCACTATCTTATTACGTAAATGTACTATCAGGGGAGTAAGACACGGTGATCTTTGCCGTAGCTACTCTAGCTAAACAGTCCATATAATCTGATTCTACAGTACATGCTGACATTTAGTATCTGGTCTGCAGCTCCTTTAAAGGTGCAATGATTAAAAATAAGCCACAAACAAGTTGCATTATATCACAAGAGTAACTGCTAACCGTAGCTGACGTTAGCTCAGTTAGCTGTGCAGCTAGGGGTGAGGTGTGGAGTGGGAGCCCTGGGACCAAATTGTTGGTTGTTTACACTGCTAGCACAGGAGTGGTTAGCTGGTTAGCATGCTAACTTCAGTTGATATCTTTGTAACACAGTACACAGCCAACTGATATTTCTTCAAATTGCAACTTTAACTTTCTTTGATTTGAGTCAATGACCGTAACCTTACTAATGAGCAATAAAGGTTTTCCTACTCGTGCTAGAGGCTGATGCCTTAGCCTTAGTTTATAGTGTACTGCAAATATTGCTGTCAGTTCTAAGCTAGCTTTTCTTGGTGCAAGCTATTTTTCAGAACATCTTTAGGAAAAATATTTCAAAACAGGGGGCAAAATCTGCCATTTTGATAAGTGGTGGGGTGTAAACCCAGTGTAAATGCCTCTTATGAGCATTAGCTAACTGCTAGCTGGTAGCCTCCATTTCTAAAAGGTACTCTCGTAGTCATATTGTTACAGTGATATTTGTCATTATCTCTTACATTGTCATCCTCTTCACTGATGATGACAAGCTCTTGGCCAAGAGGCAATACATTTCATATTTTTGTACATATCAATAGAAAACCTTGTCTTATGACCCATACCAGATGTTTCCCCACGTCTACATGTGAGACTACAGCTTCATATTAAATGCACAGATATTTGAGTAAAACTGACCTTCTGGTCTAACTATGAATATTTTTCCAAATGCTCTGCTACTTCTTTAATGTCTGATGCTTGCAAACGTATCCATTTATTTTTATGAAACTCCAGAATAGCGGCGCAACAATCATTTTCCCAGACAGGCTGAAAAAAAACTGGCTTCACAATAATTCTGGGTAAAAAAAAAGGGAATTTGTCAAAGATTAGGTGACTTGTCATCATTACTGTAATGCCCTTAGGAGCATATGGACACAGCGGTTGTATATGACATGAGTTAATGAGGCTTTAAGAGGTGAATCAATGAGAATATGCCTTAAATTAAGTCAACATAAAATAGAGCAGAGACTGGCATACATATTAGATATATTTAAATCTTATGGCACAGAGGAAAAAGGCAGATTTCAGAAGTGATCACACTGTGATAATTGTGTGACATTGAAGAAAAACCCTCTGACATTCAATACTTCTCCAGTCCGACGAGAAGTTCGTGGTGATTGATTGCGCGGCTTCAGATGTCAGATGATGTTACATCACCAGGCTGTCGCTGCAGCTGTGACCCAAATGAACAATCTCTTATAAACGCTGGATTTTTTTGCCTGATAAAAATGTATTCTATCCCTTCACATCCTGCCTCCCCTTCTCCGCAAACAGCTCACCGTTGGCATCCTTCAAGCCGCGGACCTCATGTCGATGGACTCAGGCGGCACCTCCGATCCTTACGTTAAAGTCCTGCTCCTACCTGACAAGAAGAAGAAGTACGACACCAAAGTCCACAAGAAGACACTGAACCCTGTCTTCAACGAGACATTTGTATTCAAGGTGAGTCGTATCAGAAGATGATGATGAAAATGTCAACTAATAGAGAATTTGCATCTTGCTCCTCCGGCCTGCACGGCTGAGTGGATGCAAGTGTAAACACACAGAGGTGTTGAAAATGAGCAGCACAAAATAATCATCCTTAACCAGCCGCCAGTGTGTCCCTTCCAGTGTGTTAGTGTAATAGCGCTGAGTGTGTCCTGACAGGTTTTCTCAGGATGTGTGTACTCACTGGTCTGTGCAGCCTGCAGTACATGCTGCTCTTTCCTCTGCCGGCTAATAAAGCCCACAGAGACTTAACAAGCGGCTCTGGGTCACGCTGGAAGCTCTGCCTGTCTGTACATTTGCAGAAAATGGAAACTTTTTTACGGAAGTGTTTTCTCCCACTTTAATGCAAAGGCTTATTTTGAATTTCTTTTTGTAGTTTTAAGTTTTTTGTTATTCATTTCCTATGCGTCTACGATGGATGTTAGCGTGTGGAATTGCCCCTCATCTTCATTTAGGAAAGTTTTAGCCAGCTGGTAATCTTTTTTTCTGCTATCCTTTGTACAAGTAAAATGGTATTGAATACGTTTTATTGTATTTAAGTTAATTTGTCCTTAAATACAGGTTATATTTACTCAGAGAGCTCCAGTCTAACCCATTGTTTGACTTTAAAGAAGACTGGACAAGCCACAGGAAACCCATGTGAATTTTTCCCTACTGGACATCAAATCTAATATTTAGAATGAACATGTTTCCTTCCTTATTTGAGGATTAAATTCACTTTTATAGTACAAATCATTAAAACGCGAGTCATCACGGTATAAAAGCAATTCTGCGCTGTGTCTGTCGATCAGGTGCCCTATGAGGAGCTCGGCGGAAAGACTCTGGTGATGTCCGTTTTCGACTACGACCGATTCTCCAAACATGACGTCATCGGCGAGGTGAAGATTCCCATGAACTCCATCGACCTCGGACGGCCGATCGAGGAGTGGAAGGACCTGGAGAGCGCCGATCAAGAGGAGGTGCTGTTCAGATTCAGACTTTTGAAGTCAGGCTTTTAAAAAACATATACAGTTGTGAAAAAGAGATGTTTTGTCAGATTCTTAAACAATCAGTTTTTCTGTTGTGGGCTGATGAACACGTGTGCTTGTCGTCTCTGCCTCTTTTCTCTGCCTCTGAATGCTCAGCCTGAGAAACTGGGAGACATCTGCATCTCCCTCCGTTACGTCCCCACCGCCGGGAAACTCACCGTCTGCATCCTGGAGGCAAAGAACCTGAAGAAGATGGACGCCTGTGGATTATCCGGTAGAGAAAGTTTAACTTACAATTGATATTGGTGCTGTTGGGAACAATTAAGGCTTCGAAAAACACGACACGACAATACATATTACGACATTTTGGAAGATCGCTGCGCTGATGTGCTGTTCTGAAGGCCTGGAACAGAAAAGACAGCTCTGCATACTTAAATTCACTGCATGTATGTAATGATAAACCCAATCTCTGGGTCCCTAGAGCAATCCCAGAACTCATAATGACCTCGAATAGAGCAAATACACTTGGGAAGTGCAGCTCACAATTGTATTTCGGCAGCATCAGATTCCACAGGCACAGCATCTCCCACACAAGCCGATAAATCAATACCGAGAGCGATCACGAGCATCAGCATCACGATTAACAGAGCGGACGTAAATATTGCAGGAACTACAGGAAGGCCAACAATTAGGTTGCATTAACTTGCCTCGATGGTCTTTGTCGCTGCTCTTACTGATTGATGCCCTTTTGCAGATCCGTATGTGAAGATCCAGCTGCTGCAGGGAGGTAAGCGCCTGAAGAAGAAGAAGACAACGGTGAAGAAGAACACCCTGAACCCTTACTACAACGAGTCCTTCAGCTTTGAAATCCCTCTGGAACAGATGCAGGTACAGTACGAGACAAACCGATTTCAACAAAGCTGTGAGTGAAGCAAAGTGTTGTTTCCCCCCTTTTTTTTTTAAAAAAAAAAGGTTTTGGAAGACAGTTCATGCACGGTATCATTTTGTAATCTGGATTGTTTTGGTATCATAAATTCAAAATGGCTTAGTGCCTCTGGAGTAACTGTTAAAATCCTCTTATTCTCAGAAAACCAGACAGGTATTTGAACAAGATATCAAAATATACTTTTCAACTAAATGACGTGAGAAAAAGTCTTTTATCCAAAGTCTACAAACATTTTTTATATACTTTTTTTTGTTTCTGTGTTTGAAAATACATCTGTTCCCTCCAGTGGACGTTGTGCACGACAGGATATGTTCAGCCTATTCAGATTCCATCTTTGTTGAATGTTTTATTTGAGATTCTGATGCAATTTGCACTTGAATAATAAAAAAAAAAGGTGTGAAAGAAAATAAACAGTATTATTCCTTTTTTACTTGAAAAGTAAAGGTTTTACCTGTCTCTGGTTTTCTGAGAACGAAACGATTTAACAGTTAAACATTTGCATAACTCCTTCAGGATAATATATTGGCGGAAAAAGAAGTTATTGGCATTATTTTTTATTCATAAGAGTGAAAACAAACAACGAAAAAAGAAATCATTACTCTGTGATTTAATAATTCATGCATGGAGGAGAACAGAAACAGAAAAAAACAACACACATAAATGATGAATTCTCTCTCGTTCCCCTCGTAGAAAATCTTGGTGGCGGTCACGGTGTTTGATTACGACAAGATCGGTAAGAACGACGCCATCGGAAAGATCTTCGTGGGCAGCAAAGCGACCGGCCTCGGCCTGAAGCACTGGTCCGACATGTTGGCCAACCCGCGTCGCCCCATCGCCCAGTGGCATCCATTGCAGCCAGAGGAGGATATCGACGGCCAGCTGGCATCCTTGAATGCAAAGAAGTAACATGCTCCACCACCAACCAGCTAATGCACTAACTCAGAAATCCCCCCTACCCCCTACTTTGCATGAAACCCATGACTTAACACGTGACGACTCGTCATGAAACCTGCTCAGCAAAAAAGAGACATCTTAGAATATCTGCTCATTCATGGTTAAGTCGCGAGAGGAAAAAAAAAAACTATTTTTAAGCATCACATTTCACACATGTTAGTGTATGCTGAGAAGAGTGGCGTTGAGTTATCTGGTGACTGGTTTCGTGAATGATCGACTTTTGGTCTTTCTTTGATTTGAAGAGAACTTAGACAAACTGATTCTTAGGGTGCTGACACTGAACGGAAAGTGTTGACGTGAAGACAATGCTGGAAATAAAGCTTTAGTTTAGTTTGTAGAGCATGCTTTACTTACCTCCCCACTGCCCCTGCATACACCACGCCCTGTCTTGTATCTTGCTAATAAGTGTGCTATAACTTGCAATAGAAAGTACTGTAGTATTGGGTTATTTCCTTGCATAGAGTCTGTTTAAGTCTATAACATGCAAAAAAGATTTAATTGAGGATGAATGAGGTCACACTGAACGCAGAGATCCATGTCGCAGTATATTTTCAAGAGGAAATAAACGATTGTCTTCATTCTAGCAGCTCACATTTGATCGAGGAGACACACACACACACACACACACACACATTTACACTACAGTGTTATACATCACGACAGGGTTTGACACAGTCGTCCGGTCTCAGTTGCTTGTTTTGTGCACGTCTGCGTACGTACATCTCTGTCTTCTTCAAACGGATCTAATGTAGGACAGGTATACAAGGGTGCCTTTTCCTGACACGACACTTTGAGAAAATCAGTAAGCTTCATTGTTTTATTTTATTTCAGAGGGGGGGGGAAACTTTTTACAGAGTGAATCTCGTTCAAAAGCAGTCAGGGACACTGTGAATGTGCCATCTGGAGTCTCGTCTCGAGCTGTGTCGACCACTTGGATGTAAAAAAAAAACCTTACTTACCTGTGGACAAAGTGAGGATACTCGAAAGGCTAACCAATGATGTTCAAAACCAATTGTGACTATGCTTCTTTAAGAAAAATGCTTCCTGAAAACAGTGCCATCTAACACGCTTTTTTTTTGTTTTGATATCCATTAAACAGATTAAATGTCTTTAGTACAACTTTAGAACGACAGCTTCTGGTGAGACGGCACGAGGATTTCTGTCAAAGGCGAGATGTTTTTATAGAGAATTGAATTTGAAATGTAAAGATGTGGCTGCACTTTTTAAGAGAACGTGAATTCGAGTACAAAATGCAGGTTTTGTGCTACGTCAAACATAAAATACTTGGATTCCATTTGCTTGAACCAAATAGAGCTGCAGAGCCGAGCATGTGTCATTGCCTCACAGTACTTCACGTTGTTTGGATCGCTCGCTCGTCAGCCTCAAGCTCCGTAAAAAAAAAAAAAACCCGGAGTGCCGCAACATGGTGGTGTTACAGCTTCATCGCAGACACACTGCTTTTACTGTGATGTGCAGAGGGACGGAGGCAAACAAATGTCAAAAGGATTTGAATCTTATAAACAACTCGACACCTAAATGTGAAGTTTAACCACTGCTGAATACTTAATGTAGACATTTTAAAACCCACTGAATTAAACCTCTTGCACCAGATCAGCTTAAGGTTTGGGAAATCCAGTGACACCAAAACCAAGATCTCACTCGCTCCCGTAAAGTCTGGGTAAAACATTTTATACAGATGTAGTTTACATGACGTCACACTAATAATAATTTGGAATTGCATAGCATGTATTGAAACCAGCGTTCACAACAAACACCAAAACACAATAATAAAATGCAAACTAATGAAAAATAAAACCAATAAGAGTGGATGTGCAATGTCTAGAATAAAGTGCAGTGCAATTAATAAAGATAAACATAAATCTAACAATGTAAAAGCCTTGTGGTGATTTTCATAGCTGTGACATTTAGCATGGCCTTGCTGATGCTACTCCAGGATGAGCTACTGAAGATGAAAACCGCAAAATAATATTTTTTCCTTCATGTTAAAGTGTCTTGTGTGACAAGCTTTATGTTTGGGAATGCTAATGATTGATTTCCAACTACAGGTATTTGCACCCCAGGGTGTCTTTCTGCAGTTGCCACGGAGCACATGGAAAGTGATACTATTAAGTAAAAGTAAAGACATTATTATTTGATGGAAAAATACTAAATCTCCAAATTAAGCCATATATGTAGGAGTAAAAAACAAAAAAAATCACAACATTTTTATTACTAATGTGTGCTGCTGATCTTTTGTATATTTATTGTCTCAAAAAACAACATGCAGAAAAAAAAGTTAGCATAAGTGAATTAATGAAACTTTGAGCTGGAGCTTGAAAGTAAAAAATACTTTATTGTTCACATTACAGTTGCTCCTTCTAGAATAAAAAAAAAACATCTGACTGTGGATATACACACGATTTAAATAGCGATAGATAACATAACAAGAATTAGTTAGAATAAAATATATGAAATGCAAAAATATAAGAATAACAGTACAAATATGTAGAAAAACTATAATATCTAACAATGTTGTATATATTTATCCACCTATATAAACATATACACACTCCAAAGGGTAATTGTACTGACAAAAATGTCACTAAACCCACTGAAACTAGAGAGAAAATATCTCAAAAATCTTGCAAAGTTAAAGAAAATGAGAAATACATTTCTGGATCTGTCACTTTATCTGGATCAACACCAAAAGTTAATAGGGTCTATTCTGGGCTGAGAACCAGTTCTTCGTGCGAGTTTCATGGAAATCTCTTTGATAGTTGCTGTGTAATCCTGGTGACAAACCAACCAACTAACCAGCTAATGAACAAGAGAAAACATAACCTCTGTGGCGGAGGAAAAAAAGAGCCCAGAATCATTTCATCATGTGATACTGTAACAGTATCTCGTCTAATATAACTAATAGACTAAAAATACCATCCAGTTTAAATGATATTTGGTGTCAATGAGCGGGAACTAACCTTTTAAAACTGTACAACTCGAAATGACCTTCTGTAAACATCCAAGGAGGGACTTCAAACAGTTCATAAACATCCAGAAGATCGACAGTAAACTATTTCAATCCTGTCATGTCCGTGGTATTTAAATTTCCACATTAAGGCTTCAGCAGTGGTTACACTTCAGAAGCGGCCGTTCAGTTGAGAATATAAAATTCACGTCACCACGGCCTTTCTTTGCCTCAGTAGGAGGTCGTATTGTCACCAGAAGTAAGGATAATCCTGCAGGAGGGTGAAGTGCAGCACACTGATCGGTCCATCCACAATACTACTTCTTCCTATTGTCAACATTACGCACCGCGCAGATCTGTTAATAGGCTACAGCATGTATTTACAAGATGATGTAAATAGTGGCATGTTTTAAAGAGGAACCATAATTATATTGTGTATGTGTGTTTGTGTTCTGTGTCATATTTTGATAATAAAAACGGAGTAAACAAAAAAAAAGAGTATGCACTGACTGCAAAGTGTATGTATTTTTGCTGAATGGGACCGAATGTATGTTTGGATAACTCATGTTAGGGTTCACAGGCTCCTTTAACGCCACACTCCTTTAAAGCAGGGTTTGCTTTGTGTATCATATGTATAAAAAAGAAAGAAAGAAGGACAGAAAAAAAAAATCCCACTCAGTTTGCCATAATGCTGCATGACTGTGTGTGGTTCTCTGTCGTCGTCTGTACGTGTCCTCTGTGCCGGACTGCAGTCAACTCGGGCTACAAGTCATTTATTGTTCATTTCTGCTTGCACTTGTCTCACAGTGTGTGTTTTGTCGCCGACCAGTAAACTGTATATATTTAAAAAAAAAAAAAAAAGAAAAAAAAAAAAAGGAGAATATTTGCCAGCTCCTTGATTTTCTATCTCAGTGTTACCGTAAGTGTTTCCTTCGTTCACTCCTGCCAGATCGAGTCATGGTTTGTTAAATGTAGATAAAGTGAACGACGTAATCGACTTGTAGCCCCGTTTTTTTTTCCTTTCTTGCCTCATTACGTAAACTGTACCTTCTCATCTTATTGCTGTTCATATAAACCTGCTCTTATATGACTAATTATACTTTTTAACAAGAGAAATGAGCGTCAGACGTCAGTAATTTACATATGAAATAAACCGACCTTTCTTTTTTAATGTCACAGAACATTTTTTTCTTAAAGATTATTTCTTTACTCGATTAGTTCTGGGAAATATTACAGCTGCATGTTATTAATGCAGTCCTCTTATGTAGCTCCAGTCAGACAACGAAGCAATCAATAACCTTTTCATAATAAATGTCACTTCATGAATGAACAGTTTGACTAATGGCTCGCAATACGATGAGCGGGAGATGTGTCACTTTGTGCATGCTGTGAGATATCGATGCTTTGTCTGCCATGACATTTTCTGGCGTGAGGATCTGTTTCCCCTCGTCTGTGAGTCATTGTCATTTTAGATAAACCTTTATTTAGACTGCATGAAGATGAACGATCTTTATCTTCATGACAGTCCATCTTTAGAGTGTAATGTCGATATATCTCTATGTTCAAGGGGATAAGAGGAGTACTGAAGATTAGGGCCACCGTATAAATCCTTTTCTCAGAATTGGGACTTTTTTCTCCCAATTTTGACTTTCAAATTCTGATTTTTGGGATACAAATGAGAATCAGAATTCTGAAAAAAAGTCAGAATTCTGAGAGAAATTCTCTGAATTTTGAGCTAAAGCGCAGAATTTTGTGAAAAAAATCTGAATTCTGTGGAAAAAAGTCGCAATTCTCGGAAATAAAGTAATAAGTAAGTTAAAAGTCACAATACTGACAAAAAAAATGAGATTGTGACTTGTGAAAAAAGTCAGAACTCATTTATTTTTGTGTATTACAGTGGCCCTAACCCTCTTCTATTGAATACACAGCAGACACATTTTCCATTAATAATATTGAGTCTGTTTTGAAGACTCAATCCCACAATGTGGAGTCACATTTGAGTTCAGATGTTATTGTGAAGGAGCACCACACCACATCCTTAATGTGTGTCAGGTCATCCTCTCCCGTGGACGGTCGACTCATCTGCGTGTACGAGCTGACATTCTGTCGGCGACTTTGTGTATTTTGCAATAGGACCAATAGAGCCTGTATTTGTTTCTTGTCGTTCTGTTAATGTACTGTCATTTTTCTGCAATGCAGGCAACAAAATCCCCCGTCTTCCTGGGTCACACAAGCTATCTTGAGCACAGAGCAAGACCCGAACAGTGCAGAACAGCATTCGCATTGCAATACTGCCAACCTGCTGCTTCTAATAACGGTTCCTCTTTATTCCTCTAAACGTGAACATAGCCATGATACAGAGCATCCAAAGACTTGACCGTCACCCATCACGCATTCACTCTCCGAGCGACACAGACAAGGGAAATGCTTGAACGTCTTTTCTTGACTCTTCTTGTTTTCTGTCTTGTTGTAGAGGTGTGTCAGTACAGTAGTTGTGCCTTTTTGTGAACTGCATGATTTATTTCCACACGGAATCCATGTTTTCCAGCAAAAAAAAGAGAAAAAGAACAAAAAAGACCGACAAAGTTGTACTCATATAACACTCTATGTAGAATTACTCAAGGGAACCAAAATATGGGATGTTGTCAGGACATATCTGTGTGTTGTCAAAATGTAATCATAGGAAATAAAGGCATTTTAAGTAGCCTCGTCCCGTGTGGTGTGTGAAGGGAATCCGAGGGTGCGTTTCCACTTCTGGTCAGAGGGTGGCATCATGCACAGCATGAGGAGAATGGGAGGCAGTGTTGAGAAAAGACATGTTGGAGCCGCTGCTGTGACGCAATGTGAATGTGGTGACAAATGGTGGATGACAAACCTGCAGAGCGATGAACCAGGATGAAGTTCGTGTTCATCATATTTGAAATTGAAACAATTTTTGAGGATTCTCCTTCAGATTATTCATAATTTACAAAGCATAGAAAATGAAATGTCATTTCAGCAGGGATCCCATTACTGTAAGATTATACATGGGACTCATTAAATGTCTTTATTGTGCAACAGTAGACACATTATAGCCAGAATTTTGTGTAAACACAACAGTTCAGTTTTAATTATCATAAAAATTACTTCATGAAAGAGCTGTACTTTTGGTTCCGTTTTGTCCAGTTTTTGAAGGACTTCTGAATCACATTGATTTTAAATAAATTGGGGTTCATTTTTAACAATCCGCTGATAAAGATCTTTATGTTATCTACTCCAGAACAGCTACTTAAAGGGTCACTCCACCAATGTTACAAATTAAAGCGTGTTTACAGGTCTTAGGGGTACAACTGTATAAGTGAAAAAGAACAATAAAGCCTTTTGAGGCTCCAGAGGAAGCTGCATATTATAAATATGAAGAGAAATTGCCTCCAGTGATGTCACTCCCTGATGTTGCATTGTGGGTAATGTAGGCAGGGAAAAAAGGTGATATTTCTATTTCTGCTGTATCGATTTTGATCTTTTTTTTAATCCATCAGTGTTACAGGAATGCAGTGGACTGCTTTCAAACCATGGGGCCTACTGTACCCACAATGCACTGAGCCGGCAAGTGACATCGCTGGAGGAATTTTATCATATTACACACAGCTTCCTCTGGAGCCACAAAAGGCTTTGTACTACTTTGTTCACATATGCAGCAGTTTTCCCAAGACCTGTAAACACTCTGATGTCGTGGTCTTGCGTTTCAGTTTTGAGATTTCCTGTTTAATGCTCCTTGTGTGTCATGTTTTGTTTTTGTTTCCATTTCCTGTCTTTGTTTTTTTCCCACCCTTTTTTCTGTGTACACCTGCTTTCAATAAGTTAATCAATCCTGCATATTTAATCCTGTGTTTTTCACGTATTTACAGTTTGTCTGTTTTTGTCCTTTGTTGCCTGTGTTCCACATCCATTCCCTGGTCCTGTATTCTCCTCGTGTCTTGCCTTTGTTGCAGCTGGTATTCCTTGTGTCCCCTCAGTTTGCACTGTTTTTTTTTTTTTTACCTCCTTTTTGCTTTTATGGACCACAGCTTTCATTAAAGCTAGCTGCCTCTGTGTGTCTTCCGTTTGGTGAAACCATAACACAAACTGGCGGAGTAACCCTTTAATCGACCTTAAGATGAGATTTTGTTCATCATTACTTATTTAAAAGAGAGAATCTGAAGCCTCTCCACTCGCCATGAATCAACCGGCTCATATTTTACACGCAGGTCTGGTTTCGCTGTAGCGCTGACAGTTGTGATTCACCGTACGAGCGCCTTTTATGCATTTGATTGTTTTTATATCGCAGGTTAAGAGGAAAAAGCCTCTAATTTGTGACATCATACTTCAAGGTAAAGCTCTTGAATCAGAGATCGCGCCCCCACGTTCCTGAGAATTGCAGCTCATCCATCATCCACCGTCCCCGATAGCTCAGAGTTTCAAGGTCCGCATACGGAGTGAACAAATATGGCTGTTTCCATGGTAATACCTTCAGTGGAAATACCTGCAATATTTTGTCCATTTATGTACGTATGCAGGGGTATTCTTGATATGACTGCATCGTTTTAGAAAAAAGATCTAATCCTGGACAGCCCCTCCACACAGCGAAGAAAAACACACGTAATGATTGTGTTGGCATTTGGCTTTATGTAGAAATATTTAAATGAACATACAGTATGAACTTTAACTTAATGTATTGTCTGTCTGGGAATGTTTTAATACTGTAGATCCAGTACAGTACAAGGAGGCTTTCACAGCTGATTTCATTCATCCCTGTGTATTCATCCTTGAAAATGTTATAGACGACAGGGCAAAAAATGTCAAGTTTCCCAAATGAACTGGAAAACTATGTACATACATTCTCTCTGAGGATATCGTGAACGTAGCGAGAATGCAGGTAGACCTCAGGTGTCCGTCTCTCTTCTCTTCTCATCCTTCCTGTCTCACTTGGACAGTTTGGTGATGACCCGGATCAAGGCTCCGTTCTCGTCCTTCAGTCTCTGGTTCTCCATCTTAAGCTCTGCTTTAACCTGTAGAAAGAGCATGAGACAACTAAAGTCAGCACAGATGTGAAGCAACGTGTTACTGATAACCTGGAGGGCTCATTGTCCTGGGTGGAACGTGTCTTTTCATTATGGTCAATAGATGAAATCAAAACTTTAAAGGGGCTGCAAATAACTTTCATTCTGCGTTGATTCTGGCGCCCCCTGTGGACAAAAGCGGTATGAGCACCGCCAGTTGCTGTCATATTGCGATCTGGTGAGCGCTTGCAACATACAGTATTTCTAATACTATTTATTAAATTATTTTTTAAACACATTTGTTTGCAGGATGTATGACAATGAGGTTCTATTAAGTATTAAAAGTAGAAAGGTGTTTCACTAACATATATGATGTTTTTTGATCACTTTTACTGATTTATCAATATGTATGTAGCATTTTACTGCTTTAATTGTTTAAAGTTGAGCTCATTTTAACTACTTTATATACTCTTAGGTAGTTTAGTCGACAGACATGCATCATATTCTTTAAGACAGTCATTTGTAGCGTCGCTGTCCTTTGAGAACAACACACAGTATCTCTGAAAATTCTCCTCCTCAGGGCGCCACAACAGCCCCTCCGTCACGCTTCATCCTCCACTTACTGTCCAAGAAGGCAATGAAGAAAGGCCAACAAAGTACTTAAAAAAGGAAATAGATATACCCTCAAGAGCTCAGTTTTCAACTCGGTGATAAAACCGTTTCCATCTAATCCAAGGGAGGTATTAAAATAGTTTATTCAGTTCTTCCAATTTATAAAGGAACACTTTATGCTTCACCAAATCAGGAGACATTTATTATTCCTTTGCCAGAAGGGGTATCAAGAATTGTAAGACAAATGTAGTGAATAAAAAGCACATCATTTGCCTCTAAAATGCAGCGTAGTAGAATTATAAACTGGCTACAAAGACGATTCCCTCTTAATGTGTCTAAAGTGGAATAGAGGAAATCAACAATATGAAGGATAAGACTCACAATCTTGCTTTACAAATGTTCCACATACATGGAAGTTCAGACAGAGCTAACACGGGGATTCATCTGTCCTTCTGTTTCTTTTTTTCGAGGGACTGTGAACTTTGTTCCTCATCACTTACTGCACATCAGAATCATGTTAGGGAAGGATCTCGTACTGTCTAGTTTCAACAAGAGGAATGATCACAACTTATAAGTCCTGCAGTTTGAAAAAAATTTTAAAAATGTGGACCATATTTTTCATTTTATTTATCATGTCTAAATGTTGTAAATACAGAAAACACCACAAAAATATTTAGTGGACATATTAAAGATATATTAGCCCTTCAAAAATGTATATTTTGCGTTTCCTTTTGGCATTTTGAGGCTCTATATTTCTCCTGCCTGTCTCGCCTGCTGCTGCTACATCAGAAAAGAAAATTACCTGCACACACAAAAAATGAGCAATCTGATCTGAATTAATCCGGGCAATTTATTACAATAAATCAAATACTTACAAGCTTACGTAACCTCGACTCTTGCATTCAGTGACACAAATAAAATCGGTCCAGACTTGTTTAAATGCAACAAAGCTTCTCTGTCGCGAGTGTCTATTTTCAGACCGGTCCCCCCGTGTTTGTTTGGACCCTGTCATCCACAGAAAACAACAGGTTTTTGTTGGGATCCTCTTGGGCATAACACTGCAGACGTTTGTGAGCGTTACCCCGTCGATGAATACTGATGGCTCGCTCGCTGTGGTGTCAAAGTGCTCACACATTCCACAGCCGGCAGAGCATAATGGTGACAAATGATGTCAGCTCGAACCTCCGCAGACAGAGAAGAAGCTAACACCACAGCTCCAAGTGCCACAGACACCTAACACTGTTTGGACGTGATGGTTTATTGTGTTCCTGAAGTCAAACAGGCAGCTTCAGCCCGAGTAAGGGTCATCCTGCTGTATTGTTAGCTATTCATATTTTTAAAGGGGAGAAAAAAGGCTAGTATTTCTGAATTACCTTCAACTGTTCTTCCATATCTGATATCCTCTTTTTTAGACTCCAACTTTCCTATGAAGAATAACATTTAATAAAAAAAATAATCAAGGTAAACCAAAACACTTTGAGTAAAAAACATATTCATGAGTATAAAAATGTTGTTCTTACCTTTTTTTCTGTCTCGAGCATGTTGGAGCCACAGTCTCCTAGTTTCCCCTTCTGCAACAATAAAGGGTCATTACATAAAAAAGCCTTAAAAAGTGTGTGATTATTATGTGTCCGTGGTGGAAATATCCAGTATACCCACAGGTGCACACAGAAACTTTAATGCGGTTCGCTTTTGTTGTTCCGGAATTCAGACCTGGAAACTGACAGTAATCACGTTGCAGCTTCCTCGTCCGGCTGCAAATATTTCATATCGCATTTCTGTCACATTACTGTATAACCTGCTATCATAACGAGAATATATGGGAGACATATCTGTGTGCGCTCAAGAAAAATTGGATTAATTTAAATCATGGCCTATGGAGAAACGTCTCTGTACTTTCTGAGTCGCCTCTCCAGGAAACAAATTCCTTAATTTTCTTTCAAACTCATGAATCAGGATTGGACTTACTGACCACATGACCTACCTGTGCTCTCTGCAGTTGGTCCTGAATCATGGCGAGTTCCTGTTTACTTGTTTCCAGCCTGGACTTGAGCCTGTGATTGGTGGCCAGCGCCTTCTCATACATCTACAAAAAAAATGCATCTGTTAGGATTTCCAATGACAGCTTTCACGGCGCATAGTCACAAACATTGACATCAGCCGCCACAGTGACTCTTTGTGTGGTAGTTTTAACATTTAATTCCTTGAACACTGAAGCAACATTCAGTCCAAACACTACCGACATGCAAACTTCATGGCCTGCCTTTTTATAGTCATTGTTTGCCGTCTCTTCCTCGGCCTTTTTCCTTGCAGACAGTCTGTTCTCCCTCCGTTTGAAGTAGGACTCGGCGTGGTTTGTTGATGCGTCGTTGGAGATGTCGGAGGACCCAGACGAGCTCAATCTGATAACACATGAGAGGTATTAGCGACTCAACACTGGGGCTTAGCTCGGTGTATTATCAGTGAGTCTTCTTTTGTCATTCTCTCAGGAGATTATTGAATGTCTTTTGTATGTGTTAATGTTGTGAATTAAAGTAGAGGGTGGTTACCTCGACAGTCTCTCATGCTGAAACAGAGGAGAAATGTTTTTAGAACTGGCTGAATGACCAAAATGTAAGAAATGCAACAGCAACATCAATATCAGGTTTTCAGGACCTTCCTCATCGTCCTACTTAAAGACGAACACCAGTATTTTTAAATCTTTGCCTATATTTACATGTTTTGTGTGTAAATGATTCATACTTGCCAAAAGTTTTGGAATCAGTCCAGTAGATCGCCTCAGCTGGCAGATGTCCACTGAAAGTGCTTGTTTACAACATTATGGAAATGGAGATAGACCTTTTTGGTTAATAATCAGATCCTTTTTGTAGCCATAAACACAGTTGTCGTCCAAAAAGAAGTCTAATCTTTCTCTCAAATTGTGTGCGAGAAACGTGAGTCAGAGTCGGACTTCAGAGTTTTGAAGTTCAGTAGAGGAGCTGCCAGAAGATTTTATTTACAAAGTGACTGACTATTAACTTACTGGTCTGGACATTCTAAATGAAGGAACAACTGAAACAAACCACCTCCAACGAGATTTCAGACTGAGATTTCTGCATGAGCAAGGCCTGTTTCTGCTTTTTAAAAGAGGATCTCACACTTTAACAAAAGGTCTCATTTAAAAAAAAAAAAAATGTCAGACACTTCAACCTGTCAGTGACACGAACAAGCACTTTTAGTGGACTTAACTTTAACAGTCAAAGTTGGCCCAACAAGATTACATTGGAACCATTACAACAGTGGCATCTGAGGCGATCTACTGGACTGATTCCAAATGTTTTGGTAAATATGAATCATTTACACACAAAAAAAAAGGAAATGCAGGGCCCCGGGTTTGAAAAAACTGGATTCCCCCTTAAGGTTTTAGAAGCGTTTATTCCCAACTTAAACCTTATGTGGCATGAACAAGTCATTCAACCCCATCATGACCCTTTTCTTTATTTAAATAGATGCTCATTACTGCACAAATAATGACATCCCACAGCTTGACTCCTTCATTTACTTGACAGGCTGTTTGGTCCTGATGTGAGATTTATGAAGTACAATAAGAATTCAAATCCACAAACGAGGCTGTTCTTGTACCATGTTGACCTTTTTTTCCTCTACATAATAATGTAACCATGCAGTTTGTGTCCACCCGGGACACATGTTATGACGTGAACATGTCAGCAAGTACATTCATTATCTGTACATCTTGGTGATTCTTTGAAGTGACCTGACCAGTAATTCTTTACGAAAGAACTTCCAAGAAAAGGTTTATGGCGGTCTGACATACTGAGCCAAGTTAAAGAAGGAGAGAGGAAATGATCCCTTAAATAAACTGACAAGCACAGATAAGTAAACACATCCAAAAAAGGTAATAGTTCTGGCAGTGGCGTTCACGATTTGTCCATTATGGCCTGCTGAAGATGGAAGCTTTAGTGCGGTGTTCTTGATGAGAGACATTCAAGAGGACGAGCTTCAGATGCTGCTAAATGATGAAAACTCAGACAAAAATACTATGAGCCACATTGTAATATTTTGATAACGATAGGTGACAAATGAAGTGTGTTAGTAAGATGTTGAGCCAGTATGGGCTGTCAGATAAGCCTCAGCTTTCCTTGGCGGAGACTGTCCCTTAACCTCCACTGGAAAAACTATTCTTTCAGTGTACTCCCTTATTTAGTGCTTCTGATGGTAATGGCGGTTAGCTCTGTCTAACACAATGCTGAAATTAGGTTTCTTTTTAAGTTCCCTGGTGACTGTGAAGGCCACATTTACTGTATATAATGTTCTAAACTGTTTCCTCTCCTGAGTGTAAGACTTGCGAGCTGGTTGGGGGCTGGAGAAAGAAGTTTTGCCAGACTAATGCTTCTAAGTTTCTTTCTTTTTTCCCATCTGTGAAATTATGTGAGAAAAAAAATGCACGAAACAGAGTAAGAAAAAAAAATAATTCAATTAAAAAAATAACAAATTCAGAAGACATTTTTTTACATGTGTGAATCTGAGTGACAGAAAAAAAATGTTCACGAAAAAATGTGATGTAAATGTTTGTTTGTTTTTTCCGTTTTTTTCTGTTTGTTTTTGTACTACAAATTTTTACCACAAGAGGCTGAAGTGCTCGACTTTCCCATGACATTGGCTCAGACTTAGAAAATGTTTTACCAGACAAAAAAAAATCTCAGTGGAGATTTTTTTTTGTATGTGTCCAGCTGATTGAAAAAAAAGGTTTTTTTTCCCAAAAGAAAAAATATTTTTTCACGAGAAAACGTAATGAAATGTTTTTGTTTTTCCAGGAAGAGTGTTTGGTTTTGTAATACTAGTTTTTACCACAAGATGCTGTAGTGCACAACTATCCCATGTCCTTAGATCAGACTTTGAAAATGAATCACCAGGCCTGTCCTTCAGGGCATACAGGTGTACTTTTTGCACCTAGATCAGCTGACCTGCCACCCTCACACGCTGACCTCTAGTGAACAGGTGGGTCTGTTACACACTTTGGTGTGAGACTGGTTTATAGCATGTTTTTTTTTACCATGCTGATGCTAGCATTTGGCTCGAGGTAATCCAAACTGCTTCATGTAAAAGACATGGCAAAATGGCTTTAAGTCAAGATACATAAAACAGTTCACAGGAGACAGAAGCCCTGGAGCTGCTGTAGATCCTCTCCCGAACCTGCTGAACTCATCCTCTCCTCCTGCAAAATGCTCATTCATCATATTAATCATGGGGAAGCTAATATGACTATGACTATGAGGTTTATTACATTCGCCAGTGCTAACAATCAAAATGTACCAACTCATAAGCGGTAATTATCTTTCGCTGTTGTAAATACTCCTGCATACATCAGAGGAATACAGGTGCACCGGATGATTTATTCCTGCTGGCACAGCTTCTGAAGGCGGCACATGCGGCTCCATTTCGTGTTGTACTTTATTCTTCAGACGTCGAGACTTGATTGTCACAGTCACGTGAGCTAAAGCGAAAAGCAGACTTGTGGCCACTGCTTAAACATGTCTAACTAAATAATGGAGATGACAAGTGGATTCCTGTAAAGAACAAACAGGGCTTTGAGTTACAGACGCGATGTGTAAACACCGTGATATGCCTCGGCTCAGACATTTACAAGATCACTGGATCCTCACCAGACTCTGATGTCAGCTCCTTCCAGGCTGTCTCTGGACACTTGGATATACTTAGTGGACGCTCATTAATGATACACGGTGTGCAGACTTGGAAAAAGCTCTGGTTTAGATTAAGCAACGTGACATATAAACAGCTGCTGATGGAAACAGAGGATTTTGTGGCATTTTTATCCCATGTATGTGAGCGTCTCTGTCACTAAGCTGTCCTCCAGCCCTTCTACATCCCACGAGGAACCTCTTGCCTGCTGACCAGCTATTCCCAAGTGGAAAATGTGAGCTTCCCGTAGGACTAGCAGAGAGATAAACATCCATAAATACTGCGTCCGAGTTCCCACAGGCCGGTCCTGAGCGCTCTATCCCTCCTTCTCTCTGCTCCCTGTCATCCTGTCGTTCACCCCCTGTTTTCTTTCTACTCTCTTCCTGTGTCTCTCTCTTCTTCTCTCCATTTACCCTTCCCAAGTGGATTCTTCGTTTACGTAAACAGATATGACTAACTGCTCATTACAACTTTGCCTCAGTCACACTCACAAGGTTTGTTCCTCCATGCTCATGCACGGCAACATGCAATTTTGTGTCACAGTTTATGTGAGTCATTACAAAGCTTTATAAGCAAGCTGAAGTGTTTTTGAGAGATAAAAACTGTTATTTTCTGGGATGTCACGGTGGCCTCAGAGTCCAAGATGCATATCATTGTAACTACACTGTTCCTGCTGTGCTATTAGGAATACAGGCAAATGTCATCAACTGGTAATAGACAACTTTTTCTGCTCTGACTTATTATTATATCCAACAAGGCGGCCAAACAGACAACTGGAGTACGAATCACACCACTGGATATTTTTACCTGGAGATGTTTCCAGCCTTTAAATGGTGACAAAGCCAGGTGTTTTTTTTTAAGCAGACCTGCGAGCATTTCTAGTGGTTTTAATGGCGTCAAACCCGTGTGGTTTTGAGGAGCCATGGAGACAATTTCCAGCCATTTTAGTGGTGACAAAACCAGGTGTTTTTCAAGGAGCCATGAAGGCATTTCCATCCACTTTAATGGCGTCAAAATTGGGTGGTTTTAAGTAGAGCTGCAGACATTTGTGGACAACCAAAATGGTTACTTTTCACAGGAGGTCAGACCATCTCCGTCCATGAGAGTGGCAACCAAAACAAGTATTTTAATCCAAACCATGATGTTTTCCTAAACAAATAGAAAAGTTGCAACATCCAGTTTTAACTCTTGTGAAGATTGCAGAAACTTACTTCCAACTGGGAGTCTTTCTACTAGATCAGTAAGTATAAGAACCAACCGGTCTTTAACAATGAGGTCAAGATTTCTGGGTCAAATTAGGATTCCTATGGCTGTAGTTTCCTTTTGATAGTAGCCAGGCTAGTTGCAGTATCCATTTTGCTAAAGGCTCTGACAGTAGTACAACAGAAATACAATTTGAAATGTTTCAACTTTAAAGTTGTAGGGAGAACATGTCTCACCCAAACAAGCCTCTATAGAGCAATACGTGATAAATAATACAGTTGACGAATGGAAACAACACCATCTGTATTTCCTTGTATAGAATTAATTAAAGGAGCCCTAGAAGAGTCACTGATGACGCCCTCTCTTGAGAAACTCTGCTGTACATCCTTCTGTCTGTTACAAAGAAAGATAATGTAATCCTGAAAGCATCTTCAGTTGCATTCCAACAGCTGTAATGTGTAAACACCGTTTCCCATGAAGGGACTCAAGTTATTTCAAATGAGGCAGGACAGAGTCATTTAGAACTCATTTTCCATTCATTATAAAGGCTATGTCATGAATGGATATTGAATTATAGATGATACGTCCAAAGATTCCTTGACAAAATATACAAACACACAGGAAAGCCTCTGCGGTTTGTTACAGAGACATTTGTTTGACCCTGGCTGAACTTTAATGTTAGAGTTTTGAATTATGTCAGCCATGGCATTTCCTCCAACTAAACAGACACTGGAAAGATTTAAACACGATTAGACCTCACCCTCAGGCTCCTGGTGGCGGCCGCGGCGGACGAAGCCGGAGAGGAGTCGGAGAGCGCCTTTCTAACGCGCGGCTGATCTTGAGAAAGCAGAGATGACATCGCTCCCGAGCTGCCGTCGCCCGCATGCAGCTGTGATGTGCACTCCAAAGTAATTCCAATAAGTTTTAGATAAAAGTTCTTCTTCAACTACAAAGATGCAAACAAGATGATGAAGGGTGTATTTACCCTCCACTGATGTGAAATTATGATGCAGCTGCTATCCTCAGTAAAAGAGAGAAAACTCAAGTGTGATGGTGAGACATCGAATATCTGATGAGAGTGAAAGAGCTGCACAAGTGTGAGAGCTGTGGAGGAAGTGGTCGGACCAGAGAGTAGGCGGGCTGTAGTGTATGTGCGTGTGCGGTGTGTGTGTGTATGTGTGTGTCTGTGTGTGTCAGTGTGTGTGGACACAAGGATCTGACAGCAGTATTGTTCACAAGGGCTCTCAAGGGACTCAGGGTCCCTCAGCAAATATGGAAAAAGTACAGTAAAGCATCATTAGTCTCATTTAAGGAGTTAAAATTGTCTTATTTTGGTACTAGGGAAGTTTGCTGATGTTGGTAAACGTGTACTTCCCTGTGCGTCAAAAATAACTGTGTTTTCATACAGTGTGAACACAAGACAGAAATTCAAACTTAATATAAGTATACAGGTTTTGTTTGGTTCAAGCTGATTCAACTTTAAGGTGTAGTTTTAATTTTCAGACCACTTCAAAACTAAAGATAGGTTCTTCCAACTCGACGTATTCTGACTTTAAGTGACGAGTTAGATGATATGAGGTATTTGACAACGATCAACTCATTTAAATGGGATTCTAAAGAAACACGGTCCGCATATTAGTATATTTCCCAGCATGCATTGTTTGAGAGTTAACGCTCTACTGTGACGGTTCTTTCTCATAGTCTAATAAAAACATGATGGAAACTTGCTGAGTGTTTAATACTTCACAAGGAAAGTCGCTGAATTAAATCTCTACCCTCTTAGCCATAAAATCGAGGAAGAAGAAGTTCGAGGGTTGAGTTTAACATACGCTTGAAAATCTGACAGTGACCTTGCTTACCAAAAACCTGATGACCTCAAAAATCCCTAAGTAAAGTAGACTGATCATTTTAAGTTGTTTAAAACCTTTTAGCTCGCACAACGTAAATTTAACACTCTACTTTAGTTTGTAATTCTTAGGTAAGAGGGTTTTCAACTTTTTAAAAGTAAAATCAACTTTTAAAATGTACAATGTATTGTGCCAAGGCTCAAGCAAAGTCATTCAGATAGGAGCAGATGCAGCTGTTCTTTGCTTGAAGAAGAGTTCCAAGAAATAGAAATCAAAGTTGAATGCAATGTAATGTTTGTCAGTGTGGAACTCGTTTTTTATTGTTTGTCAAGTTCTTTTAACTTATCAATAAAGGTTTGAGGAACTTGAATCGAACTACACATAAAAAGCGGCAGTTGAACTTACATTTCTAAGCTGAAAAAGCCTAAAAATGACTTGCGTTGATTTTTCTTTGCAAAGGAGAAACAAGGCTAGTAACTCCCAAATCAAAACATCTGGTAAAAGGCACACCTAAAAGTTATAATGAAGTGCAGCAGATGGAGAAACGCACATGGGTTTGTGTTGTTTGGTGTCGGGTTTGGTGAGATAAGAGTGTACACAAACACCAAATATGCTGTGCTGACAGTACGCAACGGAGGCCGCGTGTGTTCGGTTAAGATGCGCTCACATACCTTTTCTGATGTGTTCCACGATGCATACATTATGCTAGCACAGGTCATTTGTTTGCAGTTCATTCTCCTAATAAGGGCGTCTTAAGAGGTGCACTTTCTGGGCGTGAAGCATGCTGCAGATGGAATGTGACAAACATATTTCATTTGCAAAATATGCTGGTACCGAGAAGTCCAAACACACAATATTCAGTACGGCTTAAACACACATTTGAAACATTCTTGAGAGTCGGAGGGAGAAAGTGTTGGTGGTCTCAGGTGGTGATACACACCAGGTGCTTCATTTTGTGTCTCGGCTCGCTTCTCATTAATTCTGAGTCAGAGATGGCTGTCTGAGCAAACCTCGCCTGCACCTGCTGTAGTCTAAACATAGAATTAAATTAGGCAAATACATTCATAAATTCTCACAGTGATCCTGATGAGAGCATGTGGCGCTCAACTAGTAATCCCTGCGCAGCGCACTTTTGGATGGAGGGGGTTTCAACCGCCGCCGAGGAGGTTATGCTTTCAGCTGTGTCCATTGGTTGGTTGGTTTGTCAAGATGATAACACAAAAACTGCTGAGCGGATTTCCACGAAACATAGATTGAGGTTGGGTCTTGGCCTGGAATAGATCCCATTACGTTTTGGTGCGAATGTGGATAAAATGACCAATCCAAGATTTTTTTTTTTCACTTTCTTTGAGGCATTTTTTTGTTAATTTCTCAGGGAAAGTATTCATGGTTTCCAATCAGGCATATTTAGGTGTACAAAGTACAAAAGGGGACTGTTGGGCCTTGAGGGCCATTTTAGTTTTTATTTGTTATTTTTACCATATTTGAGCTAAATGTGGCCACGGCGACTGTATGTACAAGTGAAATCTGAGCACTGCTTCATGGGCAGACAGGAAATGGGGGAGAGAAGGTTGTGACATGCAACAAATGTCACCAGCTGGAATTAAACCCCTGACAGTGCAGCCATGCAGTGTGTACCGTAAGCATTAGGCACACACTTTACACACTTACTTTGTCAAAGCCACAACAAAACCTCCTACAACAATTTAGCTTAATCAAACATGCCTGTCAGCTTGTTTTCACCTTCCACGCTCCCTTTTTGTTTTTGTCCCAAGAATTCACGTAATTAATCCCTCTGTCAAAATAATTGAAAAGTATAGCAACGTTGACAGGCGGATCGGTCCCCGGGCTTTATTCAGCGCATAACTGTCTGTTAAAACGCACCCTCGTGGTAACCGAAGAGTCGGTGATATCAAATAAACGACATGTGGTCGCAGTTGCTTTTCCATCAGTGTCAGCTCGGACGGGACGTCACAGAGGGGTAACTGCAGTCTGCACAACACGGGAGAGATCAAGCATGAAGCTAGATGTAGACAGTAGTGAGTAGAATTTCCATTTTTAGTCATCTTACAAACAAGACAAAACTCATGAGACACTCACAGACCCCCCCTCTTTTTTTCTTTTGGTTCCTCTATCATATTATTCCTCACCATCACAGTAGTATTCAGGCTCCACCTACTGGCAGAAATAGCACTCTAACCTTTTCACAAAAGGGCTTCATGACAAGAGAACAGTATGTACCAGTGGAGACACATGTACACAGCATGTGCACCCGTGCCATAAATAACAGCAGTGAGAGACACTTCATATGTACTTGTGTTAAATTACAAGCTATAAGCACAGTCACATTTCTCCGTCACATTGCAGCAAACAATTGACACGACATGATTTCATACTCATACATTAATGGATGAAATGCGGTTAATGACACCACCGGTAACCTGTCGCTCTATCAGACATGTGCAGCCATGTTAAGGTCTGACCAATGCAGCCTTTCTTTTGTCTTCCAATTAGTCTTATCTTATATCTAACTAAAACAGCAATTATACATCAATACTTGTTGTCAAATGTACAAAAATCTAAGTCATTTCTAATGAGACCATATGTATTTTGAAGAGAAGGAAAGTTAGTCTGGAATTAGATTACATAGGTATTCTTCACAGTTTTAGAAAGGTTTCATGTTTTTTCAGGATGGACAGCTAACCTGACACAATCTACATGTCAGACAACCAAACAAGTAGAATAAAACAAATATCAGCAGCCATCCCTTACAGAGAGCGTGCTGTAGGTATAAATATGATCATTTATCAAAATAAGACTTAAAAATTACAGCAGTATTGGTTCAACTACTCGTCCTCCTCATTTTCGTCCATGAAAACCTCACTTTTTAATTCAGCTGACTCTTCCTCTGCATCCTCCCAGCTCTCCTCATCTTCTTCGGATGCCTCCTCTTCTAAAGAATCGTCCAAAACGTCATAGTCCACAGTGTCTCCTGCGATCTCCTCTTCGTCTGTCTCCTCAGTAACCTCCTGCTCCTCACTATGTCCTGTAATTTCCGTGTCTTCTTGCTCTTCTAGTGTAATTTCTTCTTCCTCTTCTGTAATTTCCTCCTCCTCGTCTTCCTCTTCTATAATTTCATTTTCATCCTCTGTATTTTCATCTGCCTCCTCATCTGTAACATCGCCCTCCACTTCCTGTTCCAGTTGCTGTTCCTCCTCCATGGCCTCCTCCTCCTCCTCCTCCTCCTCCTCTGCCTCCTCTTCCGGTTCATCTTCAGCATCTTGCTGCGCAGTCTTTTCCTCAACATCTTCTAGCTTCTCCTGCCCCTCAGTGACATTCTGTGCTGAAATGGAGACGAGCCTTTCTTCTGCTGGGGCCTCCTCATTTGACTTTGCTTTCATTGACAGAGGAGCAGTCGCCAACTGAAGTAGACAAATACGATAATCATTAATGGAATTCAATTCTTGCAAGATGAAAACAATGTACACTGTCACAAAATGCTTTAATTAATCATTGATTTTAAAAAGTAATCTAAGTTAAAGAAGCAGCGTTATACCTGGGAGTGAAAAGTCTGCAGCTGAGCCATGACGCTGCTGTGGAGGGTCTGTGAAGTGGAAAACTGCTCATCCAGAGTCATCTGCACTGAACTGAGCATATTTTCTAAAGCCTGGGCACGCTTGGCCTGCTTAGTCTCCAGAAGCTCCCTGAAAAAAAAAAAAAAAAAATTACATATACACCAGAAATTAACCGTCTTTGAAATGTCGACAGGGTCAACATGCATATCAACTCTGTGGAATCAAACTGAGCTCACTTTATTGCAGCCATCTCCTGGTTGTTTGTAGAAAGTGCATCGTTATGAAGGTGCATTGACTCTTTCATCTCATTCAGCTCTGAGGTTTGTCCCTCCAACAGCGCATTGAGAGCCTCCACTGACGCAACCTGCTCGTCGGCCTTAGCGTACGCACTGGCCACAGCATGGCTCAGCCCGGCCACATTTTCAGCCAGCGCCGAGCTGGAGCTCAAACCGGCCACCACGCTCTCCTTCACGGCCTCAAACTCTTCACTCTGATTCTTGAACATGGCCTGGAGTGTCGCGACGGACAGGGAGACCTGCTTTATCTCGGCCAATCGTGTGTCCATCTCATCGTGGAGGGCCAAAAGCTGCGAGTAACCGTTGGCGTTCTCTGATGTGGCCATGGCAACCTGAGCTCTCTCCTGAGCCTGCTGCTGGGCCTCCTCCAGGGCAGAGATCCTCTCTTCCACACTGAAATCATCATCAAGCTAGAGAGTGAGAGAGAGATTATTTAGCCATGTGGTTTGAATCAGTGCAAGCATTTATAATCTGTTCTCATCACCGATTCATGTCAGACTGAGACAGTATACATTTGTCAAATGTGGTAACTATCCTTCGTATAGGCCACCTCTTGCTATATTAGGCCATTTGTGGGCAATGTTACAAATCACAGACCAGGACTCCTATCCTGTTGCATATTTGATGCTTCTATGATTCCTCCATCGATTTGATCAGATGCCTTGATTTGTCAGGTTATTATTTGCCTGTAATAGACAAACATCTTAAACAATTTCTTGATCTATTTTCCAGAATACCCGCTACAGAAGATGATATTGAGATGCAAAATGATACCCAGTCTTGCAGAACTAGTTGCTGATGTTTGAAAGGTATCTTACATTATTTGTATTTCACAGTGAAGCTGTTCAATGTAACTGAAACGTGACCATGAAGCTCCTCACAGCTGGGACGTCCTAAAAATATCAACAGGTGTTGTTGAAAGTGTCAAGCTTGACATTTTAAATGTGTCCTACTGCTTTATAGCTTTTCAAAATAAACTCACAGACTACCACTTTCATTCATTTTATCCTATATATAGCTCAAACTTAAACTGATATAATGGCTCTTTGTTATGCACATGCCCATGTGTCCGTCCACGTGTTCAGATCTGCGCATGTGCTCAAAACTGAGAAACGTAATTCGTTTATTTTGAAGGCGAATCATTCATTTCCGGGATGTCAGCTAGCTTAACGCAGCCATTTTTAATGTATCATGATGTGACTGGAGTCCCCCCGAATCGACCAAATTAAGTTCAAGAAAGATTTCACCTTGTTACATAATAACACAAAACTAAGTAAGGATAATAAGTATTTTGCAATTAACTGACCAGCCCAGCAGAAAACATGCGTGAGAAAAGTTAGCTGACTTGTTACCTGTTCGTCCGTCATGTGCATCACCTGCTGGAGGCTGGTGATCTTCCTCTCCATTGTCGTGAACGACGCTGTCAGTTGGTCGAGGCTTTGCTGCTGTTGTGCACAAAACCAGCCCATTATGGAGACCCCGACTGTGAAGATAACGATGAACACCAAAGCTGAAGAAGTGTAGGAGTTTATCCTCCTCTTGGACAGTGGTACCGGTTGGTCCAACAAAATGGAGGTGTCATCTTGTTGGGGCTTCTTTGACTTGCGCCTGGCCATGACAACAGCAGCAGCAGCAGATAGAGGGACTGGAAGAGAGGTATGTGTGCCTTCAGTGGGATGTGGCAAAGTGTGGCTTCTGAACTGCTTTCGCTATCACGTTTTCCTTTCTGCTGAAGACCCTTTGACCTAGTCAGTCATTGGACCCCCATAATACTCACGGCAACTGCCGGGGAGGGGGGCGTGACGGCATGTTATGTAACTGCAGTTGTAGAAGTTGTGCTCAGGTCCACCACTGAGGTCAGATACCAGCGTAGAACTAGTCTATTAGATGAAGAAGTCTTGCATCCATAACTTAAATTAAATATGAGTGCATACATATCAGCAGTTATGTATTTTAACGTGTGATCAGTTAAAACCAGTCCCAGTGTTGACAAGTTTGACTACAGTACTGTATGTGCCGTGGTGGTAGATTTTATACATGTGTGTCTGTACTTGGGGTCGACCGATATGGCTTTTTCTGGGCTGATACTGACACCGAGGAAACAAGGAGACAGAAAAACGATAGTTGAATCCGATGTTCATTTGTGGTGAGAATGAAACTCACTACCAGTGATGAAAATAAACTGTTCTCAAGTACAATTTTTAGGTTCTTTACTTGAGTCTTTCCATTTTCTACTACTTTATACTTACTCTCCACAACATTTATTATATACATTTAGATTTCTCAGTGTATACTGTAGGCCAGGGGCCCGCGGGCACCAGGTAGCCCAAAAGGACCATATGAGTAGCCCTCAGGCCTGTTCTAAAAATGAAAATTAGATATTGATATTATCTGTTTCCTACCTTATTAAGTCATTGTTGATAATTATTGTGAGTAATCTGTGACTTCACATAGATGAGTATCATTAATCATTAATAATCATATATAACTACAGGCAAACTGAGCAAATTTGTTATTTCAGAAGAGTGTATCAAACTGGTAGCCCTTCGTATGACTCAGTACCCATGAAGTAGATCTTATTTACAAAAAGGTTGATGACCCCTGCTGTAGGCTAATGTGACGTGTTACCAATCAGATTTTGGTGTGGGTGGGACATCGAATGAGAGGATGCTGCATCAAAGCCAAAGTAGGAGTTTTTTTTTTTTATTTAGTTTATTTTATCAGCAATCCGACAGAAAAAATAACTGATACTGATAATCACAAAATGGTGAATATCAGCCTTTATAAACAGCCAGGGCGAAAGTTGGTCTACCCCTGGTCTGTACCAAAGTGAGGCTGTGAGATAAACATAGTGGAATAAAAATTAAAGCATTTCCCCTGAATTGCATTAGAGGAAAAAGTAAAATTCTTGCAAGTTAATTCCAAGTACCTCAAAATGTACTTATTAAATGTGCTCAAGATACGTATTTTCTGTTTTGGTGCCAATTCTCATACCAAGCACCTCATGGAACTGCGCTGTAGACAAGCAGCAACAATTGCTACTTCGAAAATGTAGCCAACATGGAGTTAACCAAACACTGCAGTTCCTTGAATGGCCATTTGAAGGTGACTCCAGAAGAGAGATTAAATCCCCACAGAGCCCAGTATTTAAATGCCCAGCTCAGAAATAAAAAACAGCTTTTTAGAAAAACGTTTTTAGGCCTCAGTAGCTTCTTTCCCCTCTCATGGTAACTGTACAGGGGATGAATTTCTATGCAGCTTACTTGTTTGATTTATATCAAGGCTTAAAGAAATTGAAATTTTAGTGTCAGGAAGCTTTGAACAGGATTTACATTGTATCTCTTGTGTAACGTTCCTCATCCCTTCCCAGGAAAAGTCCTTCATCAAAACATTAGGTAAAGTCAGAAGTGCACTGTCGAGAAGGCAATTCCTAATTGTAAATTAAGATGAAATAAATAAATAAATAAATAAATAAACACAAAACATTCCCTTAAGAATATAAAAGGGTGTGTGCTAACTATCAGTCTTCACCTTCAAAAAGAAAAAGTGTGTTTTAATGGTGAAATTTCACATGGACAATAACACAGACATCAAGACTAAACAATCTCTCTTTAATCATGTAAGACTTTACAGGAATTTACAACTCCTTTTACATAAGCTAGTGTAACATTAAACTACTTGCAGTGCTTCTGTATTACATGTACTTGTGCATGAGATTCAAGCAAAACAGTTTAGGGGCTAGTTAAATAAGTAATGACAAAAGTAATTTTAAGTTGGATTGTTTAATATCAATTGAAATAATTGAAAACAGACTCAAACACTCAAAAAAATTAAAACATTAAACATGTCCTTCTGCTGTGTATTTGACCTCATCGTGAGTAAATGGAAGCATGATGGTGAAATATCTTTTAAGTATAATATCACAGGATACAACACTTTCCAGAAGTAAACAAAACTGGTTTCTTATTAGAGTGTTAAATGGAGCAAAGTGAATAAGTTGTCACAAAATTTATAACAAAGCTTCTAATGATTTAAAACACAGTTATTCATCTGTTGGTTCAGCTTCTGTCCAGCAGCGGCAGCTCTTCTTCACTCTGTTGAGAAGTATATAGTCTCAGGTTATAAAAATTTAATTAAACATGTTTGATTCTCAAAAGTTGTACAAGTGTGTACCTTTGACATTCAGCATCATTGAGGACTCAGTTGTTCCCAGTTTGTTCTCAATGATGACTTTGTATTCCCCGTTGTCCTTGGGTCCCACCCTTAGGATGAGCATGGAGCAGACTCCACACACATTAGTGATGTGGTAGTTGGTGTTTGTGTTCAGGCTGATATTGTTGCGGTACCATGTCACACGTGGAGCTGGATCACCCTTAACTGCACAGGTCATGCAGCATTCATATCCCTGTGGAGCTGTACGCCTCCTCAGGGGAATGATAAATGAGGGTGGGGACTGAAAGTCCAAGGACTTTGACTCTGGCATGTTTACTTTGAACTTTTCTGAAACACAAAGAAATGCACAAAGTGGAAGTTTTACAGAATTATAGTAGTTGGGGACTACGGTTTTATTAATCAACTTATAGAAAATGTTTTCCCCGACTTATCGTTGAATCCCTAAAAAATTCAAGCAAGTTGTCAAATCCACCTTGTGACTCCTCTATGTCATCTATGTCGGAACCACGCTTTAGTAGAAGTGAGAATTGATTCAGTTGTGATTGGAGGCACAAACCTTTTTCCTTTTTGGTTTGAAACACAGGGGACAGAGAAGGTGGTGAGAGACCCATGTCATTTTTAGCAAATACTCTGAAGTTATACTCCCGTCCAGGCAAAATGTTGACAACTGTGAACTTGTTGTTGAAGAGGTTGTCTGCCACTGTCCTCCAAGTTCGTTTGAAGGAGTCACGCTTGGATACCATGTAGTGTAGTCTGTCATCCCTCTTCTCATCTGGAGAGGAAGTCCAGGACAGTGTCACTGTTCCTGAGATGTTCTGATCCAGCTCCACTGGACCAGGAGGCTTGGGATCATCTACAAGCACCACAAAGATCCAGATTAGTGACAAAACAGGGTTAGTTCACTGAATTTTGAATCCAGACCTACCTTTTATAACTTTGTTTGCACATGAACGTTTTGGTCAGAACAATGATGTGCTTACATTAGATCAACCAGTTGCCAACAATGTTACAGCATTTTATGGTATTGTACATTCTTACAATAGAGGAGGAGCTACTGTACTAAGCAAAGTCCGAGTGACAAAAATAATATTTCTATCCAACAAACTGTACTCGCCATATACAGTATCTGTAGCAAGCTCAGTTTCCCTTTTCTTTATGTTTGTGCAATTTAACAGTTCAACACACAGTTCAATAAATCCAACTGTGGTTTATTGGGTTTACTGTTAAAAGTCTCAAAAAGTTTGCATGGAACAGCTAATGAGGCTCGCATTTAGTCCTTGTGACCTTTGTGGAAATCACCTGTAACTCTGATTTCAACATTGAAGCTCTCTTGGCCGACAATGTTCTTGACAGTTATGGTGTAGATGCCGGTGTCAGACCATTCAGATGTTGGGATCAACAGTTGAGAGCCTTTATCAGAGTTGGTTATTGTTACATGTTTGGACACTGGCACGCCATCTTTTAGCCAAGAGATTTCTGGCAGTGGGGAGGCCTGTAGACAATAAGAAAAGTATTAGATTAATTGGTTAAAAAGTCTGACAATGTAAGTGTAGTTTCACACTATAAAAATACCATATACTAAGATCTCATTAGTAAGAAAACCACTGGTGCAATACCTCAAAGTTGATGTTCAGGCGGACTGTGTTTCCAGATTTTACCACCACAAAGGTCTTCATATTGCGATCTTTAAACTTTGGCTTTACTGTGAGGGTGAAATTTAGAATAAAATGTTTAGATTCTTGTATTTATTCAGTTTAACAAACCGTATTGTATTACTTTTTAAATATTATCATCGTTGAACTATTACAAAATCAAATTTTTTTATCCCTTTGCACATAACTAGGGATGTTTCGAGGAAATATGTATGATTGAAGTAATGATAAAAAAAAAAATCATGCAGTATATAAATCCAGGTAATTTAATTTTTTTTTTTAATGTAATCCATTGTTCAGCTGTTGAAAACACCACAATGCTTTGTGCATTGCGAACCTATTTTCTATCCCACTGTGCCACAATTGACTGAACAACAGGGTGGCATGACTAAATAAACAGAAGCCATCAGTTTCAATTCATACATAAACACGCTGAGACCCTGTATCGCTGATGTGGATGTAACTCCTTTGTGTGAATACAAATAAGCAAGTCACGTTGCCTGTATTACATTGGTGTTCTGATGTTGCATCTTCCCTTTAAATTGCTATATTTTGTTGAAAGCTACATTTGAACGTCAGTAGTTTTCTGTGGGTGCTGGGCTGTCCAAAGTAATTTTATAACACTAATGCTGCCGTAAGTGCCTTGTCATAATAATTCCACCGTTTAACTCCAATATCCATGAATATTAAAGTAAAGATTGTAATGCACTATTCAGAAGGAAAGCTGTTGTGCAGGCTGTGTTTTCTTGAGCTTTTCAGAATCTTTGACAGCTGTAGGGATATTTCACGGCAAAGGCTGCACTGTGCAGATGTATATGGAAGAAAATCTGAATATTTGCTTTGTCAGTATGCCTATACTAAATATAACTGGATGATGACGTTTGAAGTACTAATAGAGAGAGTTGTTATTTAATTAAACATTACCAAACTACACATTTTCTCACCAGGAGGAGGCGTGGCAATGATGTAATTGTCAAAGCCCTGAGGTTCTCCATCACCTCCATAATTGGTGGCAATTACTCTCACCCAGTAGGTGGCCATCGCCTTCAAACCAAGCACGGTGTAGGAAGTTAGAGTAATTGGGATGGCATTACAGCGGGTCCATTCAAGGCATTCTATTGGTCTGATCTCCACAAAGTACCCTTGGGCTTCGTCCTCTACCCCTTTAATTTCTTTAGGTTTGGTCCAAGCCATTGAAAATGTGGTGTAATTGGAGGATGTTAACTTCAGGTCCGTGACTTTGCCTGGGGGTTCTGTAATTACAGTAATGAGAGGTTATTGGCTCAGCAGCATTTTCAGTGAAGACAGCAGCAGTAGAATATAAGAGTGTGAGTGGCGTACTCATTGGATCTCTTGCAATTACTGTGTCACATGGAATACTAGGATCTCCAGCACCAGACAGGTTGATGGCAGACACTCTAAATTCATATGCTGCTCCTTCAAAAACATCTTTCACTGCATACTTTGTATCTGTGGACAAAGGAAGAAGTATTTGTTGACTTTGGCTACAGTGCTATGCATCAACTTATCATTGTATTCCTGCAGCTTGTCATATAAATTGGGTACCTGTGATAGGCCCGTCTTGGTTTACAAGGCTCCAGTAATTTGTCCCCTTCTTCTTCTTTTCCAATTTGTATCCCACTATTTTGGTACCTCCAGTATCACATGGAGGAGACCATGCCAGATTGATGCAGTCTTTAAAGGCACTGATCACTTTAGGTGCTGTTGGAGCTCCAGGATAACCTGTGGGGGAAACATGACATTTTGTCTATTCTACATTGTTATGTCATTTTGCTCTTTTGAGAGTGTAGCGGCACAACAATCAACCATGACAACTGTAAAATATTGTGTTTTTATTTTTCCACTGCAACATGAGAGGGCTTTTAATTTGAAACCGGAGGCACAAAGGAGCGGATCAAAATGCAAAAAGCATAACCTGCACCTGCTTGTTACTTCTCTCTGGTGGATGTCAGTATCAAAACAAAGGGAGGCATGACCTTGTGGAAGTGAGCTAATCAGCTATCTTAGATCCTGCTAACAAGCCACATCCTGCTAGCTCTCTTCACTGACTACCCAAACATGCTGGTTAGGTCAGTTGAGATAAAATCGAACTGGTTTAATCTTGTACACCAGACCAGTCCAGCAAAACCAGAAACCTTCCCAACTTGGATGCACACCAGACTTTATTCACCAAATAAACATTTGGTAGCAGAAAGTGGAATAAAGCATGATGTCCTGGAAAAGAGTATTTTAATTTGATTAGCATTGAATCTCACACTGTACACCTACAAAATAGCTCCTACTACAAATCCTCTAACTAAAGACTCACGCAATACACCAGCTGCTATGTCCTCTGTCTGCAGGTAGTCACTGATGCCCTCTGAGTTCTTGGCTCTGATCCGGTAGCTGTATCTCCTTCCAGGGTCCACATCTGAGTCTCTGTAACTTGGGTTGCCATCAGGAATCTCTCCGAGATTTGACCATTTATTGCGCCCTACTTGTTGTCGTTCAATTATATAGTTTGTGACGGGGCATCCACCGCTATCTTTTGGTGGTTTCCATTTGAACTGAACAGATGTTACAGCACTTTCCATAATGTCTACAGGTCCCTGTGGTGGTGTGGGTTTGTCTGTTGATGACATGAAAATTAATCACACCAACAGCTAAAAGCATTTGTTCTTTAGACAGTACAATGTGTAAATCATGAACAAGTTGAGCTTATTGTTGACTACTTACCCAGTACAATAAGTTTGGAAATTGCCTCTGTTGTGCCAAATTCATTTTTGATTTTAATTTTGACCTCTCCACAATCTTTCCTTTGGCACTTCGTTAAGCGGAGTTTACTCTCGGTAGCTGATGTTTCAATCTTCACATTGAGAGCAGGCAAAAGCTCGTCATCATCCTTGTACCACTGTATATTCATGGGTGCCCCACCTGAGAACGGCAGCTTCCATTCTGCACTTTCACCCGCTTTTACAATGACCGGCTGTGTGAATTTTCCCAGGGCATCAGCATCGATTTTGGGTGGATCTTTCATGTAGAAGTGTGGAGAAGAAACAGTTAAAACTCTTGATTAAATCCTTTTTAAACTATGGTTGCCAAACCATGTTGTCGACTTTTATTCTGACCTTGTATATTAAGCGTTGCTTCTGATTTACGGCCCTCAGCTTCAAAGCGGTACACAGCTGCATCATCTTTATTACAGCAATCAATTATCAACCTGTGACAGGCTCCATCTTTGATAATTGTTACCCCATCCTCATTGGTTAGCTTGTCACATAAGAAAATTCGATATTTATAAGACAAACATTTTGATAAATGAATGTATGCAACGACTAAAACGGACCATTACTGTTTCACAAGGAAACAGCTATAGGCAGTGGTCCTACTCGTAATTCTCCTAAAATTGTTTACTTACCAACTTCCCATTTTTATACCAGCGTCCCTCAGAGGTTTCATTGCTTAATTTGCAAGACAGCTCTGCCCGTTCACCAACATTAGCAAGAGTGTCTGAGAGCCCACTGACAAACTGGACACCCCGATCTGCGACAGTAAGAAATAAAAATATTTGAATTAGTCAAAATGACTATGGCATTGTGTTTGGCCAAATGTAACCTCTGGTGAAAATACTATCAGAACTTAACACAGGTAGTTGTTTTGAAGTATTATATTCCACATTAAAAACACAGCATTTAGTGTTTCTTATTTAAGTTTTTGTGATGTTGTTGATGTTGGTACTGTTCTGCCTTACCAGTTTTCTTGTTTACGGTATGTCTCGCTCTAGTGGTCAACAAGCAGGATTGCAGCAGATAATCTGCAATTACACTGCAACTGCATTTTGTAACTGAATTATTACAAACTGAAATATTTTTGGAAAATCAAAAAGGTCTCCACTCTTAAATTTGATAGAAATGTAAACATATTTTGATTTCTTGACTATAGCTAAGTTATTCCTGGAGGGTCCTGGAATTCGTGAATTTGGGAATTTGTGACCAACTTTTTCAATCTACCAATCTGACCTTTACCCACTCAACAAATGGTTCAAGACATTTCTTTTAACTAACTTAATTATCGAAGAAGGACAATTGTAAATACTCCAAGGTGCATACTTCCTTCACCTACTCTGTTCTCACAAGCAGAAAGCTCCCCACTGTAGCTATCTCTCACATCTTACTCGTAGGGAGCGCAAGAAGTCATTCTGAGACACTTGGCAAATATTGGCCCCGATAGCAAACCTGACAAGACAGTATGCAGCAGCAGAAACTTATAATGAGAACTAAAACTATGCCTAATATCTTCAGTATGTCTGTGCGGTGCAGTGACACATTATTCACTCTTCACACAGTACAACCATTTTACCTGTAACGGTGTCAGGAACCAAAGGTCCAGTTCGTGATCTCTTCTTTTTCTTATCACCTGCATCGTCGTCTTTATTTCCGTCATCTCCATCTGTCAAGAGGTTCCTATTTTTGCCGTCTCCATCACCTTCGTCTCCATCAGTTTTACCACCAGACCCATCGCCAGAACCATCTCTTCCGTCCCCTCCATCTTTTCCATCCCCACCATCCCCCAGAGCAGCCTTAGCTGCTGCATCTGCAGCGTCCCTTTCAGCCTTTGCTCGTCTGGCTGCATCCAAGTCATCTTGATTCCCAGTTTGAGTGCCCTTACGCCCTTTACGAGCATTTGGATCAGCTGGATGAAGTGAAGGGAGAATAAATCATTTGTTTTGTTGAAGTGCTTTAAATAGGTAAATATTCGAGATGTGTTTATCATATTGTCAACATTAGATTTATACTTTATTTATTTAGGTCATTTGAAAAACAAAAGAAGTCCAACCTTTCACTGTGAGAGAGGCTTTGCTCGACTTAATCCCAGCAATGGCATAATATGCTCCATTATCTGCTATTTCACAGTCTTTTACCCTCAATGTGTGAATTAGTTTGTCCTCTGAGACAGTGATCTCACACTTGTCCCCATGTTCAAGTGACGAATCCTGTTTTGCCCAGGTAATTCTGTTGAGGGGTTTTGACAAGACGCACTGAAAAATAGCATCCTCGCTTTCAACGACCTTCACATCCTTGATCTTGGCTGAAAATTCCACATCAGGTACTGAAAGACAAGGAAGAGGAGATGTGGATTAAGTGGTAGATTAACTGACTCACCACTCATTCCTAATTGTGCCTTGAATTGTCTTGCCAACTGCCAAAACAACCGTCCTTATTACAGATTCAAAAGTTCACTTGCCTTGAAAGTCAGTTGTGAGCATGTTAGCTTCCTCAACATCAACCTGGTAAAATCCAGCATCTTCTGGCTGAGGATCTTTGATGCTGAAAACATAATTTGTCCCCATTTTCTTCAGGCTATGCTTTGAATTTTCATCATCACCATATGGAACCATTGTCCCATCCTTTAAGGGAAAAAAAGCCGTTAGATGAGTTAGTTTTTTATTTTTATTTTATTTGAGCAGCAATTGGTTTTTAAGTGTTTATCTTTGAATACATAAACTCACCTTGTACAAATTAATTGCACTGTTGGGATCCCATAGTTTCATGTCCATGCTAAATTCAGCTCTTCCGGAGGGTGTTACTTCTATTTGTTTCACATTTTCCAGTTTCTCTACAACCTAGAAAAGAAAGATAAAAAGCCCAGTGTATGTATGTGTAGGTTTTGCTCCGAACTTCATTAGTGAAGCCATGGCATTTTGAACTTGAAGTTATGATGTTTTATTATTGGACACCTGTCAAAGGTTGCTTCACAAAAGTATGTGGAGCGTACCACCAGAGGTCACTATACTCTTTGCTGTAGCTTTCTTTTGGGCTACTAGCTGCTGTTAGCTGTTAAGCTCAATTAGCAGTGCAGCCGGTGACTGTGTTTATCTGACTGAAACTGGGGGTGTGGCTAATAGAGAGACCCTCTCTTTCTGGTGAACCACCGTGGGATCTTATTTAAGAAAAAATATTGTATGGCAGTGGATGTCAGAGACAAACTAGTTTCATGATCCCATTTGTATTGTGCCATGAATTACACATATGATGTTTGTCATTTAAACATTTTTTTTTAGACTTTTGTCATGAGACTAATGAAAGATGAGACTGTGAAAATATGTAATTGGAACGACTGAACATCCAACAGTCGCAGTGATAGTCACGTTTTTGTCATACTTATTCTGTGATGAGGTGACGTCATGTTGCCGTTGGGCTAGGTGGTAAATAACCAAGATAACTTTTATCTTCATAACAGAATACATAGATGTCTTTGACACACCTAACACTTCTTCACATTCTGTTGATAATGTCAAGTAATTTTTAAAATTGTTTTAAACTAAAATTCGGCCATGTCTTACGCTTTGCACCTTTAAGTGGTCTTGAACAGAGCGTGGATGTTTTCTTGATATGTGCTAGGTTATTTTGCGCTAGGTTTTATTTTTGCCTTGGGCACCGGAAGAAAAACAAAATCAAAGCTTGAAATAAATCTTTTGAATTTATTTGTATGAGATGTGGTTTTAAATAATAATTTAACACCTCCTGAAAAAGTTTCTCTGACCTCCAGTGGTTTAAATTTTTACGCCTTGCTACAGTGATGAGCAAATGTACTCCAGCACCCTGTGTTATCATAATTGGATGTGATTACAGTAATATCAATAATGCAGTGAAGTATACTTGCACACAGAGGTGAAGCAGGCTTGATATGTTTAATCAGAGAGGGCAGCAAAAAACTAATTTACAGACTGGTGAGTTACGCTTTGAAGTTAGCCAACAACAGGCAAACTCTAGCTGATACTTGGGTCACCAGGTTTTTCTTCCAGCCTTTACAATGTTTTTAACCAAGCGTAAAACCTCACCAACATTTTGCAGGCTCGAAATCCAGAAATCCAGAATTCATGTGCAGTTGTTACATAATTCAGCACTGTACCTTAGCCTGCTCATCCTCCCTTTCCTTTTTCATCTGGCTGAGTCTCTTCAGCATCCAGCGAAAGTCAGTAACACCAAAGTCAAAACAGATCTTTTCATAGTCCTTCTTTGGTGCGCTGAGAAGCAGTTCCCAGAGCTTAGGATCAATTTCTCCTTCTTTTTTTGGTGGGAGTTGTTTTTTTCTGGTGACAATAACTCTGAAAAGACAAGACCAGAGTGTTATGTTCTTTGAGAGTTTGCAGCAATGTATATTTAAAGTAAAACTTTGACTTGAGCTTACGTTTTCTTAAGCATTGATCTGAAATCCTGTGGTGCATCAGATTCTGAAACGAAAATTGGATGTTAATAGTGAATGCCAAATGATTATATTATCATGATGGTTTACAATCTCAAACGAACAAACATACGCCTCCAATGATATTTTTTTAACAAAGGGGTTTTGCTTGGAGACTTTTTTATTAAAGGTATTAGTCTTTCATTACCATGTTTAACATTGCTGCTGAGATCAAAATTAAAGAAAAGATCACACTGATTAAATCTCTGTTAGCCTAAAAAAATATTTCATGGAAAGATGGATGACAGAAAGAAAAAAATAAGCTCCATCAGAAATCAGTGGAAAATGTCTTACCTGCCTGGCTTTTCTTCTTCAAGCCACCTAGACAAAACATCAGCAAAACAAGAAATCATAAGTAAATAATCAAAACTAAGTTGTAATTGTTTTCTAATTTGATAAATTTACAATGAACATACTGAACTGTAAGTATCTGTCTTTTACCTCCCATAACATTGAGAGTTGCGGTGCAGACAGCCTTTCCATACTCATTGTTGGCAAAGCATCTGTAGGTGTCAGCTTCCTCTGGTTTTGCAGAGATGATCTGAAAAAGCATAATTCTCACAGTTATATTGCATCTTTAGTGCTGAATAGTTTTCTAATTGAATACTTTTAATAAGGACAAATCAAAGTAAGACTTTTAAACAACATGTTTGTTTTATGAGGTGTGGAGGATCTTATTCAAAGTTGTCTCACCTCCAGAATGTGTTCATGAGCTCTTTCATCATATCTGGTTTTGTATTTCTCTGGGTCTGTGACTTCGCCCTTATTACGCTCCCATGTTACAGTTGGTGATGGCTCTCCATTCACTATCGCTTTGAAAAATGCTTTTTTTCCTTAAAAAACAAAACAAAATACAGAGCGCCATACAGCAGTGTTACAGTTGTAGATATTGTTTTATAATGTTGTTGTAGTCACAGTTTTATTTCCCAGGTTTGTTATTTCCCAGGTTTGTTATTTACCATTTTGAACGGTCACGTTCATTGGCTTCCGAGTGAAGTCAGGTGTTGACTTTCCAGGAGGGAGTTGCTCAACATACTGAGTGATCATAACCCCAGGAACTCTGGATCTTTTCTTGATAGCCACTGATAAGACCAGGAAATAACAGAAAACTCAATTGTAATAGGTAGTTCAGGCAAACTTAGACAAAGAAACAGAAAACATGTTTGTAATGCTTTGTGTATGTCAACAGAATGATATTCACCAGTCACACTGTTCAGCATAGCATGAAAAAACAATGATATTGTCTATATCCGTGATTTGTTTACCAGTGCTTTTGCCTTAGGTTGCAGTTACACTAAAACTTCACAAGAGGTCAGTATTTCCTTTCTCTTTGTCAACTGTTACATGCAAGAACTTGGATTTCTTGGGCTGTGCTTATTGAGATGTATATTGGATAGAGAAGTATCTAATTTATAAAAAGGTATAGGGCAACCATCTATGCAAACTCATCAAAATCATTTTTAAGTGGTAGTTGTGTATGTACAAATAACGCAATTTTGTTTTTCTCATTTAAAACATGTAAATCCATTTTATTTACACCTTTACAATTTATGGTTAAAGAACTTAACAGAAGTTCAGACAAGACTATGTAAAAACCTGTGCATTCAAAATCTGATTTAAAAATGCTGAGTTTTATTAGATGTTCTAAAAAATGTGCTTTTCTGGGGTTTTAGAAAAAAGCTTCCACAAAGTTTAAATGCCACAGTGTCAAAAGCGTATCACTTTTGTGTTTTTTAGCCCAGACCCTGTAGCCACATGGATGACACTTTTTTCTGCCTTTATCCTCTCTCAAATTTCAAGTGTAGGATGACTCAGAAAATAACACGACGTTTGTACACCAGCTGGTGAAATCTCAGCCTCCAACTGTTACTCCCCTTCCTGCACAAGCATCATACCTCATAATGACTCAGAGCTGCTTCGTTCACCCGAAGGCTTGAACCTTAACTGCTGCATAACATAGATATGGCCAAGTGGCTCATCACAGTCAAACTGTGTGGAGAATTGAATGTGTTCCACAATTACTGTCTTCAGCCACAGTTTACTGTGTAGGTACACACCAAAACTTAAATCACACTCAGTGGTTAATTAGGCCACAATTAGATTTCTGAATGGATGTTGCACATCTGTAGAGGCAATGGCCACAAACGAGCCATTTTTAGTAAAGACATGTTGACCAATTGATTGCATTTTAAGTGTTATACAAATGCTCAATCCCAAGAAAAAGGTTAACGTTTTTAATTGTGCAATCTAAGATTCATTACTAATAAGCAACACATTTATTTTTTGTACTAATTGAAATGTGAAACTGACATTTCAGTGAAGTAATTATCTTTTGTGTAACTGTCTTTTTTAGGTTTCTGCCATAAGTCCTGGTATCTTACCAGATTTAACAGGGGTTTAACAGCCTTTAAGACTGTTTAAGCCCATTCTGTGTATTCATCTCTAATTTTCAAAAGTAAATGTTCTACTGGTTTTATGAACACAATGTTTGATTTCCCAGAATCAAACATTTTCTCCTACTCAGTGGCTTAACATCAATCAGGACTGGGCAATATTGCCATAAAAGGCTAGGAGTAGGTGACAAAATCATATTTCAAGATACTTTCAGCTAATACCTTGATATCGATATTGTGACAATACCATAAGCATGACTATTGGTACCCTCACATAACTGTCTGGTAAGTTACTTTTTACTGTTGTCAAGCCTTTAAAACCAGTTTAAAGACAACAATTAATCATATCACAATGAAAAGTTATCCACAAACTCAGGCAATGTTTAGCCTCATTTCAAGATAATATTCAATATTGCCCAGCTCTAACAGGAATTAAATAACTTGGACTACGAAAGAATGCAGCTACAAAAACTAGTAACTAGTATCTGTGAAGTGAAACCAGATCCTCTCAGGAAACTTCTTCATCACCTTTCCACAGCAGTCCTACTTCAGTTAGAGGGCATATATTGAATATTCATCAGTTTCTATGTATCGTCTCTCAAGGGCTTGGTTTACGCTCTTATATCATCTGGGTGCAGGCAGGATTCTTGTAACCTTGTTCCTCAAGCATTGATTAACACATAATCCATGTCTGGTAGGACACAGTCAGTCAATTGCTTCTGCATACCAAACACTCCTGGAAGAACTGTCAGTTTGGAAAGCAGCAGACTTCAAAAATACTTTATGTAATAATGTATTGGCTTTAGAAAATGGATACTTCTTTCACTCTCAGCCACCAACACTTAGCCTCTAGAATAGGAACAAATGGCCTCAGGCACTCTGGGAGATAGAAATTGAAACTGATACACTTCCTGACTTTCATATATATCCATGATAGCCGTTTCTCCATTTCAAGTATGTGGTGTTTCTGTCATCAAATGATGTTCAGATGTTTTCAAGTGTTGAAAAAAAAATGTTTTAATCAGCAGGTATTTTTTCTTTCTGTACCTCATTTTCTGTACCTCCTATGTTCTGTGGTCTTCCTCTTCTACAATCTAATTCGATCCACTTTCTTATTTGCTAAATCCAGAAATGTCCATAGACTGACTTGAAATAGCCTATGAATTCCTCCGTTTGCACCATTATAATACAACATTGCACTGCATTACATTGTTATGCTGCTAGCTATAACTCACATTATTATTATTTACGACACATCACTCAAAGAAGAGCCACTTGAAGTAATGTGTCCAATCAGTTGGCTACATCACTCTATTGGTATTCAGTGTGGATATGAAGTAAAGTTTGGAAACAGAAGTAAGAGGACATTAAACACTGCTATCTCTATGATTTTCCTGTAAAGTGGATCATGGACACCTTCAAGATTGATCAAGGCACCCTCAAACTACTTTTATTTAAAGATTTGTGAAGGTCTAAACATATATATATATTTATGTATTTTGTCTGTTAAATGTGTACTAATACAACTTGGTGAACAATAAACACTTCTATTTTCAAGTGCAACAAACAAAACAACCACAAAAAGTGCCTTACATTTTCCAAACTTACCTGAGGCTTTTGGTTCCTGGTTTGTTAGTGAACTCATTGCAGCGTTGTTGATTGTTTGTCAACCCTCCAGGTTTGATGACTTTGTGGCTGAAAAACAAAGAAAACCTGTCACAGTTTGAAGTATCTAGCTACATTAGCATTCTTCATTAGACAGTATTTAGAACCGAGCATCATTTTTCATTGTCTTTCTAGATTGTTTTTACAAGGCAAACATTGAACCATGATGGAAAAAGGTATGCCTTGTTTAAGATACACAATTTGAATTTGTGGTTGTGGGTAAATCAGATACTCCAGCTGAACTAACATAATGCTGTACTTCATGTGTTCTATCACTTTTTTATTCAGACCGAAGAAAAACACAATTAGGGCAGCTTTGAAAAAATAACAAGGTTTTTTTTTTTTGTTTGGGGTTATTTATGGAAAACATTTGAAAAGTTAAAAGGTTTCTATTTACGCCTCATCATCAACTCAAAATTCACAAAATAACTCTACAAAATAACAAAATAATAATGTTAAAGAGATCTGCTGACAGAATCATGAGAAGGAAAAGCAATCTTCAACTGCAGCAAAGATGTTTGTGAGTTTAGTATTACTAAACACACATTTTATATCGCCTTGGAGTGGTGTTTCTTTGCATAGCTCTGAGGGTATCTTATCATTATGTATTCCTACTACTGCATGACATCTAGGCCTAATTAAAATGGGGAGAAAAATAAAATGATGCAACAATAAGTAGATAAGATAGAAAAATATATTCAGGAAATGTCTGAAAATAGCAAAAACCTAAACTATTGACTAATCAATTGTTTATGCTCTAATTGTATATTCATATAATTTATTTGGAGCTCCCTCCATGGCCTCAAGTATCCTCAAAGCCACATGACTCAACTCCATGACAGTAACTGCTGGGGTCATGAGAAACTAGGAGCCCTACAAATGGGGTTGAGGGGCCAGGAAAGGTTGAGAAACTCTGCCTTGGAGGTTCTCCTCATGTATCATCTGTGTTACCGTATGACATCAGCCTGTCAAAGTGGGGGTGTTTGACTCCTGCGTGACTCGTGCAGACATTTGGAGACATGCTGGGACACTGTAAAAGGGGAATGTGAAATCCCACCTAGTGGCTGACTCTGCCCAACTGCCTGTGGAGTCAAGTGGCTGTGCCAGCACTTTAACTGCTCAGGATCCAAACATAGACAGGGCCAGAATGTCTTGAAATCAAACTGTTAAGCCAGTGCACGTATCTGTAAATCTCTTTTATGCCACCAACTCTTAAAAATTATGTTTTGCTCAGTGGTTCTTGTTAGGTGCCTAGTTGTTAACTGCCAGCAAAAGACTAAAAGTAAACTTTAAAGTCGGTCTACTTGTCCTGAGTGATTCATTTGTTTTGTGTTGGAAGGTGAGAAGGCATAGATTGTGTACTTACTTCTTTGAAAAGCAAAACCTCTCCAAAGAGGTTTATTATAGAGATACAAGCCCTCAGCATATGGGCAGCAAACAGGAATGACTTTGACCTACTTTGACTGTTGTTGATGAGACCTTTAAGTCTAGCAAGGGATGGTAATGACCTAAAAACTGTTAATGTAGGGTATTTCTAATCTTAAAGTTGGACGGATGATTCCTTTAGTATCTTTAGAGCTGAGAGGATTTTAATTAGAACAAAATGGGCTGTATATCAAGATTATGGCCATAAGGCTTTTTTCCATGGCCCCTTAAATTTAAGGACCATAAGAGGAACATATAAAAATGTGATAAAAGATATCTGACCTTGAAAATCTACAACCCAGCAATAATGGTATTATATTAAGGCTTTGATGTGTCACCCAGTGCAAACTGATCATAGTCTCAATCTCAATCCTTTGTTAGTCATGGGGAGGCAGTTGGGAAGGTCACATTCCTCACTGAGATATGGCACACAGTTGAGATCTTCAATATCAGTATCACAGGATGATCTCAAGATGCCCATTCATAACTTTCCCTTTTTACAGGGTGTCTGATTTCTTCTTCGCTGCATTAACTCTTGTAATATGAAAACGTTTTTAGAGTTGAGATACTTTTAGAGACAACGCTTTGGTTCCTGCAGTGTTAGTTTTGGCCCAGGTTTGTGAGGTTATGCCAACAAACTAGCCACTAATACTTTTACACAGCCATATGAATATATGAAATATACCAAAAACAGTCTGTAAAAATGGTTATTCGTATGTTATTTGTTCTTTTTTGTCAGGTTTTGTAGATTTCTGCAGTGAATCCAGTGCTTTGACTGCCTCTAAATCCAACCTAATGCTCATCTATGTTCAATAAATCCTAGCTGCTTATTTGAAATGAGGTACCCAATCACTTTTTGTGTTATTTGTCTTAAAAATGGGTGGTGTTATAAGTTAAATGTTTACAGAACTGAGGAATGTATAGGAGCAATTCTCTGCTGTTTTATGGACCTAAACTTTTCACCAATAATCATATCTATTGTCCCATACCTTATAAGTTATGGATGGTTCATGTTTTCACGATGGACAAAACATAGGCAAACATTCAATAACAACTGACTGTAACAAGTTGACATGGAGCACCAAAACTGGATTGAAACATAAGGAAACTAACGATCCATACTTAAATAATTTTGCCACTTGTCGTTTTAAAGCAATCTACATTGGTTTCAGTCGCACGATATAAATACGGTTGCTTTCAGTCGGTCGATTGTTAAGTCGAAGATTTTTCACAGGGGAAAATGCTGTTAAAGAAAAAAAAATCTGACTTACTCTCAGTTCCTTTCCCACAATGTTCAGATATCCGTCTTCTGCTTGTTCTCTTCTCACTAACCAATATTTCAGAGGTGACACCCCTTTTTGTTCGGTAATAAATGTTTGGAGCGCATGGAAATCCATACATGGGTGAAATTGAGTTACTAAAAACCCATATTACAGCACTGGTGAGGGTGGAGGTTCCTCTTACCCATCCCTATGAAAGCGATCACTTTGCAGCTGCAAATACATTATGACTGTTCATTCAATCTGCTATTGGACATATCGAGTCGACAGTTTTCTACAATTGCTGTTGACAATATGAAAACACCAGTCGTCTTATAGTCTAATATCCAATTCCCATTCTATGAAATTTTAACTTTGACGAAGTTGAACTTGAATTTTTATTTGTTTTAATGATGGACTTGACTGTTCATGAGCTTTATGGTCGAGGCTTTCTGATTTATGGATCCACAATACCCATGTACAGTAAGGGTCAAAGCATCCAACCAAAGCTTTCGACTGGCAGCTTCACAAGGTCTCTAGTAATACGATAACTGTTCTACTAGTCAGTAAACATTAACATGAGATCTTTTATTTGGTAAAACAATCTCCGGTGTAAATGTATTGGCTGTTCAATTAGCCTCCAAGAGTGTCAACGGAAATTCTCACAGCATGTCTGTGGTATTCAGTGAAGTCACACTGGACCTGTGGTGGCATTATAAAAAGATGGTTGCTCACAGCGGGGGGATTTTTGGACTCGTTGCTCTGAGTGGGTTTTTGGGTTCACATTGTCAGAGGTTAAACAAGCGTGACATATCCAGACAGTTTGAATAGTCACCTCAACCCTTATAAAATAGACTGTCGCTTAACAGAAAGAAAAGCCTGATGACACTAGTGAAGAAAATACACAAATCACCTTCTACCCTAACAAACAAAATGAGGTAAGCACTCGTACATAAAAGAAGGATATTGACAACTATGCTAGTATTATAGGAAGGACAATGCTGCATTATTTTGCCTCATCAGTGAGTTTTAATCCCTGCTGATGAAAGGATCCCACCCCCTGCACGTCACTATCACAGCACTGGGCAGCTCCTTCAGTGATAGACTGATGCAACCCAAGTGTGTGAAGGAGAGGTGTCGCAGGTCCTTCCTTCCTGCTGCTGTCAGACTCTACAACCAGCACTGCTCCCAGTAGACCTCAATGTGCACTGTGCAATAAAAACTCTACACATAACCCATTTCTCATTTTGGTTTGCACTAACCGGACAATTTCTTAATACCCATTCTTATTTTGTATTAAAAACAGCACTGCCACACTGTTTACAATTACACTGTTCATATTGTACACTATTATGTATATATGAGTCTATTTCTATTCCTTACCTTTTTATTATATTGTTTATTTTTTTCTGCAGTGACACAGAAATTTCCCTGTTTGCAGGACAAATAAAGAAATTCTGATTCTTATTCTGAATTTGAACAGGTATCTTGGTGGTACGTTTTAGTCAAAGAGTTGAATTCTGCAGCATTGAATGTGTTATCGCTGTCATAGTACTGTATGGACTTAATATGTGTTGGCCTTGTCAGTGAAATATATGTTTAAGTCTTTGAGTTCTATACCAACAGTAGGCACACTGAAAGACCACTTATGGTCATTTGACTATAGAAATAAGAAAGGCCTTAATAAAGGTTTTGTGGCCGAGGATTTTCTTATAGACAATTCACTGGAAAGCTCAGGTGTCTATATGGAAATGTAACGAAAATATGCACTTGGTTTATAAAGGCTTAATATAGTACTGGAATGTGCATTGTGTCACAAAGATATTGGACCTTTGTGCTACTGGAAACACATGCTGGAAGCATCTGTTGCTTGAATGATTTAAATTGTTGGTTTCTGTCAGCGAAGTGAGTGAAGAACATTTGTAAAGAACACAAAGGAACACTACACATTAGTGTCAGTTTGTTGATTTATTGCAGTCGTTACAAGAGCTTGAAAATTAGACAGATGTCTTTGTGCTACAGTTTGCCACTTCATTCATGCTACATGGTTATTATTTCTGTTGACAAAGTAACAATTGTAAATCAGTCACATTTCAAATGAATTTAATAAATTAGCATTCAGACAATCTTTTGTGTGTTTGATTGTTTTACCAGCACTTCACATAAAGGTATCCTATGCTGTCAATTCAATCTACACAGAAAAACACACCATTCCACTTCCTTGAATATCTCAGTAGGGGGAAAAGTCGCATGAAGCCGTCATGTCATTTTAATCTGTGGAGAAAAAGCAGAGACAAAAATGATCGTTAGTAGAATAAACCAAAACGGGTAATGCTGATAAAGATCTGAGTGATTTTAAAGTTAAACCTTACCTCTAACAGTAAGTTTTGTCGAACACTCTGCTTTTCCAAGAGGGTTTACTGCAACAACTTTGTAATCACCGCTGTCCTTCGATCGGACTCTGAGAATGTACATGGAGCACACACCAAACGAGTTGGTCATGTAATAGTTGCTGTCGGAGTTGATGCAGATGTCGTTCAGGTACCAAGACACCGTGGGTGTAGGGCATCCTCTGACGGCACATGTCATGTAGAGTTGATAACCTTTAGGTGGTGTGTGGACTTTCAGAGGGACCAAGATGGATGGAGGCCTCTCAAAGCTCAACTCTGTTGAGTTAACTCCATTTGAGGTAATTTGGACTTGATGAGAAAAAAAATCAGAGGGTAAGGATTCAAAGTTAGCATTAAGGTCGCATGATAATCACAGCAACAATGTTCCACAACATCTAAGACATGCAGTTGTATTACCCAGATCTAAAATAATAGGTTGTGTGCAATGAACAATTGCGAGATTGTGATTACTGTGATTTAATTTAAAAAAAGCAAGTGTCTTTTCTACCGATGTTGTGATGCTATGTCAATAAGACCTTATGAAGACCACCAACTGACTGGCCCTGAAGTTAACTCAGCCTTGGAGATGTTGGGTTTATTTCTCTTTTTTCAGAGATCCTTTATTGATTTGTTTGGAAAGAGGATTTACTCATAGAGGAAGAACTGAGGGTTGACTTGGGAAATATTTGAAAAACCAAAGGAGAAGCTGATTTTCTTCCTTTTTTTTGTTTATTGTGTAATCCCTGAAGGGTGGTATTTTTTTAATGATCTGTTGATCTTCAAAAAATCTGATGCCATAGTCTGACAGTGGCATAGATGTCAGTGCTAAGGATTGCGAGACACCCTGTCCAGAAATATATCTGATTACACATAAAACTGTCAAACTACCATGTGCCGTGTATGTTGTGATTTGTTGTAATGGATTAATTTAACCACTAAACTAGCACAACTACAATAACCCACCTCTGTTGCTGTTGACGCCCCATGTAGGTGACTGAGATGGATCCGAGAGGCCCACATCGTTCTTGGCGTAGATCCGGAAATGGTACTCTGTGCCAGGGTTAATGTTGATGGCTGTGTATGTGTTCGTGAAGAGGCGGTCTGCTACTGTCTTCCACATTCTGATGTTGGAGTCATGTTGAGAAACCACATAGTACAGCCGGTCGTCAAGCTCCTGGTCTGGGGAGGGAGCCCATGACACCACCACTTTTCCCTGGACTGTTTGCTCAAGCTCAACTGGCCCTGGAGTCTTGGGTTCATCTAGCAAGGAAATGCGATTAGAAGCAGAGAATCTTAGTTAGTGGAGGAGGAGGAAAAATCATATTCTAAACATTTGTCCTGTCTACCACGTATTTGGAGCAGCTTACATTAATTTCTTTATAATGAGACTGCACTGAGACCTTGAGACCTTGCACAATCTCACCTTACTCAAGAGACATTTCACTCCGCTGTGGGATTTTACACAGCCAAGGATTTAATTTGCATTTGACAGCTGATATAAGTTAATCATATTCTATTACTGCATGTTACACTGTAAGAATTATGTTTTCTCATTCCATTTGGAAGTGGTTTAGTTTTAATCAGGGTTTGACATTGGGTTGCCAATACATTGGTGTGTCATTTGCATATAATTGGTGAAATGTTACCCAATTAATGTTGTCCAATGTTGATATAAATGATGTTCTCCCCTGGACAGAGGAACACAATTCGAGCGAGATTAAATTAATCTCCTACAGATGAACGCCTCATTTAGAGACCTGAGGATTGTCAAGACAACATGCAGCTAATATCAGCATGAAATAATTGCCACCGGTAGTTTCAGGACAAAAATATCACTGCTGTTTCCACAACTTTTCTGCTCTAATATTTGTCCTTACCTGTGACTCTAACCTCAATGTCGAATGAAGCCTCACCCACAGAGTTTTTGGCTATGATCGTGTAAATGGCTGAATCCGAGCGCTTTGATGACGGTATAACAAGCTGAGACATTCCCTCTGTATTGATGACATGAGTCCACGGGGATATTGGCTCATCATCCTTCAGCCAAGTGATCTGTGGTGGAGGTTCAGCCTGGAGACATCAATATCGGATAAACGAAATAAAGCGTGAGGTATATGCAGTCATGTCACAAACCCATCACTCAGGAATATGACATGGATGGAATGGGGGAATAAGTTACAAAATACAGAACTCTGAGGAAAGAGCTAGATTTAGGATTCATACCATGGAAGAGAAGCTTGGTTATGCTTACAAGCTTTTATGCTAATTCCTACCTCATAGCAAATTTTGATACGTGCAGAATTTCCAGCTCTGACAACAATGAAGTCCTCTGGGTCTTTAAAACAAGGTCTCACTGGATGAAAAAATAAAAACATGAAATGCAGATGGCAGACAAACATTGCTCTGGACCAAAATCGTTTATATGCACAACGAAGGAAGTTCACTACTTACTGTTGGGATTCTTTGCACACACCATTGCAGAGGGAGGGCTAGGATCTCCAGCTCCTGACTCATTGATTGCTGAAACCCTGAACTCGTACTCCGCTCCCTCAGTAACATCCTTAACTGCATAGCTCACGTCTGGAAAAAAGATTAATAGCATTCCAGGAATGAAAAAACAGAATGAATGAAATTGAAGCAAATTTTCCTTTAGTATGTGGTACGTGTTCCTGGCCAACCTTCAATAGGTTCATTAACTGCATTCAAGGCAATCCACTGATTCGTGTCTTTCTTCCGTTTCTCTAGTTGGTAACCAATGACCGGTACTCCTCTGTCGTCCTCTGGAGGGGTCCAGGTCAACTTGATGCAGGTCTTGGAGGCACTCACCACAGTGGGAGCACCAGGTGGACCAGAGAGTACTACAGAATGACATGTCCAATTAATCAAGTAAGCTCATTATTAATAATTAAGAGGTAATTAAAGATATGGAATAAGTTAAAGACATCTACATGTTGTTACTGCAGGATATTGCAAACTATTCCTGTCGGAGATAGAGCAGCTATTACAGCAATGATAAAAGATGGGTGTTCTACAGTGACTAAATAGTGTCAATGATAAACGATTTGAAGCAATCAGAAAACCTTTCCAGGGGCATTTTCATTTATTACAACCTGAGGGAGATAACAGGGGTTTTGCTGAGGAATGCTAAATGAGACTTCTTTTTTCTACACTCACTCATTATGCCAGCCATAATGCTATCAGCTGTCTCCAGGGAGTCACTGAGGCCCTCTGGGTTTTCAGCGTAGATGCGGTAGTTGTATTTCTTTCCATGAGTCACATTCCTGTCTCTGAAGGAGGTCTTGTCAGCTGAGACGTCCCCAAGTTTTGTCCACAGACTCTGCCCTGCCTGCTGCCGCTCTATGATGTAGTTCGTGACAGCAGAGCCACCGTCGTCTTTCGGAGGGCTCCATTTAATCTCAATGATGGATGAAGTGGTTTCAACAGTCTCCACGGGACCCTCAGGTGGTCCTGGCCGATCTGTTACAAAAACAAGGTTTTGAATTTCAGAATGTGCTTTGTTAGGTGTAAGTTTTGTTAACGTGTGAACATGGCTGTGAATTTTGGTAATGTCATGTTTTTATCTTTCATTATGTTTCACTTTTCTCATTAGATTTCTTTGTATTGTTTTGTACCAAGCACAATAAGTCGAGATGTGGCCTCCACAGCGCCAAATGGGTTTTTCAGTTGTATCTTTATTTCCCCTGCGTCTGTCCGCAGGCAGTCTTTGAGCAGCAGCCGGCTGTGATTGGGCTCCCTCACTATCTTAATTCCTCCTCCGTCTTTGAGTTCAGTACCATCTTTAAACCAACTGACCACCAAAGACTCCTGAGGAGGAAAGGGCATCTTGAAAGCAGCGTTCTGGCCGACTCTTATGATCACAGGTTTGGAGAACTTGTGAAGGTCGTCTGGGTCAAATTCAGGTACATCTGTAAAAAACATTTCAGTTATATACACAGTAACTGTTGGGTCATTTGATATACTGTTTGATCTGTAATAGATTTAGTAAATTATACCTCCAACAGTGACCTTTCCTTGTGTACTCAGATCCCCTGATACAAAACGATAAACTCCAGAGTCATCATCTCTGCAGCTTCGAATATTCAGCTTGTGAGAGGTTCCGTCTTTTTTTATGGCGACCCCAGCACCTGAGTTTAACTAGCAAATCAAAAGTTAAATGAAAAAGGAAATTAACTTTAGTCCTGTTTTACATTACTAAAAACTCCCATCTTAAGACACAAGACTATCTGTTACTTTTGGCTTAAGTAGGTTGTTTATAATATTAAAAAAATAAGTTATGAAAAGCTTTTTGTACAAAGACATATTTCAAGTATATAGGAAATTTTCTAAATCATGGGCTATACCTGCTCTCCATCTTTGAACCAGCCGCCGTCACTGTCGATGTTCATCGTCACACTTAATTCAGCAGGGTTTCCACGAAGAGCGTAAATATCAGAGAGTCCACCGGTAATTACAGGCTCTGAGAAAAATAAAACAAAGTTACTCTCCACTTTGCATATTCCTGTGCAGCAGCTTTTGGTCTAGGTTTATATGTATACTAAATCAAAGTACAGAATAAATTAATTACCTGCACACATGCTTCTATTTTCTTCCTATAAACATGCTTGTTGATATTAAGTGGTTATATGGTTAGTGACTATTAATGTCTACTTGTGAATAAAGTCAGAGTTCAGCTAAAAGAAAAAGGTTAGTGTTAAGCTTTAAAAAGGAGAGAAGGAATTAAGAGTGTGAAACTTACTGAAAAGAAAACTTCACCTAAAAATGAAAATCGGTCATTTTAGTCACCCCATGCCAACTGGAAGTCAGGTAAAATCTAGCAGTCCACAAAAAAATTCTTGACAACAAAACAGCACTGCAGCACTTGTAAACAACTGAAGAAGCTTGGGACCGAAAAAAACGAAATACCATATCAAGATCAAGCTCAATGCACCCACTTCAGACAGGGTTGAATGCTAACGCTTTTAGCTTAGCAACTACATTGAAGATTTCAACAAAAAAGGGTATGAATAACATATAAATTAATTTGGGATCTCTGAGCTTCCAGATAAGCTGTATGAAACCATTTTACCCATTCCACGAACCTCATCTTTTTTTATTTTCATTCTATGTTTTTTACTAGCTATGTTTTAACAGCTCCAGAAAGGTTCTGTGGACTACAAAACTTCACCCTACTTTCCACTGTTTTTTGATATATGTGGTACACATGTTAGGTAAATGTTGATCAGGTTTGAAATTTTGTGACAAACATTCGTAACAAAGCAACTTAACAATATCAAAAGCAGGCACAATGACAACTGGCGAACACAAAGTTTTGCAAATGTTAACAAAAACCAGGCGGGCTCACAAGACTTTCTAAGAAGACATGAACACATTTGAACAGTGAGAGTCTTTGGACCAGTATAACACTAAGATTGGTGTTCAAACATGCAGGTTATAATAAATCCCTGTTGTTGTGTTATTTCACACCTTTTCATACATAAAGTGGCATTTGACAGAAGGCAGAATGAGTAAGATATTTTGGTAGAGTTTGTAAACACCACATTCAAAGTCGGCTCCTTCCCCCCCGTGGCTCCATGGGTGTTCTTGGATGCATGCTTACAATCTGGCGCCCGGTTGCTATGTTTTTATGGCGACCCCCCCCCCCCCCCCCCCCATACCCAGCATGCCGTTATTTGCTGGGGGCAATACAGCAACTGTCCAAATGTCTAATGTCCAGAAATGTTCCGAACAGCAAAATAAGAAAATGCAGGCTTGGATTTAAGGAAACTCCTACTCATTCTGCCTTTAAAAGAAAAATGTAATAGGCAACTAGGATGTTAAAGGGAATATGATAAGTGATTGTTATTGATGGTTACATTTTGATTTGTTAATTTAAAAACTCAACTCTTGTTCTACTGAAGCAAATAAAAAGTTATTTTATTAGTCTATTAATATTTGTGTTACTATTATACTTTCAGTATTTCATATCTCGCATACCACTTCTTGCATCTGCAAGTGGTTGATCAAGCCTTTCTCCACCAGTGGCTTCCTCAGCTGAGTGGCCTAACAGCAATAATAAGAGTAAGTCATTTGATTTAGTAAATTAACTTCTCAATTTAGTATGCACTACAGTCTCTCTTACCACTCCCCGAGTCTCCAGCTGCTGCTTCTGAGGATTTGTCAGACTGACATATCAGCGATAGGTCACAGACGTTGTGAAATCTAGTGTGAAACTACTTTTTCCATTTTTCAAAGAATGCCATAGTGTTAATGCTTTATTCCTACAGAAAGATGAGTTGGTGGGGTCATTTAAAAGTTTTCTTTAAATGCAAACTATCCTTGGTAGATACCTGATACTATGATCAGTTCTCATTGGTCTTCTTTTTAAAAAAAACAAAAAACACATAAGAATAGTATATGGTTGTAAACTGTACTTTCCTTGGTAGATACCTGATACTGTTTTATAAATATAAAAAAAACATGTTTCATAAAACAATTTCTTTATATCTTCACTTCAAAGATACATTTATTTCAGTGCATCATGTTTAAATGATGCTAAATTAAATTCTCACTTCCTTTTCAGCTAATTACATACAAATAAAAATGTTATAAGGTTCAAAGTTTAACAGTTTGCGTTAATGCACTCTATGGATAAAATAACATTTTTAGGGCGATGAAATATAAGAAAGTCATCTACAGGCTTTAGCTACCTGCCAAAGTTATGCCCCTCACAGGTAATATAATTACTTCCACAATCGTGGTGGTTTGGAGTCCGATAATATTGTCAGGTCTGAACTTACAGAAATGTGACGAACTTAATTAGAATCAGCTCCACTTTTTCTTTTAAATGATGGGCGTGGTATGTGTGGCTGTGGTGCATAGTTATCTTTTTCAGAACTGCAGTTATGGAGGATGGGATATGGTTCAGGGCGTCTCATATTATCATATTCTCTCAAATGCTCAGTGAGGGGGAAGAGGTGATGTCTTTTCATCGGTTTGAACTTTTCTGTTGAAATACTGAAACTGAAAATAATTAAGACTATGAACATCTATAACTTTTTACCTTAAAATATCAGCTTCAAAATCTTTTTGATTGTACAGTTTCTTGTAATGGGGTGAATGGTGTGTCTGTCTCAGTCATTATGCCTACATAATGCTTGTTTCTGCACCAGGTACTTTCAGTACGTAATGACTTTTGCTTGAAATCAGCACCTATATTATGCTTGAGAAATTGTGACAGACCTGGGATTTTTATTTCTGACAATGGTGTTGTAGTCAGGAACTTTGGTGGGCACCAAATTACACAAAATGCCATTATCTACATATTGTTTTTTAAGTACTGTAGGTAATCTATGTTAAGGTCCTCTTTGTTTACTGTTCCAACCAGTCTTCACATAAAAAGACACTGCGATACAGCATTAACAATAAGACCAGACATAATGCGGAGATGAATCACCTAACACAGGCATGCTAAAATTACGTCTATATGGCACTGAAATGAATGAGTGGCTTCTTATTCAATGGTGGGTAACAATCCTAAAAATCTTAGAAACTACGGCATGCTTTGAAAAAGAGTGGATGTAACTCTTATGAAAATGGATGCAAGGCACTGCTATGGTGCCTTTAACAGAAATCAATTTCTTTGTAAATTACCCACTGATACATCTCTAAGAAAATGTGATGCAGTCTTTAAACAGTAAATTGTGGTCAGGTGAGAAGAATCTGAATTAATTAATTCCCATGCTGTAATTTTGAGCATGATTCTGAGCATACTGCAGGACACAGTATCATGAACCAAAACACAAAAGTAAGATTTAATCATTCAGCAAGGTGCAGACCACAGTAAATGACTTTGTGGTGGCATAGCAGCCTATGTCAATAGCGATCCTCAGAATATTGATTGTAACAGTAAATCTTAGTGATATGAAACAAAACCTGACATAACAATGGCAGACAATCACATAATGAGCTGACAACACAACATATAAGAGTAGTGCATTCATTTGCTTGAAAAATGTTTTTCCAACCGAGAAAATTCATGTAGAAAACATCTCAAGTCGGAACAACAACTAGGAAGGTCAACGAACATCTTGATACACAAGTTGCTGAGTTGATGTCTTATGACGTTGAAACATGGTGACAGCATACATTGGGTAAGAAACTTTTACCAAAGTCATGCATTGTATGGTTTCCTTTGCGCTTCCTTGTCACTCAAATACTGGAAACAGCTGTGACATGATGTTTAAACGATCCCACATCCTGACATGACGCACATGAACATGCTGTCGTCAGAAGAACGACTTCCCAACTCAGGAAATGGGACCATCTGACGAGCACATGAATGCAGCAAAAGTCAAAACAATACAGTGTCCTCGGCATGATTTGAAAACTTGATGCAGATATTTAAATATATATATATAATTTTTTGATTATAATTTTTTTTTTATTATAATTTTTTTTTTTTAATATCAGGGTAAAGAAAAACTGTTATATTTCAACTGGCTGTCATATTCACATCTGAATGCATGCAGGATTGTCACAGCCATTCAAATTTCTTACCAATCCTTGGGACCTCCACAACCGGTGGTGCTGGTGCCGATGCTGGTTCTTTTTAGGACATTCATTAAAACAAGTTAGTGATTGCCATGTCAACAAATTATTATCGCAACTTTTTAAATTGCAAATCAAGTTGTTACAACTAATGAATGAATCAAAAGAATTACAGGTTTGATAACCAAATAAGTATTAATCTGAATTTCAGGCATTGATTTTGCCAATATAGCCTCTTTATTTGTGACTTCCACACACTTTTTCATTAACCCTGTTGTCAGTAATCTTACTTGATTCGGGGGCTTTTGGTGCTGGAGCCTCTGTGGGTGCAGGAGCTGGAGGGGTTTCAGGTGGGGGTGCAGCTGCAGCAGCTTCTTTCACAGCCTTAATCTGTTCTTTCCTTTCCTCTCTGTCCTTCACTAATTTGACTTGCTGTTCCTCTGCAATCTTTTGGAGATCCACACCAGATCCGCCTGCTCTCGTTGTTTTCCTTGCTGTTTTCTTGCCCTTTTGTGCATCTTTATCAGCTGAATTGGAAAACAAAAAGAAGAAAAAGATTACTTAAGAATGACAGATTATTCTTTAGATATTGTCAGTAAATCTTTTGGCAGAATATGATATCTTACCTTCAACAACCAGCCATGCATTGCAAGATTTTATTCCTGCACATGCTGAATAAATTCCTTTGTCTACTATCATGCAGTCTTTGACCACCAGCCTATGAATGAGTTTGTCTTCTGAGACCTCGATATCATATTTATCCCCCTGTTCCAGTGGTAAATTCTTGCCAAACCACAAAATCTTGGAGAAGGGATTTGACAGAACACACTCAAAAACAGCATCTTCTCTCTCCGTTGCCTTCACCTCCTGGAGTTTCACCAAAAAATCCACCATAGGGACTGAAATATAAAACATATAAAAACCGAGTTACTTTTATTCATTTTATTGTTAGTGTTTTTTGTTATGCATTGAAAATGTTGTCTGGAAAATGTACTTTTAAATTCAGTGGAAAACATATTCACGTCCTCTACATCCAACTGGTACAGTCCAGCATCATCTGGCATAAGGTCCCTCATACTGAAAATATACTTTCTCCCCACTTGTTTTAGGCCGTGCTTCATCTTATCTCCCAGCTCCTTTGTATATGGAACCATTACACCATCCTGTGGGGGAAATATACAGAATAATTTCCTTTTGGGATGTTTTTGCTTGCAAAACGAATCGGCAAGATGAATGCTGGAGAAATAACAGTCAGTTAAGTAGAATTGTTCATCAGAACATTTTTCTGTACTAAAAGCGATAAGCTCTAGTATATACTGTACACTAAACATTATGTTGTAAAATTATAGGGTTAGGTTTAGGGTTAGGTCTCAGAGGTATGAGTTTACAAGGAGACCTGTCCAATGATGTTGAACCACTGGCTGAAAGTAAAAGAATTGTTGTAATTCAGGGACCCTGAAGGATGAAACCAATGATTTGGGCAACTTCTTGACCTATTGTGTAGAAGAGTTATAGCTGTGTTTTCACACTAACCTTGTACAGGAATATGGAGCTGCTTGGATCAAGAAGGTCCATGTCAATCTCAAAGGACGCAGTACCATCTGCATTGACTTGAATAGGTTTCAGGTTGGACAAGCTTTTGACAAACTGAACAAAAACAGAACAAAATTGAAAGCAAATGAGCAATATTTCAAATTAGATTAGTTATAGAAGTATCTTTAATGGAGTGAACTCCTTTTTAGAATTTGTCTAAGCATGTGTAGTTGACATCAATATTTAAACATCACAAATGACAGACCTGAGCTTGTTCTTCCTCCCTTTCTTTCTTCATCTCATTCAGTTTCTTGAGCATCCAGCGAAAGTCAGTCACACCAAACTCCGCACAGATACTCTCATAATCTTTCTTGTCAGCACTAATTAGGAGCTCCCAAAATTTAGGATCAATCTCACCCTCTTTTCTCTCTTGCTCAGCTTTCGGACGGATCTTGCTGGAATTTAAAATAAGGCACATGTAGATGAAGAATTACAGAAATCTATTGAATACAGAACTCTATCAACATATTTGACTCAAACCTGCCTTTTTCTTTTTAGGACAGTTTTGAAATTCCCATCGATGGCTTCGGCTGCTGGTTGTTTTGCTTTATTCTTTTTGTAACCAACTGAAAACAGAAGAGGGTACTCTCGTTATTAATATAATCATGTAATTAACATACAAGAGGGACTACTGAGTGATACAGCGAGTACTGGGTGAGTGTAATACGCAACAGGATTTGAAGTAGTGAAGTGTCAATTTGGATCAAGTGTGCTCAATTTGAAGTAGATTTGGGAAGAGGCTTGAATGTGTTTGCCATGTCAGATTACATCACTCTGCATAATATTGCTTACATTAATTTCACATATCAATAGCAAGCAAACAGTCCTTACCTTCAATAACATTCAGAACAACTGTGACCACGGCTTGTCCAAATTCATTCACAGCGAAGCATTTATAGGTGTCAGCTTGATCTGGTTGGACATTTGGCATCTGGAAGATAAGAGACATGCTTAATATAATGGAGCCAGCGGGTAAAGTTGTTGACTTTGTGGTTGATTTCAATGATTTAAACCAGTTCACAGACTTTTTTATCGAATGTGTTAAGTGCACCCTGCAGCCCTGTCAGATCAGCTTAAGTGCCAGATAATTGACACCATTTGTTGAAGTTGTTTTGATTTTAATTTGGATATTCAGAGTGGAATTTTATCAGAAAAGTAGATAATGTGTGCTAAGCTCGGTCTGTTTTTTTCTGGTTATAATACCGCCACCACTTGGATTGGAATAAGCTACATTTTCCAACCATGTATCCATTACTTTTGGAAAACTTTTAGAACTTCTGCTTGCCTGCTAACTAGTTAATATGCAATACATGATGTTAAGTTGCCAAAACTCACTCGCCTGTATAGTCGACCTATTATAGTTTACCAGTTATTGGCTATTTATCAATATAAAGGTAGTAAAGGTTAACATCAATTAATAAATCTATCTGTGGGTTTATTTCAGTATGTCCTGATATCAAAAGGTCAGAGTAGGTTGGTTACGTTACAAGTTCGGCTAAAAGTTAGGTTAGGTTACGTAACGTTACGTTACGTTACATGTTTCAAGTCAATTTTATTGTTATTTTTCAAGACCACGATTCACATTGTCTCAGTGGGCTTTACAATCTGTACGGTGAACGACATCCTCTGTTCCTTCACCTTTAATTAACACTTTGGTTAGGTTTCAAAGTGGTCATGGTTTGGATTCAAATTTGTGTGTTACCTTGTGCAAGTAGCATAATATCAGTACGTGATGTACATTATGCAAGTTAACTTACATCAACTTACTTAAGTTAAACAAGTCAACAATCAAAAAGTGTTTTTCTCGCAAGGATGGGCTGCTCAACAAACTTCCCATTGTCATCCTGGCAACTGCAAAATGACCCATATGGGTAGGTCGGTAGTAGTTTCGGAGCAAAAAACAAGCAATAGTTAAATAATATGTATCCCCGTGACATCTTGTATATGACAGACCAGTTTCACTGAAATACTCTGGTACAATTACAGACTCCTCTTGCTGCTTGATTGGTAGCAGTAAGTTGACAGGGTATGTGAGTAGACATGTCCACTGCAGCCCATTTCATCAAGCTGACTTAGTTCAGTGTTCTCCTCTGAGGATGAGTAAAATCACTTATTGTAGAAAAAGCAACTGGCAAAGCACACAGATGGGGTGGAAGACTTTAATGTAATCAAATAGCTGCTTATTTTTCTCCCTCTCCTTCGCTTCTTATTTATCTATTTTTCTCTGTGCTATTTTTACCACTCCTTTATATCAGCATGTTGCTGTATAGCATCACTGCGATTGGATAGCCTGTATCACTTGCCTCGAATGTATGCTCGTTGGAATTGGGATCATATTTAGTCTGGTATCTTGATGTATCAGACACATCTCCATTATTTCTGCTCCATGTTACGGTCGGCTGTGGGTCTCCAGTGACAATGGCTTTGAAAAAAGCGAATTTGCCTGTAAGAAAAGATAGACAAGGTCACCACGTGTTCTTTATTTATTTATCTTTTTAAAAAGATGCAAGTATATTTATTTAACTATATCTGATATTAAGTATGATTACTGACTTGTATTATATACGATAATTACATAGACTGCTTGATTCCTTTATAAGACCACAGAATTTGCCAAATGCAAAAATGATATCAGCAAAGACTTTTGATAATCTTATCACTTTTCCTGGATTAAATTGAAGTCAGTATGCGTTAAATTCTATCTGACTGACACAGAAGTGTGGGTGTTGAATGGCATAGCTCTGCTCCCACTGGCCCATTGCACAAAAAGTCATGGATCTAATCCATTATGCAGAATCATGGAAATTTTAGGTTGGAATATTCTGTGATGTTAATGTTAAAATTATTCTTATACTATCAGTCCTACCCTCTTGGATGGTCAAAGCAATCGGCTTGCGGGTGAAGTCTGGATGGCTCTTTCCCTCTGGCAGCGACTCGATAAACTGTGTAATCATCACCCCGGGGACCCTAGATTTTTTCTTGATCCCCACTGTTGGCATCAAAAAATGAAATGTCAGCGGCAATACATTTAACACTTAAAAAGAGAGGAGAATGAAAACATGACCATCCAACCCTCAAAAACCTGTTGCTGCTTTTTAATCCATTCATCAACCACGTAAATCACGCTGAAACACATTCTAATACACAACATATTAGAATGTTTATTGTTACTCCCTGTATCAGTTTATAATCTGTAACAGCTGTACGTATGTGACATATTCAATATATTCACATTGACAACTTTATCTTTTTAAATCCTGTCCATGAGAATCCATGCCTGAAAATCAACCTGAGAACAGATATGTAGTGATGCACCTACATATCCACGCACAAACTATATGTGCGCTCATATAGTTTATTAATAAATCCATTGCATATCAGTTCTTCATGCCTTCGTGAGCAGTCAGGAGGGAAAACCGACAGCTGATGACGGCCTCTCTCTTGTCCCCTAAGCTTACCAGGATAATTCTCGTCATCAGGACCTGATAAGGCACACGTTGAAGAGCATATACAGCACATGTCAGCATGGCATTATAATGGGATTACAGATTTGATTTAAATAATTAAACGGAGGGACAGTATATAGAATAGTAGAGTGGCATTTTGCATACTAAATGGCTAAATTGTAAGATTTGGGAGCACAGGTTAAACAATGTCATAGTTTAAGCCCATGTCAAGCCCATGTTGTTGATCAACTGGGGTGGCCTTGTAATCAGTCTGCAATGTACATATGTCTATCTCTTTATGAGCTCCTGCTGGCCTTGAATAGACTATGTGTGCATGCAGCTGTAAAGTCTAAGTATGGTTGTTAACAGATAAAATGAGGCCTTGAACCTCCTGAACAAGCTGATTTTAATAGTATTACAGCTGGAGACAGCTGAGATCTCCGTGGCTGATATGTTTCTGTTATGATAGCAAGTAATTAATCATCTGAGGTGTCAGAGAGATTTAAAAATGCACAATTGATATATTCATCATCACCTTCAGATTCATTCACAAATGGATCTCGTCAACCTCGTTCTGTCAATTCTGTTTGACTCTGACTGGGAAATGTTTCATCTTATTATTAGTTTGTCAGAGTCTGTTAAGAAGATCAGGAAAGGCTTGATCAGAGGAAAGCTCTGTGTTAGGTTTGTTTACGGCACATTTCTTCACTGATTCCGGACATAGTGCATGTACCTGTAGCTTCCCTAACGGTTAGGCCAGCTGTATTCCAAAACAAACTTGACATTTACGTAAGGTGAATAAATGATATATCGTCTGTCTCCATTTTCTAAAACAAAGAGAAAAGTCTCCTTTTGATTTAAGACTTAATAGAATCAACTCATCCAATCAGAGGATATCTCAGTTTACTCCCTGGGTCCAGGTTACTGGTTTTCTCTGGTTACTTGTCAGCTCTGTGTTGCAAACAGATCTTCATAGATTTGCATAAGAGAACAAACATTAACCATTGAGTTGTTGTACAGTCACACTAGCTTGATGTTCTTCTTTCTTCACTCCTTTAGAAAAAGAGATCCCACTTAATTGCTTACCTTGGCCAGTGGCTGTCCCATCCTTCACGCCAGATTTTCTGAACATCTTGGGTCCTTGGATTCCCGGATAGACTCAGCAGGAGTTCCCTAACTGCAACAGATAATGGATTTATTATTTCAAATTGCAGGAGTAAATGATAAAAATGTTATTCACTTCACCGAGAGCCTCAATTAATAGCAAGAAGGGCTCCTGTGGTGTTGAATATTTGAGTTGAATGCACGCGACAAGATTATAGAACAAATGCAAACCTCCTTGAGTAATTTTAGGATTAGATAGATTTGTGTAAAATGTTCTTATTTTGAAGATCACAAGATCCTGGAGGGGGTGGTTATTTGAACAGAATGCTCAAAACATACGATACAAGATAAAACCTATCATGGTCGGAAAAATGCTTTTTGCTTGAAAAAGCCTCTGCCAAACATTAGCATTGGCCATGATTGTGACTCAGACCCTCAGTATGCAGTAAAACAACACAAAACACGATCGTCTGCGTGCTGAGGTTTATCACATTCCCCAAAAATAAAATCCTTGAAATCAAATCTGGAGTATAGAATTTCAGCTCAACCTCATGATGGAATTTCCAGCTCCAACTATCCTTACTGCAGGGGTGTTTGTTGTCACCATAAGCCGCAGCATGCTGGCTTGATGTTCAAATGACTACATGCTTATCAAATGAACCTTTTTATGATCTGTCAGTTCCATCCGCAGCAGGGACCTCTAATAGAACATAGCATCTTTCATTGCCCACATGATTGCTGAACTTAGAATGACAAATGTCACCTCACAAAAATAGACCGATGGAACATTAATTGAAACGGAATCAGTGTTGCTGAGGCTTAAGGGGATTTACAGATATGCTAATATTTGTTTAGAAAGACAACTGTAATAGAGGAATATATTAACTTCACATGACTGACATACAAAATCGTCCCGACTAGCAAATTAAAAATTGCTGCTTGCTGCACTTTGATCATTGCAGTATTGAAATTTACTTTATACCAATACCAAACATCAAAATACAAGGTATACATTCTACGTCTACTGTACAGTATTTGAATTATTCATTTTATTGTAAAGTTTTTTTAATCTTAAGGGTATTTTTTCTTTTATTTACTTAGAGACATCATGACCTTAGTACTTTGATGTCATCATCATCTTCACCCCAATTATCTATGTATTATTTATCGTTGTGAGGTCAGTCAGCAGTTTATATTTTCTGTGACTAACTTTCAAAAATTCAGCGTTAAACAAGTTAGACAAATTGTGCATAGGCTTGAATAGGCAACACAGAGAGACAGAAGAGGGGATCATTTTTCATGTCACGTTACCATATGCTCACGTATGGCCGATAAAAAAGTATTTAGTTGATATTATCAAACTGTCAGTCAAAATATTACCTCATAAAACCAGGTGATATAGAAGAAAAACAAAGAAACAAATTAAATTGATTAATTAAGCTTTGTAAGCTTTGTAGTAAAGGTGACTGTGTGAGCTAGAATTTATGTTCTGGTACAGCTGCAGGATTTTACTGTTATCCCCTGGACTGTTTGTTGTCCCAGGTCTTTAGTTAATAGCTTTGGTGGAGACATGATCGTGTTCCCAAATATTGATTGTAATCTGCACCGACCACTAACATCAACACTGCACACATACATACTGTGTATCTTTAACTGTCTGATTGAAAATAGATTGGAACAGACTGGGTGTACCTTCTCAGCAGCCTTGCTGAGAGTAAATGTGAAAAAATTGATTGGGAAAATATGTCCTAAAACTAAATATTGCTCATGCTGTCTGAGCTGTGTCATTTTTTTTCTCCTCGTCACAAGACGAGTTTGAACTACCACCAACAGCGCTGTTGATCGTCACTGTATGCTCTAAACTTAGAATACCCCACTGAACCAGACTGTTTGATGTGTCAGCACATGCAAGCTAGAGGAGAGGCATGATGTGTTTGTGCATTTTACATGAGCTGAGTTATGCATCTCTGATTTAGCAGTCAGAGCGGGTGTAAATGCAGTGCAGCAGTCACCTCAAGCTGTAAAGCTCCTCACTTTTAAGGTGAATCAGCAAACAAACTCATACTTGCTGACAGACCGACTGAAAGACCTTTGAGCTCTATGTAGTCGCTACCATCACTAATAAGGTAGTACATCTTCCTGCCAGTGCTCTTTCAGCACTTAAGTTAAGCATAAGAACTCAACTTTGCATCTTTCAACATAGACAGATTAATGTAATAATTAGTCATCTTATTGGAGTTGTAACTGTTTCTGAGTTCTATTAAGTTCATACTATAGAGAAAAATTAATCTGGATGAACTACGTCGTGAGATTGATAACCATGATTAAATGCCCTCCAAAACTGTTGAAAAACTGCTGCCACAGGGCTGTTGACAAAGTCGACACATTGAACTTTTACTCCGGATATGATTGACTACCCGTAACCTTTCTCATGTAAAGTATTTGCACAAACGTAGCAGCACCCATTATAGGCGCGTGATATTCTAGGGTGTCGATGGTCCACGGCTGTTGGAAGACGAGAAAACTGGATTGTCATCCGATACGTCACATGCCACATAAAACTGTGAACATCCCATCTTGTACGTCTTAATATGCCTGTAAATCACTGTTGACATGACCAGTGACTCGTACCACAGTGAAAGCTGCTCAGTAAAGCAAGTTTAAACACTTGAGAATACCTTATTCTGGTGTTCTGTGGACCAAAAAGAGATATTTAATTGATCTTTACTACTCTCCAACTCTTTATATGTGATTAAGTTTGTAAATATAGCGAGTAAATGTGTACAATATATGCTAAATATGATCACACTTTACACAACTACAAATTTCATTTTTGTGCTGAATAAACATTTTGAGCTTCAGTCCAAGCAAATGGCCTTCTCGGTGTGAGAGTTGTTTTTTATGGGTTCTATGTGGCCTGTGTTGCATGCTGCTGTTTAACGCCACCAGCTGCTTATGTGACCGGCGCTGAAATACAGCACGGGACGGTATACTCAAGAGACCGAGCGCATCATAAAAATGATGAAAGGGAGATGCATCTAAGGGCATGTTCAGAAAGCGTGTTGCTATCTATGGAGTAGATGTCGAGAGTTGCAGGTTTGCTTAAATTGGATTATTACCAAAGTCTCTTTTTTGCTTTCGTGCAGAGGCGTTTTATTATTTGCAATGTATCTTGTTCAGTAGCTGTAAAAACTGGAGGAACAAGTGAACGTGCAAAGTAGACCCTTCGCAGTGTTATGGTAAATATAAGAGTGAAAGAAGGATGCTTCTGAAAAGTTGATTATTTTTCTAAACCAAAGGACACTAGTCATCGTGAATGGTTTTTGTTTTGCTTATTTACTTACAAAACCATCTGTGGGTGGTGAAACATATGGATAGAATACTGAATATTCATGAACTATTTTGATTTGGCTCTTTACCAATGTAAGTGTGATTAAGATGTGGCGACTACATAAACATGTGCCATTAATTTACGCTGAACAGAAGCTGTTAATGTTGTTGGAAGTACATGATCGTATATTTAAATTTTTCCCCTTCAGGATGTGACTTGGATAACTTTACTACTTCAGATTTGAATTTGCTCCAACTTTAACCATAAGAGTAATAATAAAAAAGCTTGAAAAATACACATTTGAGTCAAAAGCAGTTGAATCTAGATGCCATCCTACAATGCTTTAAAAAATATGAATGACTGAAGAACAAAATGCCACAAGTACGTACCACAGAAGAAAGGTAGCTCGGTTGTGTTAACAGGCAAACGTTTTCCACTGTTTGCCACATTAACTCAGTGTTATCTTTGGACTAGATTAGAGTTAAACACTGTAGCCAACTGTAAATACTTAACATTTCCAACTAAGAGTGGTGCAGTATGTTAGGATGAATGATGAACTTACCTCAGTTCTCCTTGGCTCTCCTCTTGAGCAGTGCTGCTTCCCAGTCTGATATTTGAGTGTTGCCTCCCTGGTCCTCAAGCTATTAAATCCTTAGTGGAATGCCGAATGACTCCGCGACAAGCACCCACGTTGTTGGACGAGGTGCCATGCCAAGAAAGGGGATTGCTTTTTTGTTTTTGGCATAAATCACAACCTCTAGCAAGGGGGAGGAGGGAGAGCCAAGGTTGGCTACATGCTTCAGGATGGGATGACCATGACTGGGGCTGTAGAGCTTTTGCAGGAGTCGTCTTAATGATATGTATATTCCGTCAGTTCTTGTAACGCGTTGATTCTCTGTTGTCCGCCTTAATGTCTGTGTCAATTTTTCCTTTTGAGTTGACTTTTCTCCACATAGTGATTACATGATTCTGTCATGTTATCATTTATCTTCCTTATGGCTGTTAGATTTGACAGTTTTGTCAGTGTGTATGGTGACACTGGGATTGAGGAGGTGAAAGTTAGATTGTGCTCGGAGCAGAAGTGTTGACAGCCGAGTATGCTCGCGTTGACACTCTTATGAAATTACGAGAACAACAAAACCTTATATTAATATTTAGATGCACTAATGACTCCTATTGACACCAACTAAATATACAGAGTGTTTATAGGATGTCTGAGCAGTCCTGAATAGCTTCTTTCAACTTTATACAGTGGTAAAAGTGTGTGCCCAGGATCCTTGGAAGAAGAGTTATCTTATAAATTGCCACAGATTTGTCTTTTGAGATGAGGTAATGTTACATAATTTATAGTTATCTTGGAGATGATATCTGTATAAGTCTTTCATTAGAAATTGTATGTTTAATGAGATACCAGTTGCATTTTTCCAGCCTCAACTTGTGTTTTTACATGTTTCACATAGAAATACAAATCATTGAGGCCTTTTACGGCAGTGGACAAAGTCTGTCTTTAAATCCACAAACAAACAATAACTAATTAAAAATACATTGAAACAACGGCTTTCTTTTCACAGACATGTTTGTTTAATCAGTTTGATGCGTGGCTCATCTCGTATCTGAGCATTTTTTCTAGAACCACTACGTAACAAAGCTAAAGAAAATTCATTCAGGTGATCGCCAAAAACAATCTGTCGAGTAATAAAGGCCATACTTTTGTAAAGTGGCTATAACCCATTCGATGCTAAGTACCAGATGTGTTTGATGGTGTCCTATAAGTGTTATTAGGCACAAAGAAGAGGGTTTCGTCTGAAACTAATTTAAATGGAAATTTGGTTCAGCAGAGGGCTTTTTCATCTATCTTATGACTCAAGGTGTTCTGTAAAGAACCAGCCTCACTCTTAACATGATAATGTATGGAGACAAACTGAAAAAAACACATCCCACCACATGCTCTACGGGTGATACATTGCAGGTCCTCGAGTATTTAATTGGGGTTTTATTAACCGCATGGCTATGTGGTCTACATTTAATTAACCTGCCACTTAAAACCAAATGTGAACAAACCATACAGCGAGTTGTTTGAATAGATGGCTGAAATTAAATGGTGTATGATGATGAATCGAATCACCAAACTTATTTCTTCGATTAAGGGTTTGGGAAAATATGAGCACGTCAGGCTGAAATGCAGCTCTGAGAGACGCGTCAGCCATATAAGAAAAAGAAAATAACCCTTTCGATCAGGTTGGATGTTTTTGCTAGTAATTTTTAAAATTAGAAATATCTGTCATACATCCGGACCACCTTGAGGATATTGACTTACATGTGAAAAGTCATTTGGATTCCTCATGGAGTCTGGGTTGCTGCAACTTTAAACCGCAACCCAGTTATTGTGGCGTTAGTAATAACAGAACTATGTTCACTTTGAGCACGATTGTGTATGTGTGTGGATATTTCAAGCAGTGTAATAAAAGTGGATGCGTGGCTCAGGCACTGTGACTGTTCTCAGGCATGGGAAGGTGATATGAGAGGCTTGATGTTCTTGAAGGCATTTATTGCAAGAGGTCACTGAAGTCAGGTGCTTTGAATTCTTCACTGCAAAAAACAATGACAAAAAAACCTGATGTTACACAACCCAATGCAACATGGACAAAGGTAACCCCATCTGTGTGTTGGCAACCAACACAGGAATATACACTGAATGAACCTTATCAATATTATAAATAGTTACTGCAGTTAAACTACATTAGAATAACTAAAACGCTCTGGTCTAGTGGGAAAAAAGGCTCTAAAGCATCCATATATATTTTTTTAAAGGAAGGTGTGTTTTTATTTTACCTCTTTTGTACTGCATATTGAACAGCAACAGTACTTGTAATGTTATATTCTTAGCATACATAACTACTATTGGCATGTGCGAAGTGGCTTTTAAATGTCAAAGCCTACTACTATAAATTCCATCTAAAGAGGTGTGTCAATAGTAACAGGATGCCATGCAGCTACTGATAATATTAGTGTGTCCTGTGACTTTACACAGGAAGATGTACAGTTGTTGGCAAGGTTGCACATGATATTGGATTATTTATGACTTTCCATAATAGATGCGCAATATCATGTGAAAGTGTGCAAACACATGTTGGCAGTAAAAGAAATATTTGAAGCCATGCGACAGTTGGCTAAGCGGAAGCATTGACTCGCACGCGAAGTTACAAAATTAAAAAAGGCACGATAAATGCCTCACAGGGCTAAAGGTAAACTGGATGGGATCACACACAACAAACATCTCCCTACAAGGTCAGGTACCACTTAAGTGTAGTTAAGAAAACATGAAATACATGCATGGAATTACTTTATCATTTTTATTTTATACAAAAACAAACATCTTAGACATACTGTAAGACATTACAGATCTTGATAATTATTCTATTTCTTCAGGAGAGCGTGGTTTTATGTTTGTTGTTACAGAATGATGAATGGTTGGATTGCACCTGAATGCAACAATAAATCTTTGCAGAAGCAAGGCCATTGCTTGAATCTAGATATTGGCATCTGGGAGCACAGAATGTGTTAACAGGCCTTGTTACTGTGTCTGTTTGTTTGGTCTGTCCCGCTAGGATGGTTATGTCAGTTCTTCACTGCTTTGGTTGAGGACTTATTAACCTTAACAAAGCTTGGTTCTTGGTAAATATATGGTAGTTGCAAAAAGCAGAGTTAACAATTGATAAGTCCATAGTGAACTGCTGATAAATGCATAATGAAGTGTGTCTTTGTTTTAATAAAGCAACAAAAACCTAGTAAAGATTTAACAGCGGCATAATGGGCAAGTTATAACTTTACGTGTGGATAAAAGGACATATCCAGCAATGATTTTCACTTTCATCCCTATGGTCAGCTTTTCTTTTCTTACACTTTTCTTACAAATAGGAACTTGAACATTGCACAATTTTCATTAATCTCTCAGAGAATAAAGCACAAATCTGAGTGCCATTCTAAATACCTTTTCACTAACACTTATTACAAGGACCTAAATAAAAGGGTTACCAATTATTTAAGGGTTAGCATTCTGTCGTTAGCATTTTCTCAAAGCACAGCGGTGTGTAATTATAGCATCACAGAGTTAATAGAGTGCATGTAAAGTGCTCATGATTAATTTAGGTTAAAGAGAGGCAAGTAAGACAGATTGTTGTTGAAGATGTAGGATTTATTTACATTTTGACATAATGATGAATAATTCAAACAATAAATCGTCAAGTGTGCGACAGACTTGTCTAATGTGGGAGTTGTATGTTTATGGCTGCTCTAATGAGGTTTCACATTGGAAATGCAGATCAAAACATTGGGACTTGCATGACAGGGGACAAGTCTGTCTTTAAATCAGCAAACAAAAAACAGCTGATTGAAAACATCTTCAAATGACAGCTCACTTTTCAGAATGCAAGCATTAACATCTATCTCAAAGCACAGCATTGCATGTAAAGCCTTACAGAGCCACTGGAGTGCCTGTAGACAAAACATCAAGTGACAAGCTCATGATTAAAAGAGGCAAATAATAAGAAACTTTGTTGTTGAACAGGTAGGATTTATTTACATTTTGGCATAATTATTGGTGATTCAAACGCTAATAATCAATCAGACTGTCATAACATATACTTTCCATGTGGGAGTAACTTAGGGAAACCAAGCAGCTTTTCTGTCCTATTCAAAAAAACAAAACAGCAGAATAAACTAACTATAATCACAGCTCAGGGAAATATAGGCCAATAAATAAACATGCCCGGGTGTAAGATTAGCATATAATTAATGGTGGATCTCGGATGTTTCCTGTCAAAGTGTTCTCTGGCTCCACTACATAAACTCAGTAGAATTTGCACTCAAACGCAGCAGAATCTCATAGTTCGAATCTGCAAGGTTTCTTATTGGCACTTTAAAACATTTTCCTTTCATCCTTTAGTTTTGCTCTCCACATCACTACGGTGATCCACCAAAAAAAGCACAGATGAATGCATGCTTCAGATTGGCACATCCTCCACAACGTTTCATTCATCTTCAGGAGTTCGGGCCAACTGAATCATCCTAATCTGAAAGAGGAGGGAGAGAAGGGAACAGTAAAGACATGCAGCCAGAAGAGTGGATTTAAGTTGTAACAAATAATTTTGATGTGTTTTTTTTTTTTACCTTTGACAACAAGCTTAGTTGAACACTCCACTCTGCCCAGATTGTTCTCTGCCATGACGGTGTAATTCCCGCTGTCCTTGGGCCCGACTTTGAGTATCACCATGGAGCAGACCCCACATGTGTTGGTGATGTAGTAGTTAGTGTTGGTGTTGAGGCTGACATTGTTTCTGTACCAGGTAACATGGGGTCTGGGGTTTCCTGTCACCGCGCAGCTCATGTAGCACTCATAGCTCTCTGGACTGTTGTGTGTCTTCAGTGGAACAGAGAATGACGGAGGCACCTCGAAGCTGCAGTCCTTGGAGGTAGGAAGGTTCAAAGAAAATGACTCTGAAAGGAAGCAAGTAAAAACGAAAGAAAAGTCACAAGGGTGCGTTACATAACGACAGATATCCTTTTAATTTCTCTACCCTTAAGTCGTCTGGCAATTGATTCAATTATCTTGCTTTACTGTCTATAGCAGAACACTCAGAAATATAAAATGCTCTTCTTTTCATGTTGCATTTCATTTACACAAAGCAAACAAAGCATTCATTAGCAATGATATCTGACCTTGCACTATGCCCATTACACTTAGTTGATATTCTTTAATTGCCTTTTGTAAGGGAGATCTTTTATTAAATTGTTGTACGTATTACACTCACACATCTATTCACATTTTAATTCTAATAGGTATGCACACAAACGGGGCTGCAGCTAGTTATTTTCATTATTGCTTTACTTTGCCAATTCATTTCTTGAATAATTATTTAGTTTATTAAATATCACAAAGTAACAAGAAACATCCATCACAGCTTCTCAGAGTACCAAGTGATGTGTTAAAAAAGAAAAAGAAAACAACAGTCCAAAATACAGAAAAGCACCAAATCCTCAGATTTTAGAAGCTGGGACCAGCGAAAGTTTGTCACTTTTCCTTGGAGCTCTTATTTATCTCATTCCCAGCTTGTCAAATACTGTTGCTTTCTGTTGGCAGCCCGCCATAATCCATAATCCCAAAGTGTCAGTATTTGATTAATTGAAAATTTGTCTAAAAAATCAACTACAAACAGGAGTTTAAAATATCTGTAATTAATGACTTATCAATATATAAAAATGGCGATACGTTGTTTTTTTTTTTTTTTGTGGCCTGAAAAATGTTTTACATTGAATCAATTGATTGTTTATTTGATGAAAACTATAAATGGTGTAAAAAGCCCATCAGCGGTCTCATCTCTTGTTTGACAGTTCAAATCCCATATACATTCAATTAAAAATTAAGGTAAAACACAAAAAGCAAAAAATGTAAGCACATTTAAATGACTAAACTAGCAAAAAAGAGCTAAGAGTCGGGGGTCCTTGATAGTTATATTTAATTTTAATTATTTTTTTTTAACATATAAGGTATAATTTATGTTGACCAGATATGACAAACTGACTTTGTTTTGTTTGAGTTGAGCCTTTTTTTTAAATGTGGTTTAAATGTGTTGTCTATTTATTTATTTATTCATTCATTCATTCATTCATTTATTTTTTTGGCCTTCTGTGTCGTTTCACTTTGTTGTTAAGATTCTGAGTCTTTGTTTGCTGATGTGGCAAATGTATATTGTATATTGAGAAATCTTAATAAATCTTGTTGAAAAAATAGAGAAGTTCTCATTTGATTTTCATTTGTTGAATTAATCATGAGGAATCAATTCAGCTCTATGCTTCACAGTTTCTATTCACTGTCATTAAACCTGCCTTTTACTCTCTTCACTTCCCAGATTGCTGAATCAGAGGGTTTGGAAAGCCCCATGTCATTCTTGGCATAGACCCGGAACTTGTACTGCCTTCCGGGCATGACATTGATGGCGGTGAACTTGTTGTTAAAGAGATGGTCTGCCACAGTTTGCCAAGTACGCTTGACAGAATCACGCTTGGTGATTATGTAATGAAGCCTGTCGTCTTTCTTCTCATCTGGAGAGGGCTCCCAGGAGACCGTCACTGTTCCTGACACGTTCTCATCCAGCTCCACAGGGCCTGGAGGCTTGGGGTCATCTGCAAACAGGTAGGAAAAGATTTACAGTAAATATTCTTAAGTTGACTACAATGATACACTCAGTCTTAAGATCTGTACATTTACGCTTGTGAAGTTTTGGTATGTATTTTATTCATTTAGTACCCCCGAAGAGCTTAAAATCTTAATTCTGGCCATATCAAAACAATTTTTGCTTCTTCTTCCTCACTTTGAAGTTTTCTTCACTGTACCTGTGATTCTTATCTCAACACTAGAGGTCTCCTGACCAACGAGGTTCTTGACGACAATAGTGTAGACCCCAGTGTCATGACGCTCTGATGAGGGGATCATCAGCTGTGATGATGTGTCTGAGTTGCTCACTTTCACGTGCTTGGCAACAGGATGACCGTCCTTCAGCCATTTGATAGATGGTATCGGGGAGGCCTGTCACAATAATAATAGTAATTATTATTTATAGAGCACTTCAAAATCCTTGCAAACAAAAAGTCTCACAAAGTCAGCAAGATAAAAGAGTTGAGCCGCTAAAATTAAAAGTTTTAAAAATAAAACAGAAAAACATATGAAATAAAAACAAAAACACAACAGATAAATCAACATGACAGATAAAAAACAAGAAAACAAAATAAACAACACAACAGATACAAAAGCAAAAAAATGAAAACCAAGAGAACAGTAAAAAAAAAAAAAGAAAAGAAAAAAAGACAATATTAAGCTCAACTCAAATCAGACATGAAAGGACTTTTTGTCTGAATGTTATACTGAACCTGGAAGTTGAAGTTGATGCGAGCAGCGTTGCCAGCTTTCATTACTATGAAGGTCTTAATTTTCCTGTCAGTGAAGTGAGGTTTCACTGTCACAATGTGGAGAGAGAGTTTCAGACAAAATTAATGAGAGAAAGTGATGAAATGAGGGTAAAATGAGTCAAATTCTGACTGAAGACAGGTTGCGGTTTCCACTGACTCACCTGGGGGAGGCATTGCGATGATATAATTGTCCAGCTCCTGTGGCTCACCGTCTCCACCCTCGTTGGTGGCTAAAACTCTTACCCAGTACATGGCCATTGACTTCAGACCCATAATAGTATATGAGTTTATAATGATAGCAGTGGAGTTGCAGCGACTCCATTCTGGGTCTTCGGCTGGTCTGACCTCCACAAAGTATCCTTTTGACTCGTCTTGAACCCCCTCCTCCTCCGTGGGTTTGGTCCAGCCCAGCGATAAGGTGCTGTATGTGGAGTCTGTCACCTTCAGGTCAATAACTTTACCAGGGGGCTCTAAGAGGGTAAACAATTAGCATCCAAGAACTGAAACATGAGGAATTAAGCATTGAGATAATAAGCTGTCTCGGATTATGACTCACTCTTTGGATCTCTTGCAAACACAAATTCAGATGGTGTACTTGGCTCTCCGGCACCAGAAATGTTGATAGCTGATACACGGAACTCGTACTCGATGCCCTCAACAACATCCTTCACTCCGTAATTTTTCTCTGTTGGCATGTCAAACAGTATAGTGAAGACAATCAAATATCTATAAAAAAAATTGTTATTTACATCTGTAGTTTAAGTAAACAAATACATTACATCTTGAACATCAAAAGTTCTTCACCTTTGATGGGCTCGTTGGCTGGGTTGACCATGCCCCACAGATTACTGCCATTCTTGCGTTTCTCCACATTGTATCCCAGAAGGTCGGTGCCTCCAGTATTACTGGGTGCAGACCAAGCCAGATTGATGCAGTCTTTGAACGCACTAACAACTTTTGGTTGAGAGGGAGCTCCAGGGTACGCTGAAAGAATGATTCAAATTTAGAAAATGTCACTTTGGCACTGTCGCAGATAAATCTGGTGTGCTTGTAAGAAGGCTTACCCTTTGTCCCTGCCTGAATGTCATCGGTCTCCATCATCTCACTGACACCTTGATCAGTTTCAGCCCTGACGTGGTAACAGTACTTCCTGCCATGATCCACATCAACGTCCCTGTATTTAGGCTCTGGACCCAACTTGCCCAGTTTCTTCCAGCTGTTTCTGCCAATTTGCTGGCGCTCCAGGATGTAGTCTGTGATCGGGGAGCCGCCATCGTCTTTTGGAGGCCTCCATTTGAACTCAATGCAGGTTGAATTACTCTCAATAATATCCACAGGGTTGAGAGGTGGCGTTGGTTTATCTGTGGCAAGACAAGAGAATAAAGAACAACTCCACTCATAAACATGTCTTGCTTGTACGTGACTCTTCCAAATGAAGAACATACAGGTCTTAAAATGCAGCATACAAACCTAATACAACAAGCTGTGAGATGGCTTCAGTTGTTCCACATTCATTTTTAATCTTGATCTTGATTTCTCCTGTGGTTTTGCGTTTGCACTTGGTTAGCAGCAGGCGGGTGTGTGACTCGGACTTCTCAATCTTGATACCGGTGTCCTCCAGCAGCTCCTCCCCTTCATGGAACCACTGTATCTTCATGGGTTCACGTCCAACAAAGGTCATCTTGAATGCTGCATCTTTCCCAGATTTGATTATAACTGGCTTCATGAACTCTGTGAGGTCATCTGAGTTAAGTCTTGGAGGATCTAGAACAACAAACACACATATTTTCAAACTTTTATCACTCAGCTAAGACAAATACTGTTTTACTATTTTATTTTTTTTAACCGTAGCTGCCCTTTCTTTGACTTAAGTTGGAGTATCTCAAATTGACGGAGTACGATACCTTCAACTTTGAGCTCAGCTTCTGTTTTGCGGCCATCGGCTTCACATCGGTACTTTCCGCTATCATCCTCTGTGCAGTTTTTGATAATTAGCTTGCGATAAGTCTGATCCTTAACAATGCAGATATGATCTGTAGATGTAATCTGAAATGCACACACACACACACACACCCATGTTAACACACTTTAACACCTTACACTGTCAGTTTATCAACTCCTGTGTTCCTCACCTCTTGCCCATCTTTGTACCAGACTCCGTCACATTCCTCACTGCTCAGCCTGCAGACCAGTTCTGCATCAGTACCAATAATGGCGGTCACATCTGACAGTCCGCCAGTGAAATATACTCCTGGATCTGAAGGAAATACAACCTTGCTGTTGACTGTGAACAGGAATATATTAACAAATTTACAGTAAGTTAATTTCTGTGTTTTGATGCATCTTACCAACGACCGTATCAGGAACAAGTGGGCCTTTTCTCTCTCTCTTCTTTTTCCCTTGAACAGGCTCCTCTTCTTCAACATCCTCAGCAGGATCCTCTCCCTCCTTTGCTTTGGCCTTCTTCTTGGGTTCTGATGATGCAGATTCCTCCTCCCCTTCTTCTTCTTCTTCTTCTTCATCATCCTCTTCCTCTTCTACATCCTCCCCCTCTTCCGCAACAGTGGTTCCATCTGCACCTTCTGTCTTTACCTTTGCCTTTGTCTTCTTTGTCTTTCCTTTTTCCTTGTCCTTCCCCTTTTCCTTCCCCTTTTCCTTCGCTTTAGCTTTAGCTTTAGCTTTGGCTTCAGCCAGAGCTTTGGCTTTGGCTTCTGCTTCAGCTTTTGCTTTAGCCTCAGCCTCTGCTGCTGCTGCGGCGGCCGCTGCAGCTGCTGCTTCTGCCTCTGCCCTTGCCTTTGCAATCAGCTCTTCTTTCTGTTTCTGTACTATAGCCTGCTGCTCCTGGGCAATCTTCAAAAGTTCATCTCCACCACCACCTGCTCTGGTTGTTTTGCGAGCTTTCTTTTTTCCCCGCGAGTTTGGATCAGTGTCAACTAATGAGGAAATACACAGTACCAGAACATTGTCAACATTTAAAACTTGCATTAAAGAATCAGGTTTTTTTTAATTTAAAATTTGTAAACAGTACCTTCCACTATAAGCCAGGCATTGCAGGATGAGTTTCCAGCCACAGCTGCATATATTCCCTTGTCCAGTGGCATGCAGTCCTTTACCACCAGTGTGTGAATCAGCATGTCCTCTGACACAAGGATGTCAAATTTCTCCCCTTGCTCCAATGGGATGTTCTTTCCCTTCCAAGTTATCTTTTTCAGGGGTTGTGAGACGAGACACTCAAACACAGCGTCCTCTCTTTCCTCCGCTTTCACGTCTTGAATCTTGACCATGAATTCCACCTCGGGAACTAGATGACACGCATAATTACAGCTTAACATGATATCTTCTGACCTCCTGAATGGCACTGTGCACATGTTAAAGTAGTGTATAGATAATTGATTTATGCATCATCTTACGTTTGAAGTCGGTCGAGAAAACCTTAACTCCATCAACCTCTACTTGGTACAGCCCGGCGTCTTCGGGGTCGACACCATTGATGCTAAACACAAACTTCTTTCCCACTTGCTTCAATCCATGTTTCACCTCCAGCTCAGCATCAAAAGGAATCATAATTCCATCCTGTTTCAACATAAGCAGTCATTATTGTCTGAGAAATATGCAAGGGGCCTGCAAGTATGTCTGCTCTCATTTAATTTATTCATGTAAAAAAGTACAAATGTTAAATGAAACATCTCACCTTGTATATGAAGATTTTGCTGGTAGGGTCTTTCAGCGACATTTCAAGTTCAAACTCTGCAAGACCGTCATCTTTAAGTTCGATTGGCTTTAGGTTGCATAGTCTTTCTACAACCTATAGTAATTTGAAATGAAAAGAAAATGTTAAATGCTGTGAAAATGTTGACATTTCTTGTATTACAAAATTCAGCATATCAGGCTGTGTACATGCTATACATTGACATTTAGATGAAGCTGAAACTTACCCTTTCTTGCTCTTGCTCTCTTTCGACCTTCTTCTCACTTAGTTTCTTCAGCATCCTGCGAAAATCAGTGACACCATACTGGGCACAGATGGACTCGTAGTCTTTCTTGTCCGCACTCAACAGCAGTTCCCAAAACTTATCATCAATTTCTGGTTTTTTCTCTTCCTTGTGCTCCATATCAACCCTGCATAAAGAAAAACAAATATTTGTAACACTTTAAAGTAACAATCACACATGGCAAGGAAAATTTGTTGGTTTTTTTAACTGCTTACTTATGTTTTAGGGCCTTTTTGAAGTCCTCAGGTGTATCTCGGATAGCTACAACAAAATCATCAGCGTGGTTAAAAATGTCATCCAATGAGAGACTCACTTTGAATTATTTTAGATTAAATGTAGGCATACCTGTTCTTGATTCTTGCAGGGCTCTGTTTTTTTTAAAGCCAACTATAGAGATAGAAAGACAGTGTAGTGAGGTGGATGCAGTTTGTCTATAGGTTCTCTATAATTTGTAATGGAATAGAAGTAACTGACCCTCAATAACATTAAGTGCAGCAGTCACAACGGCTTTTCCATATTCATTTCTGGCATAGCACTTGTACGTGTCAGCATGATCCACTGTTACAGCAGGCATCTATCAATCAATACATGATTATTATTCTTTTTGGCAAAACCCGGATAGTGTAAGACGGTTTTATCGATCCTTTGGTTTAGAATTTATTCAGATGAGCATTTCTTACATCGCATGGTCAGTGATCTCACCTGTAGTTGATGTTCACCAGAACTGGCGTCAAAGATGATTTTGAACTTTTCTTCATCGATTTCCCCATTATTTCTCATCCAGGTCACAGTTGGTGCTGGTATGCCTGTAATGACTGCTCTGAAGATAACCATTTTTCCTATAGAAACAAGAATATATTGTTATGTTATCTTAGAAAATTCAAAAAAGAAGGTTATGCATGTGATAAGAGGTGGAACTTTACCTTCTTGAATAGTTATAGCAATGGGTTTCCGGGTGAAGTCTGGAGTTGTCATGCCTTCAGGTAATTCCTCCACATATTGGGTAATCATAACTCCGGGCACCCTTGACCTCTTTCTAATTTTCACTGTCATTAGATGAGATAAGTAATTGCATTATTTACACTTGTGAAGAAGCTTTGAGTGGTTTAGTACAATCATACTTCACAAACCCTCTCAGGCTACTGTATCTGCATTTAGTTTAAAATGCATATTTTATTGTTTGGCAGTGAAAAATAATCTATTTACTTACCCTGCCCTGGAGCCGTGGGCTCGTCATCCTTAGCTTTACGTATTTTAAACATCTTGACTGAGACAACAGCTTCTCTGCGAATGATAAAAATGTTATCAATCACTTAAAAAGGCAGAATGTTTGGAACGCATACATACCATTTTAATCAGTCACGACTTAGGCTGTCGCTTGGAATATATAATAAGGTTATTTTTGCCTATGTCAGCGCTTACTGTAACATATCCTAGAGTTTCAATGCAGTCTAGAGCTGTTAGCATGGCTTGACCACTGTTAGCAACCATCCCCATCTGTCTGACATGCAGTCAATCTCTTCCAGATGGTCTGAATCTGTAATGGGTATCACTTATCATTGTTTTAACAAGCAGCTTAAGGCAGTTGAATGTTCATGAATGTTAAGTAAAGCCTATCCTTGAAAAGATAGAAAAGATATTCTGTGACACAATTCATGCCTCCTTCAATGTGGGTTAAATAATATTATGGCATGCGTTCACTGTACATTTTGTTAAGCCTACTGAGGCAATGTGATTGTGGTTTTTGGGCTATATAAATAAAATTGATTTGATTTTGTCAATGTCAGACAATATGAGTAATACCAGTGTCATAAATGGTGCCATGGTGCCCAATGTTAGTAACTCTATCTGTGCTATAAATGAAAGAATTTCTATGATCAGTACATTCTTAAAATTCTCTTTGTAAATTCTTGCAGGTGACCGGACTAATTTTGCAGGCAGTAGGTCACATACCTCATAAAACTATCTATCATGACTCAGGAAGTGACGTAAGCAAACGTAACATTAGTCAGAAGCATCTTTGTATTTAGGGTCAGGTTGCTTTCTTTTTAGCCCTGAATTATCTGGAGAAATATGTGAAAAGATAAAAGGTGAAACAGAAAAGGCACTTTAATTGCATCAATTAATGATTGATTTTTGCAACAGTTTTTTATTAGTCAGATTTCATGCTCGGTAGTCAATACTCTGTAAGGATAAGCTTCAGACACCCATTTTCAAAACATTAACAAATCAAAAGTGCATTTCAGTAAATATGGATAATGGTTTTAGAATTCGTATTATTACAAAAATGGAATCTCAAAGACGAAGACGGTCACATTAGTATACCGACATGTGACATCTTACAGCAATAATTCAAAAATGCTAAAAGTATTGTCTTTTCCAATTTCATTTAAGAGTTAGAATGATGAACTCATACTGTATATATCTAATAGTATCTTGTATAAATTACTTTGTCTTCACCATCTTCCCAAACTTTTATGATCTCATAAGTCTAATGACAGAAGCATTTTTGTTCTTGTATTAGCCAATCATTAGTTTGATAGCCACTTAAACTATTTAAATACATTTATCAAACTGAATGATGCCAGATTCTGTTAGTTGAAGAAGTACCTGCATGTTTAGCAGCTTTGCAACACTTGGTGCGCTGCTGTGAAGCTATATTTGTCATAGAGAAAAAATAGCTGTGCCAAGGGTGTTAGGAGTGAACTGATTTATGAATATCTTGTCAGGTCTATGACCCAAATCTCAGAGCTGCACTTAGCCGCAGCGCATATACTTTTATTATTTGTCATTTTTTTGTGATAGAATACTGAATAAAATATTATATTTAAGTTTGACAATGTACTGCAATAGTTAGTCTTTGCAGGAGGAAAAAGTGTGGGTGATTGTAATGTGTATTTGTATGTAAAGTGTCCTGTTTCTGTATTCACCATTACTCTCTTGCACTAATCATTAGTTTAATATTGATCTCTCTTTAACATTTTCCTGTTTCGCATTATTTCTCATTCAGATAAGAATATTCTGCTTGTCTAAAAGCGTGTGTCATAAACAAAATTTTTCTAACACAGAACTTAAAACTTAATTTAAACTTGAGAGTTACTACAATTTCTATAAACTGCTGTCAAAATTAAATAAGAATTGTCACTTCAGCTAACTAGTGAGATCTCTTTGCCTCGTACACTTATGCTTGATAAAGAGTAACATGCAGACTGGTGTCAGATTAGCTCAAAGAACATATTTACAAAGATTAGCTGACAAAATAAAGAAGATATTGATGATTGAAATTCCATGTATTTATTAGAATTGGGAACGTGCCCAGTTAATTTAAATGTACTTACTATCTGTGTCAAGTTAACTGCTGTTCTCTGCTGCGTGTTGCCAGCCAGGTTCCAGCGGATTCTTGTGTGTGGGCTTGGCAGTTTGAGAGGCAATAAAGCCTTTCAGAGACACTCGGAGCAACCTTACCCACTGCTTTTTCCCTCTGCCTCTTGGGGATAGGTTTACTGTCATGTACTTTGGCCCCTAAAGTGCTATAGGTTCTTGAAAAGGGGGCACAAGAGGAAATGCAGCAGTGAAGCCACCCTAATCCCTCCCTCAAAACTGAAATTTCAGCTTTAGCTGTGCAGCAGGGTGCTTTTGGCTGCTCTTTTTCAAAAGCATCATGAGAAGTGAAGTGCCGGTGGGCTGAGCTGCCTCTCCATTAGCTTAATTGCACACCATGCTGACTGATCTTCATCCAATCATTGAACAAGAGGTAAGTGTCAATTAGATACAGATTTTTTAATTTTTTTTTTAAGCTTTGTGCATTTGTTCAAAAAAATGTTTATTACACATTTTTTGAAAAAATAATTGATCGTACTTTTATGCTGAAATCTTGCTCCAAATATTAGGCAATTTGCATAAATATTCCTATTTGCTCTGTGCTGCTCTGGATACAGCAGAGGAAAAGCAAACTAAACAAGCTAAACCTCATGCTAATACTAATGAACCATTATTATTTCTTACTGTCTCATTAAAAAGAACAGGCCTAAGTTGCCAAGTAGCACTTATTTTAGCACTGTAATAGGCACGTCACTTTGAAAATGAGAAGTGTCACCCTGCACTAGTCAGTCATGTTAAAGGCGTGGGTGTAACCGTTAACCCCGTCTCTTCTTCAGTGCTTCTAAACTTGGACAGATGTCTGACCCCACAAAAATGCTTGGAGAGGTAACACAAGACAACTGGAGATAGATAATTCACATAAAACTCTCTTGGGGATAATAAAGTGGCCTGAATTATGATTCCTGCTGGCTTTGTAAGACTTGAACCAGAGCCACAATATATGTCCAAGTCTATCAGCATGTGTCTTTATTGTCATTGTAAAAGTATTTTGTGTTAAATGTTTAATGTCTTTCAAAGTCAGATGCAGGTCAGATAAAATCATTCACAATAGCAGTATGAAATATTTATTTACACCAAACCCACACATAAATGTCCACAGGTAGAACAGACAATAACATTGTATTAAATTGTTTTTTTTTGTTTTTTTTAATTGAGGGGAAGATTTTAAATCCTCAGTTGAGAAAAACAAAACAATTGCAACCAAACAATCACTATATATTGAAACAAAAACCTCCAACTAAATATTAACTGAAAGAAAAACAGTACCATACACCTCAGACAAACATTTTAACATATAACTTCAATAAATAACTTCTTCAAAGTGTCATATAGTCTAAATATTCTAGCGGTTTAACATGCATGTTATTGCAGTTCAAATATGTGAGATTGCAACTTAGTATTTCAAGCTTCCATTCTATAGAAATTGCAAAATTTAAAACAAACAAATAACAAACCAATGCGTGGCTTATATTTCAGCAACTTATTACGCCCAAGACCTTATTGTGAGTTCAACTTTGATGAGCAAATTCCTGCAGAGGTTTCCATTTATTCAAATAGTTAAAAACCTTAAAGGAAGGTATCACATTAAATATTACTGCATTCTAGGGGTTTGCTTAACTCTGAAGATAAATTATGTGACTCCCAACAGCAGCTTGGTTTCTGTTGGTGTTTTAGAGCAATTCTACCATCTTCAGTTTGTCCATTTACTCTGGAAGAAAGAAAGAGAAAGCCAGTTATTTGTTTCAGATTTCCGATATTGTTAGTAAGTAAGTATGCACAACATTTACAGCGTCTTTAAAGCGTAGGCACATTCTATTTAAAATTTACCTCTGACTGTCAGTTTGGTGGAGCACTCGGCCCTTCCCATCCCGTTTTCAGCAACAACCTTGTACTCCCCGGTGTCTTTAGCTCCGACCCTCAATATGAGCAGTGAGCAGACTCCGCAGGTGTTGGAGATGAAGTAGTTAGTGTTGGTATTCAAACTGATGTTGTTGCGGAGCCATGTGACATGTGGTGTCGGGTCTCCTTTTACAGCACAACTCATGTAGCATTCATACCCTTGAGGAGCTGTGTGCATTTTCAGTGGGACAATGAACTTGGGAGGACACTGTAGATCAGTGACCTTTGATTCTGGCATGTTTAGAGTGAACTTTTCTGGAAGAAAGCAGATATGCATTGCATGGAGTTAGAATTGTAAAGCAAAAATAATGTTTACTCTTCTGTTTCTGCGTCTGCTAATGTGACGGCCTGATGGTTTGGACACTCTGCAGGGAAGAAAATATTTGCGATAATGTGATAATGTGAGCTCTAAACGGGGGCGATGCCATCAGTCTAAAACAGGATCGACACATGAACCAGTTTGTGAGCTTCCATTGCATTGCCCAGAATGCAATGTCATTAAAGCACACAGAAACAGACAAAGCAAACAAATAAACAAAAACAATGCTGTACTTTGTCCAAATGGCATCAGTCTCTTCTTATTGAATACACTGAATTAGCTGGTTTAATAGAGATACACAGGGAAAGAAAGTACACAGACAATTCAGATCTGCTGGTAGCCTTAGTACTCTGTAGTGTAGTAGTGTAGTAATATGTGGGTAGTAAGTAAGTACTGTATTTGCTTAAGCCTGTGTCTGCATTTCCATACCTTTTTTGGCAGTAATCAGCCACTTTGGTGATTCAGAGTGTTTTGAGGAGCCCATGTCGTTCTTTGCGTAGACTCGGAACTGGTATTCTCGGCCCGGCATAATGTTGCAGGCTGTGAATCTGTTGTTGAAGATGTGATCTGCAACGGTGTGCCACTGTCTTTTACTTGAGTCACGTTGAGTCACCATGTAGTGCAGCCTGTCATCACGTTTCTCATCTGGCGACGCGGTCCATGAGACGGTCACTGTGCCAGGCACGTTTTCGTCGACCTCCACAGGACCTGGTGGCTTTGGCTCATCTGGAGTTAAAATACGAAGGTTTTTTTTTAAAATTCTTTTTATTGACAGTATATGGAAAAGGAGTAAATTATTGATACAGTATTTTACTCACCTGTGACTCTAATTTCAATGCTGTATGTTTCTTGACCGACAATGTTCTTGACAATGATAGAGTAGATTCCAGTATCTGAGCGCTCAGCAGAAGGAATCAGAAGCTGAGATGTTCCCTCTGTGTTGCTGATGGTTACCTTTTTAGACACTGGCGCTCCATCTTTCTGCCAGGTGATATCAGGCCAAGGAGAAGCCTACAAAAATAGGGAAATATACTTTGTCCGATTTGTCAGAAGACTAACGTTATCATTATAAATATTTGCATTGTCAGAAGTCTTTTTAATTACGTCCGTAGTTACCTCAAAGTTGATGTTGAATCGTGCAGAATTTCCTGCTCTCACCACCATGAAACTCTTGATTTTGGCATCAGTGAATCGTGGTCTCACTAAGTAGGTGGAAATTGGGTGAAAAATTGGTCACTTTTTGTCATTAATTTTGATGTTGATGGCAGGGAAAACCAGACAATAACTTATGATGATTCATTTCTGATCCAAACATAGCCTTATCACTATAATTCAACCAAATTGACAACAACTAGTTTTAGGTGCTTACAATTGTGTTGTAAAATTTTTTGATTTCTACAAAAACACAGTATTTTTTTCTGCAAATGTACATATTGTTTGATATCCTGATTTTATAAACTATGTTTGCTGTTGCATTTTTAGAGTCGCATTACACAAAACATACACTCAGTGACCACTTTATAAGATCTAATACAATCCGATACAACTGTTCTGCCATATGTTCCTCCATATAAAGATGATAATGTTCAATTTTGATTGACTATCAGAGAATCATTTATTAATATACTTGTTATTGAGGTTGTAGTTTACAATGCTGTTAAATTGGGCTGCATTATATTGATTAGTGTCTCAAATGTCTTGTTCAGGCCATTTTAAGCATGAAGGAAGAAGAACAGTAGAAACACCACCATTAACAGCAACCACTATGATACAAGTATTACAAGTAGTAATTAACACCTTTCTTAAAAAAGCTTTTAGAAACACTGGCCATTATTAGCTTAATTCAGGTCAAATTGCGGAGGTGCCTCTCTGAGAGATTCAGGAAGTCAATGAAGTTTTTTGATGAACATTGTCTCTGTCAATAATGACAGTGTCGATGTTAATTGATGGGATGATGACATGGTTTCAATGACTTGGACTGTGACCAAAGAAAGTGCTATGGAATGCTGCTAGCAATGAATATGTTGAATATGTGAGGGTACGGTCATATTGACTCTGTCTCCTTTATTATTGTCCAACTTGTTTGTCCTATATGTATGGTGGACCTCAGTTTAATAAGGTATTTTGTATAGTATCGTATCGTAATATATGTTCCATATATGAGCTGTTGCACAGGATTGCATTAAATGTTACAGGTGTACCTAATAATGTGGCCAGAAGGTGTATAATGATAAACATATTTTAAGTCACATTAAATACTGACATTAAAGTAACAAAAAGTCTTGGTCGTGGCTTTCATCTGTCATGACTGGTGATAAGATTTAAAAGCCAAATAGACTGCTCAGTTCATCAGTGCGTTTGTCTTGTTTAACCCAGGCTTCACTGATCCCGATCACAGTAACTCCAAGTTGATTTTCTATGAATCTCTTCAGGTTTACTCAATTTAGTCTTTCACAATGACTTCTACCTTCAGAAGATGTTAAATTCTATCTTCTTTACTATACAACTGATGAATACAACTATGTAAAAGAGGATTCCCTGTAGCATTATACAAATGGAACTATTTGACATATGTAACTTTGAAGTGTTTTTCTCACCAGGAGGGGGCATAGCGAGGATGTAATTATCCAGCTCCTGTGGCTCTCCCTCTCCTCCGTCATTCATAGCAATGACTCTGACCCAGTACATGGCCATTGACTTCAAGCCTTTCACTGTAAAGGAGGTCATGGTGATTAGATTTGAATTGCAGCGATCCCATTCTGTGCTCTCTGCAGGTCGGATCTCCACAAAATATCCCTTGGCTTCATCCTCAACCCCCTCAATGTCCTTGGGTTGGGTCCAAGACAGGGACAGAGTTGTGTAGGTGGAATCTGTCACTTTGAAGTCTTTGACTTTACCAGGAGGCTCTGTAACATATGATTCATATTCAGTGCTGCAATTTGTTGGCTCTGTATTGATTGTAATGAGTGATAACAATGACCACCTACTTTTAGGGTCTCTTGCAAACACGAACTCAGATGGTGTACTGTATTCACCCGCTCCAGAGTTGTTGATTGCTGACACACGGAATTCGTACTCAATGCCCTCAACCACATCTTTAACACCAAATCCCTTAGCTGCGTAGGCAAAATATGATAAACAGAAATTACAGCATTCATTAAACCTTCACCTTGTTGAAACAGGCTGTCATAACATAATCAAACATAGATGATCTATGAATAAAAGAGTAACCTGTGATCATCTGGTCAGGTGGGTTGACCTGACCCCAGAGGTTGCTGCCCTTCTTGCGTTTCTCAATGTTGTATCCCAGAATGTTGGTTCCTCCAGTGTTGGCTGGAGGTGACCAAGAGAGGTTGATGCAGTCCTTGAAGGCACTGACGACCTTTGGTGCTGATGGGGCTCCAGGGTATGCTATGTAGAAAAAAGATTGGGATCTATAAATAATTTCTGAGTCTAAAAGGTTTTTTTGTACTGTGGGAGAACTGATCATGATTACAAAGGCTTGTCCAGAATCAAGAGCAGAACATGGCATATGGAAATTCTTCTGTGCAATTTTATAATGTAGTTAACTGCAGAGACTTGATAATAAAGAGACTACTGTCTTACAACTTAATGAAAATCTTGTGTCTTTTGTGGAGCCGTATATTCTCTGTCTTAGGAGACATGACTAAAACTGTACAGTGCAAAACAACTAAAAATCTACAAGAGCCACCTCGTATTGGTTTTGACGGTGCACCATTCATACCTTAGATCAACACTATAATGACATTATATTAATGGTCAACTGTGCAATTTTGTGTGATCATCAACTTGATGCAAAGCTCTGTGTGGATTGTATTCATTCCTGGGAGTAATTTTAAAAGTCACAACTATTCCATTGAATAGCAACATTTTTTGGGCTCACCCGAAAGCTTTGAAGCTTCAACCATCACCATGGGAATTGACACTCAAATCAGTATTCAACAGTATTGAATGTCAGTGTGTTTTTTTCTTTTTTATGCATTACATCAAAAATCCAAAATAAAACTGGATAGTTTTGTGTGTCCCAACTCCCCTCTGTAGTCACCAGCACTGCACTGAACCCGGGACTGTGACACATGACTGTGTGACAGCCAGGCTTGCAAGTTTTGATGCTAGCAAGATTTAGAAAAACTCAAGCATCTGGGATAACCTCAAAAAAGTTGAGTTCCAGATATGCCAAAGGAAACTGGCATATCACAAATCTGCGAAGAGTTTGGCTCATCACATCAAAACTCTACTTAGTAAGTACAAAAGTGTTATTTGGTGAAGTCCTAGAAATTTCTCTATTTTAATGACTGGTACATCATTGGTCTGAGTTTACCTTTGGTACCAGCTTGAATGTCCTCTGTTTCCATCAGCTCACTGGTGCCCATCTCAGTCTCCCCTCTGATGCGATAGCAGTACCTCCTGCCGTGGTCTACATCGGTGTCCCTGAATTTGGCATCAGGACCGATCGGTCCCACTTTTTTCCAAGTGTTGCGGCCAACTTGATTTCTCTCCAGGATATAGTTGTCTATCTTGCAGCCACCGCTGTCTTTTGGAGGTTTCCACTTGAATTCAATTCCAGAGGAGGAGGCTTCAACAATCTCCAGAGGTCCCATTGGAGGAGTGGGTTTATCTGCCAGAGTCAAAGTAGTATGTAGAGTATTAGTCTCAGCTGAACAGACCACCTACTCTGTAGCAAAAGAATTAGACAGGTATTTTGTAGGCTACTTACTTTTCAAGTACATAAAACATACTGTAAATGTAAAAAATTGTATACGTACCCAGTACAACAAGCTGGCTGATGGCCTCAATTGTGCCAAACTCATTTTTGAGTTTCATCTTGATTTCACCGCTGTCTTTGCGCTGCAGCTTGTTCAGAAGTAGACGAGTGTAACCCTCTCCATGCTCTAACTTGATATTTCCTTCATCTGCAAGCTCTTCACCGTCAAGGTACCACTGAATTTTAATAGGGTCCCGTCCAATAAAAGGTAGTTTGAAGGCAGCTTTTTGTCCTTTTTTCACAGTTACAGGGGTTTTAAATGCCTCCAGTTCCTCAGTATCAAATCTGGGTGGATCTGCAATGGTTAGCAAAAAAGATAGATATTTTAAGCAGAGACATGCTATCTAGTTTCTATGCATGCACTTTAGATTAACCTTAGCGTAGTCATACTGTATACAATATGCTGTACTCTCATGAATGAGGCAACCCCTTGATGCAGAGAAGGAATTTCTGTAAGGAAAATGTTCTTACCCTCAACAACAATTGAGGCCTCTGTCTTCCTTCCATCTGCTTCAAATTTATATGTTCCAGCAAATTCCTCTGTGACTTTGTGAATTTTCAGCTTGTGGAAGGTTCCTTCTTTTGAAATGGTGATACCCTCAGAAGATTTAATCTGGAAAAACACAAGCAAATTACTGTCACAAATATAATTACAGTCTTATCTGCAGCTCTAATGTATATGCATATATAATAGTCACCTATTCTTATTTGACTATCTTACTGCAATGATATCACAGCCTATATGCTACTTAAAGCCCACATTATCCCCTTTGCTTACCTCATTTCCATCTCTGTACCAGATACCCTCACACTCTTCACTGCTGACTTTACACTCCAGCTCTGCTGGTTCTCCAATAATGACTTTGCAGTCAGAAAGCCCAGCATGAAAGTGAACACCAGGATCTAAGGATTTTTCAACCAGTACATTAGTGAATGTACTCAGCCAACAGCTGAAATCTGCATACAAGTTGTTGTTAAGTTGTTAAGTTTCTGTAATTGTTTATCTACAATTACAATGAATTCAGACATCCATGTCTGGATGTGTACAGACTTACCTCACTTTTCCAACATCACAAATTTTCTTTGTGCATTTCTGATGATATTGTTTATATAATAATGCCATTTGGTTATACAATACATGTTTACATACTTATTTTATGTAAAAAATATAAATAAAAATCATATATATATATATATATATATATATATATATATATGTGTGTGTATATATATATATATATATATATCTATATATTATCTCTATATATCTATATATATATCTATCTCTATATATATGTATCTCTCTATATATATATCTCTCTCTCTCTCTCTATTCTCTCTCTCTCTCTCTATATCTCTCTCTCTCTCTCTCTCTCTCTCTCTCTCTCTCTCTCTCTCTCTCTCTCTCTCCTTCTGTCTGTCCTTCTCTCTCTCTCTCTCTCTCTCTCTGTCTCTCTCTCTCTCTCTCTCTCTCTCTCTCTCTCTCTCTCTCTCTCTCTCTCTCTCTCTCTCTCTCTCTCTCTCTCTCTCTGTGTCTCTCTGTGTCTCTCTCTCTCTGTGTCTCTCTCTCTGTGTCTATCTCTTGTGTCTCTCTCTATCTCTAATTCTCTCTCTCTTCTCTATCTCTGTTCTCTCTGTATATTCTCTATTATGTGTCCTATATCTCTCTTTCTCTCTTGTCTATCCTTGTCTATTTTCTCTATATTCTTATATGTTATATATATGTATATATATATATATGTATATATATATATATGTATATATATATATATATATATATCTGTATATATATATACTATATATATATATATATATATATATAGTATATATATATATATATATATATATATATATATATATATATATATATATATGTGTATATATATATATATGTATATTTGAAGAGATATATATATTTGAAGAGATTAATATTTGGATGTATGAATAGTGCATTTTGCACTCTTGTAAACTTGAAGAGAGTGTCTTTTGGTAGACCTTCTGCCTTCTTCTTGTTGAAAGATGCAGAGTTGACTTGGCAGTGCTCAAAAGAACATTGTAATCGAAGCTTTAATTTGCTTCTGTTGACTTGGTCTTCAAAGAAATACACATTCTTAAAACATAAAATTACCCCCTCAAGACTGAGACTTCCTTGGTCAGTGAGAGGGAAAAATCCTTGTCTGTTTGATGTGAATTCAGTCTTGTGTAGACATCGATTGATAGCATGGTCATCTTGGAAAGTCAGCTTCGGTTGTCCTCTGTCTTGAAATTATGGAAGAATGTGTCTCAACACAAGTGTTGCAAGATGTTGTATCAAGAAGAGGATCAGTTTGCTTATTTAATTGACCTCATAGCACTGACTCATCCTGAATTAACATTTAATAAAGCAAGCATGTTTGTTAACAGAGAGCATAGGTGCATGACTTACACACACACACACACACACATACACACACAAACGAACACACACATACACACACACACATTCACACAGTCTACAAACACAGTACATTGGCTGCTGATAAAGAATCTGTCAAAAAAGTAAAATTTTAAAACCAGTTTTAATATAATGTCTAAAAAAGTCTAAAATATAATTTGATTAATACAATTCAAAAGTTATTATGGTAACTGAAGAAATGATTATATCTTGTAGTACAGACAGAAAACATTAGTGCATCAGATTTGATTATCACTTATTCAAAGCACTCTCAAGGTTAAATCCACTCTTGCTAAACTCTCTCATCATTCTAAAAGGGGTTTTAACCAATTAGAGATCAAATGAAGCATTCGGCTTAGTGGTCACACACTTTTGATGTTAACCCTCAAATCACTGGGAAAGTCATCCGCTCATCAAATGACTTTGTGCAGTGATTGTGCTTCCCATGCAGCAATTAAAGCAGCACCAGTAATCTTACCACTAACTGTCTCCACGATCAATGGGCCTTTTCGTGCACGGCCTGAACGCCTGCCAGCTGTGGCTGGCTCACCACTGTCTGCACCCTCACCACTTTCAGCAGCTTCATCACTGCGTGCAGTTGGCCCGTTGCCATTATCACCACTGGCACCACTCGCTTCTGTGTTTTTTGGTTTTCAGTTTAGGGGATATCATCGTAATTACCATCATTCCAATGTTTCTCATTTGCTCTTGGATATGCCTTATGAATAACATCAATGAAAACAGTAACAATAACAATTAAATCAGCATGGAGCATAAACAAAAGATCAGCAGCAATGACAGAAATGACAAACATTGACTCAATGTAGAAGAGGGTGGGGGAAAAGATGATATTATACTTGCAATTCAAGATGGGTTACATTAAAGGTGTCATTGTGAAATAACCCAAAGGCCTTCTGGATTGTTAACTGGATGCATGGTATCGTTTATATTTTATAAAATATTTTACCACAACAAGTGGCAAAATTGCTGATACTTGAATTTAAAAAATACCCCAAAATCTGTCAAAATGGCACCTTTTGTGTTCTCAACTCGAATGCACCCGTTGCCAGATGTTTAAACAGGGTGTACAGCCCAAAAACACGTGTACTCCTTTTCCTACACAAAATGACTCAAGATCCACTGTGAGGTTCAGGCGCTGACTTGACTTGAAATTGCAAAGATGATGTGCGTACCTCACACATACTTCAGACATGGTGTACGTAGGTTTTACAGGTGGACATAGAATATAAGGGGAGAGATTAAACCACAGAGGAAATGATTCTTTGTTTCAGTTGTTTGCTAGCTTCACTGATTTATTTTTTTCAATTTACAGAGGACTTATGCTCTTTAATTTACATCGGAGCCATTACTTCCCTGTTGTTCCCTGATCTTTTCTTTTGATCCTAGATAGAAAAGCACTTTATAAAGTCAGTTTCAATATGAATTCTGTGAATTAATCATTGATCATTTTTCTGACTATTAGTCATAATGAATGAGATTATACAGCAGTGATGGTTTACAAGCCCTTGTGATGCATTAGTGCTAATAGAGCTGCATATATCCACAGCTGTGTGTGATGGCAGCTGTTGGAAGGGCTCAGTGATGAAACACTTGGTAAAGTTGCTTTCCGCTTTTCATTTTCCGCTTTTCCAGGTATAATGAAAGGTGGAGCATCGCAAGTATTGACATACAAACGGATGCTTAACGGCACGTCTACATCCATATGCTGTACATGTATCAATAAAAGTGGCAGTGAAAATGAAGCGTGTGTAGTGTGTGTAGAATCAGACGTACATACAGCTTCATCAATGTGATGAAAAGACTGTGTATGCATATTTCTGTTTTAGTGAGTACACCATTGTAAACATCAGGCCACTGTTGGTAAATTAACTTTTCCATTTTCTTCAACCCTCATAACAAACTTGTACACAAGTTGCACAAGGTGTTTGTAACAACAGGAAGACAAACATAAAGAAACACAAAGGCACACATATTAAACCAAAACACAAATATAGAACACATCTATATTTAAGGAAAGGATTAGATGCAAGAGAATGCAGAATTAGCATAGCATATACATGCTACTTTGCTTTCTGCTTCCAAGAAGAGGCACAAATACAAACAAACATCTAGACGCGCACTATACTATGTTTTTTATTAATCAGTGTTTGTTAAATAATTAATTATCTGCCACTTCTAGCAGATAGTTAATACTTAAAGCCTACAGTTTTCAATGGAAATACATGTGAGAAATAAAATTTCCCAGCACACATTGAAACTGAACCATTCTCTACTTTATATTGTAGGCTTTAACCTGTAGACTCTAAACTCTACAGTCTAACATATCACAAGTAAGGCAGTTCTTTCACTGAGGCTTCGCAAAATCTTTATTAAATACTGCATGTTTTTTTTATTTGCCCGGGCCACATCTAACTTTTAGCTAATTGTATGAGCAGCCAGGCAGAGCAGTGTAGAACTTTGTGAAGTGTCAGTGGTTGAACTCCTCCAGTACACATATTGTTAATTTAGCTGCATCTACGTCAGAAGGTATTGAGAATTTCCTACAGTTGTGTAGGAAATGTCAAAGTCATTTTAATCCCAAATGACTGTTAGATTGTCTCCAACATGCTACCTCTGACATCTCTTACCAACAACAGCTTCTTCAACCTCCACAACTTTCTTTCTGTGACGTTTTCCCTTTTTCCCAGTTTTTCCACCTTGTTGATTTGTGGATTCCTCATCATAATTATCTCCTATTAGTGATAATAGATACCAGCTTTATACAGAATGTGATGAATATCTAAATCTGCTAATAATATAATATCTATTATATTCATGCTGACCTAACGATGATCTGATGTAAGTGTGGCATACTGTACATACGTACAGCAGCGTACAATTATTCTGCATACTTGTTTGATAAGTATGGTTAAAGACTCTCTATAAAAGTGTTGACAGTTTTGAAAAAGACATTTTTGTTAAAGATTAATAGATTAATAGTATTTTGTAATTAATCTGAGAGTCGATGGAAAAGACAAACAACATGATAAACAGCTAGGGAATTGTAAAATGTTGTCAGAAAAGAGAAGACGAACATCAGAACACAGAAAAACATCAAAATACAAACACCTATTCTGCTTTTATAAAATATACATCAGGCATCTCGTATAATAATCACACAATTAGATGTTTCTTTAAACAAAATATTATTGCATCCTGACAAATATTCATGGAGAATAATTTTGAGGCTGATCTCTCAACATGCATTTCATTAAAGAAAGATTTCTTACCTATTACTGTATCTGGAACAAGTGAACCTTCTTTCTTACGTCTCCTGCGTTTCCCTCCCTTTCCGCCTCCCTCTCCTCCTTCTTCTCCTTCTTCTTCTCCTTCTCCTCCCTCTTCTCCTTCTCCTCCTTTTCCACCTCTTCTTCTACCTCCTTTTCCACCTCTTCCTCCACCTCCTTCTCCACCTCCTTCACCCTCAAATTCTTCATCAGAATCTTCAAATGAGTCATATTCATCTCCATCCTCAAAATCTTCATCTCCGACTCCAGCTCCGCCCTCAGCTCCACCTTTAGCTCCGGCTCCACTTCCAGCTGCGCCACCAACACCCGCACCATCAGTTCCATCACCACCAGCACCAGCTGCACCACCGGCACCAGCAGCACCACCGGCACCAGCTGCACCAGCTGCACCAGCAGCACCACCTGCACCAGCTGCACCACCGGCACCAGCAGCACCACCGGCACCAGCTGCACCACCGGCACCAGCAGCACCAGCGGCACCATCAGCACCAGCAGCACCAGCGGCACCACCAGCGGCAGCAGCTGCCCTAGCTTCTTTCTTCTTCTTGGCAGCCGCTGCCCTTTTTGCCTTTGCTGCAGCTTTGGCTTCAGCTGCTGCCTTCTCAGCCTCTGCTTTGGCAGCTGCTTCGGTCACTTCTCTCTCTGCTTGAGCCTGCTTGGCCTTTTCTATTTTTTCTTCCATTTCTTTCTGATATCTCTCCTGCTGCTCCTTAGCTATTCTTGCCAGATCTGCGTCATCACCGGCGCCGGCCATAGTGGTTTTGCGAGCTGCCTTCTTGCCCTTGTTGGAAGGGTCTTTATCAGCTATAAAGGACAACATGTCAAATGTGTTTTTAATGTTTAGTTCAATGGTAAATTCAGAATTTAACAAGTGTTTGGTGTCAGCAAAAAGTATCTGCAAGATATTCCATATCAATGCATGTAACTGGGGTTGCATCATAAGAATCCCCAAAGACAGAAATGTAGAAACATTTTCTTACCTTCAACTACAAGGAAGGCATTGCAGGATTTGATTCCTGCCACAGCAGCATAGATACCACCATCCAAGGGCATACAGTCCCGCACAATCAACTTGTGGATAAGCTTATCTTCAGATACGATGATTTCATGTTTCTCACCATTTGTCAGTAGAGCACTTTTGCCATACCATTTAATCTCACTCATAGGTGCAGTCAGTACACACTGAAAGAGGGCATCCTCTCGTTCCAAGGCCTTCACCTCTTGTATTTTGACAGCAAAGTCAACCTCAGGTACTGTGTGGTCACAGGCAGACAAGAACAAATCAGTGCATCCCATCCACTTTCTAAACCACTAATGACAGTTCTAAATCCAATTTAAAAAGAAAAACAATGTGTATGGTGAGCAACAATACCTTAGTAGTCCTTGGAAAGTAAAGGAAAAGTAAACTCAGTCTCATTTCACAGGATTGTACCTTTAAAATCTGTGGAGAAAACGTTGACGCCCCCAACATCCACGGAGTAGAGTCCAGCATCTTCTATACCCAGCTTCTTAATTGTGAAGACATATTTCTTGCCAACCTGTTTCAAATTATGCTTCAGCTCGTCGGCGCCCTCTTGGGTGAATGGAACCATGACGCCATCCTGCAGCATTCGGACATGTTAGCTAACCAGATGAAATGCAGCAAAACTGTACCAGAGTAAGTTCCTTAGAGCAAGTTTGTTCCTTACCTTGTACAGGAAGATTTTGCTAGTAGGATCCTTGAGTTCCATGTCCAACTCAATTGTTGCACAGTCATCATCCTTGACCTCAATGTGTTTCAGTGTACTGATGTGTGTAACAAACTACAGTAGAAATAAAGAGAAAAACTAATTGTATAAAAACAACTAACAATTCTGCTTTCACAGTATAAGACAGACCAAACGAAGGGGATAATAAAATAACAAGAGACATAAACAGACGCTGAAAAATTTTTGCTGGATGCGCTTGTGGTTGAATTAAAGATGAACTAAAAGGCCACATACCGCTGCTATTTCCTCCTCCCTTTCTTTCTTCATTTCATTGAGTCTCTTCAGCATGCCACGGAAGTCTGTGATTCCATATTCGGCACAGATGCGCTCGTAGTCTTTCTTGTCTGCACTGAGGAGAATTTCCCAGACCTTCTCCTCTGAGTCCATTGGCTTTTCCTCACGCGTTCCATCAGGATTACTGTAGAGTGAGAAATGTCATTGTCATTACCCACACACAAACGCATTCAAGAACTGTAGGCAGTCTAGTTTCGAAGGCAAACAGCTAATATAGAATATTTCACTCACCGTTTTTTGAGTTTTTTCCTGAAGTCCGCCACGTCTGTGGACCCATAACGAAAAAACATCCGTCACTGACTGTATATGTCATGCTTTGTCCTTTACACTCATATTCAAAAAGACCTGGTTACATTTAACTTTGTTGACAGCTACAAAGTATTTTGATGAACTCTCCATAAAAATTGTTTTTCTTTACTATAAATCAAAACCAGTTTCAGCCGTGCGGCTGGCAGAGTGTCCAATCCAAACTAATTGCCATCCCAGAAGAGTATGTCTGTCTTCCCAAATAAGATTCTGCCCCCCATGCTCATTATCTGAATGATCAAACATAACATCAAGCTATCTCCCTAACAGTGCTCAGGCCAGAGAAACATAGGATAACAACCTGAGCTTTCTAATCTCTGTCCAAAAGACCATTTGATGTTCTTGGGCAAAGGGAAACTATGACAAAATAAAGGTGATCCATCACAAACCACTGAGCACCTTGTGTTGGGTTTATACATGAGCCTGGTTGCTGATGTTCACATTTTTCAGTCAATTCCAAAGACAGACATCAATGTGCCGAGTGTCAGTACACAGTGGCACTGCCCTGATGTGACAGGTGCATCATGACAGGGAGATTTTTCACAGTAATTTCAATTAATGAAAAAAATGTCAAGTTGATATGAAAATATATGGGCTGGGCACAGAGAATCTGAGTGGCTGCATCATGCCAAGTATTGATAGCTTAGATGACAACCATCAGCCTCTATTTATCTTTGTAAACAGCTGGTTGCCCAAGTCCCCAGAAGTGTTTGTGAATTTTCAGGGACGAGGACACTGTACATCAGCCTCTTTTTGTGATGCGTTTTGGCCTTAAAATGTTAAACCTTTACATGACAGCCAGAAAAACAAACTGCTTGACTTCAAATTATGTAAAATAAGCATACAAGCCTTTAGATAAAACTTAAGTGATGTAAAAGTGTTTGAAAACTCACCTTCTACCTGTGTCTTTTGCATTTCCCTGGTCTTGGAGAATCCAACTGTAAACAATCACTTTAATATTTATAACCCATTCGTCACAATTCAAAACAACTTTTCAGAGGGTATTCAGTGTAATGCAAGCTTGAAGAACAGAGTATTTGAAGGAATAATAATAAAGGATCTTACCCTCAATGACATTCAAGACGACAGTGCAAACAGCTCTGCCATGTTCATTTGTTGCAAAACACTTATAGGTGTCAGCGTCCTCCGGGGAGACTTTAGGAAACTATTGAAATGCAAACACAGAGTAAGTGGCATTCCTGTCGCTGAAAGCAGCTACACAAGTGACCAGAATCTTCCTCACGTGACTCATATTCACTTTTTTTTTTTTTTGCAGCTGTTGCATTTACTCTACAAATACCACCTTTGGACCATCTCCTGCCATTTTTGTGGCGACAAAACCGCCTTTTTTTATTTTCTATAAATGATCTCTCTGCCAAAACAGGTATTTTAAACCAAACCATGACAGTTTCCTAACCCTAACCAAGTGTTTTTTGTCCCTATACCTTGGTTGTGCATAGGCACAGCAGTGTGAACAGACAGAAAGAGAATATTTAACCTTAAAAACATCTTGTTGCAAATTTAAAAACGTACCTCGATGGTATGTTCTTGGGTTGCCTCATCGTACTTTTGCAGGCACACGTCAGGATGATAATGAATTTCTCCATTTGCTCTGCCCCATGTTACAGTGGGTGTTGGGTTGCCGGTAATTTTTGCTTTAAAGACTGCTAATTTACCTGGAAGAAATGAAATGAAGATTTCCTTAATAGTGACAAAATATGCATTGCTATATTTTTTAGTAAAGGTGGCTATGCTGCAGATATAATATGCCATTTTCTTCTGTATTTAGCCACGTGCAAATAATTGATCAAATTGTTTCTTTGGGTTGTTCTGTTTACACAGTTATGGTAAAATGCTCTTAAAGATAATAATTATCTTATAATTATAATAATTTGTGTTACTTCATGAGAAAAACTGGCATTATTGCTTTTTATAATATAAATCACAAAGGGGACAATTTTAAAAGATGGGAGGATGAAATGAGCCTTTAAGTATTCACTACATGTGACTTATTTGGGAGTTTGTGAATAATGTTGATGATTCTTAAATAAAATAATATCTCAATACTTAATATGATAGGATTGGCTCCTCGCCCCTCCTGAAAAATACAGGTTGTTACTAACATTTGTGATGGACTTGAGTCCTTTCAGAGACTCAGAGACTTACCCTCTTGAATAGTCAGAGCGATGGGTTTGCGGGTGAAATCTGGAGTTGTCATTCCTTCTGGAAGTTCCTCCTTAAACTGTGTTATCATGACACCGGGCACCTTCGACTTCTTCCTAATGCCTGATCATATAAAATAAAATAAATTAAAAGTTAGACAGGCTGAGCCTATAGAGGGGACAGGTTAAATATATTATTATTAATATATTTGTGAGAGTTGAAAATGTTTATTAATTATTTCAAAGAGCCATCTCTGTAAACCTTCGAACTCCGTATAGAAGTTCAGTGTATCGACGAAAAATGTTCAAGAAATGTATTCTGATGTGACAACCAGACAAACCCAGTGAACACTTGTCAGTGTAAACTTTACATTCGAGCATCCATGACAAGTGTTTATCCAAAGCAATCAACATGTTTTTGGATTAAATGCCACAATTCTTCTGTTGCTAAAATAACTAATTCATATAACTGATAAATGACTACACCTGACTTCTTACGTGAAGTTTACACTTGTATATTTTTTCCACATCTTTTCAGAATTGAGTGAAATGTAAATGGTGAAAACAGGAGCACATGCACAAGTTCTGAGCCAAATTAGTGTAACTCTCTCTGCCGCCTTAAATGTGACTCTACCAAAGGCTTGTTGTACTTGTTCTCATATTTTGAGAAAACTCTTTTGCTCTTTATCCCAGAACAAAATTTACATCCCCACCTATTCTTCATCTCCTGTGTGTTGTCTTTGCTCTGACACTACACCCTCACAACATGGAGCTCTCGCTGCGTTAAGCATTGTCATAATGAGCAATATGTAATATGAGACCAACAGTAGGGTCAGAAATCAAGGAACCTTTCCATAAGGAACCTGACTAATTTATGCAGCAAGACAACTATCCAATGCTTTACAACATCATTTTTTAAAACAACTTTGTTAAAGAAGATGTTTGCAAGTGTTCTGTCATATTGGCTTTGGACTGACCCACATTATAGGCCTCCTTATATTAGTAGTGAGTGTTTAAACCTGATATGAACATTCACCCCCCAAGTGCATTTATTAATGTCAGTGGCAGGCTTAATAAGATGATAGTCCATATTGTATGAAATGAAGTATCCTTGCTGTTAACATTAATGGTTATGTCATGTTGAAAATAGTGGTGGATATTCATCAGAATATTTGACAGTTCTTATTCAACTTTAAATTAAAAAATGTCTTACTTGAAGATAGTTAATACAAGGTTTCTCACTCCTTGTGTGTATGTAGCTTGTCATGTGTAAAGCTGTTTAGGTCAGATAAAGTGTTGAACATTGTTTCTGAAGAAAAATTATATAATATGCCAACTCATATTCATGGCCACGGCAGGCGTTATAGTAGATGTGCTATGTGCTGTATTAGGTTGATATCTGTAAATAATAAAGCCCCCTATGTTTGTTTTTGCACTGTACAATACTTTTTTTTCTGGCACAGTTCAGTCTAAAATTGTGAGCACTCACAACAGGGGAAATAATTTGTGGGGGGAAAACAAAGCACTTGACTTTTTAGTTTTGACTGGCCTACAGGGTACAAATGAATGAATCTTAGCTCACTTTTTGAGCTATTTAAAGCTCTTGTTTTTAGATTGAGACATTAGTGCAAGTTTAAGTGCTTCACAGAAGTCCCAGCAACCCTGAGAGTACCAATATGAACTAACCCACGGCAATCTCGAGGGGGGCATCACTGAATGCTGATCACAGGGGTTCAGCTGGTCCAGGGATCCCTGGTCTTTAATTATTTTCTCTTGGCATGAAAGACCTGTAATAGGCAGAATATAAACTATGGAGTATATAGCTTAAGTCAGGGGAAACGAGCAGGGTGCCTCAGCATGTCGCAGTCTTAAGCGCACTGGAGGTGAATTGCTTGCGGCAGGTGCCGCACACATTGTGTACAGTGTGTGGCAGAGCGCTGATAACACTACATGAAGTTTGCTTCTGTTAACAAGCAGAACGTTCACGCTGTGGAATCACGATGATGACGTGGACATCATTAGAAGCAGTGTTGGCATGGAAATATCGATCAGCCTATTAATGTCCTGCAGAAATTAAAGCTGTGCGTTTAAGCCAGGCATTGATTTCATGGGTCAGTTGGCACAAAGTATTGGATGGAATATAATAGTTTTAATTAGGAAGAGAAAGATTCATAAGGATCCTGTCATTATTGAGAATATTTAATATGACTTACGCATTTGATACATTCTGTGAAATTGTACACTTGTTTTTATCCATTTATATATTTATGTATATCTAATATTAACAAACTGATATTTTTTCTTGATATGTTGTTTTCAAAGTGTCGTTGACGGCTGTCTGTAGAATCAGTTGCAATCACGAAAATGTTGAAGGTTTCCTCACCGGGTCCTTGTCTGACAGCCTGCTGCTGCTCTAACCATGTCTGTAATGCAGTCGCATTGAGGACTGCTTGTTTTATTTGACCAAATTGTTGTGGAAGACTGCTTTAAATTTGTTTGAAGTCATCGATCCAAATGTTCCAAAGAGCATCATGTTTGATGGACTCCTGTTGAAGCTAAGGTCCATGAACATGAACCAGAATAGGTATTACTCTAAAACCAATGACTTATATTCTGTAGTTCATCAAGTCTGAAAACAGAACGTTTCTTTTTTTTTTTCATAATGTGTTCACCGGTCCTTTCTCTTGTTATTTTTCCTTTATTAATTCATGAAATTTGAATGTTTTATTAAGCACTTAAGTTAGACTGATTGGTGCGTAATTAAATCATATGTATTTTGTGTCCTTACTGGATGCACAGTGCTGACCAAAAAGCGACACAGAGCCGGAAAAAATATACAGAAGATATTGAAGTTTCCTCATCTGTAAGTATTTACACTCTGTTCTTGAGTGCTGCACTTTCGTCTACTTATTGCTCTGTGCTTTTATCTTTTTTATTTCTTTCAGCTTTTCTAAATTTGTGTTTATTTCTTATTTCATGTTTTTTTATGGCTTACAAAGCATTTTGAAATGCCTTTGTGTATGAAAGGGGCTTTGTCAGTCCACCTGGCTTGCCTCTCCAAATAAATAGATGAACAAATGAATGAATGAATGATAAAGAGTGCATTCAGAAAGCCCTTTAGAACGTGCTCCCGCCCTCACTGTTGTTGTGGGATTTCTCATCAGTGCAGCTTTAGCCATCGTTGGCTTTTTGGGATCTTGCAGTAACTTTGCTGTTCTTTGCCACTCAGCTGTCCAATTTATAACTAATGTTGAACTTTTTTCATTTCCTCATGTCCAAAGGCAATTAGATTCTGTCATTGGTCTAAATTAGACTACATTAGTCACAGTTCATCACTCTTGAAATGAACTGCAACATTTTCTTTTTCTAGATGTGAATTAATAACTGGTGGGCATTCATAATGTCCTTATTTTACTTCATGGTCATGCTAAGAGGGAAAGACAAGTGCTATGATTTGATACCCCTGAGTATTGTGTGCTTGTTTCAGAGTAATTGTCACAGAAATACAAGAAATCAAACGATAGCGAGAGCTGGTGTGAGGCTTAAGAGCTTCCAGAGCTCATGGGTGTCATCCCGGCTGATTACCTCGAGACCTCAATGATGTGCATCAACCTGACAGCACATGGTGCTCTTAGACCTCCTTTGAACTGCTCGGATCACAGAAAATGCATTTTGTCTCTGTGACAGTGCTGGTCGTCACAGTGAAGCCGAGGATAATGTGCACGGGTCAGGCACGGAAAGGCCAGAAAACACAAGGGAACACAGGAAGGCTAACGTTAAAGGTTTACTCAGTTTGTGTCTGTGTTCATTCTGTAAGAGCCTGTTATAAGCCAATTATAGTGTTTCTATTTATACCAAACTCACTCTGTTTGCAGTTCATCAATAATAACCCAAATTTGCAAGTCAATTTTTTTATTAAAGGTTGCATATTTTGCCATACCTTTATGTTTATGCTGATATTTCGGTGTCAAATATAGAACGTTTTCATGCTTTAATGTAAAAAACAAAATTGTTCTCATACTGTCCATTACTGCAACATTATTCACCCTTTTATTGAGTGCCTGTCTCTTTAAGGCCCGCTTCAGTCGGCTCTGATTGAACAGCTCTACCAGCCCTGATTGTTTCTACCAACTTGTTTCTACTATTAAGACCTGAATACAATGGTGCCCCTCAATGCTGCCAAATTTACCCTGTCGCCAATATGGTATTTTTAATGGAAGTCGCCATTATAGAAGAGATGTACGTTAAACTGTTGGCAGGACACCTCAAACTGCAATCAAGTTTGATTGTGGCTCTTTCTGGTACCAATTATTGAACGATGGAGTTTTCATATTTGTGAAACCCAAAGTCAACAGCAAGTTCTTTCCACTTACCAACATGGTGAATATGAAAGTCACAAACACGACATAACGTTAGTGGTCTATTTAAGTAAGGTACATTTGTGATGGATTGTACGTAGCGATTTGAGGGCAAACCACAGTATTCTGTTGTAAACCTGACCAAGTATTTCTCTGTCCTAACTATAACCAAGCAGTTACGTTGCCTAACCTTAACCAAGTACTCCTCTTTCCAAAATATAATGGAGCTGGGAATGTAGGATGGTGTGTTGCAGGCCATTGTTGTTTTGGGAACAGTGATGGATGTTCTTTTGAGAGAGGCAGATGTATGTTGTTTGGGAGACATGAAGACAATCAACCTAATTAGTCGTTTACGTATGAGGATGCGTTGATATTGTATTTATGATCAGCCCTACTCTATTCTCTTCTTACGAATGTGTTTCTGCAACCATGGTCGTGTTGGGGCCAGTGACTGTATAGTTGTGACGTCATCCGAATCCCTGACAGCTCCTTGAAAGCACTGGTGCTGGATATGGGCTGTGTGCATTTCACTGTGGATTAAGTTTTTGATACATTCATAGTATTGATCATGGAAATCTCACTCTACACAATATGGGACCTTTTAAGGGGGCAGTCATTTAAATTAGCTAGATTTTAGGAGAGATCATGCCACTCCTTGGGGACGTCCCTGTAGAGCAGGTTCACTTTTTCAGACTGAACTGTGCCAACATACTGTACAGGACTAACCAGCATGTGGACATACTTAATGTTTAAAAAGTGGCATTTTTCCTTTTAAATTACAAGATACTGTAGACACATGGAAATCAATGGCAGTGCCTTGTAGCAACAGCCTTGAGCGAGTATTCATATGACGACTGTTGAGAATGTCACAATGAAGTGCATCTGTTGTGACACTGAAAGTTGAATCATCCATTTCAGATGATGCCTTTCATGGGGTGATGAAGACCACAATCATACATGCAACTCACCCAACATGGAGTCATGCACGTAACAGAAGGTGAATCGTTTGTGTGATTCGATTTCTTTTCTGCTCGCATACCTTTGTCGTCCGGGTGAACTCCCTCGGAACCGTCGACTAAACACGCAACGTGACAGCAGGAGAGGGAACAGGACAGGTAAATATTAATCCTGACAAAAGCACCATGGCAGGTTGGAACTTCGACAGGATTATGTAAACAAGAAACATAAAACACCACAATATACAGTGTATCACCCAGGAATGGGCAGCACAAACGCAGACACAACTTGGGCAGAACAGAATATTCAGGGACACAACAACAGCAACAACAGATAATGGTTAGTCAGAGACAAAATATAATACAGTATGTTAGCAATTTATTTGTTAAAGCAGCGTGTGAAATGTTGCGCTGTGCAACTGCTGATTAGACTTAACTTGAAAGCTCGTTCAGGCATTTTCTCACGGCTGACATCTCAGGATGAAACTTGCACAGTGCTTGAGAGAAATTATGTGCAAATACTTTGTGGAATTTGTTGGAAATTAACTTAAAATAAGGCTTCATTTTCTCTTCTGTCAAACAAGGAAACCATTTCACCTCCAATTTTCTCTTCAGTTCTGGCAGTCTTGCGTTGTTCCTTCATGGTGACTTTGTTGCTCATCCAATTAACCAGCAGCTGTATTCTTCTCTTAGTATTTTTCTTCTTCTCAGAGTTTGTTTGTCCAGCTCTATTTATTTCACAGCATGCCCTCGTTCAGTGATTACAGCTTTTTTTTTACATCTATAGTCATGTGTTTGACCTGTATCTTCATCGTCACATCTTTGTCCTTGTTGACAAAATCATGGTACTTGCTGTTGCATTTTCTTGACACTGTGGACAACAAACTGTACGGAGCAGAGGTCGAACCATGAATAGTTCGGACTGCACCCACTGGTGGTGCTCATCTTTGTTTCTTTGGTGGAGATGGTCAGGCCTCAACTTAATACAGCATTATTCAGATATAGTTGGTATTCTTCATTTGTATACACTGTAAACTGATGACGTTGAAAGCTTCCCAGATGTTTTTCTTGTCTTGCAGGTTTTTTATTTTCTTGAATAGAAATCATGAGTTTGCATAAGGATTTATGTTGTAGGTCAAATAGATCCGCTTTCTCATCATTCTTCCGATTAGAGGAGGAGACGGCTGCAATTCAAACCCCTTTGACTAACCTAACCAGAGAAGGCATCCACCGCCCTGCACTTACCCGTCTGCCCAGCGGCAGTTTGATCGGTCACCTTTGACTTCTTCCACATCTTGGCGTCCTTTAGAGCTCCACTGGTTCAGAAAACTCTGCAGCAAGACAGAAGATAATACAGGAGGAAATCGTTAGCATTGCATACATACATGGCTCCAAAAACCAATTGACTGACAGGCTTCTCAGAACTTGAGGTGTCTGTCTCTTTGAACTTGGCAATTTGTTGTGCTATGAATTACTTATTCTCTTTTTGAACATGGAGGAGATGCCGGTCCAAGGTTGCCAGTACTTTTTGAAAAACATTTGGGAAAAAAACAAACAGTTTCTTTAAACTGCTCAGACAGGATTTTCTAAAGCACACTGCAGTTACTCTAACCTGTCAGCAAGAGGCAGCAACCAATGGCGTTTACAGTAAGACTTGACCTTAACATGGGATGAATACCTGTCTAAGGAATCCTTCAGAGGCATGTGTTAATTGAGCAAGGAACTTGCCGAAGCCTTAAATAAACTGGGTGAAGAGTTGGGCTTAGTTTTAAAATACTACTCATTACTAGTGCCGCGGTCTCACAGTCCAGATTGACATTATTTCATTTAAGGCCCAATTTTAAGAAAAGAAGATCAAGATGAAATGCCATCATCGGAAAAACCTGCAGTCATCCCTTCACTTGGTTATGAAAATGTTACTACTTAATTATAGGAACACAAGTAAAGTGTGAGTCTGGGAGGGAAACTGCACACCGCCACCATTATTTGGTTGATTTTTCATTCAAGATACCAGAAATAGTTTTTATATAAAAACATGAGGTGTAATGTGACACTTACGAGGCTCGCAGTTAACTCGTATGACTTGTTTAACCTTTTACGTGAGTCATATATCTGCTCTGTTACGAAAGGTCACAAGCATCACTTCATACCGTTCCTATTTTTTATTCTTGTAAAATTCGACCTAATGACTCTCAAGTTAAGAGGTCTTAACCTTCTCATTGGACAGGGACGTAAAGTAGGTGTGGCAAATAATGTTATTGTCATTATAACTTTGCAGCTGAACATCAGAGATGCAGAAAAATATTGATGACATGAAGAGGTGAGTCTTGTTTGACTTCTGCTTACAGCTCAGTGTGAACGCAACTGTGTTGTGTGTGTTGACGTGGATGATACGCCAATACTGATTATTGGCTTGTTACCGTAAACTACCTATGATTACGAATTTCTTTATATTTATGGGTGTTTCAATTGCTGTTAAGTGGCGTCACAAACAGGTCACTCTGAACGGAAAGTCCAATTAATTTGCATCATGATTGCAGTCTTGATGTGGTCAGACTTTTACATTTTGCAAGTGCTCCAACCGCATGGGAATGCAAAACTTCAAACCTTTCCTATTTCTCTCTAACATTATGTTTTCATGACTAAGTAAGCCAAAACCCCCACTGTTTATTAGAATATATGGAGCGAATAACACTGAAGAACTATAATAAAGATAATAACCTTCCAATCCGTGTTCACATAAGACCCATTGCTCATCATAAGAAGCTGTTTAAGAAAATAGGTTTTCAGCTTTAAACAAATAGAAAATTACCTAAAAGCACCAAATGTTTATTGTCTGACTTCTCTTTTTGATTTGTTCCATAATTGAACTTAATACTGAATCTTAAATATGTCTCTGAATTAATTATTTTTACTGTCTGTCCTGACATCCCGCTGAAAATAAATCCTGCTGTATTGGAAAGTAAGTGTTTTATTTTTGGTCGTACACTTGCTCCAGCACATGTTCAGAAAGGTTCCAGGCGGCAGCAGCAGCAGCAGCAGCAGAAACAGTAGTGATCTTGGCTCTTGGTGGAACTTGAAAATGAGCTACACAACACATATGGTAAAAGCAAAACAGCCTGCAACGGGAGACATCTTGGCAGCAGTCCTGTCGCATTAAAGGAAACCCACTCCTCTTCCCTCCCACTGAATAGTTTGGCCATTTTAGCTCATTGCATTTATAGTCTAATGTTTTTGGCCTGACTCCCCTCTGATTCAATGAGTTTCTGACTTGTGGGGGAGGAGACATTGTAGACAACATGTCAATAGATCCTGAGCATCTTTCCTGGTGGCTATCCCGGAGATTTTGAAAGATTGTTGCTGCAGGCTGCAGCCCAGTAAACACATCTCTTGATTTAAAACATAAGAGCTGTGCCTCATAACATAATTTCATATAACCAGCATGTAGACACCCTGACTGTCACTGCAGGCAATGTTACAAGTCACCAAGCTTAAAATAAGAGACAGGCCATCTGAAGTGTTGGACCACTGTCGCAGAAATATCCCCCCTCCCCATGTCTTTATGTTTCTTTTTCATGTTTAAATATGTCACTCCTGACAGATGAGCTTGTTTTCTTAACATGATGTTGTATCCTAATTAAAAAGATTTGCGTGGCAGTTATTTGCTTCTATAGTGTTTTTGACAGTTTGTCTCATAACTAATTCCACTTGATTCAACACTGACATCCGCAGAATATTCAGTGATCTATTGTGTGACGCCTGCGTCGTCCATGCATGGTCAAACCCTGTGATGTTTGACTCTAATTTCATCTTTGCGTGTGTACAACATCTCATCCCTTGACATTACTTCAAGTGGACTGCTTCTCGTATCAGTGACATGAAATGAAACAACAGTCTTCAGTAGATGCCAGTGGAGGTATTTGAAGTTTGTTAAAAAGAGATGCCCGCCCAGCAGACAAGCACATTATGCCTCATTATGTGTCAGTAGTACGTGACATGTCCCCGCGCTTCTCAGCCACCCACCGCAGATGACTGCACCACTGACCACATACTCTTGTAATGGCATCTGGGAGCTTCTCAAATGTCCCTCACTGCATTTCTTCACACGTCAGTGACTGCGCCTGAGTGTGCGAGACAGAGGCTGGCTTCAGCTGTGTAGCTCACACAGAACTGGGCCTGATGACAAGGCCTCTCGGTGTCAAATGAGCACCAATGGTTTTATTTCTTCAAAATCCACGTCCCAGTGGATTTGCTAATTCGTTCAGTTGGCTGACAAGTTGATGTAGACATGTTGTCCAAGACCTGTAAGAAGCTTGCACATGTTGTGTGTGTGTGGCAGCATGTTTTGATCAGCGTGTTTTTTTTTTCTCTCCTTCGCTTTCTCGTCTTATCTGTTGAATTGATTGTGTCCTCACAGGTCTACAAAGCGTAACGGCATCGAAGATATAACTGCCTTTTACAGAAAAACAATGTGTGACACGAGTACAGAAAGAACAGCCACAGAGAGAACACTACGGACTGCAGTCCTTTCATGTAGAAGAAATCCTATTTTCTGCCAAAATGCAGCCCACACCCGTCATGCAGCTGAGGCTACATATCGATTTGATACCACCATCTAAAGTTAGTCATCACTCACGAACCTCACAGCTCTGACCTCACTGCGATGATCCAGCTTCCCAGATTTAAAGCCGTGAAATTCAAACTGAGAAGCCTGCATGCCTTAGTAAAGTGATTTCATGCTCCGACACCAAATGTGCATGTCTTCTCTGTAAGTAAATCCTGTACCATCTTTAACATATATCTGCATCATTAATATGGTTACATACAACTGAAATTAGATAGCATGACACATTCTGTTTTACTGTAAGCCCCTGTATAGCCTTCAAAGCGCAGCATGTTCAGCTCTTTGTAGATGAAAATAGAAGCATGTCCTCATCAGTCACCTGCGCGTACAATTAACTTTTTTTTTTTTTCACTGCACCTATTTGTGCACCTGCTCTCAAAACGGGTTGACTGTAATCCATTTCTCCTCTCCACTGTGAACATTTTCTCATCCAGCCTACGATTTTAAGGGCCACCTACCTGCTCACAGTCTTCAGTGCTCTCAGCTCTGTTCCCTTTCAGGCAGCAGTCTGGTCACACTGTGCCTTCTCCTAATTTTTTTCAGTGTAATAGATCCTTCCAGCGGCGTGCAAAGTCTGTGCTTGATGCTCCTCTACTGACTGGACCCAGAGACTGCCAAAAGCTGTTAAGGCTTTTTTGTATTTGTGGTGACTCCAAAGACATTGGAGGTTGAGTGGGCGGTGGTGCGGGGTGGGGGGCCACAGTGAAGGGTGGGTCACAGGCCAGGTTAAATACCTCTTAAAGAATCATTTGTTCCTGTAAACCAGTTGCACTGACACAAATGAAGATGAAGTTGCTTGTTAACATGGCTGGAATCAAGATAAATGGGAGTTCACAAGTTGAGGGCTTGATTAGGTTTGCTGTTTGGTGTAAATGTCACTGTGATTGTTTACCTCTTAAAGTTTAATGTCCTGCATCATAAACGCGTTGATTTATTCTATATGTAAATAAAGGCAGCGATTACTGAGTATAAATGAATATAAAAGAGAATATATATAAAGAGACGGTAGACGTTTGATTAAAAATGCACCTGGATTACCTCACTCCATTTAGCACACTGTGACTACAAACCACACACCACCTGAAACCTGAAAAAAAGAAATGTGCATTAACATCAAGCCCTTTAAAACAGTCTGTTGGATATTTTCACTAAAATCGACATTTTTTTGTGTGCAGGGATAAAAGTCAGAAAGCAGCCCAGTGCATTAAAGCTGAATAAATTCTGTTTATTGTATCTAAATTACCACCCTGCCAACTTCAATTAACAAAGTAAGATTTTTGGAAATGGTCAATATTGATTTGACAAACTGGAGTGGGGAAAATATTATTGATGAAGTGTGATATCCAGGGTGAAGTGTCCTTTTTGACAATCGAAAGAATTATTCACCACATAAATTCAACAACAGCTCGGCTTATTCTGCATTTAGCTTTTGAATAAAACCTCCAGATGAATGCCGCTCCGTCTAAATCAAGGTTCAAGGCTGCGGACCTCGAATGTTCTGTCTCTGCCTCTGGTATTTCAGTTGCATGTCGTGTCAAGAGTTGTTGTATTATTTTAAGCCACGCTGTAAATGTTGCCAGCCTCTGTCCATGGTGGGTTAAGTAGAGGATTGATGTATAGGTGCGCCTCATTGTCCCCTCCGATCAGATGTCGTGAGAAAAGCAGTGCAGCTGTTACGAGTTTGTGTTCTTATGACAATCTGAAACATGATCAAGAGTGTAAGCGAGTGCTAATAACTCCAAAGAAAACATCCTTACCAGAAATACACTTGGATTGGATTACTGGTGGCACTTTTACAGGAAAACACCGCCATCTTTCTATGAATGTTGTGTTTTTTTATGCGCGTTGGCCAAATAAACCAAATTTATACCAAACAAATTGATATCCTCAACAGACAGGTACAACCGGCCTCCCTGGAAAGTGTTTTCTACCGCATGCCAGTTGTCATGACGACCCAAACCTTTCCTGCCCTGACAGTAAAGGCAGTGAACTTTACCCCCAGCAATAACAACAACCGTAAACATGTCACACGTGAAGAAATATAGCCTCAGCTATCATGGCAGTCCCGGGTCTTTAACTGTTTAAGTCATACAGTATGTAAAGTAAACAAAAAGATCCCTGCATGTATCAGTGATGATCGGCTTTTATGTTTTATCTTGAAATAAAATGATTTAGAGAAGATTTTTTTTATTTTTTTTTTCTGTTTATTCTGTTTTGATGTTGATGGTGTTTGGTGACTCCGCCCTCTATATATCAGAGTCTAACACGGTAGGACACCAGCAGCTTACATGTTTTCTACATGTCGTACAATCATAAGTGCTTATCACTTAAGCTTACATACATTTTCGCCAGCTACTTAACCGGCTTACTGGTTCACTTACATGGTAATATGACACCAGAGGCATGTCTTGGTCCACTGGCCGGAGGTTTAGCAACGTCATCTGGTCGAGCTCTGGGAGGGGTTGATGGAGAGAGCATAAAAACTGTCCGAGGCTATATCTGGGTTACTGTGATGTTGTAAACCACAAATAAGTCATGATGGTGTCAAAATGAGATACCAAGATGCCAATAGATAATGTTTAAGGAGTGAGGCTAGTGACTGTTTTCAAAACAATTGAGTTATATATTAAATCATGATATAGTATAATTGAATCTAACATGAATATTGAGAGTTAGTTGTGTTATTTTTTCCATCGTTTTGTAAGAAAGTCATCTTTTCTTCAGTTTGTTGATTTCAAAAAACTATTGGCCACTGAAGCGTATTCACAGACACATAAATAATATTGATAGCCAGTTTACTGGGCACAGCTAGCTTAAACTAATGAAGTCTAATACCACAGTCCTGCAGTAAATCCAATCTCCTTGAGGCTGTAATGGTATCATAGAGGTGAGGATCCAACTTTGTGGTTATATTGGAGGCTGCGTCTTGTGATGTTGGATTGTGCTGTTAAAGAACGATGGCATAATGTTACCAAGGAGCGATTCATCAAGTGGCTGCATTTTTTGTTATTCACACTGTGGAATTCAGATAAACAACAATCACATGTCAAAGGTAGTCTGTTTTAAAAACTTAGACCGGTGCCCACAAGTACAGTTTTTGTACTTGTGCCTGCTGTAATGATACAGGCCATAATGAGATTCCCTCCGAACATACTTGGTAAATTAAATTGAGGAAAGGGAAACAAATGGTTCTGTTAAGTATAACCCTGCATTGAGCAGCTGGGTTCTATGTTAAAACCTCCACACAAAAAAACTGCAAACTCTGGCCAAAATCTGACCTTCATCCTTAACATAAATGCAAACCTGCAGGTCATATGAGAAAATATAATCAATGCTATGACCAGAGATCTAGGATTACTAATCCACACCCTATATCTTTTCATACCTTGACGACTACGGTTAACTTTTCTTGTGTCTCAGCCAAACGACGCTGTACCTGCAACTTTTATGTGCTAATCATACCGCACATGGTCCTCATGCATTTTCAATCTTTTGCATCCTCTTTCTGCCTTTAGTAAGCAAGCAAGTAAGTAAGTAAACGTTATTTAATTAGGCACCTTTCACAGAAGAGGGTCACAAAGTTCCCCACAAGTAAAACTATTTAGCATAAGAGTAAACAGAACATTCAATTAAGACATAGACAGCGACAGATCTTAACCGGGCACCACGCTGTGATGGGATCACGGCAGCTGTGACGCTTGTCAGTGTGGTCATGTTCCGACCCATGCGTAGGCTACTCAGTCGTCACATCATTACTCAGTGCTCGTGGGTCGGACAACTCCCATCTTCAAACTCAGCCTTTAAACTTTTATCTCGACTGCACACTTGTAAAGTTTTGTGACCACATCTTGTACATTGGGTACGAGGTGCGAGGGACAAACAGTTCCCCCTTGTGAGAACAGCTGACTGTGTATACAGCTAAAAAAAACCATCTCAAAACCCCTTTCTACCAACTTTGCACGTGTAGTTTGATTTTCTCCATCTGTATCCTGCTCAGCACTTTGTATCTGCTTTAAAAAGGTCCTATCGTAATAAAATCTCACTCACTTAGAAAATCACAGGGTCGTGATTCTGTGAAAAAATGTATTCCAAAGTTTATTTAGAGCCATTATGAGTCTGCAGGCGCCTGAGTGAGACAAATCAAGCTGATATCTGCCAAAGTTTTCAGCACCAAAATCCCTGTTTTTGTTTCCCCAGACGGCGCTCGCCTGCTGAACCGCGGTGGATGGATAGGAACACAAAGAAGGGATTTGCGGTAAAAAAGACTGCTCGTCTTAGATAACATGCTTGTCCAAGTTATGTGCCGTGACTCTGCTGTTAACTGTGTTCCTGACTAAAGCTTTCAGGTGCTTGTGTACCGTGAAGACTTAGTATTCTCCAAATTCCTTGACCTACTTGCCAACTAGCTCCTCACAGCCTTCTGTATCTGTTTCTAATGGTCCCCCCCCCCCCCCCCCCCCCGTGGCCTGCCTTCCACTTCATTTACCGTTCGTATCTACCTATTCTTTGATATTCCAGACTTTCCTTTGAGTCTGTTCCTTCGAGCTATGTCTAATCTCGCTCTTTCATTTTGATTCTCCTCCGTCGATGTAGCATTTTACCGCCACATTATCGCCACGCATAGGTAGCTTTATATTTGATATTGGTCTGTGACTCATCGATTGCTTTACATCATTTTGACACGAAACTGCTTTGTAAGTTGCCAGTTGTAATTGTGTTTTTTGGGGTGAAATCACAGTGTTCCTTTGCATTAAGAGTAGCAGGACTGCAGACATGAATTTTTCCCAGGCATCAGTTGGGGGCCACCAGACTCCCCTGCTCACATGTCTGTGGCTGCACTATTTTCATCCAGATAGTGTCAGTCTCAGAGAGACATTTTTATCAACTGTGGATAATGTTTTGGAGCTTCGGGGGAGTGCACCATGCGATCAGGAAAGGTAATGCCCCCAATCCTTGTAAAGGGCGAGTGGCTGATGAGGTCACACCATGTGTCTGATTTACTGCTCTTAGAGCTTTGCTATGCTGATACACCCTGGTCAGAACTGAGCCCACAGCCGCATATATATAAATCAGGACATATATTCGATACCTTGGGATGCAAAACGCCTCAAGTTTTGAGTTCACAGCTTTGTACGGGCTTGTCAGGGAGTTTTTTTCTAAGCTCACTACACTCGGCTTTCTCCAGGTTTTGCCGCATGCAAATGTTGTCAAGAAGTTGAAAAAAAATGTGTTCTTATGTTATTTTTGAGTTTTATTGACAGCAGTCACACAAGAGAGAAAATGGTTTTGTCTCCGATTCTGGCGTCTTGTTGAGACTGGCTTCTATCTGACCTCTGAACTAAGTAAATAAAACCCTTTCAAAACACTTTACACCTCTTCAAAGCTTGCACACACACACACACACGCACACACACGTCCAGCCAGCGAGGAAGAAGAGGCAGCTAGACTTCTTCCTTTTCCTCCGGAGTAATTGAATGCTTACTTTTCACACTTCTCTGACTCTAAAGTGGCGTTCATCATGTCCCCGTCATGGACTCAACAGCGTGGAAAACTCAATTTTGGCTGAATTATACTTTCAGAGGAATGCTTAAACTGGAAGATGTACGAAGAGACATTGAGTCGCTCTCATAGCGAAAGGCTTATCGCGCTCAGAAAACCTGTGGTCTGATGTGAATCAAGCAGAAGCAAGTGGTTCTATACATGCGAGGATACCTTCACCTGACTGCCAGTTAGGCACAAAAAATCAGGAAAGCATGGGGACAGATTTCAGGTGCCATCATAACTCTTAAGAGTAGTCAGCCTTATATTGTATTATCACTGTGGTCAATGGTGCAGTGAGAAACATGCTGTTCAGCCTCAGATAGATGTCAAGCTGCTGAGTGGAGCCAGTCTTGTGGAATCTAAATATGTTAACCACTGCAGAATAAACTACACAAGGCTTTCTCTTTCTGCCTCCTCTGGGGTAATAAAATAAAACTGACCCAGGTGAAAGAAGTGCTTGGATCCTTTGAGAGGGTGAAAGCGAGAAAACCTTGATGTAAAAATACTCCATTACAAGGTAAAGGGTTGCATTTAAATAATAATTAAAGTCTCCCATACTACAGAAAGAGAGATTTCCATTTCTCTTTGGGTTATGGAGCAGCGCTCTATAAATACTGTTGCAACTATCAAAATGCTCCATCCCCGGAGAAATACACATTTTCAGAAACTGTGCCTTCAAAAGAGCTTCGTCAGGATTTCTGTAAGGTTCTGATGTCACAAATATACAGTCACCACCCTCAGCCACGCCCCCAGCACGGCTTCGGTTAAGAACACACTGGCAGGACTGATGCGTAAATACAGTGGGCAATACTTTCTCAGGTCTGTGAGAACTGACCGATTAAATCAGACTGGGCTTCTTAAGAGGGGTGGGGCTTAAAGAGACAGACACTCAAATGGAGTGTTCATACAATAGAGATGCTATAGCAATTGGCAGAATACGAAAAGATTTTTTTGTTTTTTTTAAACACTTTCCAATAGACACACCCAAAAAAAAGTCTGAAACTTAAAAATGCGCGTAATCTTGGATGTAAAATAGAGTTGTAATATAGTGAAAAATTTAAAACACCAAAGTAAAATACACTTGGCTAAACGTGCTCTTTAACACTTCATCATGTATGATATTAAATATGTATCTACAGTAATATATCACATGTTATTCTGCGATGTCACTAATGACTATACTTGTCAATGTAGTGTAGTAAGACGTGGTAGGATTTCTCTTTGAAATGTATAAAGAAGCAGAAAATACTCAAGTCAAGAACAAGCCCCTCAAAGTCTTACTTAAGTGCCAACACAACTCCCTTTAACAAATTAGAGCCTGTTCTTACTGATGCTAAAGATGACACTATATTAGGTATTAGATATATATCACTATTTAAAGAAATGGCTGTTCAAGTGTGAACCTTTGAGTCATTCACTGAAACTTTTACTCTAATGAGGACACAAGTGTGTGAAGCAGAAACTAAAATCTCTCGGCCTGTATGGCCCATACACAGCTCTGGCATGATGCAGTTAACAGATGGTTGAACAGACGTGTGCAGCGCTGCGATGATAGCAGTGATACCGTCTTCATACATGATAATTGACAATTTAGCAGGACTGTGAAATGGTCACATCTTGGCGTGTTGCCCTCACATGACTCGGAGCTGGTGTCAACCTGTCAACATAGCATGTTGAGCTAGATTGGTTTTCACAGCACTGTTGGCGCCTGGATGAATTTTAACGTACTCGAAATTAAGTATTAATAACACGGTGGGTGTGATCAGGGCTATGGTAATTAGATGTTCTATAAAGAGCAACTGCTGTGTTGTATAGATTGCTTCAGAGCTGAAATAAAAATAAAAATAAAAAAAAAAACACTTTATCAGGCTTTTGTACGTGTTGTTTTCGATTCCTGCACATAATAAGAGCTGCTGATGAATTATACTTCATGCACCGACCCACCTCTATCACCTCTGCTATCATTTAGTAAAAAAGGCTGACATTTCAGTCACAGGGACTTTTCCCAAGACACATTCAAACTGACCAAAGTGCTGACCCTCCCACCCTAGATCAGTGCTGAGGTGGTAAGTGTTTGGGGAATAGACTTTTTCAGTCTTTGGAAATGTTTTTTTGGGGGGATTGGGCATCTGATTCCCTGCGCCGCACTAGAGACAAGACTGGCAGTGCACTTTTTGGCTTTTACTCGTCTAGTTTTTATTTGATCAGGCAAGTGTTTTGCACTTGAGTCAACTCACTCAACAGCAGAGATGGATACGAGTGTGGATGTGGGGGGTCAGCTCAGCTTGCAGAGTCAGGAGTAATTCAATTTGACCTCTTGTGACACGTCAGGATTGTGTCGTACATTTGGTGAGTATTCAAGTCGCTGCAGCCTCATCCGTCGCAAAAAAAAGAAAAAATTAAAAGCTGTTGAACCGTCAGAGTGAAGTGATACTTGAAGTGATGCTCATTATTTTGTTCAAATGTGCACAAAAAAATCCATGAACTCCAGTGAGAGGAGGTGGATGTTTTAACTAAAGTAGAAGCTCATTTCTTTACAGGTCAAAAAAATTACGAGTTGCGATTGGTCGGGACTCTCTGGGGTCGTCCCACTGGCTTGAGTCACGATCGAAGGCTCTTTTAGCTCGGAGAGAGGCGTGGGGTCGAGGTTAACGTGGCCTCCCTGGAATTCTCTGTCCATCATGTGATTCGGCTGCAGAGGGAGCGTTTGGGATAACTGAGATGTCTCTATTTCCAGCTGAGGAGCGATCTGCCTCATCTCTTCACACCATGATTGAAAAAGAGAGTGTAATGCTTATATCACTGTCTTGTTTTTTTCCCCCCAGACGCCATTTCTCTCTCCTTATCTCTCACACCTTGCTATGTCACACTTCTACTGTCTCATCCACTGACATTCAACCCCACCTCCCCCACCACTCGCCTGTCTCTCCCCTTGACCGTGGTGATAAAACCCATAGCTGTCGCTGTCATGCAACACCCAGAGGGCTCATGAAGGCGCCACCTGTCGCTGGTGCATGCCGGGACGCTTAACTTGGAATACTGCAAACTTGGCGCTCCTCAGTCATTTTACCCCTCTCCCTCACCTCCCTCAACCCAGGATCCTTTTACTGGTGACATGTGTCCAATTAATTTTGCTCAATCTTCTGCTAACAGAAATAAGGTATAATTCAGAAAAGTAGGAGGAAACAGGCTCAAAGTACAAAGCTTTGGATCAACAAAGTGTTTGACCCACTTGTGAATCCACATATGAAGTATAATAGGCTGTATTCAAAGCTTACATAACAATAATATACAAAGGACTTTCCGACTCCATCATCTCACTCTACTGTAACACCAACAGGCTGTTAAATCCACCATTTCATTCCACAATACAGAACATTTGTAGGTTTCCGGGGTTGTTTATCTTTCTGTCTTTGGTGTTAAATTAAAACTACCACCAAACCCACTAAAATCTGCCAGATGAAATTACTTAACAAGAAGAATGACGGCGTTTGTTGTTTGTTACGTTGCCTTATATGACCCGTGTGTACATTTACCCCACAAGGACCTCTGGGGTCTGCGTGAATTATGACTGTCAGGATGAGTGTGACATCGTTTTTAGCAGCAGAAGACGTCATCGCTAAGATGGGAAGATGGGCTGGGGAACAAACCACGTGACTCAATCATAGTAGAACACTGTGAGTTTCTTCACTGGTTTCCTTTTCCAATAACTGTGTCCTGTCTTAATCTTAACCAGGTAGTTTTAACCATGACCTGTAACAATTCTTAAACCTAACCAAGTAGTTTTTTGGTTTTTGTAATGGTGCTGTGATGGTTGAGAGGTGCTGTCAAAGATTTTGTTCTGCTGGTCGGAAGGTGAGATCAGATAATGATTTTATTTTTGAAAGCGACGATGATTTGGTTGTCAAAAAACTGCTGGTAGGGTAAAATGAAATATACAGTGAAGATACAAACGATAGAAATAATATCACCAATGCATATTTAGGGCCAAAGAGCAGATCAGCATCTTCAATGAATAAATGTAATTTAAATGTTTGCCATAATATTCACCACCCTGATGCCTCTGACCTTGCCATTAGTCGGCTAAGTCTTAATGATTTATCCAAGCAGCTCTTTCTTTGAGGCTGTGCTGCTGATGATGTTGTTGTAATTTACTGGTGTAATGTTTTAATGCTCAGCGGGGATCAGTGAACTTAACGTGGATACCCAAGATTAGATTCAGCTAAATTGTTTTGCAAAAGCTTTTAGCAACGGGGGAAACATGTTTTTGATAGTGAATTAGGAGTTGAATTTGTATTTCACAGCTGCTGTGGAGTAATTATGATTACCTCAGGTAAATTTTCTAAGTAGAAAATGTGTTTACAAATCAAAAAAAGATCTGAAGTGGCTCTCATAATTTGTCCCTCTTGTTCTGTTTTCTGTCACATTTGGTAAGTTTACAAAGGGCACTTGATGTGAAACACTAAAGCGTAATTGCACGTGAAACCTTATATACTTCAGATCTTCCACCCAGCTTTAATTGTACGCTCTGTCGCCCAGCCTCCGTGATAATCACAGTACATTTGGTTGTAATTATTCATCTGGGATCCATTGAAACATTAGAGCTAGTAATACAAGCCTGTCCAGTGAAAAGCTCCCATCCAACTCTTAATTAATGGCCATTAATCATGCTGCAGGGATGTAATTTACTGTAGACCCGGTGGCTTATGGCCACTGCCATCGACCATGTTCACACGGCAGCTATTTTCTTGTGACGTCAGAGTCGGGTTGGTGGCGTAATTATCCCTTTTTTACGTTCCTTGCTGTGTTCCAGGTTGTAAGTTGGGAATCTGACAGATTGTTGTCATTTCACTGCTTCTTGATTGATCAGCAACTGAAAAGAGTATTTTTGATGATGAAAGTGAAAATCTGGATGGAAATCAGGACAGATTTCAAAGTAAAGCAACCTTTTTGGTATCCCATTAACTACTGTTAGTATTTAACCACTTCCTAGCTTTTTGTACCATTTGATTACATCCGGTGTGTTTCACTTCCAGGATTTAATGAATCACTTCACGATGTTCGCTGTTGTTTAAGAATGAATTTATGCTTTAGTAGACAGTAGAGAGTAACACTGTCGTATGGAAATGTCAGCTGGAAAGCGGTTGAATGTAACATTGCTTGTTGTCTAACAGAAGATAATAGATTATAAACCTCGAGGAAAATGGCTGCTGTGTGAATATTATCTATAGGGTGACCATGAGAATCAGTTAAACTCTTAACCACTCTTAAGCACAAATAAATTCAATGCATATGCTTGAGAAAACCGTCTTTGTTAATACCGTTAAGTTTAAGTCAGTGGACTTCCCAAAGAAATCTGCTTATACTGCCATGCTCCTGTATATTCTGTCCCCAACAAGCTTCACACAGCCACTGATGTTACTATGTGTTGTTGTTAACATCTCCAACCGCTTCACTGATGGAGGATGCTGAGAGAGTTCATTCAGTGTACCTGTAAGGATGCCTTTACAGAAAACTGGCATCAGAGTAGGATGCTCACCGACCGGTCGTATTTATTACCACAATAAAAAATGTTCTTCTCATACTTTTGTTTCTTTTCTTCTATTTGTTATGTCTGGGTTTTTTTTTTTTTTGTTTATAGCTTCTTCCCCACCGGCCTGCCATTTCTAAACTAACAGTTATGGAGTGATTAATCTTTTGGCATCTTGATGATTTTTTATCATCAGCTGGAATAGGGCTGAGTGTCACCAGCTTCCCCTTGTCCTAGCCTCCCCAGTAGATGATGGATGATCGTCTGGTCTAAAGCGTCTGACCCGTTTCAACCTGACTCTTCTGCAACAGTAAACAGAGGCGCCTTCAGTCATTGGAGCCGCCGGCACATTCTCACATGAAGGGCTTCCATTTTTCTGTGGCCACAGGATTTCTTTAAGATGCTGCCACAGAGTTAAAGTGAAAACCATCAGCATTTTTCTTCAGAATGAATGTACTGTCAAGCATTTTCAGATGTCGGGTGGTCCAGTCTATGTCCAGTTCACGACAGCTTTTTATTAACAATTCACAAATTATCAATGGATAATCAATGGAAAGAATATATCGACAACAATATTGTGTTTATGTTGCTTTGGAAGTGGAGTGTAAAACAAGTCTGCAAAGATGCTCATAAACTGAACAACTTAACATTTAATCGCCACAAACAAAAAATGAAGACCTGAAAGTGCTTGGATAGCATTTAATTCCTCATGATCTAATTTAGGCTTTTCTGTTTCAACAATCATTATGGAGTAAATGTTTATTGCACAATGTAATGGATATAGAATAATGACACTATCCGCATTTACATTATGTTCCCTATAATCCTACCTATCATTATCCAGTCTTGTCTGCCGGGCATGCAGTCACCCAGGAGAAGGAAGGTTAACTTGGGATCTATTCTATTCTATTATTGTGTTGTGTTATTTGTTATGTGTGACTCTGAGGAAACCAAAAACGATCCAGTTGTCTTTGCAGCAGCAGCAGCACCAACAATAATACCAACTGGGGGTGAAAGTTGTTTGTTGCCAAGGACTTTACATTTTGTCTCATAAATGACCAAAAAAGGAAGCAAATCTTCAGATATCAGAAGCTGGAACCAGCAAATATTAGAATGTTTTGCTAAAATGTTGAATTGGTGGTCCACATGTGACAAAATGGCAGCTCTTGGCAGACTGCCGTTAAATAGTGGTATACATCAGTAAGTTTAAGGTGATCAGGAAACCACACAAAATCAATTCAGATGTGGAGTTAGTGCAAAAATACTTGTATGTTTCATTGTCAATAGATGTGATTCGGGCTGTTGAAACTAGCAGCTATGATGCTCAGATGACGGCTTGAAAATTGTTTCTATTTTTTCGGTGTTACCTTATCGATGGTGTTATGTTGCGGCTTCTTTCTTGTGACAAATGTACTCATTGTAAGTCGCTTTGGACTAAAGTGTCTGCTAAATGCCCTAAATGTAAATGTGAATGAAACAGAAACAGCTACCCCTTTGCTTTGTCTTTTACTGTAACAGATATAGATTAAAAGGCAGCAGTTCACTATTCGAATACTGTTATTCTTCCTCTTATTAAATCACGTATCACATCCTTCTCTTCAGTTCCTCTCAGTCTCCATGGCTACATGTCACACTCCTCATCCCCTTGTCTTTTTTTCTGAGAGACTTAATTAGGCAGAAATACAGATGAATGTACAGAAGAGAGGCAGACAGATAGAGATAAGTAGAAACAACATCTGATTCTTCTGAGGGTAAAATTATCTTCTTAATTATGTGCTGTAGGTATTGTGTAATACAGTGTGTATAATCACAGCTCTGATGTTTTTTGAACTTTTGCCTCACAAACAGTGGAACTGATCTGGCTGTTGATGGCGGGTCACCAGATCCTGCGGGTTCAGGAGGAACTGAAGATGACCCCATGTGACTTGTCAGGATTAACTCGTACATTTGGGAATCGTTCATCTCCGTGCGGCCTCATCCATCACGCACTCACGTAAAACACAAGACCAGAGCTGTTTTGGCTCGTATCCGTGGTATTTCATTTTTTACTGAATGGTATTTTCAATTCATCGATTGCTCCATCATCCCCGCATGGTAACGTCAACAGGCATGGTGTCGGTGGCCTGTGTGTGGCCAGCAGGGTTTAAAATAGGTCCTGTGAAACTGATCGTCAGTGCTGAGCTGCAGTGAAAATCCACATGGATCATATTTCTCCTCCATATGAGAGTGAGGACAAGACATAAAGGGCCTTGTCAGCGTTATGAAACAACATCGCGGATTACTTGTTGGAGCAGAGTGATTGAAAGATGACTCATTTATTTTCCTTTCAGTGACGATCTCCCCAAACAGACTCACAGGACTGACTCGATTCCTTCAGATGGACTTCTCAGCGTTATATTGTGTACGGTGCCGCCACTAGATGGCATTGTTACACTTTATTGTGGCACCGCCCTCTGAGGACAGGCCTCCTTTAAAAACAGGACATAAGCTTTAATAAATTAAAGAAATATAAAGTTGTGGAGTCATCTGGAGCACCCCGGGTTGAATTTATAGACCTTGGATTGCAATGCGGTTTTGAGGTTCAGCTCCCATTGTGTTGATGCAGACTTGTGACCATGAAGTATTGATTGCATTATGAAATTCACTTAGATGATAAGTGGTGTCTCGGAATATGTTTATTCATAAACAGAGAGACCTCCATTTTCTTAATGGCCGTCCATTTCTTAGCAGTGTGTTTGAAGGCAGAGGTAAAATTGGATTGCATCGCCAAGGGGAAATCCTTTTTTTTTTCTCTTTCCTATTGTTCTGAGCCTTCATCGAGGGAAACACAATTACTTTTTATATATATCACCTCAACCATTTCTCATGTGGATGACATACTGGGGGCGGCATTAAATGACAAATTATGAATTAAGTTTAAATAAAATGAAAATATGAAGATTACCAGCTGTCACAGAACATTTTCTGTCTTCACAATGGGACGAAAGAACGAAATATCCTTCACCGAAAGAGACAAAACCTTTAATTGTCAAAGTATAAATCAGTAATACAAGCGTTGTAACATTTGTAAACAGGTCTATTCAAGATTTGTGCATTAGGAACATCCTTTCCAGCTCCAGTAAGGGCTTAGATGGATTGGATGAAAGGATTTTCTTTTATATTTTTTTATTTAGTTTTTGGAGACTCTCGAGGCAACATTTTGAAGCATGAAGCTTCAAAGCGCGGGGCCATCCGGGGACGTGACAGAGGTACAAGAAAAGATGCTTTCTGAGAGCACTCAAATGTGGTCATGCATTCATCCTAATGTGTGAGCAAACAATGGGATGATTCACGGACGCATCATGAATTACCCTACAGCGCACTTTTAAGAAGATTAGCATATTATTATTTTCTAAGAAACTGATTTTAAGCATGAAAATCCAAAGTTGCGAGGATGTATTTCTCTTCACCTGAAACAGCAGACTGCTGATGTTTTATTAGGCCACAGAAAGTTCTTTTCTGAACTTCAAGGTCCACATAGCAAGATATCCTGCTAACATAGTATTGTCTTATTGTTGTACAACTACTTGGTGACATGTTCCTGACCTTTTTCAGTCAGTCTTATACGATCTCAATCTCAATTGATGTTGTTTTTCACTTGCCTAAAACCGCACTGCCAACAGCCAATGCTGGTTTATTTCAATCATGACCTGTTCTTGTTCACATTTGATGATTAAACTGTGTGGTGAATGCATTAAATGCTGATAATAAATGGTATATTTCAAAGGATATATACACTGAAATGGGAAGTAATGAAGTACAAATACTTTGGAGGCTGTGCTTTACTCAAGTATGTATCTTTTCACATACATTTTACTTGTACTACATACATTTTAACACAAGTATTTGTACTCTCTTCTACTTACTTTTGCCCTGATGCTTAATTATTATTCAGTATTTAATGTCCAGGGTATGTCAGTCAGTAATAAACTATATTTCTGGTATGTTTCAGTGTCTACCTATATTAATATGATGCGAGGTTCGGTTAACTTCACACAGAAAGGTACACAGATATCTTCACTTTAAAGACTGTGTGTATTTTTGCCACTTTTGTATAAACAGCAAATGTGTAAATAAATACATGTCTGTATATTAGATCTGCCTACAGTACAAGCAGTGCCAAAAGTTGCTTTTCCATCCACCTGCTTTAATGAGCATTCTCAATTTGTGCTTGAAAAAGGTCCAGAAAGAGTCAAAATATCACAAAAATATTTTGTTTAAGCTCGGCTGGAGTAGAAAAGTTGATTTACGGATAAAAATGCAAGGTGCCATGGAGAGAAAAAAAAAGCAAACTCAGTCGTGATGACCATGAGGCATGTGACTTAATCATCCATTAAAGCATCCCACTCTGTTGACGTTAATATGATATAGCGGCAGACAAAAACACAAGACCTGAGCAGAAACCTCAACATTCCTCAAACATAACCATGAAACTAACAACATAGACACCATATTTTCATTGCATTTTCCTCATTGTTCTCCATCATCTGAGGGTTGACTGGCCCTCTTCTGACTGCATCATCTAATTACTGCTCTCTTCTGGCACCTACCTGGAGATTTAACGCCGACCACTGCTCACTGCGTTTAACTGCTAAAATCCACACGACAGTAATGGATGGAAACGTACTTTCATTCTGAATTTTGTATGCCTTTTTTTCCTGTAAATTCTGTTCTACTTTGTGCTCCATTTAGATTGAACCCTGACCAATGCTACAAATGTATATTCTGTAATACCTTGCAAATACATTATTCAACACGAGTCAGTATATCTGCTCTAAAAAAAATAGGTCCACCTGTCAATTTTTCACACTTATTCCGTGCATGACTAGAAGGAAATATACATATGTGGAAAAATAAAGTATGTCCCGACGCTTTAGTACGATGGCCGTATGTATGAATCTCCACCAAAGGGTTGTACATTTTCTTTATGGTTCAGTGATAGATGACAGGACCATAAGAAAGATTACACTTTCTATGTCGTATGAACCAAAAAAATAATCATTATGTTCTGTTTTTCTCACCGTCCTCTTTTCTCGTAGCTCAGCAGCCTGTCTGATACCCAACTACCCTGACAGACTACCTCAAACTGCCCCCATATCAGCCCACAGCTTTTTGGTATATATCACAGCCAACCCTAAGTACTAACAAATAAGCCCAGGCAAAGCAGTAATTCATCATGTGATGCGTGCCTGTAATATATCTCTCAGTCTCGGTCACCATAACTCTTCCTTATAGTAGCCGTTTGAACACTGCAGTGTTACCAGGGACAGGAGTGATAACTCTGGTTGTAATAATGGACCTGTGCACAGCCGTGATGATGGACGAGCCCCCCTTGTAGGAATATATTCTTAATAAAACACACTTCTTTAATAACGGTCTTTTCTGTTGGAGGTCTCATGTGGTCCCCCCCCCCCCCCCCCCCCCCCACACACACATACACTCAAACACACACACACACACAAACACACACACACACACACACACATACCTCCTGTGTATGCCGGAGCTGCCCAAGGTTGTCTCTATGCAGGATAATAAGTTGCCCAATAGCAATGAAAAGCTGAATGTGTCAACGTGTTTTATTCAGAAGGCACATTTTAGCCTCACAATGCAAGGTGCAGGTCAACTTAAAGAAAAAAGCTCAGCCATCGCCATGCAAGCAGTGTCCTTTCATACATTGGTACACACTAAATGTATCAACTACTATAACGTGGATATACACATATTCACTGTGCTCAGAGGAGGGACTGCATGAACTCTGGTCATCTCTGATTTTTCATTGCGTGGCATCATCAAGTCAACTTTTTCATTTTTGTAACACTACGGTTTATGACCAGATCGCTCCAAAACTAATGACATTCACATCATCAACAGCTCGGACTGATTATTTATCAAACATGTGATGTGTTCAAAGTGTCAAAAGTCATCTGTTCAATATTGTCACAATATCGATATTTAGGTATTTGGTCAAAAATACTATACGTGATTTTTGTGACCTAGTCCTTGCATTGATAAAGTGCTTGAGAGGAGATTTTAAAATATGGACATTTCAAAATATTTAGATATGCAGCATATTGTGTATCATGATATATGCTCAAAATATTAGCTTATTCTGTTTAGTTCTAACTTGATCATTTTAGGATGTCTAAATGCTAAACTAAGCATGTTTACTTTAACATTGTAAACGTGTCAGCATGCTGAGGTTCACATTTCGTACAGCCTCACAGAGCCGCTGGTGTGACTGCAGGCGGTTTTATTGCATTCATGTGGTGTCAGAATAGTTGGAAAAACTGACCTAGATTAGTTAGAAAAGTCAATAGCATTATCTTTGACCCTGACCTGTCAGCTAAACAGGGTTTAACAGTAACCACTTCTAAGGGAGCTGAACTCCAACTTCGGGTTGGTAAATCTAGCATTTGCCTGATCATACAATCAGTAAAGCAGTTAAGCACAGAACAAACCTGCTTCCTTCCCACCCCTGTAAACAGTTTATACAAGCCGTTCTGATCAAACAATCGTGGGAAATTGACGATGATTAAAGATGTTTATTAGCTGGAGCGCAAACAGACATTACAATTACAGGAGTTAACATTTCTGATATGCAAGAATGTTTGTTGCTCATCATATATGACAGACTGCGTCCTTGCTCTGTTTGTATCCAGTAAGTAAATATTGACTTTGGGCATGTAGATTTCTGCACCGCTTTCTCAACAGGGCAAGTGAAAAACAAAACATTAATTTTGAACCCTAGGTAAAGCAATAATTCAATGGTTTGGGAGAATGTAATGGCGCAGTAACAGTTGAAATCTGACCATCCAAGAAGCAACTGACTGCAGGGTTTGTCTTCTTATTGTGAAATCCTGTTTGTGATCATTTCACTGGTCTTTTTCTGTCCAACCAGTTTTTAAATGTAGGCCTATTCTTTTTAACATACGTCGTCATTGCACAATAGTTAAGCAGTCAATTCGCTAGGACAACATTTTACCATTTAATGTTCCTGCAAACCACTGATTCATTCACATTCTCATCACGTCCACGTTACATATTTATGACCCAACTGTCATAACTTCAGGTGGAGATGGATGGTGGTGGAGTTGCAGGAGAGAAAGCTGCCAAGCCAATGACCACAGTTCGAGGCTGTGTTTCAACACGTGTAAGCGTGAAACCATCGAATATTTCTAAGTAGACCTCAGGATAGTATCCAGAGGCGTATTGGGAGACAGAACCAGGTATTTTAAGCCAAGACATTGGGTTTTCTGACCATAACCAAATGTTTTTGACCGTCTAGTGTTATCATAACTGATAATATAACGTAGAGAACATAAAGTTGTAGGTTTGCAGAAACATTGCCAACATTAATTCTGGCGATTAGGTTGACACGGGGACATTCATTATCCTTCCATCAATGTCAATACATAGGAGGAAGTATGCCGAACTCCTCCGCAGCCATTTCTTGTTTTTGCTGTTGTTGCCTTTATTATGCTACCAAACAGCCTCATCTTCTACAGGGGTAAAAAAAATGGTCATAATTTCGGCGTTTATCTTAAGGTCCCCATCTCGGATTTTACTTACGCTGAATGCTATTCATCTGCCTGTCCTGATAAGCCTCGTAGTAACGGCTCTGTGAGATACCTCCCCCATCTCTTCTCCTTGCTGTGGATCGAGTGGAGAAAAGGGCAATTAGAATATGAACGAGGAATCAGACGACCCTTCTGTTACTTGACCTGTGATCCCTATTGAGCAATTCAGGCATTTTTTGGTAGTTACAGATTTTGTAGCACAGCACAGGCAGTCTGAACAAAAAAGCTGGAATAACTTGACAGTACAGAAGCTCAGATTGTACGTTTACTCTTAGGAAGAAAGCAAATAAAAAAAAAACCTTGACCAAAGTGGATGATGAAGTCTCCTTTTAGTCTGAAGTGTGATTGATTACTTTAAAAGTGTAACTCTGGTATGTGGAAAGAATTAGACAGGAAGAAAAAACTTCTTATACGTGAAGTAGAATTGTTCATTTAATGCTTTCTGCTGTCTGTGCTGTTTCTGACCTTGGAAACAGCCAATAAGGAAGAAAAACTAAGTATGTTTGTGCAGACACCTTTGTGCAGACACCTTCCATCATAACAGCCATTCATCCTCTAGTCGGGCCGATCTGACCCAAACTTCTCCCACTGTGTCTAACGAAACAAACAACACAACAAAGAAGCCCACACAACAATATAAAATTGCAGTAAGGAGAGCAAAAGATGCGTGCAGAATGTGATCAGCCAAGCTCTCAGTCAGATGGACTGCTGTGTGCATACATTTTAAACATTATATATATTACATCCTCGTCTATTCAGTAGGTGAGAGTGACAAGTGTAGCCCCAAGGTCAGAGCGTCAGAAGCCACCATATTACGTTATTGTAGACAGCAGCGAGAAAGTAATCTCTCCAGGCTCTCCACTTGTCACACTGTACGAGCAGCGGTGCTTCACTTATTTTAAGCTCCTCCAGCTAAAGAGAAAAAGAGAAGAAGAAAAAGGGATAACATTAATACAGAAACTCCCCCAAATCCAGGATTCCAATGGATGATTCCCCCGCGAGAAAGTGACTTTGACTCATCGCAAGAATATGATATTGGCGGTGCTGCTCAGACTGATAACTCAGTGTGTATAAGGAGCAGGAGGCTGTACCGCCTTCAGTGTCGACCCTTTCACTATCACTCACATTTCCTCTACATTACCTTGTTATCAGTGTGTGGGCATCATGTTACCAGTCTGCCCTGCATGCACTTACCATAATTGTTTGGTATTTTCTGTTTTTCATGCTCTCTCAGCCTTGATACTCAGCTCTGACACATTTACTGTGAAGCACAATTTCACAATACGAGACATGGAAAAATTGTGAGTGAGTCTTGTGACACCTTTTAGCAGGTTTGTGCTGTGCAGGGATTCACAATGTATTATTAGTCTTAGTGTTTAAAATGCTCAGTTTGCTCTTCGGAAATCGTTGGCTATTATCCGGTTAAAAACAAAAAAATTTATCGGCTTGGTTTTTCCTAGCGTTCCATAATTTTGCAGGATTCTAAACATGATTGTGATCGGATCTCTGAGGTCTTGTTAGCCCCTAACACGATGCCAACAAGTGTGAAAGCCAGAGATGTAACCATGTAACATGTCAAAGTCACAAACTCAAGTAAATGTTTACCCTAATAAGTATTTCACCACTGGAGAGATGTCTTTGCAGGTAAAAGATGCAAACATTTTTAGAGTTGGTGCTCAATGACAAGAGAAAACAGAGTATAAGGGTCGTTGTATTCACTTACGCTCCAACGGTGGCCAACCAGAATGCACTGCGGCGCACCGGACTAATAAACACTGAAAGGTGATCAGTGCTACCGAGTTGGGCGGTGCTTGGTTTTGGCTTTGCATCAACACATTTCAGGCGAGAAATAGACAATGATCAGGACTGTGGTTCATATTCGATCAGCGTTGCCTTGTTTTACAATATGGAAGCGACATGGAAGCCACCTCTGGTTCACGATCTTCTTCTATTGCAGATAAACAGTGTGATTAATTATGTTTCTGAAAGCATTGGTGAGAAATCAGCAGTAGAGTAACAGGATCTTGGTTTATAGTTTATCATCACTGCCAAGCCTAGCTTGGCGAGAGACCCTGAACTCAATCCGAGAGAGAGTGGATCTATCTCGAGTCGAGTATTCTCTTTGTGTCCGTGGATGCGGCATAAAAAAAAATGCAGGAGCACAATCTGTATTTGATATAGACAACAGCCCCGAGACTTTTATCAGAAAAAGAGTGGAGGGCTTTGGGTGAAGGCCAAACGGAAAGAACTTCAACATTGTTCAGTGGCATATACGAACAACATTGTAGTGATTTGTTGAAATAAATTCATAAAAGTAGAAATAAATAGCATAAAAATATACTTTAAGTACATATTTCAGTATAATGTGTATGATATAACTGGATCATAACCATTGATGGATACTGTTTTCATCGCTTAAATGTTGAGGCTGGTGAAGTCGATTGAACTACTTTGTATAATTTATTTGCTGGGTGGCTTTACAGTTTCATCTTATCCTACAATATCCCATCCTCATTCATTTGTTGATTATATATTTCTTTTTCACTATTTAACTAAATGTACAAACTAACCAGTAAATAAAGTTGTGAAATAAATGTAGTGGAGTAGAAGTATACAGCAGCGTTGATCTTTTCAGAAGACTAACCCAGAATATCTATGAGTTGCAGAAACATACATTGCCAACATTTATTTTGGCAGCTGGGTTGAGCATACCTCTTATAACTTAGCAAACGAGACAGGTTTAAAAATATTCAGTGCGGGGCAAAGGGGTTCTCACATTTTTCTAGGTTGAGTAGCTATTCAATGTACTTGATTCCAGATCAAGTATATTGCATGGAGAAGAAATCTGGTGAACTTGCACCCCATGATCACATGACTCGAGTTATGTAAGATGAAAAAGTAATATATGAAACACTCATAAAATAAATGTCATAAATGTGTAGCCTATAACACCTCACACAGACTCTCCTGTCAGGCCCCTTAAAGCAGTCTAGATGATTTTTGCTGACAGTTTCCATTTTTCTTTTTTTTTAAGCTTCTCGCCGTCTGTGACAGTTGTAATTCTTGGCTTTCTGACAGATGATCCGTACCTCAGTTAAGACGTCTGTTGACAATTTTCACTCTTGAGGAATTTCTTGATTTAGGTCCGCTGAGTCTCAGAAGGCAGAGCAGTCTACTAATCACAGGGCTGGCGGTTCGATCTCAACCTCCTAAAGTCCACGTCTCAAAGCGTGTCCTTCAGCAAGACACTCAACCCCCAAATTGCTCCCGAGGGTCAACGCCAGCAGCGCCTTGTGTACCAGATTACTGCTCTCACTGTGTGTGTGTGTGCCTGAATGGGTGAACGAGCAGCCAAAACCTTGTAAAGCGCTTTGGATAAAAGCACTACATAAATGTATTTATTGACACTTTTCCTCCACGGAAGTAAAGTTATTACTAGAGCCGTCACAAACTTCCGTACGTTGACCCGGACTTCCTGCCCTTTTTATGGCCGACTAACTCTAAAACACAGACCTGAAGTAACTCGCCGCCTTGACTTTTTTCACTCCAAAAAGTACATAATGTTGTGAATCATATATGATAAAAAAACACTCCTAAAGCGCATTGTCTAGTCCTTGACAATTGCATATTATTATTTCTCAAACATGATTTCTTGGAAACAATAACATCATATATTCAGGCCAGTATAGTGTGTTTGGAAAAGCATCTTGGCTGTGTGTTACCATGAAAGGTCTGGGATGGTCGGGGTTGTTGGATGGGTCATACACTGGACTTTCCCCCAGGAAGGTTTGCATTCAAAGGCCCAATCCCAATGTCACCCTAAAGCCTTGAAACCTGAGCTGACATCCCCAGCGAAGTGTTTTTGAAAGTGTTAGCCTTATAATAAATACAAATAGAAACATACATTCAGAGGTTTCAAGCAAAACGAGTGATTTAAGGAAAGAATCAGCTCTAAGAGAAAATGTCAGCCTTTAGGTCGTGACTGAAAAAATATTACACATATAATAATGACAGCATCCGAAATGTTGTTGGTTTTTCGATTATTTAAAAAAAAAAATCTTTACTATACAGGGTTCGACAGAGCGTGCGCATAAACCCTCCTAACATCAACCATCTAAACTTCCCATGGCGGTAGTGGCCACTGTAGGTGATAGATCATATAAATAACATACAAACATACAGACATTTTTATTAAACACCTTTTTGGGTGCTCTGGTAACCCACCCCGTGTATTTAGCATTACAGCACTATGAACTGTGGGTAATTCCCTTTGGCAAATTCTGAAGAAACGCGGATAGAAAGTGCCCATGAAGGGCTCAAGATGTCTGTGAGTGAGCTCACATCGACATTGGGGTCGGGTCCTGGTATGACAAAACAATTAGTCAACACTGATTTGTTTTGAATTTATGTTGCACAAGTCAGTTAAAGTATGTAAATGATGTAACTAGCATTATGTAAGTTTATTGAGTGAAACTAGTTATTTTATTCCTAAGTATGATCTTCTCCTGGAGCTAACCGAGTAGAATTTTGTAAATGATTCAAATACATTGCAGGTGTTGCATATTTATTAATGCTAACTTGACCGCAGGGCGTGTCACATACTGAACCGACACTAGAGGGGAAGGTAAAGCAGATTAGGTCGAAGCTTAAGGACACTGACCAAGCCTCCCAGAAGGTCTCTTCCATAAATGTGTGCATGCTCACAATGCATTCTGCAAACTCAGATAGCAGAAAGAATGATCAATCAGGTACGCATGCGATAAGTTAGTGATTATCAACTAGTTATATCTATCCTTCGATACCTCTTCAGTACTTTACTTCATACGATTGTCAGTGAGAAATATTTATTGTAAAGGAACATTTGTTTTTCTTTTCTTATTATTCTTACACATGCAGTGGAGTCTTTGTTTGGCTCCAAACAATGAGAGACGGAAGGAAAAAAAGGGGTGAATATTGAGCAGCTGGTGCGGTTTTAGTTTTACTGATTGGGTTCATTGTTTTTTGGTCACAACCCTCGTTGTCAGTCATTATTCAGTTTTTTAACAAAAGATATTCCCTGTGCTCTGCTCCGCTAATTACCACAACAGTGATATTAATCACACATGCAGTTTTTGTTTTTCAACACGGTAGTTTTTCAAATTTAACCGTGCAGGGAAAGTAAAATCACCCTGGAGACCTCATCACTGTGTACTCTGGCCTCCCTGATGAATACGGACTTCAGTGCCTTCATCGAGGGCAATTTGACAGTAATTTGCGAGGAAAGGGACGGTATTACTCATTCACTTCACCCACCTATGTCTGTAGATTATGAATCATGATCTCGTGTGATGAGGTTCATTCATTTCACTGTACTTGCAAGACGGAGGTGCACCTCTTCCTCTTGTGCTGTTTGTTTCCTTGTCGACTTGTCTTCCGTCATTAGAGGCGGATGGAAGCAGTTTGTCAGCCTCAAGGACTCATGATTGTACTAAAACAAAAGCAGCAGGGAGGCTCTCCAAAGAGCTGACAGGCAGTGCGGTGAATTACCCGAGCACCTGCAGGCTGTTAAAGTGATATACTCCACCTAGAGCCAGAGTATCTTCTGAGTATGAAACCCTTAAACTGTAGACTTTAGACGCGGTTGTAAAAAAGTTTGCCTTTTTCATGCAGAAGAGACTGCGGTCGTCTTAAAAGTTTACAGTTTCTGAACATCAATAGGATTTCCTCCTGCAGCACATTCTGCTTCTGTCTATCCTGTATGTTCAGCTCGTCCTCAGCTACTCCTTTCACCAGAATCTGTTTAATCAGTCTGCTTCCTTCTCATTCCTGACACAAAGCACCGCTGATCTCACAAGCAGGCGTGTGCACGGTTGGATTAACCCATCCTCCGCTGCCCAGGGCAAGAATGAGCTGTAGGTCCCCCCTGACATCCCTCCTCTTCCCACTCTCTGTGCACTGTGTATGTAACCCAGTCACCTTCAAATACCTATTATGTGTAGCGCACACAGCACACTTCACATGGTAGCTTCATTATGTTTGCCAGAAGCTCAAGATATTCCTTTGTTGGAAAACTACTGTACCTCTCACCGGGGTAAGAATGGCTCTTGATACATGGGTTAAACAAAATGTATTTAAGACACAGGGCCTCAGTATAGGGTGACAAAGTAAGGTGAAAATTTATAGAAATAAAGAGAAATGCCTGTCACAGAAAACCAAAGGTAGAAATATCACCTTTAATTTGTTCTGACCAGCAGACCAACAGGTATTACATATAACATTTTATGAAATGTATCACATTTTTGTTGTTTAAACTACTTAAACTGGCAAAAGACAACTTTTTTAGCCCTAACTTATGATTCTGAGGTAAATCCTGACGCTAAAAAATGACACGTCTGCATATATACAGTAGACCTGTGAACCTCACATTCACTATGCTGTTCGTTCTGCCACTGGGCTTTGATTTTCCTGGGAAAATGAAGCTCGTCTGTCGCTGCACAGCCGAAACAGGAAGATGTATGACGATGTGGAAACTCTACCCCTGCAAATGAAAAACAAACCCTAAAGTATTACATCCGAGGTGATACAAGAGTGAACGGACGAGCGTTCACCGGTGTTGTGTCACAGTCTGTTCCCCTGCTCATGTGTGTTTCCCCTCACCAGCGGGACTTGAGACGGTTCAATACCAGCATTCTTTCTACTTCCTACTAGACCAGAAAGTAACAAAACCTGCCTACTTATTTATACAACTGGGTGCGCTGAGATCAGGATTTCTGGGTCAAATTTTGATTCCTTTGTTTATTTTATTTTGCTTTGGGATGTAGCCATGTTGCTAAATGCACCAACTGCAGGGAAACGCAGGGGACCCCGAAAAGTTGTCTTTTTCCCGCTTTCAAGGTCTCCCTCCAATCAATCATGGGTTTTGTTTGCTGTTGGTTCACAAGGATGTTTGAGCTTCACGCTGCAGAATGACGACTGTGGAGATTTACTTTTCAGGTTCACCTGCCGGAGAGGGAAAGTTTCTTTATGAGTTCCAGACGTGAAGTTCTGAAGCCAATTGTGGTCTAAAGTGCAGGTGTGCACCCAAGTTTGATGTGGAAATTTTTACATATCCTCTCTGTAATCACCTTCCATTAAGGTGCAACACTTACATCTAGCAGTGAGAGTTTAAAATGAAAATGTCTGCATATTGATCGATTCTAATTAAAGCAGGAGGGAATAGTGGTTCTGGAAGAAGCCTGAAAGACACAAGTGTTTATTCCAGAGTTCTTTATATGTCTTAAAAACATGTCTAATGAGGATCCCTTGAATCACAAATCTGTTGGGGCCCTGATGCTGCTGCCCGCTGTGCCAAGTTTTGGGTTTGTTCACGTCACAGCGCTTCTCTGTTGGTTAGAACCTTTTAATCTTAACCCACTTATTGGATAAACAGTTTCATGGAAAAAAACATATTCTATTGCTTTCAAAACAAAAAAATGGAGTGTGAGGATTTTAATTTTTAACCAAGAAATTGATAAATTGTCCCTCAATAGCTTCAAGGTTTTTTGCTTTTAGTAAAACAATACTCCTGATAATTATTTTGGTAAAACAGAATAAAACAATTTGTTTTTTGTAATTTTTAACATCTGATTGGAGAGTGAGGATGCTTTTAGACGTACTGGCTGTTTTTCCTGAGCTGGTTTAATCTGTTCTTCTATCAGCAGGACTTGTTGTAGAAGTCGGCCGACACACATTTTATCACCTGTCCTCCAATTACTGTATCAGTCAGCAGGCCGGACGTGTCAGATCCCAGAAGATAGCGGTGCTGTTGTGAAGGCAGACGGAGGCAGGAAGGAAGGGAGGAAGAGCTGGAGGAAAACAGGAGTGAAAAACATTTATTTTGTTTGGCCTTAGAACAGATACATCTGTGTCTCTTTGACACGTACTCCCGGTGCGAGTCTCTTAAGCAAGTCTTTAGGACTTAATTTCTATTGGCAGCACAATTTTCCGACTGAAATCGGACGCCAGGAAAACATGTGTAGGTTGTCACACCATATAAGAGGGAGTGGAGTGAGCTGCAATGATTTCCTATGCCGCCTTAACTTTTCGCACACATGCAGAGCGGGTCCCTGGACTCATTTCCTTGAGTGCTCTCAACAACCCTGTAAGATTTGTTTGGCTTGTTGAGTGCATGTTTTGAGCCGTTCCAGAGGCTTCCTTTGACTCTTCTGCACTGCTTAAGAATTTGGCTCAGAATCTTTTGAAATGCTGAAGATCGTTGCAGTGAACATTATTTTTAGGCTTATGGGAAGCTTAACATTCACAATGGGACCGATTTTTGAATTGTGAAATGTCGTAGACATTATGCTGATAATACATACCTGTTATGTGCGTCTTCCTCTTCTCCCTCCTTTGTAGTGGCACTTATGTTATAGTCATAAAGAAATGCTTCATTTTGGGCAAAATATGCCTGTTCACTTTCTTTCCAAGAGTTAAATTTTGCATTTATACCAATCTCATGACTGTGAGTGGAACTGGAGCCAGGAGACAATTATCTTAGCTTAGCATAAAGACCGTTAGCATGGTGAAACAGTCTTGTTAGTCTTGCTCTGTCTGAAGAATAATCTTTGTTTCCTGTCTTTATACTCTGTTAAACAGCCTGTTTGTGTGCTCTATCTCCATATTCATACCCAGTTCTAGAGAGCATTTAAGCATCTTTCAGCTTGTAGTTTTGGTTTGCATTTAGCAGCTTCCTGTATTCTTTATTCATTAGTTGCTCTCTGTAAGCTTCCACAAAGTGTTTGCTACCAGCCCGCCAAAGGAGCTAAAAGCAATTGGGCAACATTTTTTTGCACATATTTGAAGACTCAGGCGGTGCACTTTAAGTCTGGGTTGTGGTTTGCTTAATCCTGTGCCTTGAAAACATAAAGTGTTCCAGGTTTCCTTGGCCCTTTGCCATTGTGTTGTAGCCCTGCAGCCCTGCCGAAGGCAACACTGGGACGCTAGAAAAACAACAGAAAACATAACCATGGCCGCTAACGCAAACAAGGTTAGTAGTAGATTAGTCCAAGGATGAAACTGCTACACTTGTTTAGATACGGAGCAAAGAACAGCAGCTGTCTACAACACACAGAAACGTTAAGGTTTACCTCCAATTTTCTGTAAATATGAAAGCGAGAGATTTCGCAGGACTATGCTGCAGTGTTGCTTTAAGGTAAAAAATGCTTACATCAAAATAAAGGAGAGAATCTTCAGCCATCTTGTTCCAAGTGAAAACTATCAATAATCTAAAGCTGTGAAAGTCTGAGCTGCACTGACACAAAATAAACTGAGCACCTTTTCTGTTTGTCCACAGTTAGATCCACTTTACGAGGACGGGGTTTGGTTGATTTAAAAACGACTGTTTATGAATTCTCAATCAATGAAATAACTCTACACATAAAGACAACCAACAAAATTGTGTATCTTTGCACAAACAACATTAACCTGAAACAAATGCAACATTTTCAAAATGGTAACAAAACATTGATATCTATGTTGGCTTTTTCAGTATTTGTTAATTTAAAACCCAAAGAACCATGTGTGATCTTCAGGAGCTGCTAGAGATGAAAACTAAAGCTCAAAACCGTCACCAGGTTGCCTTAAACACACCTGAGGATGAACACCAACGTTGCTCAGTGTCTGCTGAGACGTTACAATCCAGCCACTTGCTGTAAATTAGCCTCCTATTATCCATTTCATAATGTGGCGTGCATCACTTTATCACATGGACGGCAGCAGCGCGGACCTTTATTGTGATATTAAATATCTCATGAAGGCAGTGACACACATCCAAAATATATTATTGGTTTGCTTTGTGCCACAGTTTGTTTGCATGGGCTCATTGTTTTGGATTCCCAGAACAAATCTTCATAATCCCTCAGACACTATGCAGATGGCGGTTGATAATTAGGAGGCGGAAATATGCCACTTTTATGAGCATTGTATTTGGCTCTGCTGTAGAACTGTTGCACTCATTGGATGAAGCAGACTGCACCTTCGTATTCCTCACAATTAATTGACACATCACTGAGGACTGGTGTGGTTAGCATCGTGATGAAAGATACTGTGTGTTTACCTCGAGTGTGCCCATTACCTCCACAGCAGATTTCTCATTTCGGCTCAGCACCTCAGTTTATCGCCTAATCAGCTGTTTGCATTGGCCCTTGATTGGTGCAGGATATCTGCTTTCATGAGCCATAATGTATTACCCAGAATTCTTGTTGTTTTGTTCGGTATGTCTTCCCATGTGAGAAGAAATAGCAACAATCCTGCTCTCTTATTTTAATAATGTTTTTTTCTTCCTGCCATGATCCTCGGAACTCAGTGTGTGGCCTCAAGGCAACAAATATAGTGAGCAGGAAGGAAGGCAGTTTGTGGCTTTGTGCACTCATCAAGACTTAAAACTCCAAGAGATTAAGTTCGATAAGGCTTGATGAGACCTCGTATCAGACCCTCCACATCAGAGGGACTTTGTGACTAATAGTATTTGTCACAGGTTGTTGAACACGCGTTTGGTTTCGCATTTGGAGACTTTGTTCAGACCCAGTGGTGAATTTAAAATTTGCCTCGAGGCAGAAAGCAATAGTATCGTGTTTTGTTTTTGTTTTTTTTTTGCTGCACTGGGAACAAAATTACAGTAGAGATTGTGATTCCCAGCAGCTATATTAACTTTAGGTTTTGACAGTTGCATTGAGATTGTATTATTGTGGAAAAAGAGAAGTTAAGAGTTGTCACTTTTGTTCAGCATGAGGTTTAGCAGGTCCATTAGAAGTGGAGCGTCAGGTCCATTAGGAATGGAGCTGAGCCCTGAGGGAGAGGTCGTGAAACCACAGGCCACCGGTGGAGTACTATCAGGCTGACTGTACTCAGAAAATCACAAAACAGACTTTAAAAGTTTGGTTAAGAGTTCGAAAGGTCATGAAAGCGTCAGCTGTAATTTGAAATATTGTGAAGAGGATTTTGAATGTTTGTGTTGATTCAACATACAACAGGTGTTCCACGTGTCAAGGAAAACACATGGGAGATTAGAGGAAAAGCTAAATGTCCTGGAAAATCTTGTGCTGTCCTTGAACATCATTTAAACTCCCCCAAACTACACAATACAGTATATTATTACAAACAGATTTTGATTTGTTCCTTTTAAGAGACTTGTCTTTATTTTTTCTTTTGTATATTCACTATTGATCTTGATAAAAGCAGCCCTTAGTTACTGGTGTTCATGCTATTCAGCTATTGATGTTAAGGCAGTCATGAATAACACACTGTAAATCACAAGAGAAGAAGGCAGAGGGGCTATAAATTGATTATTTAAGGAACATATAACAGTATACAGGCGCGCTCCCTGTCTGTAGTACCAGCTGAACGTGGAGCTCACCTCTGCAGATCACTGCCGCAGTCAGGTTGATAGATGAGAGTGAAGATAGATCCACTCTTTAATCCCAAAAGTTAAAATGTAACCTCTGCGCTCTCCTCCCGTTGGTAAGTGATTCTGGATCAGAGCCGAGTCCGAGGCGCCTCCGGGTGTTTATTCTTCCAGAAGGTCCAGCTCTTCACCCGACTCTCTCACTCAGAGTTGGCCTGCACTGAATTTTGTGTAGTCTGGTCATTTATGTTGCTCGACATAAATCACCACAAATTTGCACCTATTTGCCTCTTTGAATTGACTCTGTGTGTAACTTATATGCATCAAAAATGTGCTGGCTTACACTGTGACAGACCTCCTGTTATTTTACCTTTGAGGTACAAATGTTGATATGATACCTATGAAAGAAAGACACGTTGGCTGATCTGCACAATGCCAACATTGAATTCCGGTGACTGGGCTGAACAGTTACCTAAATAAAGTATAAATGAGTAACCTAATCTTTAAATTCTAGTCAAAAATCGACATAAACATTTGCGTATTGTTCGTGACGCCTCGGGGATGGGTTGTGAGGATTTGTAAGCTTAGTACTTTTTAAATCCTGGGAATGTTAATGCTGCAAACAACATAAAAAAAGAAAAAAAGGATTTTCAGTAACGAACAGAGCAAACCAATCACTTGTGCTCCAGTGAAGTAAAAACATCTACAAACGTTTGGGTTTTAATATTTCAAAGCACAGATTAAAGTTGCAAAACTGCATTTCAACTGTGCATATCTCCATTTTAGTTTTATGAATCGTTAATATGATTTTCTTCTCTTTTTTTCTTTTCATTTTTTAAACTCTTGCTGCCGCACTCAGAAACCGACACAAATACACACAGACAAAGTCAAAAATAGATTTTGGTTAAGAGTGAGGAATAATCGTCCTACTACAAATATATTTTCTCCCACAAAAATCCTGTATCAACACTTTTTCGGCTTGAAGAGTGATGTGCTAAGCCATTTTAAGTGGATCTTTATTAATGGGTACAAGCCTCTCCTGGTTCTGAAAATATGTGTATTTAATATTAATCTCAATAGAAGGTTTAACAGCCCAATTGCTCCTGTGAAATTATAGCTTCTGTGGTAGAAAAAGCGAGTCTGCCGGAGATAAACATTCCCCGGTAGCTCATAATCTTTGCATTTTGTTGACAACCTGCCTCAAAGGACAAGCCAATTTTCTCAGTCGTCGGTTGTTTCAGACCGGAAAGAAACAAAGAATAATGAACAAAATCAAAGCGAGTGCTACTCGGTGTGCACCGTATCTGCTGAGATGTGAGTGGTCACACAGCATCAGGAAGGGCCGTGCGGACTGTCTGCCTGGAAACTGGAAGTGCATTAAAAATGAGGAGCAATTTCCTCTCCTGCTCTCTGTTCGGATCCATTACAGTGCGAGCTCTCATCCTGTCTGTGACCAGACACCCTTCTGTGCTTATAAAAAGTAGAATGTTTTTCAGCCTATGCATCACATTTACCTACAGTGTCATCCGCGGTGTCACTGTGGTGAGGGGGTTTGAACGGCTCGCAATAAATCATGATTTTGAACAGCTTCAGGGATCGAGCTCACCTCTATCTAGACTTGACCTACTTCTCGGCAAAGTCGGCCTGAACTAAGTCGATGTGGAGTCTCTCGTGGGAGAAGACAAATGTGGATCTTCCCTGATACTTAATATCCACTATGTCATTTCATTTGTTATACAAACCATGCAATCACCGCGCCGACCCAGCTCCCTTTTACTATTTCAACTCACATCCTTACTGGATCCACCACTAGCTGTGTTACCTGAAGCGTGGTTGATGTAAATATAATTCACTTTTGAAACAGAATTTGTAATGAAATCAAGTCTTAAGGGAACAGTCGTAAACCACAGACATCCCCCGATCTTAATCGAGGTTACAGTTCATTTCATTTGGTTGCCGCCACTCTTACTTCTGGGTAAATGCCAGATGTTACATCAGTGAGTGAGAAAGGAAGGTGGCAGATGTGACTCAACATAAAATCAAACTTTAAAACATTACCTTGGCTGTGAACATGTTTTCCACCTGGATCTGGAAGACTTCCACTCCCATAATCCCACACTGCTTCACGACATCATCAAGCCATGTATGTTGATTTCATCGTTTTGATTGAGGGTGTCAGAAAAAAAACACACTATAAGTTGGTCTGTTCAACTGTTGTGACAATTATTTTTCATTGTTCATCTTGAAAACTCGTTACAGTTTCTCAGGGTCGAAGAAAACGTCCTGTTAATTTCCCAACAAACAGTCAAAAATCCAGAGATATTCTTGCAAATGATAGAAAAAGAGAGAAAAGTTGTCAGTCTTCAAATTACAGAAGCTGGAACTAGACTTGCGCCTAAATGTTTATTGATTGTCAAAATTTGCTGCTTGTTCATTCTCAGTTGCTCGACTCATTTCTTAGATGTGTATCCATCAGTTTCCCTGCAGTTAAGGTTATTTTGTCGAACCATCGCCGCCCTTAAAGGGCATCGCCTCCCTCTGATGCTATTCACGACCGCAGATTCTCAGAAAGCTCCGAGTTCACAAGTTGTGACATTTTCAGGAACGGCAGAGGCCGTGGAAGTTCATCTCTTTGTGCATCTCAAGTTCACACATTCTCACCTCTAATGGCCTCATCCTTTTCCTCTGGCATGATACCTTTGCACTTCCTGCATTATATCACCTGGTTGTTAGCTTGCTTGATTGTTTGCCTCAGTGGCTTCCAGATGCCGTTGCGTATGGTAGCACGTTGGTTCTAAACTTGGGGGTCGGGATAATTTCAAGGGGTCGCCAGATAGTTGTGTAGAAAGAAATGAACTATTTTAGACTGGTGATTAGTTTTTACATTACATTGCCTGTACCAGGCAGAGATAATTTGTTTTGAAATGGATTTTATGACGTGTGTTTGTAAGAGAGAAAAAAAATCCTGTTTTTTTCATTTCGGCACTTTCAGGATGTTCTGAGTTGAAATTACCCGTGCAGGGGGTTTGTGAAAACCAACCTGATTTTTCTTTCAGGATTTAAGCGTAACATGCACGTGTCTTCCCATGTCTGACCACAAGCTCTGTATGTACTGTATATGTGGGTTTTAGTTTTGCTCCAAGGCCTCCTGGACGATATTACCAGCCACTTCCAAGATTGCAAGAGAAAAAAAACACCTCAGATATTCCTTGTAGCCCTCGCAAAGGCCGTTTTATTACTTTCTCTCGGTTGTAAAAAAGATCAATTTTATGTAAAGCAGCAAGACGTATGTTTTTTAACGCTCCACAGCACCCTCTCTAGGGCAGGACCGTTGATCAATACCAGTGCCTCAACAGTTTCTTCACCTGGCTTTCTGGGTTTAGACTTCTGAAACAGCTCCCTCCTTCCAGCAGCTCCTGTTGTTTTCACCACGCTCAGCAAAGACGGGAAGTGCAACAAAAGAATCGAGAGGTGTCCTGAGAGACTTCAACAAGAAAAATCCATGTTCTCCGGCCAGTCAACAGTGTTATACTAAGAGGAAAGTGTTCGCATGGTGATGCTCCGTGCTACTGTATTCTGACTTAAAAGGCTGCAGGCGGAGCTTAAATAAGGTTGTCTAATCTTGTAAAAGTGTGGATGTGGTTTTGTGTCAGTTACATAATGCAGTTGAGGAAAGTTGTGGAAATAACTGTAATACTGCTGACCAAAGCAAGACAGGGAGAACAATGCTCATCTGCTTTTTTTTTTTTTTTGTAATGCGTTTATGAAATATTTTGATGTGTTTCGTCTGAACATCTGGTCTGTTTCTCTAGTTTTTCTTTTTCCTCGAGGCCGGCGGATATAAAAACAAAAAAAGGCAGTGAGATGATGATGACTCACTGTTTCTGCAGTTGCAGCCTTCCAAGACGTCTGGCTGGTTCGCTGAATTATGGGTTCAGGCTGGTTGGTAAATCAAACAGTAGGTTAACCATTCAGGACACTACAGAGAGCCAAGGGAGACCACACGAGTGCACTGACTGGAGAGTATGTACAGAATACGACTGTACTGTTTTAGCTGGTAGTATACAAAAAAATCTGCATCATTTACCATGTAATACATAAGACAAGATATGTTTTCATCGTGGATTTGCGGAATTGTGACACCCCTGTGTAAAGTGTAATCGTCTCCAATCCACACGAGTAAACATGGGATACATGTAGGTCTCACAAAAAGAGAAGTGGATGTTCAGAAACGTCAAGAAAGAAGTGGATGTTCAGAAACGTAAAGAAAGAAGTGCATGTTCAGAAATGTAACGTCAGTTGTTATTAAATATGAATACCGAAGCAGGAAACATCTAAGAAATGAGTGAAATATTGATTTAAGGAACACCGTGCCTCTGTTGTTGAATCAGACAAACATCTCTCTGAAAAAAAAAAAAAAAAACAAGATCCAGATACTTGAGGTGAAACAGCCCCCTGACAGAACGCCTAAAGAAATAATTTACCCTACGACATCCTAATGCATTTGAGGTCGGCAGAGCTTAAAGCAGAGAGTGAAATGGTGCATAGCAAATGAAAGCAATATTGGCAGTGAATATGAGAGACCCTGGCTGCGGTGCGCTCGGCTCTGTATTCTACTGTCACAGTGTTTCCCAGTCCTTGTTAGGATGGCCTACTTTCATTGTAAAGGCTCTGCCCACCTCCTCGCACTTGTTTCGTTCACTCCCTGAAGGAAACATGTTACCCAAGCGTCTCTCTAACCTGGGGAGCTCTACATGCAGCACTCGTCTGGTTCCCCCCCCCCTCGCCTCCGCCTTCCCTCGGGCTCAATTAGAAGCATCGTTCGTTGGACTTCACAGTCGAGATGATCGCCCGGCTGCGTGTTGCAGACAGTCGAGTGTGTTCTCTTTAAAAAACACAACCTCGGAGATAACATGACTAATGACATCTCCGTCTGCAGTGGATGACAGTTACATATTGTTCATTACGACAGAAGCAGACAAGTGCCTGGGCACACTTAATGAAATAAATCAAATCTGAATCAACCTTATTAGTTAAGTGAAAGGAGACGTAAATTGTTGTGACTCCATCATCACACACAGGAACGCAGTGTCTGAACGAGTATTGGATGTTGATTGGTTATATGTGTTGCCTCCAACCATCAGGACTGATGGAGTTACAGTTATGATGATTGAATGATGAAAATGCTTTCACTTCTACAAGCGGTTAAGATGAAAATGTATTCATCCAAAAATGTATTTTTGGCCCTAAAACCACCGTACGTACAGGTGTAAATCCTTGGAAAGTGTGATTGTCCCACACAGATAGGAGATCCTTTTTCTAAGTCTGATCTAAATTGTTTCCTCTCTTCCTGTTTTGCCACGATGATCTTTCTAAGTTACTAAAAAAAGATTTCCATCTGTGAAAACTTGTTTTTATTTTCCGAGAAAATGTTTGCGGTTGTTGTTGCAATGTGTGAAACTGAGTAAATAAAAATTGTTTTTTGTTGTTGTTTTTTTGGTAAGGCTCAATTTGTGCCTGTTTTTGTAATATCTGCCTGAACAAAGAAAATTGCACCTAATCATGGAAAAAGAAAAACATTTTATTTTTTTCAACGGGTTCTCTAGTCATAAACACAGAAGAGAAAACAGATCAGACTTTGAAAATTGAACACCAGAAAATAAAAATATAAAACTCTTCACTCTTGTACTTTGAACACAACTATGTAATTTCAATAATATCAGTAACACACAATAAAAGCAGTTTTTTTGTTTTTGTGTTCTTACAGCCCAAACTGAATAGGATAAAATTCCTTTATCCACAGTCTTCATCTGCTCTCCTCTGAGTCACAGGTCAGTCTTCATGACGCTGTGGTTAGCTGATGTTTGCTAGCGAGCCGCAGTAACACTGTGTCGCAGTGTTTGCGGCGCTGTAGTTTTTCCTTCGCTGGCAGGTCGGTGGAGTGTTTGTTAGCAGAGGTACAGAATTACTTTTTGTGCTCCCCTCAGGAATTGCTCTTGAGAAAATTTGATGTAAGGTTTTCACCCCTGATGGCACACATTGTAAATATAAATATATATTCTGGTATAAGCATACTGTACACATACATAGAAACCTGCCACGGGGTTACAAATGAAACTTAGCTTTAAGCTGTCTAATATTGTACAAAGTCCCTGATCATAAATAAAAGAAATGATCAATAATAAATACCCTAAATCCACATATATACTTGGGACAGAATGCAGGTTTAATGGTGGCTGATAAATTATTAAGAGATAAATGAGAAATGTAGTTATTGTTAAACTATTGTTGGACTCTCATCTGATAATTGAATCTGATAATGTGGAACCTTTCCTTTCAACAGCTGCATCTCCTCTGTGTCTGTGAGTTAACACCTCTAGTGTATTAATATCACAGGCGGACAGATGAACAGAAGTAATTGCATCGCTGCCTGTTAGAAAGTCTGGTGATATTTTCTCTCGTTTTTTTTTTTTCTTGTCAGCTAATCCCATTAAAAGACCAAAACTAAAACTGAGCGCGGTACAGCTAATCCCTCTGCTCCTCTGACCTTCACTGTTGTCCAGAAAACACATTAATGAGCGACTGTTCGCTGGGTGTCGCGCTCCTCCGTCACAATCAGAAGGCGAACTGTAGTTTATGTGGAGACGAGCCTGCAAACATCGTCCTGCTGCGTTTAAAGGCACAGTACGTCAATTCTGTCTCTTAATCATGGAAGCGGTACGCCTCATTGTAAAATAACCACCATTATTTATGTAACTCAGGCAGATATTCATGGATGGGGCAATGTTTCCACATTTCATTCACATTATATTTACTCACGTTCGTCAAATTTCTTCCCCACTCTCTGACTCTCTCCTGGAAGTCAAAGTGACGCACGACCAAATGAAGTTATCATGAGTAAAACTTGTGGATTTCTCTGGGCTTTAACATTGTGGGAAACATTTGGGATAATGTAAGAACACGACTCAACAAAATACATTTCAAAAAAGATCTGGTAGTTTTTAGAACAGTGTATTTATTAGTTGTATATTAAGATTTACATCTTCAGCAGTCTAACTATTTAAGGAAATCTGAGAGATAGAATAACTATCTGCCATATGTACCAACCCAAAAATTAGAGACATGATATGTAAGATTTCTGCACTAAAATGAGGATAAACAACTAGATTAGGTTATCATATATATATATCATTTTTAGTTTTCTCATTAACCCAAATGTTTCCAATAATATTCAAACCAAGAGAAATCAACAAGTTTACTCATGATAACATGTCGTGTTTCATTTGGTGGCCTGTCGCTGTAACTGCTGGGATAGCAGAAAACATTTTAAAAAAAAATAATTTTTCCTCACATGTAAAGTAAAAAAAAGAAATGGGTGAAAAAGAAATTTCATGCTTCATGACAACTGAATATTTCATGTGTTTCATTGGTTAAATCACATAAATATAAATAAAAGTTTTTCATGGAACCGAGTGGGGATCTTTTTTATTTTTCAGGAGAAAAACTTTTTTTCATGTGTGAAACCAGGTAAAAAGCTAAGAGAAGGAAAAATATTTTTTAGGAGCAAGTAGCTGCAGAGATGGATCAATGGGAACCACTCAGAACCAGTGATGTGCACAAGGGGGGTGGGGGGGGGGGGGGCAGTCGCCCCCCCTCGTGGCCCAATTGTTGAAAAACACGCACTAAAGTGCCCTCCTGAGAGCCAAAAAAGCATGCCAAAGTGCCCTCTTAGTTGGCAAAACACACTAAACTGCCCCCTTGGCTGGTTAAAACATGATAAACTGCGCTAACGCGCTAAAGTGCCCTCTTGATTAGGTTATTATATATATATCATTTTTAGTTTTCTCATTAACCCAAATGTTTCCAATAATATTCAAACCCAGAGAAATCAACAAGTTTACTCATGATAACATGTCGTGTTTCATTTGGTGGCCTGTCGCTGTAACTGCTGGGATAGCAGAAATTTTTTTTTTTTTTAAATGTCTTTCCTCACATGTAAAAAAAAAAAAAAATAGGTGAAAAAGAAATTTCATGCTTCAAGGCAACTGAATATTTCATGTGTTTCATTGGTTAAATCACACGTGAAACAAGGAGAAATAAAAGTTTTTCATGGAACCGAGTGAGCTTTTTTTTTATTTTTCAGGAGAAAAACTTTTTTTCATGTGTGAAACCAGGTAAAAAGCTAAGAGAAGGAAAAATATAGGAGCAAGTAGCTGCAGAGATGGATCAATGGGAACCACTCAGAACAGCTGTCCATAACACCTCACCCCTATAGTGACATCACTGGGCAGAGATACGGGAGTTAACCTAGTGTTGCTGGCTTGCTCCCTTTGTTTGGGTGCAGACAGATATATTCAGTGGCTCTCCAGAAAGGGGGACAGTGTGGCCAGAGCTGGTAGGGCAAATGCCTAAAAGGTAAAAACAATGATAAATAATGTTGAAATAATGAATGAGGGAACATAAAGAAATAGATAAATAACAAAATAAATCGCAAAATCATAATAAAAAACATGCAGTTTCAATAAAACAGCCCCAAATAGAAACACAGACACACAAAAGAGCTGAGGTTTAATTTAAATGAAGGGTTGCGTTAGGGTTAGAGTCAGGGTTAGCCTCCAGTCAACAGTACAGATCATAAAGACCTCCCCGGACGACTGCTGTAGTCAGGTTGATAAGCTTCAGTGAAGATGACTAAATAAAATAAAGTTCAAAAAAGTCATCTCTGAGTTCTCCGGATCAGAACAGAATCTGATGTGACTGTGTGTGTTTATTCCTCCAGGACTCCTGGCTCTGCACCCAACTCTCTCTTCAGGAGCTGCACTAGAGAGCATTCGGCAAACATCTTCGTTTTGTTTTGATATATCGGGTATAAATGTGGCCAGAAATGTCACATCTGTGTATCACAATGACATCCTGAAATAAAACATAACACATGGAAATAAATAACTTCAATAAAAGGAGGCGCAACATACGAATGATGGTGAAAATGCAGAATACTGGTTGTGAGTGTCACCCAAAGGCGAACTGTATAAAAAGGTTCATCTGTACTCTATGTATATATTACTATGTGACAACTGCACATATTCACAGGGAAGTATGTGTGCGTTTCATTATTCCTCAGCGCCGTTCCTTCAGGGAGGAACCCCTCCAACATTTTGCTCTTACGCAGTCACTGAACTATCAGAACATTACTCCTTTGATTGTGCAATAACTGCAGGATATTCATGAGGTACTGTTTCCTAGCAACACAGTGTATGCACTGTGTATAAGCTACAGTACCGCCACATCTCTGATCACTCATCACTATCAAAGACAAAAGGTGAATGAAATATTAATTGAATATTTGAGAAAATGTTCAGGCTGTGATTCTCCGTGTCTTCCTGAGCGCCTGCACTGTTTTCTTTCTTGTTTTTATTTTTGTGCTTCATGCATACGTCGAGAGTCACTTCTCTCCCTTAAAGCTCCCTCTCCTATCGCGGTCCACAGTGAATTGTTTGAGGCTTTCGCGACTGGCGCCGTCTCTTCTCACTCCTCTCCATCTGACTTTTTTTATTTTATATATATATATATATATATATATATATATATATAAAAGCAAAGCAGGCGCTGTCAGTGTTGAGTCTGTTTATGATGGCTCGCAGTGCTGCACAGCTGAGAGAGCTCAGTCATAGGACCCTTGAGAGGAACAACCGCTGCTTCTTCTCTCATTCCTGCTGTACAACTCTGGACAAATGTGCTCCAGTGCTCCTTCTGTCACATGAGGGCAGATGTGTTGTATTATCTTTAGGTGCATTCGAGGAAAGGACTCTACTGTGTGGACGCATGTATCCGCGCCGATTGACCAAGTGTCGGTCCTTTACTGCTGCAGTTATCTTTGACTCAGTTCCCATCCTCTGCAATAACCTACAGTTGAAGTGGTTAATGGAATTAAATCGTTACTTAATGACCAAAACCAAATTTAAATTACTTTTTGAAATGCTTTCTCGCAAGAAGAGACGTTTCCGGACTCTGACACGGTCCAATTGTCTTAGGACACTGTGCTAAGACCATTTCGGGGACCCCATGTGAAAGGATTAATAATTGGGCCGCGTGTGATGGGTTTTGTGGGTATGTATGATCACATTCCCCTCTGTGGGCAAGCAGCATTTGAATTAATCACCCCCCTCTCACTCTAATCTGAAGGGGCTGTCATTGTCACTGTGATCACACAGCGATGAGGACGCCCAGGAGGAATATGGATTTTGCTCGTCTGCCATCACCTCATGACCACCTCATCAACAACGTGGTGCAGCAGCAACGTTTATAGTGTCATCAGTTCATGTGGATAAACCTCTCCACCCCTATCGGAGCATTTGCATCTCCCTATCTGCAATTACACAGTCGAGTAGATTGCATTGAACCCTTTCACACTCGTGTCGTCACGAGCGCCCCCGCAGAAAATTTGTTTCTCGATATATTTTGCCATTACGCCGCCGAACAACATCTCAAGTCGTCCTAAAATTCCTCTTCACTTTTATTGAAAATTGCCGTCTTTCAGGCTCAGGCGCATCCAAGCGAGGAGATGCCAGGTGTTGGAGGAAAAAAAACACACACACACTCCCCTGTCTTCTCTGCAGTCGAGGGGGGAAGTCTTCAGTTATAGAAACTGAAGTCTCTGGCTGGCTGGAGCTGATGAGCACAGCGAGAGTTCTGGTGGAGACGAGGGGAGTTTTTAAATCTGATATTTACGTTTTACGTTACAGGATCCTTTTATCCATCTGTTGGGTCTGTTGTTTCTCAGACAGAACGAATTGCATGTATCCTCGTTGAGTGTGTTTCCTTCCTCATCAAACATTTTGCAGATCAGATTTTTGGAATAATTTGAAAGCTAAATCGTTAACATCTGTATGTTGCTGGAGAAAGAGCGAGCACTTAACAGTGCTCCTGTAAAATAGCGCCATGGGGGCACACGTTTTTGCAGGTGTGGAGTGGAGTCCTGGCACTGAACTGGCAAAGTCTCGGCATAAGAATAGAAAAGGTGAGACCTGCGAGCTTGTTTGTGTAGCTTGACATTTTCAGCATGTAGGTTGCTTGCCTACACACTTATCTCCGTGTTACTGTTCTTGAAAATCCATGTAGCTATGGTAAACAACAATAACAACAATAACGGCAGGGAGGAGAATTCTGGCAGCGGCTGGCTTACACCGACTCAGACTACATCTGTATTTATACTGCAACGCACTGCAAGTCGAAAGTTTATAAATATTTCCGACTTCCAGCATCACAGTTCATTACCCCGAGAAAGCATCGACACCCACAGCAACCTGATGTCTGTTCGGCAAGTCTCTGGTTTTCACAAGCAACTACAGCGGACTGTACGGATTAAAAGAGATTGGAGGAGCTGATTCTAAGTGTAGTGGAATGCAGCGTTAGGCAGCGAAATAAACATTTGGCTCACTTCCATTCTGTGCATGCAAAAACGAAAAAATCAATCTCGCATCTGGTGGTGAAGCGAATCTTTGACCAGCGAAGTCGTCATCACAGAACCCCTGAGGGGAAAGTGAATACATTTGTCTTTCTAGAGATTCATTTTCTAGATCTGATCTAAAGTGTGTTTATGACTAGAGAACTGGTGGAGAAAATCAGTTATTATTATTGCCAGGATGATCTTCTAAATTCCTAAATTCTTTTTTTTTTTTTTTGCATGATGTGAATTTATTTTTTTTCATCTGGTTTCACACACGAAATAAAAAAGTTTTCTCCTGAATAAGAGTTTTAAAAGTCAGGTGAAAATACGGAGCCCCGTAAGGGACATGGGGAAAAAAAAATGATGGGTGAAAAAAAAAAAAAACATGTACTTTTGCGAGATCTCGCATTTGTAGGATTTGGAGCATTTCCTGCGGTCAAGAGAGGTCCCAAAAGAGGACATCATGCGTATGCAAAGAGACAAGGATGTAACAACACAGAGCCTGGGATAGTGACTAATATAGGGGGAAATGGAGTTAGCGTTAATGTTAGGCTAGCTTAAACTAATGTCAGCGCTCATCGCTTCCCTGCTCTAGCGTTAAGTTATGCCAGTCCAACAATCATAACGTTACATTGGGCGTACATCCAACGTTACCTGTGAAGCTGTCCAGAGTATTGCAGTTGGTTTCTAATGAATTCAACCAGGGGCGCAAGGTCAGTGTAATGTTACGCTTTGCGACGAAAGAGTCCCATTGCGTTTTGTAGTCTCTTCAGATGTCTCTCACTTATGAGAAAACCGTGTCTACTGCCAGGCACTGATTTAATGTCTTTATATTTGAGGCCAATCTCAGAATAAAACTCTATAAACCTGTCCCACGGGAGTGCACGCTCCATTTTTATATTTGTTTGTTTTGTTTTCCTGACCCAGAAATACATTGACCTAAATTAGAATATCTTTTGCGAGATCTCGCAAGAGTTTTGCAGGATTTTTTTTTTTCACCCATAATTTTTTTCCCCCTCATGTCCCTTACAGGGCTCCGTACTCCGCAGCTCTCTCTCGTTTGCGCTCCCTGACTTTTTGTTTGCAGTTTTGTCACAAACCTGTCGGGTGGGCGGGCTTTTTCAGCAGAGCGTCCACATTAGTTAATTGGTTTTTGACTGACACAGCTCACAACTTATGTGTAGGTAGCTGGCACGCTAAACGACCCTGGCTTTAAAATGGAGAGAAGATGAAAACAAAGACAAGATAATGCATAATCAGGAGATTAAAAAACCAATACTTTACACTATTTGACCAATTATTTGATTGCAAGTTATAACTTTTATTTTTGAAATTATTTTTATGTCCCTTAAATCCTATTTTTGTTTGACATTTAAGAAGTTTTGTTTGTTTCTTTTGGCACAAATCTATTTCCATACTTCTTGATTATGTTTTTCAGGAGAAAACTTTTTTTTCATATATGAAACCAAATGATTAAACAAAGAAATTCTTCTTTCTCATAAATTCTTTCTTTTTCCAGATGAAAACTTTTTTTTCCCCTACTTGGTAAAATAAGCTGCCAATGTCTTTCTGGAAATAGAGGTAGCAGTGTACACTCTTCTCCATAGACTAAGGCTTCAAAAGAGCCCAATACATGTCTGAATTGTGTAACACCACCACATTAACAGATGACTAACACTTTACAATGGCAGTGGTGGGATTTGAACCCACGCCTCCTGAGAGACTGGAGCCTTAATCCAGTGCCTTAGACCACTCGGCCACACTACCTGCATTGCACATTGTTTCTACTGTGAAGAATGTAGTGCAGTATGCAGATATGCATGCAAACGTGTACGTGAAAAACACAAAAAACAGCCAAAACATTCACACCTTGAAAAGAATGACCAAGCTGCAAGAGAGGTGAAAACCACTGTTTGAATCAAAACTTGCATGAAGCGCTTCCCAGCATAATAAACTGCCTTCCTGGAAATACAGATTGCAGTATAGACTCTTCTTCACAGAGGCTAAAGCAAAGGTTTTGCAAGAGCTGCATACACGGTTGCATTGAGTACTGCCATTATACTAAATGATGGCTCCCTTGAGAGGGGTGAGTAGCCTACAAGAGAGGTGAAAACTCTGTAGATACATCTGTCTTGTATTAGATATATGTATTAGATCCAGATAATGTATAACTAGCAGAGGATGGTTTCGATCCATCGACCTCTGGGTTATGGGCCCAGCACGCTTCCGCTGCGCCACTCTGCTCTGAATGGAAATATTTTGAGGCTGGCACAAATGTGTAGCAACCTAAACGTTGATCATTCAAGACTTGTAAAAAGTGGCGGTAACAAATATTTGTTGATATACTTTTAAAAAGTGAAAAAGAAACAAAGAATCATGAAAAAAACAAAAGTGCAGAGATTCTTTGCCTGTGGCCACTGACTAAATCAAATCTTGCATGACGTGTTTGACAGCATAACAAGTTGCCATTGTCTTTCTGGAAATAGAGGTAACTGTACACTCTTCTCCATAGACTAAGGCTTTGAAAGAGCCCAATACATGTCTGAATTGTGTAACACCACCACATTAACAGATGACTAACACTAGCTGTTTTTAGACAGGGCACCAACCGCCAATTTGTCCGTCCTTTTGGCGGCTCGGTCCACAGTTTTAGACAGAGGGCGACAAATTGGGGGTTTGTTTTGGTTCGCCGATTTTCCGCCTTGGAAGGTACACTTATTTCCGCATCGCCTGCTATCTAAAAACGAGGCGGCAATGTGCCGGCCTCTGCGTGAGGTGGGCAGAGGTGTTGATGACCTGCACTGTTGTGCGACCCACAGCCGGGGAGTTTTAAAACAAAGACAGAGCTGATCACAGCAGTCAGTCCATCATTTCATCCGCGGACATTAAGATGAGCAACTGGACAGCCGCTGAGATCCAGGAGACGCATCTCCTCAGTCTCTGTAGCTGTTTGGTTCTGTCAGCTTGTTGTTGTGTCGGCAAGCTAAGAACGGTCGCTACTTTAAAATTAAAAGCCCCCCCCCCCGCTAAGAACCCAGTTCTAAACTCCAATGGGGTGCAATGTAAAGCTCTTATTTTGCAGACAAATTCGTTGGCATTGTTCACAGCCCAACATTGAGCTTCAAGTCACGTCACATGTTTATGCCTACCTCAGAGGCGGCTTTTGAGTACTAAAAATGGCTACTGTGTAATGGCAGTGGTGGGATTTGAACCCACGCCTCCTGAGAGACTGGAGCCTTAATCCAGCGCCTTAGACCACTCGGCCACACTACCTGCATTGCACATTGTTTCTACTGTGAAAAATGTAGTGCGGTATGCAGATAGGCACGCAAACGTGTACTTGAAAAACACAAAAAACAGCCAAAACATTCACACCTTGAAAAGAATGACCAAGCTGCAAGGGAGGTGAAAACCACTATTTGAACCAAAACTTGCAGGAAGCGCTTGCCAGCATAATAAACTGCCTTCCTGCAGTATAGACTCTTCTTCACAGAGGCTAAAGCAAAGGCTTTGCAAGAGCCGCATACACGGTTGCATTGAGTACTGCCATCATACTAAATGATGGCTCACTTGACAGTGGTGAGTAACCTACAAGAGAGGTGAAAACTCTTTAGATACATCCATCTTGTATTTGCCCATGAGTTTTTTTTAATCCGCCATAAACTGTTCCAGATAATGTATAACTAGCAGGGGATGGTTTCGATCCATCGACCTCTGGGTTATGGGCCCAGCACGCTTCCGCTGCGCCACTCTGCTCTGAATGGAAATGCTTTGAGGCTGGGACAAACGTGTAGCAACCTAAACATTGATCATTCAAGAGATTATTTGCCAGTGGACACTGATTTAATCAAAACTTGCAAGACGCATAATAAGCTGCCAATGTCTTTCTGGAAATAGAGGTAGCAGAGTACACTCTTCTCCAAAGACTAAGGCTTTTGGAGAGCCCAGAACAGGTCTGAGTAGTGTTACCCCAACACCTTAACAGATGACTAATACTGTATAATGGCAGTGGTGGGATTTGAACCCACGCCTCCTGAGAGACTGGAGCCTTAATCCAGCGCCTTAGACCACTCGGCCACACTACCTACATTGCACATCGTTTCTACTGTGAAAAATCTAGTACGGTATGCAGAGATGCAGGCAAATGAGTACATGTTTCTACCTGAAAAACAGCCAAAACGTTCACACCTTGAAAGGAATGAGCAAGCTGCAAGGGAGGTGAAAACCACTGTTTTGAATAAAACTTGGATGCATTGCAAAGGTTTTGGAAGAGCCGCATACATGGTTGCATTGAGTACTGCCATTATACTAAACGATGACTCACTTGAGAGGGGTGAGTAACCTACAAGAGAGGTGAAAACTCACTAGATACATCTGTCTTGTATTTATGCCCATGAGTTTTTTTTTAATCCTCCATGAACTGGTCCAGATAACATATAATTAGCAGAGGATGGTTTCGATCCATCGACCTCTGGGTTATGGGCCCAGCACGCTTCCGCTGCGCCACTCTGGTCTGAATGGAAATATTTTGAGGCTGGGACACTTGTCTAGCAACCTAAACGCTGATCATTCAAGAGATTATTTGCCAGTGGCCACTGATTAAATCAAAACTTGCATTATGCATAATAAGCTGCCAATGTCTTTCTGAAAATAGAGGTAGCAGTGTACACTCTTCACCATAGACTAAGGATTTTGAAAAGCCCAGCAATAAATTTGTATAATGTGTTTGTCACACCACAGAAACATGTGTCATTAACCACTGAGCCAAATTTGAAAGATTAAAGAAATCGCCAAGTATACAAAATTAGGTCTCAAAATCATGGGAAAACAAGCACTTCTCTCTGCTGTGAAACGCTGGGGGCGTGTCAGTTAGAGGCGCTGGAACCACGCCCATGCTCGGGAGGGGAGCCTCCTCCGTGTACTTACTTTCCATACTTCTTTCATAGCCTCCTGACTACCAGGAAAAAAAATATTGTCCAATCACATTTTTTTTTAATTCCCCAATCTTTGTAAGGTAATTAGAATACTGAAAACATTTTCTTTGAAAAAAAAGCTTTTATTTTTGCGATATCATATGTCCATGTTACGACCCTCTAGTAACAGTCCACTACAGTGGACATTGGAATGCCATACATGTGAAACTGAACCTTGATGGCAACCAAGGTGCTTCTGAGAATGACTCCCTTTCTTTTCATTTGAAAAAACAGAACAAAGTGGAGGAAATAACTACAAATGTCCACTACAGAGGACATTTTTAAACACTTAAATACTATGCTAAAATACAGTTAAACAATTCAGACAATGTTTTAATGGGTTGTCAAGAGACTCATATAAAATATGCCAACAACATTTCAAGCCAAAATTTGCTAAAAAAAAAAGTATTATGTGCTTACTTTTCCTCTTCCCATAAAATGTGCTTGCCATTTTCCTAAATGAGGAAGAGAAAGGTACCAAAGCCCCACCCCTTCATATTTGGTATCATTGAAAAGCCCTAAATGTCCTCTGTAGATAGCAAAAGGAGTTAATTTAGTAGTATGAAGTGGGTGGGAGATATTCAGGTTTAGAAATGTCCTCCACAGAGAACAAATTTGAACTACTGGTAGTCAGGAGAATACAGTTACTTTTCTGATAGTTACTTTATTACGACAGGTTCCCCAATTACTCCCTCTGCCCAATTTTTATCAGTTGTGAGGGATAATACCAGCTGTGGAGTAGCTTTAGTTATGAAATAACTGAATCATGTATGCTGCATGCGCACAGAAAATGATAACTCACATATTGACTCTGTCTGAGCTAGCTGCTCCCGTCTCTCTCTGTATAAAAGCAACTAACGTCCATGAAAAAAAAAAAACGCGCTCAAGGCGCTCATTTCAGGTGTCCCTCGGTCAATAACCCTAACACACAAATGTAAAACCCCAGTCTACATATAATTCCTTGTCATAGCTATATTGGCGCACATAAAATATTACCTGTGGATTATCACTGTGCTGTCTCTGCTCAGGGAATGAGGCCAAACCATGTCATGATTACATGCAATAACATTTGCTAACATTACATGGGCATGACAGGATGCATGATGTAAAATCACTTTCAGGATTTGCGCCTTCAGCAAAATGCATTTAATTGCCCAAATGTACAATATTTATAACATGAGCACACACTTGCACTCTCTGGCGGGCACGTAATGCCAGTGGCGGAGATGAAAGCACCCGCTGTCGGCGGGGTGGTCGCTGGCGGGCACATAATGCCGGTGGCCGTGATGGTGGCACCCGCTATCGGCGCAATGGAGAGGGTCGGTGGCGGGCACATAATGCCGGTGGCTGTGATGGTGGCACCTGCTGTCGGCGGGATGGGAGGATGCAAGCCAGGGACGGAGCCGGTCGGTTCCGCCCCACTGACCAGCGTCAACGGACTCTTCAGAAATCCATACTTCACCTGATGACAGTTACTGTAACTATCGGGGGTAAAGTGGACACTGCAGAGACGGGTGTTGGTGGTGATTTTGAACTCTCAACAGTAGCTCCTCTAGACAAAATTGATCCACCGTTTCCTTATGTTGTAGTTCGTAGGAAACTTAAATAAGGGAACAGCGCCGTTACCCTGCACACTGTGGCATCCAGGAAAGATGCACGAGCGACGTGGAGAAGACATGACTGGTTAGCTGACTTGTTGACTGGTTAGCTAGCTGCAAACTATGTAAGTAACGCGGCCATGATTTCTGACCCGCCCATTAAATCCTGAACACAGAAATTTTGAAACACAGTTTGTGAGCCCAGCTCCAAAATTAAATTCTAAATGGTTGAATGGCATTTTATATGTTTTAAGGAAATACATTTAAGACCTATTTAATGTGTTTAGAAGAAAATGGCTGAATTTGCTTTACACAGACCATAAACAGTGTATAATGACAGTGGTGGGATTTGAACCCACGCCTCCTGAGAGACTGGAGCCTTAATCCAGCGCCTTAGACCGCTCGGCCACACTACCTGCATTGCACACCATTTCTACAGTCAAAAATGTAGTGCGGTATGCAGATATGTACGCAAATGTGTACATGTTTCTACCTGAAAACCACCCAAAACATTCACACCTTGAAAGGAATGACCAAGATGCAAGGGAGGTGAAAACCACTGTTTGAATCAAAACTCGCATGCATTGTAAAGGCTTTGGAAGAGCCGTATACACGGTTGCATTGAGTACTGCCGTCATACTAAATGACAGCCCACTTGACAGTGGTGAGTAACCTACAAGAGAGGTGAAAACTCACTAGATACATCTGTTTTGTATTTGTGCCCATTAGTCTTTTTTCAATTCTCCATAAACTGGTCCAGATAATGTATAACTAGCAGAGGATGGTTTCGATCCATCGACCTCTGGGTTATGGGCCCAGCACGCTTCCGCTGCGCCACTCTGCTCTGAATGGACATATTTTGAGGCTGGGACAAACGTGTAGCAACCTAAACATTGATAATTCAAGACTTGTTAAAAGTGGCGGTAACAAATATTTGTTGATGAATGAAAAAACAAAGGTGCAGAGATTCTTTGCCAGTGGCCACTGACTAAATCAAAACTTGCATGACGCGTTTGACAGCATAACAAGTTGCCAATGTCTTTCTGGAAATAGAGGTAGCAGTGTACACTCTTCTCCATAGACTAAGGATTTGGAAGAGCCCAATACATGTCTGAATTGTGTAACACCACCACACTTAACAGATGACTAACACTCAGTACGTTTACATACATTAGTTGGATTACAGCCATAGTTCCACTATGCTCCTCAATCAAACAACTGCAATTGTCCAAGTATACATGCCGGTGAGAAAATTGGATTATTGGCTGAAGCATGTCATACCTCGGTACGATAGGTGGCGCTGTACCCATTTCAACTAGTGGTAACAGAGCCACCTCCAGCTGACCTCTTTACGTCACCAGCAACAACAAACTGCATTGGCATTTGAGAAAGATGGCGCACGAAGAGCGAGACGAAGCTACATATTCGTACATTTCGTATATGGTGTACATGAAAATTACACAAATTAGATGCACAATGGCGCTCTTGCTTGTGGTTATTTCGGAGGAAAGACGCCGTCGCCTTACACGCCGTACATGTTTCTACCTGAAAAACAGCCAAAACGTTCACACCTTGAAAGGAATGAGCAAGCTGCAAGGGAGGTGAAAACCACTGTTTTGAATAAAACTTGGATGCATTGCAAAGGTTTTGGAAGAGCCGCATACATGGTTGCATTGAGTACTGCCATTATACTAAACGATGACTCACTTGAGAGGGGTGAGTAACCTACAAGAGAGGTGAAAACTCACTAGATACATCTGTCTTGTATTTATGCCCATGAGTTTTTTTTTAATCCTCCATGAACTGGTCCAGATAACATATAATTAGCAGAGGATGGTTTCGATCCATCGACCTCTGGGTTATGGGCCCAGCACGCTTCCGCTGCGCCACTCTGGTCTGAATGGAAATATTTTGAGGCTGGGACACTTGTCTAGCAACCTAAACGCTGATCATTCAAGAGATTATTTGCCAGTGGCCACTGATTAAATCAAAACTTGCATTATGCATAATAAGCTGCCAATGTCTTTCTGAAAATAGAGGTAGCAGTGTACACTCTTCACCATAGACTAAGGATTTTGAAAAGCCCAGCAATAAATTTGTATAATGTGTTTGTCACACCACAGAAACATGTGTCATTAACCACTGAGCCAAATTTGAAAGATTAAAGAAATCACCAAGTATACAAAATTAGGTCTCAAAATCATGGGAAAACAAGCACTTCTCTCTGCTGTGAAACGCTGGGGGCGTGTCAGTTAGAGGCGCTGGAACCACGCCCATGCTCGGGAGGGGAGCCTCCTCCGTGTACTTACTTTCCATACTTCTTTCATAGCCTCCTGACTACCAGGAAAAAAATATTGTCCAATCACATTTTTTTTTAATTCCCCAATCTTTGTAAGGTAATTAGAATACTGAAAACATTTTCTTTGAAAAAAAAGCTTTTATTTTTGCGATATCATATGTCCATGTTACGACCCTCTAGTAACAGTCCACTACAGTGGACATTGGAATGCCATACATGTGAAACTGAACCTTGATGGCAACCAAGGTGCTTCTGAGAATGACTCCCTTTCTTTTCATTTGAAAAAACAGAACAAAGTGGAGGAAATAACTACAAATGTCCACTACAGAGGACATTTTTAAACACTTAAATACTATGCTAAAATACAGTTAAACAATTCAGACAATGTTTTAATGGGTTGTCAAGAGACTCATATAAAATATGCCAACAACATTTCAAGCCAAAATTTGCTAAAAAAAAAGTATTATGTGCTTACTTTTCCTCTTCCCATAAAATGTGCTTGCCATTTTCCTAAATGAGGAAGAGAAAGGTACCAAAGCCCCACCCCTTCATATTTGGTATCATTGAAAAGCCCTAAATGTCCTCTGTAGATAGCAAAAGGAGTTAATTTAGTAGTATGAAGTGGGTGGGAGATATTCAGGTTTAGAAATGTCCTCCACAGAGAACAAATTTGAACTACTGGTAGTCAGGAGAATACAGTTACTTTTCTGATAGTTACTTTATTACGACAGGTTCCCCAATTACTCCCTCTGCCCAATTTTTATCAGTTGTGAGGGATAATACCAGCTGTGGAGTAGCTTTAGTTATGAAATAACTGAATCATGTATGCTGCATGCGCACAGAAAATGATAACTCACATATTGACTCTGTCTGAGCTAGCTGCTCCCGTCTCTCTCTGTATAAAAGCAACTAACGTCCATGAAAAAAAAAAACGCGCTCAAGGCGCTCATTTCAGGTGTCCCTCGGTCAATAACCCTAACACACAAATGTAAAACCCCAGTCTACATATAATTCCTTGTCATAGCTATATTGGCGCACATAAAATATTACCTGTGGATTATCACTGTGCTGTCTCTGCTCAGGGAATGAGGCCAAACCATGTCATGATTACATGCAATAACATTTGCTAACATTACATGGGCATGACAGGATGCATGATGTAAAATCACTTTCAGGATTTGCGCCTTCAGCAAAATGCATTTAATTGCCCAAATGTACAATATTTATAACATGAGCACACACTTGCACTCTCTGGCGGGCACGTAATGCCAGTGGCGGAGATGAAAGCACCCGCTGTCGGCGGGGTGGTCGCTGGCGGGCACATAATGCCGGTGGCCGTGATGGTGGCACCCGCTATCGGCGCAATGGAGAGGGTCGGTGGCGGGCACATAATGCCGGTGGCTGTGATGGTGGCACCTGCTGTCGGCGGGATGGGAGGATGCAAGCCAGGGACGGAGCCGGTCGGTTCCGCCCCACTGACCAGCGTCAACGGACTCTTCAGAAATCCATACTTCACCTGATGACAGTTACTGTAACTATCGGGGGTAAAGTGGACACTGCAGAGACGGGTGTTGGTGGTGATTTTGAACTCTCAACAGTAGCTCCTCTAGACAAAATTGATCCACCGTTTCCTTATGTTGTAGTTCGTAGGAAACTTAAATAAGGGAACAGCGCCGTTACCCTGCACACTGTGGCATCCAGGAAAGATGCACGAGCGACGTGGAGAAGACATGACTGGTTAGCTGACTTGTTGACTGGTTAGCTAGCTGCAAACTATGTAAGTAACGCGGCCATGATTTCTGACCCGCCCATTAAATCCTGAACACAGAAATTTTGAAACACAGTTTGTGAGCCCAGCTCCAAAATTAAATTCTAAATGGTTGAATGGCATTTTATATGTTTTAAGGAAATACATTTAAGACCTATTTAATGTGTTTAGAAGAAAATGGCTGAATTTGCTTTACACAGACCATAAACAGTGTATAATGACAGTGGTGGGATTTGAACCCACGCCTCCTGAGAGACTGGAGCCTTAATCCAGCACCTTAGACCGCTCGGCCACACTACCTGCATTGCACACCATTTCTACAGTCAAAAATGTAGTGCGGTATGCAGATATGTACGCAAATGTGTACATGTTTCTACCTGAAAACCACCCAAAACATTCACACCTTGAAAGGAATGACCAAGATGCAAGGGAGGTGAAAAACCACTGTTTGAATCAAAACTCGCATGCATTGTAAAGGCTTTGGAAGAGCCGTATACACGGTTGCATTGAGTACTGCCGTCATACTAAATGACAGCCCACTTGACAGTGGTGAGTAACCTACAAGAGAGGTGAAAACTCACTAGACACATCTGTTTTGTATTTGTGCCCATTAGTCTTTTTTCAATTCTCCATAAACTGGTCCAGATAATGTATAACTAGCAGAGGATGGTTTCGATCCATCGACCTCTGGGTTATGGGCCCAGCACGCTTCCGCTGCGCCACTCTGCTCTGAATGGACATATTTTGAGGCTGGGACAAACGTGTAGCAACCTAAACATTGATAATTCAAGACTTGTTAAAAGTGGCGGTAACAAATATTTGTTGATGAATGAAAAAAACAAAGGTGCAGAGATTCTTTGCCAGTGGCCACTGACTAAATCAAAACTTGCATGACGCGTTTGACAGCATAACAAGTTGCCAATGTCTTTCTGGAAATAGAGGTAGCAGTGTACACTCTTCTCCATAGACTAAGGATTTGGAAGAGCCCAATACATGTCTGAATTGTGTAACACCACCACACTTAACAGATGACTAACACTCAGTACGTTTACATACATTAGTTGGATTACAGCCATAGTTCCACTATGCTCCTCAATCAAACAACTGCAATTGTCCAAGTATACATGCCGGTGAGAAAATTGGATTATTGGCTGAAGCATGTCATACCTCGGTACGATAGGTGGCGCTGTACCCATTTCAACTAGTGGTAACAGAGCCACCTCCAGCTGACCTCTTTACGTCACCAGCAACAACAAACTGCATCGGCATTCGAGAAAGATGGCGCACGAAGAGCGAGACGAAGCTACATATTCGTACATTTCGTATATGGTGTACATGAAAATTACACAAATTAGATGCACAATGGCGCTCTTGCTTGTGGTTATTTCGTAGGAAAGACGCCGTCGCCTTTCTTCTACTTACGGCTCACGGATAGAAATCTCGTGCCTGCGCAGAACACAAAATCGGATCCGATCTGATAGAACGTATACATGCAGGAGTAATGCAACTATCAATTGAATAACCTAGGTGTTTTAATCCGACCTGGTCTGATTTTAGTCAGACTAAGGCGTATACATGCATCTTAAGAATCTAATTATTGTCGGACTAAGCCTTAGTTCAGTAATTCCACTGTGTAATGGCAGTGGTGGGATTTGAATCCACGCCTCCTGAGAGACTGGAGCCTTAATCCAGCGCCTTAGACCACTCGGACACACTACCTACATTAAACAATGTTTTTACTGTGAAAAATGTAGTGCAGTATGCAGATATCCACACAAATGTAGACACGTTTCAACAAAAAAAAAGAGTCAAAACATTCACACCTTGAAAAGAATGACCAAGCTGCAAGAGAGGTGAAAACCACTGTTTGAATCAAAACTTGCATGAAGCACTTGCCAGCATATTAAACTGCCAATGTCCTGGAAATACAGATTGCAGTATAGACTCTTCTTCACAGAGGCTAAAGCAAAGGTTTTGCAAGAGCTGCATACAAGGTTGCATTGAGTACTGCCATTATACTAAATGTTGGCTACCTTGAGAGGGGTGAGTAGCCTACAAGAGAGGTGAAAACTCTGGAGATAAATTTGTCTTGTATTTGTGCCCGTGAATTTCTTTTAATCCTCTATAAACTGGTCCAGATAATGTATGACTAGCAAAGGATGGTTTCGATCTGTCGACCTCTGGGTCATGGGCCCAGCACGCTTCCGCTGCGCCACTCTGCTCTGAAATGAAACATTTCGAGGCTGGGACAAACGTGTAGCAACCTAAACGTTGATCATTCAAAACTTGTAAAAAGTCACAAATATCTGTTGATATACTTTTCAAAAGTGAAAAAGAAACAAAGAATAATGAAAAAAACTAAAGTGCAGAGATTCTTTGCCAGTGGCCACTGACTAAATCAAAACTTGCATGATGAGTTTGACAGCATAATAAACTGCCATGGTCTTTCTGCAAATAGAGGTAGCAGTATACACTCTTCTCCACAGACTAAGGATTTGGAAGAGCCCAGTACACATCTGAATTGTGTAACCACCACATTAACAGATGACTAACACTATATAATGGCAGTGGTGGGATTTGAACCCACGCCTCCTGAGAGACTGGAGCCTTAATCCAGCGCCTTAGACCACTCGGCCACACTACCTACGTTAAGCAACCTTTCTACTGTGAAAAATGTAGTGCAGTATGCAGATACGCACACAAATGTGGACATGTTTAAACAAAAATAATAGCCAAAACATTCACACCTTGAAAGGAATGACCAAGCTGCAAGGGAGGTGAAAACTCTTTTGATTACTCTCGGAAGATATGTCCGTCCTGTATTTGTGCCAATGACATTACTTATCAACCACGTACAATACTGTACTGAGTTCTCTCCCCCAGACAGCTTAACAACCATTTACACCTGGGCTCACCTAGCCTTAGAAACCCACATGAAGGCCGGTTGGACCAACGATCCCACAAGTGGCCCTAACAACTCTGAAACTCAGAGTTCACGTGCGTCCTTAACGACTCAGTGAGGTCACACCCACACAGAGTTTAAAAGCCTGCCAACTCCTCTCCAGTTAATTAGAAGTGATAAAGCCTCTTGGACAAGAGGTGAAACATCATCAACAAACCGTCCCGTTGCCAACAACACAGCACCTAGACTTACCATGACCTGGATGACTGAGAGCCTTTAATAGCAGAGGATGGTTTCCAAGGGAGTAGGTTTGATTTTGAGATTGGTGGGGACACAAAAGTGCTCCAAGGCAGCAATCCTGAAAGTTTTTTTTACATTAGCAATCATAATTTCACGTCATGCAGATGTTATAGGTTAAAGCAACTAATGAAAGACAAGGAGGCAACTTCGAAGAGTTTTAAAGCCACATGGGTGAAGCATTGCTATTCAGATCATCATCACACTAACATTTGTCACAGTGCTGAATCTCATGACTAACATATCCATCATAAATTTTAACCTCACCTGTGAATTTCCAGCCTCTCTTTCAGCTTCTCCTCCTCTATCTCCTCCAGCCTCTCTTCCTTCATCTGCTCCAGCCTCTCCTTCTCTACCTCCTTCTGCCTCTCTTCCTCCACCTCCTCCAGCCTCTCTTCCTTCATCTGCTCCAGCCTCTCCTTCTCTACCTCCTTCTGCCTCTCTTCCTCCACCTCCTCCAGCCTCTCTTCCTTCATCTGCTCCTGCCTCTCCTTCTCTACCTTCTCTGGCCTCTCCTCCTCTACCTCTTCCAGCCTCTCTTCCTTCATCTGCTCCAGCCTCTCCTTCTCTACCTTCTCTGGCCTCTCCTCCTCTACCTCCTCCAGCCTCTCTTCCTTCATCTGCTCCAGCCTCTCCTTCTCTACCTCCTCCTGCCTCTCTTCCTCTACCTTCTCTAGCCTCTCCTCCATCTCCCCCAGCCTCTCTGCTGTCTGTCACCTTTCAAAAATATGTTAATGCATGACATATGAACAGATACATTAGGGATACATCATAGAGCTTGATGGTACAGTTATTGCCTGAGCAAAAAGGCTTTTACTAAATATTAATATCAACTAATATTAATTAATTATATTTTATAATTATAAAATCACATGATCATCTAGAATGTGAGGTTTTATTGTATTTCCACCACAAAGTTTCTTCATTTGTGTTTTTAAACTGTTGCTCACTTCTACACAAATACATGAAAATTAGAATTAAAAATAACTTGTAAAAAAAAAAGTGTATCTCTTTGGCATTTAAATATTTTATATTACTTATTATGATGTTATATTACTTTTATTCAATATCTGTATTGTTGAGCCTCTACCTATACACCCTTGAAGTAACTTACACTTTGACTCCTAAATAAGGCTCTTATATCCAGTTTTCTTTTCTTTGACACACCCACGCACACACGTACACGCACGCAAACATACACAAACAAAAATGTAAATGACACCACTGATATTAAAATCATGCACTGCCTTTCGTCCGGTCCAACTAGCAGGTTGCATGTAGCTTTTACAAGCAGAAGAAGTGACAGTGGGGACAGCCAATCACATCTAAGTTAGAGAGAAACTGGCAGCCGATCAGGGAGCGATATTTAGGTTAGAGGCGGGAGTTCTAGCAGAAACCGACATTTAACCCTTTATGTGTTCCATAATCATTGACTAAACACTACGGACAGTGGTTGTATTGATAGTGACTACACAGTAGCGGCTGAATATTGGTAGGGACGTGTCCCTAGCGTCCCTACCCAATTCTACGCCTTTGATGGTTTCCATCCATCCATCCATCCATCCATCCATCCATCCGCTGCACCACTTCTCAGTTTCAGTAGTGAAAAAAAGAAAAAGGATCCTGAAAACTTTTCTTTTTTTTTACCCGTTTCACACATTATTCTCTCCTGACTTCATTATTTATGTTTTTCAGGAGAAAACTTTTTTTTCGTATGTGAAACGAAATGAAAAAAAAGAAGAAATTCTTGTAACTGGTGAAATCTTTTTTTTTTTCCAGATAAAAACTTTTTTTTTCCAAGATGCAAGTTTTATATTCGCATGTGAAACCAAATTTAAAAAAAAGAAATTCAGGTCAAATCTTTCATGACATAAATAATAAAGTCAGGAGAGAATAATGTGTGGGTTTTTTTTCACTTGTGAAACTGAGCAGGAGTGTAAGGAGAATTTAGTGTACAGAATTTTATAAGGAAGTAAAAATATCCTGATAATTGCTTTGAAGAGGAAAAAAACTTCTCCTGCACAGTTTTTCACACATGGCAAAAAAGAGGTGATTTTCATTTGCCTGCATTTGTACAAGTCACCGCGACCTCGCTTGCCTCTTCTTCTTTGTTGGCACACTGACACATTTACTGGCACGATTCTGTCACCAGATTTCAATAAATGAAATGGAGGGACTGTGAAGGACTTTGCACTTGGTCAGAAACAAATTAAGTCCAACAGACAAAATGTGGACCCACTCATGAAAACTGTCCTCCATTAAGAAAAAAATGTACCTTTAATGTATGTTGAGTTTATGTAGGTTTCTGTACAATAAATACCCGAATACAGAATGACCACAGATAATAGACAGCAGTAACTGCAGAAGAAGTGATTTCAGGTCTTTAACAGAAGTGGTGTTGCATCAGGACATCTTGTACAGTTCTGAGTCATTATGAAGTTATTTAATTTATAAACACAAAACACACACACTGACAAACAACATGTATGAAAAAAAAATAATTAAACAAATATATGCATATATTAATCTGCATACAGTTCGTGTTAGTAGTGTAAGAATGTGGTGTTCTCCTCATTATGTCTTGAGATTTTGTTCGTGGATGTCTTACAGAAAAGCAACTGCTAATTCATACATGTTTGAGCCAATAACCACATAAAAAGAACCCCGTCAGTAAGATCCAGGTGGGACTGATTACTGCAGTTTGTAGGTCTCGAGGAAACAACATTGAAGTTTTTTGCAGCTTGCGTTAGCCAAAGCCAAGTGTTGTTTATTAATAATGTATTGATTTGCGGATTTATTCAGCTGGTATCCCACATCAGCGTCCTGTGCTGTCTCCCATATATAGATGTGATTTAGCAGCTGACCAAAAAGCGTTTCTGTTTTTTTTTTTGTATTAATAATTTTATTCATTTCAGAAGTCAGTGTGGAGAACACAGCGGTGTTTGCTTCATATTGAATTTGATGCATTAGTACTGAAATATGATACTCAGAATTTCCTATTTTTCCTGAATGTGATTCTGATAAGGTACTTTAAATGCTCTGGATGCCATTATTTTACTTTTTATATTCAATATAACTCATCTTTAATTCATTTTGTGAATAGTATAAACTAGGGGGGCTGCATTATAAAAAACAACTTTAATTGAAAACAAAGTGTGTTGCAGACTCACAGCAGAGAGAGAGTGACTGCTTGTGATCAGATCTCACTTTCCTGCTCTATGTGCAAAACACATGTAACATATGCCGAATTTACACAAAGGCCCAAATAATTAAGAATTTGTCATAGACGGCGATTCACAAAGCTGACAATGTTCCTCCAAACTCAACAACTCACAAAATTGAGTGATTTTGTAAAGGAGTCTGGGGAATTTCTCTCCCTCCTCACCTCCTATGTTGGTGTTCATCTTCAAATTGTCACTAACTATTAGATATAAGTAATCAAATTAAGACAAAAAATATGAGCCCCTACCTGTGACAGAGTTGCTCAGGGACTACCAGTAAAATGTCCTTGTACAAGCCTGTGTTACATGAATCTTGTGTCTTAAAAGGCTTCATCATTTTCTGATATTATGTGTTCTTTATTGTTTACTGCCACAGAAAAAAAGCGTGTTTCATGCAAAGCCTTGTAATCTCAGGAGACCAAACATTGCAGACGCCTCATTCTGTCTCCGCCGTGTGAAGATGATGAATACCGTGCTCTGCATGTTGGAGTAATCTGGTGCTTGGACGTGCATTTAGCACACTTGCTATGCAACAACTGTTTTTTTCTGAGCCTTTTGTACAGTGGGCTGCGGTATCAAGGAGGCGTGGAGAAGATGATGGATCCTGAGAGCTCGCTGCACGCAGGGGCCTTGGATTCAAGTAGCTGCAAACCATTCATTTAAAATAATTTCATGTTTCCCTCCACCAATTCTCTGGCCTTCCAGTGTTATTATCAGAGCCAACTGTGGCAACATATTATTCAGAGGATGGCAGCCATTGTCTGATTTTTTCCTGAGGGCTGACGAACTGGTTTTTAATTAGTATTATTATTCACAACAGGAATAAAAAACAGTCAGACAGGAGTCACCGAGCTGAAGATAGTGAACGTTAATATATGCATTACTCTTTTTTTTTAATTTTTTTATCGTGTATTGAAAGTTTTACTCCCGTTTATGTTTAAAGAGGAATTACATTTTTCAAAGCAACATTATGTAGAAATCTAAATAATTAACACAAATTCCAGGTCTGTACCAAATTGTCAGACATCATGTAGGTGTTAACTACAAAAAAATCATTATGTTGTAACAATGTCGACACTGAAGTCACGTAGTGCAGAAACAAGTGATGTGGGGGGGGGGGGAGGCTGAGACAGAGACACCATCCACCCTGTTACAAAACACTGCATCAATAAAATGAATTTGAAGCTGTTCTTTTGGGTAAAAAGGTTACATAATGTTGCTTTAATGTTTGCATGTTTTGGTGTGTCAGTCCAGCTGCAGTGTAATCCTGTGGGGCAACTCCGGCTGTCAAAGTTACGTCCACCAAGTGCTTGTTTTTGCCACCGACAGGCTGAGGTTTTTATTTTACGTGTCTGACAACGTTGCGATAAAGAATACTCCCACAGAGAGAGAGAGCCTTTTGTTACGTAACAAGATTATTTTTGTAACCAGAGGACTCACTCTGACATGTCATGAGATGCGAGCTGTTGCAAAAAGACGACGGTGGAGAAATCGTCAGCACTAATTTATTTCCAAAGTCAAGATAGCTGACGATTTCACTGATTTTAACAACCAGGATGAGGCAACAAGTGAACATGAAACACCTCTCTTGATATTTTAGAGTGAGACTTCTCCGTAAAGTGTTATACCAAGGCAACTTGTCTCGCTTGAGTTTCTTGAGGATGCTTCACCTCTCATCCAAAAGGCTTCTTCTTTAGTTCTAACTGACTGGTGAGGAGTTTCGAGCCTTTAACCCTTGTGGGGTCATCACCGTGTCAGAGTCGTTGAGCACTTACATATACCATGACCTGGATAACTATCAAATCTTCATAGAGAATCTCGAACAAGGCTTGTTTTTTCAGTTACAAAAGGTAACAGAAAGGTTTTCCTCCATAGGAATCTCCGGATAACAGTGGCAGCCCGTCACAAAAACAAGTTCTTTTGGTGGAAGTAACTTTGACGGTCCGAGTTTAAGTTGGAGCTGAGGCAATCTACTGGACTGATTCCAAAACTTTTGGTAAGTATGAATCATCTACACAATAAAACATGTGAATACATACAAAATAGTGGAACTGCCCTTTAAACATGGAAGGGAGCTGAAATCACGCCCCTTCTGGTTTCCATCATGGGACCTTATTTAAGAAAAATACGTACGGTAGTGATTGAAGAGACTAAAATAATTTTTTGATCTGACTTGATTGCTGACATTAACTACACATGTGAGGTTTGTCAATTTAAAAGATACATCTTTATCTCGAGAAAGCTGCAGTTTGTCAAAGAATGAATGGAATATAAAACTGTGAATATGTAATTATAAAGAAGAGTTGCATTAGTGATGTCATCACGTTGAACAGTCACCAAAACCCAGAATTCAAACCTTTCACAGCTGGTTCTGTATATTAGCAGCTGGCAGAACTGACTAACTAACTTCACTACATAACTGCAGTTGTCGATATGAGCAGATTTATTATTTATGATCTTTTTTAAATTTCCCTTTCTGGGCCAAGATGGCGACCATGTTGGTGTTGGTGACGTGTGCTGAGCGAGATGATGTAGTTCAGTGAGCAGTTTGACACAAAACCAGATGATATTTTACTTTCTTTATGACAAACTGACTTTATTGACTTGAAAAATGATCTTTTAAATTGACAAACATCACGTGTGAATCACGAAAAAATTCCATTCTCCATTCACTACCATACAAAGAGCTTCCGAAAATGAGGTCCCATGAGGGAAACGAGAGAAGGCGTGACCTCAGCTCTCTACTACAGATTTCTTAGAACAATCCATGATTCAAATATCAGATCTGTACATCAGTGAAATCTTCGTCTCAGTGATAAGCAGCGCTTCTGAGTCGCCCCAGAGAATTATGCTGCAGCTGTGATGAGGCCGAGGCGATCCACTGGACCAGTTCCAAACCTTTCGGTAAGAATGAATCATTTACACACCTGAACATGTAAATACAAGGTCCAGTTTGAAAACCAAAAGAATCCCAGAACTTCTCTTTGAGCTAAGTGTCGCATTCATGAACAAACTGCTCGATTCTCCACACAAACCTGAGAAAAAAAAATGTCTGTTGAAGTTTGAAAACATTTTTAATAGAAATAAAATTTTTGTATAAAAAAAAATAAACATGCTTCACACACTTCATTAGTTTCTCATGAGGTTTTACAAATACATAGTCAGATAGCCAGGCACTGTATCTTTTTGTACATTTTCCCCAATTTTAGGATATGTCAGGACATAAAGCAGACATCATCAATCTATTTAATAACATACATTAACTTGCCATTTAATTTTGGTCAGCACTCACATTTTATTCTGCAACACAAATGGTGTTGAAAAGTAATACAGAGGGGGAGGCATGAAAAGCAGCATTGAATTCACGACACAAATGACCCCACAATGTTTCCCCCCCCCGCCAAGACATTAGAGGGCTTTTATACTGCACGAAGCCAACTATTAATCTGTTCAGCGAGCTCCGGGTGATTGATAGAGATATTGTATACTTTCGCAATTAGATTTTCATTTGTCGAAGAGCCTTACAACTTCCTGACACCTCCTTCTTATCATGAGAGTGCCCGGGGAGGACATGTATAGTAATGAATTTTCTCAGTGGCTGCTCCATTACGAATATCACCTTAAGGGCATATATTTCGCACAATCCCCTCAAGGGCATACTTCATCTTAATTCCCCTGCTAATGGATCTGTACAGCTAAGCTTTACCCTTACACTTTGTGTGACCAAGAGAATAGCTGGTGGCAGTGATGGTTGGGGGGGGTGGGGGGGTGGGATTCATCCTGGATGACAGCTTACAGTAAGATCTCCTGGTTAGAATACTGTTTATTTTAACCACAAGTCTGTTTCAAAGCACATACAGGTATGCGGAGGGCAGTGGCAGCCTTAGGCTAGCTGGTAATACAAATCATGGCCTCACTTAAGCACAGATAAATAATCACTCACTAGACCTTCACCATTTTGAGAACAGTTTTTTTAACGCACAATAGGCCCGGGCCCAAACAATTGTTAACAACGCTGCAACAGAGTTTAAACGCATTCCAAAGATATTATTTTTTTCTTTTTCTTATATGTTTTTTTTTTTTTTAACAACACAACACAGGATGTTGAAACTGGCATGCTCAAAATCGGCAGAGACCATCTTATACGTGTAGTCATTCTTTTTAACTGAGTGGAAAGCTGCAAGAGAGTTTTTTTTTTTTTAAAAAAAAAAGAAAAGAAAAAAAATTCCACGTCAGGTTCAGATTTGTTGCATTGTTGAGATGATCACCAAGTCCTTTGACTCATGAGGCCGGAATAAAAACAAACACGAGCTCCTCTTAGAAATCCATGGACCATGTTTTCATGCCTTTTTGGTGTTGATTAATCCCTCGTGATGCCTCTGAGGTTTGAAGATTAATTATAGTCTTTGAGAAAAGAACTGGCAGACAACATTGAGAACACCTGAACGGATTCTTGACTTTCAGTTCAGTTTCAGTCCGCACTGCTCGAGATGACAGAGAAGTCTTTTGAAAGAGGGCATAGCTGAAATGTAAACACTCAAAAGGAAAGCTCCATCTTTCGATCTTCAGGCCTCTGCCATGCAAGTATTTTTCTTCTTTTTTTTTTTTCTGTGTGTATTCTTGTGAGGCAGACAGAAGATGGAACTTTACAATTGCACTGTTATCTGCTCTGGTCCCCTTTGTTTTGTCTGTCCCTGTGGTCTCCCCTTCGACCGTGTCACGTCTTTGGGCAATGCTTCTGTGATCTCCACGCCAACAATAACACATCCATTCTTTTGTGTGTATATGTGAAATTCCACTCTGTGTTTTCCCTCCGTCAGGGGGGAAAATCCTGAATTATGATAAGAGCCTTTGTCCCCTTAGATTGCGTGGTTGCTGTAGCTGATGTAGGTCTGCTTTGTTGAGAAAGCTGAAAGAGAAGAATGAGAGGGGCGATTGAGAGTCCAGCCGAGTCAAGGTTAAGTATTGTGACATATGGGATGAGGCAGGCGAGGGCGTATGTTTGGACATGTTTTCCCAGTCTAACGGCTGAAAATGAGTGTTCAGGTGCTGTTTAGCCTTCGTGCTGCAGTGTAGCAGAAACGCCAATAATGACCATAAATTCCTGGGTCTCCGGCTACATTTCTACGCTGTATTACCTTCACCAGAGAGTTTCAGTAAAGCCTGCTGCCCACCCCACCACCACCACCACCATCACCACCCCCACTACCCTTTCCTTCAACTATCAGGCCTCAACTTTCCAGTTGTCTCCCCAGACTGTGTTAGCTGATTCGCTGAGGTGGAGCAGATAAATCCTGACATATCACCGCCAGATCTTGGCAGTTGCATGGAGCTGGCCCAGACAGGAATTTTTCAATTTCATCAAGCCGTATATTCACAGCGGCGATGACAATGACAAATGGCGCTTATTCAAATAGCCATGCACTGTGCGGGCCCCTGTAAACGCTAACCCCATCAGGATAAATTGCTGCTGGCTATCAATTCTGTGCCTTTTGCCTCCTCGCCACTTATTGTAACAAAAGGCCCTATTAACCCCCCACAGAAATTTAAAGTAAGACGGGAATTAATGTTTGTTTACATGTCTCTATTTTTATGGCCTTCACTGCAGTGCGCCATTGTTACTCCAGCGCATTGTCACATATCGATTTCAGTTTTCTGTGTTGACAAAAAATACAATGTCGGCTCTATTATTCTCCCATGAAGGGCAAGATTTCTCTCGACTGTTTGGTATGGAAAGTGAGGAGTAAACACAGCTTTAAAAATGAGTGACAACGGGCTCGATTCCTGGTTAGTGCGAGCCAGATGGAAGGGCTGTATCTCTGATGACAGACATGACCGATGGAAACCTGTTCCTGCCCGAGGCGAGCCGGGTGGGAAGAGCATTCTGGACGTCACATGAGTAATTTCTGCTGACTCAATCGCTGAAGTCATTATTTACTTCACTTGTATAAATCCAGGGTGTGTTACTGATACAGTAGAGCCAAGCACTTTTATTGGTACTAAGATTAGGTGGAGGCACACGCTTGGAGGTGCAGCTGCCACAGAGAGGAGAGTCAGATGCCTCGTGATTATTTACAGTGTGTTAAAACTCTGGCTGCAACTGGTGTTTTTCATGATTGATGTCTCGATTGTTATTTCAATTGATTGGTTAATGTCGATAAACTGTGAAAAATGCCTGACACAGTTTCCATGAACACAAGATGAGGTGTTTTGTTCAAACATATTAAATGCACTGAAAGAAACTTTTAACTGGTTATGAAACAGCCTCTCTATGACCTATATATATCTATATATATATATATATATATATATATATATATATATATATATATATATATAGCAAGAAGATTGTTGTGTTCTACATGCACGCTCGAATGCTAAATACGCTAACGTAACTATGCTACATATGAAAATGTATGACACTGTTCAGCCAAAAGTGTTATACGAAGAGCAGCAGTTATGATCTTATTAAATGTGTGTTTTTCAAGTTATTTTCATGTCATGTCATAAACAATTATTTGACATATGACCCTAAAAATGCACATACTGCACTCCACTATTAGATAGTTAATAGGATATACGACTATCTTTGTATTACCTGAAAACAATTTATAGGTAGTGTAATGGCAAACTGCAGTACCTACAGTCTTCATCTTATCTTCTTCTTGAGAAAATCTAAATCTTATCTTAATTCTTATCTGTATTTAATTGTTTTATTGTTTGCACGTTTAAATAAAAGTTGAAATAGATTAATAGTTTATAATGAATCTTGCAATCCTCAAGTGAGGTTTAACTTATCAAGTTGGCTTGATATATTCAGTGTCACTGCAACATTTATGTGAACCTATTTTTAGAATTGTTTGCAAGTTTGAAATAGAAATTTGAGATAGTGATAAAGACATAAACAGGCATTTAAAAGTTCAATTTCGGCTATAATGACAATTAGGACAGTATTGTTGCTTCTAATGCCTGTCAGCGGGTTGGATACCAGCTTTTCAGGATCTGATAAATTGTAAAAATTTAAAGAACATTTAATGGCACAGTGCTGTACAGTGCTGTGGATGAACTGACAGGTCTCACATCTTTAGGTTTAAGAGTGCATACCTCTGCCAAGGGCCAACAGTCAATTTTGATTCAATCAGACCTAATCAAATATCAAACTCAATAACCCTGTATCATTCTAAATTTTAGACTATAACTATTTAACAATAATTTAAAGCTCACCATATCTAGGATCTACATCAAACTGTACTCACTCATTGATACCAGACACCTAAATATGTTTTTTATATCAAGTTCGATGCACTATTCAGTCAGAAATTAAGAGAAAATTACTTGCTTTGTTGAGAAAAACGTGTAAAAATTCCCGGATCCGTCTCTTTATCTGGATCTGCACCAAAGTTAATGGGGTCTACGGGGTTAAACAATTAGTCGATCCATTGATTTGTTGATTGTCAAAAACTGAAAGGATAATTATCCTAATAGATTCATTATTTTAGTCATTTTTCAAGCAAAATGTCAAACTCAGGCAGCTGGTTTAAGCCTAAATGTGATTATTAGTATATGAATGTAAAATACATATCTTTAGGGTTTTAGCTGTCAAATAGAAACAAGCAACTTGAATAGGTCACCTTAAGCTCTGCCAGATTTCAATGACAGTTTTTCAGACTTCTGACATTTCATCAACAAAACAATCGATTGTCTCGTCAACATAAACCCTTTAGCTACGACCGGCAGCACTGTAGAGCACACTGCGCCAAACAGTCTCTATCTATACCAAACACTAAGATCAAACAGGACAGAACCAGTTTGCGACACATGATTTAAAAAAGTATGCAGTTACCGAGAGTTTTCTGTCGATGCATGTCAATTTATCAAGTCTTTGCTACAGTACCGGCTGATTCAGTTCTGAGTGTAAATATAGAGACACACAGTCAAAGCGGAAGGTACATATTAGGGCTGAACGATATATCGTTATCGTATCTATATCTAGATATGAACATTCAAGATATTCATATCGTAAAAGCAACGATATAAACGATATAGATTATCCTGCTCGCCCTGCACGTACAGCTCTGGCATTCACAACAAACATCCTTTTTACGATTGCCCTTGAATGCACCGCTAAGGCCAGCCAACCACAAACCTTATTTCATGCTTGCTGTGGATCGACAGCTGAAGCCAACCAATGACAAACATACGAGGGCGGGAGTGAGGGAGACGGAGACTGAGACGCACACACAACTTGGCGACTTTCTAGCTAGTTTAGCGACTTTTCAGACCCTCTTAGCGACTTTATTTCTGAAAAGCGACTAGCAACAAATTTTGCGACCTATTCAGATCATCAGGGGAAAGGCGAGAAATATATTATATTGTAATTCTCCTGCTGCTTAGAGTCATCACAGTCTGCGGCTCCCCTGCAGCAGCGCCGGGGTCTCTGCCCTCCTGAGCGGCTGCAAGCGGCAGGTGTGTGTGGGGGGCCGGCTGTGGCAGCAGGAGCGGACGCTGCGGCCGCTCGCTCTGTGGATTTGAGACCATATAGCTGCCGTCTACTCTGTTTTGATCTGTTAATTCTCTGACTTCTTAGTCTTGCTAAATTCCACTGGTACTTTACCAGCGATAAACCTGAAGCTGCTGAGTCTCGATCTTCACTCTCACTCTTTCTCTCCAGATTAGGATGTCATCGTTCATCTTGTAAAAATACACATAGTTCGTTTGATCTTCTCCCTCCCTTTACTGTTGTAACTTCAAATATATTTGTCTCTGTAGTGAGTTTGTGATTATTTGGTAAAGATTTCTCTATCAACCATTTGTATATGGCTTAAAATAATCTCTTTATTTTTCTGAAAAATGCTTGGTTTTCACCGAACCCGTAGTCATATCCTATCGTATCGATATCGAGATATCTGGCATGAATATCGAGATATGAAATTTTGTCCATATCGTTCAGCCCTAGTACATATCTGTGAAACATTTGCAGATGTCACGTGTAGCCATTTAATTCAGTGATATAGTGATGACAGCGAACAGCAGAATACGTTTTCTGTGTTGACAACTGATTTCTGCTTCATGACTTCCCACCTCACACACGCACATCATTGAGATTCCTGTAATGTTTCCCTCTGACTCAAATGAACAGTGGCACATTTACTGGATTCAATGGAGTGTTAAATAACATGCTACACATCTGTTAATAAGTAATCATTTTTTACTCTACGCTTCCAATTTCTGCACCGATGTGTTTGATTTACAGACACTGAAGGACAAAATATTACCAAGAAAAGATAAACAGTGTTTTTGCTTTTTTTCAGTCAACAGCTTTCCTCATTAGCATTACTGCTCTTACATTGTGTTTCGAGGCTTTCGCACAGCTCTGTCTTGGCTTCTCCGTTGGGTCTGAGTCCAGCCTTGGGGTTGAACTTGTTGGACATGGTGGCTGCAGTAACCACGGCCTTGAGGCTGCGTGTGCGCTTGGGCACATTCTGCTCGGGGTGGAAGAGAACCACGTAGACCTTCGGCATGTAGAGCAACCCGAGGGACACTGAGGCGCTCAGACTCACAGAGATGGTCAGAGTGGTTGTTTGGATGTACATCTGCAAGAGGCAAAAACAAAACATGCAGAATACAAACAGTTAAGACCTTTATTTGGCTCTGGATTGTGCAGATTTTTTTATATGGGTAGTGGGCTGTACAGTACAAGTGACATCTGCTGTGTATCATTATAATTAGAGCACCCAATGACCCGTTTGTTGGCCAAGCTGTTGTTGAAGTAGTTTCCACTGCGTCCAATCAAGGCTTCAAAACTATCCGATGCATGTGATGTTCTAAAACTTGTTCTAAATCACCATCTCATTTGCTTTAATGGCGAGTCTGCCAAACCAGCCAAGGCCACCTTGTTGGTTTAATTTTCTGCCGTACTAGTTTTAGTATGGCCGTCACGTCAACCCGAGCACACATTTCAAAACGCCACTCGATAGGATCCTTTTTCTAACTCACAACAAGTAGGTCTGTAAAATATAAACAAGCTTGTGAAAACTTTACACATGGTCAAATCCTTTGAATCAAGGGGGATGATACTCCGAGAATCATTCTCACTCGTTCCTTTTTAATTGTTTCCAGAAGCCGCAGCTGAATTAATGAGTCATCCTCAGAGAAGCATTTTAATGAATGAAAGCTTGTGTAATTTCTTTACATCGTAGTACGTTTTGAGTGCTTGACTGGCCGGCTGAGAAGAATTAACTTGTAAGTTGTGTCACAGAAGTTATTATTTAGAGAGACTGCAAAATTGAATGCATCCAAACACGACGACAAAATTCTCAACATGGAGGTTCCAACCATCTGTAGTCTGATTGAAAAGGGGAGGTGAGTCGTGCATTTGCATAATAAAAATCACACTTTAGGGTTTTCATCAGCACGATCACCTCTGAAGGAACCAGAGTTCTCTCAGGTGGATTTCTGATTTTTACTGTTTGTGATGTGCCTGCAGAATATTACTGTTCAAGCAAGCACTCTTCCAACCATCACAGCGCACCACAGAGTGGGAAAATAAACTGTTAATCTTAGCCTCTGTCGGTCAATGATTTCTATTTATGATGAAATTATGATTTGGTTATTGGAGGATGTGATTAACGGTTTTAGAGAGCTTGCATAATATATACTTCGTGGTTTCTGACAATGTTTAACCTCATAGTTCAATCTGTGCTAAAGTTTGACGGCTTTCTGAGTGTTTTCTTTTAGATTCATCAACTAGTCAAAGTATAAACCATTTAAATGTCAGGGAAGTACGTTGTTGAGAACACGATTTTTTTTTTATATCCACAACTTGATGAAAAGAACAAAAGAACTGTGAAAGTATTGCAGAACTGCTGGCAGTTATATCTACTACCTTGCTAATTTAAAAGGACAAATCCGCTAATTTAGGGTATTTATCAAGTGTCGCTACAAGTCTGGCTGATGGAATAATGGGTACCTGGATTAAACAGTTCCTTTTTTACCAACCTCACTATTGATGGTGTTCCTATGTCCTACTTTAGTTCAGAATCAGTATTCCGATGTAAGCTTGACGGGGAAGTTTGCGGAAAGATGCAGAAAAGACCAACACTTTCTCACTCCCAGCTCTTCAAAAACTAGAACGCTTTCAAAATAAAGCTTGCTGACAAGCACTTTACATATGACAACATATTATGACTTTTGGACTGTTACTGATGTTGCCAAACGGTTACGGGCTGGTTAGATTAAGGCTCCAAAACAAGATGGTTATTATTATTATTATTGTTAGGAAAAGATCATATCTTGGGCCAATACCTACACTGATTTTCATCACTTGAGTAGCGTAAGTAAGCTGTGTCACTTACCTACGTTAACTTACTTTCGTAACATAACTTCAAAACAAATCACTCTTTATTCTTGATAAGAAACAGTACACCAACCCCAGTCTTCTGAAGAAAAAGTCCAGTGTGTGACCCCTCCAACCACCCCAATCACTCCAGACTCTGACTTTTCTCGTTCTTTAAACCACTGCACTATAGGGGCACTTCAGGAAGTGACACTAGAGGGGTTACGACAGCATCAGACTCAAAATCACTGTGACACTGACCAGACTGCTGTATTTAAAGTGTTGGGAATGAGAATGGATTGCATACAAAGACCAGGGCCACCTGCGCAAACTGCAAATCAATATCCTAAAGGAAAGTCACCAGATAGAACCAGATATTGATTATTAAACATGTAGGTGACAATAATAATCAAGGCAGAACTTTTCCACTTCCTGTCATGTGTTTCCACTTTTGAGGGCCACAACACAGTGTTGCAGTTTTTTGACTCTAACATGGACTGGAGCAGATACAATTTTATTTGAGAATATAAAGGACTGTTATTACTGGGCCTTACCATGCAGATAACTGCACTGTCTTCTGGTAAACAGCGCAATAATCATCCAAATTTGATCGGTTAGCAACAAATGCAATCCTGCTTGAACACCTGACATTCAAACATCTGGGCTGTGTATTCTGCAACATACTGTAAACTGTCAGTGCAGGTGTTTCATAAGGCAAACGTTCAGTTACTGTCCTCTAAGGGTGGTTTACTATTAACGAAGCCTTTAATGCCCATAGGTGCAACTATTTTTTTTAACACCGTCATCTTGAGACCATGAGATGAGAGAATGGTCCACTCTTAAGTCATTTTCTCATAATGACCTTTCTATCTCCGGAAAAACAACAACTCTTCTTCCGTCATAATGACATGATAGCGTGATTTTGAGAAAACTAATTTAATTTAACTGAGATAATACTATGTTTGATCCATGACCAATTAGGCCTTCCATATAATGAACAACTGAGAAACAGAAATATTTCGTCTGATTAAAACAAAATGTCTTATTTTCTCTGTAGGATGTGACAGGCATTTTTTAAAAATGTAAAACAGTGCTGTAAGTTAGAAAATCAGTGGGTGCACGACTTAAATATATGACTGTTCGTGGGTCATCATGAGAGCTGATTTACAGCTGTAATCAAAACAAATGTTGACTGAAATATTCTAGTAAACCATCTTGACATGCACTGGCACATCAGGATCAAACACTTTCTTGCGCCATGATGTAAGACTCAACTAACACCGGCTCTAATTCACAGGCTTTCTACCTTAAACTATAAATATTTGATATGAACTGACTGTATAGTATCTCTTCCTTTGACTGGCTGAGTTTTTCATCAGCTGCCGAGTGACCCTCTCTACATCCCTGCTGTTTTTTTTTTGTTTATTTTTATTTCAAAGCGAGTAACATTTAGCTCTCCAGATGTGACCCCTTTTTGAATATCGTGTTTGTGTTTATTATTTGTGACTCTCCGTAGTGCCCCCCTCCCCCAGACTGGCTGCAACTCATCGCAGCCAGTTGTGGTGCAATGTGGGGCTGCTGGCTGGAGAGAACAATGGAAGAATTGAGGCAGTATGAGAGAGGGACATCTGCAGCAGTCCCTCTTCCCAGCTGTAGGGAGTGTTCACCAGTGAACTGCTTTGGGCTCACTGCTGCCTAAGGGACCGACTGTTGAACCCAGGCTGTTACTCACTTGAACAGGAAGAGAAAGTTCTGTATTTCAACCCAGAATAGCCGTCTTCAAAGCAACCCTCGCTGTCAGTTAATTAAACGTACTGCAAGGAGTTTCTGACTGGTTGTGAAACAGTCTCAATTTAATACTGATGCCTCTATATGACCTACATAAGCAAATGAGACCATCCGCGGGAAGATTGGTTATTTCTGCATGGTTATGCTTAATGCCTGGCACTGGGTCAGATTCCCCACAAAATCAGATGAAAAGATTTATGGACTGGAAGAGCAAAATATTTTGCAGTTAGGAGCACATTAGCCAGTTAAAAGGGAGCAGGAGGAGATTTTTTCTGAGGGGAATTTAATTTTTGACAGAATCAGCAAAGAGGAAAAGAAAGGAAATTACAACAACAACGAAGAGACAGTGGAGGAAGACAGTGATGGAGTGCTGTGGGCAAAAACATGGGACAACCTCGCTCAGCCAATTAACAGATGGAGAGTAAATGCTTTATAAACCATTTATTAAGCTATTTTACACCTCAGTTGCAACTTTACAATAACCAGTCGCTTATTGGTTTAATGCATTGGTTTAATGCATTTCAGTGTTTGTTTACAGTAATAACTATTAACTTAAGTTTAATTAATGATTAAATGACCATTTATTAACAGTTAGTTTGCAGGAGCTTTCTTTTAGTCCACTCAATGAGCTCCAGCTTCTCTGTGAGATTGTCTGACATGTGTAAGCAGTCGCTTGTCATAGCTAATTAGCTTGTCTTTTCTGGCTAACTTTCTTTTTTTTAAAAGTATTTTTTTGGCCTTTTACGGCTTTATTGATAGTACAGCTGAAGATATGACAGGAAACAGGGGGAGAGAGAGGGGGAGTGACACGCAGCAAAGGGACCCGGGCCGGGAGTCGACCCAGGTCAACTGCAGAGCCTCGGCACATGGGACGCGCGCTCTACCAACTGAGCCAAACGGCGCCCCCCTTTCCTGGCTAACTTGACTTTTCGCTCATCTTTCTTCTTCTTCCATATGTTTAGTCACAGGCTTGAGGTCCCAAAGTAGCTCTTTGGATCCCTCACTCTAGGAGTGTGGATCTTTGGTAATCTCATGATTTGATTTGATTTTGATGTTGGGGTGTCCAATTCGATTCGGAGTCAATCTGCAATCTTAAAATGATTCTCAATTCAAAAGTGGGTGTGTGTTTGTTAGCTAGTTAGGTTTTTTTTTTGTCAACATCACACTGCTAATTAATATTTTGAAAATCAATTTTCTTACGCTTTTATATGGATTCTGAATCGTGGGAGATATGAATCACGATTCTTACATGAATAGATTCTGTTACCCTTCCCTACCTCACTCTCTACTGCACTGGTTGACAGCATATCTCCGTGGACCCATCGCACTTCCGCCCACTGGCTTAGCAGCGACTTTATCCTTGTCTGTGACCCATCCTTGGACATGGCAGCAGCGTTTTTGTTAATGTGATACAGAATAGTGCTTCAGTACAGTACAACTAAACTAAAGAGTGGCATCACACATTTTTACTTACATTTGACTTTTTGCCTCTCTGGATGAAAATGTTCTCACACTATGCCTCTTTTGAGTACACTTCACTTTTTATGTCAGACTGATAATATTTAATTTTTGCCCAGCCAGTAGTTGATCATCAGAATATTTTATCTGGTAGAAAACGAAAACCTTCAATGCCCACTGTACTGCTCAAATGGAGTCCTGTTTTCATTGTCAGACAAACTACAGTGTTCAATCCATTAATTTGTTTCCTCCTGATTGCAGTGCACCTGAGCATGCACATACCGGAGCTCATAAAAGTGAGTTGCTGCGTATCTCACACACCTATCATCACACCGCTATTAGCAGATCATGCCGGAGGCAAAACATAACATAGGAGAAGCACCGTATGGCAGCATTATTGACTTGACTATCTGTCAGTACATATATGATGATAGGAGTCAATATGAATCCCACATCGCTGCCTACAGAGTGCAGCACAACTGAGTGAGAATGATAGCTGATATCGTAAGATTAATTTTAGGGTTCATAAATGTAAACAGATTCCATTTTCAACCAGGGACTCTAGAGTGCTTCTGCTTCTGAATGCAAACTATCAAATTCCTTTAAATGGCATAATTCCCTCTCTACATTAAGCTTCCGCATTATTTCTCAGCATGATATGGAATCGTTCAGCAGAGGAGCTTGCTGCATGAGAATTCACAATAATTGCACTCTAATTAAGCTAATAAACAAATAGAGGCCTTAGGGGACGCAGTGATATGGCTTTGTGGGAGAATGTCATTTATAAAGATCACAATTCTTTGGCCTTGATTAGCTTCACGGCTTGTTCACCCATTATTGGCGCACCCAGAGGTCAACAGGCAGGACCCAGATGACTGTTGTGCTGTAGGCCTAATGAATGCAAAGACTGCTCTCTTAAGTCCATGACGATGCTCAGCTCCCTCTGCTCTGTAGCATCTATCTTCATTATGAATTATTGGGCCTGCGGGACATGAGCATGTGAATAATGCTGTTTATCTTTGGACTGAAAAGAGACAAAGAGAGAAACAGAAAGGATCGAAGGGGGGTGGTAACAGGTAGCGGGGAAGAACATCGAGCCGACACAGTCATGAGCACACTCCTGTCTGACATCTGGTCTCGTTGAACTCCCTGCAACTCCCACTCTTTGTCTGACTAGTGCACTAACAGCAGTTTTTTGTCATCGAGTTGGCAGTACCAATAGTGTGATGGAGACTTCATAGAGAAATAAACAACACCACTCAATTCATCAGTCCATTCATGCACTGTAAAAGCAGGACCTCTTTGTGTGGGTTGATTGTCTTTGAACTGAGCCTATTGTGCTGAAGCCTCATTCCCATGCATGCTATTGTCCGACGCCTTTCCTCCTGCCTCTGTCTTTGAGGCAGCCGCTGATTTACACTGTTTCTTCAGGTAAGCAGGTGTCACTTCTATTCCTACAGCTTGCATAAAGCCCGTGATCAGACTCCATAGATAGACCAGATGTCCCTGTTTGAATGATAGAGAAAGCCTCCCATGGCATTTGTTACATTTATCCTGGCACCAGATGACAAATAAATGACTGTGCTAGTACTGCTGAGGCAGAGGCCCGCTATAAACTGGTGATGAGCGCATAGGCGGCAAGATAAGGTAAATCAAGACCCGGAGGAAGTGGAGCATTTAATTGCTCTGAAAGACATGTCAACGTGGGCTGTGAGGCTTTGTGGGGCCTGTCATTTACAGTACGATGATTATGAGGTGTGTTTGCTTTGACATGTTAATTCCTTAAATAAGAACATTGTTTATGTAACAGCGCAGAGAATCAGTCACAGGGTTTGTTTTTTTACATGAAGCCTTGCACAGCAAAACTGGTTACTTCATTGTTAGGTTATGAAAGCCCCTGAAGGACGATGCATTTAAGCGCCATCTGATCTGGCGTCCACAAGGCAGGGATGACATCTTTCGTCAGTGCATTCCAAAAAGTGTTACAAATTACTGTTAAAAATCTGTTTTATGATCCGACAACGCCATGGTTAAATATACCGCAGGGAGAATTTGACTTGTTATGAAACCGTCTCAAATAAATACCGGTGCCTCTATATGACTTGCATAAGCAAACGAGACCATCCACAGGAAGATTTTCTATTTCTATATATTTACTCTTCATGCTCGTCACTGGGATTCTCCAAGAAATCAGATTAAACTATTTACAGCGCAGACCGGAAGAGCCTTGGTTTACATTTTTCCAGGCAAAGTTTTAAAGTGAGTAGTACGTCAGCGTAAAGGGATCTTTGGTGTTGTCAAAGGGGACAGAATCACCACCATCACATATTCAGCGAATTAGAGATCTTACGCAGGTTCTCCACCTTAAAGAATAAAGTATACTCCTGGGCCAGTCTGCATCACGGTTGCCAGAGCTGGTCATGGGGCCATTCTACACAATGTTCGAGAATACGCACCATGTCTATTTTTGACGGAAACAGTCCGCAGCCATCCTATATGGCCAGTCTAAAACTGTACTCTATCCTATAGTGCAGGGGTCTAGATTCACTCATTTTTGAAGGTTTTGGAAACACTCATGTCGCTTTTGTCCACAGGAGCCGCCAAAGCCAACACAAAATGAACTTGGTTAGGCAAAGATCACATTTTAGGTTAAAATGACTACTTTCTTAAGATTAAAGGACGTCCTTCATCACAATTATAATAACAAAATACTTGGTTAGCCTTAGGGAATAATCATAGCCACGGTTAAATTAAACAAACAGTGGCTTACAGTAGGAAATAGGCAAAAAGTGTGAACAGTCCAATGCAGAGTTTGTGGATCCAAAATAGCATCACACTTTTTCCTCATTCGCTAACTAGAAGGATAAAAAAAAATGTTTTTTGGGGCATAGTTTAAAAGATGGATGCTATCCGTTTTCTTGGGTACTCTTAAAAGCAGTCTAAAACAACAAAGTACCTTGTGTCTGACTAGACTAAACCATATTAGAGTGTGAGTTAAATTAGGTTTTTCAGAGTCGACACTTAAAGGCCATTTTGGTTATATATTAAATATGATTATTCTCTCTCAAATTAGGAAAGAAAAAATGTAGGACATTTCCCTGAAGCGAGGTTTCCATTTTGTGTTCCACTTTATGTCCTACCTTAACAATGCTCAAGGCAATGGTAGAAGTTTTCCAAATGATAAAAGTGGAACTCTCTCCCAGCCTTTGTGTGTACAGCTTTCTACAGGAAATAATAATTAATGAGTGACTAATATATATTTGGAACTGAAAGTCTTGAGGGTGAGAGAAGTTTTTAAGAAGCTTGTAAATTAAATTAATGGGAGGTATGGAAGGCGAAGAAGAAAATAAGAAGAAGAAGAAGAAACCAAAAGTAGGGCTTAACTTACCCTTCAAAGATTTTTATTCACTCCGGTTTTACTATTCAAAGCCATGCTAGCTAATGGATTACCTCATCCTCCAAAAAAGCTGTTCAATCTCCCTGTGATTGTATAATTCTCTTTCATCTTCAGAGAGAGGAGATGGAATGATTAAACAAAGAACTCACTGATATCCATGGCTGCTGTTGACATGCGACTTAAGATGTGCAACACTCGCATTAAAAAGTAATGTGAATTGTGGACTTGGTCTGCTTTTTTCCGTACAGTGTGTGCTGTGGGTCTGATGATCAAGAACATATAGTGATGACGGATGACATTTCAGGACATTTACCTCAATATATTTCTGTGATACATAGCAGTTTGCATTTAGCTCAGCAGCCCTTGTTATTGTTTTCATCATGTAGATGCTGTTGCTCAGTTTTAGTGTTAACATCAGATTTATGGGGTAAAAGGAGGCCAATATGCAGATTCACAGTAGTTTAGAGTTTGCGGTGTTAACACAACATGCCGGGTGTGAAAGTAAGTTATTGTACTGCTGGTCACATCCTGCATTATTAATGTAGTTCAATTGGCTGCAGTCATATGCAGATTTTCTGCACTGCTGTAGACTGTAGAGATTATTTTGGGATGCGGAGCGTGACACAATGCACATCTCAGTCCCTCAAGAACGTTTTTCCACAAAGGTAACTATCACAGCCAGTTTTTCCAGGCCAGCATTTTGATGCATTGTTTTGTATAATCCCAAAGGGGAGGGAGGTAAGGATTAATTTGTTGCATCTGTCAGACCCATGCTGGCACCACTGATAGTGTCCATGCCAGTGTGAGGCTTTTCCCTTACCACTGTCCTCTCTTGTAGCCACTGAGCTTTTGTTACAGTGCCAAAAGAACTCTTTCAACTAGATCTACACATTTCTACTGTGCCATTGTTGTAGCCCTTTGGCTTTGCACCCAGACTGTCTCTGCTGAGTGCGAGTTCCAAGCCAAGCCCCCATTTCGATGTCCCTTTAGGATCCCTCTTGACCTGTAGCCTCCTAGCGCTCCCACTGGATGTGATCCAGGTCCACGGTTCATGAGGTCAGGCACATTGATTTGACATGGGAATATGAGTGTGAGCTTGTGTTTGAGTAAACAGCTCATGGGTGTCTAATTCACTGTGGCATGCAACAGTCACATGTACGTGAGTCACAGTCTTGCGTGCTGCCTGCAGAGTTATTATAGAATGCTCTCATAAAACTGTGCCCACACTTGTCACAGTTGTTAATTTATTTAAAATATCAGGCTTCATCATGACATCCCCTTTTTAGTTGTTGTTAAAGCTGTTGAGGTTTATTAACTTCATTCTAAAAATGCTTGTCGTGAAAATAAAAGCATAGTGGGATATTTAATAAGAAAATTAACTCTGGCATTGCGTGTGAGACTGAGGTGAAAGTGTAAAGATTGCTGAACTGCAGTTTTAAGAAGTTACCAATGTGAAGTAGTGAAAGAACTTCTTAAGGAACCACATTATTATTATCAAGCTCTGTTAAAACAAGTGTAGATTGCTACAAACTGCTGATCTTCGATTAATCATTGAATAGTTCCCAGTGACCAATAGACTCCTTTCTCATTGCCAGGAGACTTGTGTGTGTCAAGTTTGTCATCTAGATCAGGCGGGAAAAACAGGGAGCAGTAGAAAGCAGCAAATCATACATCTCAGACTACATCCAGAAGATGCTGAAGTTGTTTTTAAAAGTCGTAATCAAAAACATTATGGATTATACTACATCATGGAAGTAGTAAGGAGTGAGAGACCTTGCTTCTTTTTCATCTCTGTTGAGAGTTGTACGACTGAATGATGAAGCTTCCTCAACCTAATCATACGCCATATCATTGCGCCTGTCAAGCAGGGAAAAATCGACATGTTCATCTGGCCGTTTTGTTTCCATCACAGTCGAGTTGATAAAACTACTACTCAGACGTGACTACTGCAGAGTCATTTGACTTGGGAGTGAACCCCGATTGTACCCATTCCCAAAGGGAAAATGTTAGTGGCTGTTAGTGTTTTGTTTATCCAGTGTAAAAGGGGTATGTGAATATTATAATTGATCATGTGTTAACATGTAAACCTGAAATACTTTTGGGAAGTTCTAATCTAGATGCTCTGGACTCAGGACCCGACAAGGGACATATCTGAGGTGTGAAGAAGGTAAACAGGATAGCAAAGCAGGAAAAAAATATACTGCCATACCAAATTATGCATATTGTCAGACTCTCCTATAATCTTTGCATGAGATGTTTTTTGGCCATTTCTTCTCCAAAAGTCATTAAAATAAAACAAGGATAAAAAGCCGTTTTTGGTTGAACTGGTGACAGGTGGTAGAGTAGAGTTCGAGGTGACGATAAGAAAATATTCCTTTGTTTTAAAGGGTAACAAGCCAAAATATTCTGAAGTACTAGTTTAATTTGTTATAATGCATCTCCTTTTACTTGTGTTTTATGTGTAAAACTTATTCTGATAAGTTAAATGTAGGAGTCAAGAATACATTTCTCACTGAAATGTAGTAAAAAGACATGCAAAGTATCTCACAATTTTACTTTATCACATGTAGTTATCATGTGTTGTTTTGTTTTGTTGCTTTTTATCTGCACTTTCCTGCAATTATTTTCATTATTAAAACATTCTTTTGAACAAACCAAGAGAAAAAGAAACAAAGACAGAAATTAAGAAGCACAGCAAATTTGATTTGGAATTAATGAAACTGTTGAATAGCTATTAGGATTCTTAAAAACCTTGAAGTATCACCATGACTTTGAAAAAAAAAGGGTGGCAGGCAAAATGGAAAAAATGGTTGTGTATAAGCTTACCTTTTCTGTGGACTGTGAGGTGCCAAAGAAGATTGGGATGAATGCCAGCCAAATAATGCAGGTGGTGTACATTGTAAAACCAATGGGTTTGGCCTCATTGAAGGTCTCCGGCACCCCTCTGGTTTTAATGGCGTAGACTGTACAGGTGACCATGAGCAGCATGCTGTAGCCCAGCAGGCAGATCAGAGACAGGTCAGAGATGTCACACTTGAGCACACCGCGGGCCATCGTCGGGTTAGACGTCCTCTGGTCCTCATAGTCAATAATGGCCTTGGAGGGATCCACTCCAAACCAGATGCACACTCCGAGCAGCTGCACTGAGGCCAGGGTGAAGGTGATGGCGAGCTGGGAGGCAGGAGAGATGAACCTGGGTGCACTGACAGACATGCTGCCCTGCTCAAAGATGCGATAAATGCGGTTGGTTTTGGTGAGCAGGGCAGCATAACTGATGCTCATGCCCAGACCCAAGAAGATCCTCCGGAGGGAACAGATTCCTACATCAGGGGTCGAAATCATCAGGAATGTTGTGGCATAACAGAGGAAGATGCCAGTAAGCAGCACATAGCTCAGCTCTCGGCCCGACGCTTTCACAATGGGAGTGTCGTTGTAGCGGATGAATGTGACCACCACAAACACTGTGGCCATGATGCCAACGACTGCAATGAGCACGGGGATGACTGCCCACGGAGAGCTCCACTCCAGTTTAACAATGGGGATTGGAACGCAGCCCGTGTGATTCTCGTTGGGACGCAAATCAAAGCGACACATCTTACACGTGTAGGTGTCTGCCTGGTACTGATAGCCATCACAACGCTCACAGTGCCAACAGCAAGGGATGCCCTTCACGATCTTCTTTCGCTCGCCAGGCTGACAGGGATGACTGCAGATTGAGGAAGGGATCTGACGGACACCACCGGGCCACTGCATTGAACGAACCTGCGAGGGAGGCAAGGCGACACAGATAGACATGAATGGACTCAGAGAGTGAGACAAGGACAGAGGAGGAGAGATTTGTAGTGTATTAAACTGTCCATGTCCTATAAAGTGGTGGCGTGTAGAGGTGGTGATACTTTATTGATCCAAAATATCCCCAGCACACCTGGAGGTCAAGGACAAACTGCCACGTGGTTACTTGCCTTTTTGGGTGTTTGAATCAGGCCTGAAATACCATTCTGTTTGCTCCCATGCCTCTTGGTTTCATTTATTTATTTGAGTCAGGGGTAGGAAAGGGCAAGCTAGGGGTCAAATAAATCATTCCTCAAAGACTCAGCAAAATTTACCAGCGGGAGGTCAAATAATATTAAGGGCAAGACACGAGAGGAAAGAGGAAATCCATTGTTTGCTCTACAGGGAACTGACCATGTTTTGTTTTTTTTCTGTTTTGGTAAATAGTTGTTTGTGTTAAAAAAAATCAATACTCAGCTGTCAACGTTCTAAGAAACAAAAGATAAATTCTGTTTCAGGATGCTCCTCTCCTCTGTGGATTTTCCCTCCTTCTACAAGAACACTTAAGATAAATTAAATTCATCATTTCAAACGGCTCTGCTCGCTTTAATGTTATGTTATCAATTTTATTCAATTGTGGCAGTTCATTCAAAGCTGTTAAAATTGTCTCCAAATGTGCATTCAATTAAGAACTCAAAGAACACTAATTAAATACAGCCAGCTTAAAAGTCAGCGCTGGCGCACTCAGTAGGTGCCTACCAAAAAACCTCCCTTCTTTTTCTTCCACAGCACATGTTGAAAGAAGTAAAGAAGGCACAGCTCCTCTCAAGCTGCTTCATGTGTTCAATTGTACTCTGTTTTTGCCTGCCCTAGGCTTCCTCCTCATTTTGTCAAAACATAATTTGTTTGGTTCCTTTATGTAATTTACTGTTATAATACCGATTCTTCATCACAGCTTCAGCTCGCTGTATTGTTTTTGGAAGTCAGTGATGCCGTCTGGAGAGATGATATTAAATGTGTCTGTCCTTAAGCTTCTTCTTTTCATCACAGTCCGCCCCGTTAATCATTTAAAGCGCCCTCTGGATATTTACACCTTTGAAGATGGCAGTAAGCGCTATCAAATGGTTTGGGAGGAGTTAGTGAGCAAACACACGGTTGCAGAGCTGCAAAATACAACTTTTCAGAGGAGGATTTTCAGGACAAACACTAATGCGAGCACAGCGCTTGTAGGTTAAATGCAGTCAATCCTTTTGTGTAGATATGTGTGGGCATGGGATAGAAAGGCAATACTCACGTTGAGATGGAGTTGATCCGTCCAGTGGCCAATTATTTTGTACTCGGCCGTTCGGTTTCTGATTTGGTATTGGTAAATCTCGTAGCGTCCAGGGGCATCTCCGTTTTCATTGAAGAGCACGGGGTTGCCAGCTATGCCTAAATGAGAGAACAATAGCCATAATTTACTGCACAATACTGAGTTAATTTCGATGTAGTGAGCATGAATCTGATCTCTGAAAGCAAACTAAGCCAATTAACGACATTAAAAACTAAAATGATGATTGTTAATGTGAGACGTTTCTTCTTTTTAAACAAAAAACATATTCTCATACTCATCTCTGGAGACAGGACATGTCTTCTTATGAGGACATACAGTATACACCAAGGATTGCAGTCATAGTAGACCATCCTCAGGCATATGATATAGAGCTGCAACGAGTGGATGCTTAATCAATTAGTTGCTGACCGTTGAATTAATCACCCACTATATTGTTGAGATACGATATGATTTTTATCGTTTCTTAACAGCTAAGTAACTATTAACCCAAATGTAATTGACCATAAATGTATCATTTATTAATCATGATTATGATAGGTGTTACTGGTGTTGCCATGTGTTCATATTGTATCAAGAAATCATTTTCAAAACTTGGTGCTCACACGGTGCAATTATGAGGACTCAAACTACCTTTTGCAACCAGTGTTGTTCTGCTGGCTGCCGAGCAGCATTCATTAAGCTGTTGTACTTTGTGCTTGCAAGCATCTTTGGACAGTGACAAACTGATTTCAAACAGCTGGAACTGCACAGGAGGTCCAGAGATTGACTACTGACCTCCTCCTGACCTCACACACACTTTTCTCACCACTCATGAGGTCTAATCAAGGTCTTCTGCGCTTCATCATTGTGATAACAATTGTTATCGCAATGATAAAGATGACGTATTCCTGTGTGCCGCTTTAGGATGAGCTGTAATGATGTGTCACAAAGACAGCACACCAAAGACTTCTCCGTAAGCTCCCCTGTGGAAACTAGATGAGCCACACTTTTAGTCCAACGATCCGTTTAATCACGGTAGAACGTGGAAAGGTTCTCCTTAGAGGCAGAACGAGGGAACTTCATGTCTAATTGCTTTTCACATCAAATTCCACAAACATCCATACCTTCAAACACTGATGAAAGCTGTAAGCCCCTGTGTTTTTCTCGCGCAATGGTTTATTATTAAGTCCCCCCAAAACACGAGCATCCCAGTTAAGAACAAAAGCTAAACGTGGCCAATTGCTTCTGATGGATTTCTGCTGATGAGTATTTTTTTTCTTGCTCTTTGTTTCGATGCTTGAAGACGCGGTGCCCTAATCCACATCTCGATGAGTCAGCCCTGCTGGATTACAGCATTACCGTTTTACTTGCCTCGCCTCTGTGACAATACCGCCCACATCACAAAGCAGGAAATGATCATGGGAGGATTACAGTGACTTCACCAAGCAGAGAAGCATTATGTTTATATAAACATATAAAGCACATCAACACTAGGACTACTGTCATATTTTCTATCTAAGATTTTTATCTCCTCCCTCCAGTTTCCAAAGCTTTTAAAAGTGCTTTGAAGCCCTCAGCCTTCCACTGTCACGGCTAGGGTCATGTGCTCGAGCCTGTAAGTGCTCCCATGGACCCCCGCGGTAAATGAAAGAGGAAAATGGACTCTGAATACCACACTGGTGGTTTTGAGAGAATAATGCAGCATCAGTACCAGCATAACGCTGACGACACAGTGTGATTATATTCAACAGCTTTATGGGTCTTTTTGTAATTCATGCTTCTGATGGATTTACAGCTTTCTTTGTGTGGCTTTCAGCTACAGCTAGGTGAGGAAGATTTAGGTAGTGATTAAAAAAAAAACCTCTTCACCCTCTCGTCTCAGTTACATTACATTCATGAGGTCAAGTACATTTCCCCTCCAGTTTCAGCCAGCAGTCAACTTTACAGCACAGATACACCAAAAAACAGGGAGGTCACCTCTGCAAATTGCTACTGCAGTCAGGTTGATGAACAGGAGTGTAAATAAATCCACTTTTTAAGAGTTAAAATGTATTCTCTGAGGTCTCAGATGCAAAGCTGATGTGACTCCGGGTGTTTATTCCTCCAGAAAGTCTAGAGGAGCAGCTCTGCACTCAGCAAATGTGTCTTCTTTTGTTCTGATAGAGAGACCCCTAGCGACAGAAGTTCCATATTTGTATAGGGACAGATAGTATAAACAGATGCCACATACCACAGTATTCATAGCTAATTTGTAATGTGTAAAAACACAAACTCAGCATCTAAAAGTAATACAGACAAAACAAGTAACCAGATCGTCAAAGCAGCATACCTCTCAAGTGGTGCATTATGGTGAAACAAGTGGAAAAGACAAAATCTGGTTCTAGTTAATGAAATGACACATTAGGGCACTGTGGGGAAACATTTGTGTGGGTGTCTGTCGTTCTCTCATGTGAAGTGTGTGCAGTGTGTCCTCTTCATTAAGGGTGAAGAGAGCGGTACATTTTGGGCCAGTGTGGTCAACGTTTGAGTTGCAGATGAGGAATTAGGCCTGTCATGTGGCACAAACTGCTTGTCTAAACAGTCCTCACACTAGTTAGGGGCATAATGAGTCCCACAGAGGCCTCTTCCACCCATGCATTGTGCTGTGCACTAATGTGACAAGGTAGCCCGAGGCCACACGTGCACCAGAGGCGACTCGTTTACTCGTTGCTTTGTGTGCTCTCAAAGAAAGGTTGGGGTTAATGGAGGGCTTGTAATTATATCTAATAGTTAATGACTGTGGTATTGGGCCTGCTTCCACCACACACACGTACACACCTTAAGAATTACCCGAGTATGATCATTAATCCAACATGTGCTTGTTCTGCATGGATGCACAACCTGGACACCTTGGAGAATGGCAGCACAGCTTGCTGCCCTCTGCACCGGTCATTAACTCTTAATGACCTGTACACAGGCAAGTCATGCAGAATATACCACAGATCCACTTCACTTTTGAAGTGTGTGTGTGCGTGTCTTTTCCGCCCCTCTGTCACTGTCATGACATTAGCATGATTACTCAATCACTGCGTATAAGCTTCTGCTATCTACAAGTGCTCTCTAAGTGGGCTTTAGGTGTTGTAAACAAACAAGGGGCATGCTTTGAAAAATAACTACAATGCATTTGGGTTTTGGTGCTACAAAGGAGAGAATATGAATAATGTAAATTGTCCCATAGACGCCGGTATTCAGTTAATGAGACTCCTATAATATCCAGCATGAACAAATTGAGGGCAGGTTGAGACACTGAGGAGGGTTTAGAAGTTCTCAATAAGCTACCATGATAAATTCACCATAATGTACACGTTCACAGCACTAATTATTTTAGTATAACGACAGAGTCATGGAATATTCACCAGTTTGCTGCTCTTAGTTTCTCCTTTTCAAACAGAAATACTGTTTCCATTTGTTGAATAATTCCAGCTGGGTCTGCTGTGTTTGCAAGTGTGATTCAGTTTCTATCAGTACAACTTCAATTCCTTTGTGAGTTTTAACTCTGAGATGCCCTAAAAAATAAAAGCTTTTTAACGACATCCTTGGCTTGGTGCAAGTGTGTTATCTTAGCCTTACATGCTTTCCCTTTCTAATGCAGTTTTCCAATCACATCTGCTGGCCTAGCCCTACTCGGTTTTGGATTGTTTTTACATTTCCACCACTGTGACTTAGAGATGCACCGATCAGGATTTTTGGGGCCGTTCACCGATCACCGATTACCAAAAGCAGTATCTGCCGATCCCGATATTGCCGATCACCGATCACAGCGTCAAATCCATAAATTCTTCTATATTGTTGTCTTGTGTAACTCTAATATATTTGATTAATGATTCTTCTTACACAACATTGACATTGTATTATTAAGTATAAAAATTAGGAGATGAGAAAGTATCATGAATTGACCACCGTTTTATTGCAGGCTGAGGCAATGTGCAATATTTCACACTCTAGAGACTCTCTTAGAGACAACTTGGACTCAGCTTACATAGAGCAACTGTAGATTACTAGTGGGAATGCATGCAGTCAGGGGGGAATTTTGTCATTTTTAGGGGCAAGTCCATTTGGCCTTCAGTTTTTTTTCAGGGGCACCAAGGCCACATGACAGAGCACAAAGGCCACTGGGTAAAATGTGTTGATTTACCTTTCAGATTGATACCATAACATCCTAATTTATAATAAAACATGGATTGTGTATTAAAACATTTTTTTTATACCAAAATCAAGTTAAAGTTACATTAGAAAGTAGTTTTTGTTAAGTAGGGTTAGGGTAAGGTGATTTTTGTGACACCTCACTGAATATTAGTGTTATTGAATATTTCTCCCAATAGAAATTCCCTAACACTACACTCTGAATAATAGTGAAGTTATTGATTTTTTTGTAGTTTCTCTTTTCGGTGTTGCACTTTGTAGACGGTCCCTGCGCCCTCGTCTCACAGCTGGCTGACCATACAGACCGGAGTTAATGTCCAGACGCTCGTTTTGATTAACATACGGTTGTAGCTCGTTGTCTACCTTACTACGGTAGAAAAGAGCCGTCGTTTGTGTTTTAACAAGGTTTCACTTATAAGTTATTGATCCGGGAAGTTCGAATCTGTGAATATATTTCCAACTTTACCGGACTAAATCCTACCACATAAGTCAGTTACATATAATGTCAAAACCGACTGCGCTCGCTTTCGCACCTGTGCTGTAGGTTTCGTACTTCTGTTTTGAGACGCTGCTGCTGTTTGAGAGGCTTTCACGTGAGATCATCGTGATGATGAGACTCCACCTGCGCGAACCGTGGACTCACTGAAGTTACTGTGAGTGACTACTGTGCACTCAGGTGGCTGTAATTCAGGGCAAGCTCGCTACGCTGACCGGGGCCGGGCCAGGGGCACAGAGGCTACTGTGGCCATACGATGAGTTTTTTTTCACGGGGCATCAAGGCCAAAGTGCGGGGCAACGGCGGCCATGAAATTCCCTCCCTGCATGCAGTTAATGCACTGTCTTTATACTTAAACGTCATCTGATCGGCCTGATGTGATCTATTTTGAGAACTCCGATCAAAACCGATAGGGGCATTATCAGCCGATTGCGATCGGTTGCCGATCGATCGGTGCATCTCTACTGTGACTGTAACTTAACAGTGCTGGAAAAATTTAAAACTAAAATTAAGAAACAACAACTTGAAATAAGTGAATGAAAACAGCATTTCTGTTCCACAACACAAACTTATAGCATCGGACTGGCTGGTCAACAGTATTGTTATTTAGGCTGCTCACACCAAATATATACCATGACACAATAAATATACAGCCTAGTGCTATACGTATGATGGAAATGTTTTATGTGCTGGCTGACATGGCACTTTCTTGGTCAAGGTGAACCAGATACTGTCATATACTCCAAAAAAGACACATGCACAAACATTCAGATATCCACCAAATTGCTATGAATATGTTGCAGATGGAGGAATCTTCTATGCCCCTGATTCCACTAGATATTTTCTCTGTTACCTGGCATGTCCGATGCTGTTTTGTTCCATTCTTCACGCGGCTTTATATCCCACTGGGAGTGTTTGAGGAGCATGCGGATGAGCATGAGGAGTGTCATGCCTGCTTGATCTTGTTGACGTGCTCAGACTGTGTTTATTTTGTCATTTTGCGTTGATTTTTGGGCTTCTACTGTGGTTGAGGCTACGTAGTTGAGATAGTTCAGTTTTTTGTCTGTTTTAAGTGTGTTTATTGTTAACACGTCTGACTTTGTTATGCTGTAGATCCTAATATTTTGAAAACTGAGCAGATGCACTATGCCGTCTGGCTGTCTGACTTCCTGTCTTGCTTGACCTGCTCTGTGCAGCTGATGAAGATGCTACTGAAAAGTGCTGGTGGAACCATGAGCACTGTCTAGAATGGTCACAATCAGCTAGGGTGACCGTATTGTGTCCGTAACATGATGAAGATGTGTCTTGCTGTTTCCAACCTTGGAGCCAGGAACCGGGCGCTACCTATGAACCAAACAATGATAGACTGGCTGTGTCCTTAGACTGCGGCACAATTCTGGGCTACTCATGATATTTAAGACACCTTATGAGATGGTCAAGCCACAGCAAGTACCGCGAAGGCTGGGGCCATACTTCTGTATTTTTATGACTTTTGAATTTTCTTTTGAACTTTTCCTCAGAAGAGGATTGTGTTATTTCTACTTTCAAGTGACAAAGTCTCAATTTTCATAGTGTATTAGAAAAGAAACAGGGTCACAGAAGATGGTGATGCATAACTGAAAAATAAGATTCAGTTTTAGAAATAAAAGCCTGTCTTAGTCACTATTTCTTATTTACATTAGGGCTGCAACAAACGATTATTTTGGTGGTCGACTAATCTATGGATTAATTTATCGATTAGTCACGATTATTTTGGCAGGATCTGTTTCGACTTTGGTTTACCTCATATTCTCAGAGCAAATTAAAAACCCATGAAACATGCATTTGAAAACATAATATTTTGAAACACAACTGGATTTTTAATATATCAATTGAACTAATTAATACCAATTATTACAGTTTTTAATTGATTACATATCTTACAAAAGAATTGTTATTATGTTATAAATCATTGCATTAAGTGGAGGTTTACTATTCAGTGTTTTATCCCATTTATATTATTACTTTTTTGCAATGATTTAATATGCTACACATGAATTAGTACTGATATTGTTGTTGTCAGACAGAAACCTCTTATTTGCAAATTTGACTTATTTTTCATAATCGATTTTACTGGCCACCCTTCACGTCTGTACACATTATTAGCCAATGAATGTATTCAAAGAGCTCGTCTCCAGCCGGCCTCTTGTCTGATGATACATGGGGGAGCATGGGTTCACAACAATCGCACTTGTTGTTGTCATTCAAAATCTGTTGCATTTTTAACAGCTATGAATTTTATTAAATCACTTTTTGGTTGTACACTAATTGATGAATATGTCTAAAAAATATGCAAATCCCTTTCAGTTTGATTTGCTTGTAGGTTTGTAAGCTAGTACAGAGAAGAGTTTAGATTCTCTGACCCAGCCTGTTTTTTCTCTTCTTTTTATTTTAATAACTCAAAATAATGATTGTATTTCCAGCTAGAAAACGTGAATCTCTCTCCACCCTTCATTGTTGTTTGTGTTTGTGTCACTGCGTGGTGTTACACGTGACTTGTCCTCATGCTAAAAAAGGTGACTTGTTGCACATGTAACATCACTCCCTGAGATGCAAGAAGAAAACAAAAATATATATTTTACTAAGGAAAATGACAAAATTAATAGTAATGCACAGTGACTTGAATAATACTACTTATAATAATAATAATACTTTAATCTGAATACCGGTTTGGAAATATTAACGCGGTAGATTACTCGTTACTGAAAAAAGTTGTCAGCTCATAATTAGTTAATGTGTCCGGCCGGGCCGGCTAGGACTCAACGTGCACGGGCTCCGGTCGGGTCGGGCTTGATTTTGTTGGGCCCGATCTAAACTCTACTACAGAGTCACACATAAATTTAATATCATATATTGAAGAAAGGAGGTTTCTGCCCTGTTGTTCCTGTGATGTACTTCGGACATTTTTGGTCTCGCTTTCCCGCTCTCCTCAACATGTTCGTCATCATTCATATTCTTCTTCTGCTGCCGCTGCTGCTTCTGCGGAACCACATTCTAGTAGCGATGCTAAAGCGATTTGCTCCGGCTTTTTTAAAATAATAACAACAACAACAACAACAATATGACGCGTCCACACATTTTTTTGCTGTCGTAATCGATTGTGTTGACTAATCGTTGCAGCCCTAATTTACATAACCTATTAGTTTTATTTTTTTGTAGAAATCTTCCAGTATGTGTACAACAGGTGACAGAAGTAGATACCATGCTATGATAAAGAGGCTTTATGGAGAGAGCGGTAAATTCTTATCATATCAAGGTGCTGACAGTCAGATTATTGAATAACAGGGCTGGGTGTCAAGTCAATAAAAGAAAAAAACTGACATTTTGCATTTTTTCAAAGACCATGTTTTAAAAACATGTACACTCTAGAAGTATCTTTTGAATTGCACACCAGTGTTGACTTAGCACATCCTTGAGAAGAGGTATTGAGCAGTGATGGAAAACCCTGGGAGCTCACCTTATTCAACACTCATAACCGCAGTCCCAGGTGAGAGCGACGGCCTAAAGGCCACAGCTTGTTTGTCTGCAGCAGAGCAAAAAACACTTTCCCTGATGTGATAGCAAGAGACGTGAAACACTGTGGGAAGCTTCATTCAATTGCGGCCTATTGAAGTCGAAACAACTCTCAGATGCATCAGATGCAGAGGTGGAAGAGAGAAGCTCTAAAGAGTGTCAAACTGTGCATTAGGATGGGCTGGAGGTGTTTGAATCTTCTGCTTTGTTGGACGCAGCAATGGCGGCTGCTGAATGAGCTTAAGAGGTTGCTGATTTGGAATAAATAAACAGCCATAACTTTGGATCCATCTGTGTGAAAAAGTATGATTGAGAGAGCACTCAAATACTCCAGACCAAGGAAACATTTTTGTCAGATTGCTTTTCATCTTTTCTCAAAGGTTATCTTTCATCAGCGAGCTAACTGTGTCCCCTGGTGAGACACTGACAGCCCACTGAGATATCATAGATGCATGGCTTTTTGAGCCTGCCTGGAGTATGACCACTATGAACTCTTTTCAAAAAGCTTTTTGACATTTGACCTTTATCCACTGAACTTCATTACAAATGCAACCTAAGACATAATACATTTGCTATGGATATGGTCTGGCTGGACTCTCGAGAGCAGTGCAGCCCTGCAGAGGATGAAATGTGAATTATTTTTAGCAGTTGTCCGCTGAAACTGCTGACAACAAACAGAAATCTGTAACAATAGATTCTTGCTGGCTCAGCCTCAAGAATGATTCATCATGACAAAAAATGACCTACTTTTACATTTTGTTTGCAAGAAAAAAATGGGATGATTGCTCAGTGTGCTTACTGGTGCATAACATACTAATAGCACACAGCACAGAGATAAATATCGTCTTTGAAAATGTAATATGCAGTCCAGGCTCAGCTGTTGTTTTATGTATCTGGACAAGTTCAATATACTGCTGTGTGCTGATGCAATTAGATAGAGTGCAGTGTAACCTCAAGGCAACCCCTCTGGTCAGATGATGTTGTAACATTAATAGCGTTTGCTGGTGAGAACAAAATTCAGCTGAAAACGACCAACTACAATGGAACTTCAAGTCCCCACTTCAGGCTGAAAACCTTGTTGAAGCCACTTGTCAAAAAGCACCTCTCAGTCCTAACTGTGCCAACAATCTTTCTACATGTTGATCTCTTTTGGGGGTGCAATGCCGATCTACCAACATAAATATGACTTTTATTTCTACTATTGCAAATGATATTTAACATAAGTACCTGCTGCTATTGTTTTTATCAATATTTTATTCAGAATGCGGTGACTTTGTTTTCTGATAATATAATAATGATAATAAACTATATTTTTTATAGCACCTTTAAAAACAGAGTTTAAGTGCTTTGACAATCAAGAAAAAAAAGCAAACCAAGAAAATAATATTACGGAATGAACCCTCAACAGTCAAGCCAAACACAAGGGGAGTCTAGTCTAAGATGAGTTAAAAGGGCAGAACAGAAAATGTATGTAAAAACACAAAAAGGTCAATAAGTTGGTCCTCAACTTCAGTACCATAAGGGGGAATGTTTGCATTTAAAACTCAAACTCTGAATTTGATGCCGAGCTCAGAACCGTCTATTATGTGACAAAACAAACAATCAAACAAAAAACATCTATATACATAATTAGAAATTAAGCATCAGTATGTGCTGAGGGAAAACTACCATATTCTTCAGTTGACAACTGTATTTCAAATGTACTTATCAGAAGACTATCAGAAGACAGATGCTGTTTCAAACAGACCATGAGAACCAGTGAACCCAGCAGTGCCTGTTGTGAACAGCAGTCCATCAGTTGTTTTTTTCACACATGCTCTTGTAGTCTGGGCAGCTCCGCTGCTGCAGTTGAGGATTTAGGGCATCTTAATGATTGAACAAACCGTTTTATTTTTTGCACCTGGTTTCCTATCAAGTAATGGGATATATTTCATTGAAAAACTCAAGTTACTGAGGGCAGTCAAAATTCCTATTCTCCATTCTTAGACAAACCTGTATACATTCTTATTGTAGCACCAAAACTAGAAGAGAGCTTGGTTGCCACAGCAACAACCCTCTTAAAAGGAAGTAACCCGATAAGTGGCTAAGTAATAACTTAAACTAATAGCTTGTTCTTATAAGTGAGAGTAATTCTTGAAAAACTAGAATGGCATTAGGTAGAGTGCATACCTCCATAAAAGACCCAACAGTCTCCTTTAATTCAATCAAGCCTAATCCAATATCAAAGTCAAACCACCATAACACCTTACCCATAATTTAAGCTGATCTCGTTGGGTATAAGATTTAAAACACTGCTAAACGTTCACCTGCTGTGCGTTGTGTAGTTTACTCTCCCCACAGATCTGGATCTGCACCAAAATCTGTCAAATCCGCTTGGATACGTTTCTAAAACCTCTGAATCCCTATTATCTCAGCTGCAGGTGGTAGCTGCAGGTTTCTATCCCTAGACTACCCTGTATGAAAACATATTTAAATCCACTAGATCCGTATTGTTTTGTTTTTTGGACCTGAATCAAACTGTACTCAGTCATAGATACCAACCTTCTCCATAAACCTGACTTTTTTTTTCTTCATTTCTCAATCAAGATCAATGCATTAATCTCTGAGAAATTAACCAAAAAACAGAAACACCATATCTAACAATGTTAAAGAAAGTGAGACAAAAGTCCTAGATTTTTACCTTTATCCGGATCCAAACCTGTTAATGGGCCGTTTTTTGGGCTCCCATCCATCCTCCATCCAAGTTTCATGTAAATCCATTTAGTGATTTTTGAGTGTAGGTGCGAGTGTGCAACGCTGTCCATAGTAGTGAAATGGTCCAAGACAGACAGAAATTGTCACCTAGTTTGGTGTCTTAGCCTTCTGCTTTTTGTAGTTGTTTGTAGATCTTTTAGGCATAATTCCATTTTCCCCCATTGTAGCAGCTCAGGAACAGGAAAGACGAGTTGACAGAGAGGTGAAGGGAAAGTCAAGGAGAGACAGAGAAATAGAGGAAATAGAGTGTGTGCAAACAGTAATGGTAATCCGCTGTAACTACACACCTCTCTGTGCTGATTTTGAGCGATTATTGTGAATGCCCTGATTAATAAATAATGCTCACTTTGTCACAACAGTTTTAGTTTTGTTAACTGCAAGCCCCCAGACATTGTCCACTGTGCTGCAGGCACAGCAAAGATGTCCTATTACATTTTTGATGTGCTCTCTCACTTTTTTGCTCCTTCCTACTTGCTGGAACAGCACTATGTCTGTGTTCTGGGACCTTTTAATCTACAAATTAAGCGCTGGGTTACACAAAACAGTAAACTAAAGGTCCTACAGGTTGATCTGACAAATGTGTCAATTTAAACGTTTTTTTCTGGAAGTCAACTCAGCAACAGAGATACAACCTGTGTTGATCTCATCCTGATTATCACCATTTGTGAGGTATTGTTTATTAGATTGTTTAAGGATTGGTCTGGCACTCAAGTTGGTCTGACAAAAACAAACTGCACATGTTCTGCTCTTGTGTTCAGTAATCAACACCACCTCGGGCAGAATGATTGGGATTGGCTCTGGCAGCAGCGGTTCAGTCCAGGCAGGAGTTAGTTTGTACTCACTAAACAGAACAGTAATATATGTCTCGACCTGAACATGCCTCGTGTACAAAACCATTTATTAACTGTGGCACCCTTCCCGCCATAATAAAAATGTCCCTGATCTCCTGTTTCATGAAAGCCTGCACAGCAAAGGAAAATATTTTCTTTTGCTTCTGAATATGAATAAAACATTGAATTGACATTCTGCCAATGCAACAAGTAGTTATTAGAATGAAAGATTAGCTTGAAGAGTTAGTGTTCAAATGAATAATTTATCTGTGCAAACACTGCATACTCAAGTCTCTGAGAAAGAATTTTAATTGTCCTAAATTGCTTTGCTTTAAAAAGAAATTGTCTACATAATGAAACTCTGGATCACTGCGCCTAGTGTGAAAGCAGTTAATTTTTAATATGCTAGTCATGAATGTGAACTTGAGTGATAGCTGGTGTATAATGTAAAGCCACGTGGAGGAAATGGAAAGTGGGTCATACAGCAGAAGAAGCAGCATAGCTCTGAGGAATGCATTCTCAGCCTGTTGGTTCATCCACTGCTTCAGTATTTCAGCTAATGTTTGATGGACTGTAATGAAATTTTGTTGAACATTCGTCAGTGCAAAAAGGAAATCCTCATGACTTTGGTGATTCTCTGAGTTTTCCTGTTGCGCAAGCAGCATGTTGGCATTTTTAGGCTCAAAGTGAAACGTCTCAACAACTATTGGATGGATTGCTAAGAAATTCGGTGCAAAAGTCAAGTGAAAAAGTGAGTGCAGCTCATGAACTTTTCTCTTTTTTGGACATAAAGGTTGATTGATATTTGATCTTCATTGACACATTATGTATGGTTAAAGGGTGAGTGAATTTAACATATATAAACATGGCTTTATCAGTAACTAGTATTCGGCATAAGTATCTCAATGCATGTACATTTTTACAAATAAACCCATGAAGCCTGCATTCCTTCTTTTTCAGTCTTTTTTTTGACAGATTTACTTCTGTTGGAAGATCCAGTTCTTCGGTTTTAACTTCTTAACAGATGGCCTCACATTTGAACAGGTCCCGATGCAGCAAAGAAGCCGCAGACTGTGACATTGTCACCAATATTGACATCTTGGGATCAATTTGCTGGGTCAGCCTGGTCTGGACAAGTTGGCAGTACTCTGAAACCTTCTCCATTTGTGTATGATTTTCTGAGCAGTGGAATTATTTATTCCCAATATATTGGATATTTTCTTAAAGCCCTTGCTAGATTTAAACACATCTAACCCTTTTTCTTAGCTCCTTATAGAGCTCATCAGATTTTGGCATTAAGACAGCACAACAGCATAACAAATATACCTGTTTAACCGAAGAATGCATAGCTGTAGTGCTAATGTTAGCATGAGGACCTTAGCATTTAGCTTGAAGCAGGCTTATTTTTCCATAATAGTGAAATGGTAATTTCGATTTTGAACCAACCTGATTATCAACAGTACACAAAAAATGTCAGTAATGTTTCACAGCAAACTGACCCTGGATCTACCATAAATTATGCAATCACATCTCATCTGAGATCTTGTGCAATAGTGTTAGAGACCCAGCTATATTTGCAGGTCCAGGTCAGTTCAAGTATCAAATAATAACAAGAAAACTCCAAGGCACTCTCTTCTGAACAAATAAAATGTTTTTTATTGTCACGGCATGGTTATGTTAGACCTCCATGTCCTTTCAAAGCTTGTTTTTAAAGTCTTACTTGACCATGTCGTGACAATAAAGGCATTTTATTTGCTCAAAGGAGTGAGCCTTGGAGTTACTTGTGTATCCCTGTCCAAAAAGCACCTCTAACAAACTGAATTTGAGTTCAGGGAGCACTCATACCCTTTTTTTTTTCTTTCATCTTTTCACTTTTTGATCAGACCATGTCAGTTTAATGAGACTATCCTCTCTTTTTGTTTGGTATTTAGTACAGAAAAGCAGAAACTGAAACCTGCTGGCTTACACTCCAGTAGACAGTGTGTCTCTAGCCCGTTTAAAAAAGCAAATGCACAAAAAACACTTGCCTGTAATCTGAGCCCACTGAAGTCAATGTGGTAAAGCTTTTGGGTGTATTGTGAACCTGAACATGGTGCAGACTCAGTTCTTGTTGCACGCTGTCTGGATTTAAATGTACAAAAAAGCTCCCATTATGATGTCTCTTGAGTTGAGACAAACGTGACTAACCTGCAAAGTTTAGACGCCGGATATGCTTTAGTAGATGAGTGCCGTTGATGGGATCCATTCTAGCGCAGAGGCCCACCTTCCCCGGGCAGAGCTCCTGGTGCATGTTGTGCAGGGCATGAGCCATCGCATAGACTGCATCAATTACAAACTGCACCTTTCCTTCCTGCTCATAGTTGGAGTCCTTTCCTATCCGTTCCTGATCTGTAAAAAAACAGATGTAAAGCCGACATTAGATGCATAATTATATTGAAAGCGTGCAGTTTAGTAAATAGTTACATACACTCAAATCATGGAAAATGCATCCTCTCTGTTCATCCGTTTGGCTCATTGTTAGCTATGTCAAGTGTGAGGTTGAGCCAGATTTGTATCCATGTAGTTAAACAATCGTGAGGGAGACTAAAATGGATTTGAAACACTCAATCAAGAAGAAGATCTGTAACACATGCAATCAAGCAAAATTTATTCAGATTCAAGTGTTTTTTTATGAATGGTTCACGCTTTAAGAATTAGCTACTTGTGAGTTTGCTCGACCCTTGTTTGAAGTAGGCTGATGATGAAGCAGCGCAGTAAGTGCTAGTTCCAGACAACCAATATGCATAATGCTACCAAAAAGAGGGTTTGAAAAGATCCATCTTGAAACTCAATTAGAGAATAACTTGAAAATACTACCAACAGTCTCTAAAACTTGTCTTTTCAACACTTCTGGCCTTGTCTCACCCCCAACTTGGAACACAGCTCATGTTAAACAGGACAAATCTGTGCAAACCGCTTGGAATGAGCTGAAGCTTTTAAATGGAGGGTGTGGCATGTGTCCAAAAGGCGTAGAGGAAAATGCATTGCTCCTCGGTGAGTCTTATTCTTTCTATACTGAATGGGTCTTGCCGCTTGCAATTAGCTAGAAGGTAAATATCTGGATCACTGCAGAGGAGTAAATCAATTCCAATATCTGGAGTGCAAGGTTTTCTCCTCTGGGAAATCTCATCAGTTAAAAACAAAAACTCTTTCTTGTCTCTCCAGAAGGAATACATGAATTTCCCTCGGTGAGATTTTGCTCACATTAGGTCTTGGACTCACATGTCAGTGCCAGTCACTATTACCTGCATTGCCATTTTCCATTAGCGACTTCACAAAATTGATACACCTTACAATGTGATCGAATCCCGGAAACCAGACCTGCTTGACTGAGTGTCCGACTGTGAATTAAGTCTTTATTGCCTGGGTGTGTTTAGAAGCCAATACAGTGAGGAGCCAGAGAAGCAGGAAATGGAGACATCCATTCACAGGACAGGGATAATCCGCTCATAGGCTCAGTGTAATAACTTGTGATAGGGCTTTATTAATCCTGGCCCAGGTTGTTCCATAGTTTTTTGTGATTGTTAATTGCTATGCGGAGGTGGGGTCTGTGTGGGGATACAACATGTAAATCCTAACTTTCTCCTCACGAGCCTCAAATCTTAAAGCTGTCACAATGAAACGCCACTGTATGTGGAGAAGAGATTATAAAAAGCAGGTGTGTTCAATTTAGAATAACAATAGACTAATTACCGGGGATGAGCTAATGATAGAGCAGCATATATTTATTTACCTGCTAAATGGAATTCAATTAAGCTTAGCGAGTTAATTAGCACACAGTAGGGGGATCTCCTGCGGAAATTCCCGGAATAATGAATGTTGGGTGCAAAATTACCTGATGATGCTGTGTGTAGCTGTGCAGCTGAATTGTTTGCAATTGCATTTAGTACAAAAAAAAGTGAAATAGTGGCAACTGTGATTAAAATTAAAAAACAATTTGGTTTGGGTAATATGCTTTTTTGCATTCATACTAAAAACACCCAAAGCATACAGGATACAACAGAACAAAAGTAGCTAAAAAAAAAAACATCTAGTTAAAAATGTCTTCTCTTTTTTTTGCAAAACAGCTTAAAGAGCAGTCATTATTTTTCAAGCTCAACATATTGGAATTATCTAATTCCCAGTAACATTTACTGTTGCAGTGCATTGATGTCATTTTGGACAATAAAACTATTGTGCAACTGTTGAATATCCGGCCTCCGTTATGTGTGTATCTTTTCTCACAAGTGTTTGATAATCACATCAGATTGCAAAACACGTGTGCTCATGTATATATTGAGAATGTTGGCCGATATATCGATATTAGATATTTTTTCCTCCCTATTAACAGTATCAACAGGAAAAATCCTGTATCCGGTCAGGCTGTGGTGGACATTCCCCGCTACTGCGCTTGTTAAGTCAGTGAAAGCAATTTGGCTTCGTATAAACGGCTCAGTTGTCGAAAATGATTACAAAATAAAACATCTTTGTTGTCTTGGACTCCAGCACCACAATACAGAGGCAACAGTAAATCCCCTTATCAGCCCTAAATCAAAATGTGTGTTTTTGAGGAATGACACATCTACTGATTCATCTTGTGGACTAAAACTGATTCAGAGCCCAAATACTGAATGGATCAGCGAGATACAAGAAGAAACATCTATTTTAAATATGTGTTCATCCCTGTACCTGCTAGTGTCTAATTACCATAATTACCCTGAGTCATTATCTTACCTGTGGTGAGATATTAAGTGATTTCATCCATTATTATGACATATTGAGGGTATCTGTGGGGATACTGAATTCATATTTTCAGGTCCAGAGCCTTGACAAGTAGTTTGCTTTCTATATACTGTAGACATATCAGCCACAACATTAAAACCACTGAAAGGTGGTGTAAGTAACATTGATCATTTCGTTACAATCAATGTTCTGCTGGGAAACCTTGAGTCCTGGCATTCACGTGGATGCCACTTGACATGCACCAACCATCCAAACACCAGTGTAGACCATGTAAACAACCTCCTGGACAACACTAGGTAATGGCTGTGGTCCCCCCTTCAGGACAATGCGCCCTGACACACCACAATAACTGCTCGGGAATGGCCCAAGGAACGTGACAAAGAGCTCAAGGCGTTAATCTAATCACAAAAGTTCCCAGATCCCAATCTGACAAGCATCTGTGGGCTGTGCAGAAACCAGTCTGATCCATAGAGGGCCTAGCATCCAAGCCACAGGACCTGAAGGATCCACTACAAATGTCCCTGTGTCAGACACCACAGGAAACCCCCGAAGTTATGTGTTTGTATGTAATGTTATGGCTAATCGGTGTATGTAAATGTAACACACACACAGCGTGAGGTTTTCTATTCAACTGCACTAGGGGATGAGAATAATGGCCCTCAAGTGTTGAATGACAGTCAGAATAATGACAAAGTCATGTATATATATGTGTTATACATGTGGGGGTCTTAACAGCTTATCAGCTTCGGTTGAAGTGGTGGATACGAGCGATCCATAATAGAACATTCTGTGACGGAGTAGTCATTTATCATGCAACATCTGTCCTCCTAAGGTTCAAGCAATTTTCAACAGCCACTTCAATCTGAAAGAGTTCTAGCCCCCGAATCAGCAAAGGTCTCTCTCTGTTAGCCATCTTTCATTTACTACATCTCCAGCTCCTCGCCGAAGACCAGAGGCGTTTTAATGTCCCCGATTATCTCATGAGCTTTTGAAATGCATGAATTATTGTTGGAGGTTACGGCTCAGTAATTAAGGGCCACAGGGCCTTGATTGGACCGAGATTGTCACAGTCTGGCCGACATGCTTATGCCATGGGGAATCCTGCAAGCCAGAATGGGTGTGAGAGTGATATTTCTCTCGCAGGCTTGGCAGGCCACCCACACTAACTTTGTATTGTCTCTTCTCCATAAGACCGTTTCCCCTTTCTCCCAACCTGCCAGTCTCTCTCCGGCTCCCTCCTCATTGGCATTTTGGCTCCTTCACACACATTTTCCAGGCTGGCGTTTTGCTTGCAGTGAAATCCATTCAGATTAAGCAAAGCGGCAGCAAAGTGTGGGTGTTTTCCACTCTGAGGTGTCACACAAGACATTTTGTGACAGTGTGTGTGGGCTCAGACCTTTGACCATTTTTTCAGCTTACAGCTGGCTATGGGCCATTCCATCTTTTCCTGCCAAGGCAGTTGGGCTGCCCCTTAAACGAATGTGACACTGGTGCTGTATATGCTATTTTATTTCATAACTTGGTTCATTCGACTCAGAATTTATAGCTGAACATGGTATTTTTGTCTTTCTTTACAGCTTGAGCTATCAACTATTTTCATCATTGACTAATCAGTGAAATGTGTTTTTGATTAAATGGATATTCTTACATAAAATCAGGAAACCGTAAAATAATAAATCTCCGTCATAACTAAAGCCTAGGTTGATGTCTTTGAAATAACTGGCTTTTTCCAACCAAAATCCAAAAGAAGATATTACATTTTCAACGATTCAAAAGACAGAAAGCACAATTTTTGTACATCTGAGAACCTGGAATTGGAATTCAACAAACTGACTGATTAGACTTCAATTTCAGAGCGAAAAAAGATAATTGTTTAAAATCAAAATTGTGAACTTTCAAATTCTAAGAGCCCTTCATTTCAATATAAATTACAGCGTTTATGTCTTTACAAGCTCTGAAAAGTTTACTCAGATTTCGGTCGCTGATTGTTGATTTTATCAGTGCTCTTTTCTCTAACGTTCTCCATATACTGTTGTCTGTACTTTCTTTTCAATCACAACACCACAGTCTGTATTGTTTTGATGTCTAGAAGGAAACGGTAGACAATTAAACGTTTTTTGTTGCTGTCCAAAGTGAACTTTTATCTTGTATCTAAAGGCTCCTGGTGTTTGGCTCATGTTAGACAGCAGTTAGTTCACTGACACAAGCAGTGTCTTTTCCTGACCTATTGTTCAGTTCGACAATCCCTGCCTGTTCACCTGTGGATGCTCCATGCAGACTTTCTCTAACGTTCCTTGCTGCCGTTTGGTTGATCTGTGACAATTTATACTTCCTGTTAGTGATAGCAATGATTAGATTTTTTAAATCTAATTTAAACAATTTTACTGGCCCTTGATAAATTATTGCTTCTTACTTAACCTTAACCTTAATTCCTCCACATACAATACAATGTTAATGTGCCCTGAAGATGTGGAACCGCATTGAGAGGTGCAGATCTGGTTACATTAAAGCAATATAACACTGAACTTCAAGCTAACAATGCAGAGTAGTTATAAATAATTGTCTAAGTAGCCAATCGGACTTTTGTTAACGTGTTTTAGTCAGCTACTACTCTTCCTAAAAACAAGCAACATAATTGATCTGTCTTTTGTTTTGTTTTCTTATTATTTTTATGTATGAACATAAACATTATGCTTAACATAAACTCATCTTGTTTAATACTACGAAGACAAGATGGTGGGACATTAGAACTTGGCGCCTAATGGATCACTGTTTACAACATGTTACAACCTTGTTGTGTCTGTCCTTTTTTTAAAATTCTGATATTTTCTTGTTAATTATCTTGTGTTGCCTGTCCTCTTGTACTTCACAATGGTGAAGAGAAGGTTTTGTGGCTCAGACCTCTTCAGTCGTCATCCTGGATCTATATTCTTTACATGTATTTTATATAATCTACTTGTATCAGATTTTATTCATTGAAAGGTTTTTACTCTGTGAGTTTGTTAGTCTGTTATGTACATGCAACATCCTGGGAGAGGGATCCTTCCTCTGTGGCTCCTCTTGAGGTTTCCTTTTTTTTTTCCTGCGCAACAAGGGTTTTGTGTGGGAGTTTCCCACTCATTCGGAAAAAGGCTCTAAAGGTAGAGGATGTTGTGCACTGTACAGATCGTGAAGCCCACTTATGATTTTTGGGCAGATTGAATATAATTGACCTTCAAAGATGGTTTGTGATCCAACAATAAACACAAAGAAAAGAGGGAGAAGGAGAACAACAACAACAACTAGCACAGCATGACATTGTCATTTGATGACATCAAACTGCTGCACCTGGAAAGAGTAGCGCAGTGTAGACTAGAGTCAGACGTGTTCTTTTCTGGTGTGGATGTTTTTTTGTTTGTTTTTTTTCAGTTTCAGAGAAAAAATAATGCTAGTGTAATTTCCAACACATGTTCTGAGGGGGTTCAGAGAGGAGGAGAGAGTTTTAACAACACAAATCTTGTAAAATCTATGGAATATTAAATCATCCATCTTTGCTCCCTCCACCTTAGCCTTTCCAACCCCTTAAATGTGCACAAACAGGTTAGGGAGACCTTTTTAAAATTAAAAAATGTGGGATTATCAGTTATCTTGAGAAGAGGTAATCGGTGTCTGCCAAAGGCTGAGAAAATGCATATCATGCATCCTTAATTTAATTTCTATAAATGAATCACAGTTCTAAATCCAACTCACACTGTTCATATAAAATAACAATAAGAAGATATTTTCATCAAAGCAATATTCTATGTTCTATTTATTTTCATTGTACAAAAGAAAATCCCCCTTGTAACCAACTGGCACAAAACCTCTAACCCAGTGCATGCTGGGAAAGGCTCCAGCCCCCTGCCACCCTGAACGGATAAGCGGTTTAAAAAATAGATGCTTGGATGAAAAAGCAGAGCATGTTTGCTTTATCTACATTGCTGTGTTTTCTGCTGCTCCCCCACATCATTAATACGCTGGAGGAATAAGCAGCCTATGAGATTGGTCCTTGCTCTACCTTGCCTCTCCTTTCCAAATTAATCAATATCACTTTTACATCTCCTTCATTCACAGATAAAAGACAAGTCATACTTTTTTCCAAGTCACTCATGCCCTCCTTATCCTTTGATCATGCTGAGGAGACTAACCCTCTCAGGACACTGATAATTCCGAGGTACACCCTGTGAGCTTCTCTCGCAGTGGCCTCAGAGACAATGAAAAGCTCTCTACCAATGATGAGGCACGAGTTTCCCACTTTAACCTCAAACAAATGCTGCAAGACTCCCTCACGATGCAAAGCCAAACACTAAAACATCGGTAATGAGAAAGGCAAGCTACTGACTGCATTATACAGCTGCCTCCCATTAAAGTGAGTGTTTACCATATTGATATGGGCACTTCTGCACCAAAAGAGTTAAAATGCGTCAAGCACATGAGCAGTATAGACACTATATGTGTATTAACTTTGACTGGGTTTTTGATGTCTTACAGTATTATGATCATTTCAGTCAATTATTTGGCTGACTGCTTCCTGTCTTACTTGTTTACAAGCCTGAAAATAAAATAGAAACCTTGTGAACGGAGTCACATTTTCAAGCAGCCCAAGTCTGGTGATATTTCATAATTTTCTTAAGACCCTTGAAACAATGAACTCTCTTGATTTTTACTACTAAGTGCTGCCCATTTAGCCAATTTCTGATATTTGAGTCTTATTCTTCTACCACAGACCTCCAGAAACTATTAAAACCCTATAACTGAGGCACACTTTTCACGGGGTTTCGCAATCATTGAAGTTTATTTTGAGTTTTCACAAATCAACCTGCCTGAATAAAGGGGCATGCCACCTACTTATACATCAAAATACATTGACATAATTGGGGAGTACGACTTCATGGGGTAGAGCCAGCATCTTGTTATCAGAAGGTCGCTGGTTCGATTCCCCTGGTTTGCATGTCAAAGTGTCCCTGGGCAAGATACTGAACCCGAAACTGCTACAGATGTGCTGGTCGGCATCTTGCATGGCAGCCACCCCCATCAGTGTATGAATGTATGTATGAATTACTGTAAGACGCTTTGGACAAAAAAGCCTTTGCTAAATGCCATAAATGTAAATGTAAATGTAAATGTAAATTGTGTGGCTTCAGAGGGAAATTAGCAGACCTCTGTAGCAGGCTCCACATTTTTGCTTGAGGCTAACAGCTTCAGGCCACTTTAGCTGCTACAAGCAAAACACACCTGACTCTCCAAACAAACTGCAGCATTGTTTGTTTTGGTCATTTAATGGTATTTATTGGCAAAAAGAATGATATAGATCATTGCCCCTTTCATTTTCATTTTGGAGTGTTGAGGATGAGCTCAGGAGGAGAAGCTTCTAGACCAAATAGCAGTGCAAGCAAGAATTATAGGAACCATGGTATGATTTTTCTATAGCCATTTTATTTATTTTATTAACATTTACTTCATAATGATACATTGAACTAAAAAACCTTATTTTTTTCATCTATTGTCACTTTAACTTGATTGTTTTTTTCACTTCCCTGTTAAAGGAGCACTCTGTAGTTTTGGAGAGAGAAATTCTAAAATATTTACAATATTAATGCGGGAATAAAATAAACTCAGGATTATATGTTTTTCCATAACTGAATCAATAAGCTGTTCTCAGAGGAAAATACAGTCCCCAGAACACTGTTTGAAGGTAGAAAGGTAGCAGGGTCTGCCAAATAGAAAAGGTTCCTGTAAGAGGTGCCATGTGGACCTGGTTTGAAACCATGACGCACACAGTGCATGAGCAGCGTTCATCCAATCATGTGCAGCCTTTGTGCGGTTGCCGGAGCTTGCAAAGAGTGGAAGCTTGCACCAAATGATGCCCTGTGGACATGTACCTTTACTCTTTGTCGGTTTGTCTGCTTCTGTCCATATATCAGTCCTGTGTCTCCTGTGTTCGTTGCCTGGTCCATGGTGCTCCCTGTGTTCCTGCTTTGCTCCCCATGTCTTATGCTTTGTCCTCCATTTTTCTGCGTTACTCTTTAGTTTTCTTGGATTCGCCTTGTTGCAATTTTTAATGCCAGCTTCTTTGTCACCTGCCTTTTTGTTGCTTGCATTTTAGATTTTTTTTTTAGACTTCTGCTTGATATTAAAGCTCGCTTTTTGTTTTTCTACCTACCTGCCTCTGCTTGTATTGTGTTTGGGTCCCCTCGGTAAGACATACTATACATAACCTTCCATATTATTACTCCAAGGACAGATTTATAAAACTCAAGACCAAAAGATCATGGATGCACAACAGCAGAAATATACACCAGCTATGCACACTGTGCCACTTTTTACCTCAGCTAATGTAAACAAATGTTCCGAGTATTCTTCAGGATGCTGATAAGATGTCCTAAACCGTCCTTTAAGCTCTCCAAGGAGATCTCTGTTCTCACTAGCATTTCCTTTGGCAGGTAACCAGGGGTCACTCCATCCAAGAGACTAACTCATCTATCAGTATCATCTTAGCCACCTGAGTGTAACCCTACATATAGCCCTATGTGTACTTTATTCTACTAAGTGTTACTGCCTGTGAAGATGTTGCCAGCTGTTGGTTTTACAGTCTACCTCTTGAGTAAAAGTCTTAGTTTCTATGAAGTGCATTAAGTGAGTCTGTACTGTTTCAGCATTGCTGTTATAGTTGTTTAGTGTTGTGCCAAAACCTTTCTTTTATAAATCCTGATTCTATAAATACATGAGCATCAAGGTTCTCCTGAGTTTTGAGTCTCTACACTGGGGTCCTCCTACATCAAATATATGAGTGTCGATCACTCCCACATTTCTATAAAAATGCATGTCAACAGTTATAACTGGACCTAATATATCAAAATCACTGTGCTTTGCCTGGCACTGGTAACATTGTACTGTCAGGATTTGAGTAGTTTTGCATAGCAGGGATGGGCAATATAATTTTAATATTCTTTACAGTTTATATATATTAGAGCTGGGTATTGGGACTGACTTCCAAACTTGATTTGACTGCATCACAAGGTCCCAATTTGATTTACGATCCAGTTTGAGTCTGTATTGATTCATTACAGGACATTTCAGTTACAATCAAGAAGATGGAGCTCTTTAATGTGGAGCATTATTAAAAGTATTTAATTATGTTTAGGAATCTAGTTTTTAATAATGGTCTACTGAAAGAACAAGAAAGTAATGACAAATGTGGGACTATATGTTTCCGTTCCGTTTTCTTCTTCCGCTTATCCGTGAGGGTCGCGGGATGTTGCCGCTTTTTCCCCCCTAAGGGGTTGCGGGGCTTACTGGGGCCAAATCCAGTTTCACTCTATGGGCGTAGGCCAGCGTTCACCCTGGATGAGTCGCCAGTTCATCGCAGGACCCTTACTGATGGCAGTGGCTGCCTTCACACAAGGTGCCAACTGCACATCAGGAGCAACTTTGGGGTTCAGTATCTTGCTCAAGGATTCGACATGTAGCTCAGGAGCCGGGATTCGAACCAGTGATCTTCTGATCACCAGTCAACCAGCTCTACCCACTGAGCTACAGCCGCCCCAATATGTTTCAACAAATAAAATGAATGCAGATTTTAATGCAGTACTTTAGAAATGCGCAACTGAGTTTACCATAAAGTGCCTGTCCTTGTACTGTCCAATATGTCCTTGACATATTGCGGTATAACAATATCCAAATTCTAAGACTGTAAAGTCTCATATCATCATAACGATAAAATACCGATTTATAGCTGGCCTGTACTTGGCAAATGTTCATTTTGGAACATCATCCATACTAAATGGCATCCATTAAAAGAAGATTAATTTTAATAAGAAAATCATTTGTTTTTTAACCCAGCCCTAATGTGATATCACATTTACCATAGACTTGATTGAGAAACCTTTTAATAAAAATATTTAGATGGGAACTGCTCGTGGAATATCCAGTGAATTAACTACCTGACAAATCAAGGTTTACTATCAAAATGATAAAAACATGTTGAAAATCCAATAGTGCTATAAGGTAGCTCTGCACAGTGAGTCATCTATTACAGCCAGAGACATTAAAGGGATAGCTACCCATGGTATAAATGTTATAGCAAAACCTCTAATATTTCACATTACTGTAAGAGTTCATGATATCTACATGCTATCACCAAACCATAATGCACAGCTGTGACTGGCATATATGTATTGTTGTTCACTTAGCTTCTAGTTTATTACAGTACAGCGAGCCAAAACAGTTCTGCATTTAAACCTGCCTTCATGAAGGATGCAATGTACTTGTTCAACTTCATTGTCCTTTTTGAAGCTGTAGATTGTGCTGTGTTTAATTTTATTGACGCTGAGCAGGAACACATCACTTTGTATTTCGGCTAAAGGTACAACAAGATCATAACTGCAGAGGAAGAATGTTACACATTCATAAATGCAACTGAATATGGAACCCAATAAAAGCAAATAGGACTAAAATGTTTTGTCCAAATTCTATATTCCATGTTTTCTTTTTCTTAGCCAGAATGCTGCCTTATGTGAAACTCAGCCTGGTCACTGAAGCCTAGGAAACTATTGTGTAATGCATGTGTTGATGTCCTGTTGGCATACTGTCACGACACATTGCTGCTTTTAAATACCAATGTCTGCAGCTTATGTACATCTTGTGCATACACACATCTGCCTCCAGGGCAGCGTGGTGGCTCAGCGGTTAGCACCGTCACCTCACAGCTAGAAGATTGTTGCCTTGGTTCTCTGGAGTATGTGTGTGGTTCCTGCCAAAAGGCATATTATTCAGACATTCATGAGACTCAAAACTGCCCCAAGTATGAATGTGAGAGTGAGTGATTTTGTGTCCAGTAACGATATACTGGTCTATCTGGGATGTCCTCCTGCTTTTCCTCCCAGTGGATACCCAACAACCCATCTCCCAATATGTTACATAACGTAATCTTTTGTACTGTTTATGTACTTTTTCACATTTTCTTTATTTGTTGCACATTAATATAAACCAAGCCATCTTTAAATTTCGAATAAACATTGCTTTCATTTCATATTTGTGTGTGCATTATTTAGGGTTCAATGATATGTGGCATGATCCCGCCATATTTAGAATATAAACAGAATCTGAATGGAGCTATTGTTTATAAATGTAAATTTAAACTTGATAACATGAATTTTTGCATTAGACTTACTGGATTGAGCTTTTAGATTGTGATATGAGTTTTGTCCTCAGCTGGCCTCATCACTTTGGGAGAGCAAACATTCCCAGGCGCAGATAAAAAGTCTGGTCCCTTGAAATTAGTCAAAGGTAGAAGACAAACATCTATTATTTCAACAAATGCTGCTGAACGAGTTCACTGAACTTACAATTCTGATGTCCAAGCCATCTGTGGCCAGGTTTGTGCCCCTGCTTTAAGTCCTCTCCATCATACTTTCAGATCACTGTGGAGGCGTCAAAATGATTCAGTTTTGTACGATTGTGTTCAATCAGGCAAAACCTATATTTTGACCTTCTTGGTGAAATGTTTTACATAATATAAAAATGTAATTAAAATGTATTTAGCACAAGCATAATTGCACTTAAATGTATAAATATGTTTTTGGGAGCATCTATTCTGTGAGCAGGGGCCATTTTCGTTTCGTCTTTGTAGTATCACTTAAGATCAAACTCTGGAGATGCTCATATGACAAGTAGGACTGTTTATATATTGGCAGATACTATACATTTTTGGCAGTGATTCCTCAAATGTGGTGATCCAAAACTTGTAACTATGACACCTAATGGAGGAAGGAAATTTGACAGTTTAACAATGCATGTTCCCAATGCATTTTTTTTCCAGCATTATAATCTTTAGTCTTTGCATATAGTCTGCAGGAGTGTGCCAATATATGTGTGATATGCTAATATATGGCCAATAATATAAACTGATTGCTATTTCAATTAGGCTCCAGCTATTATGTAAGCTGGGCTATGCATAGTACTGTTTTAAAAAACAAAGGTAAGAGTCTTGTTAATAGCCTAAATGGCTTTTTCTATATTGCGGTTCAACTATCAAAGAATTCTCCTTTAATGTTGTTAAATTTGCTCAACAAAAGACTGACCAAAGAAATACCTGGTAATGAATCAAGCAAAGCTCCAACACATTAGAATAAAAAATGCGAGTGGATGTAATAGATTTAACTGTGAGCTCATTATTCTTCTTGGTATATAATGTAAGCTTACATTTCTTATAGATGAGTAATAATTTGATTAATTTGATTACCAAAAACAGTCGAAGCAAAATCTCTGCTTCGAGGCTTTGTTTAATTCCTATCACCCGCGTAATGTGGCCTGGTTAGCTCAGGGCTAATTTTTCCACACAGACTTTTATTGCGGACACACACCACTACGTTTAGAATTCAGTTAGTGCGATGGCTGAGAGCCAAGAAGCCGTCCGTAAAAGTCAGAGAATGTCCAAAGTTTGCGATCATTTCCCACTTAAAGACGATAATAAAGTGCAACGTGACTACTGCAAAGCAGAACTGGCGTACCACAACAGCACCTTACTAAGCATCGCTGACATAAGCTAACGTAAACATTGATGCTAGCTAATTTAGCATAGCCTTCCATCGCTAATTAGAGCGTATGGTATTTGTAGAGCCTGTAGCCTGATGTCGGTATGATTAGATATTATGTTAAGATGTGGAAACTAATTTGTGTTAAAGTGCAAGACAGTAATAGCCTACACCAAATAACTCCTTATTTTTTATTAAATTACTCGATTAATCGATTGGTAGAATACTCGATTCTAAAAATATTTGATAGCTGCAGCCCTAATTTCTTATCTAGTTAGTTGATTTGTAAGACCCCATAAATATATTCTTTCAGCAAGCACTGGTGGCTTGTTTAGATCCAGTACATAAAAAGGTAAAAAGGACGTGAAAATACATGCTTTGAAGTCCTTGAAGACACTTGTTACTATAAACATTAGCTGCCCTGTTAGCTTTGAGCTGATCATCTTAAATATCTTGAGGAACCTGCAGGGAACAAAAAATACTGATTGGCATATCAATAAATTGTCTTTACGTGCTATTACTTGCAAAAAAGACAGTCGCCCTGGTAAAATACTGTACCAAGAACATCTTTAACGCAAACCCAATAGCCTGTGTATAACCGTTCAAATGTATATAATCACTGGAAGCATTGGCAAGCAGTTACTGATCTCTGCAGATATTTAAGAAAGTAATTAAACTAAAAAATGATGAAGGTCAGGAAGTCTAATGAAAGGAAAAACCACGGACAACAGTAGTTTTACCCTCATCTTTTAAATATATGTTGTAATACTTACATGTTATTGGCTTTTAAATCTAAATAAATAAAGGGGAGTGTTTTCAGCCTCAAGACAGATTATGCCAACCACAGCTAGATAACGAATGGCACTGAGCCTGAAGCTTTAACCATCACCCAGCTAAGCCACTCACTTGCTATAGCCATGTGGGTAAACACACTAGACTCAGCAGAAATTCAGCACAGCCCTGGAATGAGTCACGAGATTGATTCTGAATATTGAACGTATAGTGGTTCCACTTTTTAGAGGTGGACAGTGCTGTCATAACACTTTCACCATGAGCCCAATGTGTCATCTTCCTCCAGACATCAAAGGGATTCAAGATGCTTAAAAGTTTGAACAAAAACAACATTAAAACAGCTTTTCCCCCCAACAGGAGAATATCTTACTTGTGCACTTTTTGAGGCCGGACCCTTTCTTCACGGCGTGACGGCTGAGTTTGCAGTTGAAGTTGTTCTCCCAGAACTCTGCAAACCAGATATTCCTTCTGTTGTTTTCCAGAGTTCGGCTGATGAAGTAACGATCAAACCCTAGACAGATCAATGGGTTCATTGTCATTGACACAGTCAGTGTCAGTGTAAACAACAGTGCTCTGATGTGTTCTACAGTATAATTGATTGAATATTGCATATGCTCAATTTACTTGTGGCTTTGTTTTATCGAATTTTAGTTTGTGGACCTTTGATCACATGATTAATGGTTAAGCATTACAAAGCAACTCTTATTCTCCTGCAAACAGACAGAGCTCTGTATCACATGAAAAGAATATTTCAATGAAATATGCACAAGCTTTTATTATACAGGGACATCTGATATATGCATAGTGCTCTTCTCTGTACCTTTGATGGACTGCCGCTTGGGCAGGATGGTGACTGCTCCCTCTGCCATCTCCTCCTGGTGCACAACCGGAGAGATCTTTGAGCCCCAGCTGTCTGAGCCCACCCAGATGAAATGACCTGTCTGGTTGGCCTTTTTAGCTGCATGGAGTAGCCGCCTGCAAAGGTGAAGAAACAGATGTTGCCGTGGATAAGGTCAGCATCCTGACCAGCTCCACTTTGATTTTGTTTTGCAAATCATTACAGTGGTCTGGCAGAACTGGACTGAAACGGCTGTGTTCCCATAAGTTTCTGTGCCGTGTGCCTACGGTCGTGTAATTCTAATCTTCAAAGGAGTGTTGTGAAGCTTCCACTGGGCCTTACCTGATATCGTCTTCATTGGCAAACATTATGACAACTCTTGCGTTTGGGTTTTCTCTGAGACGTCTGATGACCTTGTCAAACTCTAATTGTTTTGGCTCCCGGGGAATCTTCACAGACTGTGAGATGCACACACCTCCTAAACAAACAGAAGTTTATAGGAGTCAGTATGATAATTTAGACAAAGAGAAAAAAACATACAGTGAATTAGAGCTGCACAATTAATTGCAACGTAATCAAAATCTCCATATGGCCAAGTGTATCTGAATCGCAAGAAGCCACATTTTTTTTTTTTTTTTAAATGTGTGACAACACAGCATCAATATCTTGTTCTCCAGATGTAAGAAAACATATCTGTTTGGCACAGACTCAAACAAATGTCACATTATCATGAATTTTATAGTTTTTCTGGTGAAAATGAAAACTGTGATGCAAAAATAATCATTCCCACTAATCCTGAATCATACATAAAACTCATTATCTGTTAAAATAATCCCAATATGATTTTCTCAACATATCAGGCAGCCCAACAGTGATTTAAACACTTTAAAAATGGTGCTCTACATATTTTTGTTCAAATACAATTTGGTGCAAATACGCATTCATGGGTGGTATGAAGAAATGAAGGGCTCTGTGGCTACTTCATCAGTTTGCCTGGGAGTAAAGAGAGAGACTGAAACTCAGATGATGAAAGGCTGTATTTCCCTGAAGAGAGACTGATCATCAGGAGGTAAATTAACTTCCAAAAGAAAGAATCAGCCTGGCTGGTTTTGAGAGTTTCTTCAGGTAAGACCTTGTATCTACAGTATGTGTGTTTTGTCCCACTTGGAAAACCTTTTTGGTAGCATTGTGGGATGTTGAATGAAGTGACATTATGCAATAGTGTGTATGTTGTGGCTCTATGATCTTGAAGCAGCCATTGTAAATTCCTGTGAGGACTTGTCTGAAACTTTAATTAATAACTTTAAGTTATTTATCAAGGGCTTTTTCTATGGGAAATAACATCAAATGTATTTTCAAGTCTGCACACTTTTCTATAACAGGAAATGTTAACAGGAAGTTTAGTGCTCACCACCAGTAGCAACAGCTTCAGCTGGTGATGTTTTTACTTTGTATGTACATATCTGTGAGTCATTATGGCAAAATACAACAAAAACTACCAAAGAAGCTGATCCGAGTATCTGGCCTATCATATTCCTGTCTGTCTGCTGCTCTGTTGAAAAAGAACATTTGTACAAGATGCTGTGGATACTTTGTTTTCCTGGGATTGCACGGAGGTTATACTGTTGCCCTGTGTCTTGCAATAAAGTGCTGTAAGGCAGTCCTACTGAGTGTGGTACAATACAACACAACGCAGACCCTGACTGCATTCAGACTGACTTAAAATAACACAGCCCTCTCTGGCCTTTGAATGGAGCCTGTCTTTCTGAGCGGCAGGGGTGCCAACGGGAGTCAACAGAAAAGAAAGATTTGAACCAGGTTCGAATTTTGCTGTGATGCAATGCGATCTGGAAAGGCACTGCTCTGGCTCATTCCTGGTGGATCACTGGTACATTAAACAACGCAGACTGAGGCACTATAATCTGAAAAAAACAAAAACAAAAAAACCCCACAAAACAAATATGTTGTATTTTTTGTGGTTGAACCAACACTTTCAGCACTTCTTTAACAGGATTTCTTGTGTGAGTTTCAGAGTGCCTCAGTGTGGCATGTTTGTCAGAAGGATTGATTGTAGCATTCTGCAGCTCTCAGAACAGCAGGGACACTGCCAAGAAATGTCTCTGTACATCATGTGCATAGTATAACCTACACAGATATATACTGTACCAATCACTGAACAGTTTAGAGTGGGGGAAGCGTAACTTTGCAGATAACTCTGCCAAAGTGAGTCTGTGTTTATTTACTGTGTCTGAACTGTTCAGCCTGAAAAGTTGAGGTCGGGAAAGCAGTGAGAGGAAACAACCACTACAAGTTAGACAACTGAACTTATTTAAACAATTAACTGCAAATTAATCACATTAAACACATTCCTCTCCATCTGCTGAGTCATATATTTATGCACCACCTACACACTCAACAACGAAGAAATACAGCAGCAAAAAGGCATCTACCATTGTCATTTAAGGACTTTTAGATTGTTGTCCTCTGTGTGTGATTGGCAAATTTATGGATGTCTAGACTCTATTAATTCTGTGGTCTTCCACCCTGATGCCCTGCTCAATAAGGGGGCAGCTAAATCCCGATTTAGCTGTCTAAAAAAAGTTTGGAGGTCTGAGAGTCTCCTTCTTGCACAGCTGTCACTGAACCTCGTTTTAGAAGGTCAGACAAAATTTCTCACCCAGTCCTCAGACATGCAAAGATTTCAAATTTTGCAATAGATAGCTGATGCAAAGACAAGTTTCCATAATTTTGGGCTGCAATATCCAGTAAGAGTTTATGATTAAATAAATCAACACATTCTGTGCATCTGACTTATTTTCTCTGAATGTATCATCTGGCTTTGTTAAAACATTTTTCTTTATCCAGCATGAATTAGTAAATCTTTAAGATTTCTTTACTCTTCAGCTCAGTCATGACAAGGATAATAATCAACAAGGATGTTGGCAAGACAGCAGGATATCCCCCTGACCAGGAAATACAAGCATATAATCTTTTAATTTGTTACCCCCACCTGTGCTGAGTCTTTTAGTTCCTTTGTCACACAGAGAAGAATCTAGGTTTAAAAGCCCTCAAAGATCAGCTGTGACAATGTCTTGGGTTTTTGTTTAGTGTGTTTTTTTTAAAGTTTCTAGTTCGCTCATTTCCAATAAAGATACTTTTACTATTTCACCTCCTGAACAATGAATTGGCAAATCTGTTGAATTACTGCTGCAAATATGTGTGACAGTTTACTGCTGCTTTTAGTCTCGTAGTGCAATACATTTCAGTGGAAACAAGCACATTTATACCAGCACTATAGCAGTACGATAAGCAGTTACATTTTTAGCATGGTTGTGACCCCAACAAGATTTGGGTGGTGACTCCTTGGTGAAACCAGGATTTGAACATGAAAGCCTAAATTATGGATTTGTGGTTCCTCATGCCTCACTTTCAAGTCTCATGTTGTGATGAGCACTTGTTGTTTCAGTTTTTCTGAAAGGTCCGTCACCTGTAGGTTAGATGCACTTCCTGCTCATTGTGTGTTTGATCGTAGATGTGATGTGTGGTCTACCAAAGAATCACAGCTGAACTGTCTGGATACTTCACATCATCTTTTAGTTATGGTAGATTGCTGCAGGGAGTGTGTGTCTTGACTGCAGTTGTGAGAGCGTTTCATCACTTCAGCCATTTGTGTGTGATGACCCACTTGTCCAGTTAACTCAAACAAGCTCTATTATCGACCATTTTCAATGTTTACGGAAATTGATGGTTTTAGATAAGTGAGAGGCATGCCATGCCATGCCATCACTTTGCAGTTTCTCACAGTCGGGCAGAGGACTATCCTCGTGTTATCTTAAAATCTTAAATCTTAAAATGTGTCCACTAAAACTAATCGAAATAGTGGCAAGTAGCCACTGCAGCGTCAGGACAGCCACAGTCATGTAACATGTCTTTGCCTCAATAGTCGCGCAGCTTTCTCTTTCCACTGCTCATTCATATTCAGATGCCTTAAGATAAAAACAGACATACTAAATGCGAAATCGTAACAATCTCATAAAATTTTCATGTCAAGACATCAACAAGCATTACATTTTTTGTTGTCTTTGAATTATGTGAACACTGATTCCACCACTGCAAAATTGGATTATGTCACAGTCGCACAAAGAACACACACAACACTTTCATGTTCACCACATGAACAAATAAGCCAACGATTCGATTTAGACTGCAGACAGAAGACGGGTTTGTATAGAAAAGAAGATGAGAAACTGTCAAAATGAGAGCTGATTCATGTTTTTAATGGCACATCAAATTGAGGTCACTGCGTTGATCGGGTAGTAACGCAGCATCTCCCCTTCTTATAGCATGAGATCCTCAATCGACCACTGTTTGGTATAGATTGTTTTAACTGCAGTGACTCAGTGTACGGCATGGTCTGTGTCTCCCTTTGATACTGAATGTATTCCTCTTCCCATTTGGTGCCTTGTGTTGAGAAGGCTTCTATCTGCTTCCTGTATATTTGTTGCAATTTCAACTGACAGGGGTAGCAAATAGAGTAACTACATAAAAATTAAACCAGTTTTCTGTTAAATACAATTTTTCGAAGATAACACACATGATAAATGCTTCAATTACAATGCTACTGTACAGTGCTTAACAGCAAATTTGACTTATTATGTATCCTCCACACAATCATTTTGGAGAGGGATTTGTAATTTTCTTTCCAACTGTAAGAAGTCAATATGGTGAAAAGCTGCTGCTTAAAGCTGCTGCAAGTTTTATTTTCTTATTAAAATAAGTATTAAACAGCTCTGTATTCCAATAGTAGTAGTAACTAAGAGTGTTTGGTCAATGATCCATATCTATCCTCCTCCTTCTCATGCCGTAAAAGAGAGAAGACATTTTCCATTCCCTGACGACTTTTTCCAATCAAGACAGAGAAACGCATAAACAGGCAGTCCTGTCGTACAGAGCGGAGGATCCTTCTGTTTACCGGTAACAGCAGAACAGGGTAAGTTACCAGTTTCACTACTCCCGACTTACCAAACAGTACAAGTTGCCAGGGTTAGCGTTAGGGTTATAACCATGACATTTTCAAAGATGGTGCCATGAAGACCTCATACCGTCACTGCCGTGACTCGCAAAACCACCAAGATTACCTGCTCTGCAGTTTCCCTCAGGTCTAGGAACTGTTTTATTGATTTTCAGCTCAATGTTTTGGTTTTACAGCCCACAGCTTTACTGTTTGGTTTCAGTCTCATTGCTTTCACCAGCTGCTGTGGGTAGCCTTTATGAGCATGATAAAAATCCAATGTACGCTACCTGCTCAGCAGCAAGCGAAAGACAGAGTTAGCAACTAGCTGGTAAACATAATGGAACATTTAGCAGCTAACTTAGCAACATAATTACCCTTAAGAAGTTGGGACATAGACACAGTTTAGAAAAATGTGGGTACTGGACTTACACCAGGTTGATATATAAACATTAGAATGTGTGCTGAACTCTTAAATAAGCAACTAAAGTATTTGCTTACAACTTTTTAAGGTGATAGAATTTAAATGTTGTATTTACAGCTGGTTTCCCCCACTGCTTTAAGTTTCAGAGTGTTGAGCTCCCTCGACTACGCAATGTTAGACTGGCAATAGACAATTTCTTTGCTTTAATACATCATTCTGAAGTATATAATATAAAAAGGGGAAAGTGTAATGCTGCATTCAAGTGCACCTCAGATGATCCCATTTCCCGAGTTGGTAAGTCGTTCTTCCAACTCCTGTGTGTTCATGTGCATCATGTCAGGACGCAGGTACGGTGTACATTTTAGGACATCCTCAGGATCAGGCTTCAGCGTCAGACCTCAGATGAAAAGGTATAAGGTCTCAGGAAAAGCTCTGTCACACTCGCACCAAACAGCCACATGAAAGATAGTCATTGGACCAAAAGGCCTAAGAAAAAAAACTTGTCACACTGAAGTACCTCAGGATAAAAAATGTCACACTGAAAGCATTAGTAACTAAGTTGTTACACTGAAAGGTATCAGGAAAATTTTTTTCACACTGAAAGGTATCAGAAACTAAGTTGTCACACTGAAAGGTATCAGGATAAAATGATCACATTGAACGGCATCAGGAAAAAAATTATCACACTGAACAGCATCAGTAACTAAGTTGTCACACTGAAAGGTATCAGGATAAAAATGATCACATTGAACGGCATCAGGAAAAAAATTATCACATTGAACAGCATCAGTAACTAAGTTGTCACACTGTAAGGTATTGGGGAAAAAATTATCACATTGAACGGCATCAGGAAAAAAATTATCACACTGAAAGGCATCAGGAAAAAAATTATCACATTTAACGGCATCAGGAAAAAATTATCACACTGAAAGGTATCAGGAAAAAAAATATCACATTTAACGGCATCAGAAACTAAGCTGTCACACTGAAAGGTATCAGGAAAAAAATTATCACACTGAAAGGTATCAGTACAAAAGTTGTCACACTGAACGTCATCACACTGAAAGGTATCATGACAAAAGTTGTCACATTGAACGTCATCATACTGAAAGGTATCAGGACAAAAGTTGTCACATTGAACGTCATCATACTGAAAGGTATCAGGACAAAAGTTGTCACACTGAACGTCATCACACTTAAAGGTATAAGTACAAAAGTTGTCACACTGAATGGTATCGGGAAAATCAGTTTCCTACAAAGATCGCATAAGTGCGGTGGCCGACAAGGGCAAACGCGCAGTAACGGCCAAACGTTGCAAATACATAAACGATGTAGAACCAAAGACACGCAAAACACATGCAACAACAAAATGCTGCAAACAAAGAAACGATGCAGAACCAAAATGACACAAACCTCAATATAATATATCTGGTTTAAACAGATTATTATTATTTTTTTTTTTGCATAAGCAAAATGCTTCTTGTTAACACTAGAAGGGCCTGAACTCCAACTCTACTAGAACGGTCATAACCGGTCATTGTGACCGCTAGATATTAAACTCTATAATCTCTCATGTAAATACCCAACTGAGTGACGAATGCATTCATTGTGTCATGATATTTTTTTAAAAAACGAAATAATACCAATATGTACATTTTTACATGCTTAATTATACATTTATCAATATTCATATCATGCACATAGTAAACCGTAATTATTGCATATATTTACACAAGCTTTTAAATAGAGAAAACACAGAACAAGAAAATTAACAATTAAAAATAACTTATTTGATTATGAAACATTTTATTTTAACACTTAAAATAATAATAATAATAACAATAATACTAGAAAAGCTTGAAAGGAGCTGATCTAAAACAAAAAAGAGCCGTTTTGATCACTGGTCACAGTCTGCAGACTACCTCCGCTCTCCTCACAGTCACCACACACGGGCTTGTGGCATTTCAAGTGTCCGAGGTTTGGTTCCGTTTGCAGCTCTTTCAGACTGGCACTGCCTCCGTCTCCATGTCTGCTGCTGCGATGGTTGCTTCCGCTGCTGCCCACCTTGTGCCGACTGCCGCGGCCGCTTTCCCCTCCATGTATTCTGCCCTCAGCTCCTCTGCCAGCTGCTGCAGGACTTTCCTCCGGGCTCTCCTGCTGCTGGTGCTCCTTGAATAAGATGCGGGCATTGATCCCAGCCAGGTCGAGGAGGATGTTATAGAAGACCGCCACTGGCCATCTTCCATACCGCCTTTGACGGAGTACGCCCTCGCCATCTGGTCCGGGACGTCCACACAGTATTGGTGTTGTTATAGCACATCACAGGTTTTGCCTTCGCCCCACTAAAGGTGCCCACACCTGTGTGCATGGTGCTCAGTATGCAGACATTCTTCCTCGGATTTCCCTGGTACACAGTCAGAGTCGCATCTCTTCAGCACCGAACAGCTCCGCACGCTGTTTCACGGAGGGGGAACTCCCGTTTATGTTTGCGCATGCCAACCAGGATATACAACTAGATTAATTAACTTGAAAGTAAATTCGCAAAGAAGCACAATAAATGTAGAGTCTCGTTGTTAATGAGACCCTGCAAAATGATGCGCGGTCAATACGACCACTTATGGCCAAAATAGGTCAAAAATATATTTTCTTTGTCTTTTGTGTGTATATATGTGTATATCTATATACATATATATATATATAATATATATATATATATATATATACATATATATACATATATATACATATATATATGTATATATATATATATATATATATATATATATATATATATATATATATATATATATATATATATATATTTATATATATATCTGTATGTGACCTCTGTAGGAAACTGATTTTCCCGATACCATTCAGTGTGACAACTTTTGTCCTGATACCTTTCAGTGTGATGACGTTCAGTGTGACAACTTTTGTCCTGATACCTTTCAGTGTGATGCCGTTCAATGTGATAATTTTTATCCTGATATCTTTCAGTGTGACAACTTAGTTTCTGATACCTGTCAGTGTGATATTTTTTTTCTTGATGCCGTTCAATGTGATAATTTTTATCCTGATACCTTTCAGTGTGACAACTTAGTTACCGATGCCGTTCAATGTGATAATTTTTTTCCCGATACCTTTCAGTGTGACAACTTAGTTTCTGATGCCGTTCAATGTGATAATTTTTTTCCTGATACCATTCAGTGTGACAACTTAGTTACTGATGCGTTCAGTGTGACAATTTTTGTCCTGAGGCAGTTCAGTGTGACAATATTTTTTTCTTAGGCCTTTTGGTCCGATGACTATTTTTTATGTGGCTGTTTGGTGCGAGTGTGACACAGCTTTTCCTGAGACCTTATACCTTTTCATCTGAGGTCTGACGCTGAAGCCTGATCCTGAGGATGTCCTAAAATGTACACCGTACGCAGGAGCAACATGGACACCAAAAAGATATTGTTTTCAATTTTACCGCTCGGAGCGTTTCTACAGCATGTTGACAGCGGTTTCCAGTATTTGAATGACAAGGATGGGCTTATAAAACAACACAATGACTACGCAATACATAACTTTGGTAAAAGTTTCTGACCATCAACTCAATGTTTACTTTCCTCTGCCATGTTTTAGCATCATATGATATCAACTCTGCAACTCGTATGGCCAAATTTTCTCCAACTTTCAGAGTTGTTGTTGCGAGAGGGCATTCCTGAGAATTTTCCCAGTCAGAAGAACGTTTTTCCATGTAATTCCGACAGCACATGAACCCAACGTCATGTCTGTAGAAAAATCATACCCTCCGCATATAGATCGTTTATCTATAAGTCTCGCTTTAACTACGATATTTGTCATGTGTGTCAAAAAAGGGAAAGAAGGAGAGTGATAGAAACTGAGGTAAAACAAAAGGGACAGGCTTTCACTCCATGGTGTTTTACTGAGTAGTTTACTCTGCCATTGTTTTTGTTTTGGACAGTAGCCAGGCTGCTTCCGTTAGCCATGTTGTTAACATTGTCTTTGAGACAGCGGCACCATCAGTAACATCACAGGGAAACAAAGGGAGGGAGAATACATAAAGTTGTTTGTCTCCTAGACTTGTGCAACACAGACTGTACACATGACACTATGTCTATAATCACTAAAACTAAAATGAAGACACATATGACTACACATAAATATGCACGTTTTAACATGTGAGTTATATCTTGTATGAGATGTGCAGTATACTGTATGACATCAGCTCCATGTGTTGTAATCAGCACCATAAATACAGTATTAAGTCTTAATCCTCCACCTGAGCTGACAAAAGCTTCGTACTTAACCAATTTTAGTGTCACTGCCTTCAGTCTGCCTGTATTTTACATTAGCAACATCCCATTTCCAATTACATGGCTTTCATGTGATAATTCTAAGTAAAGCATACTGTAATTTCCTACTCAAGTCAGGACTTGTAAAAACAGCAGCCAGCCTTTTTTTTAAAAAAAGAGTTATCTTTTATTCCACTGCAAACTACAGAGTTCCTCCTCTGTGCTTCAATTTGATTATATTATGTAAGGACTTCTTTGAGAAAAAAAAATACAAGAAGCTGAATATTGACAGCACAAAAGTGCCAATAATGTTCAGTTATTGCTGGATGAGGATGTCTGTTCACAGGCAGTTTGACTGTGGTCAGAACTGAATGGGATCATGTTTTAATATTATAGTGGCAACTAGCGATGTTAAAAAATACACGCTCACTATAATAATAATGTTCTCAGCAGCTTTGCTGTAGTTTCACAAATGAAATGTGAACTGCAGAAAAGTCACAAAAGTTCATGGAAGACTTTAAGTACTGAACTGACAAAGGGGAAAACCAGATCCTGAGAAACACTGTTTGATGCTGAAAAAGTAAGTGTCTGTGCCGGTTTTACCTTCCTGCTGCATTTACAATACAAAGACAAATCTTCTAGGTTTGCTGTTGGCTGGCTTTGTGTCATGAGGTTGTTTTCATGGATATGTGGGAAGATTTTGAATAATCTCTTCTCGCAAATTATTCTCTTTTCTTGCCAAGTGTATCCTGTGTAACTTAAACTGCCTTATATGCTCTGACGTGCCAGAAAAGGCTGCCCAACCAGGCAGTTTGCTGTTTCTGAATACATTTCCAAGACATATTTTCCACATCAAGCACCGTCAGCGTGGCTTGTTGTACACTTTAATCTGTTATGCTGTGTCCATGCTCAGTTCATGTTCAATTAAACCAACAAAACACAATAGTATTAGGTCTGAAAACACAATTTGTTGTTTCTCTGCTCCACTGACTTTCCTAATTGTACATCTTTCCCCTGTTATTTTTTCACACATGTCTTTTTGTGTGTTTAGTCTATGGAGCCACTCAAGTAAATAATTAACGTGGAATGCACCGTCTTCATCTTTGCTTTATCTTTTTTTTTTGTTTTCTTTTTTAGATCTAGATGAATCTGACTTTAAGGGGCTGTTTTATTTTTTGTGCTTTCGGAGGGAACAAAGTTGTTTGATCTCACACTTCAGCCTGAAACATTGTGTTAAATCAAGTGAGAGCACACATACCAGTTCAATGCCAGTCATGCAAAATAAAAATAATTACTTTAATTGCAGTCAGTGGTGTGTGGCATACACTGTAAACTGATATCTGAAAGAGAACAATTTAGGATGCATAACAGGGGGAAAAAAGACAGTGATACTTGCAGACTATAATTTCTGGAACAGGACAGTGAACCTTAGAAAAAAATACTTTAAAATAATGTCGGTCAGCCTATTAAGTGTGTAACCCGTTTGCTCATGTTTAAAACAATATCAATATTTATTTGGCTGTCACACACACACGGTGTCAGAGTTCATCAGCTACTTTAAAAAACAACCCAAAGTAAAATAAGCCCTAACTAAAAAAAATCAATACTAGATTTAGTCATTTTTACTTCTGCCAGCGAGGTTGTGTTTTAAGCTGGCTCTCCAAAACTCAACATATTTCAAAGAAACTTGGTAAAAACCTTAACCATGCGCCAAGGGACGATTATTCTTTGGTGATGGTCCAGGCACAGAACAGACTGTTTAACATTGCGAGAGGCGCCCATTTTCTTTTTTTATGTTCTCACTACTTTCTCGTGAACTACTGCACTTACTTCAGTGGGAAAAAAATGGAAACTAAAGTGTTTTGTGAAGCTTATTTTCTAACCACAATCTACTTTACAGATATTTTCAAACTGCAGCAGTCAATATTTGTATGTTGAGTTTTAGCATCCTTCAGCTTTTAGTTCTGATTTTCAATTAATCAACATATAATTACAAAAGCTGCCATTTTTGATAAAGGTCAAATTTACAACAAAACGGCAGTTTGAAAAAGTTTTGTAGCGCTGCAGAGATGCACTGGTATGCAAATCTTGTTATCCAGATCTATTGAGATGATGTGTTTTTGTTTAATACAGATAGCAACAAAAGTTTCAGCATCATGATTTAAATTGTGATCCAAAAATGATAATTCTTATGTTTTGTGAAACAAAATGATACAGTCATAGCTGTCAAAATAATCACAATATGATTTTTCACCATATCCTGCAACCCTGATTTCCTGCAAAAAATGCTCTACAACTGATTGAAGCAAACAATGGCAGTAAACATAATGAGAGCTAATGTTTCAAACTCTATATATTAGTCGTGTTGTTTTTAACATTTCCCACTGAGTTGCCAAAAGAAATGATCTAATGCTGCTATAAAGATGGACTACTGTAGATGTTTTTTTTTCCTGCAGTCTTAAATGAGGTCAAAACATATATACGCTCTTGTTCCTTGTTTTTTGTAGACATCAAGCGCTCTAACGACAGCAGGCTAGCAGGCAATACTGGCTATACAGCTCATTGTGGTGTTGTATTTAATTGTTTTTTTATTGTAAGGTGTTTGTTTAGAAGACAAAATAATAATTCAATACAGCAATACTCCGTTCTACACCTCGAAGATTACTATAGAATTGAATCAGCACTTTTCTGTCAAAGTCATTATGTGTTCATAGACTATTGACTATTGTGTCGTCTGTCGATTTTCTATGATCAAAAACATTTGTAGTTTTTTCAAGTGTGAAAAATTGATCTACTCTATCATCACAAGGTTAGGACAGATGGCAAGCACGAAAATACCGCTGTGCTACTTTGAACTATTATCCGTTTTCGCAATCTTCAGAAGGTTCTTTTGTTTGTTTTTCTTTTACAGGCTAATGTCCCAATACCTACAATTCAACATTTTTGTGAATTGCAGCTCAGATGAGACATCAAAATTTTATATTTCCTGGAATGGTTGATTTGCTGAAGCACAAATTATGGAGGACAACAGGCTCCAGGCCTTTTTACATGTCAGTGTAAAGAACTGTTGAAGGCTGACAACATAGTAGGAGTTTTTTAATTTGGTGTTTTGTATGTTGTTGAATGGCTTCTCATCATTTTTAAATTAAAGACTAGTTTACTTTTCTGTAAAAAATTAAATGAATTCACCAGCCAATGTTAGTGCATAAAAAGTGACATAAAAAAGAATAACAGCAACAGCTCCACATGATACACCCAAATTTATAAAATCAACACAATGCAAAGAGCTGTGTGTTTTTACAAAGCCTACGCTAAATGGGGAACAATTATAATGTGACTACATAGTACTTTTTCTTTAATTAATTTCTTTTATCCAGTTAGAAGTCAATTTACATTCAGTGTTTCTCACCCAAGCACTCTTCTTCAAAGTCTACATGGCATGTGCATTTATTTTCAAATAAAAACATTTGCAATACAGATTTCTTAATATTTCAAACCATGCACTGTGCACATCCATTTTTGCTTGCTGGCATTCTTGCAATTGCCATTTTTTAAAAGGGGAAATGGACACCTATCAAATTCCCCACTTCAAGCGTTTCCCTGTGGTATTATGGTTGGCGCAAGCACTGCGAAGACAGCGTTTGCAACATGACTGCCATTAGCAGCCTGGCTACTGTCGAAAAGCAAAAAACAACCACAAGAATTCCATTTTGAACTACAAAACCCTGATCTTAGAGCTATGAAAACACAGAGGAAAACACACAGATGTATTAGTCAGAGGCCAGGTTTCGATATTTACTGATCTAGTAGAGAGAATGGAGATTTGACATGTTAGCGTGGAAAACGTCTTCTGATTGTGTCTTATGTCACCAGTTATGGTCGGCATTGAAATGTTAATATCACCACAGCTACAAAACGTTTGCATACAACTCTTTTCTGTGTCCTCTGACTTTCAAATGATAGCTGATAATATGTCTTTTCTGTTGTTGCCTGTAATACCTGGCACACTGAGTGGAAAAAGATTGACCTAACAGAAATTTGGCATCCCAAACTTGTGGTGTACGAAATTACCTAATTTTTTGCATGCTTCGGATCAGGTCATGTGGGTTGAGTCAGAACCTGTCATCATTTAAAATTTGACCTTTAGTTAGTATCGCCACCATCAAGCTAATCACTGTAATGTTTTGAAACATCAGGACACAATGCCGGAATGAATCATTCCTCAAAGTTTAAGCGACATTAATGGAGGTGGTGTCTGTCATTTCACATTTAAGTTGGAAAAAAATGGTGACTGAGATCCTCCATCAGGCCAGCCGATCTACTCCTCTGAGATATCACCAGAGATATCCCATTAACAGATGGATTGACACAAGCCCTTCAACCACAATCGCTCCTCAAAGAGCCATACTAAGGAAAACTACATGGCTTCATAAGGTCCCATTTTATTTTTCACCCTTTCTCTAAAGCAAGGGCAGCGGTTTTAATCAAACCAATTGACTTCTGCCTGACCCCTTTCCTATGACTACAGTCCAGAAGCGCCTTAGGCAGAGCTAAATCCGCACACTAAACCCTAAGAATAGGAGCGCTTTAGACTGTGGCCTACCTAAGTGACTCTGTAATAGTGTCATAGTTCAGTGCGAACGAATTGACTGAAAAATGACAAAAAGGCCAGCCAGTGCAACTCTAAGTTTATCGCCTTAACTATCAAGGAGAAACAATGAGCAACAAAACAGCAGCGATGTATCAGTCAATTTTACCGTCTGCTTTAGAATTGATCACTCCAAGCCAACTACATTAACAAGTTAATGATATACATATACATACATATACATATATATATATATATATATATACATATACATACATACATACATATATATATATATATATATACATATACATACATACACACACACACACATGTATATGTATGTATATATATATATATGTATATGTATGTATATATATATATATATATACATATATATATACATATATATTATATATATAGATATTAATATATATATACTAATATACAGATATATATTAGATAATATAATAGATATCTCTCTCTATATCTATCTAAATATATAAGATATAGATCTCTATCTAGAGCCTCCCCTCTCTATCTATCTATCTCTATATTAATCTCTATTATATATCTCCTCTCATATACTATATCCTCCTTCTATCATATATCTACATATCTCTCATATATCTAATATATCTCCATCTTCTCCCTATACTATCTATCTATTATATAGATATATATATATATATACCTTCTATCCCCTATACAATATATACATATATATACTATCTCTCTATATTATCTCTATATTCATATATATATATATATATATATATATATATACATACATATGTATATATATACATATATCTGGTATATTAATGTAGTTGGCTTGGAGTGATCAATTCTAAAGCAGATCAATTCTAAAGCATATGTATGTATATATATAATATGTATGTATATATATAATATGTATGTATGTAGGGCTGTCAAATTTAACGCGTTAATAACTTGTTAACGCAACATCACAGGCATTGCTTACTTTTAATACCACATACCTTTAATACTTCACCTTTTCATGTTGTTTTTTCGTTATGTTGCCGGTGTGTGAAGGCCTTCAGTCTTAAAATAATAAATCAACTGACACGGGACCCAAATTTGTGTGTACTGAGGAAGAGTCCTTTGCTTGAATTCAACCATGACTTGATCCCTAAGCGAACTTTGTCGCTTTTGGGCCATTTGCAATGATGTTCCTGGACACCAGCAAGGCGATATCAGATACACCAAATAAAAAATGTGATGCTAACACACTATATGTGCTTTATATGGCCAAAATCAAGGATAACAACAAATGTTTAACTTGTTGAAGCGGTAATGTACATGTTTTGGTTCTCATTAAGTGTAAGTGAGTTTTAATTCCTCAAACTAAGGGCTTGAGACACTTCGGACCGGGATATTACTGTTTTAGGCAATTTTAGGCAGGCTGTACCTCTTCCAGCAAGTTTTTTTCACACCTCCGACCTGTCCTGTGTGAAAAAGGACTGCTGCTTACTTTCAAAAGGTGTTAATTAAAAAGAAGAAAAAAGAATCCAGGCGCCATATGGAGGAGGCTCCCTGACAGCAGGCTCCTACTGTTTTGGAATTTCACTTTGCTGCTCTTCTTTGTGTTTCTGTGGAGATGAGGTCATCTGCAGTGGCAGGTTGACAATGATTAGGTAATAGGCCTTCACAGGCCGCTGGTGCTTTATAAATTTGTTCTGTTGGATCACACAAGGTTCACTCACAAATTTGGCCACAATGGTTTGCTTTTTTCCTTCGAGTAAAATTGTGAAATTAAATGTCTCGTTTCTGAGGAGAAAAGTAATTTGTCAGTTTATTAAAAAGTACTTCTCTCTGAGTGAACTCAGGGAATATTTGCTGCTGTATATATATATATATATTTTTGCTTAATATTTTATTGGTGCTATTGTGAGAGATACTGTGAGTGGGAGGGAAACAGACTTGCAATAGCACAGAAAACCTCTTATGAGAAAATGCTAAGCCTCAAGAAATGATACACAGCTGCTTGGGAGTATTTTTGCACCATAATTGACGTGCCACAAGCATAATTTCCCATCATTAGAGGGACCTGTTGCCTTGGAGCACAGGAGCTTCCAAGGAGGAAAAATCCAAGCCCTTAAGCTGCCAGGCCTGAGAGATAACAGAGCTGCACTATCACAACTGCAGAGATATGGACAAAATATGCAGACCACAAACAAGCCCATTTTGCCCATTCATTACGCCGGGTTGCAGAAATCATATCAAGCATTCTGTTATACATAATAAATGCAGACCTGGAGGAACGTTTTCATACAGCGCTGCAAAGCAGTCCAAAATAAGTGCAACCTCAGGACTGTTGCTTAAAGTGGCAAAATGGCTGAATAATGAACCAAATGCATTTCCTCAAAAAACGGATCCTGACTCTGTTTGCCTTCTTGTCCTTGAGATGAAGTCTGCGATTGTGCCTGTCCTGAAGAAAACCTCTGCAGGACATGAATGACCTCTGTCCATTCGTCATCTCCTCACCAATTAAATGCCGACAAAACACTGCAGAGGCAGCAGCTGCTTTCATCTCCTAATTGACTGATTGATTTGCCTGTTTTTCTATCACCCTATAAGATGTTTTTATGATGCAACCCAACAGTAGTTCATTTGATTTATAGAACGCAGCTTTTTAGCGGGTGCACTGATGTGGGAAGGTGATCTAAACACCATTTGTGAATTCATACGGTACAGGCCGAGGAAACAAAGCAAGTGTTTTGTTTTGCTAATTTGTTGTTGGAGTCCCTGCAGAATAGACATAAATGTGGACAGAAATAATCCAAAACTGGGTACATTTTCAATATGTTTATAAATATCCAAAATCTGAAGCTACAAAAGACAGACTACCCAGTGTTGGAGTTGTTTAAAAAGATTTTGTCTGGTTCATGTTTTGAGAGACGTGTCCAGCCCTCAGGATGTGCTATTGTTTGGGTACTTTCCATTCATCTGGGATCAACATTCACCCCACCCTTCAGGATGACTAGTGTTCATGAAAGACATTATCATTGGAGAGCTTCTTGGTTAGGATTTTGTGGAAGACTCTTCTCAGTTTTGACACAAGTTTGATATCATGTGGAGCATAAAAGAGCTTTGTTGTACAGTTTTCCCTCTGAGGCAAAAAGGGAAAACAGACGTTTTCTCAAACAACATTTTTCTATTGAATTAGGGTTTGACTAAGATGGTTCTCTAAGACTACTGGGACTGAAACGATCTATTTTTAGATTTGGGTTAGATTAGAGACTCTTTGATCAATATCTTGTACCAGTATTTAGCATGTGTCAATTTGATTATCTTTGCTGAAGTTCACGTTTCTCATGTTTGTCGAAATTCAGGGCTCAGTTTAGTCATCTGTAAAATCATGGGAATTAGAGTGTTTCCATTTAATCAACACTGATTACAGAAGACAGGAAATAAATACCCATAACATTATAAAACCATTTAAATAGATTAGATTTGAAACACATTTTGGCAAGTATATTTCTGTAAAGGAAGTTACACACAAAATACCAATCTGATATCATAGCAACCACATTGACATCACATTAACAGACAATCGGGTAGGGGAAAAAAATAGGAACATTTAAAGTAAAAAAAGATACAAATAATCTTTACATAGATTATTTTGTTTTTCACTGCATTGTTGAGGCTCTAAAAACTCTTAGCCTAGTTTTCACAACTCATAATCACTCTACAAAAACAACTCTAATATTGCAAGATTCATTCTAATTAACTCTTCTAAATACTGAATTGGACTTGCTGAAAACTTGATCCACCTTCCACCTCATTCGTACAGTATGTTTGGATTTCAGCAGACACAATGCCTGTTTACTTGAAAAAGCTGTTAAATGTGCCAGCAGGAAAACCAGCAGGGCAGACAGTAGCAGCCCAATTCAGCAAAGAATACCCACAAAGCATTTTGGCAGATCCTTCACTCCAGCATGAACAGAGCTTAACAGTGAGAATGCCAGCAGCGGACAGGGAGCTGACACATAAATCAAGTTCATCATGCGGTAGTCTGGCTTTCTATGAATTTTTTGGGGGGGTTTTCCTGGTTAAAAAGACCTGGCTGTTAAGGCGCTCTGTGGGACACATCCAGGCCAAACCTGATAACTCTATGAAAGCCTAACTGTGTGATTTTTTCAGCCATCCCAGCACCACAGCTCTTGGCATGGCAATATCGGTCAGTTGGTCCACCAATTCGGTCCAAACTGAATTGTCTCAGAAGTTATTGAAGGATTGCCATGGAATTTGGTGCAGACATTCATTTTCCACAGAGGACAAATCGTGATTACTTTCGTGATCCCCTGAATTATCTTCCAGTCCCACCCATAAGTCAACGTTTTCTCTTATCCAGTGATATATCCAAACTTTTACTGGTTGTATTTGCATTAGGGATGTCCAATCGGATCTGCAGGATCGGGATCGAGGCGGATATGGGCAATTTTTGGGGATCTGCAATTTTGAACGTGGACCGAGGGCCGATTTTTATTTTAACATCATAGCCCAATTTGTGGCAGGACTCAGATGCGCACGTAATGTTACTCTGTCAAACCTGTGGATAAAATGTCTGCAGATTGGAAATAACTTCAATTAGAAAGTGAAAGCAGTCCAATGGTGACATGTAACATCTGCAATACGACCGTTTTGCGAGGGGGTAACAAAAGAGCTGCTTTTGATACTACTCATTTGATACAATAAAATATGACAGAGAAGGTAATTAAATTAATCGCTCTGGATAACCAGCTCATCTCCATGTTAGAGTATAAGGGTTTTCTTCGTCATCTGGAGTTTTTGAATACCCGGTATGCCCTACGATCTCGGCATTACATTACATTGACTCCACTTTCGAGTTACAAAGTGCCGGTATGCACACTCGTTTCATAGATCTCATACAGCAAAGCATGTAAAACAGGCAATCGAGGAGATGCTGAATGTGTGTGAAATAGACAAGCAAGACGTCCATGTCATTTTATGTAAGGAATATGAAAAAAGGAATGGATGATATGGAGGTACCATACGTGGGCTGCGTCTCGCACACACTTAAGCTGGCTGTACATGAGGGACTGCTGTCACAGCGCGGCGTCACAGACTCTCCTGCTAACGCAAAGGAAGATGGTAGGCGAATGCTGCAATAGCATGAATAAGAGAGAGCCATATGAAAGTATGAACTTTGTTTCAACAAAATAAAAAACCTAACAGCTTGGATCCAGGTACTTTTTTTTTTCTTAATGCAGCTGTATTATCCAGGAAAATATTAGTTAAGTATTGGATCGTGATTTGGTATCAGCATTTTCTAAATATTTAAGGACTCAGATCAGGATCAGGGTAAAAAAACCTGATCAGGACATCCCTAATTTGCGTAAACATGAATAGTCCCCAGAAGATGAATCCTACTGATTTTAGTGACTCTCTGGCTTTTCCTCTGGTACCACTGTAAGGTTCACAGTTGTAACTCTTTGTGAAATGTTTTGATAACTATTGGATTAGTTATCAAGAAATTTGCCACATGGTCATTGTCCCCTCAGGATTAACTGTATCAACTTTGGTGAAACATGGACTTGTGGTCTAGTGCCACCATTATCAAAATGTAAATTTGTCCATTGCTTAGATGACAGCAACATTCTCATCAGCCTCAGATGTCTTTTTGTTTAGTGCTAATTATCAAATGCTAACACATGAAACTAAAACGATAAACATGATATACTGTGCCCTCAAAACCCTGGATCTTGACCACTCAGGTCCTAAGAATTACTGCTGAGGGTGTCACCAAATTATTGTTTGATAAAAAAAATTTTTTATGCAACCTTGTGTGAAAATACACATAATGGTAGTCCAACATAATATAAGCAAAAAAAGTTCTAAACTCTGATGACAGTCTACCAATCATGTGAGCAGGATAACCTAGCTCCGTTTCAAATAACTGTGAAGCACCTAAGGAAAACTAGTAAATGTTATTGAAACATAATGGTCAGTTATCTGTATAATTATCCCTAGTGGATGGACAATCTTGCAAGCCACAGTGCATTGTTTTGTTGCTTATCCAGCACGAGACTCCAGATTCACAGGTACAGGATAGATAGATGAGGCTAACGTCTAAAACATTAGCCATGCTACAGCTACTGACTTGTTTATACACACTACAGTACAGGCTACACTACATGTAATTATAGGTCCAATTTTATTAAATATATAGGAGAGGCTCCTTGCTGATCTCTCTATGGGCTAATGAGTCCTTCGCCTTAATAACATTCACAACCCTGCTCAAACATTAGCACGTTTCCACTGAGCGCATGTTAGCCTGCTGAAATTAGCTTGAGGCACAAAGCACCACAGTGCCCAAGTGCAGTCCCAAAGATCTGCCAAGGAGTCCCTTGTGTATCTTTTAAGATGATTTATTTCCTTTTTTTTCACCTTTTTGCCTTTATTTGATTGTATGATTGTAGAGAAGCAGTCTGGAACCTTACTGTGGAATTTTTGTGTATCTACTATGCACCTTAACCATTACTCGCTATTCAAACTAAATTTGAATAAATTATTGAGGTGGGGTGCCTGCCGTGCATCTTGTGCGAGTTAAAAATGTTTCAACTTGAGTAAAGAAATTGGCACTCATCACAGCACTTTGTGAGTCTACTTGATAAAGTTGCTGGAGGACAAAGAGACCAGAGGGTACAAACAGAAATAAGTAGAGTCCCTGCTGAGTTCTGAGTTTCGTCAGAGGCTTAGTTAAAAAACAAACACACAAAGTCCCACATATGGGTGGTGCGTCCGTCACAGCTAACACATGTGCAGCTGAAACACTTGCTGTTTGGAGTGAATAAACACGAAAGGTCCAGAGGTCATATTTTTCAGAATTGCACCATACTGTCGCAGTACCATGTTCTCTCTGAGACAGCCCCCCTAGTAAGAATACTGGTTAAAATAAACTGTGGGTGATTTATTTTGGATGTTTTCAAGTGGTTCTGTTCAAATCTTTTTGTGTGCATCTTTGTGCTTGCGTGAATTTGACTTTCACTGATAATAAAGATTGACTCATTAACATTTCCTAAATGTCCTCACAAAGTCTCAGTTCGCCCCCAGACAAAACAATTTTCTTTTCTTTTGGAAAAAGATTTCTCAATTACTGGTAGTCTAAGAACAGTCTCTAATGAAAAGTCCTTTTCATGTTAAATTGTCTTTGGAAAATAGCAATCCTACATGCTGATCTTAATACTGCACTTAAGAGATAACAGCATTAAACAAAGAAGTATGTGTTGCCTTTCACAAAAACAATCCCTGAAAGAGGATTGTGTGCAGACAGGAAAAATATTGCACACACCCTGTGAACACCCTGATGTTGTTAAGTGCTCGGCTGCACCAAACCAATTTTGCATCAAAGAAGCAAGATGAAAAGAATTCAAAGCGACAGTGATATAATTTTCCCAGAAATCTCATGCAGCAACATTTTCTCTGCAAATGCAGCATTCTTGTTTTGCCACAATTCAAAAAACATGTTTTTTTCTGCTTGCAAAATGTCAATAGATATCACAGTGCTGAACAAAAATGAACCAAGTGTTCTTAATCAGTTTTCAAGCCTGACCTTTGCCTCATAATAAAAAATACTTTTTTTAACAGTTTGTATTAGTCATGTGCTGATGTCCCTTTCAATTATGAATTACCTGCAAAACCTGTTTGCATATTTTCAATGACTTTCTTATGCTTTCTTAGAATTCACTACAGCATTTTAAAGTGTGTGTGCATAGATGGTCTCTCAACGATAATCAGATTTCATAGAGCCTTAATATGCAAGTCCGTGTGTGCTTTATTCATCTTTTTGTATGAAGGTATTTTTATGGTGAAGATGAGAATTTTGATGATGAAAGCTGGTATAAAATGCCTCATCATATGCCTCATGTAGCTGCGTACAATATATTTGACAGACCTACAGTTATGTGAAAATAAGAGATGCTGTAGCTTTTAGTTCAGGCATTGTTGTAGTATTTTGGCTACGCTATCTTGTAGATTTGTAGGCAGTTTGGATTGGTTTCAGACGCGTTTAGGGTGGGGGAAGATAAGTCAGGCATTCTCAGAAAAGACAGTCGCAGTCAAAAGTTAAGAAAACGTTCATCATGGCAGACATCAGTTCCACTGTTTCTACAGCTCTTATTTTTCTTTGATGGAATGAGTTGAACACATACTACTTTGACTCAAAAAACATACATGAAGATTTGCTCAGTAATTAATTTATCAAATTACATTTAATATATAATATTTAGGTCTTCTGAAAATGTGACCAAATCTACTGGCTCAAAAATATACACACAGTCACCTGAATGATTCATTTTGGTGATTATAGACAGTTGTGTGAATCTTTTTTTTGTTGTAGCATTGCCTCTTAACTTTTTTTAAGTGACTGAACAGCTGGTGACTTCAGCTCTGTGCCCACTTCAATAGGGCTTGTTTGATACATCTGTTAAACTCAGCCACAAACAATACAATGGGACAGTCTGAGGAGCTCAGCATTGATCTGAAGGGCAAATTATTTTATTGGACAAGTCAGGAAAGTCACTTGGAGCCATTTCAAAGCAGTTACAGCTCCCAAGATCAACTGCACAAACAACTGTAATGATAAAGTTCATGGCACAGTTATGTCACTGCAATGATCAGGAATAAAACACCAACTATCACCTGCTGCTCAGAGAAAACTGGTAGGGATAGTCAAGCGTAAACCAAAAACCATCAAAAAGCAAGTCTGCTATGATATTTGAAGCTGCTGGAAGACAGGTAAAGTCGGTGCATTTACATGACACTCAAGAAAACCGAATTACTGTGTCGTATACACCTTAGTCTGACTAAAATCGGACCGTGAGCCGGAAGTAGACGGACGGCGGCGGCGGCGTCTTTCCTCTGAAATCACCGCAAGAAAGAGCACCACTGTGCATCTAGTTTGTGTAATTATCATGTACACCATATATGTAATGTACACAGATGTAGCTTCGTCTCGCTCTTCGTACGCCATCTTTCTTGAATGCCGAGGCAGCTGGTGACATAAAGAGGTCAGCCGGAGGTGGCTCTGTTACCACTAGTTGAAATGGGTACAGCGCCACCTAGCGTACCGGGGTATGACAAGCTCTGGCCCAATAATCCGATTTTCTCACCGGCATGTATACTCGGATAATTGCAGTTGTCTGATGCAGGAGCATAGTCGAACTATGGCTGTAATCAGACTAAGCTGTGCATGTAAACGCACTGAGTGTCCACAGTCAAGTGTGCTTTGCATCAACATTGGCTGGGAGGCTGCCATACAAGAAAGAAGCCCTTTCACCAGAAGTGGCATCTTAAAGCTTGACTAAAGTTTGCTGCTGATCACACGGATAAACAAAAAACTTTCTGGAAGAAAACTCTGTGGTTGGATGATACAAAAGTGTAGTTAGACGGTGCAGCAATATGTTTGGAGTACAGAAGATGAGGCCTTTAATCCCAAGAACACCATAACTACTGTCAAGCATGGTGCTGGTAGTATGATGCAGTGGGGCTTTTTTGCTGCCAGTGGATCTGGTGCTTCAAAGAAAGTAAATGGAAAAATTAAGAAAGAGGATTATCACCATCTATATAACCTATAATTCATCTCTTGTTTTATCAATTAAATATCTCCATACTTTGTCTGTTCTTATTAGCAGAAATAGCCTCTGGGATAACAGGCAGGTTCAGAACCAGATGAATGTGTCATTTACATGTGCACTTGAGAGCTGTCCAACACTGCTACAGTGCATTTCCATTGGGTCAACTACAGTAGAGTTTAGATTCTCTGCCTGAGCCCAAGCCCAAGCCTGACCCAAACCCGAACTGCGGGCCGGGTCGGGTCAATATTTCCCTCCACTATCCTTGGACTGGGATGGGCCGGGCTGGGCCCTTAATCAAGCATTTGTGTTTTTGGGTTTTTTTTTTCGTTTTTTTTTTTAAATTACTCAAAACCATGACTGTATTTCCAGTTAGAAAACGTGCATCTCTCTCCTCCCTCCATGACAAAATATGTAACTTTAATCTGATCACTGGTTTGGAAATATTAACGCGTTAGATTACTCGTTACTGAAAAAAGTGGTCAGATTAGAGTAACGCATTACGGGCATCACTGATTGTGTAGGTTTAGTGCAACATGGAGCTTGAAGATGTAAAGAAAGAAATAAAAACAGGAGAATTAACTTTTAGCAAGTTTGGAGTAAAGCCAGAGGTATGGAACCATTTTAAACAAGTTATGGGCAGTGACAACATATGTGTCGACTTTGTCGAGTACATTAAGTACGGTGCTTGTTGCTTCATTCATTAAGATAATTCTAAACAGATTTCTGTAGTTCAAACAACTCAGAATTGTAGTTGAGAACGTCAGTTATAACAGCTGTCATATTAAAAAAATTGTCGGGTTTAAACCGGGCTTTGGGTTCATGATTACAGTTAATGTGTTGGGCTGGGCTGGGCTGGGCTACGACACAACGTGTACGGGCTGGGGTCGGGTTGGGCTTGATTTTTTTGGGCCCGATCTAAGCTCTAAACTACAGAAGCACTGAAACGGCCAACACTCCCACGAGAGCACACATTTTTATACATGCATATATTTTCACTAGTCCAGCCTTCAGGGTTCTGGCTTCAGTGCCCGGCTAGGGCTCATGCTGACAGTAGTTACAAAGTCAATTCAGCCCCCCACAGCCAGCCTCTCCCAGCTTAAATGAGTCTTAAACTGGGAAACTTTCTGTTACAAGTCGAATTCTTTCACCTCCAGGCTACCACTGTACCCCAGATAATTAATTAATTTATTTTCTAATGCACGCTGGCACATTAACTACCGCCAACAGCGAGAAATGTCTCACCCGTTCCTTACAGACACAATCCCACTCATTTCATATGGCATAAACAACATGAGCAAAGTCAGATAACGATGAGACTTTAATTTGCCTGTGGCCTCAGGGATTGCTACTGGAAGATTTGTATGTTCTCCTGAAGACATGGCATATCAACCACTCAGCCAGACCAGTTTATTTTCATGTGCTAATTTGTGTTTGGTATGCATAATGTAGCTAACATTATGACTGAAGGCAAGCTGTGGATGAGCGTTGTGTTTAACGATAACTTAGATTAGCTAATGTGCAAAATAGATGCAGCTTTGTTTAAAATGTGGGTTTAAACGTGCAGTCTCTTCTGAAATGTTAACAAAACGGTCTGTGTATCATATGAAGACAGCATTACTGTCTGGACATAATATGTTATCGCAATATGGCACAATTCAAATTTTTTGTTGAACTTCCAAAGAAAAATCTCTTTTGATTCATTTGAAAATGCTTTGTATGATTCCTGTAGATGGAGATTTATGGGCGAAACTCCAACTTTACAGTAAGAGACAAAAGTGGGGGGAAAAAAAAGGAAGTCTCATTTGCATGCACAGACAGATATTCCACTTCCACAATCAAACACATGAAGATCTGACTATTCGATGCCTGCTTTATCTTTCAAGCCTTGTCAAGGATTCTGTGGAGAATTCACAGCAGAGTGCACACATTGTTCATTTCCCAGTTCTACAATAAAGGAGCACTTGATGGAGGAATACGGGCCAAATATAAAATGAATAACGCACATCTCCATGACATCTTTGTCTTGTGGCAAATTACTTTAAAGACAGGAGATTCTCATACCTTAAAATATACATGAAGCACAGAACAGCTTCATGATCATGTTATATGATGTTTTTAATTAAAGCGTTTGTCTTGTATGACTTGTCAGATGAACAAAGGGACAGTGTAAATGCAGTTACCACTATATAGTACGTTAAAATTTGAATACCCTTAAGACAGAGACTGCTTTACAGATGCCTTCATTGCTATTTTGCCACAGTTAGTCTTAGACAAGGTGATGCACATTTACTTCAGCTTTCTACTGCAGCATAAAACAAGACAAGGTTGAGGTTGAGGCTGTTCAATATGACTGAGTTTATCTCTGAGCATTCTTTTGAAAAATTCCACTTACATTTTAAAATAGCTGCCATTGTTGAAGATGGTTGCCTTTATTTTCACTCCTTTTTGTCATCCATTAGGCCAATTTAGATAACTGTGGATTCGAACTGAACTAGAAAATTCAAATGTATCCACAAAAATAGGGATCGACCGATATGGATTTTTTAAGGCCGATGCCAATTTTTTTTTCATCAGCCTTAGCGAATGACCGATACGGACTGCCAATTTTCTTGAGCCGATATTTGGAGCCGATACTACTTTTGCTCCCTCAATTTACATCATAAAAATTACACAATGATGATAACAAGTGTTACAAGTCTCAATTTAAAAAAAAGAAACATTTATTGAAATTAAAAAAGGTGAGGTAGAACAAGAACAAGTAGCCATATTTAACAAATATTAAAAACAGGTGAGGTAGAACAGTGCTCTGTGAAATGCTGCCAAACTGGATTGGTTTTCTGCTCTGCCATTTCTTGCAGCGTTTCCAGCAACACGGAGCTGCCTGTGGACGCCTGTCTGTAAATAATGCCGGATCTCTGCCAGCAGCCCGACGCCGATACACGTAAAAAACGCAAAAATCGGCCGATAATATCGGCCGGCCGATGTATCGGTCTATCACTACACAAAAAGTCCCTTTTGTCATCACCCTCTGCCATTAAGTCAAAATATAAAACAGAGTAATGTGTAAAATATGCATACACACAACACTAATCTTTTTGCAAAACTCATTTGCCATAGTTGCAGATTTACACGATTCACATGAATGACCTGGTTGACAATAATACTATCAATGGCTATAATATGGTAGGACGGACAAAAATGTATGATATTTCAGAAGGTTGCCCCCAAATATTCCTTCCTGGCTGGAAATGCAGGCCATCTTGAAAAAAGAATGGTAGCCATCTTCATTTTTGTGTGTGGCTGATGGATAAACAGTGCCCAAGAATACCTGCAACTTTTGGTACTTCTTTCCACTTGTGAAAGATTTTCATGCAAAAGTGCAATTAGCTGCTACACTATAATGTTTATGCAGGACACCAGAGAGAAAGGCATTATTAAAAGTCTGTGTGTGTTAAGCTCTCAGTAGTTTTGTAGCTTTAAACAGAATCCCTCTCGTTTCTCTCCAGTGTCCCTGTTAGTGCATTCAGATATATGCTTCATTTTACAATTTCATCATGTTCGCCTTAGCTGTTGCAGGAGTCTTATTAAATTACTGCTGGCAAAACCCAACATTTTCTGATTTTGCTGTTTCATAATAAAAGCTTTTTCATAACTAAATAACAGGGGACACTTATATTGTAAAGAGTTCATAGGAAATTAAGTGTTTTATCTCTGAATAAACTGAGCTTTGTTTGGGTAATTCTTAGTTAATACTTTGGGATGGAAGAGTATTTACAGCTGCTCCACTGACCACTACTTAAAGGGACAGTGTGTATCGATTTAAGTAATTTATTAACTCAAATCAACGTCTTTGTTCATAAGTAAGTCCTCATTGGTGTACAATTACCTCTGCCAACAATCTGACTTATCCTCCTGAGCGAAGAATTACCTATCTGAATATACATAGCACGGGCAAGCTATATGGAGGCCGCCATGTCTTTCCGGTTTTAAAAAAACTATGGACTGCCGAGAGGGACACAAAGCACTACGTGGTACTACGTAGTAAGGCTAAATGCCTTTCGCTCAGAGCCAGCTTGACTGCGGAACTGAGAGGGAGCTCACTGAGGGAGTTTTATATTTTTATAGCCTTAAAAACTAACTACATCTTTACCTCATTACTTAAATCAGTAGAAATACTCGACACTGTTGGGAAAGAGTCCATATTTTGAAAATGAGTTTCTTGTCCATCAGGGCCACTGTAGCTTCCAGAACGTCTCCAACGTCTTCAGAACGGGAGGGGTGAGCAAAGAAGTGTTGCAGTGTAGAACCTCACAGCTAGATGGCGCTAAATACTTGATATATTACACACTGTCCCTTTAAGAAAAGCGCATCATCAGTTAAAGGCCAATTTGTACGGAGGATGATTTTTGAGTCTCATTCACAACTTGTTAAATACTGACGCTTCTGGGATGCCGACCTACCCAACCTGCAATCCCAAAGTGTCACTATTGGACAAGTTGGGAATGACGCTCAATAATCAACTCTCTTACAAATTGAAGACACAACTTCAAGCGGGTACCCTGTTGTAATGAAAATGCAAACCCCTGCTGCACTGGGCTGACTTGCAAAGTCAAACCATGACAAGCCAAACTAGCACATATATGAAAAAGCCCCAGGGGATCATCCCTAGATCTTTGCAGCAGCACTGTTCATGGCAGTCTGCTTTGGAGCTCTGGGTCCAAATATGGTAATATTGGCTGCGGTAGCCTGGCCTGTACAGCAGACCTCGTCAAGCAGGACTTCAAATTTCAAGGCCACGGGTCAGCACAGTGGGAGTTGTGTTAAGGCAGGCTAATCCCATGGACATTGTGCTGTACCCCAAGGCCAAACCGCTGTCTAATCTTTGTAGAGACTGAAGAGCAGAGATCCGTACAGAAGATGAACCAGGATAAGCTTGCACGGTCAGCAAAATTCATCAGCTGACATCTTCATGGATCATAAGAAGTGATAATCCCACCATCATTCTTTTGTCTTGGAAACCCTAACACATTCAGTTAAAGGTTCATGTCTTGCTTTTGGTTGATAGCTTGGGGATCGAATTACACTAAGTCCAAATACATTTTTAATCATATATCATCTTCCATATTAATCATTAATCCTCAATAATTTTTCTGTGAGCTCTGACAGAGCAGACCTTCATATCTTTTTTCGTTCATCTATCACCCAGAGTTCAACAGTTTTATTTGACAGCAGGAAAAATTGATTTGTTCATTTGCTTTACACCACCATGATATTTGACTTGAATAGAACCTATTCTTCAGCAGAATAGCTGCCACATACTGTAGAAACAATTCAACCAGCATGAAAAGCACCTACTCTTTTTTTCCTCTGCTGTCTGACATGGCAGATGACATGTTCTGTAGTCTCTAAATGGGAAGGCTTTTTACCAATGTGAAATTTCCTGTCTACCACAATAATAAGCAGAAACTGTTGTCGGAAACGCAGCAACTGTTGTCGGAAACGCTCTTTGCCTTACGGCTGTTTCCTGCGTGAGTGATGCTGCTGTCACCTGTCGTGAAAAGGTGAACATACCTTTGGAATTTCATGAAAACTCAATCGAGCCGCGGCGACGAGCAGAGAGAAAGAAAGTGAATTAAACCAAGCCTTGCAGAGTCACTTCTGCTAGCCTTCAGACTATGACCCACACTGAATCATTTGTATATCCTGGCAGCCTGGCCACATAATTGATGCCATTCATTACATGATTTAGGTGGGTGTTTCTGTGAGGTGAGTGGAGGCAGCCAGACCATTGCTGAGAGCAACTTAGACTGTGATGATTGATAGGAGGCGAGCTGCATAAACACTGGAGTGTTGGTTCCCTAAATGCAAGTGAGTGTTACTCTCATTGACGGCTTGAGGCGAAGCCATTAATAAACCCTGCAAATGATGATAGCTGTTGTATTGATTCTGGTTTGCACCCTTTATTCCACCGGCCCCTCTTACTCCAATACCTTGCCTCAGTAAACACAGGCATCGAAATTGTTGACCCGGCCTGTCTCTGCCATTGATCACAGTGTTGATGTTGAGACACCACATTGTCTTTGTTTTCATGGTAGCTTAATCCATGCACAAAGCTTGCTGATGGTACAAAACGGATCAATATGAGAGGAAAAATGGAAGTATGAGATTAAAAATGATAGATTTATCCCTGAAAAATACGGCAACATCCCACCCCACTCCTTTGCAACTGATTGACCTGGATTCTACAACAAACCAGGAAATGTATGTTAACACTCAAAACAAACCCCTACAGGGAAATGGTGCAGTCTGCCATGTGATCGCAATATAGTGCACGTTTGTTTGCGAATACAAACAGTAAGGATGAACTGTTTATTTTGATCAGATCTTCAGCAGACTGACAAAACAACAAATGAGTAATGAAATCCCACAGTAGCAGCAGCGTGCTAACAACTGGCTGATCAAACGACTGTTTCTTTGCATTCTGCAAAAAATTCCTTTCTTTTTCATACCCTCAAATCCAATCCCACGTTGTCTCACCCACACGCATCTCCATCCTTGCCCCCCCCCCCCTCTGTTTCAGCTGACTGTTAAGAGTCTTGTCATTCGTAATAGAAATGACACGCCCTGAGTCAAAGTGACATTATGTCAAAAATGTATCCTGTGATTCCTGCCAGGCTATATCGCTCTTGCTCTATTCTTCATTCAGAATCAAATTAGAAACAGTCTTGCAGGGTCCCCATAACTTGAAAAAGCTTCCAGTGTAATGTCTTCAATAACACTTGAAATCCTGAATGCTGGCTGATGCCTTTCACCCACTTTTCACTGTGAAAGTTGCTAACTTCAGTACCTCTGGTGAATTTGAAATCTGCCAGAGAAAATGGAGGATTATCTTCAACTTTTAAATGGCTTCAAAAAAATAAAAGGCTGTTTGTTTTCCTCCCATCCACTGAAATGGCCGCCTCTTCTTATACTTCAACAAAGAAGTGAATGATATGGCATTTCCTCCGCCTCCTGCTGTTCATCTTGGAGACTGATGGGCAGCGTCACCTTTCTATGAAGCTGTGAAATGTATTTTTTTTCTCCTTTTTAAATCAAGGTTAGGTTTCATTTTACAGGTGGATAAGGAAAGCCAAAAAGGGAAAATGCATCGCTGGTCAGAAATTCAAACCACCAGGACTTGGTTTGAAAACACATTAATCAGCATATTGTGGAACATAAATCCCAATGGTGTGTGCTTATCCTCAAAAAAGATATTTTTTAACTGAATGCTTTGAGGAAAATCCCTGCCCACAATACACTGATGCATGGCAGAACACTTTATATTTGCAGCTGTAGTTGCAAAAGCTAATGCTTTCGGTCAGGAATAACAATAATTCCTCCAACATCCCCTTCAATCAATACTGGATGTTTAGCCAAGCCTAGACATTTTCCTGATTTCATCAGGGCTAATGGGACAATTGGAATCCTATTTGTGTCTCACTGTGCAGCCTATTACCATATGGAAATCCTGTTCAAAATAGAGCTCCTTTTTTTTTGCTAAATCAAATTCAGTTTCCACCATCAAGGTTATTTCAGCATACTGTGTATGGAGATTGCTTGTCCTCGATAGTCAGTGTATGGTTTAGGCCAATGTTTGCCTCTCACATGAGGCACCAAAGCCCCTGTTTCCTCCCTCCTCATGACAGTGGTCTCCCTGCCTCGCTAACACAAGGGTGCCTTTCCAGTCGCTTCCAAATTGATCCTTCAAGGTCCTTGTGCTGGGAGGAAATTGCATTTATCCCCCATTAAAGGAAGCAAACGTTTTTAAGAAATTGTTTGGACTGGGCCGATGGTGAACACCTTGGAGTAATAAAGTTATTATGGAAACGATGCAAAAGGTTGGTTTTCTTTGTTACAAGAGACCAAGGACTTACTTCAGAGTCTTCCAACAGATGTGTGAATAATCTGCTTGGGATATTAATACTTTTGTCACAGTCTTTAAACTTTAAATGCAGATACAGGGACAGATTATTCATATGTGAATGGTAATTCACTGAGGTGTTGAGTTTGTCTCCTCTTGAATCACAGAATCAAATAATGACTTGGAAGAGGATATGAAAAATGTCCAGATATATAATTAGAGCGGAGGAATTGTGGTTCCCACTGGTTTTTGAATTCCGATCTGTTTCTAGCCAGTTTCATTTAATGGCTGGCTGCTGCTCTTTTAAAGGTCATTTCTGACTCAAAAGAATAAAGTTGTGCTCCTCTATTTTGAGGTGAAGCTGCTGTGTGAGTGGAAACGAGGGTTCACCTTTACAGTCAATGCCTTGGTGTTAAATCTAGAGACTGTGATGGACAAAGTAAATAATGATAGTTGTTTTCTTTAAATCCTCAGAGCCGTGTCACAGTCGTTCAGTGTTCAAACACTCTTGCCAACTCAGAAAACCTGTGAGCACATACCTGTTAGCTAGTGAGCCAACTACCTGGCAAATGGGAAACGTAGTGAGGTTACCTGCTTGCAAGAAATGGAATTAGTTCACAATACATCTTCCCTCAGGCACAAGCTGTAACTTAATGAAAACAGAGAAAAAATGAGACTTTGACCTGCTGTTAGGACTAAACATACTGTGTGATGTGTAGGACTGTTTGCTCAGTTTCAACTGAGGAGTGGAATAGCTAGCTGGAAAGGTAAAGTACGCATCTTTGCTTGCTAGTTAGCTTACTCGGGCATTATTGGTCACAGCGTCAGAGAAGTTTAAGAGATCCTGTATTGATCTCTTAAAGAAGAAGGTTTACTCATAAGTGATTAAATGAACTGAACTTCGTCAGAGACCTTAGTTTATTTGTTTGGAGAAGATTGTATACTCGGGACAGATTTGAGAAACTGAAATTTGGTTGAATTCTGAAATATTTATTTTTGGTGGATATAATTTGGACTTGCCTAACCCTGACATGCAAAAAGCCACCAAAATAAAGGCAAGCTAAAATACCCTTATCTTTTTAAAGAAGAATTTGAAAATGTAAATGACAGTTATTGATATTAGATATAATTAATTATCATGATAATTGTAGTTACTTGCGATAATTGATGCAAATTCGGACAGCAACCAGCTGTCATGGCATCGTTGGACTTTTACTTTGAAAATAAAATAAACGCCAAGCTGTCAATGCAGCGGAGGCAACAGGCATCAATATTTGGCGAGGTACGAGGGAGAATGGGCTGGCGGAGGTTACTGCAGGCTAGAGGCATTCACGCAGCTCTTTAACATACCAATGAAAAAGACTTAGGTTCGAAGAGAACACACCAGCTCACTGGTTTGGCAATAATTTGGGTTTGAATTAGGAGAAAAGGGGGTGTCAAGGTTTCTGAAAGAGGCTACATGAGGTCTTTGCAGTAAGAGGATTATATATCGTCTATTGCGGATAGTGGATATAGCCCCTAGCTTAGATGGAGTCTATCAAGAGCATGGAAAAAATTGTTAAAATTGAAATGGGACAGTTTTGAGACACCAATTTGAGTTCTGTCATTACTAATTGCTGACTTTGTTTGCTTCCCTTACATTTAAAGAGGAACAAGCACATGGAGGATAATCCTTCAGAAAACAAATACATCCCAGCTCTGTGACATATAGATTTAACAGAATGAATGTTTAAGGCTACATATGTATTAAGGCGTTTATTCGGGACCAGGCGGCAATTTGGGACAGGCATTTAATTCCTCCCTCACAAAAATCCGGGATGAAAATGTCACAAACTTCGCCAGCTTCTCGATTAATTCTCTGGCATCCTTCTGCAAGTGAAGTTGTTGCGGCGGAGGAAACGATTTCGCCAACCAGCACTCGCTGCAAACTCCTCATCCGTGCTGTCACTCACGGTGGCGTACATTTGTTTCGCCCTGATCATTTTGCGGGACACTCTCTCGTGGCGTGCTGATAACCCATCCCTGCATGTCTATCTCAAGCTCCTCGCTAGCCTTCTTCCTCCCTCCACCAGGCAGCCTGGCCCTGTTGCTGTCCTCCTCGGACGGATGCTGAAGCTCAGTTTGATTTTTTCGCCAGTCTCTCCCTCTCTTGGGGTCGACAGAGAAACGTCTAGCGGCTGATTCTCCCGAGTTTTCCTCTGCATATTTTACGACAGAAAGTTTGAATTTTAAGTCATACTTTTAATTTTTTTGCTGCACCGGAGCCATGGGGATCACCAATGTGATACTGACTGACAGAAAGCAAGCACAACACGTGAAAAAGGCGAAGAAGAAAAACGTGCAGTGTCAGTGGTCACGTCTTCTTCCTTGATTTAAAAAAAATTAATGAATTAGACCCGGCATTTATTTGGAACCGGCGGTTATTTATCAAACTATACACCTGCACCCGGCGTTTAAAGGGGACTCTGCGGTTAATTGAAACCCGGCTATTATTTGGTAATATACGGTACATTTACACCCCACCATTTCCAGCCTGGACGCGGAGTGGTGTGTGTCTCCTCTCTGCTCCGACTGCAGGCTGGGACTGCTGCGCGAGGCTACTGAGAGACTGACCACCTGTGAGCGCTGGACGGGGGAGGGACTCACGGCAGCACCCGCTGCTCGTTGAGCACAGTAACTACAGAGTGATACATGTTTTCAAGTCAGAGTCTCCAAACATCACAAAAGTCTCCAATAACACCAGTAAAAGTCGCTAGATTTGTCGGTAGTCGCTTTTGACAAATAAAAGTCGCCAGAAGGATGATTTGTTTGTGTGTTATAATAGTCCAACCACTTGCATTTCGACATGGGGGGAATTTTCGTGATTTTTTTTTTTCCTCCCATCCTGTAGGCTACTAGCGCCACCCCGGGAGAGTGTCCACGCCCCGCCAGGGGGGCGGGCCTCACCAGTTGAGAACCACTGTATTAAACTATTTAGTCTGAAAGACCTCTTGTTAAGTTTACTGTATCTTAACTGGAAAAAATATTTGTTTGCTGAGGTAAAATACTGTATACTTAAAACATGTTTATGACAAAGAATGATTAGTGAACATTGCCCTGTCTTTGCAGACAAGACTACATTAAACGCCCACACAATTCTGAGAAAAGGTCTAATCAAAATACCACCACCACTTCAACATCCTAAAAATATGCTTGCTCCTGGAAAACAATACATCTCCTGTTGATCCCATGCTGTGCTTGTAGGTTTTACTACAAAGACCAAACAAAATACGCACAAATCTTTCAACAATCACACCTTTCTGCACATGCAGTTAAATCAAATCAGTTTTCTCTCCATAAAGAATAGTCCATTGGTTTACAACAAAGATTAAACTTAAATAGGGGTTACAGTAGAAGTTTGTAGGCTTAAGCTAAAGCTGGTGTCTTTGAAAGAGTGTGTTTATCAGGCAGAAGATTGAGGTTAGATGAAACGCTGACTAAACAATATTATCTTCCACCTGCTCATTAACAGGAACTACCTTGAAAGGAACAACAGTTCTGAAGGACAATGTACTGACAGATGTTTTTGCTTTCTTTTGGACTTTGTCATACAGGGCTCCATGCTGAGTAGTGCTATACAGTGCTAAAAAAGTGAGTTGTGAAGTCTGCTCTGATGCAGGTATTGTACATGACAGAAACTTCCCTGCAATACCAAAGACTAGAATTACCACTTTATGGTTGTATGCCTCTGCTTATCAGTGAAGTTGTAGTTAAAATCCATGTCTGTATAAAATCATACTGCATATGTACACTTTGAAGGTACTTTAACAAAATGTCTTGAGCCTATTTTCACTATATTAACATGTATAATTCAAGTGAATAATTTTCACATAGAGACCATTTGTACAGAGGAGTACAGCGGGCTGACAGAGAGTTTTGTCACATTGTGCAACAACAATTAACTGAAGCTCAATATAAGCAAAACTAATAAGCTTCTAACAATAGGGCCCCTGTCCTGGATGTCAAACATGGAGTGAAGAGGGTTGACCCATGCAAGTACCTTGGGATCCATATCAATGAAAACTGAAATAGGCTCAACACTGAAGCCCTCTTCAGGAAAAGACAAAACAGACTGTTCTTCCTGAGGAGACTTGGATTTCTTCTGTGCGAGCAACAGGATGCTGTAGATCTTCTATCAGCCTTGAAGGCTAATAGTCTCAATAAGCTGCGAAAAAAAAGGCCAGCAAGGGGATCAGGTTGGAACTATACAGTGTGGAGGCAGTGACGGAGAAGTGAGGGACAAGATAAGGGCCATCTTTGATAACCTTTTTCCCCCTCTCCATGGCCGGTTGTGGCAGATGAGCTACCAGATCATCTCATATCACCACCTCACCCAGGAGTCACATTTTTAAAAAGCTTTTTTAAACAGGTTTTAAGAGTCCTATTCATAACGTAAGTACCTTTGATTACTAAATCTTTAAACCACTGAAACTGACAGCACCTGCCCTGTAATTTCCCCCTATATAATGCCAGCACAAATGAAGGTTCAGTCAGGAAGAGCCAATGAACCAAAAGAGAAAATTGAACTTTTTGAAAGACCCGCAATGGCAAAGGAGACAGAAGCCAGGCAACATTTACTACTTAGTGGGTTAGACTAAATATTGATTTGATAAACAAAGCAAAATATGCAGTTTGGTTGTGAGTTGCTGTTGCACATTGTTCAGCAAGCTCATTCAAAGCCCACCACAGGCTTGGAGTGTGATATAACAGGAAAATCTCTTCAATCCAGTCTGGAATTTACTTAGAGATACGATTTCAATCAAGACTGGACAACAGCAGCTGAGACCACTAACTACAAGACATACCAGTATGTCTCATATGTTCCAAACCAGAGTGTTTGATTAAAAGAGGCAATGTGAGACACCACTATGAGATGAAGCACAAGTCTTTTGAGCAAACATACCCACTCAAATCTGAACTATGGGCACTGAAAATAAACATTAGAGCTCACTTCTCTCACTAAACAAGACAAAGTGGGGGAGTGGGAAATAAGAAAAGAAGGTGTTAAAGCTGTTCAGTTGTTAAGTTGTCGAGATTGTTTGTGTGTGACATGTCCTCTTTTTAATGTATCATGTATTATATCATTAAAACGCAGCCTTTGATTGTTACTTATCTATTATTCCATCAGTTACCACTGATGATTTTGTTGAAATATCTAAGAATTGTTCTTTTGTTAATACCTTGACTACATATAGACATTTATAGCACAATTATGCTACTTCAATATCCAATCCAATCCAATCCACTTTATTTATATAGCACGAGTTTCCAAAGTGCTGCACAAAAGGATAAAACAGAGATCAAATAAATAAATAAATAAGTACATTAAAAAAAAAAGAAAATATGCATGTGCACACATAAAACAAATAAAATCACATAAAAACACATAAAATCTACACTCTACGTGGTGTTAAAAGCCAAAGAAAAGAGGTGGGTTTTAAGAAGAGTTTTAAAATGAGACAGAGAGGAGGCCTGTCTAATGTGCAGCGGCAGACCATTCCAAAGCTTTGGAGCTGCTATGGCAAATGCTCGGTCCCCTCTGAGCTTAAGCCTAGCTTTAGGCACTGTCAGGAGTAGCTGGTCAGCTGACCTGAGAGATCGGCTGGGCATGTAGGGGTGCAGCAGCTCAGAGAGGTACAGTGAGGCAAGGCCATTCAAGGCTTTAAAAGCAAATAAAAGAATTTTAAAATGAATCCTAAAATGGACGGGCAGCCAGTGGAGTGAAGCTAAAATAGGTGAGATGTGCTCATACTTGCTTGTGGCAGTTTAAAGATGTGCAGCAGCATTTTGTACCAGTTGAAGACATGCAATGGAGGACCTGCTAACCCCCATATGAAGTGCATTACAGCAATCCAGCCTAGTGGTCACAAAGGCGTGGATTACTGTCTCAAATTGCTGTCTCTGAAGGACTGGTTTGATTTTTGCCAGCTGCCTTAACTGGAAAGATATACTGCATATGGCACTAAATCATAATGCAAATTAGACATAATGATGTTCTAGACCTTTGTTTGAGAAAAAATCTCTCTAACTGGATCTCTATGAAATATCATAAAAGCCTTAAAGCCCCAAGCCAATTTTTCTAGGCCTCTGCTCGAAAATTGCATATCCATAATAAAATGAGTATATCTCTGCAACCACAAAGTTTATTTGAATACTTCGAAGTTTGATGTTTAGTTGTTTATTTGAGTAGTGTTTGGGCTGTGTTTGGGTCATATAAACATGTTTTTTACTACTTGTAGCCTAGCTTCTGCTGTTTAATTTGATATAAAATATGACTATATTCTTTCATAATTAGTGCAGTAGTGGCTCTGTGGTTGTTCTGCATGTCTTAAAGTCCCCCAATTGGGGGACCTTGGGGGCCTTGCATCGAACCCTGATACATTTATGGCACAGACTGGATTGTCTCAAAACTGTTGAGTATCTTAAAATGTCTTGTCATACAATACCAAATTTCAATACCTAAAGAGTTCATCTCATCAGCATCATTGGGCCAATGAGCATGTGGCATGCTTGTTTTGCAAAGATAAAATTGTGCTGGTGATTGTCATTTAGGGCAATATCAAAGTAAAGGTATCAGTACCGGTGTCAACTGTCTCTAAAGACCCAGTGATAAGATTGGCATAAAACAGATCACTGAATAATTCCCACTTTGTTCTCAACCCTAACATATTTCCTTTCAGTAAAAATATGCTCAAATACACCTCAAATACAATTCCAACTCCTTTTTTGATGATTTCAGATCTATATGATTGTTCTCGTTGTTTGCCTATGGTAAATCTGATCACTTTTGTAGCGGTAATTACCTAATTATCCCGAAAGCATCAATACCTCTAACTGAATGACCTAATTTAAAAATTGCTGCTCTACTCAGCCACAGGCTCCAATGGTTTGGGAAAAAATTAGACTTTAGATAAGATTGGAGAAAGTCTTGGCTGAAATCAAATTAATAAGGAAATTTTCGTTTTAGTTTTAAATAAAATCACAAAACAAACTTCTCCTGGAACGGCATTTAGATGTGATGATTTGCATTGTTGAGAACCAAATTTAATGCTGCCCAAATAGATATCGCAGAACTGACAACTTAATTCCTGGAAAATGTAGACAGTTGGAACATGGAACGACAATCAAGTTTGGGGGCTGTTCCCAGAAAACAATTTTGTCAGTCAGTGTTTTTGTCTGTTAAAGAATCGGGGTGGATACCTGGCACACAGAAAGCAATGTGCTTTATTTCCAAAGTTAACAAGATTATATTCAGATGCAATAACATTGATTTGTGTGGATTAATCAATTAACAATTCAGTATCCTAGCCTGAGCAGCAACAGCCACCCCAGCGGACCAGAACATTATTTTCTGTTGATGTAAAGCAACAAAAAGGCTGAGGAAACAGATGTCACATTTCTGTCCACACTGATTAATTGCCATAGGATCTCTGGGGGTGTGTGGTGCATAAATACTTAAAATGTTGCCAAAGAAAAACAAACTATAGGATAAATATTTAATAAAGTTTCTTACTCATAGCAGAACTGTACGGGTAAATGGGCAATGAATAAAATGTGCTATCCACTGGCAAAAGTATGAGTCATAAAATGGAGCCACAAATGGTCTCTACAATTGCTTTAATGACTTTTGTTATTTGCAGATTTTTGAGATGACACATCAAGTTTAAGGGCGTTATGTGAATCTGGTAAGAGGTTACTGTATTAAACTTGGTAGACCTGCTCTTTAGATGTGCTAATCGGACAAACAACTTCACAGCACTTCCTATAACAACAGATACAGTAAATGTTTTTTTGTGAGAATCAAAGCCTTATGACACACCAACACAGAGTATAAAGGCAGCTGGAAACTGATATCGATCAGCCTGATAATTAATATTATCATATAATATTCTGGTATTGAAATTATAGCTGATAGAGCGAGCCAGTAATACGAAGCCGAATTTCTTTCATTTACTAGTCTACTAGTCTACTTTTCAATGTAATATAAGAAATATTTGTAGGCAGAACTGATCATCCTTTGTTATCTTAACAATGTTGTCAGGCTCTGTTGTGTGGCTTGACAAATGTATCATATCTATACCAACATGACATTATATGAACAATTATATTTACAGAAAAATTCCCCACGCGGAGTAGGCACTCCACCGGTTTCCTACTGAGAACCATGGAGTCAGATTTAGAGGTGCTGATCCTCATCCTTGCCACTTCACACTCAGTTGCAAGCTGATCCAGTGAGCGTTGTAGCTCTACAGCCGATGATGCCATCAAGACCACATCATCTGCAAAAAGCAGTGATGCGATCTTCAGGCCACCGACCTGTAACCCCTCCACACCACGACTGCGCCTCGAAATCCTGTCCATGTATATCACAAACAGGATTGGGGACAAGGCACAGCCCTGGCGGAGGCCAACACCCACCTGGAAGAAGTCCGACTTACTTCCGAGTACATGCCCGCAGCTCTCGCTTTGAGAATATAGGGATTGGATGGCCCTGAGAAGGGACCCCCTCACCCCATACTCCCGCAGCACCTCCCACAGAACATTCCGGGGGATCCGTTCGTTCGGTCGTACGCCTTCTCCAGATCCAGAACCCTCCTTTCCAGCACCTTGGAGTAGACTTTCCCAGGCAGGCTGAGTAGTGTGATACCTCTGTAACTCGCACAGACCATCTGGTCCCCCTTCTTAAAGAGAGGGACCACCACACCTGTTTGCCACTCCTTCGGCACCGACCCCGACCCCCGAGCAATGTTGAAGAGGCGTGTCAACCAAGACAGCCCCTCAAAACCCAGAGCCTTCAGCATATCTGGCGGTATCTCATCAATCGACTGTGGGATTGTTTGACTACCACAGTGACTTCACCCAGGGAAATCGGCAATGATACCCCATCATCCTCCAACTCTGTCTCCATTACAGAGGTTGGGAGTGGGATTCAGGAGGTCACCAAAGTGCTTCTTCCACCGCCCTATGACCTCCTCAGTTGAAGTCAACAAGGTCCCATCCTTGCTGTACACATCTTGGATGATTCCCCGTTTCCCCCTCCTGAGGTGGCGGACGGTTTTCCAAAAGTGCTTTGGTGCCGCCCGAAAGTCCTTCTCCATGGCCTCGCCGAACTCCTCCCACACCCGCTGCTTTGCCTCTGCCACAGCTGCGGCTGCTGACCTTCAGGCCTGTTGGTACCCCAAAACTGCCTCAGCAGTCCCTCGGGACTCATTCTTCAGTCGGACGGCTTTCCTGACAAACGGTGTCAGCCACGGTGTCCGAGGGTTGCCGCCCCTTGAGGCACCTAAGACCCTATGGCCACAGGACACAGCCGCAGCTTCAACAACGGAAGCTTTGAACATCGTCCATTCAGATTCGATATCCCCAGCCTCCAAAGGGATGCTAGAGAAGCTCCTTTGGAGGTGGGAGTTGAAGGCTTCTTGGACAGGGGCCTCCCCCAGACGTTCCCAGCTTACCCACACTACTCGTTTGGGCTTACCAGGTCTGTCCAGGGATTTCCCCTGCCACCGAACCCAACTTACCACCAGGTGGTGACCAGTTGACAGCTCTGCCCCTCTCTTCACCCTAGTGTCCAAAACACATGGCCGAAGATCAGATGATACGATCACAAAATTGATCATTGACCTTCGACCTAGGGTGCTCTGGTACCATGTACACTTATGAGCATCCTTGTGTTCGAAACATGGCATTATAGACAGACAGTGACTAGCACAGAAGTCTAATAATAGAACACCACTCGGGTTCAGATCGGGGAGGCCGTTCTTCCCAATCACGCCCCTCCAGGTATCTCTGTCATTGCCGACATGCACATTGAAGTCCCCCAGTAAGACCACGGAGTTCCCCACCAGGGACCCTTGCAGGGCCCCAGCCAGGACCTCCAAGAAGGCTGCATACTCCGAACTGCTGTTTGGCGCATATGCACAGACAACAGTCAGAGTTTTCCCCCCAGCCCTGAGGCATAGGGAGGTGACTCCCTCGTCCACCGAGGTAAACTCCAACACGGCGGTGCTCAGCCAGGGACTTGTGAGTATCCCCACACCCGCCCGGCGCCTCGCACCTTTGGCAACTCCGTAGAAGAATAGTGTCCAGCCTCTATCCAGGAGTTTGGATCCAGAGCCAACACTTTGCGTGGAGGTAAGCCCTACCAGATCGAACTGGTAATGCTCAACCTCCCGCACCAGCTCCGGCTCCTTCCCCCCAAGAGAGGTGACATTCCATGTCCCCAGAGTCAGCCTCTGCCGCCCAGGTCTGGGTCGCAGAGGAACGTCACCACCACTGCCACCCATGTGGCAGCGCACACGACCCCAGCGGTTTCTCCTGCGGATGGTGGGTCCACGGGATGGGGGAGGAAGAAGTGCCACGTTGCTTTTTCGGGCTCTGCCCGTCCAGGCCCCGTGGCAAACCCAGCCACCAGGCGCTCGCTCACGGGCCCTCTGTCCGGGCCTGGCCCCGGACTTGGGCCCCAGGCTTCTTCCGGGCAGGGTCTCTCACCTCACACCTCTATTTTTCATGGGGTATTTTGAACCATACTTAGTCTGGCCCCTCACCTGAGACCAATTCGCCTTGGGAGACCCTACCAGGAGCACATGGCTCCTGACAACCTAACTCCCAGGTTCATTGGGACATGCAAACCTCTCCAACGCGATAAGGTGATGGTTCCTGGAGATATTTATACATAATACTGTAAAATAAGTCATGAGTTTCTGTTTGCTTTTAACAGTGTGCAATTACACAGCCATGACTAACCAGGATTGGCAAGATTCACTAATAGATTTATTCAGTTAGTTTGCTCAAAATGTCATCATTGTGGCAAGAAATTTCAAAAACTGAATTATTATTCTGGAGTTGAATATGTCAGAGTCTGAAACAGGTGTTTATCAAATCTCTATAATATTGAATAATAGAATATGTAAACCCAGTCTAATGATTATAACATGAAGCCGTATAAAAAGTGCTTAGTGGAAGCTGAGAAAATGTTATCCATCTGACAGAAGTGATATTGATATATTCTAGAGTAGAGGAGCTGTTTGGATTAGTTACAGAATTGTATAACAGATTAGTTGCGTGAGCTGTCCAATTCACATTATTGTCTTATGTTGTCTAATTGAATTCCTTTCCTTCCTTCCTAACAGTTGGGAGAGACAAAGGCAGATTTAAGGATCTTTCAGAATGCAATCCTGTATCCTTGCAACCTTGGTAATAACTTTAAAGTACCTTTTTCCAAATCACAGAGCTATCACACACCTGCTTTAAATTCTCCAACAAACCATTACAAATTTGTTAACAAATGTATTCTTAATTTGTTTCTTCTTAGAATTCATGTACTGTTAATTGGTTATTTCCTGCCATTGGATACAACGTGACACCCAATGAATGGAATTTAAGTTCCATCTGTAGGCATGTGACATCACATCGGCAGCCTACAGACTCAAAGCAAAGTGGTATTGATCTTCTTTCAGTCAGTATGCTCTTTTTTTAACCTTTTTTTTAAAAAATGTCCCATGTAATTATTCATATACTCTACCAGCTTAGCAGCCACTAACCTTATCTGTTCCAATTCACATTGCTTTTTGTGGCTAATTTGTGCAGCATGCACCGCGTACTTCAGGATAAATTAAACTGCAGCATCCCCCGTAACCTCCCCCACACCCTAATCCATTGCTTTGGATTTCTGCTCTCCTGATTGGATCGGCACCACATTGTTCCTTACATTTCCTTTTTCATTGGAATTTTACCAACATACATTTACATTACAAAAGTACATGCTCTCATATGCGAAAATGTCATCATTGGCATTTCGGTGCAGCATGATGTGACCTGAAGTGCTGAAGTTACCCACCATTTCTGCAGAGTACTGTATCTAGCACTACAGATCGGAGTTCAAGCAGCAGTACTTGCTTATGAAAATTGGCTTTTACGATATCTTTGCATTAAGATTGATTCATAACCATTATGTCACTGACTGAAAGCCCCTGAGTGAAAGAGAGAGAGAGGAGAGCAAGGGGAGGCAAGTGATGATTATTCAGCCTGACCTGCCCAATTAAGCAATGACAAGTAATTGTTTAAACAAATTGCAACTGGACATATCTGAGGCACTCAGGGGTCATTTGCGTGATGTCATATAATAAATAAAGACATAACTGCCTGACGCGCCACACAAGGGTGTGAGCTAGAGATTAAAAGGCCATATGGATGGGAGCAGGAACATCGTTGAGTGTGCTGTGATCTCTTCCCCCGGTGACTATGGTCATTTAGAATACAGATGTTCGAATGTCTCCCTGGTCCTCCGGGTGGGGACATGCTTTTCTCTAATCCAATCACCACATCCTGCAACGTTTTTCCATTAATTTACTCTAATTTACCAAGGAACATGGATATTTCTTAGAGATATGTTTGGAAAAAACAAAACCAATAATGAACAACTAAATCCGTGTACCTTCGTTCTTTGGTTTTTCCATTTCAAAACCAAATTAAAATAACAGAAAAACAACTTTGTTTTATTGTTATTTTGTTTTAAAACCGGAACGGAAAAACGGAAAAACAGAACAACACAAAATCACACATTGTGTAGCTGTTATTCTGTTTTAAAACAAAAACAGAATAACGTGAAAATTAAGTTTTTAGATTTTTACTGTTTTGTTATTGTGATATTTGGAAAATTCGGATTTAGGAGCGGCAGCGCAGTAATTGTAATTCACGTAATTCACACAGAAAGCTGCGCTGCCGCTCCTAAGGAGACGTGACGGTAGACGTTAGGATGATGACGTCGGGGTGTTTCCCCTGCGGTCATTTATCAAAATATACACCTGCGCCCTGCGTTTAAAGGGACCCTGCGGATAATTGAAACCCGGCTATTATTTGGTAATATATGGTACATTTACACCCCACTCTGTACGCCGGAGCGGCGGTGGCCATGCGCATCCGCGATTCATTTGCAGTCTGGAGGCGGAGTGCTGTGTGTCTCCTCTCTGCTCTGACTGCAGGCTGGACTGCTGCGCGAGGCTACTGAGAGACTGACCGCCTGTGAGTGCTTTTGGACGGGGGAGGGACTCACGGCAGCACCCGCTGCTCGTTGAGCACAGTAACTGCAGAGTGATACGTGCTTTCAAGTCAGAGTCTCCAAACACCAAAAAAGTCTCCAATAACACCAGTAAAAGTCGCTAGATTTGTCGGTAGTCGCTTTTGACAAAAAAAAAGTCGCCAGAAGGATGATTTGTTTGTGTTTTAGTCCAACCACTTGCATTTCGACATGGGGGGAATTTTCGTGATTTTTGTTGTTTTTAATCTTTTTTCCGATTTTTTGTTTTTCCCTCCCATCCTGCACTTAAAATGTTGGAGCTGCTCCGTCTCTCCTTCTCTCTCTCCTGAGACTGGGGCGGACCGGACGAGCTAATGTTCCGGAGCAGAATGTCAATCAATATTATATCAGTATAGGCTACATACACACATAGCCTACCCTGTTTAGAAGTAATCACAGCCGTTTCCAGATCGGCGTCTGAAACAGTACTTCTACGGCGAAGGTTGTGCTCCATGCAAAACCTCCTAATGCTCATTAGGAAGGCACCTTCGCGCTGCAGGACATCTCTTATCTCTGAATGTGTCTTCCCACTCTCAAAAAGTTTGCAGATTAGATCGGCATAAGGCTCAAGTGCGGCCATTTAAATCCGTTGTTTTTCTGTTTTCCCTTTCCCCTTTTTGTTTTAAAACAGAATAACAGCTACAAAATTTGTGATTTTGTGTTATTCTGTTTTCCCGTTTTTCCGTTCTGGTTTTAAAACAAAATAATGTTTTCTTATAAATTATTTTAATTTGGTTTTGAAACGGAAAAACCAAAGAACGAAGGGTACACGGATTCAACTATCTCCTGTTTAAACTTGATAAAGCTGTGTATTACAGAGCTCCAATATCGTCCATACACTATTAGAACCACATCATCTTGCTGCAATAAATACCAGTGAACCAAATATGTATCGATCCACAGCAGAAAATAGTCCCCAACAAATTCAGTAATTATAAAGGAATGAGTTGCAAAATCCACAAATAATTTCACATTTTTGTACTTCTGGTTCCCCCCATGTGAAAGTCAATGGGGTTTCATTAAATGCCTGAAATACAATCTGTGGTTCACACAAGCTTAAAGGATACATCCCAAAATGTAGTCACTATCTACTCTTTGTTATGCTGATGGGTGTATGGAGTTGGATGAATTAGATAGTCCACAAAACATTTTTGGAGAATCCCAGCAAAAATGGGCCAATACAGCTTGTCCAGTGTAGTCTGCATCTCCAGAGGCCCTGGAAAAACAAAACTGATCCAGAAGGACTTTATTTTCATATTTTTTTCAAGCCATATTCTTCACTGTAGGTGCTTAGCTAAAAAGCACACACTGTTTGTGAAATGGGTGCACAAGCCTGACTGCCCATTGAGAGTGTAGTACATCTCTTCAAATCAATCCCAGGGATCTCTGGGTTTCTGGAGACTTAAAGTACACTGCACAAGCCGCATGAAGCCATTTTATGCTTGTTTTTTGTTGTTGTTGTTGTTTTGCTGTGACTGCAAAACCTCACCTGACTTTTCATTGACATCAAGGTAAGTAAAAAATGACTTAATTATTACTGTACATTTTTTGGGTGAATTTATCCTTCAAGAGATTTTCACATTTAGTTCTATAATATAAAATATGTCAGTAATTTCCCCACAAATAATAATGCATTAAAGGCAGTTACTAACAACTGGCCAAATGAGACAACAGAGATTGTTAAAGATATTAAATGTCCTTACGCCAAACTCAGAGACTCAGCAACTCACTAGTGCGTCTTTACGTGCAGACTTATGTTGCATACTATTCTAACTTTGGAACTTGTAGATAGATTAATTCATAGTAAAATGTGTAAAGTATAGCGGAGCAGGAAGCTTAGTGGTGTTGACCCTGACGTCATGTGATCTGGGTATAGTTTGTTTATAGCCCAGCATTAGCCTTTATGTTGCATTCAAAAAATGGGTGTTGACTTGTGACGATTATCTTGCTGAACAAAATGTGTAAGTATCATAAACTTGTGTTTGCCACATAGCTTATTTTGGGCAACGATCCAGAATAGAATGTAAAAACCCGGTAGGCTTTTCATCGAGGGAACCAGGGTTGATGCTAACTTAGCCCACAAAAATAAGTCATCCCAGCAGCTCTCTATTCCTGTTTGAGTGATATTCGCTAAAAATTGCAGTGCCAGGCTGTTTTATTTTTTTTTTTTAAAGAGAAAGGCTTTTTGAAAAGTACAATGATACATTTTCCAATCTGCTTTTGAAGCTTTACGTCATCAGTAACAATGAAAGGGCTTTGAGCTGAAAGCAACATAAAGTTCAGGGATGTAGAGGGTATTCAGAGATGGATTACCACTTTGCTGGTTGGGGTCTATTCATGGGGTTTTTTTTTTTTTTCATTTCAAGAAAGAATTTTGACTATCGCCTTGTTCTTAAGATAAATTATTCAAAGAAAGAACTTCTGATGAAATCAAAAGATCTATGTTTGTATGAATCCAATAATACAGTTTAATTAGGCTCTACTTTCTTCTATCACAGTTCATATTTTATTTTCTCCTACCAGGCATAACCTCAACTCAGTCTAATATTGTCTGTTCTCTGCATCTCCAAATAAATCACCCAGGAGCAATGCAGAGTTGTTTTATTTCTCCTTCTCTTCTTCATCTTCATTTTACATTCCCCACATGCGCTTATTCATCCCAACTCTGTGGCTAATGCTTGTAATCCTCCTCGTCAAGCAGGGACAGCAGTTACTCCATTAGCAGGGTTTCTCATGTTGATGTCAGGCAGGCCATTGGTTTGCAAGGGAATCTTGTTAGGGTTCTTATTGACATTGTGTTTCATTAACTTGATTAATGACATCTATTGGGGCATGCTCCACAGTAATCAACATCTCTGCAGAGAGAAGGGCTGTCTGCAGTCAAGGATGGGCCTCTCTGGGCTTCTTCTGCCCACACTTGACTGGCCTCTCTGTGTCCTGTTCGTTTCTTAAAGGCTGCTTTCAAAAAGAGACTCATATTTATAAATACCAAAATAGTAAGCAGTAAGAGACCACGAAGTACACTCCAGATGACCATTATGAGCTTTCCATTTCAGAAACTGTTTGTGATCCAGAAAACAGGCCCCTGAAATTAAGGAAATAAAGCACCTTGTGTCCATATCAGCTGGGAATACATCATTTAAGGTGTTCTTACCAAACTATTGTCAAAATACACTTAGTGTTTATTCTATAGCTCATTATCTTACCTCCTATTTAAATATTATTGCAAGATGCACATTGCCATATGAAAAACTATTGGAGTGCTATTGGGACATTGTCTATGTAAGCAGTTCAAGGACGACATACACATTCTCGCACATCTGATGTTTCCTCGAGTGGTTTTCCAAAGCAAAATCATTTCTTTTTCTATCTTTGTGTATCGTCCATCTCTTGTACAGTGTCTCTCCCTGTAAGACGGATCACATCCTGGGTCAGTACATGGGATATGAGAAGCTGCTCACCTCAAGTACCCCACAAAGAGGAAAACTTAAGGACACCAATTCCCAGCTTTAGGATACTGTATGCCAACAAAGAGACACACAAAAAGAGATAAAATAAACAAATAAATAAATAAAAATCCACCTGGAATTCATATTTACCTTGTATCAACTGCTTTTTATCAGCATTGTACTGAGTTATATTTGTGGGCTCTCTTAAGGGGGAAAGCTGTGTTGGTATAACTCCAAGCAGGAGGCTGCTGGGCTGCCAGGGTTGTTGCTGTGGGATCTGACTCAGAAAATGTGCCTTTTCCGCTTATTTTCTTGGTACATTTAGCTCAAAACAATGCTATCTGGCAAAGTAAGTGCACAAGTGCAGCAGTTAATTCATGGCAGTGTATTTGCAATATATATCAATATAAAATCTTTCCACTGTCAAGAGATTTGCTGGTTTAATACTGTTTGAGTGCGCCATGGAGAACATTTCAATTAAGAGATCAAACTGATATAATCACTTGGCAGGAAAATATCTAATAACTAATATTGGTTGCTTTTTCAGAGCCAATTACTTTGATTTGATAGTCTTGGTTGGGGAGATGTGTATCCAGTCAGAGCTGGAACTGACCTGGAATGAACTAAACAATGAAAACTATGACAAAGGCCTGGCAAATTTTTTATACGTGGATAAAAGTAGAAAGGCAAAGGGTTGGTGTAATCAGTCACTACAAAGAACAAAACAACCGCCAATAGAGTGCAAGGTACCACAGGTTACACCTGCAACAAACAATTATTGTCATCGGATCTGACAGACATTATCATGATTAATCACTTCATAAATCGTAAGATAAAGCGCCTAATGTGCAAAATTTCCTTCGAGTCCAACAAAACTTCATCCATACAACACGCCAAAACCTGATGATATTCAGTTTACCATCACACATTCACATTAAAATCAATTAATCCTTTAAAAATAAATAAATGTCAAAACAGGGAAATCTTTTTTTTGGATTTAAAAAAGACAAACCAGTGTCAAAACATAAGCTGATATTTCATGTTGACTGATTGTTTGGTGACTGATTAATCAACTAAAGCTATGTTGTCACAGTTTTAGCTATGTTCACACTACCAGCCCAGCTTATTGCATAACCAGAACATATCCGGATTGATTTTAGGAAGTCTCAGTCAGCCTGATTTCAATTTTAGTAAATCACAAATTTTTGTCCAGCACGACACACAATGGTGACATCAAATCCAGAAAGATGGAAGTACATCAGAGTCGCTATGCAGAATCCAGGCTGCTACTAGCAGAGTGGTCTGGAAGACAACACAGAGAACAACAGAATGTGGACAATCACTGTGACTTGACTAGTGTTCACTTGGAGAGCAAGACAATTGATCACGCCATAGCAACCAGCATTACTGGCGGCTATGGCGGTACCATAGCAACCTATGTAGATATTAGGTGACTTCTGTATCCAGTTAACCGATCTGATCACTAACAAATAATAGTAATGACACTTTATTTTTCAGATCTGATAAATAGAAATAAGATTTGCCTAATTTGCCTGCTGTCTGGACATAAGTGTATCTAAATCTATTGGAGATAAATACATCAAATTTTGTATATTTGGACTAACCCAACAAAAGAGATATTAATTAGTTAACTAATGATTAACAAGGAATATAGTGAGGAAGTTATTGTTGTTGTTAATATTCATATCATGTTTCTCTATCATGTTAATAAAAGATACAGATTTTGTATGACTGAAAGTATAAAAAGGCTCTTCACATTGCAATGGGCTCAATATATCTTTGCAGATACAGGGCAAGGATTTATTCAAAGTCTTTTCTGCAAACTAAGAATATTCCAGACCAAACTCTCCACAGAGAAGTTCCATGCTGAATGTATTCAAATATATTTGTGGCTTGGAATGTGTTCAAATATCATTTCTTCATTACTGTTGGTTTCCACAAGCCTTATGTCTGTAAGTGATGCGCATATAATAATTCTGTACAGCAAATGAGTTCCACGATTTGGAAACAGGACAAAAAGTTATTTAAAATGACAGAAATTTACCCTGCATAGTTCTACCGTTGTCTTTGATTACAATGAACGTGACCTCTAGGTTGTCCTTGAGTCTAAATCATGCAGCGGTGCAGTATGGATGACACTGTAAGTTACTGACTGTGTTTTTATTGTTTTCTCACATTCCCACATGTGACACTATCAAAAAATTGCACCTCAGTTTGGGTTATGTATTTCACTTATCAGATGCGATCTGTCTATCCTTGTAAACTATTTTACGAGACATGCATTACCTGATTTTTCTGCCTTGATAAAATCCTGAGCATGTTTGACCCAGCATCAGTTTTTTTCCATCCCTAAGCTATGCCTGATGTCTGCCCAACCGATTAAGTGATCAGAGAGTGACAGACATAATTAATGAGCAACCACAGCCAAGCTCGTCTCATTCTGTCCACGCACAGTGCAAACCAGAGACATGACTGGGGCACCTTTAAGTCTTATCCTTTAATCTCGTACTTAGCCAACCACAACACTCCTTGGGAACTCATTCAGTCGAGTAATTTTTTGAAAAAAGGTAAACGCAAAAAGAGGGTGATGAAAAAATGTTAATACCTCTAATGTGGGAGAAATTCTGTTCATTAAACTCAGCATCATTTTCTCTCTCCACCACAAAATGCTGATAGAGCCTATACATTTAGCTCCTGAGTTGATTTTCTAACAGACCGAGATCTGTCACTCCCAAAACTTGATCACCATTCCCAAAACAACATGACTGTTGCAGTGTACTACAGCGGTATACATTGATCATTAGGAAAATCAATTATGTCTTGTATAGTCAGGTTATAACTGAAAGAATGAGGCAGTTTGACATTTGATACATCATTGTGACAGTCTTAGGTTAAAAGTAGGTAAGATTCTGGCACTGCAAGAAAGGAGACATTGCTAGTTCCAACATACTTTTCATTTATTTTATTTGGCAAAGAAAGTTATCTTTAACAAATGCCAAGAACAAATAGTTATTCACGGTCACTAATGTAATGTAATGGGCAGTCACAGTCAGGCAACTTTGAGTAGCCCTGGAGGTCACTGGTAAGCACTACATGTCTGTCAGACAACTCCAATTCCTTGTCGGGTCTCTTCATAAAGTGCGGGGATTACCGTGATAAAACAACACATGTTGCACAATGCTTGCACACTGTCACACTTTTGTCTACAACTTTCTTACCGCCGTCATCATAGGTCACTCTAAATGCAAAGTGGTCCCATACAGCAGACCCATATAGCACTGCTGGTGCAACTTCTAGCTCCGACTCTTTTCCACTCACCATGCCCACAAACTTCTCCACAACTGACCCAAAGATACTCTATTACTAACTGCTACACCGCTTTGCTTCTTCTTCTTGTTTACTGGTGGTGGGCATCCAGCTCAGTACTGCCATATGCTGCCCTGGAGTGTACACGCTTTGCCTCATTAGTTAATGAGAAAAAGAAGTTGCGCATGCTTATGAACCAAACGCGACACACATCAGCGGCTGCTTTGCAACTTGGCGGACTACTTCGGACTTTGGTCCTTAGACAATGCAAGCTGTGTAAGCGGTTAGTTTACCGTTCCACCACTAGCAACATGAGGGCACATCTCAAAAATGTGCAGCAAAATGAGCATGCCATGATGTGTGGGACTCAAATCAAAGAAATGTATAACAGCACCTAATGCAATTACCCAATTATCTGTCCCTGACCTGCTTCCTATCTGACTTTGTTGCTCTTTATACTACTTCACCTGACTTCCTCCTTTGCGGCCGTAATAATTACAGCAGTCAATGGGTCACTGCCTAAAAGAAACGTAAAGAATGGGTGGTAATAAACTGATTTCACACAATCTATACAATCAATTTCTCTTGACTAGGACGGGCTGGTCAGATCTTGTGGTTGGTCTTGTGTTTTACTGAAATTAATAACTTTGAAGTGTACTCAAAGTTCTAATGCTGAAACCTAAATTACATTTTGAAAATAGCACAAATGTAGCACAAAAAATATTTGTACTCATTATTTCAGGTATTAAATCAACACTATGTATAAATTAGCAATTTGTGCGATGTGGCGCCCCCCACAGTTTCTGAGTGCAACCACCACTGTTTGTAAATGCAAATCCCAGGTCTGTAACAATTTGTCAGTCGCAACGTAGGTGCTAACTACAAACAAAACTTACGTCATAACATGTTATGTGTTGAAAACTTGTATGTTGAAGTAAACATGTATTTAACGCTGTTATCCTACCCTCTTACTGAAGTTACACACTTCAGAAGTGATGGGGGCGGAGTGGCTGAAACAGAGCTACCATTCCTCCTATTACAAGACACTGTACCATCAAAATGATTCTGAAGCTGCCATTTTAAGGCATTTTAAGGCTGCCATTTTAAGGTCATAATGTTGTTGTCAAAAAGAACTCCACAACAAACTCTAACATGCTGTCAGCCTGTCATGTTATCCTACCTACTTACACATTCAACAGATACAGAGAAATATGAGCATCCCGTTGGAGTCAATCTTCTCCCTCTCCTCAGAAAACATCTGCTAGATGCTCAGCTTGGTTACACAAACACTAGTTTCACTCGGCCTTCTGCAGTTTCTGGGGAGGTAACATTAGTTTGCCTGTCTGAGCTCTGTGCTTTGGAAAAAGACTGCCTGCAGTTTGTTTTGGTGGTTTTGGTGATGAGCACCATGGCACTAAAATATATAGTTCTTGTTTGAGCCAGAGACCCAAAACAGTAAGTTCAAAAACACCCTGCTACACTCGACACAAAAAAATAATCAGAATTTTTCAGTTGTTATCCGACTCTGACAGAACAGGAAAGCTTTCAGTTATCAACTGTGACAACAACCTCGTAACTGCTCGTGTTTCACTCACACTGTCAGGGCTCGATAGTGCGAGCATTTCACTGCACTTGTGAGCGAAAGTCAGTGTGAGTGTGAAAATGTGAAGCGTTATTTTGGGGCACAGGTGCAACGGACTCTGAGCTCTGACACCTAGACTGGCAAGACGGATATATTTGTTGAGCTGTTCTGTTTTCTCTCCTCTTTCTTGCCTAGCACAGAGTGGTGTACAACACATTCAGGTAGCAGCTTCTCATTTTTAGCCGGTCATGGCCATGAATTCACAAGTTAGCTGTTAATAATTAACATGAATTCCAAAAGTATGTTGATTAGAGGCAAAAGTGAATTGAACTTTTTATCTGTAGTGCCACTAATAATGAGTGTAGAGCAAGTGTCAAGCCCTGACTTTGCGTGCGTAGTTTTGGCCTGGACTGTTTGTTTGGATGCTTTGGTCTATTTCGTTGCCATGTAGAAATTTACAGTAAGCATCAGATAGTGTTTACTGCTGTGAATACTGTGAAGTAATGTTTAGAGCTGCAATAATTTTAAATATCGATTAACCCGCTGATTATTTTAACAATTAAACTGATTAACACTTTAGTCGATAAAATGTCAAAACATTGAGAAAAGATGCAATCCCAAAGTGCATACATCAAATTGCTTCTTTTGTCAAACCAACAGTCCAAAATCCAAAGACCTTTCGTTTACTATCGTAAATGACAAAGAAAAACAGCAAATTCTCACATTTAAGTAGGTAAAATTGGCAAACGATTGACATTTTGGTTAAAAAATGACTGAAATAATCAATCATGTCATAAGAGTTGCCAATCAATTTTCTTTCAATCCACTTATTGATGATATGACATTTCTGTGTAATTGTGATTTATTGTGGGGGATGTCATTCTTTCTTTTATTGTGTGTCCTAAAAAGGCTTTTTTGTTTACCGACAATGTGGCTTAACCATTTACATAAAAGATAAATTAATACAATTTTAAATAGCACTGTAGATTATACAGCAGTATTGTGTCAAAACAGGGATTAGTTTATGAGAAAAGTTGAGGAAGGCTGCAGTGAATCTTTGTATATCATCATGCTTTAAAGCCATTCACATCTTAAGCAAATGTTTATTTATAACAAACAGAAATCCTGTGCTCGTTTCAGGCTGTACTGGGATGATACATGTTAAAGTTTGTAATCGACCTTTAGCTGTTTGCATGTCCCAGGATCAAATCTAACATATGACCTTACTAATTGATTTTTACTTGCATGTCTGCAAGCTTCACCGATTTTTCGCGTGTACAGAAAGTTCGCTGGGAATAATATCTTCCCACGCCTGGTGCAAGACAGGCAGAAATGATATATGAGGCCAAGTGTACTCACCATCCTCCCGAGACTTCTGGATGAAAGCATCGACGCCGCTCTCTCCGTAGTTGCCCTCGGAAGCCACTGTGGAGACGTAGTTCCAGCGCATGGCCTTTACAATGTCCACCATGGCCTGGGCCTGGTAGGTGTCTGGCGGTACCACGCGTGAGAAGAAGTCGTAGCGGGTGTTGTCACTGAGCTCTGGAGCTGTGGAGGCGTAGCTCACTTGGGGGATCTGCAGGGGGGAATATTGATAATATTATAAGTTTCAAAACAGTAATGGGAAGGGAATGCAAAAGGGAAGAAGTCACCTTTCAGCAACAAAGAAATTCAAATTGCTTTATATAAGACACAAAGGCATCAAGAAAGATATAAAACAAACATAAATCTATATTAAAACAGACAATAGGGTAAAATAAAAAGATTAAATAAGAATAAATAAAGTTAAAAAAGAAGGGGATAAGTTACACAGGAGAGTAAATATTCCAGTGCAGCTACAGTGTAGTGGAAGATACGCACAAATTCGATTTAAAAAAAGGGGCTGGCAAACACAAAAGTCTCTTGCCTTCATTTGACAAAAGTTTGGGAGTTTGTTTCATATATGTGGGGCATAAAAACTAATAGCTGCTACTCTGTGTTTAGTTTTGTCTCAGGGGAGCGTAAGCAGACCTGTTCCAGACGATCTAAGAGGTCTGGACGGTTCATAACAGAGCTGCAAAATTCTTTCACAAACAGGAAGCCACACTAACGATCTGAGAACTAGAGTGATGTGATCCACTTTGCTGGTTTCAGTTAGGGCTCTAGCAGCAGCAGTCTGATTACCCTTTCACAATGGACCAAAAAATCTTTTGTCATCAGAAAAGGGTACAATCGGCATTCCTTCCAAAGTCAAATGACTCTGCAGTAGTCAAAAGCATATATCAGCTCCAGCTACAATAGGTAGTGATGGAAACACCTGGGTGGACAATTTAATTCTAATTTACAGCCCTTGACAATGTTACAGAAGTAAAGTAACTACTGTAACATTGCCACTGGCCTCTGAACTGCTTTGTACTGTTCCTTGTTTTCCAGCGAGTTTGTGACATCCAAGGAGGCACAACAGAAAAGAAAAAAATCAAACTCAACAACTGGCAATGTGAAAGGAGTCAATACGCAGTCAATACACACCTTAATTTTGGTGTAAAGATCTGATCAACCTTTCACAGAGACCCATGAAGATACCATTACAATAGCGAATACATTGAAATGTTAGTTGTCAATTAAGTCCTTTAATTGTTGAAATGTTCTTGAGGTGATCATTAGGCTTATTTAATAATGATCTTAATGTGGCTATCAAGATTTAGGTCGGAGTCCATGATGGCGCCATGATTTCGGGCTTAGTTTGTGATCTTCAACGTTGGCCATGGAAGCTAAGCGCAGACTTTCAATCATCCTGCTTTGGCTCCACAAACAATCAGGCCCATTTCCTTTTAATCTTGAAAATACTGTAGATATTAGACCCAGATTTTCAGGGAGAGGTCTGATGGCATCCAACAAGCTGTCGTCCTTTTGAGACTCAAAACAGAGCAACTGATCCTGAACCCCCGCCGAGCCTTTTAACACCCTGCCTCAGTGCTCCCTTATGCTGCAGCCGGCTGGCCAGGTCACAAGCTGAGATGATGGGAATGTCAGACTCCTGAGTACAGGTCACTTGCTAAACATAAAAGGTCTCTTAGCATCTTATCATCGTATGTTATACACAGAGCAGAACAGTGCCCTCTTAGCTGTAGCTTCTTTCTGTGATAAAAATAGTAGAAAAGAAACGTAATTTTATGGGTTTTTTTAATCATATTTTTGACATTTTCCATTGCCTCAGGGTTCACAGTGGTAGCTTTTAGAATAGTAAAGCTTTATAAATGCAAGACCTTGCATCATGGCAGGCTTCTGTTGCTCCCACTGCTCCAAAGATTTTACTGATGTGTGTGCATGAAAAAGAGCAACATTACATAAGAAACTTAAATAAGAAATAAATAGGTCAGCTAAAGCACAAAGCCTTTTCTTGAGTGACCATAATGGTAGAATGTTGGTGGTGGTTGTGTTTCTCAGCACAGGGTTTTTTTTTTGTTACGGGATTGCACAGTGTCAGTTTTTGTAATGGGTAAACCATGTTCCTGAAAATAGATTTTTTTTTTCCAGTGATTCACAAAACAGAAGGCATGGGTGTTTCCTGGTAATGATACACAATGTGTCTTTTTGATGAGGCACAGTCGTCATGTTTTTGTGTCTCTAAACAGAATGACGAGTAGGTGTGCTCAGCGAAACATTATCCTGATGAAAAACAGCCCTGTTTTCAATCTAGATGCCTCTTTGCCACATGCAGCATTTCATTATCACAGACTGCACATCGCACACGCACAGGCACACACATAGACACACAGATAACCCTTGATATTAAACATCTGACTTCAGGGCGACCTCCTCTCACCAAGATGAACAGCACTGTGGCCTGACTCTCTTATTTGTGTAAAAATATATAAATAAACTCGAGTTTTATCTGGACTTTATCCCTTGGCCACAGATTGTCTGTGATACAGTGCATACACAGAGACTACAGGATAGAAAAGAAGAAATAAAAAACATGTAGATGATGGTTAGTTTGTGCTTTATGCCACATTTTGTGTTAAAAATATTAATGCACCACAATAAGAGTTAAAAAAAAGTATTTAATTATTTAGCTACAAGTCTTGTATATGAGAACCTAAATGGCCATATGGCACCTATATTAACAGGTGTTTGACAGGACCAGATAGCAGAAAAGGTGTAACACAAGAAATGAAATGATATGGCTCTTCTGAATCCAAATCCTTTCACTGTGTGGGGGCTAAAAATTGGATCAGCTTTTCAAAACTTTTGTATTTACTTAAATAATAATAACAAGAACGTTTCACATCAACGGTGGTGCATGTAGATGCTGCAGCGGGTAGCTCCTTCAAATTTTGCTTCATTTTTGTATTTTTAAACTACCAATTTTTTGGGCTGAAAGATATATAGCCTAGCCTATAGCCGGCAGAAATAGCTTTATCAGCACTGGAGAAGAAAGTGCAGATTTTGGATTAAGTGCAGCAGACTTTGAGACAATCACTGCCCATAGCATCGTTTGACCAATGCCAAGAAGGAGTAGAGGAAGATAGTTCTGATAAGAGCCACGTTAACCAGCTTAGATTTAAGGCAGCTCCTGGCTAATGTCCTGTAGCAGGAAAATGAAATGGACAAAATTGGATTCAGGCTGGCCAAACAATAGGAAATCAGAAACCATTCCAGAGACCTGTCTCTACCACAACATCCTGGGTCAAGCTGTGGCACTCAATGCGCCGACCTTGTTTCCGAGCCGAGAGAGCGCAGGTCTAAAGTGGTACAAGGAGAGGTGGACTCTGAGTTTTGAGCATGGATGCTTGGTGCTCACACGCAGTCAAAGTTGATCATTAGAATCTTGATGTACATCAAATGCAAAATTCTAAAAAATACAGTGCAAACGTATTTCCTGGGTGTATACATGTTTCTGTATGTATAGATGCTTATAGCCTATATCACTGTATATATGTTATCCCGATCTATCATTTCATTATGCAACTCTGTGTATGACCACCATGAAAATATGTGTGTGTGTGTGTGTGTGTGTGTGTGTGTGTGTGTGTGTGCGTGTGTGTGTATACACACATATACACACATATATAAATATATATATAATACATATGCAGATTTTCTAGACATGAAAGAAAAAAAAAATGTTCTCATTGTACATGGGGTTTGTTTGGCTTGGTTGTTTTGTCTGGGTTGGTTTGAAATGTATTCATGAAGACAGGTTAGAGTCCAGAGTCACTGAGGTACTTCACTTCAGTACTGAGACCTTAAGCTGATCCCCCAAGCGTGCCTCAGTGGCAGGTAAACATAATAATATGGAAACCATTATGATGGAACTAAGTGTATTCATGGCCTGGGAATTTTGAGAGCTTAACAAAGCTTAACATTCTACTTATGGAGGTTTTTTAAGGATTTTAAAAAGACATTTTCATGTAACTCGAAGGCTCCTTCAGAAATATACACATTATTAAACTGAGAGAAACCAGGCAGGGTGGTCTGCTGAATATTGGATAAGTTTTAAATATGCACAACATGATGCATACTGATTAAGGTCTAGGTCATCTTGTTATTTACCTTGAATCTGAATTGAACAAAAGTTTGTTATTTGAAGGTCCACCCATAGAGAATAGATTACAAGTATAAGTATGTTCGCCAGCCTGGCATGTGACTTTCTCAGCTCTGACACCCCACATGTTCTCTGCTAAGGGCGCAGCTGAGTGCAAAGCTGTTTAATTGTTGTGAGTATTAACAAGTACATTTCTGGGCCAGGAATAGCAGATTTCTGTAACACTGTGTCAGTTGTTGTGAAGCTGACAAGTTGCTGTTTGCTCAGATAGAGGTGCAAATATTCCATCATGTCCAGAATACTGCATGATCTCACTTGTCTACGTTCATTCGTGATGTTACCACTTGGCACCTAAATTTGATAGTGCAGTGTGAAAAAAACATATTTCAATAATTTAAAAAACAAGTTACGCATTTGTTGGAATTTCACATTATGCATTTCGGTGAGAATCACACCTCAGTGAAACATGATATGATGATATTTTGCAGCATCGTTCCTGCTTCTTATTCAAATTACATCTGAGTCTCAAGACTTCACTTGAATATACTCCAGCACAAATAACTCACATTAAATATGACACACTATTCCCTGAATCTAGGTGGAGATGTAAAGATATTTGGGCACACAGTTTTGTGTATCAGTCCCATCTGGGCTCTCTCTACCATTGGGAACCACATTCTGAAAAGCCTTGTTTATGATTCAAATTTTGCCCCATTGATATCAAGACATTTGATTGTAACATTGTTCAAATGATCAATTAGGTCCTAAAGCCTCTATGAAAATCACAATTTGGCAAAGAAATATTGTATTGCATCCCTTTATATTTTACAGCACCATTTAAGACCTTTTAGTGACTGTCTGGTGCCACATTTATCTCAACTGCTGTTTGCTTTGTTGAGCATCCTGTTGAGATGAGGAGCAACTTAATGATGATAATGTTGGGACCCGAGGTTGAGGTGCAGTACTTTCTGTGCAAATTATGCTGGAATACAAAATAGCTGACTCTATTTGCATCTGTAATTCAGACACCTGACAGATCTTTGCAACCTGCAGTGCAGACCAAATGCAGAGCATCTGCTACAATCAACTTTCACATGAAAAATATGGATGGGTAAACAGAGTTTATACTTCCTCACTACTTGGCAATCCCATTTCACCACAGAGGAACTCTGACTTTCAAAATAGATAAGCTGTGTTCCTTTATGTCTCACATGTAAATACACATACACTGTATATATGAGTGACATACTAAACTAAGAAACCAGTGACTGCATTCCAATTTCAAAACACTCAATTTAAAAACAAATCCTGATAATTATTACAAACATAATAAAAGGAAATGAGACATTTGCGCTGTAATTAAAGTTTAAACAATTCATGGATTAACTGATTGGTCAGTCAGCACAACATTAATCAGCAAAAATGTTGATCAACGGTCTGAGGAACCCCATAGAGTTTTCGCTATCATTGCACTGTGTTTTCTTTATAGGTCTTGTTTGTATCATGCCTGCGCATGAGAACATGTACACACACTATGGTTTCACACTATTCTAGCAATTTTACAGGTGGTGGTAATATGGCAAGTTACACAGAAATGTGTCACCAAAGGCTGGGAAACAGAACACAGCTAGCTAGTAAACACGGATGTAATCAAATGCAGTTTTCAAACTTCAAACAACAAAGTTGTATGTCGAAGGAAAATGATTCAGCATGTTTGATAGGCCTCAAGGATGATTACAATGTTTTATAGTGAACACTTTAGATAATCCCAAATGAATCCAAATTAATTGTTCATCAAAATTAAAGCACTAAATCATATCAGAGCTTAAAATAACTATATCATTTTTTCTCTACTTAGTTTTAGCTCTTATTGTAATTGGCACATATTTTTCATCAGATTTCTTCAAACAGAATAAAGTATTTTCTAACTCAAGGACAGGAATGATTGCACAGTAAATTGTCATATCTGTGGTTTACTTTCTTTCATTCACATGCTTCTTAAACCTTTGTGTTTTAACAATGTGCTTTGTGTTTCACTACAGGAGAGAAATATTAATTTCATCACTATGTACTGTATAAAAACGTAGACTGTTCACTCACAACATGAAGAATGGCACTTTCTATTGGGTTTTCTGTAGAGGTCTCTTGCAAAAAGTTGGAGTTCTCCCCTGACATTTTAAACCACTAAAAAATATCTCAGGTATGTTTAACTCTAGTTACCCCTCAGGTAAATCTTGAATACTACTTGAAAAGACTTCCTCTAATTTGCACCTTAACAATGGACTGAATTTCAGAGGGTAGTAAAATCTAAATATTTCACCCCATTGGCTGATTTTAAACTTTTAACTTAGAATTGATATGCTAATTTCTGCAATTGTCTGACACTTTATGGGCTTATGTCATGTCTGGTTATGTTTGTTTTCTCGCTCTCTGTCGTTTAATTTTGTATTGGCTAAGAAGTAACATTGGCTTTTTTATTAAGTTTGAGCTAAACTTGCTAAATGTTTTTGCTTCACAACATCTCTTCATGAAAAAAAAAAAAATGCTGCTAAATGAAAATTGGCCTCAAACCCCTCAAAAGCAAGGCTGCCCCCCAGCTTCCTCATTAGATTAGCATATTTTTCACACAGCAACATGAAAACATTTTGATGAAACATGGGAACATGTTTTAAACCACAGTGTGCATTGGACTGTTGACATCATCAACAATTAGCAGCTCTGCCTGCTGTCTTTAGACAAGCGTCAATGCAGAAACAAACAGAAGTGATAATCATACACCAAAACATCTGCCAGGCTACAGAGTCTAAACAGTTCAAGGTTTGCTTTTGCACTCCATGAACAGTGGGTTTTGGCTTTGTTTTGCTCTGTGTCAGAGAGCTACAGAACAGCAGAGCTCACTGTGCAAAAAGCTCCTCACTCTCGCACAGCAGGAGCTTTGTGTGTTGGCTGCAATACAGAAAGAGCTGCATTATACCTAAGAGTCAGTGGGCAAAACGGCAGTCTACACACAATATTCAGGCAGCGATAATGCCTGCAGCTTGCTGCTCCAGCTTGAAGCAGATTAGATTTACTGAAATTACAGCATCTAATTTGTGTTGTTTAACTGTATAATAGCCACTTACAATCTGCAATGAAAACAACTGTAATATTTTCTTTTCATATGACATCTGCGCAGACACAGACAATATGGACGTACATAATTATTTCATTCACAATAGCTTCTTAATTCAATTTCAGGCCTGAATAGAAATTTGGGTCTGGGCAGTGGCTGCAAACATAGAGAGAAGTCGTTTAGACTTTTGCCGTGAGGCATGGGGGGCGAACTCTTTGAGTCAAACGCACCACTCCAGTATCCAGGCTTTCTCCTTAATTGCTATCAGCTGCTGTTGACACTGAAGGGAGATTAAAGTTTCACTTTGTTACTGTCAGGGTAAGTGGAGCAGCAAATAGCTGAGCCTCCTGAATAGAAAACCAATTCCTGCATAATGATATAACAAAACAGATTCTCACTGCTCTGGGAATGAACAACGTAGCACTGAAAAACAATGGGGACATCTGGCTATGGTTCAGTCTGAAATAATATTGTATTTAGTGTCTGAATAGTGGTGGAAATAAATGTGTTATCTCAATTATTTTCTTGGACTGTCAGAAAGGCGGCACCTCATCTCTTCTGTCATCTGTGTTTGGGTGTTTATTTTGCTGCTCTGCATACTCATAATAGGTCAAGGTCAACAGTTAATTGAGCTTAAATGGTAAACTGTGCACGGTGATGCTTCCTAATTTCAGTGCAGTCAGTTACAGCCATGCAGTGTAGCCATATTGTACACTGTCAAATGTTCACCCCCCAGAGGATGATGATAAAATCTCTGAGCATGCTTCAGACCTTTTCATAATATTTCCATCTCTCAGATTTGACCTTTAATATTTTGACATTCGACTGAATTGAGAGAAGAAGGCAGAAGCCAATAACACTGAGCTCATCCCGCTTTGTCTTCCAGGCTGACATCATCTCTGCTTCAATCATGCAGATCACTCTGGGGAGCCGAACTCTCTCTGCTGTCAACTCCAGCTCTACTGAAGTGATGGCAACTCCCCAGTTCAAAGAGGATTTGTGAACCGAGCTAAACCTGCTGGTGATGTGACCATTGAGGATGAGGAAAGATGAATCGGTTGCCTCAAAATGTTTGTCCCAAAACATGGAAATCCCCCAATCTAACTCAGATCTAACCATAGAGCTAACCTTGTTTGTCAAATACTCTCCAGAAGAAATGTATACCCAACTCAGGTCAATCAAAGCTTTAGTATATGAGACAAATTGATATGATTTTCTCCAGATTATGACTTATTGTAACAGAGAAGTGTTTGCAACAACTGTTTGGACTATCACGCATGAGCTGGTGTTGTATTACTTGAGACTGTATTACTTGAGATTTCAAGACTGGTCCAGACTAGGCATGGGACCATATGAACATTTCTTGTCACGGCAAAATGATTACGATTCACAATATCATCACTATGTTCATCAAATTAAAACGGCTTAAAACTGTTATAATGGCACTCAAATCACTTGACCTGACATTTTGTAAAGAATTAATATTGTGCAAACAAAGATGGAAGTTGGAGCAGATTTTCACAAATCTGATTGTGGGGGATACCTTGGACAAGCTGTATCATCAGGCCTGGTAAGGATTTTGTAATGACTGAAAAGATATAAATGCGAAATAATCTGGAAACTATCTAGGATATCTCGAAGATACCCAGAGTCACCCAGAAAACCTAATAATTGCACAACAACTGTTTCCAGTTAGGTAGCTGGTAGAACATGGGTAAGGAGTGTTAAATAACAATGGCATGGTTGATTACAGGTCCTTGTAACTTGGTGGGTCATCTGAGTGTGGGACTTGCACTGATCCGGTCTTGGTCTTGACTTGGTCTTGATGCACTCTAGTCTTGGACGTGACTTGGTCTCAGTTTACACGGTCCTGACTACAACACTGATATCACCAACCCAGATAGTTTGAGAGTAACATGCCGTCTACCACACTGCATTTGTGTGGGTGTTCCTGTGAGCTTGTTTGTGCATGCTTGTCAGTTTTCAGTTGAATGATCTCCACTTATTGATTTCTGTGTCACACTTGTGCCCTGCATGCTGAAATCAGCTCCACATCTCTTGTCATCCCTTTGATTTTGTCTGGAATTGATGAGCCAAATGATCTTACTGTTACTGAGCAGAGCTTTGCTGACCAGAGTTTGCATGAAAGATACTAAAGACAGCAACATAAATGTTACTCGCATTAACCTGCAAACTAGACCCACTGGCTGATGTGACGCAATTCCAAGTTATGTATATATGATAGAGCCTCTTGGAGAAACTCTAGGAATTAATTGGAAAAAAGTTCCTAAAGGGAAATCGCCTTGTGCTGCAAGAAAAGCAGAACTTGCTGAACTTTTAAATGTTATCTAAACCTGTCGCAGAGACCCATAGACCTCTTAATTAGTTGTTCAATTCTTCCGCTTTATGAAGGAGGAACTCAAGTAACCCGAACAATAATGATGGATAAATAAAGTTGTCACAGTGCAGTAATATTTAATGTAGTTTATTGTTTCATCCTGTAAGAGAATGTTGTTTCTTTTTATACCAGTCAGTGATAATGGGTCAATGCTATAGCATATGTACTACAGGGTACAAATGTGTCCTGTAGAGGGGTTGAAAGTAACATATAGGTAAATATGGTTCTCTTTCACAAGGAAACCTTTCATACATTGTATGCACAACTGGACTTTTGATTGCAATCTAAACACGTAGAAACTGAAGGATAATACAGTAGGGTCCATTTTTGGATTTATGGCAAATTCAGCTGGAGATCCCTTTTAAGTTTGCTTCAAGACCGTTTTCGTTCTATGTCGATCTGGAGAAAATTTAATTCTAATGAAGAAGATTTGTTCCTTTCTTGGTGACTAAACGTTACCAAATTGACTTCGAAAGAGTTTACCCAAGTAAACAAACATGAGTAGCCTTTCTTTTAAACAAGAAACATTAGGGCTGCAACGACTTCTCACACTATTTATCAATCTACTGTTTTGTTTGATAAAAGTGTAAATACTCCGTCCAATTGCGTTTTCAAGCAGTGCTGTTGTCACAAATAAAACTAGATCTGTTTCTTTTATCATCATAGTAGCAACCAACAACAACACTACTGAATTATTTAGTCTATAATGGACACGTAACAAGCAGACAGAAACAGTCCCAGTCTGTAATTTTTCTGGGAGATTTCGTACCGGGTGGCAGACAAAATTGCACAGTAAAAGCGAAGCCAATGGTGTCATTATTCTGTAGCCATTACATTTTATAATCACCATTTACTTAGTAGTGATACCATAAAGCAAAAAAGCACGTCTTTTGCCAGTCAATTGTTTAGTTTCAGAAAATAAAAAAATTGAGAAAGGCACATCATACTGTACAGTATAGTTTGATATGATATTTGCACCTGAAAATTTAAGTTTTACAAGACTGGGACAAAACCATATCAAACTGGGGTTTGTGGTCTAATTTGTGTCAGTTCAAAGGTCCTTGACGTGAAAAAGTTTGTTTAATCTTTTTGATGAATGTTGGATTAATCATGTCCTCCGGCTGAGGCATTTCTATTTATTTTTTTTTAACTGTAGCCACCATCTGTCCAATGTGTTCAAGGTGTTTTAGTTGCCCAATGCCAGCAATGCCTTAACCATATTTCAGTATACTGTATTTTCAACCTTCATCACACTGAAGTTGCCACATGCACACATTGTATAAATGTAGTAATCATATCATTTTCTGCTGTGATAATTTGATAGTTAGAGGTAGGGTAGAAGCACCTTGGAGGTATTTGGGAGCTTAATGGTTAAAGCACATGTCACATAATCACAACATTGCCACGGACTGCTGTTGAACTGTCCAAAAATATCCTAAAAAATAATCTTAAGAATCACTTTCAGGAGCAGTACCTCTACAGCGTTTATATCAATAAGTTCAAATCAATTAAAAAAGTCCTTACCTTTTGCTTTTACCAAAAAATATTCCAAAAAAACACATTTGACATCACTAAAACCTGGCTAAAAACTCTCAATGTCAAAATACAACCACAATGCGGTGTTTGGTGGTCTGTGCTCAAAGTTCAAACTCTGTCACAAGGGTTCTTTCAGGTCTCTTTGGATATTGAAGATGCTCCAAGGTTCTTTGAGGCATTTCTCATCTGTTCTAAACATAGCACCCCCCATCTGTTAAAGACTATAAGACCGAGTGTGTGAGGAATCGACTTCCTGCTATCTGGGTCTCTATCTCTCTACTCTCCTCTCTGTGTTCACCAGACACTGCACCTTTGGTGACCCTTTATTCAAGATGCTGAACAAAATACAACCGAGTCCGTTGATGGTACATAAGAGGACTGACTGCTGTTTTAAATAAGCCAAAAACAAGTTAATGTACTCACTATAGTGCGGACGAGGACTGATTTTCCCCCAAAATCCACAGTATGATCTCTGTGTGTAATCATGTGAACACAGACGAGCACTTCAAATTTTTTGTGAAAACAGGATGAGTCTATCTCTAATGTGACCACAGAGGATGTTTCTGCAGCACCATTTTTGGCAGCTCACTGTGTCACAGTCAGTTCTGGTCCTGTCCTACAGATCCATCATTGAAAGCATCCTCACGCCATCCATCACAGTCTGATATGGCTCTGCCTCCCACCACTCCAAGGGAAGCGTGTCATTCAAACCTCTGAGGGGGGTTTTAGAGACCTGGCTGCACTGCATCACACGCACATACACCTGCACTAGAACAGGGTGAGGTAAAAGGCAAGGAAGATTTTTGCCGACGGGGACAGCCACCTGTTTGGTTTACTTAAATCACATGGGTGGACACTCTTCTTTTCAAACATGAGAGTCAAAATGCAGAGATTGCTGACACTTCACACTTTAAATATTTACATCATAGCTCCAGGCTTTAGACTGCATTTAGATGTAACTGAAGAGGGTGATGTCTAGGATTTTATATCATAAAGGTACACCATATATAAGCCTAGAAGCAGTCGTCAATTTTCTGTAAATAGCACCTTTTGATAAGGCAACATGGCAAACTAATGCGTGACTACTTCACAGACATAATGAAGAATGTGGACATTTTTTTGTGCCGAAGAAACAAAAAACATATTCCTGAAGTAATTTAACTACATTTCTACTTTTTTTTAACTTTTAACTTTAACTTTGACTGCATTAGTTACATCTAGGAGTATCTTGTAAACTGACAACTAGATGTTCTGTTTTAATTCCAATGACGTTTTTCTTAATGAAATATTTTTAAAGAACACATAAGGTTGAAATACTTTAAGTCTTTTAAAAGAAACTAAACATTTATAATTTTATGTACTGTAAAATGTAACCGCTACAAAATAAATCTATTGAATTTAAATGCAACATACTTTCCAACCCATCTACCAGAATTTGTATACTCTGAACTCTCCTTTTTTAAAAAGGTAATTTCAAGTGGTGCAATTCAAATATGGGGTTATTAGGGGTGGTGAAAAAAATCGATTATTGATTAATCGCGATAATAATATTGACGATTATGATTCGATTATTAAATTTCCAAAAATCGATTTAAAAAAAAGAATTATTTTGTATTTTTATTTTTTAAATAGTAATACAAACTGGAGTCCTCCTCTTACTGGCTACCGCTACATGGTCCACAGTCTGGAGCCAAGATATGTTATTCCATCCCGGAGCTTTTTCACACTTAAATTGATTCCAAATCTTTACAAGGACACAAAGCTTTCCATGCAAGTGTCCCTCAGTTCTGCTCACAGGGTAGCAATAACCTGCGATGCCTGGACATCCAAAACTACAGTCTCAAAAGTGACCATTACACAGGGGCGGTTCTGGGGGGGGGCAACAGGGGCCAGTGCCTCCGTAACTCTGAGTCTGGACCCCCCTGTGGCCCCCCCGACAGGGAGTCTGCATCAATAATACAATGACAGATTTCTTGTAAAGAAATATTTTGTTTTGAAGGGAAAGGCAGAAATAAAGTGTCTCAGCAGTTTACTACCCAATCAAAATTGCTGAAATTGTAAACACTGTTTTGTCTGAATGAGGGATTTATCTTTTTTTCCGGGTTGTATGTGCCCCCTAACAAAAAAGGCGGCCCCAACCTGGCTCCCCTATTAAAACTGGTCTAGAACCGCCACTGCCATTACAGCTCATTATGTCAGCAGTTAATGGAAGCTAATGTCCTATGTACTTCAGGCGAAAGCTATGGATGATAGCCACACAAGCGCAAATATGTGTGAGTTTCTCAAAGCAATGGCAGACGAGTGGGGAATAGAGAAACACGCCCTGGTTCTCGTCACCAACAATGCTTCTAACATGAGTCCGGCTGCTGAGCTTGGCAGCTTTCTTTTAACAGTGAAACACTACATTTAAAACAAATTAAAAAATAATAATTTTGATATTACAGTTACACTATACAATATTGAAGGTGCTGTGAGGTGTTACTCAAAAGATAAGTAAAATAATTCAGCAGCTGACTGATGTTAAATGGAAGATCAATAATCGTTAATAATTGAAAATCAAATTGATAATCGTTAATAATCGAAAATCGATTTGTAATCGAATCGAGACTTCAATAATCGGAATCGAATCGGGAAATTGGGCCGATTAACCACCCCTAGTGGTTATAGTTACTCATATTCAGATAGAAAACTCAAGAGCCACTCAAGAGCTATATTTTAAAAGCTGTAATGTATCAATTTGTCTAAACTACAAAGAGGAGTAATTACCCTCAGTGCTTGAATGCTCCAAGCTTGATTTCTTCAATTTTTCACTATATACTTTTGTGTCTGACTTTCCACCTTCTGATTTACCAAGCCACATTTTCAGACTAGACTTGCATTTTTTTCGACTGAAAATGGGCAACAACTCCAAAAACAACACAGTGTTTTTGAATACTGATAGGGCGCTTATAATCAAAATATTATCGCAAACACAACATGAACAAAAGCATTATCCAAACTGCCACAACATGCCATTATAAATGAAGCATTCTGACATGGAAGAGATGCCCCTGCCTATAGATCATATTTTCAGATGTGCAAGGAACTAGGGTTGGTCGATGTCTACCAAATTGGTATTTGACGCTGTCCACTGTGAAACATCATGATGGAGGATGACAGGGTTTACTATATGTAGCCTACAGTTGCTTTAAGGCAGGAGCTGCTTATGAGCTCACCACTGTAGACACAAACGCCCCCGTCTGTCACTCTGATGGCAACCTCCAACTGTCTCACCCAGCTGAGAAAAGTGTCTTTCCTTAGATTCCAGCTGGGTGAACAATCCTACATACATCCCCACGTTGGTTTTAAAAGTGCCTTTTTCCTCCACACCACGTATTCATAACTTAGCTGTGTTCAGCCTCTGAAGCTTGAAACATAGTTATCTGGCTAGCTACACAGAGAAAGCTAAGCAAAAGAAGATCAATACAATTGAAATGAACACACTAACAATGATGGAACCGAACATCTTGGTTTCACCTAACTGAGCTGGTTTCATAAGAAAAGATGAAGCGGGACGTGGTGACAGAGTGCATTGGTATTAGAACTAACCCTTGTTATATTGTCTCCATGGCAAGATGACAGTAGAGGATCAGCCATCAGATCAACCCTATAGCAGTGTTTTCCCTATATGCACCTAGTAGTGGCGGACCGCCACTGCTGAAATATGACCGCCGCTGCTGATTTATTTATTTTCATTTATTTTTTTAACGAGGAGAGAGGAGAGGTGGAGAGTGGGCTCAGTCTGTCTCTTTAGAAACTAACGTTATATCATTTTGCGCTATGGACGCTTCATATCCAGTTCAATCACAGACCTGTTTGAAACGATTTATGAAAATAAATCCAGAAACACAGTGGGCCACCTATAGAGACTATAAAGCATGTTATGCTATTTCTTACAGCTGTTAGAATAATGAACTTAAATATAACAATTTCGGCTGCCAGTATCCATGGTTCTATTGTCATATTTTGCTTGGCAACTATCATTGTCTCTGTCAAAGTAACTTTGCAAGCGATCTCCTTCGCTACATTCATCCAGATATACCGTTACCAGTTGATGCAGATGATGCGCCGCGCTAAACTCGCTATTCCGTGCAGTGCCGTGCCATGCTGCGCTGTCTCTCAGCATACACCACCACAGAGGTAACGTTAGCGGCAGGTTTGGAGAAGGTGCAACGAGAAACTTGAGTTTACTTGATAATGTCAGCACAACAATTTTAACAAGCACCGGGTAGATGTCAACAATGAAGCAAGCAACACTGATCACTGATTCAGGATTATCATTCGGGGTTGATGGATTTGTGCCGAGTTCACAAGTAAGGACTCCGACTTTGAGTGGCGTTCTAGTGTACTTTTTCTGGTAGGAAGTCAGAAAATTTCTTCTGTCTCGAACGCAGCATTACTATGCGCGAGGGCCACTGTGACGCGCGAAAGCTGTCAATCTCAAGTTACTGACAGATTACTTCACAGAGGCACAGACCTTTTGGATAGTTCTAGTATTTGTGTTATGTGATTTTACTGTATATGGTTGGTAATATATTTTTTGTGAAATTATTGTCCATAATTGTTTTAAAGATTACACTTTCATTGTGTTCAAAAAAAGTGTATTTTCCTAAGGCTTGAGACACCTCATGTGTAAGCTAGACAGACAATTTCCCCTGCTCATTACTGTGCATAAATGTACTATTATGTACTTAAGCCTAAGCCTCTGGTGGCGACAGACACATAGAAACCTCCTGGCAGGGTGCACTTTGCACTTTGCTTTTGCACGCGGGCGAACACTCATCTCCACTGCAACAACTCCATCCTAGGGGAAACACTGCTATAGGGAAAATGCTTGTTTGGTGAACACCTCAGCAATAGTAACATTATTATCATTTGTATTGTTATATTAACATACAAAAATGACCACTCCCACAAAAATCTTGACTCATATCGCAATGGCAATCCCTGTCAAAATAAACACAATATGTCTTATAATCTTTCTATCTGAATTTGTGAAACGAAAGAACTTAAAATCAATTTTTTTTAAACTTCAAAACAACTAAAAAATATGTCATTGCCAAAAATTCAGTGTTTTTTAAACATGAGTAATTACTTTTTTTTAATAGCAAACATAATGACTTGTCTTCACTGTGAAAGCACAGGTGGAACTAATAACATTTACAATGCTCAAGTCCATTTTAGTGTCAGAGGAAGCCATTCCAGTGAGTTAGTAGGCATGGTACCAGAACCCTGAAATTAAACTAAATGGGATGCGACCATCATTAATGTTATTAATTACACCTGCGCTTTTCATGACAAGTTAAACACCCTGCTGTGAAAAGGGCCATAAAAGGTGAGCAGCACACCGACTTGCTGCTGAGATAAATTACAGCTACAACTAAAAGGTGAGGTGAATATTTGTGTAGTGGCTCTTCTCTGGTCACAAGTCGACTCTGACAGTAGCCAGTACTTGATTTTATTTGCCAGAGTAAAAACCAGAAACAGCGTCCAGACATGCTTGAATCGCTTCCAGGTTATCTACTACAAAACAAAACAAATCTGAGCAGTCAGGGTGCAAAATATACACCAGCCACATCCCTGTGTCCTCCTCCACGACGTATAGCACATGGGGGAATCCTCTCTGCTGTGCATGGCTGATCATCTGTCACTAACACTGATGCAACCGGTAGGACACAACATGGCTCTCACATGATGAAAAATAGCCACAAGCACGAAAGATAACCCCCGCCCAACACAGTAGTAGCTCGGTTCACTAGTCCACAGAGACATGCACCAATACGTGACAACCCCCGTTTGAAACCATATGGTGACAGAGAAAACACACATACACTCTCACAAACACACACACACACACACACACACCTACAGAAACACACATCCTCTGCCAACACCTCCACCAGGTAGTTAATGAGGAGGAAGTTTTAGGGATGGTTTGGGCACGATAAAAGATGAAACAAAAAAAACTTAAAGATGAACAGTTGAGGCAAACCTTTGAAGATAAATGCTCGAGACAGAATTTTATCCTCTCCTCTTTGGCTTCTAAAAGACCCACCAGCTTCCAACAAAATGTTAAATCATGCAGTGTGATGACGCTCCAAACTTAAATACAAGTGACTCATCCTTTACAACAATTGGCAGGAATTATTAATCATGGTTGTAAAATAAAAAGCCAGAAAGAAGGGGGTAAAGCTTCCCCTCTGCCAAGTCTCTTTCTCTGCAGTGTGCTTAAAAACACCCCAAGATAAAACCTCACAATCCAATAAAATGCCACTTAATAACAAAGGTACTGAATGTCCTCATAAAGATCCCGAGATATCATCAATACCCAGCCATCAAGGTTATTGCACTGCTGGGTGTAGAATGACAGCAAGGTAAGATGTTTTCCTTCAACATAAAATTATTTTCCTCAAACTGAGCAGGCCACAAAGCAGTACAGAGTGTCACATCTAGTGACCCTTAAAAAAGGCCCCGTCGCCTGTATGTCATCCTTTAATCCGCCTGACTTTAAACACGCAATCTTGACTGAATCAGGAGTCTTATCAGAACTGGCAGGTTATGTTCTGAGGTTATGTTCGCCTTTTGTGTGGGCTCATATCTGAACATCTCCAGTGTTCATTTCAACTTGCAGCTATCCATCCAAAAGAGGGGAATATAAATGGCGCAGCTGCATTTGAGGGCTTATTTAAAATTCTGTGTGATTCTCTGTTCTTTAATGTCGATATGCCGTCTTCCTGAACAAACAAAAGAAATTGTCACCGTCTTCCCTTTGCTTCAAACGTAAAAAGGGCAAGAAGTCACAACATTGTGCTCAAAGAGTCTCTGGTGCATATCAATTCAAAGAACAAGCAAAGACAGATTTTTTTTTGCACTCAGCACACATGCAAACAGCATCCGTTGTGATCCAATTAATTCAGTCTTTTCATGATCATTTTGCATCGTTAGTCTATTAAAGGGGCTCCTTGGAACTTCTCTGGTGTGCTGGGAGTTGGTCATTTATGTTTGTTTATGTTAGCTGTTGTATCTGTTAACGGTGTACTACAAATCATGCCAAGTCACATCCTTTGAGACTGTCGAGAAAATCTAATCCGAGTCTTTCACGAAGAAATCCACAGTACAGCAGCATTAAAAACATTTAAACAAAACATCCACAAGCGTGGGGAAGACCTCATTATTCATGTCACATTACAATCTGCTCACATATGACCATTAAAAAAGTGATTGATGCATGTAGATTGTGACCAATTGTTTGTAGTGTTTGTATTGTTGTGTAGTCCCCGTTTCATCGATTAGTCAATTGAGAAAAATTAGTTGCCAACTATTTTGATACTCAAATCTCATGGTTTTGGATCAGTTATTTTCTGTTTTATTTTGTAGCTGTGTCATCTTGTGTCTCATCAGTTTCTACTGATCCTAATGTTCCATTTCCCCATCGGTGTCTCCTGTGTTCCTTGTGTGCCTCGTGTTCCTGCCTGTTTCTTTGGTTTGTACTTTCTTTGTTTTTGCATTTTTCATTTCTTCTTTTATTCTCAGATTAGCCCTTTCCTGCTTCATCAGTTTTTGCTGCCTTTTGTATTTGCACTTTCGATTTTGTGTTCAGACCTCATCGTCCAAGCTCATCTTTTGTTCTTACCATGCCTGCCTTCTGAGTGTCTTGTGTTCTGGCCCTCACTATTTTTGCTACAAGTAATAATCAGCTACCATAGCATATGTTTGTGCATTTGCAGCAGTACTCAATAACCGCGGTGGGCACAAAGTCACACAATATGCCCATTTCTACATAATTTTGTCATTCATGATAGTGACAAAAGAAGCAATCTGAAGATGTCAGTTTGGGCTCTGAGAAATTGTTATGAGCACTCTCACAATTTTTCTTTTTTTACAATTTTAAGACTGAAAAACCAATCAAGATAATAATTGCTGGAAGTAGCCCTGCATTTTGTTAAATAAAAAAAGAAATGATTGGATGTGACGTTGACATTGAGAGTTTGCAATTAGGAAAGCCTTCACAGCAACTTCAGTCTCACTTCACTGTCGCTCAATAACCTATTAAAGTCCTCCTCCTGAAATAGCTGGATATGCACGATTGCTCATGATTATTACCCTACCCTCCTGTTTTCAGTGACTTTTGGACATTCTCAAAACTGTGTCTATATTCTGAGTTAATTGATGAATAGCTGTCACGCATTGAATAAAAACAAGGCAGGAACTAATTAAAACCAAGTCCCCATGCTGCACAATGAAGTCAAGTTTAAGAAAAACATTTAGTAGGTGGGTTTCATTCCCTTACATCCATTAGTTTATGGGAATGTCAGATGTGAGTAGATTGACAGTCAAGTTTAGTCAAGTGTATAATTTTACAATGATTGATCCACCATACCACATATTTAAAGCTTGTAGTTTCCCCAGCTGTGAATGAACACCAAGCTTTTAAAGTTACAACTGATTACATAATTGGACCCAGACACCAACCATGCACAGTTTTCAGCTGTTTGGTTTGTCAACTAATCATTTACTCAATGTGTTTTTGAAAAAGCATCAATCAACAGCACAAAGACCACCAACTATTTTGATAATGAAATTTTCAACATTGTCAACATTGCTGTTCTGTGTTTATATCATTGTAAAGTAAATCTCGTCTGGATTGCTGGGACAAAAAGGAGACATTAGGCTCCATTTTTCACCATTTTCTATTCTACAGACCAAATATTTAATCTATTCACTGAGAAAATCATTGGTATTCATCCCTAAACTTTACACAGACAATACATATAAGATTCTAACATAACATTCTTACTAATCTGTTACATCACTGACTTTTGTAAATATACGCTTATTTTCAATTTGATGCCGGCAACATGTTTCAAAAATGTTAGAACAAGAGCAAGAGAAGACTGGGAGAGTTGTGGAATTCTTCAAAAGACACCCGTAGAAACACCTTGGCAACAGGTAATAGTATCATGACTGGGTATGAAAGGTGCAATCCTCGAAAAGGCTCAGTCATTCACAAGCAAGGATGGGGCGAGGTTCACCACTTTGTGAAACACAATTGTTTTTTAGAAGGCGACTGTTAAATAGATTTTTCAACATGAGCTCAAGGCATTTGCAATACTGGTATCTCAACAACCCTAGTAAAGTTGCAGCCCTACTGAATACTATAATTGGTTCATCTTTTGTCACAAGCAATGGTACTAAACAGTTTACAAACAAAACAGCAAACCTAACCCACTCCACAAACAACACACACTGCTTGACTCTTATACAAGTGCTCAATGAAAATAAATAGCCTGAGAAGAATCTAATAGGAACAGTCAGCGAGTCTGTTCGTCATGATTTAGGGTGTGTGACTGAAATCATGTATGGTTGTACTCAGGAAAATGATTTATTTCTCTCTCTGTCACTGACCATAAACACAATTACAATGCAAAAACAGGTGACACTATAGACCAGGGGTACTCAAATACAAATCTTAAAGAGCCACAAAGATTTTTTTGAATGACTCAGAGGTCCATGTATTGAGGTCGGTCAGGCCACATGCAATAATACTGTAATATTCAAAACAAAATGTCCTTTTCATTCTAAACAACAAAATACGAACTAAAATAAAATGTACTTTCCATTTTAACATAAATTAAAATACGTAGTTGAATATTTCCTCTTTTGGTTTGCCTTCAAACATTGTGTCCATCACTTCAGTCATGCATTATTTTATTTCATTGTGACATAGATGTGACAAGAATCCTGCTTGCAGCTTGATATGACGATTTCAGTGCATTTATTGGTGTTGTGCTTATCTCTGAATTTTGAGGAAATGTCTCTTCAAAATTCCTATGCTTCGTCTCATAATGCCGTTTCAAATTGGAAATCTTCATCACAGCTTCTCCTGGCATATTGTAACGCCACTTGTGGACTGTGGCGCAATGACTCTTGGGTATTCTGTTGTTGTTGGTGTAATTATGGTTCGTGAATGTGTTTGTGAATAAGATGATATGTAAGATGGTTGTGGGTTATTTCACGTCATTTGTTCTGTGATTAAATGGTGTTTTAACAAGGATGATACACATTTTGGCACTGTGAGTAAAAGGGTGTTTGCCGGGAGAAACTCCCCGCCCGTTACACTCTTTGCAACATAGAATATACATGACGTCGCTAACGTTAGCTAAAACTTGTCAAACTGCGCAAGGTGGTAACGTAAGACGAAGGATTTAAAACCGCAGCCCTACCAGATACGTGGAGATTGTCCCGGTTGGAGGCAGAATAAATGCAACTTCGAAGATCCTATGTCTGCGAGTTGCCGATTATCACTGTCCACTTTGTCATAACAGTTTACTTGGAAACACGCCATATTCAATCTCTTACCACCAGCAAAATGTGAATACGCGAAGTGCTCCGAAAACGAGAGTGAAAGTTAAAAGTTGCGCTCTGTCTGTGTATCGTTGGCATGGAGACAAGTCCCGGTATACACGTGCTGACCCAACCAAAACACATAGTGAGGGAATAATAGTTCGGGGGCCACAAACAGGAGGCCGGCGGGCCGGATGCGGCCCGGGGGCCGCCTATTGAGGACCGCTGCTATAGACAATAACCGTATATAAAAATCTGCACTGCATTATAGAGCAAGAAACAGCTCAAGTGTTTCCTGTATTGAATTCAAATCAAACAAAAACCACCAAAGGCAGATTGCTGCACACCTTCACCCACACATTTAAGTATGGTCTTTTGAGAAGCTATCTATCTCGAATTCATCTCTGAAAAAATTGCAAATTAATTAACTCAACAAAACAACATTGCCCGATTTTCACTTCAAATTTAAGTATCACTTTTTTGCAGGCAGGTGCAGGCAAAGCATAAAGTATAAACGGCTGCTTTGTTTATTTATTATTTTCTTCTTTTCATGGGATGGGTAGCTTCTAGCTGTTAATAGTGCATAAATTGGGAGGGCAATAATGGAAATTCTTCCCATGGTTTTCATTAGTATGCAGGGTGCTGACGGCAGCAGCTCTGTATTTGTTAACAATATCCACACAGAGTCTGCAATGCAAGGGAAAAAACGCAGTAAAAAGACTTGAAAAACACAAACTAATGGAGGGATAGTTGCAGTCTTCTGTTTCCTTTCTATCATTGTTCAGCTTTATAATCATGGTCATGGCCGGCTTTTGTCTTGATTGTTGTCAGGAGAAGGTGGGTGGGGGTAGAGTACTCTCGCTTGCATCTTTTTAGAGAAGTATAAAAAATTGCAGAAAATTCCACAAAGAAAAAGCTGAAATCCTTGAGAACATGAACTTCTTGGTGAGCAAATGAAAAAACCTAAAATATCAAAAATGATATATTTCAAGCTGTAATTGAAAGCATGAACTGCAACTTGTTACTAACACAAATTGTTGCACCATGCTAATGTCCATTTCGTTCATGTCTGCTTCCCCATGAGATTGAACTTCAGTCTGCAGAGCCATGAAGCCACATCCCCACTGCTGTGAAGAGCGGCGTTTGCCATTTATTCAAAATGTATTGATACTGAACTTGTCTCATAACCGAATGGCACCAACTTCGACACTGTACTTCCTTGGGTCACCAGCAACAAACTTGCCAAGTGTGAGGTTGATCAAATGAAAGATTTTCTGAGGTATGCGAATAATATATAGACAGACAGACAGGAAAAAATATTTGTCTTTGAAGCAAATAATCTCTAACACTCTGTAAATGCAAAATCAAATGCTTTAAAAGACGAACTAATGGCAGTACACTTGTTTCCTTTCTATCATTGTTCAGCTTTAAAATCATGGTTAGGACCAGCTTTTTGTCTTGATTGTGACCAGGAGAAGGTAGGCATAGGTAGAGCACTCTACAACTCTTTCAAGTCTTTACTCTGTGGTGAGCTAGCGAAAATCATTATATATCAAACATTGTATATATTAAGCTGTAATTGACAGTGTGATCTGCTACATCTTCAGAAATGTATGTAGAGGGAGTAAAATACTGGGTAGCCCTTACTAAGCTGTCAAACTAAAAGCTGATTATCTTCATTAAGTGGCCAGATGACAGTTATCTTCGGCCCAATTATCCATACCACATATCTGTCATCTTACTGGAGAACCTGTCTGGAAACCACAAGAGACCTGACTCCCACATCCTAATTCATAAAGTTGTTTAGTCAATCTACAACCTAAGGATCAGGCTTCCCTGTCAGCTCAGAGTAAACCGTGCATAGTCTTCTTTACTGTGCATAGTCTTCTTTACTGACTCTGACTCTCTTGCGTCCCTTTTGCTGTTTCATGAATAAACGACTCAATTATTGATGATCTCAGAGCTTCTTCATTATTAAAATGTGCCTGTAGTTGAAAGCGCCAGGGTTAATGCAGGCAATATGGCGGCTTCGAGAAAAAAATACCTCCTGCTTAATTGTGATGATTAGCAACAGGTGCCCTCTGTTGTGGTTCACTGTGTCACAAGGTGGAACACCGGAGTAAAAGTACAGATAGTGTATGAGTGTAAACCTTTTTTATAAGCTTATCTTTGCAGTAAGGGATGGATAATTATTTGGTGTTAAGTCTGAACTTGTTTTTTTTTTTTCTTGGGTGGGAGAGTGCTCCTTGAGGTCAAAGTGGAACAAGCTTTAAACACAAAATTAACATACTATTATCTTATGAGGCCTTATTGATATGACAAACAGGTTAGCAAACAGTTGCCAAATTACATCTCCAGCAGACCCAGAAGGTTATTTGCCTTTACTTGGAGTCATGTTTCTGTCCACCTGATAAATTAACATCCAATATTCTCACTCAGCTTGGCTTTGCTCTTATTTCCTGGGGGAAATATCCAGCTTGTTCATACTAAATGCTCCACCATATTTACCAGCTAGTCAATAACCTTGTCAGTCTACCATTTGGTGCTGGGCAGGAAGTGTGTGTTGGGTTTAGCCGGATTTTTTGATGAAAACATCAGCATGCTGTGGCTGCAGATAACAGCAGTTGCAGACTGGGAAATAAAAACAATGAGCTGTTGATGCTGAAACTCTGCAGGGCTGATCATTCTCTGTGGGCTTATCAAAACACCCACTTTCACATCAAACATTGTTATTTCATCAATAAAATATTGGTCAGAGCATCTTTAAGAAAATATATACACATATATATACACATATATATATACACACATATATATATATACACATATATATATACATATATATATACATATGTAAGAGGGAGAGGGAGAGAGGAGACAGAGACCAGAGACGTAGATAGAGAGACAGAGACCAGAGACAGGAACAGAGATCGACAGGACAGCGCGAGAGAGCACCAGAGAGAGACAGAGACAGATGCGACCTAGAGGTAGACATAGACAGAGATAGAGTCGACAGGAGAGACTAGAGACAGTAGAGACAGAGACATAGGAGAGAGAGACAGAGAGAGACAGAGACAAGCATAGACAGATATATATATACATATATACCACATATACATACATATACAATATATACGTATAAAATATATATCACATATACAATATATACTATACATATACATATACATATATCTACATTACATATATATACATATACATTATACATACACGATATCATATATATACATATATATACATGTATATAATAGACATATATATCATATATAAATATAACATATATATACTATACCATATATACATATATACATAATATATATATATAGACATTATCATTATACATATATATATACATATATATATACATATATATATATATATATATATATATATATATATATATATATATATATATATATATATATATATATATATATATATATATATATATATATATATATATATGTATATATACACATACATACACATATATATACACACACACATACACACACACACACACATACACACACTTTAAACAGCTTCCTCCTTTGAAGCAATGCTGTAGTATCTGGTGAAATTTTTACAACTGGTGACATTTTTGTTATTACAAAGAGACTAAAGTACCAAAAAGTAGCATTGGGTACTAGTACCAGTATACCCAAAACTACTGTATATACAGGGCCAGATGAAATCAAAATGCATTGTATCACTATATTTTCAGCCAATGCTAGCTCGTAGTATCACAGTATTTTTAGCCAGTGTTACACTCTCTCTGTGAAGCAGGCAGGTGCTGTGTGCCTGTGTGCTAATTGGCATTTTGGCAGCATTACGAGCCAACAGGCAGCTTCTCAATTACAGGGTGGTTTCCCTTACAAACCTGCCAGTATGGGCACCTCAGTGTGCTCAGTTTGCCTCAATCTAAAAAACATTTGCAACTAAATATTCTTTCCCTCTTTATAATATTGGATTTGTGTCACTACAATGTAAGAGGCTCAAAGTGTATATGACAGGTAGTGAATTTAGATGCCACTGAAGCAACGATGCATAATCTCTCCTCTGACATCTTAAGGAACTGTTACACATCAAGGCAGATGGAGAGACAATATTTCAGAGAGCAAGGAACAACGGCGAGCAGCACCAGCAATAGAAAACAGCTGCCTTTGAATGGTGGATCAGACTTTGGATTTATCATGCTCTCAACATGACCTCTTTCGACTTGAAATACACAAGTCCTTTGATTGCTTCAGCCTCCCTGACATGAGCTTTCAATCAGAGTCTTTGAGAGCAATTCCCTGGCCAGGCTTTGTCATCTATATTTCCACAATTGTTTGGAGTTCTGATTTTGAGGAGCACTGAGGGGGCGATCGGTATTACCTCGCCTGACCACCTCTCTTGTCTCCAGAGACGAAGAGATATGCAGTCCTTGTCAAATCGTACATGTGCACTCAATTATGTCTAAGATTGTTGATATTAAGCAAACGCCTTTGCAGTAAAGATTCAGAATCAAATCAAAGGGTTATTAAAATGTGTTTTGATGTTTAATTGAATCTTCTGAATACTAATTTGTTGCTCTGTGATAATTGAGAACAGACAACAATTAAATGAAAGAGTAGACCTTTAACTTTTGGCTCCTAAAGCACAGTAACTTGTTTTAACTTTGTCTGATGTCTCTGTTAAAAACCTCTTCTCGATAATGTATTTTCAGTAATTGACTGGCTTCTTTATGTGCATGTGCAGAGGGAGGATTGGGCATAGAAAACAATGAAAAACTGCAATGAAAAAGAAATGGGAAGAAGCATGAAGTCAGCAGAGGCATGTTTAAGGTAGATAAGGTGAAACCAATTGACGATTCCTGCTCTTTCCCAGTGGCAACAGACATTTTATTGGCAAGTCAGTGAGATAGTCTCCCCGGCCCCGAGAATAAGCTAGAGAATTGCAACAGCTGGAGCAAATGCTATTGGTCACAGCAAGTCATTGAAAATGGAAGTCTCAGAGCTGTGAGCGTCTCCCATGAAATCCTGCTTTTCCTTTTACGAAAGGTGTGGCATATTTCTAATGAGATCCCACTATCACGCTTCAAGAGAGAATTCAGAAGTAATTAACACATTCAGTATGATGTACAGACTGTTCACTTGTCAAGATGTGTGGGTTCACGATCCGTTCAGTTCTTATTTGATAGTGAGAAGACTACCAATTCAATAAAGTGTACTATGTTTTAGCTCTTGTCATGACCTATGAGAGCAAGGCTCAAACCTAAAGGCTGCACTCAGTATTTCAGTGGATTTCAAAGAGGCAGGCCTCCTGCCACACCATGCAGGGAAACATCTTGTGATACATGTGTTAGATGCTACAGCAGACAGTTTAGTAAAGGGTGGTTGAGGAAATGTGTCACAGCAACCCTCAAATAGCCCTGGGATGGTGCCCCTGGACACTCCATTTCTGGCATGCGCTCCTTGATCAGGGGGTTTGGGTAACCTGGCACATCATGGGAGGGATTGGCAGTTCACAGCTTGCTTTCAGGACTGGTTGGATAAATGACTAAAACAGCATGATGGGCAGCTTTATAACACAGACAGGGTCACAGAAGGCTGGCGAGTCACTCCCTGACAGGAAGAAGAAGAAGGGGGGAAAAAAACAAGCCCACTCACAAAGCTACCCATGGCTAATTGGATCCGACGGGCAGTAGAAAGAGATTTAAAATGCAATCTATGATCATAATCATAATTTTAGGATGAATATTGGATGTGACATGTTGCACTGAATTCAGCCATGTCTGCAAAGTGTGAATAAAGGTGACAACAGGAGTCGCTTCACAGGGTTACTTGTAGATACCTTTCCCCATCACGACAATTACGTCATGGACTTACGGTACATTTCTTATCCTATGTACATATCTTATTTCATCAATCGATGAAAGTACATGGACCTCGATCATTAATTCTGACTTTGCTATTGCCGTTGTGTTAACATTCCTGTTTGGTTACATAAGAATATCACCAACATTTAGCCAATATTATACCAGAAATAACTAGCAGAGTTCCCCTTACCATTATAATGGGGCGTTCAGACCGAACGCGACAGACACGAATACAATCGCTTCAGACGCTTCATTCACGCCGCTTGATCATTTTGGACTATTCGCTTCATTCGCGTCATTCGCGCCATTCGAATCATTCGCGCTTGAGAAAAAACATACGAAGCGCTTGCCCGCTCATTTTTGAACCGGTCTTTCTCAACCCGCTCTCTTTCCACGTCGATTATGGCTGATGTCCCCACTGTTGCTGCACTGTACCTGCTGTACAAGTCCCAGAAACGCCGGAAAACCACCCGCCGTCGTGTCTGGGTTCATGAAGTCCTCCGGAGACGCATGGAGCTGGGGGAATTTCACTGTCTCCTCCAGGAGCTCCGTCTGGATGACGACCAGTTCCAGCGTTACCTCAGGCTGACCAAAGCCCAGTTCGGGTCGGGGCGGTACAGTGCAGCAACGGTGGTGACATCAGCCATGATCGATGTGGAAAGAGAGCGGTCTGAACGCCTCCTCTTTTTTAAATTTGTCCCGGTAGAACACTGCAGTGGTGTCGTACAGCACCGGGTGCCCACACACAGCTACAATAAGCTTTTCCTCCATCGTTGCTCTGAGCAACCGTAAACAACCATACGTGAGGGAAGTGACGTCGTCGGCTTGAACTCGTTGCTGATTGGATATTTTCTAATTTTATTCGCACCGCTTCAGACGCCTCAGACGCTTCATTCGCGCCACCGCCGCCTGAATAGTGTGTCATCGCGCCATTGACATTGATTTTCAATGTAGAGTTGCCGCTCCATTCGCGTCTATCGCGTTCGGTCTGAACGCCCCTTAAGGCTTGGGTAAAGCACCCAAGCATGTAATTCAAATTTTATTTATAATTTTGGTTGTGTGATACTCTTTGCAATGTCTGTATATTATCAACAAAAAGTTAATTGCTCTTTGAAAGGGTGTACTTGCTTAAACTATTATATCATCATTATAACAGTCGCTTAAAATGGTCTCAAAAAGGACAAGAATACAAATTATCATATTATTAATATAGCACCCAATTCCACAACAAAATTTATCTCATGACATGTTCCATTTGGAGCAGGTCTGGACCATACTCGATTACTTGATTTACAGACACCCAACATTTCCCCCTATGAGCATTTAGGAAAAGTGGTGAGAAAAAACTGCCTTTTAACAGGCAGAAACCTCTGTTCAGATCGGGATTTATAGCAGGTGGCCATCTGCCTTTACCAATTTGGTCATCCATCGCAATTATTTCTGGGACAACATATTGTCCAACAGAAAGTAGCTATAGTGACAGGCATAGCAACATTACTACAAAAGGGCTTCTTTTATATCATCAATGTGGATTACAGTGGATTAAAAAGGTGATGTCAATGTTGTAATTCAGCTTGTTTCTCCTGATTTTTATTGGCTTAAAATAAATCAATTAATGCAGGATGTAGCCGATAAAATATCAAATAGCATAGAAAAATATCAGAACCCAAAGTGAAACCTTCAAGTTACTTATTTCTGTCAAATTTGCAGTGGAAAACCGCAAACAAAGGAAAATTGATATATTTGAGAAGCTAGACCCAGTTAATTATCAAACAATTACTCAATGATCGAAACTGTTTTTGCTGACGTTGATTGGCAAATCGAGTAATGAAATAAATTAATCCTAGTTTCCTTGGATAATCGAGGAGATGCCTCTAAGATCCTGTTTATACATTGTTTGACTTATAAATACAACCTAATTACTCTACCTAATTATACACACTGCCTCTCAATCTTGCCGTCTTTGACCCCCCCCCCCCCCCCGACACACACAGACACACCAATCTCACTTTCACTCCTGTCTCACTGACCCTGCCCCCAATCACTTGTATTGTCTCTCCTCTCTCTAATACGACAACGGCGGGGGGAGGATCTGCGATGGTTGTCAGCTAAAACGAAAAGAAATACATCCAAATCTTGAGATAGAGTGCAGTTTATCCTCATATTTAATTTCATATCCTATATCAGCTCAGGGTTTGTTCATTAATATTGAGCGCTGTTCCTGCCAGGAACTTACGATTTTCATAAGCTCATTAGTGACTGCACCACAGATCATCGGGGTCGGGGTGAGCAATTACCATGCTACAAGTGGAGAGGCCGGCTTATGAAAAATATGTTAATCAATAACGGCTTTAAGCAAACTGGTTTAAGCTATTAAAGGCTAATAATGTAACAAATTTAGTTATGTTTCACCATATTAACTACATCAGGATATAGAATATACACTAGATAAGCCCACCCTCGATTTCCAACCGTTTAGAGTAACTAGAGGAACAATTATCGAAATGACTATTGTAGCAAAGACTGGCCGTGAAGTCCAAATTAGAGCCAGAGAGGGCATTTCTTTCCCCATTTCATCCATTTAGACAACATGTCCCGGAGAAGGATTTAAATTAGGCACAAGAGCAGCAGTAACAAGGAGGAGCATGGGAGGATTTCTGCTGGTTTGCCTATCTGAATGATTAGTGTAGGTGGTCAAGAAAACACTTAAGGTCCATGTGGAAGTTAAACTTGATTAGAGGGTAAATAATATCATTGGTGATGCTAAGTACGCCTCCTTTATTCTGTCACTAATGAATGGAAAATGAATTCATGTCAGTTTTTGCAGTGTAGTGTTTCTAAGGTTCAGGTGTTTCTATGAATAGTGAGTGTTGATCTGGTATTTCATTCTTAATTCAATGTGTGAGGGTGTGTGTACACGGTTGGATTTAATAAGGTGAAATGAGAAGATAACGCATAACAGTGTTATTCTGGCTTCTGTTTTCATTCGTATAAAAATGTGGAAGCTCACTGGAGAAGGCATGTTGCTTGTATTCCCATCATCAGCCGCTGATCTTTCCTCTGCTCGTATATAAGAGCACATTAACTTTTCATGAGGATGAATTCAAGGGTAAAAAAGCATGCAGTGTGTGAACTATAGAGTTTTCTTTTATTAAAAAATCAAAATGTCAGATCTACATTCCGTCAGGGAAGTGGAATAGTAAACGTATGCTAAACCCCAGAGAAGTAGTAACATGGTGCATGCTGTATTATGTTTTGTTCTTCTTGCACAGTGATGCAGCTTTTTATGCTGTGGAAATTAGTCTTCACTATCACAGCTAAAACTTATCTCATTAGGTCCACACAAGTCTGACGTATATGCCTTCCTTGGGAACCCATTTCAGGCCAACCTCTAAACTAAAAAACAACAGGCTCAAATTGGCAAGTTACTATAAAACTTACCTGGCCATTAACGGTACAAACATAAA